>NC_136059.1:1408648760-1409967426 GCF_964261635.1 Lissotriton helveticus
TCCTGTCTCATGTCAGACAACATCTTGATTTACCTTACTGATGTCAGCTGCTACGCAACAGAGTAGCCCTCTAGTCAGAAAGCATCTTGCTTTAGCTTTATGATGTCAGACTGCTAGGCAACAGAATGGCACCTCATGTCAGACAACTTCTTGCATTAGCTTTACGATGTCAGACACCCCTAAACCAATTGTCCTGGTGAAAGCTGACCACACAGGACAATGAGATATCAGAAGTTATGCAGTAGGTTACTATCTGTATTCATGACTGCCAGCCATGTAGGAGGGGGAATGGTAAAGGAATCTGAACCAGTCAAAGCACTGTGTCCTTTTTGAAAGAGGGATGGAGGTACAAAGACAGATTATCCTTAACAACAATCCATCTTGAGTATCAGAGTCCAACATACAGAGTGCTGGAGAAGAGGTTAGATGAGCTTCCTTCCGTGAGAATGTAACACTATTTTTCATAAGTGTGATGGTGCATTTCAGTCTCAAAGGCAGCAATTTCCTCGAATGGAACATTGCTAGCACCAGGATCTAAAGCAGGTTTTAGTAGAGTTCGAGTCAGTCAGTCTTTTATTAACTATCATGACCAACATAATGTGATCCATATTACTTCTTTCTTGACAGAAATTATATTCAGGCACAGGCTCCCACTATAAAGTAGTGAGGACATTCCGATTCTATGAACATCTTCTTAATGCCTAAAAGAATGGTTGGGCGTTTTACTTACCACATAAATTGGTAAAATAATGCAGTGTGCCAGAAGACTTCCTTTTTTTTGTTTTGCTTCAGTCTCGGCAATTCAGAGAAACTCTGCTGTGAAACACTGCCACTGCTGGTCATTCAGTATAATCTGCAGATGGAAAAGTCCACTGTTAGTACTTTCGTAACCCGTTCCTTCAACCTAGTATCCAGTAAAAAGAAATCTATTCTTGGAACTGTGGTTATATTTTTTATTACGAAAGGTAAACCCTAACTGCTGGCCTACTTTCAATCTCCATATATCACATAACCCTGTCAGAAGTGTACCTGAATTCTTGGCTTTTCCGTGGAAGCTGATGACCTGAGGGAGGAGCCCCGCTGAGTATTTCCTAATTCCCTCACCTCCCTGGACCCGGATGTCTCCAAGCCCAGGAACGGAAGGGAAAGGGGAAGTGGATAGACAAGAGAGACTGCCACACAGATGCTTAAGGACTCGTCACGACAATGGCCCAACTGCACCTAAAACATGAAGGACATCATTAATACAGTTCCCACAAAGAATGGCTTCCTACTCTGCAAGTTATCCACTAGCTTCTCTAATTACCTTATTCTAGTGTGGGATTTGCTGCTCTCTAATTCTTCATTTGGTATAACATGCTTCCATTGATTGTCAATGCTTACAGTCAGTGTTCATTAGTTGTAGGTTGAAGAATGACGATATGGAGGTAGACAGCAGTATTAATTATATGCATACAATAATACCCCCATTTACTGTGCTCAACCGGAATGATGACTGGATGTTTCAGGAAGCCATGAAGAATACAGAATAAAGTTCCTGAAGTATATATCTCAAGAAATTCACTGAGTTCACAGGTAAACCCCCAGAAAGAGGCTATAGGGCATAATACGCAATGGCCAAATGCAAGCTGAATATCACAGGTGAGTTCAAATGGTAATGAAATAACAAGGAGCAATCCTACTGAATAGCCGGTAGTTCAGACAGCCGTCAGGAACCTCAAGCATGGACCATTCAGGCACCAGACTGCATTCCGGAATCCAACACCACAGGACTTCGCAGGAACTTCACAGGAACGAGCGTTGCTTTTGAATTGGTGCGGAGAAACCAGATTTACTGAAGATGCGAGGCAAAGGAAATAGCCTCTCAGAACTGAACTAAACGGAAACTGCACACTAGCCGGAAACTACCTGGACAACTCTTGCTGAGTGTGCTGAAAGAGGCTCTTAAGAGTACTAAAAGCCCTAGACTGGTACTTGTGCCCTAAATATAAGATAAAGTTCAAAATTCGGAAGCGCTGAGAGAAGCGCGACATTCCGAGTCTAAAACGACAGTTGAAGTGCGCAGAGCAGAGGGCTCTCGCGCACGAAATGGCGGACAGTCAGCGGAACGCTAGAACGCTGACTGACGCACTCTGGTGGCACAACCAGGAACACTCTGCCTCCTATTTGACCACTGTTGAGCAACTCTCTGCCGCCAACTCAAAATGGATTGAACTGGAGTGGAATTCTTTACATGCACAGAATGAATTTTGCGAGGGTAAAATCGGGATCTGACAGTACCCCCCACCAAAACCCCCTCTCTAGGCTTTTGTGGGTAAGTCTTGTGAAACTCAGCTACCAATCTGGGAGCGTGCACATTAGAACTGGGTTCCCAAGAACGATCTTCAGGGCCAAAACCTTTCCAATCTACCAAGTAAAACAGTCTGTTCCTTTTCAATTTGGAATCCAGAATTCTTTTCACCTCGAACTCTTGTGCTGACTCCACTTGAATTGAAGTAGGAGACGGCTCACATCTCAGATCGGGTGGACTTGGCTTGACCAGAGAGACATGGAAAGTAGGATGGATTTTCATGGATTTAGGAAGAACTACTCTCACGCTAACTGGATTTATCATACAGTCTACTGGGAAGGGACCTACATAACGAGGTTGAAGTTTTCGATTCCCCACTAATCTCATGTTTTTAGTAGAAATCCAAACCAAATCCCCAGCCTTAAAAAGTGGACTTTCTCTTCGTTTCTTATCTGCTTGTTTCTTGTATCCAGATTTTGCCTTGGATAGATTGAGAGATGCAGACTGGAAAGCTGTCTGCAAATTCTGAATCACCTCTGCTGCTGCTGGGACCTCCACTTCCTCCCGACCAACTAGCATATTGGGATGACGACCCGAATTTAGAAAAAATGGGGAGAAACCTGTGGCTGAATGAATTGAGTTATTATAAGCAAACTCCGCTGTACTTAATAAAGAAGGCCACTCTCCTTCCTGATCCATCAAATACAGACGAAGATATTGCTCCAGATCCTGATTCACCCTTTCCGTCTGTCCATCTGTTTCTGGATGAAAACTGGTGGACAGACGAGAATCCACCCCCAATCCCTTCAAAAAGGACCTCCAAAATCTAGAAACAAACTGTGGTCCCCGGTCAGAAATGACAACCTTCGGAATCCCATGTAACCGGACTATGTGTTGAAGGAATAAAGAGGCAAGTTGTGGAGCTGTAGGTAAGGTCTTTAGTGAAATGAAATGACTCATCTTAGAAAATTGGTCAACTACCACCCAAATCACAGAAAATCCCTGGCTAGAGGGTAAATCCACAATAAAATCCATTAGGATAGTATGCCACGGGGACGGGGCTGATGGCAAAGGCATGAGTAAACCCTGAGGAGCCTGCCTAGAACTTTTCCCCTTGACACACTGCTCGCAAGTGGCTACGTGCTGTCTCACCTGAGTTTCCATTCCAGGCCAGTAAAAGGTCCTCTTCACCAATTCCACTGTTTTGACTTCTCCTTTGTGTCCTGCAAGTGGATGATCATGGAGGAGCCGAATGACTTTTTCTTGAAGTTCTTCACTAGGCACAAACATCTTTCCCTGAACATATGGTTTTCCTTCTCGAACTTCACGATCCTCTCCTTCAGCCAGCCAATTGTGAAATTTCTCTTTTCGAAATTCTTCTTTGATTAAATTTCCTAGGTCATCTTCAACCACAGTTGCTATGACTCTTTCTTGAGGGATAATGTATCCTTCGGAAACCTTTTCACTCTGTCCTTCTGAACTGAGGCGGGATAACGCATCTGCCTTTCCATTTGCAGATCCAGGCTTGTAAGTTAAAACAAAATCATAATCTGCAAAGAAGAGTGACCATCGCAGTTGACGAGGAGTGAGGGTTCGAGCTGATTTCAGAAATTGCAAATTGCGGTGATCTGTGAATACAGTTATTACGTGTCTGGCTCCAAGCAAATAATGCCTCCAAACCTGGAAGGCATCCTTAACGGCCAATAATTCCTTGTCCGCAATGGAGTAGTTGATTTCTGCAGGAGATAATTTCCTTGAATGATACGCCACTGGATGTAACTGGCCCGTCTGTTTATGGCGTTGAGAAAGGATTCCTCCAATGGCCAGATTTGAGGCATCTGCTTCAATGTAAAAGGGTTCTTTTAAATCTGGGTGTTGTAACACTGGGGCGGATACAAACGCTTCTTTTAGCAATTGAAAAGAGTCTTCCGAGTCTTGGCCCCAAACAAATCGCACATCTTTTTTCAAAAGGCGGGTAATGGGACCCACCTTTTCCGAAAAATTTTGGATGAACCTCCGATAGAAATTGGCAAATCCCAAAAAACTTTGTACCTCTTTCACAGATCGGGGAGCTGGCCACGATTTGATTGCCTGGAGTTTGGAGTCATCCATAAAAACCCCTCTAGGGGACAGAATAAAACCTAGAAACTCCACCCTGGAAGAATGGAAGACACACTTCTCCAATTTCACGAACAGGTGATGCTCCAACAAACGCTCCTAAATTGCTCTAACATGGCCTACATGTTCCTCCAGATTATTCGAAAAAATGAGGATATCATCGATGTAGACCACAGCAATTCTATCCAAAAATTCTCGAAGCACATCATTTACAAAATGCTGGAAGGCAGCTGGGGCGTTACATAACCCAAAGGGCATGACTTGGTATTCAAACAACCCCAACCGCGTTCGAAAGGCTGTCTTCCACTCCTCGCCCTCAGCCATTCGTACAAGATGATACGCTCCTCGAAGGTCCAACTTGGTATAGATACACGCGTCCTTGACCTGATCTAGGAGTTCAGAAATGAGTGGTAAAGGATAGCGGTTCTTTTTTGTCACTAAATTTAAGGCTCTGTAATCTATACAGGTTCTCAAAGAACCATCCTTCTTGGGAATGAAGAAGAGAGGCGATGACACTGGGGACTGGGAGGGTCGTATAAATCCGCACTCTAAACTTTGCTCAATGTATTCTTTCAAGTGCAAATTCTCTGGCTCCGACAACGCATAAATACGACTGCAGGGCAAGGTTGCTCCAGGCTCCAGCTCGATACGACAATCGTAATCCCGATGAGGTGGTAATTTTCTGGCTTCTAATTCATTAAACACCTCTGCCAAATCCTGGTACTCCTGTGGGATTTCCGGAATCTCCACCGCACAAATCATCTGTGTTTGATCTGCCAAACTGGACGACAACGTGATCTGCACCTCGTCAATTTGCTCACAAAAGCAATGCTCCTGACAGAAGGTTGAATTCATTTCCACAGTACGCCTTGACCAATCGATTTGTGGATTGTGTTCTGTGAGCCAGGGCAGTCCTAAAATCATCTGAAATTGAGGCGCATCAATTAAATTGAAACTAATATTGCTTCGATGTTCTCCTGGACCAACTACCAGAATTGCTTCGGTGTCAAAGACAATTGGACCAGATGATAAGTTGGTACCATCCACCGCTCTACCCGGCTCCGGCCTAGGTTTCTTCTCAAATTTTATGCCCATAGCTTTTGCAAACTGGATATCGCAAAAATTTCCCGTGGCACCGGAGTCCAACATGATATCTACATCTTCTTCTCGTTGTTTCCCAAAGCGAATCTTGCACGACAAGATCAGATGAGGAGCTGCCGACTGGAGAGTGTTCGCTAAAGATTGAGGTTTGGGAGTTGACTCAAAAGGAGCTCCCACCAGAGCAACTCCGTCTACTGGTGGAGCCTGTCTTTTACCCATTGCTTAGATTTTGGTTTCTTGGTACATTCTCGGACAAAATGACCAGACTGTCCACAATACATGCAGAGCCTCCCCAATTGGCGTTTCTCCCTTTCTTCCTTAGACAGCAGACCACGAACTGTGCCAATTTGCATAGGTTCTTCAGGAACGACCCCTTCAGAATTCTTAGCCGGTTCCGCTCTAGCGCGATCAAATCGAGGAGGGACTGGCTTGAAATCTTTTCTCTTTTCACTACGTCGTTCTGACTGACGTTGATCAATTTGAAGCACAAGATCGATGAGCTCTGAGACATCCGTGGGTCTCTGGGGAATTTGTGACAACCCATCTTTCAACTCGTCCTTGAGGCCTCTGTAAAAAATTGCTGCTCTTTTTTCTGTCGGCCAATTCGTTTCCACAATTAATTTATTGAACTGAGCAAGGTATGCCACCAGTTCACGATTGCCCTGTTTCAAATCCAATAGTTCATTATCAGTAGCCTGAGAGATGGTTCTTCTGTCGAAAATTCGTAAGAACTCTTTCTTAAACTCTTCAAACTTGTACAGCACAGGATCATTAGAGGAGACCAATGGCATAGACCACGAAGCTGCGTCTCCACTCAGGTAAGAGAGCACGAAAGCCACCTTGGATTGATCCTCCTTAAACAAAATGGGCTTACATAAGAAATGGAGAGAGCACTGTGTCATGAATATCTGCGCCTTATTGGGATCCCCCTGAAACCTCTCTGGGGCTGCCAAGGGAATGGTGGGGGACATGGCATGCACTACTTGAGTGGTAAGGGGCGAAGAAGTTGTAGGAGAAGGATCAAAAACTGGGGCCCTTAAACCCCCAAAATTAGGACTGGGGCTGGTAGACATCTGATCTATTCTTTGTCGAAGAAAACTTGCCTCTTGATTAGATTTTCTAACCTCTTCTCTAGTCTCACTAAGTTGTTTCTGTAAACCTTCCAAAATAGAGGCTAACGCCTTTACATCTAAACCCTCGGCCATTTTGCTCAGACGGAAGAGAATTGGAGGGCATTTCAATCTGTCAGAAGTGTACCTGAATTCTTGGCTTTTCCGTGGAAGCTGATGACCTGAGGGAGGAGCCCCGCTGAGTATTTCCTAATTCCCTCACCTCCCTGGACCCGGATGTCTCCAAGTCCAGGAACGGAAGGGAAAGGGGAAGTGGATAGACAAGAGAGACTGCCACACAGATGCTTAAGGACTCGTCACGACAATGGCCCAACTGCACCTAAAACATGAAGGACATCATTAATACAGTTCCCACAAAGAATGGCTTCCTACTCTGCAAGTTATCCACTAGCTTCTCTAATTACCTTATTCTAGTGTGGGATTTGCTGCTCTCTAATTCTTCATTTGGTATAACATGCTTCCATTGATTGTCAATGCTTACAGTCAGTGTTCATTAGTTGTAGGTTGAAGAATGACGATATGGAGGTAGACAGCAGTATTAATTATATGCATACAATAATACCCCCATTTACTGTGCTCAACCGGAATGATGACTGGATGTTTCAGGAAGCCATGAAGAATACAGAATAAAGTTCCTGAAGTATATATCTCAAGAAATTCACTGAGTTCACAGGTAAACCCCCAGAAAGAGGCTATAGGGCATAATACGCAATGGCCAAATGCAAGCTGAATATCACAGGTGAGTTCAAATGGTAATGAAATAACAAGGAGCAATCCTACTGAATAGCCGGTAGTTCAGACAGCCGTCAGGAACCTCAAGCATGGACCATTCAGGCACCAGACTGCATTCCGGAATCCAACACCACAGGACTTCGCAGGAACTTCACAGGAACGAGCGTTGCTTTTGAATTGGTGCGGAGAAACCAGATTTACTGAAGATGCGAGGCAAAGGAAATAGCCTCTCAGAACTGAACTAAACGGAAACTGCACACTAGCCGGAAACTACCTGGACAACTCTTGCTGAGTGTGCTGAAAGAGGCTCTTAAGAGTACTAAAAGCCCTAGACTGGTACTTGTGCCCTAAATATAAGATAAAGTTCAAAATTCGGAAGCGCTGAGAGAAGCGCGACATTCCGAGTCTAAAACGACAGTTGAAGTGCGCAGAGCAGAGGGCTCTCGTGCACGAAATGGCGGACAGTCAGCGGAACGCTAGAACGCTGACTGACGCACTCTGGTGGCACAACCAGGAACACTCTGCCTCCTATTTGACCACTGTTGAGCAACTCTCTGCCGCCAACTCAAAATGGATTGAACTGGAGTGGAATTCTTTACATGCACAGAATGAATTTTGCGAGGGTAAAATCGGGATCTGACAAACCCTTGCTGCGCCATAATTAGCCTTAACATAGCTGACATTTTACCATTCACCACAGCCCGACTATTTCCTGTCCTGTCTAATTTACCATCTAACACTGTGTTGAAATCACCGGCCATAATTCCTGGGAAATCCAGTAATTCTGTTAAATTATTTAAGACCGTTGGGTCGTCAACATTTGGTCCATAATACCCAACTACTACCAGAGCTTCCCCTGCAACTCTCATCTTGACAATCGCCCATCTTCCTCTTTTATCTGCTAACTTCTCTTCCAAAACAATGTCAACCCCTTTCCTAAACAAAATTGCCACCCCTTTTGTTACTAACTCTTGGGGTGTAAAAACCACATTAGCAATCCATTTCTGTGCAGAAAAGATCTCCTTACTTTCTTTTCCAGTTAGATGGGTCTCTTGTATAATAATCACATGGGCAAGGGAATCCTCCAGATATTTCAATATCAGTTGTCTTCTAGTTTTTCCTCGTAGGCCATTAACATTCCATGTGAGGAACTTTAGCTCCTTAGTTTTAGCCCCAGTCATATGGACTATCCCATAGTTCTCTTTCTTTTCGGTGACAAAGATGCTCCTGAGGATTTTTTTCTTTTTTCTTACTCCCCCTTCCCTCCCAACCCTCCATTACCACCACCCTACCTCTAAACCTACCCCATACCGCCCCTCCCCCTCCTCCCCCCCTTCTTTCTCCCTGGAAAACCCAACCAAAATTCCCATGGCCTAACCCTAGGCCAGTGGATGCCACAGTGGCGGTGACCCTATTTTATCTACAAAACGTAATGATTATTTTTATGAGTGTTTAAACAGCAATCTGAGCTGTTCTGATACTATTCTTCTTTACACTGATCCAAGAAGGCATCCACCTCTTCAACTGCACGGAACGTATGCATTTTATTACGCCACATTACTTTTAAGAAAGCAGGGAATGTCAATTGGACAGTTGCCCCCATTTCTCTAAGTGGCGCCATTCGTTTTCCTAATTCCCATTGTCTGCTTGCTGTGGTTGGCGATAAATCTGACCTAATGTCTAATGAAATTCCATCCACTATTATATTCTTTTTCTTGAGGGCTGCTGTCAAAATCTTCTCTTTTAAGTTATACGTTTGGAAATTGATTAATATTTTCCTTGGTTTAGAACGATTTGGATTCAACCGGAAGGGGTCCCGGTGAACTCTCTGAATGTCTCGTAACAGCATTTCTTCTGATTCTTCTAACTGTAACTCCACTTTTAACATCTTTCATCTTACCATCTCATCTTTCAGTTGGGCATCCTGTCTCATGTCAGACAACATCTTGATTTACCTTAATGATGTCAGCTGCTATGCAACAGAGGAGTCCTCTAGTCAGAAAGCACCTTGCTTTAGCTTTATGATGTCAGACTGCTAGGCAACAGAATGGCACCTCATGTCAGACAACTTCTTGCTTTAGCTTTATGATGTCAGACACCCCTAAACCAATTGTCCCTTGTGGAAGCTGACCACACAGGACAATGAGACATCAGAAGTTATGCAGTAGGTTACTATCTGTATTCATGATTGCCAGCCATGTAGGAGGGGGAATGGTAAAGGAATCTGAACCAGTCAAAGCACTGTGTCCTTTTTGAAAGTGGGATGGAGGTACAAAGACAGATTATCCTTAACAACAATCCATCTTGAGTATCAGAGTCCAACATACAGAGTGCTGGAGAAGAGGTTAGATGAGCTTCCTTCCGTGAGGATGTAACACTATTTTTCATAAGTGAGATGGTGCATTTCAGCCTCAAAGGCAGCAATTTCCTCGAATGGAACATTGCTAGCACCAGGATCTAAAGCAGGTTTTAGTAGAGTTCGAGTCAGTCAGTCTTTTATTAACTATTATGACCCAAATATTGTGATATATATTACTTCTTTCTTGACAGAAATTATATTCAGGCACAGGTTCCCACTATAAAGTAGTGAGGACATTCCGATTCTATGAACATCTTCTTAATGCCTAAAAGAATGGTTGGGCGTTTTACTTACCACATAAATTGGTAAAATAATGCCTAAAATAATGCCTAAAAAAATGCTGTGCTTGTTTGTTCACTGTAACATATTAATCACTGTAATATATTGCACATGTTAATAATTCCTGTTGTTCCCGAATGGTTGAATGTTGTATGCTTGTGACATGCTTGATATGATGAAAGATTCCCTTATTTCTTATTTTTGTGCGTAGCATGTAATATTGTTTATCTTTTTGAATATGTTTTTCTAAAATATAGCTGTTCTTTTGAACTAAATAATAAAAGCTACTAATCAGCTTCCAGCCTTGAATTACTCTTTCGGGTTCTGTGTCTAAATGTTAAATAATTTCTGTATCAGTACTGGCATTCCCTCTTTGTTCTTTTGGATATCGGCTCAGCCATACTGATTAGAGCCACCCCCTCATAGTTTTTTGGTTATAATAGCGGGCGCAGGCCCGCGAGGTGTTGTAGTTCATTTATTTGAAGCAGGGATAGACTTTATGCTACCCTTCTATATTACATTGATTGTGTGATTGTGTCCTATGTACATGCTATCTTCTAATCTTTCTCCTTTTTTGAGGTTTCTAAACTTTTTCTCTCCTTTCATTGTTTCCTTAGAGTAATGGCAGAAAAAGACACTTTCGCCTATACAGAGGATCATATCAGAAACTTCCTCAGTGACCCACCCATCTTCTCCTCGGTTACCTTAAGTGAGACAGCTACTACGTCTAATGAATCGGATAAACTAATTCGTCTTAAAAAGAAGCAGATAAGGACAGACCTCCATGGTCACTTCTTGTTGCAACACCTCCGGGAAGGCACCATTCCTGCTGGTTTACAAATTAAAAACATACCGGTAATTTTTACAGAGGACCCGATATTTAAGAAAGGTTTTTCCATGATAGAAACTAAATGCAGTAGAGATTTAATGGTTCTAACAGTTGAGACAGCTGTCAGAATATCTAAAGAAGAACTAGCTGAAATTTCTAAACTAGAGTCAGAAATAAGTATCAACCCCACCATAGCTGACGCCAAGGCACTCTTGGATAAAGTTAATAAAGAAATCCAAGAATTTAAAGATTACACGATAACTCAAAAATCAAACCAATTTGAGAAGGATAAAAAAGGTTTTTCACTAGATAACATATACCCTTACTTGCAGGCCGACTTCTATTCCAAAGCGGAATCGAGACGTTTCCTTCCAGGCAACCAGGGAAGATCACGAAAGCAGTTTATCTCCTTCAGTGACACATCATCATCAGGAACGGATAGTGAATCTACCAGCAACTACAACCGTCCTAATAGGAATCGGAACTGGAACGTTAACCAACAACAACAAAACCAATCGTCAAACCCCCATTTTTTAGGGAGAGGTCAAACACTGCCCAGGGGACGAGTGAGAACCAACACCCCGTGGGAAATGAAAACCAGACGACAGCACTACAAAAACTAGACGCGTCGCCTATTTTCAATTTATCTAAAAAAGTTTTAACATCTGACGAGGAAAGCATGTTGGCTAAAGGACTGTCATTTGTCCCCTCCAAAAGAACAGACTTCGTCAAAATGAAGTCAGAATTCATTGAATTCTGTAGGAAATTAAGATTAACCCTGTTCTTTAGGGAAGCCACCAGCAACCAGCCTATGGAGGTTACCGGCCTTAGGAATAAATCCACCTTCTGCCCCCCAGCAAGTAAAGTTCCAAAAAACCTATTGACCTTCGAAAAAAGTGTTTTGTCGGCCATATCGGCTATGGAAAAAGAGAGGAAATATGTAAAACATAATACCACCAAGGCACAGATGACAGCTCTAAACAACCTTAAAACTGACAGTACGGTCATAATAAAGCAGGCCGACAAAGGTGGAGCGATTGTAGTGTGGGATATCAACGACTATACCACCGAAGTCATGAGACAGCTGGCAGATAGTAGCTGCTATCGTAAAATAAATAAAGACCCTACTACAGACCTTCAGAATGAACTTTTTGCTATCATACAAGAAGGTTCTGACTTAGGCTTTGTTGGACCAAAAGAACTCGAATATCTTAAAATTCTACATCCGAAAGTGCCTATGTTTTACGTATTGCCAAAGATACATAAAGATCCTGACCACCCCCCTGGCAGACCCATCGTTGCTGGGTGCGGTTCTGTGCTAGAGCCAGCAGCTAAATATGTAGACTGTTTTTTAAAAGAATTCATGATCAGTGTAAAATCCTACCTTCAGGATACAACTGATTTTATTAACAAATTAGAAAGAATTGAGTTCTGTGAAAACAGAGACAGACTAGTTACTTTGGACGTAACTGCTCTCTACACCCAGATCCCTCAAGATGAGGCGATAGCAGTACTTACACATTATCTCGATTCCAGACCTAGACCGACGCAGGTGCCCACCAATTTCATCGTGGACTTGGCAGCTTTCGCCTTAAAGAAGAATTATTTCTGTTTTAATGGCGAATACTACTACCAAGTCAAAGGAGTAGCCATGGGCTGTCCCTTCGCGCCAGAACTGGCGGTATTATTTATGGCAATGTATGAAGAAGCATATATCTACCAGAACAACCCTTTCATTCAATACATCGGAGCGTGGCTCCGGTTTATTGATGATGTTTTTATGACTTGGACAGGTGACAGTGACACTCTTGACCAGTTCCATCAATGGTTAAACGATAGAACTGCTGATATAAAATTCAGCATTTCCAGTTCCACTAGGAGGATTGCTTTCTTAGACGTGGAGGTTTTCCCTTGTGAAGGGAAACTGGCCACTACTCTATACAGCAAGCCCACTGACAGAAACAAGTCCCTGATGTTTTCAAGTAACCACCCCAGGAACCTCAGAGAAAACCTCCCCTATGGGCAGTTCCTTCGAGTCCGCAGGAACTGCACATTTAAAGAAGATTTTCAATATCACTCAGCCAAATTAACATCCAAATTGTGTGATAGGGGATACCCAAAGAAACTTGTGAAGAGCTGTATGAAGAGAGCACAATGGACACCACGTGAGACCACCCTAGAACGAAAAATTAAACCTGACCTGAAACGACAGGTTTGTGTCACTACGTATTGCCCCAATGCTAATCATCTGAAAAAAGTCATAAAGCAGAATTGGCATCTAGTGAAAGACCTGGATGAAAGCCTTGTAGACATGCCTCTATTTGCCTTCAAAAAGGAAAATAACATTGCAAACCACATTGTCCGTGCTGCGATGCCAGCACCTAAACCTGTGACATTGCGCCAAATGATGGGGATGCCCCCCATTCGTGGACACCATAAATGTGGTATGTGCCTTTGTTGTGAATCTTCTATTGAGGGTTCATTGTTCCAGCATAACGGCATCTTCTGGAAACATGAATCCTTTAGTAACTGTAAGAGTAAGTTTGTCGTTTATGGCATTACATGCCCTTGTCACCTACTGTACATAGGGAAAACCAATCAGGAGATCCGACATCGGATCTCGCAACACAAATCGAGAATTAAAAAGAAAGTCGAAAATGCCCCTCTGGTGCTCCACTGGACGCGGATGCAACATGTTGTCAGTGACCTCAAATGGACTGTGATTTCCAAAGTGGAAAAAAATCCTCGTGGTGGCGATCAAAATCTTGCTTTGTCAAAACGGGAAGCTTTTTTAATAGTCAAATTTGACACCTCGGTATCTGGGCTGAATGAACTGAGTGAAATATTTAAATTATAAGTAGGTTTGTTCTACAATTATTCCCCCTATGCCTGCCAAATCCCTCGTTTTTAGTGGACCACTGGAAAACCTTGTGGGCCTGCTAATCCGGCCCGGGTTTTCTGTTTCCAAACTGAATACCGGAAACATAGTGGGCGTCTACCAATTACCGACCTGTATATATGGGCGGTTGCACGGCAGCTCAGCTAGCTAAGGCGCTTGTGCCAGAGTGCGTACTCCCTGCCACGCCGTCGACCGAGGCCCTGGAATAGTGATTCAATTGTGAGTATTATCAGACGTATGTCTCGTAGTGTCAGCCAGCTATACTATACTGCCCCGTAACTAACCCTTATCCCGTTGTTTTTTACCGTAGCAATCCCTTTCAAAATGCTTCCAGCGTGCTGCGCCGTGTCCATGGTAATACGCCTACAACTTTTTTCCAATTTAGTTAGACTCGTTCCAATGGTCCGCTAACATTCATTATGTTACATTTTGCAGGGCTTTTGATCCGTTTGTAAGCAGCAAGCCGCGTTTGGCGGACCACGCCCTTCGCAATCAACCACGGTTCCTTAAACCTTCCTAGATAATGATTACAGCAATCTCACCTTTGAATGTCCATTCTTTTTGGTAAGAAATGACAGCAGTTACACTCCAACATGTTAGCGTCTCGAGGCAATTTTAGTTAACAAAAGCTTGTGTCCCGCTATTCTTTTTACAGACATCGTGCTTTTTTCACTTCCATTTCGATGGCCGTTGCACTCCAAAATAAAGGCTTATTAACAATAGGTAAGGACTGTGGTAGTTATTTTTAGAACTTGTAGCCCTGTATCAGTAAAATGCCTATCCTGATTATATGTGTGTCCACCCATTTATAGGTACCACCTCCGTTCTCCTAAGTGACTCTGCCTCTAGCATAGCATTCACGCCTACCTTAAGGCAGGTAAGACCACAAATGTTTTTCATTCTTCAGCCACTTTGATTAGGCCCCGTAGGGAATTCGAGCCTGCTTCTATAATTATGTTTTCCCCCGAGCCTAGTATTTCCACCATCCCGGGAAGCTGCGGATGAGAGGGGGTGACCTGAGTGAGGAATCTGATGTTGATCCACTGTATGTACATTTTAACTTTCTTCCTCAAACCTTCTTTTCTTTTCTCTTGTTATAGATATAACTAAAGGCCCTGAAGAGAATCCTCATAGATCGGCAGGATTCGAAACGCGTAGGCCCATTGCCACCCTCGAGTCTGCATGGGTGATAAGCTCATTTGAACCGCTCTGTTGCTTTTCACCACTTCTTGTACATTACTTTGTTTATTGTTTCTTTAAACAAAAAAACCAAGAATAGCTTAATTTGTGTAAGGAATGTACTTTTTGTATATAATTCTCTAGTAATATCATCCAAGATATCTTGCAGACCGTGGCCTTCTCCAGCCTTGCTGTGCTTGTTTGTTCACTGTAACATATTAATCACTGTAATATATTGCACATGTTAATAATTCCTGTTGTTCCCGAATGGTTGAATGTTGTATGCTTGTGACATGCTTGATATGATGAAAGATTCCCTTATTTCTTATTTTTGTGCGTAGCATGTAATATTGTTTATCTTTTTGAATATGTTTTTCTAAAATATAGCTGTTCTTTTGAACTAAATAATAAAAGCTACTAATCAGCTTCCAGCCTTGAATTACTCTTTCGGGTTCTGTGTCTAAATGTTAAATAATTTCTGTATCAGTACTGGCATTCCCTCTTTGTTCTTTTAAAAGAATGGTTGGGCGTTTTACTTACCACATAAATTGGTAAAATAAAGCAGTGTGCCAGAAGACTTCCTTATTTTTTTTTTGCTTCAGTCTCGGCAATTCAGAGAAACTCTGCTGTGAAACACTGCCACTGCTGGTCATTCAGTATAATCTGCAGATGGAAAAGTCCACTGTTAGTACATTTAGTATAAGCAATACAAAACGTTTAGATTTTTATAAAGGGTAACCAGTTCAATACTATGGAGTCTGTTTTATTGTGAAAATCAACAGCTCAATAAAAAAATGTCTCAATTTGTGTTTATAACCTCCCATACTTCACTGCATACCCTTGCCTCATTTGCTAACACTCTCTAAATAATTGTAGCACGTACATCGGGATATAGATATTTTTGCCAGTCAAGTGGGAGCGCACCCTTCTCACTTCCTGTTTTAGGATATGGCACACCAGTAGCAATTAAGCCAGCTGATAAGTTGAGAGAGGAAGGGTTATGCTACAGTTAACGGGAATAATAGAAACTATGAATAGCATCATTTCGTTCTTCTCTTTAGCCAAATCCTACCAGTTCAGCAACAGTGAAGTTGAGACTATTTTGCTCAAACCTCCGTTCGTAGAAATGTTTAAGTCTAAATAAAGTCCTAATTTCTTTCATCTTACCATCTCATCTTTCAGTTGGGCATCCTGTCTACCCTACAACTCATATATTTACCAACATAATTGTATCCTACTCCTTGTTAGGAAACAGTGGCTCTCATGTCAGACGACATCTTGATTTACCTTAATGATGTCAGCTGCTACGCAACAGAGTAGCCCTCTAGTCAGAAAGCATCTTGCTTTAGCTTTATGATGTCAGATTGCTAGGCAACAGAATGGCACCTCATGTCAGACAACTTCTTGCTTTAGCTTTATGATGTCAGACACCCCTGAACCAATTGTCCTTGTGGAAGCTGACTACACAGGACGATGAGATATCACAAGTTATGCAGTAGGTTACTATCTGTATTCATGACTGCCAGCCATGTAGGAGGGGGAATGGTAAAGGAATCTGAACCAGTCAAAAGCATTGTGTCCTTTTTGAAAGTGGGATGGAGGTACAAAGACAGATTATCCTTAACAACAATCCATCTTGAGTATCAGAGTCCAACATACAGACTGCTGGAGAAGAGGTTAGATGAGCTTCCTTCTGTGAGAATGTAACACTATATTTTATAAGTGAGATGGTGAATTTCAGCCTCAAAGGCAGCAATTTCCTCGAATGGAACATTGCTAGCACCAGGATCTAAAGCAGATTTTAGTAGAGTTCGAGTCAGTCAGTCTTTTATTAACTATCATGACCAACATAATGGGATCCATATTACTTCTTTCTTGACAGAAATTATATTCAGGCACAGGCTCCCACTATAAAGTAGTGAGGACATTCCGATACTATGAACATCTTTTAAATGCCTAAAAGAATGATTGGGCCTTTTACTTACCACATAAATTGGTAAAATAATGCAGTATGCCAGAAGACTTCCTTTTTTTTTTGCTTCAGTCTCGGCAATTCAGAGAAACTCTGCTGTGAAACACTGCCACTGCTGGTCTTTCAGTTTAATCTGCAGATGGAAAAGTCCACTGTTAGTACATTTAGTATAGGCAGCAATACAAAAAGTTTAGATTTTTATAAAAGGTGACCAGATCAATAATATAGAGTCTGTTTTATTGCGAAAATCAACAGCTCAATAAAAAAATAAAATCTCAATTTGTGTTTATAACCTCCCATACTTCTCTGCATACCCTTGCCTCATTTGCTAACACTCTCTAAACAATTGTAGCACGTACATCGGGATATAGATCTTTTTGCCAGCCAATGTGGCAGAGCACCCTTCTCTCTTCCATTGTTTTAGGATATGGTACTCCAGCAGCAATTAAGCCAGCTGATAAGTTGAGAGATGAAGTGTTCTGCTACAGTTAACGGGGATAATAGAAACTATGAATAGCATCATTTCGTTCTTCTCTTTAGCCAAATCCTACCAGTTCAGCAACGGTGAAGTTGAGACTCTTTTGCTCAAACCTCCGTTCGTAGAAATGTTTAAATCTAAATATAGTCCTAATTTCTTTCATCTTACCATCTCATCTTTCAGTTGGGCATCCTGTCTACCCTACAACTCATATCATTAGCAAGATAATTGTATCCTACTCCTTCTTGGCAACAGAGTGGCTCTCATGTCAGACAACATCTTGATTTACCTTAATGTCAGCTGCTACGCAACAGAGTAGCCCTCTAGTCAGAAAGCATCTTGCTTTAGCTTTATGAGTCAGACTGCTAGGCAACAGAATGGCACCTCATGTCAGACAACTTCTTGCTTTAGCTTTATGATGTCAGACACCCCTGAACCAATTGTCCTTGTGGAAGCTGACCACACAGGACGATGAGATATCAGAAGTTATGCAGTAGGTTACTATCTGTATTCATGACTGCCAGCCTTGTAGGAGGGAAAATGGTAAAGGAATCTGAACCAGTCAAAAGCACTGTGTCCTTTTTGAAAGTGGGATGGAGGTACAAAGACAGATTATCCTCAACAACAATCCGTCTTGAGTATCAGAGTCCAACATGCAGAGTGCTGGAGAAGAGGTTAGATGAGCTTCCTTCCGTTAGAATATAACACTATTTTTCATAAGTGAGATGGTGCATTTCAGCCTCAAATGCAGCAATTTCCTTGAATGGAACATTGCTAGCACCAATGTCTAAAGCAGATTTTAGTAGAGTTCGAGTCAGTCAGTCTATTATTAACTATCATGACCAACATAATGTGATCCATATTACTTCTTTCTTTACAGAAATTATATTCAGGCACAGGCTCCCACTATAAAGTAGTGAGGACATTCCGATTCTATGAACATCTTCTTAATGCCTAAAAGAATTATTGGGCGTTGTACTTACCACATAAATTGGTCAAATGATGCAGTATGCTTGAAGACTTCAGTTTTTTCATTTTTTTTTGTTTAGTCTCGGCAATGCAGAGATACTCTGTTTTGCAACTATGCCAGTACTGGTCATTCAGTAAAACCCGCAGAAGGAAAAGTCCACTGTTACTGAATTTACTACATGCAATACAACACAAATTGCTTTTCATAAACCACAAACAGATCAGTACTATGGAGTCTGTGTTATTATGAAAATCCACAGCTCATTAGAAATTCAAATCTAAATTTGTGCTTTAAACATCACATACTTCTCTAAATCCCCTGCCGGATTTGCTAACCACTCTCTAAACTGTAGTACAAACATTAGGACATAGATACATCGATCTTATTGCAAGCGTACCCTTCTCACTGCGTTTGTTTTAGGATATGGTACACCAGAGTCAATTTAGTCAGCATTTAAGTTGAGAGAGGAAGGGTAATGTTTCACTTAGTGGTAATAACAGAAAACTATGAATAGCATATATTACCAGCTTCATTTTAGGCAAGGCCTTCTACCTAAGCAATGGTGAATCAAGACTATTATGCTCAACAGCACGTTCATACAAATTTAGAAGACTCAAAAAATACCCTAACTACCTTCATCTTAGTTTTTAGTTAAGCATCCTCTCTACCCTGCTACTCATAAATACCAAGAGAAATGTATCCTATTGCTTGCTAGTCAATGGATTGGCCCTCCTGTGAGATGATGTCCTGTTGTAGGTCTATGATGTCGGGGTTTCAGCGGAAATATTGTCCGTGGGGAAGGTGACACACAGGAGGATGAGCTATCAGCAAATATGTACTCTGTTACTATCTGCATTCATGACTGCCAGGCAAGCAGGAGGTAGAATGGTGAAGAACACTGAGCCAGTCAAAGCATTGGGGGCTATTTGAAAGTGGGAAGGAGATACAAAAACACAGGGGATCCTTAACAACAATCCATCTGGAGTATCAGAGTCCAACATACAGAGTGCAGGGGGAAGAGGTTAAAGGCGCTTCCTTCCATCAGAAAGTTTCACTATCGCACTAACTTAAGGTAACACATTCCAGCCTGAAAGGCTGTAATTTCCTCAGATGGAATATTGCTAGCACCGGGACCTAAAGCAGGTTTTGGTAGCCTTGGAAGCAATCAGACTTTTGTTAACTATCATGACTAAAACAATATGATCCATATTACTTCCACCTTGACAAATTATATTCAAGGAGAGGACCCCACTATAAGGTAGTGAAGACATTTAGATGCCGTGAACGTCTTAATGCCCAAAGGAATGATGTTGAGTTTTGCTTACCACATAAATTGGTAAAATGATGCAGTATGCTTGAAGACTTCAGTTTTTTCATTTTTTTTTTGTTTAGTCTCGGCAATGCGGAGATACTCTGTTGTGCAACACTGCCACTACTGGTCATTCAGTATAACCTGCAGATGGAAAAGTCCACTGAAAATCCACAGCTCATAAGAAATTCAAATCTAAATTTGTGCTTTCAACATCACATACTTCTCTAAATCCCCTGCCGGATTTGCTAACCACTCTCTAAACTGTAGCACCAACATTAGGACATAGATAAATCGATCTTATTGCCAGAGTACCCTTCTCACTGCGTTTGTTTTAGGATATGGTACTGTAGTGTTTTATCTAGGAACCTGAATCAATATTCCTAATTTATGCCCTTGTCCGGTTATAATCAATAATATCCATACAACGGCATAATAATCATATCCATAATTCAGTCGTAGCACATGCTGTCACATTAAGCAAGGCTACTTCTCCGGCCCCCTAGTAAGCACACCGAGTTCTCTAAACAAAACCAAGCCTCCAGCAACCTGGGAAATCCCCCTTGCTTTTGTTTTGATTTCGTCCTAGAACTCCTGTAAAGCACTGTAAGAATGACCAGTTCTTAGTGACATCTTTATTGACATCTTGTGTCCAACCTTACGTCAAACCCAGGCACCTTTCAGGTATAAATATACCAACGTTGCCTTAAGCAAACACACAGTGCTGATTCTGGAGCAGAGCAGCTATCTACTTGCCCGAGAGCCCAGCTGATGCGAGAGCCCCTCCTCCTTGATGCACTGAGAGAGACGCTGTCTTTTCTCCTGCCGAGAAATCCAGCTCCAGTGTTTCCAGATACCTTCGTGGGTTACTGGGATATCGAGTCCTGAGAAAGAGATACAAGACCTCCTGCTTTTTTTTACCCAGGTACGGAACTGACTAAACCTTTACAGAGAATTCAAGAGTCAGATTCTTGGCAAAACAAACTTAACTTAAACTGCTACTTACTTACTCCTTCCCACGTATTAGGCTTAGGTAAGGTACACCGGGGTAGGCGTATTTAGAAGCACCAGTTGAGTACGATTAGTCAATGTATATATGTATGTATATATTTTATCTATTTTAAAGTATCATATGGCTAAGAAACCATATCAATGCTTTTACAGTATTATTTTATAATCCTCCTTTTACTGTACGCACTTTACATTACCATGAGTATTACAATCGTGGCAATTCATTTCTCTTGTATGAGGAAGAAGACTGCTCAATAAATCACACCGTTTATTGAAAACGCCCGTCTTTCTTTTCTCTGCATTCTGGTGAAACTAAGTACGCACATTTGACTGAGTGAAATAGCTGTCTATTGTTTTCACACGACTCTAGAGATACACTCTTATTCAGGGAGAGCAAAGTTGTCATGTTTTATGGTTGTCAGAAGCTAATCCCTTCTTGTCTATCCAGGGAGGTTAAACTCCTCCTCGTTTATTCGAGAAAGTTTCTAGTGACCTCTGAGCTAGCTGTCAAACCTTAAGTCTAATATAGTCAGTAGAGACCTAGATAACCTCAGTCCTACGTCTACACTGCTGAATATATTATTCCAATGCGCAGAGCCTATTGGGAATATAGGAACTACACTACATGGCGCCCAACGTTTGGTAAGGCGATAAATCAAACCCAAGACGTTAGAGTAACTCAGTCGTGCTTTTTCACACAGACCCTTTTTCCCGTAAATACTCCAAAAGACGTCTAGTGGGTAAAAGGTTAAAAATCCGCCGGAACTTAGTAGGAAGAGATTTCTATGTATAGTTTTTGGTTTAGTCAACGTTGAAGGATACAGTGTTCCAAAAATATTGTGCACCTAATCTTTGTTTCCTTGAAACCTGATCTGCAACAAAAACCTTTCTGCCAGTAAAATGACGGAAAGTGAAGAAGAAAGGGAGACAGCTAGAATAGCAACTCAACTCCTAGAGGATGACACTAGTCTCCTGCAGACCGACCCGAATGCTATACTCATTCCGGTCAACATAAGAAAAACTATAACTCTTAAACTTATAGAGAATGGACTAACATCGAGAGGTGGTATAGTCGTATTCGTAATTGAGGCACATGAATATCGGAAGACAGAGGTATTCTATTCATGGATAAACTTTCCAGCAGCAAACGCTGTCACACACAAATTCCACTATTACAAAATAGAGGAACCTCCGGATGAATACACTCCTTTCGAGGAGGTGGAAATCCCATTAAAATACCAAGAGCACCTGCTCTGGTTTAAAGGCGCCCTAAAACTTAATAATCACATCACCAGACTCGGTCCACTAGGTAGACCAGGAGCAACGTGGCCGGTTCTAGCCAGCTACACACCACATCCAGACATTGAAAAAATGTCAAGTGAAGAACTCTTAGTTAAAATAAAAGAATTAACACAGGCATATAGAGAGTTGGTTCAATTGGCAACGGAGGATATAAGATTCCTCCAGAAATTGAAAGAAACAGATATAGCAGAACAACCATTTGAACTTGCCAGAATCATAGAAAAATCCTATGAAGAACTAGGAAGAGAGTTTGGGTGGGAAACCAGTAAAACCCCAACTAACTGAAAATCCTGAAAAAATATTTATTAAAAATAATCTAAACACTCCAAAAAAGAGCTGGGATGGGAATAAACAATCCATTCCCAAAGAAAAAAGATTCCAGTCCAGAGGAAGGTCTCCTCGGTGGAGAGAAAGATCTCCGGACCAAGGACACAAGTCTCCCCAGAGGGAGCCCTCTGAGAAAAGATACAACCTTAGAAATAGGGATAATCTAAAGAAACCTGATAGATATCAAGATATTGATACACGTCCCTCTCGATCTTTTCAGACTTCCTCGCAGAAATCGGAAAGAAGAGGACGGTCAGAACAAAGGGAAGAGCACGTCAAGTCCAAAGACAAAGAACCTGCTCATCAAAATAAAAAATTACAATTTCCAAGAAAGAAGGTAGCCAGCATTAAAATAGTCAAACATGCCGAGGATACTGAGGACACAGCTGAAAAACGGAGAGTGGGCCCAGACAGAGCTAGACAGCGCAGCAGAAGTGACCATAGCTCGCAAGATCCTGATGAATCATCTGGAGACAGTGGACACGAATGAATACATTCAAGTGGAAACTGCAGACAGCAGAGTTAGCAAACCTCATAAAATATACGAGATAACATTACGTATAGAGGGAGATAAGACTAGGAAAGTAAGGGATCTATTTTGGGATAACCCTTCCAAAGGCTATGACATCCTTTTAGCTGAAAAGGACTGGCCACCAGAGTTTGTCAGGGAGTGCCCTCATGGCGAAGAAATGATTATGCCTGCCTTCTCAAATCACATTCCAATTCATAAAAAATATACACTTGCAAGAAAATGGGCAGTAGCCCAAGCTCCTGCATTATATAAAAATCATGTAGGATGGGATGAGGACTCTCCTCACAAAATCCAATTAAAATGTCAACCGACTGCACAAAGGCAGTACCCAATTAAGCAAGAAGCAAAAAAACAGGTCAGGGAGATGTTAAATCAACTTGAATACCAGGGGGTGATGGAAACATGCACCTCACAAATGAACAATCCTTAGTTTCCTGTCTCCAAGCCAGACGATTCATATCGTCTAGTTTTGGACTACAGACACCTTAACTCATGTTGCAAGACATATGCAGTACAAAACTCACACAGTGCAGCACTACTGAATAACATCGTGCGCAAAAAATACAAAACAACATTAGACATCTCTAATGGATTCTTTTGTCAAAACATTGCACCTGAAAGCAGGTATTTGACCGCTTTCTCAATAATGGGCTCCCAGAAAAATTTCTGTCGACTCCCACAGGGGTTCAAGAATAGCCCAGGATTATTCTCAGCAAGAGTAACAGAATTACTACAAATGTATGATGATGAGGCATTATCCTATGTCGATGACATCTATCTAACAGATGATGACTTGGATACTCACTTGAAAGGAATGAACACCATAATACTTGGGTTCGCAGCAGAGGGTTACAAATTTAACTTTAAAAAAGTCACAAATTGCCCATCTGTGGAAAAGTAAATTTTGCCATGTTATATGTGCCTACGTGTTCCTCATTCTATGTTATATGTGCATGATCGATATGCATGTATCCCCCTATGATCGATTAAAGATGCAATTATAGTTGTGTCCAACGTTAGTATGTCAGTTTCCAGTTCTCGTGAAGGCAACGAGTATTAGGCCTATGTTGCCATGTTTCACAGTGTGCACGTTAATTCACCGAATTGTCCCCGTTTCTAGGCCTCAAAAGGGCCCGGACACCAGATTCAAGCTCCAGTCTCCTGAACCCACTACGAGGAGCGATGCAGCCCCCACCTGCATCCCTGACCCTTCACTTACTTCCTGCCGCGCGGTGCCCGGCCCGGCCTGGCTCTGCCTGCCTGCCAAGAGTATGTTATGCTTCTAGTTATCAGTCCAGCCCTTCTTCTTCGCATTCCTAAGCTACTGAACCGCATCAACAGTTTCAGCTATGGTCTAGTCTTTCTGTCTCCATGCAGGAGAAATACTGTATTAATATTCCTAGCTCACGCAATACATGTAGATTAGATGCATGCATCAGTCTTAGTGTCAAGTAGCCTTTGCCCTGATAACTTTTAGATTCTATCAACATGTACTCCAAACCCAGATACCAGATATGCTATAGGTACATGTCGTCCTGACACCGCAGACTTTAGTCTCCTCTTCTAGTGTAGAAGTCATAGCCCCCAGTTCTCCCTGGTAACACGTCATTGCCCGTTTGCGCGCACCACTAGGTTAAAGGTCCCAGCTGCTCTCAGGTAGCCCCCTCCATGTTTCCGCCCCATTCATGACACTTTTGTGACGTTTCTCATCACATGTCTACATGCACGCCCTGTACACGCCTTCTTTTTCCGCCCATGTTTTCTTATCTTACGTTTGTCATAAGTTACGCCTACTGTATGCTTTGTAATTGAAATGTCTTACTATATATATGTAACCTGAATTGTGATGAGGCGCTGCAGCTGCCTTCCTTCCTATTTATTTCAGGCTGTCCCGTTCCAGTCCCTTCCCTTTTGCCTGAATAAATCCTTCTGACTCGGACACATCGGATCTTGCCTCTTATTTATTGAGCTATCTGTTATTGTTAATGTAATTCAAAAATAGTCCCGGTATTATTTATTTATATACCACATAATGGCGCCCGAATAGGGACGAGCCCCTTCCTCACGCGCTGGCGATGCCACGCAGGCCCCCTGACCCTCTGCAGCCGTGACGGAACTCTACTGCGCACCGGCAGATATTTCTGCTTCAAGTCTCCCTCAGGCCCACGGAGGAGACGGAGACTGCGGTCCGACATCCAGACGAAGCGGTGTGGAATGCGGTTCGTCCCGACCAGAGCCCAAGCCGAGAGAGCAAGGTCCGAAGTATCCGGAGGCCCACCTGTAACCGAAGTTTCCGAAGTTCGTAGTCCGACGTCGTAGCAGTCCAGTCCAGTCCAGTCCAGTCCGAGGCCTTCCAGTTTCTGCTTCCCGGTGAGTACCGTCGCGGGGGAAGTATCTAGACAGGATCATTAGTTTGGTCCTGGTCCGATGGGTTTGGGTACACAGATCCAGTCCGAAGTATTCACCTAGGTGTATACGGGTCCTGACGTGTCTCTTTATGGGACCGGTATGTTCTGTACTGTTTTAGCAGTGCATCCAGTAATTCTAGTAAGTTTCGTTCTCGAGAAATTCATGTGTTCTGTTTTCAGTGTATCAGGTAGTATTCTGTTCGAACTGTTATCAATGTATGTTTATGTCGTGGTATGAGTGCTTTGTTCGCTATTTTATTACTGTGATTATTGTGTATTGTGTTCCAAGTATACTACGGAAATGCCTTTGTTCTCGAAATTACGTCAGTTAAAGACCAGAAAAGGGTTGCTCGAAGAAGCAGTTCCTGTCCCTCCTAGAGACAGTCCAGGACATTTTATGTATCACAAGCATGGCTTAGATGCCATAATATATCTAGACTTATGGGCGGACTATACCAGGGAACTAGAAGAGAAATATAGATGGCCCGTATCAGGTACATGGGATGCCGAGTGCATCATGCGAGTAGAAGAAGCATTATGGAAAAAGAAAGCCAGACAGTCCCAGAAAGATGCCATCGAGTTATGGCGCAAAGAATCTCATAAAAGAACCGAAAAAGAATTCAGAAAAACAGAATTAAGTAGGGAATCCGCAGAAAAAGCCCAAGAAAAGGAATTAATTGAAGAAGGTGAACGAGTTAGAGCAGAACAGTCAGACAGACAGAGAAATGCCCTTATTAAAGGTATGTATCCTCTTCTTGCCGAGGGCTTGCCAAAAGCAACCCCGGAAATACCCTGTAATTTCCCGCCACCATTGGTCCCGATTAAGCTACGTCACAAACCGACCGCAGCTGATATTTTTCTCTCGTCCTATTTGGACGATACAGTCCCAGAATATGCAAATCCTGTTCCGCCTGCTCCCGTTAATAATGTAATTCCTGTCCCGCCAACTACTGTTCCTGGGGGTCAAGTTCATGTTACAGCACCCCCGGCCCAGCCCACAGTACATGCACCCGTTTTGCCAGTCACTCTACCAGCCCGTACAGTATTCACCGACGATTCTAGTTTAGGAGGCGCGGGGGGAGGTTCTCCTAGTACCCCGCCTCAACCAAGACGTCTGACGCTACATGAACTAGCGTTACAGCGTACGCCAAAAGTAACTACATACGTAGATATCAAACGGGCACTTACTGAATGTCGTTATGATCCAGTTCCAGGCGATGATCACATGGTCATATATTCATTACGTTTAAGACGGGTTGCCGGCTTTTTGGAAACCCTGCCCGATATGGGAGAACATCTAGACAGAATATATCGTTTTATCCGTACAGGAGTGAATCCAGGAAGTATTCACGAAGCCATGGTTCAAAGAAAAGTCGAGACTCAGCTCATGATTTTAAAATTTTTGATTAACTGTTTAATAAGAGAACAAGATTATCCAGAAAAAGATCCAGAAGAAATGAAGGTCCTGACTAGGTGGAGTGACAATATAGCCGAGGGAAAACACAAGACACAAAATTGTATAGAGAGTATGTATAAGAAAATTCGTAAAGAAATAATACGTATACACAAGGAACGAGAAGCAAAGAGAGCAACCGAGAAAGAGAGTGACTCTTCTACTGAAGAGATAGACAGCGAGAATCCCGACAGAATAGCGTATGTAGGTAGAACTAGACTTTCCGACCGACATTCACGCCTAGATTACAAGAAAGCTTTTCCTCCTCCAGTACCAGAACAGTGGTCTCTTGAGCAAGTATTCCAAGCTACCGATCATATTCTGAAATTACGAATAGGTTATAGCGAGCTCAGTACAATGCATGAACAAGAACTAGCCCGATCAGCAGTCCGATGGACTACTGATTCTACCACTTTTCCAGACGAAATAGTGGCACAAATGTTTCTGAAACTGCCCCCAGCCGAGCAACGTCTGGTGGGTATGTATATGATCTAGCACATCATTAAACTGTATGAGGATCAGCATTCTGATCCAGGTCCGCTACATGATGTATTGAACGAGTTACTCCAGTACAGATGGAAAGGTCTAGGTACCGATTTAATTAGTGTCATTCTAGAACAGCGCCACAAATACCGAACTTTTCTGAATCCACATTTTGCTCACGTCTCACCTCCAGAAAGTAAATCATTCTACATAGATAGACAGAATCCGTTACAAGAAGTGCATCCAGTCAAGAAAGAGGGTGGTGGTCTAGAACGAGTATTTGTTTACACCCCTATTACAAAAATGGAACTCTTAGAGATGAAAAAGTTAATTCCCTGTCATGATAAAGATCCAGCAGGGTTCCACCGTGAATTAAAGGACATGCTCCGTATGGGAGAATACACGTATCCTGATATCATTAAAATGCTAAAGGTCCTGTTGCCTGCGGGCATATATGAAAAACTCAAAGAAAAAGAATGGGAGGTGGGAGAGAAAAAGATAGATTGGACAGCTCTAGAAACTGAAGATAATATACGAGTACCAGGTACCGGTCTTGGGGATAAAGCTAAAGAATTGCCCGAGTTATTGATACAAGTTTTGCCAAGATTACTAGCCACGAAAAAGGAAGATTGGGATGCTATCTCAGCCTGTAAACAGAAACAAGACGAAGATACTAGTGATTTCTATTCTAGATTTGAGAAATGTTTTATTATTAATAGTGGTCTGAAAACAAGTAGTGAGTCGTATCCCCATCTTTTTGTTACCAAACTAGTCGAGAATTCAAGTCCACAAGTTAAAAATAGAGTCCTGAAAGTCGAAAGTACCTGGCAAGCTAATTCTCCGTCACAGATGCTCCAGATGCTCCAGTACCACCAGAACAGAATCAGGGAAGAGCAGGAACACGAAAGGAGACGTATGAAAGACACGAAAATGAAAGTACTAGTTGCACAATCTGTTCCACAAGACAGTCAGAAGAGGGGTCCGATTCAAGCCAGTCATCCTGCAGCTCCCGTTAAAGGGACCTGCAATTACTGTAAACAGCCAGGTCATTTTATAAACGAATGTGCAGTTCTGAAACACAACATAGCTACTGGTAAGACCAAAGAGAGACCACGTCCGCCTAGACAAGAACAAGTTTCACAGACTTCTCAGCCACCACAGAATGCACAACAGACAGTTACAGCACCGCAGCCTATCGCTGCAACACAGCATGTTACACAGCAGATGTACCAGTATGCACAGTCAGAGTATCCAGATTATCAGCCATATTCATGAAATAGCCTAGAGAGGGAGGTAGGCTTGCCTCTCATCGAGATTCCTGTAGATCAAGAGGGTCCCTATGTACACAGTCAAGTATTGGGGAAAGACAGAAAGTTTCTGATTGATACAGGGGCAAGTAGGACTACCATCAGTCATGACGAGGTTCCAGGGGCTCCGCTCTCAGGCTCTAGAAATGTTTCCCTTGGATTTTCAGGAAAGCCCATTGTTAATGAAATATCGAAACCAGTTACTCTAGAAGTCGGTCCATTGTCCCGAACTACAGACTTGTTACTCACGAAATCTTGTCCAGAAAATTTGTTAGGCATTAAAACACTGAAAGAACTAGGAGCAGTCATATGCTGCTCCCCAGAAGGGGTCCGTCTGTTTTTACGTGACTTTAAAGGTCATTATGTATTACGTGATTTTGATCCAAGATTATTGAATGTACCACAGCATTTATGGGCGCAAGGTCCAACTGATGTAGGTTGTATGCATATCACACCCCATCGTGTGACTCTGAAGCAAGGTGTTGTTTTACCACGAATCAGACAGTACAAATTGCCACCTGAGGCTGTAGCAGCCTTATCCAAAATTATTGACGAGCTTATTACTCAAGGAGTGGTTGTAGAAACTGACTCCAATGTATGTAATTCTCCTATCATTCCAGTCCTGAAACGTACTGACCCAAATGCACCTCCAGTTTATCGATTAGTGATTGACCTTCGAGAACTTAATAAATGTATCATACCCCAGTACCCAGTAGTCCCAGATATTTCTTCCCTATTGACAGCCATTGATTCTGAAGCCACGTTCTTTACAGTTATCGATCTCAAGAACGCATTTTTCAGTGTCCCCATTCATCCAGACAGCCAGTTCCTCTTCGGATTCTGTTTAAATGGAAGAAGCTATAAATTCACACGAGCACCTCAAGGTTTCACAGAGAGTCCTAGCATTTACAGTCAAGCACTTAAGAGACAACTAGACAATGTTCGCATGCCAACTGACACTTCCCTGCTCCAGTATGTCGATGATCTACTGATCACAGCCCGTTCTGAACGTGACTGCGAGCGTGCGTCACTTACAGTTCTGTATTTTCTGGCCAAGATGGGGCACAAGGTGTCCCCTTCCAAATTGCAATTCTGTGTCCAGCAAGTGGTCTACTTAGGACACTTACTGTCCAAGAGGGGTAGGCAGTTGACACCTGACCGTATCCAGTTAATAGCATGTCTTCCACAACCCCAGACACAGAAGGAGGTACGAGCTTTTATCGGCCTCACTTCTTACTGCAGACAATGGATTCCTCAGTATGCATTTCTAGCCAAGCCACTGATACAGTTAACGACACAGGAGGCAGCCGTATCGACTGCACTCCCTTGGACCCAGGAACATACACTTGTTTTCAATGAGTTAAAGAAAGCTTTATGTAATGCACCTGTTCTAGCAACACCGAACTACAGTAAGCCTTTTACACTTTTTGTCACAGAACGTGATGGTACTGCATTATCTGTTCTTACACAAGATCAAGCAGGACAATACAAGCCCTGTGCTTATTTTTCTAGCACATTAGATCCGGTGGCCCAGGCGCTGCCTGCGTGCCTCAAGTCAGTTGCAGCCACAGCTCTAGCTATCAGACAGAGTGATTCCATAGTGTTAGGACACCCCCTGACATTACAAGTTCCACACTCTGTGGAAGTTCTTTTAAACCGAACACAGACTCAGCACTTGACAATTGCACGTTTAACAGGTTACGAACTGACATTATTTCAGCCACACATAGAAATCAGACGCTGCAACATTTTAAATCCAGCTACACTGTTACCGTCAGTTGCTTCAGATCCTGCCACACATGACTGTGTGGAAGTTGTCAACACCATGACAAAGCCTAGACAAGACTTGACAGACATTGCATTACCTGATCCCGACCTGACACTTTATGTGGATGGTTCATGTATGAGGACAAGTACAGGAGAACTAGTAGCCGCGTATGCAGTGACTACTGAAACCGAAGTTATAGAAACACATCGTATTGACACTCTGTCCGCTCAAGCAGCAGAGCTCATCGCTCTGACCCAAGCCTGCATACGTGCCAAGAACTTGAAAGTAAACATATATACAGATTCACGTTATGCATTCGGAGTCGTACACGACTTTGGAGTGCTCTGGCAGGAACGAGGTTTTATGACTTCTCATGGAACCAAGATTCAGCATGGTTTCCTCATTCAAGCTCTGTTAGATGCAATACATTTACCGACAGCTATCGCTATCATGAAGTGCAAGGCACATACGAAAGTCACCGACATCATTTCCCAGGGTAACGATCTAGCAGATCGAACAGCCAAGCTTACAGCTCAGACTCCAGACATTCCAGTTAACACGACACAGACACTCATTCCAGATCAGACTACTTGTATGACAGTTAAGGACCCTACACAAGATGTCATAGACATACAGTTACATGCTACTCCCGATGAAATCAAGAAATGGTCCGAACAAGGAGGGGTCCAGACAGATCAGGGATGGTTAACGAAGGGAAAAGCCACATGGTTTCTCCCCGACTCTATGGTTCAAGTCATTATTAACACCGCACATAGTCCAGCACATCTAGGAGAAAAAGCCATGTTAGACAGTATCCAGAACCTCTGGTTCAACAAGCATTTACGAGCAGCCGCCAAACAGAAAGTACGTACCTGCATGATATGTTGTCAGTTCAATCCAGGTAAAGGTGTCCCGGTGGAACAAGGTGGATTCCATCCTCCTGACCACCCTTTTGAAGTCCTCCAGATGGATTATATTCAGATGGAGCGATGTCGAGGTTTCAAGTATGTACTCGTAGTCGTATGCGCTTTGTCCAGGTGGACAGAAGCATATCCAGTTCCAGATTACACAGCTGCGACCACTGCCAGACAGTTGGTTCGTGAGTTCTTTCCCCGCTATGGATTACCTAGGGTCGTGTATTCAGATAACGGCCAGCCATTCTCATCCGAGCTCATGAAACAAGTTTCCCTTCTGTTAGGGTACCAGTGGAAGTTCCATTGTGTACGCCATCCTGAAGCAGCCGGTCTTGTAGAGAGACATAACCAGACCCTAAAAATCCGCATCGCAAAAGTATGTGCAGAGAAAGGTGTAGATTGGATAGTAGCACTGCCAGTTGCCCTTTTTTATATGAGAATGGTCGCTCACTCCCGTTCAGGTCTATCTCCCTATGAGATAGTGTTTGGTCGTCCCCCTAACATGTGGGGTACACCTAGACCCCGTACCATAACTGATGTTGACAGTAATATGCTGACAGATTACCTTGCTTCCTTGATGTCTGCACTACAATCTTATCGTTCACAGGTTGCCGCTGCATTTCCAGACAACACCGAGGTGAAACCACACGAGATCGTCCCGGGGGATCTCGTGCTGATCCGTAATTTTGATCGTTCAAGTCCGCTGGAGCCCCGCTGGAAGCAGCCCCGTCTCGTCCTTCTCACCACCCGGACAGCAGTTAAAATTGAAAACCGGAAAGGGTGGCTACACGTGAGCCACGTCAAGAAATTCCATGGACTCAAACCTAAAACTTTCCTCAAGGACTGCCCCGTTCTCAAGGACTGCCCCGAAAATGAATCTAAAATTCCCCTGTTAGAGAAAACTCCACAGCAGGAGTATAAAGCAAAGTTGCGGTCTAGTAAGTCAGCCAGTTTAATTGTCTAAGTCCCTCTCGGGTGAAACGGTTAGACAGGTTCCTGACATGTATGAGACAGACCCACACAGTGAGAGAGTTAGTCAAAACTCTAAGAGATGTATCATCATTCTATTCTTTTTACTGTTTCTGAGTCTTATGGTTACATGCATAAGTTATGCTTTACATTTATGTTTTCCTATTTCACATGTACATATGTTTTCTAATGTTACAGTAGAGCACACATTTAGTGATCTGCCTCCTCACGAGTTATCCTATCGTCTTGCTATGCGTAATAATACTTTTATCCGAATGTTGCATTATTCACACCAGACCAGCAATGCCACTAATTGTTGGGTGTGTGGTCGACTCCCCCCTTTCCAGACACCGAAGGGAGTTGTGCCACTTTTTCCTTATCCGTTTTCACATAATGGTTTGTGTGGAGCATGGTCCACGTTAACGTCATCCTCAACTGATATGTCCCTTCTGAATCGAACATGTTTCCCAGACAAGGAAGGTCTTTCCCATAGAACAGGGTTAGATCTAGAAAATGAAGTATATGATTTAGGTAATTATTCCTCGAATTTTATGGTTCTGAATGTTCAGTCCGATACTACTCCAGATTTGCCTGCTATTTCAGTACTACCAGTCAAAGGCGAATTATGTGTCAGAAGGAATGGTTCCGCACATGTAGGACATAGTGATTGTACTACTGTGGTCGAGTATAGTGACAGTGGGAAATCTATTTTCAAAGCCTCACGTCATTCTTATTTTGTTTGTGGTCAGACCGCATATGTTCGTCTGCCCCTTGATTGGGATGGAACATGTTACATTGCCTTCCTACTGCCACCAGTTTTCCTAGCCCCATCCGATTATCACAGAAACACACATCTAGTACACGTTAGACATAGAAGGGAGACTGAGTCCCCAATTGTCGATCAAACTGAAACTGCTCTAGAACAGTATCAAGACTTCAATAAAGGTTTCTTTTTCTTTATAGGTCCTGTCCAGAATAGTAAGTTAATACGTAGGTTAACCAGAACCCTTGAAGCAGTAGTGAATGAGACTACTTCCGCTCTAGGTAACTTAACAGAAGAGCAATCTGCTATGCGTTTTGTCGTGCTCCAAAATCGTCTCGTTCTTGACGTCATACTGGCCGATAGAGGAGGAGCTTGTAGAGTCATCGGATCTAGTTGCTGCATTTTCATTCCTAATAACGCGCCGTCTGTTTATTCAGCTATAACCAGACTTCACAAAATTGCCCATCAGTTACACCAGAATCCAGGCACCTGGACATGGTCCGGTTGGCTCTGGAGTATAATATCTGTCTGGGGATGGAAAGTATTGTCATTCCTAGGTATAGCAGTAATGATCATATTCAGTTGCTGCCTCTGTTTACAATGTGGCCCTGCGATTTGCGGCTTGTGTGCTACCTCTTGTATTCCTAGTCCTAAATCCCGTTCCAAGACAATTCGAGACGAGCAAATGATGCTATATGAACAGATAGATGGTATCATGAATATTGATGTTTCCTGATGGAAACGTAGGGCACAAGGAGGGAATGTGGAAAAGTAAATTTTGCCATGTTATATGTGCCTACGTGTTCCTCATTCTATGTTATATGTGCATGATCGATATGCATGTATCCCCCTATGATCGATTAAAGATGCAATTATAGTTGTGTCCAACGTTAGTATGTCAGTTTCCAGTTCTCGTGAAGGCAACGAGTATTAGGCCTATGTTGCCATGTTTCACAGTGTGCACGTTAATTCACCGAATTGTCCCCGTTTCTAGGCCTCAAAAGGGCCCGGACACCAGATTCAAGCTCCAGTCTCCTGAACCCACTCCGAGGAGCGATGCAGCCCCCACCTGCATCCCTGACCCTTCACTTACTTCCTGCCGCGCGGTGCCCGGCCCGGCCTGGCTCTGCCTGCCTGTCTGCCAAGAGTATGTTATGCTTCTAGTTATCAGTCCAGCCCTTCTTCTTCGCATTCCTTAGCTACTGAACCGCATCAACAGTTTCAGCTATGGTCTAGTCTTTCTGTCTCCATGCAGGAGAAATACTGTATTAATATTCCTAGCTCACGCAATACATGTAGAATAGATGCATGCATCAGTCTTAGTGTCAAGTAGCCTTTGCCCTGATAACTTTTAGATTCTATCAACATGTACTCCAAACCCAGATACCAGATATGCTATAGGTACATGTCGTCCTGACACCGCAGACTTTAGTCTCCTCTTCTAGTGTAGAAGTCATAGCCCCCAGTTCTCCCTGGTAACACGTCATTGCCCGTTTGCGCGCACCACTAGGTTAAAGGTCCCAGCTGCTCTCAAGTAGCCCCCTCCATGTTTCCGCCCCATTCATGACACTTTTGTGACGTTTCTCATCACATGTCTACATGCACGCCCTGTACACGCCTTCTTTTTCCGCCCATGTTTTCTTATCTTACGTTTGTCATAAGTTACGCCTACTGTATGCATTGTAATTGAAATGTCTTACTATATATATGTAACCTGAATTGTGATGAGGCGCTGCAGCTGCCTTCCTTCCTTCCTATTTATTTCAGGCTGTCCCGTTCCAGTCCCTTCCCTTTTGCCTGAATAAATCCTTCTGACTCGGACACATCGGATCTTGCCTCTTATTTATTGAGCTATCTGTTATTGTTAATGTAATTCAAAAATAGTCCCGGTATTATTTATTTATATACCACACATCTAACTGTCCTGTTTTTAGGATATGAATTACCAAGTGAAGGCAAAAGCCTAGCAGACAATTTCTTAGAGAAGTGTGCTGTACTCCAAGGACCAAAAACGCTGAGGAATTTACAATCAATACTAGGTTTCCTGAATTTCGGAAGAACATACATTCTAAATTATGCAGAGAGGGTTAAACTTCTCTATGAATTAATACAACCAGATTTTAAACCAATCAATTGGACTCAAAAACACACAGAAATTTTTAGATCATTGCAAACAGACATGTTAGCAAAAACAAAATTGCAAACTCGCGATAATACACACAACCTTGTAATCCGAGTCATCCCAGGAAGATGCGGATTCACGTACCTGACCTCTGAGGGAGAAAAGGTACCAATAGCATACAAATCACACTTGTACTCACAAGCTGAAAAAACATTCAGTCTTGCGAAAAATGTTGTAAATGCGGTTCAAACAGCTGTAGCAAAAGAAAGAGCCCAGGCCCAAGGCAGACAGATTACTGTTTTAACAGCAGAATCAGCCTTCGAGGCATTAACAAGCCCACGTAATTTAACTATCGTGGCATTAGATCCAAAATGGATACAATGGGAAAATTCTCTTCCTACAGAAAAAGTGAAATACTATTTTGACCCGGAAATGAAAAAATTGAAATATCTAACATATGAAAAAGAATATCCTCTGCCTAACGACATTCTGCTCCTACAACAGTACGCCTGTGTAATATACACAAACAGTTATGCTGAACCCTCAGTTTGGGGAAACAAGCTTATAACGCTACGTGCGAGGTTGTCAAATGCCGGTGGCGCGGAGGTAAATTGAGACCACTGGTAACAATGTCACAATCTGTAAAAGACAATTCAGGTCAACAAACTGAATTAATAGCTTTAAAAATGGCGCTCGACATTGCCGATCGCGAATTCCCGACACTAATAGTGTGCGATTCGCATTCCTGCATCAAATCATACAATAATGACTTGCAGAAATGGGTTCAAAACGGTTACAAAGATGACACAGGTGCCACAATAAAGCAGAAAAAGCTTTGGGAACAGTTAGTTCTTTTGCAGAAAGAACTACAAAAGACTCACGTGATCCATACACTGAGACATCAGCGTGATGGCGTTCACGCTGCAGGGAATTCATTGGCTGAGACAGCCACAGCGGAAGCAACTAATCCGGCTTCCGTAGCCACAAAAAAGCGTTCAGAAAAATACATAGACGGGGAAACCATGCTGGCGATAAAAACGTCTTCAAAAGGCGACTGTGCAGCATTACCCGTGAACTATCCACTCAATTATACATACATAATCGATGCAAACTCCGTTCCTTTTGCTCGAATCCCTGGAGTAGGGGATAGAGTAATTCCAAACACGAACAGGAGAATCTTCTTAATACAAGAAGCACAGATGGGATTAGGTCTAAGGCATCAGATGATCAAGGAATCTCTGACAGAATTACAATCAGAATACTGGTGGCCGGGAATGAGCTTGGACAATCACAAATTTGCAAAAAATTGTGAAAATTGCAACAGAGATCACAGTGGCGAACCGGCCGAAGTAGTACCAGAACACCTAATAGAAAGCATAAGGCGATCTATACGCATGATTAAACAGGAAACATGCGTCCCAATGTATATTATTTAAGACTAGATTCACTTAAAATGTAGACACCAGCGCTCGGCTGACGCCAGAACTGTTATAAAAGATTTGCGAGTCTATATCGGCACATACGCAATTGGCATGCTACATTCTGACCAGGGTCCTGCTTTTAGCTCTCAAACTTATAAGGAGGCCATGACCAGCATGGGCATTGCATTGCGGTACTCTTGTCCCTTCCATCCTGAGGGAAACGGGATTGTGGAAAGAAAAAACCGAGACATAAAGCAATCTATAACGGCGAGGGTATTAGGTACGGGTGATGGGTGGGTCCAACATTTAACAAGTGTCCAACGTAGTCTTAACAATCTGCCAAGAAATTCTCTAAAAGGTTTCAGTCCGTATGAACTATTGTTCGGGACTAGAATGCACATTCAGGACCTCGATAGTCAGACTTCAGTGGTAGAAGAAAAATGCTTTGATATCAAAGATCGTTTGGCTATTTTACAGGACTTAAATGAAACAAGAAAAGACCTGAGCAACGTAAAGCTAAAACAGCAGCCAACAGCCACTGAAGAGAAACCACCTGTCCCAGCAAGGCCTGTCTGGATTCCAAAGATTGGGGATCTGGTCAGAGAGAAGATCGCGGTAAAGAAGGAATTTGGGCCTTCTTACAGAAAAGCAGTACCTGTCTTAACTGTCAACGGAACAAGATCAGTTGTACTACCGCCCCTTGCTGGTAAAAAGGATAACCGAGTTGTATCCATCGACCTGGTAAAACCACAATCATGTGGCCGATAATAAGTAGTAGGCCCAGTGGACTCCCAAGAAATAGCAGAAGACCAAATCTTGCTACAATCCAAGAGGTTCAAACTGAGAGACTCATCACAATTGATAAACCTGCAGTGATTAAAAAGGGACTATGCAATAATGCCATGGAACTTGTGCCTCTTGAAGCCCAAATTGCAACAGTTCATAAAGAAACACCTGTCTACAACGATGTAGCCACAGACTATGCTAATGAAACAAAGAAAATTCCAAAAGCAAATAAAAATCCGTAAGCGATTCCAACAATTGACATAACTGCATCTGGCTACTTCATCAATTTCGATGACTTTTCTGAGGATCCAAGCGAGCCTGAAGAACAGCCAACAACAAAATCTTTTAAAAACAAAGTAACAGAACTCTTTCCTCAACTCAAAGAAACCTATCTGATTTCTCCATGGATTGAATTTTGGATTGTGTTAGGTGTACTTTTCCTCCTGCTTTGGCTCATCATGGTTCTTTGTTTGGGAAAATTCATTGAGGGAAAATATAGTACAATGGACACAGCAAGTCAGAACATCAACTTGGTCCTAAAGCCACACAAGTCATCTCACATCGAGAAAAGAGAACTATCATCCGTGAATGTCACAGCCAATCCAATACCCGGTGGGATAGCTTGGGACAAAACAGATTACGAAATTTATGGCCCGGTCGAGCTCTTGAAGTATCCACACCAGTTTAAGATTTAATTGAGTGACTTTGTAAAACCGAGCACATTCTCTGATGATTGGGACTTTGAAAGTATTAATGATATGATGTCAGATTTAGTAATGTCAGCAAAATTTACAGAACATGATTACTTGCAGGGTTCATCTAATTATGAAGAAATGTACTGCTACAACCATTTTGCACATCACTATTTGCATAAATCTGCTCAACCTAGAAATGTTTTAAACTATAATCAATGGGAACATTGTGCAACTCCACCAAAAGGCAGTTCAAAAAATTTTTATGAGAAATTCCCATACTTCTCAGGGTTTAACACAAGTGAAGCAGAAGCCTTTTATTTCAAAATGTTAAATAAGACAGGAATGAAAACAATGCGGACAAACACTAAATTAATCTATTCAGAAGCATTTTATGAACAAATGACTACATTTGGTTTTGATTTTTGGAAAAACAATATTGAAACAAAAACCATCTGGGGTACCAAAGATTGGCAGGTCCAAGGTATAGAATCATTATTTAGAGCCTGCATGAAATTATATTCTTGAATGATACCATTCAACAGACAACCTGTCTTGGCCTAGCCAAAATAAAGACTTAAACAAACCGTCTATTCCAAAGCCAACACCTGACAATAATACCACTACAGATGTTGAGATAGACGTATCCCATATTTTTAACCAAAATAGAACTCATCCTGATTGGAAAACATGGTTGATCTGGCCCACAGACACAAATAACTGTCAAGATAGATTCCTGAACAAAATACAGGGGTTCGAATTGACCAGGCCAGACCCTAGATACTCCCAGAGACAACATCCAGGGATAGTTACTACATACAGTGTAGGAAAACTCTGCCTCGAATGGCTACAGAAATCCACACTGGCAGAAATTAAGCAACACTTGACTTTACTTAAAGACTGTGCTGACTTGCGTGATTTCATAATGGGACCACGCAAACAGCGTCCAAAACGTTTCATAGCGGCCGGTATATATGCAGCTTACAACGAAGCTTGGAAAATTGAAACAGCAGAAAAAATACGGGAAATTGACCGTATTCATTTGGAAAAATCACTTTCTGTTGTGGACAATGGGTTAGTGACTGTCTTCCAGAATATATTCACTGGACAGTATTGTATCATCTGCTATAGATATAATAGAGCAGGACTTGCTAATGTTACAACATGGTCAGTCCCAATTACGTTCTATTGTACAGCTAGGCTGGACGTTACAAAATCTGCATTCAGGCTACGTGCCTTGGCGTTTAATCAACACAACGTCATTATTCTCTATCTTTAACCTTACTGATACACAAATCAGCTTGGCACAGAAAGGAGCAGAATATACAATTCTGAGCATTGAAAAACTTGAGAGATCACCATTGACAATGTCAGAACGACCTGTCATTGAATGGATAATACACGGAATAATAACTATTCCGATAACAACTTTCCAATTTAAATTCTGTCAAGAGTATATACCAGCAGGCCAGTATGAAAGGTTGGGTAAAGGGTACATTAAGTCATCATGGAAATTACCTTACACACACACGTTATAGTGAAAAGGAACAGAATGTATTTCTTAGTGGTAATAATTGTAAAAGGTCACTAAGTGGTATACTTCTGTGTCAAGGTATTAACCTGCATGGGGCCTGTGAGGGGACTTCAAATAACCTTTCATGTCACCAGCATGGCACACCTGCAACTCGAATAGAGCCATTCTTTAGACGGCTTTCTAACGGGAGCTATATTCTAATAGTGGACCACAGATGTTGTGGCATGGTGCCAGGAAAAGCTTATCTCGTTAGCGTTAGTTCCATGGTCACTTGCTGTATGCAAGTATTGTTTCCAAACAGCACTCCTGACAGGGAGGCAAAAATTTGGCCATTTTTGAATATCTCTTCTATTCGAATTGATACTTTAAGCAGAATAAAGTCTGTTCTTTTACAGACAACTGTCCCCTTGACGTCATAAAAAGAAACGTATGATCTGCAAGTCACAAGGACAACGGCAGAGATACATAGCCTTTTATCAACTAATTGCCCCCTACATTTCGCAGAAATGTTAAGCCAAATCCTAAATATGTCTGATACAGGCGGTATCCCACATGTATTTAAGACAATTTTTTCTGGACTGTTAACACCCTTCACAACAGTTCTGGGCATTTTTCCTAATTTTGTCCATTCTGTCTTTGGCGGCCTACCACTCCTGTTGGGACTCGTAGCAGGCATTTTATTTTTGATACTTCTGCTTCGTTATGGCAAGCCAAAACGCAGACAAGACTCCAGCAACAATGGAAGAAACGATCCTAGCTATATGCTATTGGGACCGCATAACTAAAGTCCTTGGATTAGCCCGGCTAAGAGATCTGAATATGACCTGGTTTCTTTCATTCAGACCCATCTGGCAGAATTGTATCTTACCTGTGCTTCGATGTATGCTATGCGGAGAAGAATGCGTGTTGGACGTCTGTCTTACACTACAGATACTTTGCTAAGTCCTGTAACGGCTCATGCATCGTGTTGTCCCCAGCGGTTACCAATCCTGATGACGACATTCGTTGAGACTTCACCACTGCGATTAAAGGGTAGTGAAGTACGAGATGAGAGCAACATCACCCAGGTACGACCTTCTGTGAGCATTGCTGATCCTGACATCGATGATAGCAATCATTCTCACAACTGCACAGTTGCGGCATTTTCCAACTTGGTCGAACTTTCACCTGAAGCGGTAAACCACTTTTTTGAAAGTCTGTCTGAAATGATGTTTTCCCCCGAACAAAAAGAATAACTTTTAAGCAAACCAGTACACAGCGTTCCCTGAACTCTGAATTCGGCCTTCGGCTTTGATAAACAAAAGCTACTGAACATATTTGGAACTATATTTTTTCTCTCTCCCCTGAAAGCGAAATTATTTTTTTTCCCGATTCCAAAATATTTACCCTTTTTCTGGCACATGTACTCTGCTTGAAGTAGAACTATTCTTAGAGAACAGAGCTTCTATTTTAGGAACTCTAAAGACAATATATCACGTCAGCCTCTAGCACATTTACAGCAACTGTATTTATATGTGATGGAATGGTCTCGACCCTTTTTTCTGTATTAAGAGCCATTTCATGTGTAAATTTCGCAAATCATTCATGCCGATATATATATATGAATCCTTTTTAATGAATGATTACACTGCTTGAAAAGCGTACAGTACCTATAATCATTTTCATGTATTTCGCATACACCATTTCAAATGCAAAAATGTATTTTGGGGTGGGTTGGTATACACATGCACCTTTTATGTTTACTATTGCTTAAGTTTTAGTAATGATGGACATTAATTCCTGGAGTGGGTGTAGTGTTTTATCTAGGAACCTGAATCGATATTCCTAATTTATGCCCTTGTCCGGTTATAATCAATAATATCCATACAACGGCATAATAATTATATCCATAATTCAGTCGTAGCACATGCTGTCACATTAAGCAAGGCTACTTCTCCGGCCCCCTAGTCAGCACACCGAGTTCTCTAAACAAAACCAAGCCTCCAGCAACCTGGGAAATCCCCCTTGCTTTTGTTTTGATTTCGTCCTAGAACTCCTGTAAAGCACTGTAAGAAAGACCAGTTCTTAGTGACATCTTTATTGACGTCCTATGTCCAACCTTACGTCAAACCCAGGCACCTTTCAGGTATAAATATACCAACGTTGCCTTAGCAAACACGGTGGTGATTCTGGAGCAGAGCAGCTATCTACTTGCCCGAGAGCCCAGCTGATGCGAGAGCCCATGGACGCTGCCCCTCCTCCTTGACACACAGAGAGACGCTGTCTTTTCTCCTGCCGAGAAATCCAGCTCCGGTGTTTCCAGATACCTTCGCGGGTTACTGGGATATCGAGTCCTGAGAAAGAGATACAAGACCTCCTGCTTTCTATTACCCAGGTACGGAACTGACTAAACCCTTACAGAGAATTCTTGAGTCAGATTCTTGGCAAAACAAACTTAACTTAAACTGCTACTTACTTACTCCTTCCCACGTATTAGGCTTTGGTCAGGTACACCGGGGTAGGCGTATTTAGAAGCACCAGTTGAGTACGATTAGTCAATGTATATATGTATGTATATATTTTATCTATTTTAAAGTATCATATGGCTAAGAAACCATATCAATGCTTTTACAGTATTATTTTATAATCCTCCTTTTACTGTACGCACTTTACTATGAGTATTACAATCGTGGCAATTAATTTCTCTTGTATGAGGAAGAAGACTGCTCAATAAATAACACCTTTTATTGAAAACGCCCGTCTCTCTTTTCTCTGCATTCTGGTGAAACTAAGTACGCACATTTGACTGAGTGAAATAGCTGTCTATTGTTTTCACACGACTCTAGAGATACACTCTTATTCATGGAGAGCAAAGTTGTCATGTTTTATGGTTGTCAGAAGCGAATCCCTTCTTGTCTATCCAGGGAGGTTAAACTCCTCCTCGTTTATTCGAGAAAGTTTCTAGTGACCTCTGAGCTAGCTGGCAAACCTTAAGTCTAATATAGTCAGTAGAGACCTAGATAACCTCAGTCCTACGTCTACACTGCTGAATATATTATTCCAATGCGCAGACCCTATTGGGAATATAGGAACTACACTACAGTACACCAGAGTCAATTAAGTCAGCAGATAAGTTAAGAGAGGAAGGGCAATGCTTCACTTAGTGGTAATAATAGAAAACTATGAATAGCATATGTTACCAGCTTCATTTTAGGCAAGGCCTTCTACCTAAGCAATGGTGAATCAAGACTATTGTGCTCAACAGCACGTTCATACAAATTTAGAAGACTGAAAAAATACCCTAACTTCGTTCATCTTAGTTTTCAGTTAGGCATCCTCTCTACCCTGCTACTCATAAATACCAAGAGAAATATATCCTATTGCTCGCTAGGCAATGGATTGGCCCTCCTGTCAGATGACGTCTTGTCGTAGGTCTATGATGTCAGGGCTCCTGCGGAACCATTGTCCGTGGGGAAGGTGACACACAGGAGGATGAGCTATCAGCAAATGTGTACTCTGTTACTTTCTGCATTTATGACTGCAGGAGGTAGAATGGTGAAGGACTCTGAACCAGTCAAAGCATTGGGGGCTATTTGAAAGTGGGAAGGAGATAGAAAAACACAGGGGATGCTTAACAACAATCCATCTTGCGTATCAGAGTCCAACATACGGAGTGCAGGAGGAAGAGGTTAAAGGCGCTTCCTTCCGTCAGAAAGTTTCACTATCGCACTAACGTAAGGTAATACATTCCAGCCAGAAAGGCTGTAATTTCCTCAGATCGAATATTGCTAGCACCGGTACCTAAAGCAGGTTTTGGTAGCCTTGGAAGCAATTAGATTTTTATTAACTATCATGACTAAAACAATGTGATCCATATTACTTCCACCTTGACAGAAATTATATTTAAGGAGAGCACCCCACTATAAGGTAGTGAGGACATTTAGATGCCGTGAACGTCTTAATGCCCAAAGGAATGATGGGGAGTTTTACTTACCACATAAATTGGTAAAATGATGCAGTATGCTTGAAGACTTCAAATTTTTCATTGTTTTTGTTTAGTCTCGGCAATGCAGAGATACTCTGTTGTGCAACACTGCCACTACTGGTCATTCAGTATAACCTGCAGATGGAAAAGTCCTCTGTTAGTAAATGTACTACACGCAAAACAATACAAATTGCTTTTTATAAACCACAAACAGATCAGTACTATGGAGTCTGTGTTGTTATGAAAATCCACAGCTCATTAGAAATTCAAATCTAAATTTGTGCTTTCAACATCACATACTTCTCTAAATCCCCTGCCGGATTTGCTAACCACTCTCTAAACTGTAGCACCAACATTAGGACATAGATAAATCGATCTTAATGCCAGCGTACCCTTCTCACTGCGTTTGTTTTAGGATATGGTACACCAGAGTCAATTAAGTCATCAGATAAGTTGAGAGAAAAAGGGTAATGCTTCACTTAGTGGGAATAATAAAAAAACTATGAATAGCATATGCTACCAGCTTCATTTTAGGCAAGGCCTTCTATCTAATAAATGGTGAATCAAGGCTAGTATGCTCTACAGCACGTTCATACAAATTTAGACGACTCAAAAAATACCCTAACTTCGTTCATCTAAGTTTTCAGTTTGGCATCCTCTCTACCCTGCTACACATAAATACCAAGAGAAATGTATCCTATTGTTTGCTGGGTAACTCTTTTGTCCTCATTTCAGATGACATCATGCTTTATGATGTCAGGGCACCACCTGACCAATTGCACTTGGTGAAGACACACAGGACGATGGGACATCACTAATTATGCACTACGTAACTATCTCAATTATGACTAAGAAAAGTAGGTGGTGTAATGGCAAAGTACTATGAACCATTGAAAGCATTGGGCTCTTTTTGAAAAGAGGATGGAGTAAGAAGAACCCAGAATATCCTAAACAATCTCACTTGAGTATCAGTGTCCCATATACAGACAGCAAGGACACAGGTTAAAGGAGTGTCCCTCCATGACAAATTAATTAAAATCACTCTAACTTATTACAACTCATTCAAGCCTCAAAGGCAGTATTTTCCTCTAATGACCTATTGCTAGCACAAGTATCTAAAGCAGCTTTGGCATCCTTGGAGACAGTCATAGTATTCGATTAGCCATCATGAGCACCATAACGTCATTCATAATACTACCATCCTTACAGACATTACATTGATACGGAAGACCCCACTATAAGGTACGGAGAACCTTCAGATGCGATGAATTCTTTTAATGACAAATAAAATGAATAAATGTGAGTCTGACTTACCATATACATTGATAAATAAATGCGGAAACAGATTTATTATCTTTTTTTCTCAGCAATGTAGGGATAATCTATTTTGCAACACTGCCACTAATGGTTATTCAGTTAATTCTGTAGATGGAAAAGTCAACTGTTAGTGCATCTAACATTATTAGATCTTGAATATTTTCAAACTAATACAACACAACAACAAAATTATTTTTATAAAGTGTTAATATATCAGTACTATGGCATCAGTAATATTGTAAAAATTCACAGCTCACTAGAAAGTAAAATCTCAATTTGTGTTTTCAACCAAGCATACATCTCTCAATCCTATGCATCATTTGCTACTACTCTCTACACAACTCTAGCACCTTTATTAGACACAGATTAAAAGATCTTATTGCGAGCCAAGTGAGTGTATCCTTCTCGCAGCAATTCTTTCAGGTTATGGTACATCAAATGCAATTAAGTCATCTGATAACTTCAGAGAGGAAGGGTTAGGCTGCAATGAGTAGGAATAATGAACATTACGAATAACAGATTCTGTCTACCCTGCTACCCATTTCAATGCCATTATAAATGTATCATATTGCTTGCAAGGCAATTGATTGGACTTCATGTCAGATTACATCCTGCTGTAGCTTTAGGATGTCAGTTCCCCACCTGACCAATTGCACTTAGTGAAAATGCACAGGAGGATTGGACTTCAGTGATTATTCACTAGGTAACAATATGTAATTATGGCTGTAAGACAAGTAATGGGAAAGTACTCAGAAGCAATGAAAGCATTGGGCTCTTTTTGAAAGGGGGATGAGGTTATATAAACTCAAGAGTATCCTGAACAACAATCCCTCTTGAGTATCAGTGTCCCATATACAAACAGCAGGGAAACAGTTTGAAGGAACTTCCCTCCATGAGGAAGTAAGTCAATCACTAGCGCCGAGCATTTTACAAGTACAAAGTGACATGGGTGGTCTCACAGCAAGGCACAGCCAATGGTGGTTTCTCAAAGGTGATCCATTGCCGGGGTGCGAAAATAAAAAAGGAAAAAAAAAAATAACACTGACCATTGTAAGTATCCAAATGCCAAACACCAGAAGTGATACAAGTGGACAAGCCTGCCAATCACACTATGAAACCACGCCAACCCTGTCCATCATTCTTTGCCATTGCATTCAGAACCAGCACTTTAAAGGACACAACACCTTTAAATGCACATTTAATGTATTTTGAGGAACTATCCTCTATCAATTTCCACTACCTGTTTACCTATTTTCTCACAAGCTATCTCATCATCCCGTTGGTATATATCTTTTGAAGTCACTACTCTTATTTTTACCCCTAACAATGGCAACTGAGATACCTGCATTTACTGAAGTTGAGTTAAGATTCATGTTCAATTAAATCATTCAAGTAGAGCCTCAGTTGAAGCCAAGTCCAGCATGCTCCTCACAGTTCAACAGCAGAAATGTGGGAAAGCATAGTCAACAGAGTAGATGCTGTTGAAAACACCCTGCGCACAAAGAACAACATAGGAAGACGTATAACGACCTCTGCAAGAAGGTGTTTTGCAAGTACAACATCTACCAGCAGGAGGCACAGAGGACTGGCGGTGGTTTCCCCAGAGAGCCATTACAACTCATGTCCTGTGAGAAGGTCATGTCCAGCCTACACACAGAGCTTGGAAGGAATACAGGGAGGAATGGACTCTGGTAAGCCGTACCACAAGAAATGCCACATTATTAGAATATATTGATTGGCATCTAATATGCCTTTGCCATAGTCTTCCACATCTACTCCCTGAGAAAAATAGAAAAAATCCCGGATGTAGGTCTATGGCAATGGCCAATGGTGCATATGACACAAAAAGCCAAAAATCCATAAAAGGCAACATGTTCCAATGGGGTTTGTAAGTGCTGCGCCATCCAAATTTAAAAACTTGAGACTTCGAGTAAGGAGAAGAATCCCTCAGTGAAGACCGTCTTCCTGAAGCACACTGGACTGACTAAGCATCTCCCAACATGTCAGTGAACTCAGAGCATGAGATGCCGGAGGACCTAAGGAAGCAAGATTGCTCCTGATTCCTGACTATATACGCAAAAAGAGGCCTCTGGCCCTGCTAGTCAAATTGATTGTGTGCATGCCATTAGTTGTGGGAAACACTCAGACATTACACTCCGAGCGAAAGGCGCCGGAGGATCCAAGGGAGCACGTGTGCCTCTGGCTTTATATTTTATCCAAACTTATAAGAAAGACGCAAAGGTTTTCCTAGCCCTCTACCTGATTTGTGAGTCTAAACAATTTTAAGGAGGAAGACTACGCCACTATCAATATTTGTGAAACACTTTTGAGCCCCTTGGATGTACAAGTCATTGAATATTGACAACAAGTCTAGTTGCTTCTTCATTCTCCTTAGAAGGCAGTGCACAGTTGTTTCCCAGTCCTGATGAAGACCCATTGGTGATGTTTTTCTAAGCCACACGTAATTAGGGGTCCAAATGTTGACATTCAAAAATAAGTGTTGTTGCCCAACTAGACCTTTACAACGAAGAAGATGAATCACATGTTACGTTAGGGTCTTTTCATTGTTAATACAATGCTGTGCAGTCAATTTATGTTTCATGTGTTATATCTATCAAGTATATTTTGTATTGTTGATATATGTATAAAACCACTTCATTCACTTTTCTTTTTTGTCATTATTGTAAAAAAACTACTTATGTTAGTTGTGTAGATTGTGTATTTGTCCTGTTATATATTACTTATTCTTTAAAATACATGATTTTTTCAATATATTAACACTATTCAATGTAGTTGTATTGTTTGTTTGCACAAACAGTGTTGTGATTTATTGAATCATTCATTGAAGTCCTACCTCTGTGAGGACTAAGTAAGAAATGTATTAATTCCTTTTGTGGCAGAACCACTGCTCGTATAAAGTACCTATCCCCAGGTTCTACACTTGATAAGATTACCCCATTGTTATTATCTACCAACACACCCCAAACCACAGCAGAAACTACCCAGACATCTGTCCCCACAACCACTATGCCTAGCACAGGTAATACCATCTCATGCTCCCGAGTCCGGGATTATCAGATGACCACCAACCCAGTCAGTCAGGAGCCAGGACCCAGTGGGAGTGTGCAGTCTGTGCCTAGGGCAGTGGGGCTGTCATCACACAAGTCCTGGGCATTTACCCGGACGTTAGGTGTGTTGAACCAGGTTGTAAATGAAGTCAGGGAAATGGAGTTGCATGATTCAACACCAGGAAGCTTCACAATCCGGGCAGAGGTGGTCTGGGGTCCGCACCATAGTATCTGGGGTCCACACCGAGGTGGCCTGCATGGTAGGGATGCTGCAGGACATCAACAGCACCCTCTGCAGGGCCTTATTTTCAACTACCCCTCTCTGTGTGCCAAGCACCTGAGCACTATCAACCCCTGCAGCATCCACAGGAAGGGAGGCACTGACAGAAGAGTTACCACCCGCAAGCACCCTTGGTTCAGCAGCTGGAAGAGGGTGGCAAGACCAGAACCACCGGTAGAGAGCCACCTCAGCACGAACGTCGCTTTGTTGATTCTATCTCCACACTTTTCACAGTCTGATGTGAGGAGTAATTTAGACTTTTGACTCCAGAACCTATGGACTCTACTATAATAATTTCATCAATCATGACTGTATACTTCACATTTTTACATTCATTTGACGCAGCTATCAGTAATGTTAAAGGTTTTGTTCTGTGAATAAAATGGATTATAAATAGGGGTCCCTGTTTTCCGTTTTTAAGGATTTTCACATATAAATACAGGCAGAAAACAATGGGTTTTCTGTCTGCATTTATTTTTAAAAGTGGATAAATACAGAAAATGGTGCTCCTTTAAAGTGACTTTCCTTGCTGTCTTGATGAATTATAGGACAGCAGCTGAGCCTATGGACAGCATGGTAAATTAAAAAACAGGACAAAATGTATTTAAATAAAAGCATATGTCAACATACATGTATGGTATAATGCAAGTATTTACCGGTGGATGTGTTGTTATGTAATATTTGACAGCTAAAATAGCTAAAACCCGACAGACATCTAAGTATGAGTGCGCGCCTATCAGTTAAATAAATATGGAAATGTATAGTTTTTCAACTTCATTTATACGCAAAACACAAAGTAAATATGGATAAATACAGATAAAATGACCAAAAAATAAATATGGATAAATACAGACGGAAATGTTGAAAAAATAAATACCATAAAAGCCCTACTTATAAACCATAAATTACATTGTCACTCGTATTCATTCATACATTTTACTATGAAACATCCATGTAAAAATATTTTGTGTGTTTTCACGTTTAATCCCTTTGCTGCAGGGCCTCTCCACCTCCTCCGTGCCACACCTTTATTGGGTAGTTTCCCCTTAAGTCATAATAACTTTTTGTCCACATAAGGTATCCACAACAAATGTGCATCTTTTCTTTCCAAAATCCTAAGGATTGTAAACGTACCTATGGTTTGTGTATTACCCAGTAGAGTATTGAGAATTAAGCCAAAACACAGCTAGATTCGGGGGTTTTGAGAAAAGTAGGTTCTGCAGAAGAAAGCCTGTTTTGTCTAAGGAGCCGCTCTCTGACATGCCCATAAACGTATCTCTGGTGCCTAGCAGGCTTCCTGCCCCCCCAGGCTTCCTGCCCCCCCCCCCCCCCTCAGAATCAGATGGTTTTTTTATGGGTGGGGGCATTGGTATGCCCATTCTAGGCAGCCCCCACCCCTAAATTTACAGAACAAATGTAAACCCTGGGTCCTATTGGGCTTTCTGCCCCGAGGGGGGCAAAAAGTGATAAATACTTGGTGGGGGCTTTGGAATGACCATTCAAGGAAAGATACCATCTTTAAATTTACATTTAAAAAGTCCCTGATTCCTAGTGGACTTTCTGCGCCCCAGGTGAGGGGGCAAATAGGGGGCTATTGCCCCATATGCTTCCCAGGAGGAAGGAAAGACTGAATGTGCCTAAAAAAAGTTGGGGAAAGCAGAAGCTCTTGCCCAAGGGGCCGCTCCCCCCTCACTGGTGTCTAGTGGCTGGAACGCCCTCCTGCAGCAATCCCCAAGCAGGGATCCACTTGGAAAGGGTAGCACTGGAAAGGGGAGATTCTTCCCTTTACAATGATACCTCTCCTGTGTTTCGGTGCTCGGGTGGCTGAGATAGCCCCGCAGGCACTGAAGCAGTGAAAATGAAACGAGCTGCAGCTCATTTCAGTTTCACTTTCAATGCAAAGACATTAGCGCACCGTTGTCATTCCATTGAAGAAGAAAAAAATGTCTCTGGAGGTTGGGGAAACAGTTCCCCACCTACTGGGGCTAAAAAAACAAAAAGGAAAAGGAAATCGCTCTGCTGTTTACAAAAGAATGATTTCTTGCTGATGTGCCTTGGACGTAGCGGTTCCATCCTCGGCACAGGAGCGGCACGGCTGAGGACGTAACTGTTATTTTCAAGGCACTCAAGGGGGTAACAGATGTGACTACAGTAAACATGGTTTTGTTGACAGAAATAAAGTGGTACAACCTTCGTACACTAGCAGGTCGCGTGAGGACATACACACATGTATTGAATGTATCAGATTTCGCGTGAGGACATACATACATGTATTGAATGTATCAGATTTTTTCACTCAGACGGACTACCTTACCAACTTCAACAGCACTTGACAATACAGTGTTAATTTGGACATCTGCACCAGCATTGGTTTACCACATGGGCTGAGGGGATAAATATGTCTATATCGCACACCATGTTTAAAAAAAAGATAGATCACAAACAACTGACATGCACATGTAGGTTGCAACAAAGATTTTTTTAAATAAAATCTCAAAACGTAATTCTCTACCTAGACATGTCTGAACCACATTTGATGTACTCAGGGACCACTCAAGCCACTGTTGCCTATATCTGGTGGTATTACACAAAGACATGCAAGTCCTGTGTGCAAGCACTTTTAACCTACAATGACGAAACACAGGAACAGATACATACACCTCAGACAATGAGGAAGGTGTCCATGTGAAGTCTGCATTGCATTTATGTAGGCACAACACAACAAATGTTTGGGTCACAATAGCACATATTGCTTCAGGACCAATGCGATACGAGACACCAGTACGAAAGAATCAAGGTTAATGCCAAACTGGAGGTTCGGGAGGACTCAAACTGTAGGAGAGGTCGCTCTGTCCAGGCCTCATTCCCACCCCTGGCCTGGTATTGTTCCCAGATTACAAACTATTGGTCACAGATACTCAAGGTGGCCAGTAAAATACTGGAAAAAACACTGGAACCAACGCCCCTCTTGGGGCTGTTAGGCTACACGAGGGACGCACCGGCAGAAACTAGGCGCTTTTTGGCCAGGTTGCTCTTATTAGCCAAGAGGTGTGTGGCTATTCATTGGGACATACCAGGAGTGCTGAAGGTGAAGACCTGGATTATGGATGTTGCATTCTGTCAGGAGCAGCTCAAAACCTTCTGGGAACTGATGCCAGTGGCCTCTCTTCCTAGGGATATTTGGGAACCCTTTTTAACATGGATCAGAACCCAGGGTCCCGAGGTTATGACTATCCGTATCCCCAGAGTAAATATCGTTGAGCGGATGGGCTTGCGGGAGACATACAGCCATGCACACCACCCCCATCAGCCCACACACCACACCTGCACACATACAGCCATGCACACCATCCCATCAACTCATACACTACACCTGCAGACATACAGCCATGAACACCACCCCCATCGGCCCATACACCACATCTGCAGACCTGCAGACATACACCCATGCACACCACACCTGCGGACATACTGCCATTCACACCACCCCATCAGCCCACACACGCCTGAATCCACATCAGATCACCTAACAGCAGAAACTTCAATTACCTCTACTTCCCAAACTGACTCCATCTCTGATTTACCCACCACTTCTACCTGTGACCATTACTTCTCCCTTGGACTTTACCCTGTAGGACACTTCCCTCCCCTCCTTCAACCCAGGCTAGCTTTAACCATCCCTATCCTTCCACATCATGTACTACCTCCTCATAAATGTACCTCCAGAAAGAACAGGCAGGACCTGTTTCACTCCTAAAAAACGCCCTCCCAGAGCAAAAAGTCCACCTCTCCCAAATCAAAACGCACCCCTACTAAACCCAAGGCCACCCCTCCCAAAACCTAGAACACCCCTCCCATATTAAACACAGAGGTGCCTGCCTTAACCAACAGATGACCCTCCAGGTGAGTTTGTGCTGACAGTGTTGATTAGGCATGTGAGGTGGCTTACAGATTGTATATGTGCCACCAGAATCTATTGCATAGACTGCCCAAAGGGCTGATGTGTTTTCCACTAATGTGCCAGGTTACTTAATAAATCGTATTTGTCATACGCACAAACTTGCTGTCATAGTTTAATATCAAAATGTGTAACAGTGTTGGTGTCAGTGATGCGTAACAACATGTTAGGATCCGCCATGTGTGGTGCTGTGCTATTAGTAGACATATGATTGATCCAGTAAATGGCACGTAAGAAGGCAAACAATTGGAGATGTCAAAGTGTCCCATGGATGTACAAGTTGACATACATCGAATAAAGATGTTCAGACTTATGGTGGGTATGTATGTGTACTTTGTTTGAACAATGTGATCATTTTTTACTTTAAACTCTGTGGTGCTTATTTACAAGAAAGTGTTGCAGCACGGCACTGCAACCCCTTTGGCTGCGCCACGTTGCGGCACTTTTAAAACACAGGGATACGTCATATTTACAACAATATGATGCATCCCTGTGGGCTCCACTGAACTGCTCTGACGCACAATCTGCTGCCATGTGCGACGCAGGCACCCTTGCGCCATGGTGCAAGGGTGCCAGCGTTGCGGGGGGGTTGTTTCTGTGCAGGAAGGAGTACCTTCCTGCACAAAAAAACATAACAAAAAATAAAAAGAGGGATTTCCTCTTCTTATGTGTGCTGCAGAACGCAGCACCGCTAGTAAGAGGGAAAAATAATGAGAAATGTCAACATTTCTCCTCGTTTTGCCTTGCTACACCACCCATGGTAGCATTCTGACGCATTTCCAGGTTTACGAATTCTCGTAAATCTAGAAATGCAGCAAAATACATGGGTGTTTCGTGGGAATACCCTCAGGCACACCCATGTAACGCCCCTTTCTCACAAAGTGTTGCTTGAGAAGGGGGCATATTTACACGGACAGGAAAAGCCACGCAGGGTGGCTATACGGGTTATTTTAAATATGGCGCAGGAGTTTGCGCCAGCGATTTGTCACAAAAAGTGGCACACCAGTGGTGCAAGGAGCGTGTAAATAAGCCTGTGTGTATGGTTAGATTGCATGTGTGGCAGATGTGTTGCAAGTACAAACATTTGAATCAATATATCTAAAGAACATTGGTATTCCTCAAGGGGCTAGAGTACTAGCGTGCACATGTGCACACAGGTGTTAATTCCTTTCACGTGACTGATCTCCCTGTGTGACACATGCAATCTCTGAAGGGTTTTCCAAGTCAGCTCTAATGTACGCATTTAAATAACTTGCATGTCTGATGGGAAAGCCTTGACATGTCCTCAAGTGAAAGCTACTGTGCAAATGTTGATATTGAAGGACATGCAACTTCATGTGCACAGACAGTGGCCCATGTGATGGTCTGAGTTCAATCATTTTTGCAAGTATGTATGAGTGCTGTACAGAAGGATTTTTTTCCCCAAGCGGTGGGACCCCCTCCAAATAGGAAGAGACACGGGGCAGGACCTTTGACGGCTGTTTGACTATAAGGCTACACCTCTGAACGTTGAGGTCCCATGTGAAGTCTAACCTCTCCCAATACGGGATGGAGTGATAACTCGAGACACATACATATATAAAAAAAACTAGGAAAAGAGGGAGCAGCTATCTGCCCCTACTAATGGGAGTATAGGGAAATTCTCTACTTGGACTTCCAGGGGGTTTCCAGTCCCGCCCTGAAGAAAATCCAGCACCCTTTATGGGGCTTATGTGGACTGAAACATGTTGGCTGTAGGGTCCAAGAACCATAATATCCCTGTTGACCCACTTCTCTTGTTTTTATTGTCCCTGACAGATCCAAGAATAAAGGGAAACCGGGATCTGTTTGCGGTTTTTAATCTTTATCCCCCTGGCCCAAAACATCTCCTTAAGCGCTTCCTGGAGGATGGTTGAGCCCACCCTGACTTTTAGGCATCAGGGTGTCCCTATGATGAAGCATGACACCACTAGGGGGTGTGAGGGAATATAAAACAAAAGGATGTACCTCCTTACCCATGCTTTAGTGGTGTTCCACCAGCAACTTCACATAGGTGTTCCACCCTTTTTAGTTCAAATATCATTTAGAGTTACCTGACCACGTAGTAGTGAATACGTTGTTAGGGGGAGTACTTTGTTGGTGATTTAGGAATTTTTTCCCACCAGAATTTCCTGGACAGTGAATAGATGATACAGTACTAGTACATTCTAAATACTGTCCAAAACAACAAATGTGTGACTTACACATCTTTACAATACTCAGTGACTGGTGTGTCTTAAACCATGCCAACAACACTAACTATAAACACATTCAGCACAGAAAATCTCCAATTTACACATCCATTAAAGTTTTGGCATTCTCACAACATTGCTTTCCCAGATCTCCCTCATCTTGCACCAACGTGTGCATCTGTTTGTCGATCTTTGGATACAAAATCTGGTGCTAACAACCACATAGACGTCTCACATGTTAACTTATTTTCACACAATTCCATCTTCACTGTGGCCCTACATGACAGAGTTATTCGAGACATCATAGGGAAGGGTATATGTAGCTGTTGGTGCATTGCTTTTCCTATTAACAAGGAGTACCCCCTCTGTAGATATTTTGTGAAATGTTTGTAGTCAGGGCTTTTATTTGGCGGGGTTCAAATGGTACTCAGGCCAGCAAGTAATGACATGCAGGTATTAAGACAGTTATCCATCGGCATCCCCATTTATGGGCTCACACTCCGGATGTCCATAAACGATGCACATCTGAAACAGAGCCACTGTTCACAGCCTCTGATGTTAACTTGTCTAGAGTTGTTAGGGTCCTTTCATTGTGTCTTCATATGACTTATGTAGTGTTTCTTTCAGATAGGAGAACAACAAAGCCTTAGTTTGTGTTTCTTTTGCACTGGATAACAGAAGACTTCTACAAAATCAGTAGTTCAGATTCATGGCTGGTGTTATTTGATTCCTACCATGTTTCAGGATGCAATGAAACGCTGCAACAAAGTAGTGGGCCACCACACTATTGTGGGCACTCGTGTGTCTAAGTTTTTGATAAAAAATACCTTACTCCTGTCGGCCACCCCCCTTTCAGAAATCCCCAGTTTCGATCCTCCGCTTGTAGGCCTGCTTGCAGTGAATGAGACGCCTTATACTGATATTTCACTTTTGAAAAACAGCAGCCAAAATGGCAACTGCCTGGCGTCCCTTTCCGGACATTGCAAATTCATAAGTCTATTCCAGAAGTTGACCTTGAGGTAGGCGGTTTCGCACATGGAAGCTGAAGCCTGTGTGTTACATTGGTCAATTAGAACATTGCAGTCCAATGACGGTGTCAGTGCATGGTTAAGTCTGCCTATGTGGTGTACAAGTACTTTGTGCTGTACAACAAACTTCACTTGCCTACTGACACTGCCGCAATCTACACCTTCTCTGCTTGAGCTGCTGTTTGCCATATATGTGAGCCAGCATGTCCTGTGTACAAGGTGTGAGGGTCCCAGTCTTCTATCCAGAGGTGTTTGAAACCCTGGTGGAAGAGGTCCTTCCCATCATGGCCAACTCTATGGCTCACCAGACGAGCAGATAAGTTCCTCACATACCTACTTCACTCTGTTGGACTGCATTGCTTACTGATTGGCAGGTTCATATGGTGCTTATGTGTAGAGTTTATATTTGGTGTTAAAGTGTTTTTTAAATGCAGAAATCATACATTGATGTAGTGTGTAGAGAAGGTATATTTATTCTGATAAAATTCATGTATTTAGTAAATTACAGAGTAAACATACCTTCTCTACACACTCCACACACACTCTTAGCACCTAATACTGTGCACAAACACTGAAAAGTGGAAGCAAGGCCACAAAGCACTTTGATAAAATTCATTTATTTAGTAAATTACAAAGTGTTTTGTGGCATTGCTTCCTCTTTTCAGTGTTTGTGCACAGTATTAGGTGCTAAGAGTAGAACAGTCTCACTTGTGTTCATAGCAATATTTATATTTAACTGGTAAGGGGCAGGTCATTCCATGCCTCAAAGTTTCATATGCATACACATATACCAGCATTACATGACCTGTTCAAACACATAACGGGCAGTTTTCACCTTGTTTCCTCGTCCTGCTGTCTAGAAAATGTAGGTTATCTCAAAAAAACAATGAATTATTAAGCGATAGGTGGGTGGGAAACAGGTGAGGCAACCACAGAGGTTACCATAAAGACATGAAAAATCGGACTTTTACTTAACTATCGAAAGATTCCATTGTTGATTCACAATCAAGGCTGTCTGTAGTAATGGAGCTGGCATAACTTGTGTTGAAAGTTCTATCAATTTGAGTTGTTGCACACAAGTTAATTTAGCATCTTCCTGCACTGTTAGGGAGGTGACACTAAGACCTGTGAGAAAGGTTACGAACAGCTTTGATAAACTGAAGGTCATCCTTTTTCGAAGTATTGTGGCCTTAACTTCTACCAGAGAGACATTTGAACTCTCATTCTGAAGGTCTGCATCCAAGATAGAGATGGTACTTAATACTAACATCACACAGCGTTTATGGAAGCTGGTCTATAGTATCTTGTACATGGTTGACCCCCAGTAGCAGCCTTTACTGTCAAATGGAGTAAGATGAATCGGGGATCTGACTGCTGTTTTTATTGCAAAAATGCACGTGAAAGTGATGAGCATGTTCTGTTTTTTCTGACCCCTCTATGCAAAAGCAAGGTCCAAATTGATTGTCCCCATGTACAGATCCCCTCAGCCTATCAACTACAGAAGAAGCATATAGAGTATGTAAAAGCAAAACCTCCTCGATTGTGGCATTATTTTTGCACACAGCAAGGATAATTCGATGTTAAGTGCTAGCCACTGTAAAATAGTTATGCTCCAGATGTCATTTCTGCTTTCATGCGATTGTCAAGTGAATTGTTTGTGCAAATATTTTAGATATTGTTTTAAATATTTTTAGGATAACTTGTTTTAAATGTTTTTATGGATGCTTATTTGGATGATGAATTGTAATGTTTCAATATATCAAGAAATGAAAGTATGAGTAGGAATATACACACATTCACACTCCTGTGCCAATAATTAATGTCAAGGGAGTAACCGTTGATGCAAAACAGGTGACAGGTATACCCATGTAATGGCTGAATAAATTATCCTTTAGATCTGTGATCAATCACGGTTTCCCCGCACAACCACATTTTGTGATCTAACACAAATGTTTGATTTCAGCATGCCCCCATTTTCTTCATTACCACAAATGACAGCAACCTGAAAAACTGCTGTACAAAAACCTTGCACGTGTGTTTTAGTAGGCTATAACTTTGCTCCATGTTTTAAAAGAATCTAGGCCACATACAAGGTAAACAACAGCTAACTTGCCTCTTAGCTCACAAGTGGTATTGTCAGAGTGGTGAAATTGTGGCAGCAAGGGAAAATCTAAAACTATGACTTTATAGAGGCTTCTCAATTCAGTGATACACTAGGATGCACTATGGTGAGACAGTATGGCGTGTTAAAATACAACATTATGATCTTTGAAAAGACTACCTTATTTTTATATGATGTTTACTGCATGATTTACATGTCAAGCAGTCAAACATGTCCTTGGCTCTGTTAGTGTATAGGTTCCTTGAGCCATGCAGGAACCCTGACTTGGCTCATTAATTTGTTGGCTCGCCCAACTGTAATTTGAAACAGTTGATCAAGGGGGACCTGCCACAGTGACTTGGCCTAATCGATTTTCTCAAATTAACTGGTGTTTAAACCATATGTGATGAGGTGATGGGAACAGAGTACCCCTAAGACCATAGCTATGTGAAAGCCAGTACGAAGAAACATTGCTAATGAAACTCATGACTCAAACAGAGCAGCCAAAAAGAAACACATTTGTTATTACCAATTAGCAAAAAGCCTCAAATTAGCGCACAACTACATTTCTCATTCTTTTGCCAGGGTGAACTATTTGCATCATCGTATTTCAATACCATAAAGCGTTTAACAATTGCACCCCGCTATCAGCATTAGAGGTGGATTGAGCTGCATCGTGTGCATCGTATGTTCAACCGTATAGGTGACAACGGAGTGATGAAAACCTGGCACGCATCCCAACATTCGTCAAAAGTCTCACCCATATTCAGGCAGCTAACGTGGAATTGTGGACATGTTTCGCAGAGCCTCTCTTATGTAAACATAAAATAAAACAAACGTTCACAAGGAACAACACAGTCCCAACTGTAATGAAGGCTAAGTGGATACACGGCCAGTTTTAACAAGCAATCCTGCTCATGTCCTGGGAAATACCAACCTAGGGAACTAACTCAAACCGCATTACGCCTTTGGACATGAACGTGAAGCAGGCAAACAGACGCAAGCACCGTAAGGTCCCTTCATATCTGACAACCAGTACATCTTCACTAAACTCATATCCAGCTCAGAAGTAATTTTCGGGCAAAACCAAACATGAACATAGCGATGTAACCCACATATGGCCACAAGAATGGCGCTCGGCATACGAGTTCCATACTTTTAAAACAAACCCCTAATACGGGCCAAACGAGTCCGAACAACAGCAGGGCATATTAGAATTTCGGAACGGACCGTCACCAAACGCGCCAATATTTATAACGTCTGACGTCATTTAAATTGGACGTCACATGCGTCTTACCCTTAAAGGAGAAACCTGATTTGTAAATGCGTGCAGCCAGGTGAGTCCCTGTATACGCGACTCACATCGTGAATCCAAAGCATGTAGTAAGTAACCGCCAGCTTCCGTTTCGGTCATAAGTACCTTATGACCAGATCGGCATAATAATAAATGCAGAGCCAATACATTAAAATGTGAGTTTCTGCCCTATCATGGGTCACTAGTCTTGTGATGAAAATAGCCAACACCAATACATTGTTTGGCAGTGAGTGCATGGTGTTTTTTTAATCACTAATTAGGACTTCAGAAATCGTACAGTTATATGAAAATATATTATCAGATGTATTAAAACGAGCATTACTATATGACTAGTTAGTACGCGGTCAATCCCATGAAAAAAACAGTCCAAGACATAACTTGGGGAGAGGATGTGGTCTGACGGCTAGATTACCGATTTTGGTGCCGGTGTTGTGTAATATGTGGTATCCCCTTGGGATCAGGTATCCCCTGGCCTTCGGCAGACTCCAGAGGTGTTTTCTATTGGACTCCTCGGACGAGCCCACGGAAGCCCCGCCCACCGCTGGAGAGGCGAGCCTCGGCTTTAGCAGTTAGAAGCAGCAGCGCTCCGAGCAGAGCTGTACCTTTCTGCTCTAAAGCCGAGGGGCCATCTCATTCACACAGGGTTAAAACTGCTGTATGTCGATTCCCTCATGGCAATTGTATAAGGAAATCACCAGTTTACAAATGATAAACAAGCATTTGCAATGCAATAGGTCTCGCATTAGGAAAGTTTGAGCTATTGGTATTGTAAATGACACATTTTTTATTTATGTGTTGGTTTTGAAAATAGCGAAATTAATAGCTTTGTCATTTACAATGCCAATAGTTTTAACTTTCGCAAACGTGACACCTATAGCATTTGTAATGCAATATGTGTTGTATTTACGTGACTTACATGTATTGATATTACAAATAACAATGGCTTTTAATTTGTTTTAATAATTAATACTTAAATAAGTTATTGTAATTTATGGCAATAGCTTAAACTTTTGTAAATAACTTTTATGAAGATTATGTTCAGTGTATTTTATTGTGACGAAAATCCAAGAACAGAAGTGAAATATTAACATCTTTTTGTGACATTTGTAATAAAGCTTGAAACATTGAGAGAACATATTTGAACCAGTTGTTGTTGAATGGTTGCATAGATTGATGCTGGACTGGCGCTGAGTGATGCTGCGCGTTCAGTGGTGCTGAGTGATGCTGTGCGTTCAGTGGTGCTGAGTGATGCTGTGGCGTTGAGTGGTACTGAGTGATGCTGTGGCGTTGAGTGGTACTGAGTGATGCTGTGGCGTTGAGTGGTGCAGAGTGATGCTGTGGCGTTGAGTGATGCTGTGGCGTTGAGCGATGCTGAGTGATGCTGTGGCGTTGAGTGGTGCTGTGGCAATTTAAAATTTAGCAAGGCAAGAGCTGGAGGGGCCTTGTGAGGAACCAGAAACATTTGAAGCTAACGAGGATGGCAGAGAGCTGATGAAAGGGACGCTTGTGGATGCCTGACGCTTGTGGATGTCTGATGTTTGTGGATGTCTGATGCCTGATGCTTGTGGATGCCTGACGCTTGTGGATGCCTGACGCCTGTGGACGCCTGACGCCTGTGGATGTCTGATGCCTGTGGATGCCTGACGCCTGTGGATATCTGATGCCTGTGGATGTCTGACGCCTGTGGATGTCTGACGCCTGTGGATGTCTGACGCCTGTGGATGTCTGACGACTGTCGATGTCTGACGCCTGTGGATGCCTGACGCTTGTGGATGTCTGATGTTTGTGGATGTCTGATGCTTGTGGATGTCTGATGCTTGTGGATGCCTGACGCTTGTGGATGCCTGACCCTTGTGGATGCCTGACGCTTGTGGATGCCTGACGCTTGTGCATGCCTGACGCTTGTGCATGCCAGACCCTTTTTGGATGCTTGACGCTTGTGGATGTCTGATGGGTGATGCTTGTGGATGTCTGATGCTTTTGGATGTCTGATGCTTTTGGATGTCTGATGCTTGTGGATGTCTGATGCCTGACACTTGTGGATGCCTGATGCTTGTGCCTGCCTGATGCTTGTGCATGCCTGACGCTTGTGCATGGTAATCAAAGTGAGAAAAGGACACTTGTATCTACACAAACCATTGGTTCTATTTTGACAACCCTCATAGACGCCGAAGAATATAACGATGCGGTATATTTGTTTTTCCGCCCCTCATCTAGCGTCATGGCATAGTCATTGGGTGGTCAAAGGTAAAGTATGCCTGCCTCGCCCGAGGCACCTCTGGAAGGTGTAGAAGTGTCCAGAGATCAGGAGTGGCACTTCCAAATGGAGAGAGTCACAAGGCCAAACTACGAGGGAAATTATAAAAAACAGTTTAATCACCAAAGGCAAATTTATTAGAAAGGGTGAAAACTGTTGGCTAAAAATAACTTGGTATATTCGATAATCGTGTAACTAGATTATCATATATGATTTGTTGATTTGTTGATAAAAGTCGACATGTTTCAGCTCTTATTGGCCCAGCCGGGTCTGTAGAGCTTTCGTCAGGACAAATACAAAAACAGGGGGGGATTTACTTACACAACTTGTGCAGTATTCATGTGCTTATAGGCAATCACAGATTCATTTTCCTGTATATTGCAAACACAAAACAAAACATCATACCATTCATATATGTATAATAGGCATACTTGACTGGTCAATTGTGTCACAGTCTCAGACACACATTTCTAATTGAATGGTGCCGTTTTTCAAAAAAGTGCATAGTGCTCAATGTACTCAAACTATACGTGAGAGGTGAAGAAGGTGGAAAAGGGGAAGGGAAAACAAAGTGGTAATGGTCTCAATCGGAACACGAACACTCAAATTTCTATACATCATTTTTGACGCTAGGAAGCTAATAGTGAGCTGTGTTAGTCTGGCTCTCCTAAGAGTTATCCTTTGTATTCAACACTTCATGTGTAATATGCAATTTTATGTAATAAACATTTTGTCATTTTGTCATTATGGCAATCTCTGTGTAATTCATAATTTGTCTATCTTCTAAGTTTAGTTGTCTAATGTGTTAGCGGTTAGGCTCATTTCTAAGCTGCTTGGTCATAGCTGTTCGCTAATACTGTGCGACTGATACATATTTAAATCGTTTGCGGGACTGCGCGGTAAAATACCTGATTTTACGGAGAGATTCTCCACTTCAGGGTGCATAGAGCCGCTATGAGGAGTGGTCTTTGCTGTAAGTAATAAGCACAGTGCGTGAGTTAGGGGAGCCCAGCGAGTGTTTGGGGCGGGGAGGTTATTCACTTACCCACGTGTTTGTCCGTCAAGTGCCTGTGCTGACTCTGCCCCTGGAAGCGCCGAGCGCGGGCAGAGCAGCATCTTATGACGTTGTGCCATAAACATAGACGAAGTCTATGGTGCGGAAAACAGACTAGCGCCAAGAAAGTAAAAGTATTAAACAGTGCACAATTCTATAGATCTACAATATGCGCAAGCCATGTGATTTTTATCAGGCTGTTCAGTGTTAAACAGAAGTGTTATTAGACATTAAACTAGACAATTCTATAAAATCAGTGACATTGTGCCACGAACATAGACAAGGTGTATGGTGAGGAAGACAGACTCACGTCATGAAGGTTAAAAATACACTAAAGAGTGCACAATTCTTAAGATCTAAAATAGAATGGTATGCACAAGCGATGTTATTAGACACTGAACTAAACTGTTAAGGAATAGTTTTATATAGCGCTGTTCAGTATCTAACAGAGGTGTTATTAGACACTAAACTCGTTTGTATAAGGTTGGCTTAATCTGCCACCATTCGGTAGGGGGATTAAGTTGAACAGTCGTCAAGGCTTGGTTGCATGAAAAAGATCAATAAATGTTAGGTAGCCCGGATGTTAGATACAATTACTTAAAGGAGGATAGTGTCGTACTCTCATTGCCTCCTAAGGCTACTAACCAGACTGCAAAGGGATCAATAAAAGTGATGCCAGGGAATATTATCGTTCATCCCCAGTGTGTGGGTTTTCAGGCGATTCACCCATCTTTGCTCCTTTTCGAAAAGGATTTGTTCAGCATTTGTGTCTCTGTCTTGAAGCATCTCGAGGACCGTCCATCTGAGGTCGTCACATGTGTGACCTGCCTCAACAAAGTGGGCACATAGTTTCGTTGTGTTCTTTTTTAGCCTCACATTGCTTCTATGTTCTCCTATGCGGATTTTCACCTTCCTGCAGGTCATGCCTATGTATTGTTTTTGGCAGGGACAGGTGATGAGGTATATCACGTGGGTCGAGTTGCAATTTGTGTGATAACGTTGGGTCCATAGTAATTGGTCAGTCAATTGTAGTGTTTTTGTATGCTTGGTAAATTTGCAAACCCCAAATGTTCCACAAGGGTGGTGTCCAGTTATAGGGGCCATATTAGGGTCTCTGATGTTAGATGGTGGTCGCTTTTTCAAAGGGCGTGTATGTACCAACACATCTCTGATATTTCTTGTCCTTTTGTTAGCAAATCTCGGTTTCGGCCAATTATACGTGCCAGAGGTGATGATAGACCACTTTTTCTTTATCAGTTTTTGGACCTCATACGTTGCTGGACAGAAAGTGGTGACGCAGGTCACAAGATCTTTAACTGGTTCTTTTTCGAAAGTCTGTAATAGACAGTCGCATGGTTGATTGTGTGCCCGTTTTCTGCACTTGGAGATAACCCGAGGGGTATAATCTCTGGCTTGGAGTTTGTCACTTAGAATTCGCGCCTGTTGGGTGTAATCACTGGTTTTACTGCAATTTCTTTTATGTCGTAAAAACTGGCTATATGGTAGATTGTCTCTTAATGGTTGAGGGTGATAGCTCAGGTACGACAAGAGGCTATTTTTGGCAGTGGGCTTAGTATATGTCTTAGTTTCCAGTTTTCCGTTTTCACAGAAAAGCGTCAGGTCTAGAAAGTCAATACTTTTATTGCTCGCTGTGAAAGTGAGTTTCAGCCACCGATCCTGCCCGTTTAGCCAATCGATGAACATCTGGAGATCTTGTTGGATGTCCCAGATCAGTAGAACGTCATCGATGTAACGTTTCCAGTAAAGTATACTGGAAACGAATGGATTCAGATTGTTGAGAACACAGTTTTTCTCAAATTGGCTGACGTATAATCCAGCTACCGATGGAGCAAAGGCACTGCCCATAGAGGTTCCATGGCATTGTAAAAACAGTTGTTGGTTGCACTCAAAATAGTTCTCTTTCAAAGCCATGTTACAGCACTCCAGAATGAAATGGCGAGGGGTATGGTATGTCCAATCTTCTTGGAAAAGTAAATCTTCCAGCATTTGCATAGTCTCATCCTGAGGTAGGCTCGTGTATAATGTCTGATGTCTGATGTTTGTGGATGTCTGATGCTTGTGGATGTCTGATGCTTGTGGATGCCTGACGCTTGTGGATGCCTGACCCTTGTGGATGCCTGACGCTTGTGGATGCCTGACGCTTGTGCATGCCTGACGCTTGTGTATGCCAGACCCTTTTTGGATGCCTGACGCTTGTGGATGTCTGATGGGTGATGCTTGTGGATGTCTGATGCTTTTGGATGTCTGACGCTTGTGGATGTCTGATGGGTGATGCCTGTGGATGTCTGATGCCTGTGGATGTCTGATGCCTGTGGATGTCTGATGCCTGTGGATGTCTGATGCCTGTGGATGTCAGATGCTTGTGGATGTCTGATGGGTGATGCCTGTGGATGTCTGATGCCTGTGGATGTCTGACGCCTGTGGATGTCTGACGCCTGTGGATGTCTGACGCCTGTGGATGTCTGACGCCTGTGGATGTCTGACGCCTGTGGATGTCTGAATCCTGTGGGTGTCTGATGCCTGTGGATGTCTGACGCTTGTGGATGTCTGACACTTTTGGATTTTTGACGCTTGTGGAGGCCTGAAGCTTGTGAATGCCTGACGCTTGTGGTTGCCTGACGCTAATAGTGTGTGTGTGTGCGCGCCTATAAAGCGTGCACTGACGGCTGTTTGTGTCTGCCTAGTGAAAGCGTGCACTGACGGCTGTAGTGTGCCTGTTAAAACGTGCACTGACAGTTGGTGGTGTGCGTGTGCCTAGTGAAAGCGTGCACTAACGGCTGGTGGTGTGTGCCTGGTGAAAGTGTGCACGACGGCTGGTGGTGTGTATACCTGGTGGAAGCGTGCACTGACGGCTGGTGGTGTGTGTGCTTGTTGGAAGCATGCAATTATAGCTGGTGGTGTGTATGTTTGGTGAATATGTGCACTGACGGCTGGAGGAGTGTGCCTGTTAAAATGTGCAATGACAGCTGGCATTGTGTGTCTGTCTGGTGAAAGCGTGCACTAACGGATGGTGATGTGTGTCTGATGGAAGCGTGCACTAACGGCTAGTGGTGTGTGTGCATGATGGAAGTATGCACTGACTGGTGATGATAGCTGGTGGTGTGTGTGTCTATAGGAAGCGTGCACTAATGGCTAGTGGTGTGTGTGCCTGGTGGAAGCGTGCACTGATGGCTGGTGATGTGTGCGTGCCTGTTGGAATCGTGCACTGATGGCTGGTGGTGTGTATGCTTGGTGAAAGTGTACACTGACGGTTGGAGGAGTGTGTTGGTTAAAACCTGCACCGACAGCTGCCGTTGTGTGTCTTCCTGGTGCCAACGTGCACTGACGGCTGGTGGTGTGTGTGTGCCTGGTGAAAGTGTGCACTAACGGCTGGTGGTGTGTCTGCCTGGTGGAAGATTGTACTGACGGATGGTGGTGTATGCCTGGCGAAAGTGTGCACTGACGGCTGGTAATGTGTGTGCCAAAGAAAAAGTGTGAAACAAAAATAACGAGTGTAAAATAAAAGTGTAGAGTGTGAGACAAAGAGACCAAAGATGTGAGAGCAATTTTAATCTCCATTCAAGATACATATTGTAAAGTTATATACCTTTTGCGCTAATGTGACAGAAAAAAAGAGAGAAGGAAGAGAAACAATCATCTAGTGTACTGTGTAAACTTAAAATAAGGTACAAATGTCTTTTAAGCAAAATAATACAAAACCTCCTTGACGTTGCCTGTGACTAACAAATAAAGTTTTTTTGGGAAAAAATAAAAACTTACATTGGCTAAAAGCCCTAACATATTGCTAACAGGGGGAAATATTTAGATGCGCCCATCATAGTGCCGTTCCAATTTTACCACAAACACATTACTGTTTAAGATACTATATATTTCTAAAAAAAAGAACCTTTTGTATGTTAGGAGTTACGTGTAAAATACTTTGGCTCCCAGAGGAAACAACCCTTAAGGAGGATGTCTGGATGTCTTCCTGTGGCTTGAGCTCTGCTGGCGCCTCGGGCATGTTTAATGTTTTTACGTGCAAATGCAAATCCATTAATCAAGCAGGATGGCAGAATGGATCTGTCTGGCTTCAGGCCCATTTGTGAGAGCGCCCCTCTCTCAGTTCCATACTGTAACGTATTTGATTGGATGCTAATGCGCCGTAATTCTAGCCCGATGGCATCCGTCTCAGCACCCATTGCATTCTGGGAGATGTTACCGTGCCTTACTTTGATGTGACCAATCGCGCCAAGACAGCTGATAACGAGCGACGTGTGGAGGAAAGCTCGGGGGATGGAAATGGGATGTGCTGTTGAGAAACAACCATCTGGTCACCACATCTGTGCTTCAAAGCTGGCACTTGTAGGGCTAATAACTTCTCCTAGAATCTGAAATACCGTTCAATCAGTTGCTGGGTCTTTCTGTACAACCCATGCTGTAGGGTAATGAGTCGGAATTTTGTTACCCAACTGGGACTGAACGGCGCTCATAGATATCATTAAAAGCTCCTACTCCTGTCCATCGAATGTGCTACGGCGTGTTCTCAGTAACACGAAACGCTATGTAAATGCATTTGCAATTGTTTTCAGGCTTGTGAGATTGTATTTAACTAAAAAAGTGCATTCTGGGAGTTGTAGTTGATTCAGTTCGGCTCACAATCGGCTATTTGTAAAAGGAAACAAAACCAAGGGATTGAAAAACCAACTCCCCACTGACTCATCTAGCAAACCAGGCTGTGCGCAAAGTACGTGTTATCATTATTTGAGATGTCAAGTTTTCCACATGATTAGCTTGAATAGCAAAACCGGCCCTGTTTTTTTAGTTTTTATTTGCATTCCGGCTCTCGTAGTCCTTGAACTAAATGTAGAACAAGTATCAAGAAGCGAAAAGCGGAGACAATGCTGCCAGCGCGTGATTGGGAACCTTGCGCCCTCTGATGCCTCACAGTGAAACACGCTCAGCCAGTCTTGGCCATTTAGCACGTCGAGACGCCCGGCTGACCAGAGGGGATAATGCTCCTTGGTGGAGAGTAACAAGCAGCAGAAGGAACGGAAATGGGTTTTTGGCTATTAGCTTTATGGTATACTTGCTACCACAGTAAATAATGTGTTTCTTGCGCTACTTAGAAAGGGACTGGTTTTATTTACCTCTGGGGAATTAAAAACCTAAAAAATAAAGCTATCTGGTAAAGCCTCTACTATCCTTGGGCAAAGTACGCGCTATATAAAAACAAGATCACACACTGCAAGACCAAGATCAAATGTAGTGTGTTAGCTGGTTACATAAGCCTCTGGTTTAACACTGTACACCAAGGACAGGGCAGTGACCTCATGAGAAACGCACTCCAGGGAGTGAAGCTATCCGCAGTACCGGCAGAAGTAGGGCTGCAAAAGCGGCGCAAGCAGATGCTTCTTTCCTTCAACTCTATCGAGTACCCAATCTGAGTTGTAGGTGGAAGGGGAAAGAAAAAAACGCTGCAACTGCGACTGAAAACACACGAGTGAGAGGGCGAGGAGAGAGGCGCATTTAAGTGATTAAGTGTTACCTTGGCTGTGTGAGAATACAATCCAACAAAAACAAAAAAAATGAAAAAGTACGCAACAGCAGGGGTGAATAATTAGGGGGGAGGAGAAATGCCTGAGGCTAAGCGCACGGGATGTAATTAGGGGGGAGGAGAAGTGAGGCCGAGCGCGCACTGCGCACGCTGGGGGAAGCTTCAGATGCCTGTGGGAGGGAGGCGGATGGCTTTGATGTGGACGCGCTTTCCGCTCGAGTGCTCCACACGAACTGTATGAAATCCGCGATGGTTTAGACCTTGGTTTGCCCCCAATACTCTCGTCTATTTACTCCTTGCGAAATATAATAGACGAGACCTAAAAAGGGCTGTTGGAAACTGTCATCATATTGCCGACGGCGGAGCCGAGCCTGGTTCCGCGTCAAAAGGGGATTATGGATGGCTTCCGACGGGCTCCTTCAGCCCGGCGGAAGCATTCTGGACAGTCCCTCCACCCGATGATGCGGCGGGAGGATCGTAATGTCAGACAGACCGCAACCACCGGTCGGTCGGTTGTGGCTTGCTTGACATCATAATCAAGCCCTTAATGTCTCTATGGAAGAAGTCAATATTTCATTATCCACCCTTTTGGAGACTTTATGTAAATGTAATTTGTACTTGTAAAGCATACTAATACCCCAACTGGGGTCTACTGGCGCTGTAACGCATACCACTGTGGAACCCTTCCTTGCTTTTCCCTGTGAAATGTCCACTCCTGAGCACCCCCAAGGTTAAGCCAGGCATCCCAGCGCTGTTGGGGCCATTGTGGAGATTAAGCAAACTATTTCCCAGAGTTGCAGAGGTGGACCCATGATTAGAATAGGCACCGAGGCGAGAATTATCAGGTCCGAGGAAATTCCCGCCGAGGCAGGAATTGAACCCTGGTCCCAGGCCAGACCTCTGCATCAGTTTCGGCCGCTCTAACCATTGAGCCACACTTTAGGAACAAAATCCAGCAATGTGAGCAAATGCCCTCTACACACAATCAGTCACACTTTTTTAAAGATAAATAATCTATATTAATATAATATATAGAGTATAGTAATGACAAACTTTACTATGATTTATGATATCACTTCTTTACTGCATTAGCAACAAGCAGGGATTTTAGTTGTTTCACTACCTTTTCAGTTTTGTTTGAACAGTGAGATTACTTAGTGCATGCAGGTCAGCGGAGGCCAAGTAAGGCAAAATACTTGTAAGATTTTTAGGATAATCAATGGACACATAAATAAGTAGCATGTAAAATCCTAGCACATAAATGTATCATCCATGCATATTCCTGAAAATCTGATATGAAACTGGCCCTCATGGACCTACTTTGGACACCCCTGTTTTTTGGCTGCTAGAGGTTAATCTCTGCAAAGAAAATGACGTGTTCTATAAACCACTGTACATGTTTTATATAACGGTAAATTCAGCACACAGACATGCCCATGTCAAGCTCTCCCTCGCAGCACCTGCATCCACTTTAGGAAGATATGGAGGTGCTTTTATTTATTTCACTTAGATTTGTAGTGCATGCATTGAAATCAGCGAGAAATCAGGTCAGTTTCAAGATTAAGGAGATTGGTTGATAAACCACTCTGCCTCAAACTCAGTGTGCGGTTATAGTCCAGCATGTTTGTAAAAAGACAATGACTCGCTGCTTTGAAAACCTTTGTTTGGGGGAGAAATTGTGGTTTTACCAACTACAAAACTAGAGTTAACCACTAGATAAATGTTTGCAATCAGATACCAGGCATTGTTTGCTGATGAAACAACAATACACCTGAGAGACACCCATGTAATGAATCACCAGCTTTGGAGCACTGAACTCTTCACCTGTGAAAGCTAAAATGGAGGACCGCACCCAACTTTTAACAACAAGGCGTGCAACATTCAGCAGCAAGCAAGCACCTAGGGAACTTGGTGGGGTTTCTAAATTACAGAATGGTAACTTTTCCTGCCGTTTTGTTTGTATTATTTCTGTCTTGTATTTGTTTCTCTTTTTTTCTGGAAACAATTTACTGCAATAATTACACCTGTGGGTGTAGCAGTGAATTAATTTGTTAATTATGTTGCATCTTTAAGAAACGGTTTGCTTCTTAAGGAGCTATGCAGCATTAGCACAAAACTAAAAATGGACTGGCTAAGGGGGCGGAGCTAGCGAGCGGAGAAAATGGCCGCATAGTTCCCGGGCTCCGCCGGCATCATCTACTATCCTGTTGCTATCCTGCACAAAACCACCTCAGTGAACCCCCCCGACCCCCTCGAGGAGATCGGAACAGTAGCGGACCTGTGGGATCTGCTCGGACTGCAAATCCGACAAATAGCGGGGACGTGAACCGGCCCGCTTTATAGAGCGTGCGGAGGGCCTCGGTCCGCGGCCTCTGGTACGCGAGGTGTCCGAGGCGCAGACGGAGACTGGCAGCGGCGGATTGCGCTGACGGACCCCGGGTGGTCCTCCCTCTCGGACGACAGCCAAGCGGGGGAGCGTAGCAGCCTTCCAGGTCCCGAGGAGACCCAGGACACGGCGGCAGAGAAGGCGGGACGCCAGAGGTGAGCCGGCCTAACGGCCGGAGAGGACATCGCGCTACGCCATTACGTTGCGTCTGCAGTGAGGAGCTGAGGAGGCGGCGGCGGCCCCGGAGGGAGAGACAACGTCTGCTGCGGGCTCGGAGGGGGGAGATACGTCCGCATAGGCACCGGAGATAGCGGCTACATCTGCTTGAGCCCCGGAGTCTGGAGCGGCACTCTTGGTTGCGTGCAGGACGTCTGAATCTTTGTGGGTGTCGGTTCCCACGACTGCCCACCACGACGCTTCCCTGACCCCTGCCTACATGCGGTGGCTGCCCTGAGTGCGTGCAACACCCGCGCTCTGCTCCTGGGTGTAGTGTAAAGGATCTCTTTACCGACATAAATTGGATTCCGTTTATTTACCTTTATTACACTGGGGCATAGAGAGTCCGCCATATTAAGAGTTGGAATTCTACCTGAGACAGATCAAAGCCAAGAAAGGTGAGGCGGCGCGCACGCACCCAGGCCTGGTGGCGCCGCGTCTTGGCAGAACGGACGGGGTGTGGGAGCGGGCACGCTGACCTCGGACTCTGTCGGTGCTGGCCGCCTGGCGACTCGCTACGTCGGGGGTTGGCATTGCGGAGGACTTGCTTGATCCCTTCGGAGTCCTTACATCGCGCTGCTGAACATGGGGAAGGGCGATAAAACTCAGAGTAGGCTTCCCTTCTCGCAGAGGCGAGCCGCAACACAAAGCACGCCGCCGCGGATAAATGAGGAGGCACACGCGGCGACTCCGCAAGACGCGAACTCGGACATTAAAACAATGCTCCGCTCAATGGAGCACAACATTCAAACTGACATAGCGGCGCTGGGGTCCAAAATGGATGCCATGTCATACCGCATGGACCGCATGGCGGAGCGTCTGGACAAACACTCGGAAAGACATGATATGGCCGAACGGCGAATCACGGAGGTGGAGGAGGCACAAACGGATCTGGACACTGCGAGGCGGAGGGCGGACCACCTCATAAAGACACTGCAGGATAAAACGGAGGATTTGGAGGCGAGGTCGAGGCGCTGCAACCTCCGCATAACAGGGCTGCCAGAGACGACGCAGACTGGGAGGATGGAACTGTTCATTGAACGGCTACTTCACACGCTATTAGGTGATGGTGTGTTCTCCTCTATGTTCGTTGTGGAACGTGCGCACCGCACACTGGGCCCGAAGCCTAATCCGGGCTTACCGCCGCGCCCTATAATAGCGAAGCTCTTGAATTATAGAGACAGAGACACTGCGCTGAGGCTGGCCAGAGAGAAGGGAGACCTGCAGTTTGAGGGATCGAACATCTCCATCTTCCCGGATTTTACAGCACGGGTGCAGGAAGCACGCAAGCACTTCGCCCCGCACAAGAAACGTCTTAGGGAAATGGGCCTGGATTACGCAATGCTCTACCCGGCCAAATTGCGAGTGAACAGACAAGGCCACTCGCATATTTTCACGGACCCTGCGGTTCTACAGAAAGCCTTGAAGACGTGGGCGCGAGAGAAGTCGGATGGCCAAGCTGGGCAGCGGCAGGAGGCGGAATCGAGCCACCTTGAAGAGCAAGAGTGATCTGGGACTCGGCTGCCTGATGCGAGGCGGTCTTGTGGGTGTGTTCTACTGTGCACAGGCCGGCGACAGTTTACCTCGGATGCGAGAATCACTGGAATGCGGATACAGATAAGTGAAGCTGGGGACTGATTATAGGGATTGACTACATCCGGTGTGACCTTGGGTCCCTGGCTCCGGTTGGGTCTGAGCCGGGGGTGGTGAGGGCGGGGGGGGGCCACTGCTGATAATGGGAGGGTAGGGCGCCCGCAACGAGGATTGCGAGGGGTCTTCATCCCCCGAACTTGGGTTTGGTGCATTTCTAATTTCCTGATGGTGCAGGGCGGAGGGAAGGAGGCCGGGCGACAGAGTTGGACATTGGTCGCTTGGGTCGAGCCGGCTGGCTACCTTCGCCACTGAGCGTTAAGCACATGGGAATGTTTTACGTGTTGCTGGGGAGGGCTGGGTGGGATGGGATTCTGCTAGGCCAAATTGGGGTGGGTCTGCTGTGGGTGGTGGGGGGCATGTCGGGGTTTGGGGTGTTCGAATTGTTCTTTTGGTTGTTTGACATTGTGCTTTGCCGAGTTTTCTGGAGAGATCCTATTGTGCATGTTCCTATTGCTGCCTCACAGATCCGATTGTCTGGGTGTGCCCTTGAGGTGCGCCTGAGCGTGTTACATAATGTACCCACGATTCAGCATGGCGGGTGGGACTGGGACACTCACCTGGGTTAACCCTGGCTCCAAACTAAAGTTGCAGTCCTTGGAGGCCGATCCTGAGGGTAGGTACGTGCTCAGCAGATGCGAGGGTAGGGGGCTAGATTTCATGGTAGTCAATGTGTATGGCCCCAACTTTGATTCCCCGGAATTTTATGTGACACTAGCGCAGAAGTGCAGGATGTATGAATGTACTGGGATGCCCTGGGGTGGGGATCTCAACCTGGTGTTCGACCCGACTCTGGATAGATCAGCGGGACCCCACAGAAGCCCGTCGGCGGCTGCCATGGCGCTGCAGACTGAAATGGTGCGCTTGGCTTTGATAGACGTTTGGCGCAGCAGACACCGCGATAGAGGGGGGTACACGCACTATTCCGCTTATCATGAGATACATACAAGAATAGATTATTGGCTCACGACACAGCAACTAGCACATACGGTGAGGGATTGTCGGATCCTGCCTCGCACGCTCTCTGATCACTCTCCTCTCCTCCTCGTTCTTGAGCTCCCGACGCCGCGGCTCCCCCCCTTCACGTGGCGCTTCCCCCCGTATTCCTTGTTGGACGAGGTGTTCAGGGGTGAAATTGCAGACGAGATTGAAACTTTCTTTGCCGCCAACGTGGGGTCCGTGGACAGCTTCCAAACATTGTGGGAGGCGTTTAAGGTATGTGTGCGCGGAGTGGCGATGGCTAAGCACTCCGGTGTCCTTAAATCTATCAGACAGAGGCTTCGGCACCTAGAAACGCAATTAACGGAGCTAGAGCAGTTACAGCAGGCTGACCCCACGGGGGATACACTAGACCGGATTAAACAACTGGTGTCAGAATATAATACGGAGGCTGACAGTGAGGTCCGTCACTTGGGTAAATACGCCACGGCACGCACTTATGGGGAGGGCGAAAGGCCTAGCTCCTTACTGGCAAATCTGGTTCGCAACGAACGACGACAACTCATTGTTGGCGAATTGATATCGAGCGCGGGGGAGGTCCTCACCGACGAGGAGCAGATAATAGAGGAGTTTCGGCAATATTATTCCACTCTTTACGAGTCCAAATCTACCGGGATGGAAGAGGCGATCGACGAGTATTTAGGATTTATCAAAATGCCGCTGTTGTCAGACGCACAGAGAGAATTCCTGATGATGCCCATTCAGAAGGAGGAAATTGTGGACGCGCTAGACAGCATGAGATCTGGTAGCGCTCCGGGGGCTGACGGGTTGACGGTAGGCTTCTACAAAGCCTTCAAAGACCTGTTGCTACCCTACCTTTCGACGCTGTTTGACGACATATGCCTGGAAGGCAGAATGCCCCCATCCATGCGGGAGGCGCTCATCGTCACTCTTCTTAAACCAGGGAAACCCACAAATGAAAGGGGGTCGTACAGACCCCTTTCATTGATAAATGTTGACGCGAAACTCTATGCGAAGGTGCTGGCGACGCGCCTCGCTCTCCTGGCCCCGAAACTGGTTGCACCGGAACAAGCCGGCTTCATTCCGGCTAGGAATCTCACCTATAACATACGTACTGTGCTGGGTACAATGCAGCATGTGAAGCCGGAGAACAAGGCGTTGGCGGTGTTTTTAGACATGGAAAAGGCGTTCGATTCTGTCGAGTGGCCATTCATGTCGAGAGTACTACGGAAGCTGGGCTTGGGAGAACCTTTTTTGCAAATGATAGGTGCCTTGTACTATAAACCGTCGGCCAGGGTTCGCCTGGGTAACAGAGTGACAGAGGCGTTTGCAATAAGTAGAGGCACCCGACAGGGCTGTCCCCTCTCCCCTTTGCTGTATGCCCTAGTGGCGGAACCCCTGGCGTGTGCTCTGAGAGAATACCATAGCCATGAGGGTATCAGCTTCCCAACCTACAAGATCTGCATATCCACGTATGCGGACGACACCCTCCTTTATGTCAGAGACCCGGAGCTCAACCTTTCCCCGGTGCTCAGAGAAGTTGTGCAGTTCGGGGCACTGTCGGGACTAAAGGTGAACTGGAACAAATCGGTGGCATTCCCACTGACCCCAGTGACGACCAAGTTTGGGATGGATTATCCGCTCCAGTGGTCGGACGACCCGGTCAGATACTTGGGTATACAATTGCATCCCGACCCGGATGTACTGGTGAGGGAAAATTACGGGGTGGCCTATACCAGGTTGTCTGACGACGTGGACAGATGGTGCAAATTGCCGCTGTCCCTGTCGGGTCGCATCGCACTGATGAAAATGATTGTCCTCCCGCGGTTTTTATTCCTGTTTAATAACATTCCGGTGACCCTCTCGAGGGCCTTCTTCAAGTCATTGACGCAAGTCCTTACGCGACTTGCGTGGGGGGGCGGGCAACCGAGAGTGCAGTGGACAGTCTTAACGCTCCCGTATGAACAAGGGGGTTTAGGTGCCCCAGATCTGGAGAGATACTATAGGGTCGCCCAAGCATCGCATTTGCATACTTGGATTCACGGGGATAACAACATCCCTCATGTGATACTGGAGACTTTGTTTACGGACCCCCTCCCTCCGCCGGCTACGGTGTTTGAACCGGCCCCACGACGAATAGGCACGCTGGACTCAATTGCCGCGACAAGTCACGCCTGGCACTCACTGGCCAGGAGACGTGGATACGAAACATTGTACTCCCCGCTCGTTCCGATAGGATGGGCTGTCTGGATACCGCCGCTGAGAGAGAAGGGGGTTACGCGCGCGCTTCAACAATTGGGCATATCTAAGTTGGGGGATCTGTTTAGGGACGGGTCAGTGATCACCTGGATACAGTTGGTCCCCCCTCAGACTCCAACCTCGCTGTTGCAGCGATTCCACTTTCACAGGGTGCGTACGGCGCTACAAGCACTGCTGGGCTCGACCATGCAGGAGCCCCCTAAAGTTCCAGAACTAACATACATTATTAAAACCTCGTCTCCCACACATCTCATCTCCCGATTGTACAGGATTGGCCAACTCAACGGGGAACAGCCTCCTTCCAAAGCCCGGTCGGCATGGCAACGAGATCTGCAGGCGGAAATAAGTGATTCGATGTGGGAGTACTGCTGCCGCAACACTAAAAAGGTGTCACTTAATGCTCGGCATCGACTTATTCATTTTAAATTTTTGCAAAGAGTGTATTATACCCCAGAACGCCTACACAGGTACGGCCTCCGACAATCATCGGAATGTGAACGCTGTCACGCCCCGGTGGCAGACTTCATGCACCTCGCGTGGTCATGCCCGGGCATCAATAAATTCTGGGCGGATGTTTTCGGGGAGATGGGTCGCGTTCTGGAGACAGAGCTCCCAGTTAATCCCGCGCCTGCGTTGCGGGGATATTCCAAGATCCTCCCTCTGGCGATGCGCCGCCTGGCAGATATGGGACTGATCATGGCCCGACGTGCAGTGGCACGGTGCTGGATGCGGGGTCCGCTCCCGACAAAAGGAGGTTGGGCCAGAGATATGCTGTATGGCTGCACACAGTCACAGCTCTTTAGCGAGCTTCTACCCCCGGTGAGCAGACCTAAAAATTTCTGGGATCTGTATCTGACTTACGTTGCCAATAAAGACACCATGGAGCCGGAACAGGAGGAGGCAGAGGAGAAGCAGGATGAGGCGGAGGACACTGAGGATCGAGGGTGCGATATAGATGGACTGGGTGACTCGTGAGGACCTGGGAGGGATGTGAGGCGAATCTTCGGGGGTCTGGAAGGGACTGGTACACATGCGACACGCGGGAACCCTTACAATAGGAGCACATGCCGAGCGGGGAGATTGAGAGAGGGAGGGAAATGGTAGAGGGAGGCGGGCGGAGGAGGGGGCATTCGTGGGGTGTGCGGGGAGCTGGGGAACGATGGTTTAGAGTGAGAGGAACAGGCAAGCACAAGGGTGGTTAAGGGGGGAGGGGAGGGGTTAGGAGGGGTGTTTGTATACAGGGTCACAAACCTGGTTTGGTTGACAGACAGGCACACAACACTGACACACCTGCGCCCTCACAGTGGCGGGGAGTATACCCCAAGGGTGGAGGGGGGGATGGGGCTGCGTGGTTACAAACTAGTGAAATGATAGTTAGATAGTAGTGTGGGGGTGCTGAGGCCACCCCACACTGGGGAATTGATAACCTGCTTGATGATCTGGTCCTAAAATGATGAGTGTTGATGTTCCTCTACATTGCTGCCGGCCTCAGGGTTGTAGGCGTAGAGCTGTGTTTGTGACCTGGAAGTGAATAAAAGTTTATTTAAAAAAAAAAAAAAAAAGGACTGGCTAACAAAAAGTGATGCACAGCCATAAAAATTAGATATCCAGTTGTAAATTCTACACTTGCTTCCCTTGTCGTTGCAATGACCAATTTCAACGAGAAGCCCAAAAGTAAACTCTATACAAGCCGCAAATACATTTGCTCTTCATTAAGTTTCTACATGAAACCGATTTTACCCGCTTATTCCTACAGCGGCACTGAACAGAGCACGCGTATAGCGGTGATTTACTCACAAGCCCAGACTTGTTTCACGCCTCACTTGCTCTGTGCACAAATGCCCACAATTCCACCGCACAGCAGTGTATTCATTATCCACCACTCTAAGTAATACTCGTCATGTTGCTGATCCATCTGAGGTACAACCATGTGAGATACAGCACCCGCTCTATAAGATGACACCCGCAGAAGAGAGAGGTCAACACAGAAAATGACTTTCCTCTACTTGACCCGTTTGGATCTTCGCCAGTGGATGCTCAAGGCTATGGGGATGGACCAAGCACAGGAGACCAATGGGCGATTTACAAAAGCATTTATGAGTATATAAACTGGTGCTAGGGGCGTACTCTTTTGCGTATAATTACACATGGTGTTATCATTGATGCAAAGAGACTTTTGGTTCTGAGAGTGCTTTACAGGTAGTACAGCCAGCACCTTGATCTCACTCAGTGTCCAGGGTACCTCATTCCCTCAGATAAGGTCAGGTTTCACAAGGTGATGGACAAGTTAATACAGTTCATTTGTGGAACTGGGTGGCGAGATTCTTCCCAGTATCAGTTCCCAATAACCACAAAGGGTGTTCAGCATTAATATCAGCTCAATTCTGTTTCTTGATCTGAGTCTCCAAACATCCCGCTCTTGCAGAAATTTCCCTTTCCAAATTTATAATTGGAAAAGCACCTTCTCGTGGTCAGCATATTATTTGCACTTGGATCTTAAAGAGATATGGGCTGATAATTGCTTGTCTGGTGTATGTGGTGTCCTCCCTTTAAACCTGGCTCCGCCCACCAACATTTATGATTGGCTGGATGGTCCAGGAAGCTACCATTTATCCCACTCTTGCCCAGAGGACGGATGGGAGGTCATCAACCTGTTTACCAGAGGATTTACAGGACACTGTGACAATACCTGCTTTCCACTTCCTTGGCAGACTGTACCATGCATCCCACTCCTGCGCCACATGTGGGCCACTGCCCCTCCCTCACGTACCCCTGGTGTACCTTCATCTATGTCTCTCTGTATGTGATAAAAAAAACATGTGAAGACCCATGCCAGGACACCATACTACCCTTTCCTTCAAGTCTTCAAATAAAGCTCAGCTCTGTACATGACCAATCATCCCTCAATATTTGATTCTAAGGTGGAACACCAACCTTAAAATGATAACTAACCAGATGCCTTTAAACATCAGCCTCCAAAAAACACATATACTCACAGATATTGCAAGCCTATTGACATGCAAGAAAAGCAAATGAGATCACATTGTACAAAAGACAGATGCCGCACTGTATTTTTAGGGGTCATACCCACTTATAAATGTTATTCATGTCCATCTTTTCTTATTGCTCAACTCCTACAGTATGTTTTGGCATTTGTGAAGCGCAAACCTAGTTAGTTAGCATTGGAGAGCTGCATAGATGGCATGTCTCACGGTGGGGGTACATGGGGGAACCATTTCCCTGGCACAGTACTTTTTTCCTGTGATGGGGAGGGCAGAATCCTGGCTTACACCCCTCACCCCCTCACTCACCTGGGTATACCCATTATCAGAACAAGTAAAACATTTGTATTTGAATATACATCCTCACCACTGGAGTGGACAACAAAAACTGGCCTACCAGGTTGCCGGGCCACTTACCTGCAGCCCAGCCTGTCCTTACTCAACCGTCCCCTGCAAATGAAGAAATATTTCTTGTTTGTTTTTCTTTTCGCTCTACCACTAAAACTTGACCAAGTGACTCAAGGAGTAACCTGAAGGGGCAGAAGTTGCAGGTGGTTGCTGTACATTCCACCCCAGCATGCACAGCGCCCTCTGCAGGGCGATGCAGCACACAGCCGGCCCTGCAAGCGCACCCAACAGCTGCACAAAGCCGTGTCTGTGAGGTGTTTACTCTGGAGAGCTACAGCTGGGTGCCTCTTGTCTGGCAAACTGTGCCACCGTGTGATTGAATGCTCCTATTCCAAGGGCTTAACTCGCACACTAGAATCCCAAAACACACGGCTCCTGACGGCATGAAGTCCCCCATTCATTACTGGGACACACAGCCGCATAATAAAAAGTGAATAAAGGTGAACACACAGTTTGGCGTGTGTGTGGAACACAGCCACATAGATAGAGTCTGGATGACTACGAAACACATTGCTTTTTTTCCATAGTGACGCAGACGGTAACCGCTTGTCTTCTCAGAAATACCCACTCTACATTTTTAAGGGTTAATTGCTTTTCAAGCCCACCCGAGGCTTTACACACAAATTATTATTTCCCGAAGCCACGCAAAAGGCGTAAGCCCTTGCGGGGAGGCGATCTAGGAATGGGCAGGGTATGCGCCGGCGTTCTAACTAGCTGATCTTCTCCATCTGTTTGGTCTCCCCCTACGTCAGAGGGGAGATTAGAAATACAGCTCGAAGCTAACTAGCTGATCTCCCCTGTCTGTTTGGTCTCCCCCAGCTATAACGTGTTTTGCTCTATTCTGCTTCCCCTACGGGGCTTTTAAATTCTGCTATAACCTGCTTTGTTGGTGCCAGGCTTAATGTCTATGCCTTCCCATAAAGCGCTGCTGCTATTTTCACGTGTTTTTCAGAGCAAACATATTTATTGTCTGTGTATCAGGGTTTTTCAAATCTTTACAGTTTGAAGCATTAAGTGTCAATTTATTTTCGTATGTAGCATAAGAATACATTAAAGGCAAAAAATGGCACCTAGCTTTTTGTTTCTAAAGACATTTTCTATCTTTTTAAAATAAGTATTTATTGTTGGAGTAATACCACAATATTTTATATGTAAACAATTAATATATTTATACACACACACACATATATATATATATATATATATATATATATATATATATATATATATATATATATTGATTCATATTACAATACTTATAACAATGATAAATATGAATCCATGCCAATTACAATTAATTTCCTTTTTTTTTTTAATCGAGTACTTCTAGGTTTGTGTTCCACTGCCTTCAACCTATGCGCTCTAGCAACTAATGAGGCCCTTTTAAAATCTGCAATTGGATGTCTTAATCATTGTTGCATCTTCTGTTTTGTTTACTTTGACACTCCCATAAATTTTCTCTTTAAAGCCCTTATACTTATATATTTATATATTTTATATAATTTCTTTATAACTATTTTATGACCTTTTTTTCAGATTTTAATATACTTTTCACACCTCTATTTTTTTAATCTTTTCGTATATTGACTTCAAATGTACACATTGTTTTTTTCAAATATTTTTTTTTCCCTGTATATTTTTTCATCTAGCCCTGTTGTTGTTTGGACGCTTTTGGGGAGAGAAATGCTTGAATTTTCTGGTAACGGTTATCGGATACGGTAACTTTAAAAAATTTTTTTTTAATTTCAGTCACTTTAATATTATAGGGGAGTTAGTTAAGTTTAGTAAATGGTTTGGATTTTTTTATTGTTTTTGATATATTGTGTAATACATAGGTACACTTCTATGTTTACTACCATGATAACCTTTAAGGTTTACTAATATGTATTATAGTAGGTGCTTATTATGTTCGACATTACATACAGATTTACCCACCGCCATATTAGCATGGAGGAGTGTATTGTTGCTGATGCAAACTCTGTCCTTTGTTTTTCCGTTGGTGGCAATAACACCTATTGCCAGTTGGATGTAAAAGGCTCACTAATATGTTTGGGGTGCCTATCAGGCACCATCCCCCATATTACTTTGTGTCCTGTAAGAGCCCTTTCCATGCCGTTGGTGCTGCCTTGTAAGTGTTCTCGTGAATAGCCCTTTGGGCCTATTTGCCGGTTTCTTTTTTGGGGTGGGTGGTCGTAGCTGCATTGATGTGTACCCATGGTACCCCCCCTTTTTTCATGCACCAATTGTAAGTCATTTTGTGGAGCCTGCCACTTGGTACAGTTAAATGAGGTGCAAGCACCTTTAACATTGCGGAAGGTGTTGCTTCCCCCAGCGCTGCCTGCATTTTTAATGGCCCAGGATGCGTTCGCCCTTATTTGCAGGTGCATCCTGATGGCAGTTGTGGGACCGCTGCAAGTCTGGCGGGCGGTACCAATCACCTTTATAGTGGCTGGTGAACAAAAGCCTCCTTTCCTCATAATCTGCCCCTTAATAAGTATGTGTAGATTTTTTTATTTTGTTTTATGTGTAAAATATCGGCCGTCATTATGATCTTTTTTTGAAAGTCTATCACTTTATTTCGGAGGCTTTCTCACTTAAACTGTCTGTTTCCCTTATGACGGGCTGATTATAATACTGCCTGTCTGAAGTTAAACCTCCTGGTTATTCACTCTGGATTCCGACGTGCTTACTGAACCTGTTGATTCATATCTACTGGTATGTAATTTATATGTATTGCGATTTAAACAGTCTGGATTATGATTCATTTTTTCTGTTACAGTTTTTTAATATCCTGCTTTCACACACTGAAATCATTTTTGAAACATACTTCACCCTTCAGCCTACGGTTTGTGTTTAATTTTGATATCTACGATGCCCACATTTTGATCCCTGCACCATGTGGCAAGCACCTAGCATTCCCTGTTACACGGTGCGTGGATGAACTCCACCTCCTTTTTCCCTGTGTCTGCTTGATCTTCGGCCAGTTTACTTCTAGCACATGTTCTCATCGTGGAATTTGAGAATGCGACTGCAGCGCACCATGTTTGGTCTTTTTGTAATCAGTTTGTCCGGACCGCTGTTTGGAGGGTGCTCGGTCATGTTTCCGCTATGGTGCCGTACACCATTATAAGTCTTGTAATGTTATTACAATATTTATGTGGAGGAAGTTTTTCATATTTAACTGTTTAATAACTTTTTCCACATCTTCACTTCCATGGTCGATGTTGTTTCAATTTTTTAATATTTGTTTTTATAAATTATTATAATATTTAAATGTTCTTGTTTTTATATGTTTTCATGAAGTATTTTTTTTTAGAAAACATTTCTATTTCTTTTTTAATCTTTATATGCTATGGATGAATAGATATTTTGCTTTCATTTTTTCTCAGTTGTATTTACTATTTTTATGGGCACATTACAAAATAAAATCACAGGGTAAATATTGGCGCCCCTGCATTGTGCTCCAAAGGACAGCAAAAAATGTGGATGAGAAGCACCCACAGGTCACTCATGCCATAGTAGCATGTTATAATCAGTATACTGTTAGCAAAATAAGCGTTCCTTACCCCCATGACCCCTGACATCCATAAATCTATGTCCTCTTCATATGTTTGTAGCCCTTCTTTCTTGCAAGAGAGACAACCACCTTCTCATCCTCATCCTTCTGCATCTCCAACTGTGGATGGTAGTTTGTCCTATCATGATTCGCTTTTTTTTGTTCATGTGTAATAATTATATATTGTAGACCTTCAGTTTATTGTGCAAACCCTCCACCCGGATCTTTATATCTGCATTTTAGTTTGATACCACGTTTGTTAAATTAAGTGAATTTTTGTCTGTCGTTTTTTTTTTCAATTTCGCCCTGCAGAAATATTGATTTCTAAATATCGTGAGTCAGAATAAGATGCTATTAATATTTTGTTTACGATTACCTGTTTTAAAAACTGAAATATCATTTTAAATATTTTTTTTATTTTTTTATTTTTTTTCTAATTTGTACTTCTGTACTACATTATTTTTAAATATTTTGTTATGTTTTTGACTATATATTTATAATGTATGTTATTTTTGCGATTTAGATAATACATTGTTCACGTTTTCGAACATTTATGTGTGATTTTTTTCTGAGTTATCAATTTTTTTTATTTTAAATTTTGCATTTTATATATCCATAGCGTGTATTGTGTATTTTTTATGGTTTCTTTTAGAATCATTTAACTCTTTTAAAGATTTTTTTAATATTCATTTTCCATTGTTAATTGTGTGTAGTATTAGAAAAAATATATTGAATTTTTTTTTTTATGAAATATTTTTATTTTTAATTTTATTTTTTTAAATTCACAGTTAAAATAAAAATCAACATGTAACATATACAGAAAAATTTTGTACAGAATATACCAGCTTAACAATAGCAATCATGAACAGTTAAGTTATACAAAGCAAAGGCAGGAAAAATTAGCAAAAAAAAAAAAGAGAGAAAGAAAAACTGTAAAAAAATAAAAGATAACCACGCTAAAAAACTTTAGAGAACAAGGGCATGGCCACATTCTAATGTAAAATTATTTATAAAGTATGCTCTCAATCCCATAGAATGGAAGGCCATATCCTTTCAAATTTGTGCCAAGTCCGAGGACCTCTAGCTTTAGATACTGCCATCTTGATTTCGTTGCTGTCTCTTAACAAACCCCAAAATTCGTTAACACTTGGGCCCTTGCCCTGAATCCAAGAACGTCCAACACATAGGCGAGTACAAGCAGACCCAATAGAGACAAAGGGTTTACTAAGACAACCTAAATTTGATAACATTCTAGAGGAAGTGCTTTCACATTGATTATTTTCTTGTAACAAGCCCAGACTCCAAGTGCGATACTGATACTAGCACAGAATTCCTTTCAATGAGTACAAGAAATAATCATATCACCTAAATTAGCAGCAAACTCACAGTATTTCTGTCAATTTGATTTCCGGTTGTTTGAGTTGCTTTCCTATTTAGATAATCGCTCCTCTGTATAATTCAGCAACAAAACTAATCTTGTTTTATTGCGTTGCAGATTAACTGAGGTTACTCCTGCATCTATTTTTTTCCAGAGATTCGTTAATCTCCTCCTTAGTACTATTACACTTAATTATCCAAGTGAACTTGTCCGCCAATTGTATGCCATTATCGCTACCTGCCCGATTACTTTGTGATACCTTTAGCCAATGGGCCCTTGTCTGGCTGCCACAAATAAAGCAGATATACCTTCAGAAGAATATTCCTTTTACTCTGGCGTCGATTCCGATACGGTAAAAAGCGCTCCGAATTGCTGGTCAGAGCGTTTTTCCCCGTACGAATCGCACCTGTAGGCGTCCCCGTACGGATCAGCAAGTACGATCACAAATTAAAGCGTCACTCCATACGACTCGTAAAAAAGACCGTACAAATCGAAAATCCATACGAATTGCAGTCGGCTGACGCACCACGCAGCGTCCGTACGTAAATAGACCGCGCCTTCCGAACCAGGAAGTACGATCCGTGTTGAACACACTCCGTATGGCTCTTTTGCTACGAGAGCTCTAAACTACCGTAAACCCACACTCCGGCAAGACCCGCACCCGGTACACGACAAGCAGGACATGAACGCCATCGTCCGTCTCATCCCTATCCTGTACGGCCACCACCTCGTACTTAGAAACCGACGACGGCGCAGAAGGTGAGCACAACGAAGTCCAACATACCTGTACGTGTAGCCAGACGGCCACATCGCCATTGCACGATTGTAATGTCTGGGTATGTTGCGCCACACACTCCCGCACATCACTAGTGTAATACGGAGGGAGGCCGTATGTTCGTCATCGATCACGGGGTACGGTACGTCACCGCACATCACTAGTGTAATACGGTGACAGGCCGCACCTACGTCATCGACCACGGGGTACGGAACGTCATCGCACATCAGTAGAGCAATACGGTGACATGGCGAACCTACGTCATCGACCACGGGGTACGGAACGTCATCGCACATCAGTAGAGCAATACGGTGACATGGCGAACCTACGTCATCGACCACGGGGTACAGAACGTCACCGCACATCACTAGTGTAATACGGTGACAGGCCGCACCTACGTCATCGACCACGGGGTACGGAACGTCATCGCACATCAGTAGAGCAATACGGTGACATGGCGAACCTACGTCATCGACCACGGGGTACGGAACGTCATCGCACATCAGTAGAGCAATACGGTGACATGGCGAACCTACGTCATCGACCACGGGGTACAGAACGTCACCGCACATCACTAGTGTAATACGGTGACAGGCCGCACCTACGTCATCGACCACGGGGTACGGAACGTCATCGCACATCAGTAGAGCAATACGGTGACATGGCGAACCTACGTCATCGACCACGGGGTACGGAACGTCATCGCACATCAGTAGAGCAATACGGTGACATGGCGAACCTACGTCATCGACCACGGGGTACAGAACGTCACCGCACATCACTAGTGTAATACGGTGACAGGCCGCACCTACGTCATCGACCACGGGGTACGGAACTTCATCGCACATCAGTAGAGCAATACGGTGACATGGCGAACCTACGTCATCGACCACGGGGTACGGAACGTCACCGCACATCAGTAGAGCAATACGGTGACATGGCGAACCTACGTCATCGACCACGGGGTACGGAACGTCATCGCACATCAGTAGAGCAATACGGTGACATGGCGAACCTACGTCATCGACCACGGGGTACGGAACGTCATCGCACATCACTAGTGTAATACGGTGACAGGCCGCACCTACGTCATCGACCACGGGGTACGGAACGTCATCGCACATCAGTAGAGCAATACGGTGACATGGCGAACCTACGTCATCGACCACGGGGTACGGAACGTCATTGCACATCACTAGTGTAATACGGTGACAGGCCGCACCTACGTCATCGACCACGGGGTATGGTAAGTCACCGCACATCACCAGTGCAATAGACGTATGGGACATACGACTGCTATATCAACGTTAGTCTAACTGGTGTATAGTAAACACATCCACCACTTCCCACCACTGCCCAGCATCAGAGTGCCCACCACTGCCCAGCATCAGAGTGCCCACCACTTCCCACCACTGCCCAGCATCAGACTGCCCACCACTTCCCACCACTGCCCAGCATCAGAGTGCCCACCACTGCCCAGCATCAGAGTGCCCACCACTTCCCACCACTGCCCAGCATCAGAGTGCCCACCACTGCCCAGCATCAGAGTGCCCACCACTTCCCACCACTGCCCAGCATCAGAGTGCCCACCACTTCCCACCACTGCCCAGCATCAGAGTGCCCACCACTGCCCAGCATCAGAGTACCCACCACTGCCCAGCATCAGAGTGCCCACCACTTCCCACCACTGCCCAGCATCAGAGTGCCCACCACTTCCCACCACTGCCCAGCATCAGAGTGCCCACCACTTCCCAGCATCAGAGTGCCCACCACTTCCCACCACTGCCCAGCATCAGAGTGCCCACCACTTCCCACCACTGCCCAGCATCAGAGTGCCCACCACTGCCCAGCATCAGAGTGCCCACCACTTCCCACCACTGCCCAGCATGCATCAGAGTGCACACCACTGCCCAGCATCAGAGTGCCCACCACTGCCCAGCATCAGAGTGCCCACCACTTCCCACCACTGCCCAGCATCAGAGTGCCCACCACTTCCCACCACTGCCCAGCATCAGAGTGCCCACCACTGCCCAGCATCAGAGTGCCCACCACTTCCCACCACTGCCCAGCATCAGAGTGCCCACCACTGCCCAGCATCAGAGTGCCCACCACTGCCCAGCATCAGAGTGCCCACCACTGCCCAGCATCAGAGTGCCCACCACTGCCCAGCATCAGAGTGCCCACCACTTCCCACCACTGCCCAGCATCAGAGTGCCCACCACTGCCCAGCATCAGAGTGCCCACCACTTCCCACCACTGCCCAGCATCAGAGTGCCCACCACTTCACACCACTGCCCAGCATCACAGTGCCCACCACTTCCCACCACTGCCCAGCATCAGAGTGCCCACCACTGCCCAGCATCAGAGTGCCCACCACTTCCCACCACTGACCAGCATCAGAGGGCCCACCACTTCCCACCACTGCCCAACATCAGAGTGCCCACCACTGCCCAGCATCAGAGTGCCCACCACTGCCCAGCATCAGAGTGCCCACCACTTCCCACCACTGCCCAGCATCAGAGTGCCCACCACTTCCCACCACTGCCCAGCATCAGAGTGCCCACCACTGCCCAGCATCAGAGTGCCCACCACTTCCCACCACTGCTCAGCATCAGAGTGCCCACCACTTCCCACCACTGCCCAGCATCAGAGTGCCCACCACTGCCCAGCATCAGAGTGCCCACCACTTCCCACCACTGCCCAGCATCAGAGTGCCCACCACTGCCCAGCATCAGAGTGCCCACCACTTCCCACCACTGCCCAGCATCAGAGTGCCCACCACTGCCCAGCATCAGAGTGCCCACCACTTCCCAGCATCAGAGTGCCCACCACTGCCCAGCTCGTACATCAAAAACATAACATTGTCAACCTCATTACCCTCAGGAGATAGACACATTTTAGCAGACCTAAATGTGAACATCACACCAGCTCCCAGGCACCCAGCAGTCACAGACATCATCACACAAACTACAAATCTGAAAAGCAAAAAATTAGCTTTATTCAGCGGAATCACAAAAGAAAAGCAAATGAGATTCCTCGCTCATTAAAGGCCAATGGCCAGTCCAATAGAGTCTCTGCAACAGTTTGTGCCTCCATGGGTGTCATCTCACCCAAACCTGCCTGCACATGGCGTTTAATCAGCTGTGCTGACTATGGGGGCACCATCTGTGTAATCCTCCGACACCGCATGGACAGGAGAGGGAAGGACAGGTGGAGTGGGTGCAGGTGAAGTGGATTCATCCACACTGGTTGGGGCATCGCCGAAAGTAGATTCAAAAACCTGGCTGCACACCTCAGCCAGTGCGGAAAAACTACCACCTGAACCCGGGGACACATTGGGGGTGGAGGTACAGGGCTGTGAGTCTGTCCTACTGGGTGTGTGGATCCGTGTGTGAGGTGTCTCCCCTCTCCCTGTGGGTGTGCCTACTTGCCCTTGAGACTGTGTGTGTGGAGCTTTGAGCTTCTTATGCTGTGTGTGTGCGCTGGGTGTGTCTGACCTGTGGCGTGTGCGTGTATGCTGTGTAGGTATGTGAGAGGCAGAGGTGGATGGCTCTGAAGGAGGTGGGGGGGACAGATGCTGTTGGGTGTAGAGAGGTGCTGTCAGTGTTGATTCAATGGCAGCCACACTCCAACGCAGATCAGACATGGCTGATGACATGCCCTCCATGAACGACACCACCTGTGTCATCAGTTGTGTATGTCCATGGAGGACAGACAGCATGGATGTCTGACCTACTGCAATCTGCCGGAGTAGGTCCACAGTCTCAGCACTGAGGGCAGCAGGGGACACAGGGGCAGGGGCTGCGGTGCCGGGAACAAAGGAGACACGGGGGCTAGCACGGACCCTAGGCACACCAAGGACTGGGAGGTTGGAGATGGGACTGGAGGAGGGGAGGGCAGCCAAAGATGAATGAGTGACCATTGCTGCATATTCCACCCCCTCCTGAGAGTCTGACTCGGAGTCGTCGGCATGGTAAGATGTGTCAGTCACATGTCGTCCGGCCTGCAGACTCTCCTCACACTCTGTGCCACTGCCTCCCTCTGACACCTCAAAGCAGGTGGCACTGTCGGTGTGTCCCTCTGCCTGATCCGCGCCTGTGTCTCCTCCAGATTCAGAAGATGATGCTGTGAGCAGCAAGGAGAAGAATGAAATCATATCAGTCACCTGTACACATCAGACATATCAGCTGCAAATCATTTGGCCTCATTTCTCAACATGGCATGCATCATGAGTCACATGACACAGAACTCTGCATAATGACAAGTCTACTTGTGGACAAATGTCAGAGACACAACGCTCAATGTAAGGTAGGAGACAAGGTATAGGCAAGGAAAATACTTGTATGAGAGACACAATCATGATCCACTGCCTGACAACAGGATAGCTGATGATGCATCACAGTTCATTAGCCAACCCTGCCACCCAAATCAAGACCTGGTCATGTTTGATTCGCTTTGACTCTGTGCCACATTAGAAAAGTCCTGGGCGAACTGCCATGTGATGCCATCCTGGGACCTGAAACAAGTGTTCCATCACCTCACACTGCCATCACAGCTTTGTACATCCAAAGTCACATTGTGTGGCAGACCATCAATACTATGTACAAAGAACATGCAACAGATGTTGAGAATATGCACACACGCACTGCCCAGTGTGAGTATGCAGAAGCCCAAAATATAGCACATGTACATTGTGCACCTGTAGCTAACACAAGATAATTAGAAAGTGTACCATGGACAAAGGCCACTGAGACTGACTTGTGCAGAAAACACTTGTTGAGACTCAAGAACAGTGCCACAATATGAAGAAGGGCAGACACAGTGCACATGTGGTGCTACATTTAAGGTACCAACAGGTGTCACATACCCGCCTACAACATGATGATGTGCAAAGGAAGATGCATACTGAGACATTGCACCATAGGAGTACATGTCAAAAACAAGCATTAGCCAAAGCAAACCTCTAATGTGGAGTAGGGCAAGGCATGTAAAGAAGCAGCTGCTGACAGAGGGACAATCAAATGCCAATGCATGAACTGCCTGTCTGACCACACCACTCAAACTATGGGAGTGTGACCATGCCTTGGAGCTCTTCAGGTACCATTTCACACACACATGACTACAAACAGACATGTACCTACCCCCTTCGTGCTGCTGTCCCTCCTGCAACTGCCTATGGAGGTCTGGGAACACCACTTCCAGGACCCGGAGCATGTTGGGGGTGAGGTGGCGGCTGCCGCCATGCCGGTGTGGAGCTTCCAGCTTCAGCTGGATTCGGGCGATGCGGCGGCTCCAGCACCGGATGTCCTGCCACCTCTTCTTTATGTTTCGAAGCCTCCTGCGAGGCCCCCCCTCTCTCCGGACAGCCCTGGCGATGTCCACCCAGATTTCACCCTTCTCATAGGCAGATACCTGTCACAAATGTAAAGTTACAGAACATCAGTATACCTGGTCCATGTTCCCAAGACACCCATATGTGCACAAAATACATGAGGACAACAGGGCATCGTATGCCACACACATTTGCATCATTGTCCAGGAGTATGTGGCCTGTGTGCAAACACAACTGCTTTGCATGACATTGAAATTCTACAGATGACATGAGGGCTGCAAAACACTCTTTGAGCATGGCACTCACTGAACAATATATGCTATATCTGGGTGCAATGCAGCACGTGACATGCTGTGACACACCACACTACAACAAATAACTCTCTTGTAACAACACTGTGCACCCTGGCACTCACTCACAACAACATTGCATCTATCCACTATACATACACAGTGGCTATGATGTCACACACACAACAGGTGCACACTCCAAGGTATTGCACACATCACTCACCTGATCCTCTGGTCTCCCATACAGCTTGCTGAAGTTTGGCAGGAGGGCATCCAGCAGGGCCTTGTTCTCACCATCAGTGAATGCAGGTGCCCTCTCCATGTTCAGCTAATCAGGGTCCAGAGGATTCAGAGACAGCAGCTGTGGTTACCACACCAATGTTGTGCAGGCAAGTGCCCTCCCACAGCCACATGCTGCCATATATCTGTGCTGCAGAGGGTCTGTGAGTCCAAGGAGTAGTGTGTGATAGGCCACCATAATTTGCATCCTATGTTCCATCCAATCACATCACACCTAAGCCCATGACACACATATGCATGGTTTGAAAATAGAGCCAGAGCTGAACAACAACTTTCGCAACATTGTATACTTTTTCCAAACTGATTCTTCCAGGACACCTGTAGGAGTTTAAAAAAACTCCGTATCCATGACAACCTGGTTGCATTTTGAACAGTACACTGTTCCCCTAGTTGTTCCCTATGCATTTTTTAAAATTCACACCCAAGTACGGTGACATTGCCATTGCCAATGCTACACATTGAATGGTGTAACGATGCGTACACACGCACGTACCATTGGGGTACGCTTAGCTCGCGTAGAGCCGAAATGCGATAGGGAAACGATGCGTACACACGCACGTACCATTGGGGTACGCTTAGCTCGCGTAGAGACGAAATGCGATAGGGAAACGATGCGTACACACGCACGTACCATTGGGGTACGCTTAGCTCGCGTAGAGCCGAAATGCGATAGGTAAACGAAGCCGACACACGCATGTACCATTGAGGTACGCTTAGCTCGCGTAGAGCCGAAATGCGATAGGGAAACGAGGCCGACACACGCACGTACCATTGGGGTACGCTTAGGTCGCGTAGAGCCGAAATGCGATAGGGAAACGATGCGTACACACGCACGTACCATTGGGGTACGCTTAGCTCGCGTAGAGCCGAAATGCGATAGGGAAACGAGGCCGACACACGCACGTACCATTGGGGTACGCTTAGCTCGCGTAGAGCCGAAATGCGATAGGGAAACGAGGCCGACACACGCAGATACCATTGGGGTACGCTTAGGTCGCATAGAGCCGAAATGCGATAGGGAAACGATGCGTACACACGCACGTACCATTGGGGTACACTTAGCTCGCTTAGAGACGAAATGCGATGGGGAAATGAGGCCGACACACGCACGTACCATTGGGGTACAGTGCGTCAGACATGGTCAAGTGAACGATTGTGTAGGCTGCGTCCCTGTCCACCTTCATGTCACCATTGGGAGAGTTACACCAGGAAATCACACAGCAGGGATGTAGTCTACACTCATGTCAACGATGTGGATGCATACATCAGCATGGCACACATACATCAGGATGTGCCAGGTGTGGCAGACATTGAAGAAGCACAGGGATTGTGACCCTGTGCCTCAGTTGATGTGTGAATAGCTTGCACAACATGTCATCAATCATGATGCACATGTGCATCACATGCATTCAATAATTTCCACCCGATTAACGTCAGCAACATGTTGCGAGGCACATGAACACTCGAATGGCCCACAATTCAGTACAGGGAACTGGCACATGATGACAGGAACATGCCCACTGTCACAGAGGTGTCATAGCCGCACAGCATGACCCTGTGTGACCACGTCATGTGTGTGCCATGTGCGACATTGTGCATGCTGTTAGCATATGCGATGAACAGGTCAGTAACGTATTACTCACCTCAGAATATCCCCACATGTCATCCTGGACATGGCAATTTCCGTAATACCGTACACTTGTGTGTTGGTGTGTAAATCCTCTGGCTCTGCAAGTGTCCTTGGCGTTGTGTGTGCCCTGATGACGTTATCTGAGTAGTCATATGTCACCTCTGCGTGCCCACGTCAGGTCCTCTGTTTGTTTCTCAACACCAGCGCAGGTCCGGTCTAAGTTAAAGCTTACACATTTTGTACCCTAAATCATTGTACAAACACTTCTGACCATTTAGCTTTTATTGTCATACTCAAGACCGTGCCAATAGGGATGTAACTTACAAAGCCTGTGAGGAATGAAAACGCCTCATGTTGGTGAGTGACCCTCACCGTCTGTGTCTCCACGGTTTTCACGTCAGGCACAACAACAAGAGCTGCTCCAATTGCGGGGACCAGACATATGAATCCAGGTGTGATTTGTCCCACAAGCCACTCAGACTCCAGCAGTTGGCACAGCACCACAATAGCTCATGGTTGGGATGTAGGACGAGTGCATGTGTGTGGGTGTGGAGACATGTGAGCCCCTTATTAGTACATCATTCCCCAGGCCAAACTCGTCAGGTAAACAAAAGAAGTCAGAGATGTGTAATTGCATTAACAAATAACCACGATGCAAGTGCAATGCTGCATGGGATTAGGGTGACAGCGACCACACGGTTCCATCAGAATTGCAGCCATCGTAGCCAGCACCACGACCTACGGTCCCAGCCCTGCATGTGACACAGTAGGAGTAAGTGCACTTCCTCATGTCCATGATGTCCCTCACCCCGCCCACTGACTCAGCGTCAGATTCTGGCCCACCGTACCCGTCTGGGGCAGTAGCGCCTCTGTTGATATGCCCCTGACGCCATCACTCGCTGAGTGACGGATGCAGGCGGTGCATACGTCCCAGAACCGCTGTGACAGACATGATCGGAATGTTCATCCTGGTCCCCGCTGGTTCAACTCACAACCTCACTGCCAGATCTCCCCCAGGTGTCAGCCGTGGCGCCATTCTGGGGTGGTGCTGGCCCCGATACCACACACTGTACGGCTCCGCTGTGGTAACTGTGTGGCAGAACACCGCTCTTAATGCTGCATGGGAATGTAAACATCAATGAGCTGGCCACACCTCATTACAATTGGCGCTAATGAGTATTGGGAGGGTCATGAAGACCCACTGGCACGTGAGTGTCAGTCCCAAGCCCACAGGACAGGGGGACTGGGGGATGCGAGTGTTGTGGACACCTAGCCAGACACTGGTGATGTCTCAACTCAAAAGATGTATTTGGATGAGTGGGCAACGTACAGTGTTGTGTTTATGTGGGCGGTTGGAACCATGGCCCTTCATCTCCCCGTTGCTGCGGTGAGGACCAACTTGTCACTGAGGTCCTTCAACTACACTAACGCTACGCTGAGCCTCTGCAGGCCTATCTTGATGAAAGTACTGTATGTATATTGGCAAGCATGTACAGCCACGCAGCATGTTTGTCTGTAGATAGGCACGTTGTCAGACCCCCACTGCCCTACCCGGACTGACCATGTTCCCTGTCCTACCACCCCATCCCAGGAAGCATCTGCATCCAGGCCTCAAAACCACAGAACACATTCCCGTTAGCTACGCTGTAGAGGGTATCCAAGAGGTACAGGCACTACGCAAAGATGTCATCATCCTCCCTGACTCTGGGAGTGATGTTTAGCTACTTGACATCCATCTTTGCCTGCTACCCACACTCTCTGTGGGATATGTTTGTGTAACAGCTGCCAGTGTATGCGTTGTAGGTACGGGCAAAACGTGGCCACGCCCTTGTCAGATGCCAATCTACAACACTGGTTTTGTTCCGGTGTGGCCTGGATAGCCACCACTCACTGGTCAGATCGATGGCACCCAGGGAGGCTAATTAGTCCTAAGCTATGTATGTATTGAAATGTGACACTTTGCCACTGCCTACTGTTCCTTACAGATATTGGTTTACAAAAGGTCAGTAACTAGTCCTAACTAGGAGCATCTATGTTGTGTCCTTGCTGTGATGGCAGGGTGACTAATGTACACACACCATGCCACGTGTGTTAATGACCCGTTCACATGTGTGATGGCATCACAGACCATCAGTGACAAATGTAATTATCATGCTGTATGATGATGGTCATGTAATTGTAACTGAAAGTACACACCGCAACATGACTAAGGCTGAACAGTGCAAATGATGGCACATGTGGTGTGTGTGTGTATTGCAGTCAGCCGTCTGGATCTGCAGACAACCTCCTACTGACATTGACATGACGTGTCTCACTGACATGATACATTGTCATGCTCACTAAGACCTTTCCATCTGATCGTTTGTATGCATGTCACATCCATTCCACACACTACAGGTATTTTCCTTCTCCACGGAGGAGTGTGTGGGAGCTGGCATCAGTGTGTATCCCACGCCACACTTCAAATTGTCTACTTTATTTGAAGCAGTGTTGCTTGTGCCATGTACATTGTTATAGTCTTAGTCAGACAGTTGAAGACATTTCCTTAAAATTGTGTCTTGCAGGGCACCCCCTCTGGAAAGGCCGTTGCCTGACTTGGAAGCCATGAGGGAGCGCAATTGCATCCGTCGATATCGGTTCGGCAGACAGTTGATCAAGGACCTGACGGACAAGCTTGAGGCTCACCTACAACCACGCCACAGGTATCCAACTGCACTGACACCCAAGGTAAAGGTGATGGCAGCCCTCCATTTCTTTGCCACAGGTACGTTCCAATTTACCATAGCTGATGTGGGAGGGATGTCTCAGACCATGTTTAGCCGGATATTGGGTGATGTTTTGGGAGGAAAGTTGCTCCACCTTGATGAATTCATTACATTCCCTACTCCAGAAGAGTTGACAGATGTCAAGGGGGAATTCTATGCCCTGGGCCGCATGCCACATGTAATTGGTGCAATTGATGGTACACATGTTACTCTTGTCCCACCACAGGCTCACGGGCAAGCGTATCGCAACAGGAAACCCTACCACTCGATAAATGCCCTGGTGGTGTGTCTTGCCAACATGATTATCTCACATGTTTGTGAACGTTATCCAGGATCGTGCCACGATGCTTTCATCATGAGGCGTAGCAGGGTACCACAGATGATGCTGCAGCTGCACAACCACCGGGCATGTCTAGTTGGTGAGTATACACTGTGAGCTCTGTATATCAGTATGTCACAACTTCATGATCTGCATCATATGATTCACTCTTGTACATGATGTCAATTTGCAGGAGACGCTGGATATCCAAACATGCCGTGGCTAATGACTCCGCTACGCAACCCCAGGACAGCTGCAGACCAGCGTTACAACAATGCTCATGTGAAGACCAGGCAGGTGATCGAACGGACCTTTGGACTCCTGAAGAGCCGGTTCAGGTGCCTGGACAAGACAGGTGGAGCCCTCCAATACAGCCCACGCAAGGTGTGTGACATCTTCACCGTGTGCTGCATGCTACACAACATGGCAGTGGAGAAGGCTGTGCCACTCTACCTGGATCCTGATGAGCTGGAACATCCGCCCGTTGAGGATGAAGGCCTTGGCCAGGATGCCAGTGACGAGGAGGGTGAAGATGATATCCGCGGTCACCTCATCCGCAACTTCTTTTCATGATGGTGAGTCATTTCATCTTTTATGTAAAAGATGGACTATAGAGTTGCATGGGTAGCATGCTGTGTATGCAACAGACTGTAAGCAAGATCACTTGGATGTGTGTTGTACTGTGTCACACGTTCAGTTGTAATGCTACACACATACGTGCTATGTGTGCACTTGGAATGTACAGGTGTCATACTACATCTGGCTATTCAACAGACATTGACAAAATGACATTATACAGAACTTGACCCCTTGTGTGCCACTCTCATCCACAGCTCGCCCTGCCTGTTGTCCGTTGGGGTACATCGTGGTCATCCTGCTACTGCTCATTATGATTGCAACGTCAGCCACATCAACGGAGCATGCTTGGACATGTGGAGAAGTCAATTTGGGTAAGGACTCATATGAGGCTGTTTAGCGTTGGTATGTGTAGAAACGTGTGGTACATGTTCATGTGCATGTAGTGTCACCTTGCATACATGCTACTCCATTATATACCTTATGACATGTATGGCCACTCCCATGACAGGATAGTCACCCCTTCTGTCATCTGTTGTACTTTGATACTCTGGTGAATGCATCAATGTGTGTAGACATTGCCACAGCAACATTGCACATACCATGGCATGACATTGTGTCAGAGGTCACAACCATGGACTCTGTGGGGGATTACAGCCTCACTGTGTGCATTAGAATGTGACTGGATCCTCACCTCCAGCTTGTGGGCCAGTCCAGTGTGATTACCATGAAACCATGTGGTGTCGGTGTTGCCCAGTGTATGTTCCACATCTTAAGACAACTGTCCTGTGAATCAGTTAACATGGATGCATTGCCCCTTGCAGCAGTATATCATGTCACTGTCATGTCGTTACCTCAGTGCAGGTTGAGAATACTGCTACGCCAGCCTTCACAGTGAGTAGCAGTGATGTTTTGATGCACATGATGCCATGTATGTTTAGCATGACTAAGTACAAAGTGTGAAAGATGCATATGTGAATTTTTGTGTTGCACCAGTGGAGTGCGGTCATTCACATGAATCTCTGGTCGCCGGCACCATTACTGTGCTATGGTAGGGTCTGATTATGTAGCTTGGATGGACATCACTTGCACTTAATATTTATTGTACCTGCATATCATGTTTAGCATTGTGATGCATACTTGACACACCAAAAGACTGGCTACAGAGTGCCTTCATTGCATGTCGATCATTAGCTTCCTCATCATATGTGATACTAACAGCTGTTGTGGTTTTGCTCAAGTTAGCCTACATGGCCCTTATGGCTAACCAATATCTGATACAGACTTTAGAGTTAGCGGTAGTTGGATTTCCATATGTTTGCATTTGTTACTGAGGTCCACCTCATCTGTGCCTGGGAATGTGTTTATACTACATAGATCTTTTTGCATGGGTGCTCACTTGTGAGCGTTACACATGACTCTAATGGATGACAGACTGTCCCAGTTTTTATGTGTCTGTGTCACAGCATCGTATCTCATGTGATGGCATGATTAATCATCATTATTTTTCACCAGTCAGTACACTTCACAGGTGTGACTGGTACAGTGTAGCTAATGAGGTTTTTGAAGTGTCTGTGACATGAGAATGTTGTCCTAATGCTTATTTGCCTCTGTTTCAGGTCTCCCTCCCAGCAGTTCCCATCCTCTCCTTCCCTCGCCTGATCACCCTTTTGTGTCTGTCGTTTGTACTCAGACCAATGGGCTATTTGGAGGTGGAACCCTTAGAGCATCACACCACTCTGATGAAGAAAGGTACGGCCAGTCGTTGACAGCCTTGTAGGTATTCGTAATGCGGCATTACAGGTGACATCATGATTAGTGTAAATTGGACTTATTGACAATGCACATGTATGTTTGTGAAAGCTCCATGGGCTCATAATGTAAATTATCATGTTGTGCATGACGTCTGACTCCTACAGAATATTGTGCCTGCTTGGGGCTCAACACACATGTCCTTCTAATGTGTACATATACTATTTTGAACGTAGTTACCTCATGCTTGTTATGTGTGTAACTGTATATTGACCACACGCATGGGGTGGGTGAAGGCTAGAATACTATGTTGTGTGTGAGGTAGATGTCTTTGTTGGTGCAGTTTGGATTTGAACACACTAGCTCTTGTATACACCTGCTGACGCTGTGTGTCTTGTGCCCCACTTGACCGTAAGGGCCCTGATCCAGTGACTGTGATCTGTGGTGATTACTGTGCCATTTTGTTGTCAGTGAGCCTGAGTGAGGCAGACACTCCTGCCTTGACATCCACATGTCACTTTGTGCATTGCGGGTGCCCTTGTGTTATGTGTTTGTTTAGCAATTAGTCACACCCCTCCTGCCGTCATGTCTTCACTCATTGCTGCAGCTGCATACACAGCCACCATGCAGCGCACACTATCCAGGAACACAGACACCTACAGGATGACCCTCCTTCCATCCATTAATAGAGCATGCTCCTGCCACCCTACACACAGATAACACCAGACATTCACCCTCGTGCTATCAAAATGCTTCGTACTCAGCCATAGCTGCTGCTATGCGTGTGTGTGCAACACATACTGGCACGACTATGCAGATTCACATGACATTGGGTCTACGTACCACCAGGGCATGTGCCGTGTCCAACACACACACACACCTTACATAGGCACAATATTGTACAGTGTTAGCTTGTCAACACTACTAGATCAGAAACCTGTTAGCTTACAGTCACGTGCCAGAACACAACATGCTCACACCACTTCAACATTGCTGTCACAGTCAGTCAAGTTGGCACATGGGACACACACCATGACCCTGTCTCTTGGGTGTGGTGTGATTTGGCCGTTCTGGGGTAGGTATTTGTCTGATGTGTGTCGTTGTTCTGTATGCATTGCTACCATTACAGTAGTATAGTACTTGTAGCTCCATAGGGGTAGGTCACCTAATCAGGTGTGCTTGTCTAGAGTGCTCCAGCCCATTGCCCACAGTCTATCCTGCCACCGTTATCCTGTGCGGCATTAATCACATACACAGTAATGCATCATGCTGATGGTAGCTCACATACCTGAGGACACAGTTGTAGGTACTCCCTACATGGACTACTACTTTTGTGACACTGACATGTACTCCTCAAAGTGACTCTCCTGGGCCTGCCTGTGCTAGCAGTATTGGGATTCAATCCCCCCTCCAGCATTGACTGTCCCACACAGGTGTGTCTTACCATCCATGTATGTAGTTTGTGGAAATTTCTGACCAATGTGTATCCTCACTCAGATTCTGATCCAAGTGTGTGGATGACTGCTGTTTGTTGTATACCTTGCATTTTTGACATTTGCAGACACATATACATGTATGCTGTTTCAAAGATTACTCACCAAATGCGTATGATGTTTAGATTATTTATTGGGTGATCTTGTGCAGGAAACGTGAATAGGTGCAGTACAGAAAGGGGTGGAATCCAAAATTCACAGCAGGAGATGAGATGCCTTACAGTTTCAGTCAACAGAGTCCAGGCCACAGTGCCTGACATCATTGGGCAGACTGTGACCAGCAAGTCCATGTGGGAGAGTCTCATAGGGGATGCTGTTGCACCCAGGGGCAATATGCCAGGTCCAGTGTCCTGGGAGTTGTCCATGGGCCACAGGCCCTCAACGTCTTCGCCGTGGACCACCCACCTTCCTTGGGGGACCCTCATGTGCAGGCATGGACGGTGCATGGGACGCTACGTCAGAGGGTTCCTCCTCCTCCTCCTCCCTCTCCTCCCTCCCTGTGGCTGGTGTTGCACTTTGCCGTGATGTTGCTGGCCTTGTGACACAGGGAGGGTGCTGCATGTTGGCAGCCATCTGACGTAGCACATGTAAAATGTCCCTATGCACCATCAAGAGCTGAGCCTGGTGTGCCTCCACCCGTCCATAATGCAGGTCTTGCCTGGCTATTTGCTCTGCCTGCTGTTCTCTGACCTGGTTGAGGGCCTCCGCAAGCTGGCTTACCTCCCTGGTGTCCCGCTGGTATGCCTCAAGGATGTTTGTGAGTTCAGGCATACAGGGCCCTGCAGCTGGCTGGCCAGATTCTCGTCTCCGCCTTGCGCCACTCCCACCACCCTGACCCACACGAGCACGGCCTGCGCTTGTGGGCACATCCGATCGACGGGCCCCCCGAGTGCTGGGAGGGTGGAGGTTGTCACCAACCTCAGGGGCGCCCGACAAAGGGTGTCCCTCATTTTCAGACTGGCTCTCTTGTGAATCATGGGCAGGGCTATGACCTGTCTGCTGGGATGTGGTGGGAATAGGTCTGGTGGTTGGCAGAGATGTAGCTGGTACAGTTGCTGCAGGGGTTTGGGATCCAGAGGAGCCAGGTTGGTTGGGGTCATCCACAGTGCGTTGAGGGACGGCGCTGCCGGTGGGGTCTGGGTCCTGCTGAGCCTGGGACTGGGATCCTTGGCCCCCCTGGCTGGGGGGGAGATCCGCACGTTGCCCTGTGTGTGGGAGAGACCGACACTGTTAAGGCAATATCAAGTGACATGTGGTTTGGGTATCCATTATCAGCATCACTGTTCCACAAGCTATACATTGTTGACATAGTACAGTTGTGTATTTAGTGGTAGAAAAAACAATTGTACGATGGGGTATTTACATTCTTCCAATCTCTTGACAATGACTGACACAGCCATTGCTGTGTCTTGTGTTGCCGGCATCACACGTGTGAAGCATTGGAAAGTTTCACGCAACATCCTGGATACGGTGAAAATTCTTATGTGTGCGTCAAGCATGCACAGAGTTTAGATGCAGCATGTTGATGTAAGAGACAGAGCATCATTATTTAGCATGTCAGCTACTACTTTGGATGTATTTTGCTGTTCCATGCTGGCCAAACAATGCCAACACCCCTGGACCTGTACACCCACTTCTAGATCATGGCTTTAGAACTTGGGACTTCTGTAAGACGCATCACCTTGTCAATACCCATGTCCATGTTGGTACTTATGTGCATCCACAAAGGTAATGAGATGGGGCACGTGCTTTTTTAGAGAGGCACAATGGACTGGAGCTTCTGTTATGTGCATGTATGAGTTGTATGCATATTCATATGAGTGCGTGTTTTGTTGTGGTACATGGCAATTGGGACAGTGTTGCAATCCAACGCCTGTCCCCAGGGGATGAGTTTCTGTAAGGGGTGTGTACAACAGGCCATGCTATTACTTTGTTTGTGAATTGCAAGCGTCCATTGTTCATTATTTGGCTGTCCCCTCATGTGGCATGCTGCCATAATCGTGGATTTGTGTTGGTGCACAGGATGTGTGACCTTGTCCTGGTGTTTGTGTTTGCAATGAGCACAGGAGGGACTTGTGCTGCCTACACCTGTGCCCATTGTGTACTACAGAGCTTTCTGAGATGTGTGTCCTGACACAGTACAGTGTTGACAGCAAATGGTCGGTGTCTTCCAGGCACATAGCAGATGTTTGCTGGTACTTGTGAGACATCCCTTAACATTCTGCTCTATGGAGTTTGTGAGGCCTGTGCAGTGCTTGTGTGCAACTGTGTGTGTGCCCCAGGGAGGTGCGTTGAGGTGACAGAGGGACGAACACTGACTGATGGAGACAGAGGGAGAGGGAGAGGGAGACAGAGGGAGACAGAGACCGAGGGAGACAGAGGGAGAGGGCGACCGAGGGAGAGGGAGACAGAGGGAGAGGGCGACCGAGGGAGAGGGCGACCGAGGGAGAGGGAGACAGAGACAGAGGGAGACAGAGGGAGAGGGCAACCGAGGCAGAGGGAGACAGAGGGAGACAGAGGGAGAGGGAGACAGAGGGAGAGGGAGACAGAGGGAGAGGGGGACAGAGGGAGAGGGAGACAGAGGGAGAGGGAGACAGAGGGAAACAGAGGGAGAGGGCGAGACAGGGATGGAGACAGGTAGATTGTGCTTGCTCTCTTGCTACACTGCCTTACTTTGTCACAAAATGATGCATCTCTGTAAGGTGTGTCAGCAAATAGTAAATATTTAGAAGCTGTGGTCTAGTATCTTGTGTGATCTTTACCTATCCCTGTGCATTGGTCATTATGCTTGTGTGTGTCCCTGGGACATATGGCATGTGAGCAGCCTCTTACCCTACACATTGCACCCTATGTGTCTCCCCCTTGCAACTACCACCATTTGGTAGTGTACTGCTTGGACTCATGGCCACCCACCCAATGCTGCTGGGCACTGTTGTTAGTCTACCCATGTAACTTGTGTTTTTTGTACACTCACCAGACTCAACGGCTCCTTCTATTCCATGTACTCCCACCGCTGGCAGTAGGACCATGACCTTCTCCTCCCAGGGCTGGTATACAGGAGGTCTGCGGGGACCACCGCCTCCAGTGTGGTGTGCATTGGCGTAATCCTGTGTCATCTTCTTCTTGACCATCCTCCGCAGATCGTACCACTTGGCCTGGCATTCATCCCTGGTGCGCCTGATGGGTGCAACAGCATTGACCCGGTCTACGATCCTCTCCCACATGCGTGTTCTTTCTGCCAGGCTGGTCTGTCTGACCAATGCACCAAACAGCTGCGGCTCGACTCTGATGACTTCATCTGTAAGTATCTCCATCTCCGGGTTAGTGAATTTTGGATTCTTGTGTGTGGTCATGGTGTGTAGTGTATGTGATTGAGGGGTTGATGGTGTGTATGAATGAGGGTGTTTGGGTCAGAATGTGAAGGGGGTGGTGTGGGTGTAGATGAGATAGGGTGTATGTGTGAAGGTATGTGTCTGCAATAGTTTGTGTGCTCTCAGTTTCCTCGCAAGAATGGGTATGTTGCAAAGGATGATGGGTTGTATGTGTGGTCCCTTTTATTGGTCAAATGGTGGGTGTGGCTTAATTTGAATTGTTGGGGTGGGTGTTATATGGGGTGGGTGTTGGTGTTGTCCTCTGTTTGGCTGTTTGGCTGTGACCACGACATTGATTGTCAAAGGTGTGTACACAGGAGACATGTTCAGTGTGGTAGTGCGACTCGTTAGCAAGGTCCTTGTGGTCGTTTTGGTGTTGTCGTTATGTGTGCCTGTGGTACTTGTGCGTGCGTTTGAGTAGTACGGGCCGTTGGCGGGTGGGGGGGTTCGCGTAGGCTTGTTGGGGGGTGTGCGTGTCGTACTTGTGCGTGCGATTGACTGGTACGGGCCGTTGGCGGGTGGGGGGGTTCGCGTAGGCTTGTTGGGGGGTGTGCCTGTCGTACTTGTGCGTGCGATTGACTGGTACGGGCCGTTGGCGGGTGGGGGGTTCGCGTAGGCTTGTTGGGGGGTGTGCGTGTCGTACTTGTGCGTGCGATTGACTGGTACGGGCCGTTGGCGGGTGGGGGGGTTCGCGTAGGCTTGTTGGGGGGTGTGCCTGTCGTACTTGTGCGTGCGATTGACTGGTACGGGCCGTTGGCGGGTGGGGGAGTTCACGTAGGCTTGTTGGGGGGTGTGCGTGTCGTACTTGTGCGTGCGATTGACTGGTACGGGCCGTTGGCGGGTGGGGGGGTTCGCGTAGGCTTGTTGGGGAGTGTGCGTGCGGTACTGGTGCGTGCGTTTGAGTAGTACGGGCCGTTGGCTGGTGGGGGGGTTCGCGTAGGCTTGTTGGGGGGGGTGCGTGTCGTACTTGTGCGTGCGATTGACTGGTATGGGCCGTTGGCGGGTGGGGGGGTTCGCGTAGGCTTGTTGGGGGGTGTGCGTGTCGTACTTGTGCGTGCGATTGACTGGTACGGGCCGTTGGCGGGTGGGGGAGTTCACGTAGGCTTGTTGGGGGGTGTGCGTGTCGTACTTGTGCGTGCGATTGACTGGTACGGGCCGTTGGCGGGTGGGGGGGTTTGCGTAGGCTTGTTGGGGGGTGTGCGTGTCGTACTTGTACATGCGATTGACTGGTACGGGCCGTTGGCGGGTGGGGGGGTTCGCGTAGGCTTGTTGGAGGGTGTGCGTGTCGTACTTGTGCGTGCGATTGACTGGTACGGGCCGTTGGCGGGTGGGGGGGTTCGCGTAGGGGTGTGTGCGTGTCGTACTTGTGTGTGTGAGTGACTGGTATGGGCCGTTGGCGGGTGGGGGGGTTCGCGTAGGGGAGTGTGCGTGTCGTACTTGTGCGTGCGATTGACTGGTACGGGCCGTTGGCGGGTGGGGGGGTTCGCGTAGGCTTGGCCGAGGGGTGTGCGTGCGGTACTTGTGCGTGCGTTTGAGTAGTACGGGCCGTTGGCGGGTGGGGGGGTTCGCGTAGGCTTGTTGGGGGGTGTGCGTGCGGTACTGGTGCGTGCGTTTGAGTAGTACGGGCCGTTGGCGGGTGGGGGGGTTCACGTAGGCTTGTTGGGGGGTGTGCGTGTCGTACTTGTGCATGCGATTGACTGGTACGGGCCGTTGGCGGGTGGGGGGTTCGCGTAGGCTTGTTGGGGGGTGTGCGTGTCGTACTTGTGCGTGCGATTGACTGGTACGGGCCGTTGGCGGGTGGGGGGGTTCGCGTAGGCTTGTTGGGGGGTGTGCGTGTCGTACTTGTGCGTGCGATTGACTGGTACGGGCCGTTGGCGGGTGGGGGGGTTCGCGTAGGCTTGGCCGAGGGGTGTGCGTGCGGTACTTGTGTGTGCGTTTGAGTAGTACGGGCCGTTGGCGGGTGGGGGGGTTCGCGTAGGGGTGTGTGCGTGTCGTACTTGTGCGTGTGAGTGACTGGTACGGGCCGTTGGCGGGTGGGGGGGTTCGGGTAGGCTTGTTGGGGGGTGTGCGTGTCATACTTGTGCGTGCGATTGACTGGTACGGGCCGTTGGCGGGTGGGGGGGTTCGCGTAGGCTTGGCCGAGGGGTGTGCGTGCGGTACTTGTGCGTGCGTTTGAGTAATACGGGCCGTTGGCGGGTGGGGGGGTTCGTGTAGGCTTGTTGGGGGGGTGTGCGTGTAGTATGTATTGGTGGAGCTTGCAGTGAGGCAAATGTTCCGTACGAATCAATGTTGAAGCGTGAATACTTTGGCCCGTACGTATCTCGCTCAGGCCTTTCGTTCCGAATCGGAATAGTGAGTTTGTACGGCCTGATTACGATTCGTACGGTGGTCTGCACGAGGCTTATTCGTACGGGTAAACGGATGTCATTCGTACGGGTCGTAGAAAATCGTACAGAAATCAACGGAAACGGATCGGAATTCGGAGGTCGGACGGTAGTTTCCCAATCGTACGGATTTGGCTACGAATACGATTCGTATGGTGTATTATTTTACCGGATCGGAATCGGCCCCCCTATGTCTGACATGACTAGTCCTCATTTGCAGCTACTTTAAAATAAATCTGTAGGGTACGGTGAATTACTCTCTACGATTCTGAAAGGATCGAAAACCATGCACATTGCATAGATGAGCCAACTGGTTAACACCCTTACATTCCCATCATTCAATAAAACAGTAATGAAAAATACTCAGCAGTAGAGCATTCACCCATAATACAGTATAAGAATGCATCTTATGTAATTAGTTTGCCTTTGTGATTTTCCGCAATATATTACCTATGTCCCTAACTGTCTTGAATCGCACTCTCTTGAAATAATTTGGATTGGATGTTTTATACAGTAAATACCCTGAAGAAAATGCAGAGTCTACCTGGTATGAAAGCCAAGTTGGAGTGATTTAAAGTCCTTTCACTAATCTCTGTATTCGTCTAGTAAACGCGGCCACAATGTATAAACTAAAATGTTTTTTTTTTAAATCCGCCTGCTTAAATTGTATTTTAATATATCGCAAAGCTCTCCTGAAATGCAGATAACCCCAAATAAAACTGCCTACAGCACCACCCAGGCATTAAAAAAATGTTTGAGGAAGCTTCAGTGGAACAGAACGCAAAAAATACTAACATTCTTTTAAGAATATTCATTTTGACAATGTTACATCTACTATATATACTCAATTTGAGCTGCTGCCAACAGCGTAGGTTAAGGACTACTTTCGTAAAAATATGTTCAAACTTAAAAGATATGATGGTCATAACTTCACTACTTAAAGTAACTCTCAAGTATACAGTACTTGTTTTTCATACCTAAAGCTGTTTGTAGAGTATTGTGTTCAAAATTGAGTAATGTCTGTGTTTTATTCACATTAAGCTTATACCCAGAGAAGGAGCCTAATGGCTGTGCCTCCTTGATTATGGCAGCCACAGCAGGTATCCGCTGACTTGAGAAGACCGCAATGTCATCTGCTTATCTTTTTACTTTGAGATCTTTCCCGTTTAAAGTAACTGGTTTAATACCCGCACTGTATAGTTGATGTGTATTAAAAGGCTCGATGAAAATTACAAACAGCAGTTTGGACAGCCGACAGCCCTGCTGCTTGTACTGGTGTATTGCAAACCATGCTTTTGAATTGCCGTTAAGTTTGATTCCAGTATTTTTGGCTAATGTAAACTTTTTGTATATCCGAGAAAAATCATTTACCTTGTACCATGAAAGTAATTTTTGTACTCAAAGCTCCCCAGCTAACTTCGTCAAAGGCCTTCTCGGCATCTAACATCAGCATCCCCAGCTTCTGACTTAACTTCCCCGAGATGTCTAATTCCCTAATTGCAATATTAATATATTACGCTGTATGTTTTTCGGGGCTGAAACAATTTTGTTGGTCAGAATTCAATTTATGGATAATGTGAGCCAGTTGTGTGTTTCAAGAATTTTGCAATAATGTTTTTTATCTGCATTTATCAATGATATTTGCCGATAATAACACATTTTATCAATAGGCTTCCCCTTTTTCGGAAACATCACAATACTACTACCATTTCAAGAGGCGGGCCATTTCGCCACCTTCCATAATATCTTTTTAGAGCTCTATGTATAAAGGGGCTAATGTACTTTTTAATTTTTTTGTAGTATTCGCCTACGATCTTATCCTCAAATACTGTCTTGCCAGCAAGCAGAGCTGCGATTGCATCCTCGACTTCCCAAACCTGAATGTAATTTTGGAGAAGCCCTAGATAAAGAGGGTCCCGAACCGGCATAGCACACTACTGATTATAGGTTGAAGCGGCTTGGTTATTGAAGTGACCACAATCACCTTTGACGCTAGCGTTAATTAACCTACATTGTTTTATAATAACTGCATTTTTTTTTAAGTCAGACCATCTACCTCTTTCTTTTTTTGGGCAAATGATGTAGCCTTTAGATCCATTTTTTGATTATCCAGTACTCTACCTACATTCTCACCATATTTGGACTGATTTGTTTGGAATTTGCGATACATTTGTGCTGCTTTGTCCTGTAGCCTTCTCAAAATAATTTTTTTCGCCTATGTAACCTGCTGCCACATCACTTATTCTTCGTATTTTTTAGAGGCTATGGCTGTCGCATGTAAACAGTCACGATCTATTGACCTCTTAAATTTTGCTCCAAGTTTGAAGAGTCCTGTCGATTTTAATCAATAACACATTGTAGCGTGGAGCCTTTAATGCATCCTTTAAGACAATACCAGACTAATGTGATAGCAGCCATAACCCTTTTTGTTGTCTATATAATCTTCTATTAAAATTTTTTTGAAAAGAAGATACTCCGAATGATTGATGATATTTACACAAACTAAAACTACTATTATTATTATTTTTTTTAAACCGTTTACATTTTTGGGATGTATGATTCATTTCTTTATAGTGGTCAATTTAGTGAAGCAATTATTTTTACATTCAAAATTAAGTTGTTCTTAATTAATAATTAATATTAATTAATATTAAATAATTAATGAAGGGTCCGATTCGGTAACATCCAGTCCGAATCGCCGTACGGAGCTTTTTCCCCGTATGTACGATGTAGTATGATGTGTACTCAATGCAGTTCTCCGTATGAATCGTACAAAAGACCGTACGATTCAAGAAACCATACGGATCGCACTCGGAACACGCAGTACACAATGTTCGTACGCATCCAGGCATCTTTTTACGAACCAGCAAGTACGATTCGCCAGTACGACACTCCGTAACACTCTTTATCTACGGTACTTTAAAACATCCGTAAAAGCACTGTTCAACTCTAAACGCGTGTGAAACGGACTCACCCTGGGTACGCGAGTGCACCCCATGATCTCAGGGGTACGGTGCAAACTGGTACGGTGCGTCGGGGTACGGAGCGTAGGGGTACGGTGCATTGTGTTATGGTACATCGGGGTACGGTGCATGTGTGTACGTAGCCTTGGTGTACATTTTTTGGTTGTATGGTGCATGGGTGTACGTAGCGTAGTTGTACGGTGTTTATGTGTATGTTGCCTAAGGGTGCAGATCATAGGGGTACGCTGGGTACCCCCATGATCGCAGGGTTACGGAGCGTATGTTTATGTGTGGTTCTCTGTACGAATTGCTCATTTGCCGCTTTTTGTATGAATCGCGTTCACGATCCCCGGTCCGGATCGTACTTGGCGGGTCGTCCGGCATATTTACCAATGGAACGGTTCACTGTGTGGCTCTATGTCATATGGATTTAACCTTGTTTGTCGTATGGTTCGCAGACATTTGTACGTATTCTTTTCCTATGGGTTGTACAATGCGATTCGTACATTTTTTTACGATTTGTATCGTAAGGGCTATGAATACGGATCGTCTTACAGATTGTTTTCCCGAATCAGAATCGACCCCTAAACTTGTAAATTGTTTCCTTTTTTTTAGGCGTCGACTGTGGGGTTAATATTGGCTAAAGTGTATTAAGTAATTTAAGTATAATGAATTAATATTGATCTTTTTATTATTATTATTAATTAATACATTATATTTATTTAGTTTCACTGTGTTTAATTTTGTAATTTTAATATTATTTTTATATGTGTTACTTTTTACAATTATGTTAATTTTACTTCTTGTACAACAATCACTATTTGCATTCTATTTGCTTCATTAATCTCAATAGTTTAAATTGTTCATTTTTCTTTATTACTTTTCAAAATTTGCTTACATTGTTTCATGTTAATAAGTGTTTTAGTATAGTGTGGTATTTTCTCCAAGTTATATTATTTTGTGAATTTTTATTTTCTCTTTCATTGTAAATTTGTTATGGCATTAGTTATGAACATCTTTTCTTTAATTTACATGTAGGGTTTCAATTCCATATTGTTATAGGGTAGGAAATATGAATAAGTAAAAATACTTCATAATTAATGTATTACTTTTTTTGAAGAAAATTATAAAGTAATAATCACCAAAACATAATATCATATTTTTGTTTCTATGTATGGGTTATACGCATTTATCGTAAGGAGATTTTGTGTTCCATATGTTCTGCTACATATACTTTCAATGGAATTTGGATCATATTTTTTATATTTATACATTCATTTTTAATTCACTTTCATGTTCTTTATATTTTTAATTATTTTTCTTTTTGGTACTCAAAGGAGTCTCAATATTAATTATAGTTATTTATTTTTTGGAATAGTACATTTTACCACGCTACTTTCAAACACTCTTTCTCCACTGTTGCACTCACTGTATTCGGACTACTATTTTTTCCTCCGCAGCTAACCAAAATTATTCCAATTTTTTCATTAATTTCAGTGTTATTATTCTCTTTTTTACCTGTACACTATCCAAAACTTTCCCATCTGTTTCCCTCATTTGATTTGTTAAATAAATTTCTAGACCTCGGCTACGCAACACTTTATTTACTGTTACACTCATTGCAGTGTTAAGATTCATTTTCACACCTCCGCTAGACAACATTTTCACTACTGTTACAAATATTTGAGTTTGCATAGTCTATGTTACCCAGAGGCAGGCAACATTTACACTAGTGTTGCACTAATTGTAGTGTGCGATTCTACATTTTACCCCAACACTATCCAACACTTCCACCACTATTGCACTAACTTTAGTGTGAATACAAACTTTTTGTTATCCAATATCCTTCCATTAAAAAAAATGTTTTAACTCTTTGTTTTGTGAATACCGTTTTCATTACCCATACGCTATCCTACAACTTAACTATTGTTACACTTATTTTATTATGAACATGGATTTATACTCCTTGGCTATACAACAATTTCACTATTGGTACACTCACTCAATTGACAATAGTAATTTAAATTACTATTCTTTTCCACATTTTCACTACTCTTCCACTAACTGCAGTAGTATATTGTACTATATTGATTTTAGATCTGTTTAAAGTTTATCTGTATGATACATTTTTTATTTATTTCAGATTTTGTTATTCTTATCCATAAATATATGCATATATATATATATACATATATATATATATATATCGTCCAACTCCTTTATGAAAAGGAAATGAGTCCGCACTCTCGGAAATATTTTTCCCAGTTTCTTTTATTTTCCAATCATCATACTCCAAAAATACACCAGCACGAAACCAACGCGTTTCACAACAAACAGTTGCTTGATCACGGTCAATTTGCACAGTGCTTTACTCCTCCTATATTTTGAGGGAACCGCCAAACTTTGTGATTTCATTTCCTGTTAACCCACAGGAAGTGAGATGGGATTTGTAGTTTTTAACCAATTTAAGAGATCGTGTATAAACACCTGGTGAGAGATTATGCGGTCACAGGTTTAACATGAACAAAAGAGAATTATTTCTTCCCATTTCCTCACATTCCTGCTGATTTTTCATATATAATAAGAAGGTCTTTGCATTTAATAACATTTGGAGGTTCAAAAACGATTATAAATTAGGATACAACCAAAAACATGCCCTCTAGTGGGCAACTTGATCATATGTGTTCCTAACGATTACCAACCATTTGATTTGCATTAAGGCCCTCCGGTGGGCATAATCACATCTGTTATTCATTTGAACACATTTCAACCTCCGTATGGATAAATCCATTATTAGAAAAGTCTCATAAATTATGTTATCAACAATTATACATGATCATAAATATGTTATCTCCAAAAGAGTTTCTATTTCCCTTTTGCTCATGAATTTTTTTTTTAAATTATTCTCTCAGTCCATAATGTTTCTCGTTGTTGTACATCTCTTACACTACAATTTCTATACACAAAACAGATGTAGTCTCTACTTGCCAACTCTCCGTTTCTGACAGGGTATCAACTGCAACATAATTCAATCTGTTTTTCATAAATGTACATATAATTCCTCACTCTGATTTAATCCCCAGGGGGTCATTGTTCGGAAATTTAAGATTTGTCTGGATTCTCTGCATCTAAGTTGTTTTTCCTGATCACCACCCCTTTCATGTGGCAATATGCATTCTAGTGCATATGTTTTGAGCAATTTCCAATCACTGTTGTGTACCAGTTCCATATGTTTTGCAACTGCATTGCCACGATCTTTGTTTGCAGTTGCTCTTATATGTTCCAAAATTCGTTGTTTGAATTCTTTTTTGGTGCTCCCAATGTATTTAAGTGAGCACGGACACTCAATTACATACACAACGTGTGTGCTCTTGCAGTCAATCAGTTGTTTAATTTGCCACATCTTTTTGTTTGGTAACATTACTTCTTTTGTGTTGGTCGCAATCTGGCAAACCTTACAGTTTTGGCATTTCATGAATCCTTTGGTGTTTAACCATTGTATTCCTTTTTTCTTTTTTGTGTGATCTTTATGGTGACTTTGGATCAATCTATCCTTTAGATTTCTTGCTCTCCTGAATGTGACCAATGAGTGTTTGCCCATTATTTTTGCAGTCGTCTGGTCCAGATGTAGCAGTTTCCAGTTTTTTCTTATGATGTTCATGATTTGTTTCGATTCTCTGTTGTAGTTAAGAATTAGTCTGATTTCTCTCTCGGAGTTTGTATCATTCACTCTTTTTATTTCTTTTTTGGATGATAAGGCATCCCTTCTTGTCTTTAAATTAGCCCTTTGCCAGCCCTTCATTATGATCTTTTTGTTGTATTCTCTCTGTTTAAATCTATGGGCCATTTCTTTGCTTGTTTTTTCCCATTGTTCCTCCTCAGAACAGATTCTTCTCAGCCAGAGAAATTCTCCGTATGGTATGTTTTCCTTTATTGATGGTTTATGGAAACTATCAAAATTCAACGTAGAGTTCGTTGCAGTTTCTTTTCTGTGTAGTGTGGTCTCAACTCGGTTGTCTCGGATGTAGATTTCAGTATCTAAAAAGATAGCTTTATTCCTGCTGATGTTATACGTGAATTTGATGTTAGACGTCGAGGAGTTCAATATCTGGAAATATTTTTCAAATTCTTCCGTTGTTCCTTCCCATATGATTAACAGGTCATCAATGTACCTTATCCATTTAGCAATTTTCTCCACATAGTGGTCATTTTCAGGGTGCCAGGCTACTTGTTGTTCCCACCACCCCATTGTGTGGCAGGCGTAGGCAGGACTGAAAGAGAAACCCATGGCGCATCCACGTATTTGTTGGTAAATTTCTTCTCCAAATAAGAATATATTTTGTGTCAGGCACATCTCCACCATGTCCATCAGCATTTGATTATGTCTATTGTACTGGATACCACGTTTTTTGAGGAAAAACGCCGTTGCATTCAGGCCTATATCATTGTCTATATTTGTGTACAATGATACAACATCCATAGTTACCAAAGAATAATTCGGCTGCCATGACAAATCCTCCAGATGTTTCAGTAAGTCTGTAGTGTCTTTCAGATATGAACTTAAATTGGTTACAAACGGCATAAGAAAGAAATCTAAAAAGCTGGCCACAGGTTCCATCAAGGATCCCTTTGATGACACTATTGGTCTCCCTGGTGGTTTTAGTGGGTTCTTATGCAGTTTAGGTAGGAAGTAAATGGTAGCTGTTACTGGGTGTTCCGTGCTGAGGAATTTCATTTCATCTAGATCAATTAGATTGTTTTTGTTCCAGATTTCCAGTTTCTGATCTAGTTTTTCCTTGAATATTTTGGTAGGATTATTTTGCAGTTTGTTATAATATTTTTTATTATCCAACTGAAAATGTGCTTCAGTTACATAATCCGTTGTGTTTAAGATTACGATGTTACCACCTTTGTCTGCTGTTGTCAACGTGATACTTTTATCATCCATTAAATTTTTTAGGGAGTTCCTTTCCTCTTTGGTTAAATTGTCTTTGTAATTGGATCTTTTGATTTGGTAAATATCCTTTATAACTGCTTCCTGGAATAGGTTGATTTTATTACCTTGGGGTAGCTGTGGATAGTATTTCGATGGTGCTTTCATCCCACTTAACCCTGCACCTTTTTGAAGGATCACTCCTGAGGCAGAGATACTATCTTCGTCATTATTAGTATCTAGGTTTGTCAGTGCTACCAGGGTTGGTAGATCCGCTGATGTTAGTTCTACACCCACTGGGGTATTTTCCGTTCGTGCTTGCTTTTTATTTTTTGCATAGTTAGCCATTGTTGCATTTTCTTCAAAAGTTTTTGCCAATTTTATTTTCCTTATATATTTGTATATGTCAATCCTAGTTTGTGCCATATCCATACATTCGGTCGGGCAAAAGTTTATTCCTTTTTGTAACAGGGATATTTCACTTGTGCTCATCTCTCGGTGGGAAAGGTTAACAACTAGAGATTTCCCTTCCTTTACACCAATCATTTCTGTTTCTTTTGACGCATGGCTCTCGTCTCTGTTCCTACTTTTTCTGAGCCATCTTTTTCTTTGTCCTCTCCTTGTTGTTTTTTTGGGGGTATTCCTGATCTTGGGACCCATCTGCGTCCCCGTCCTCTTCCTCTTGTTGTCTGATTTTGGTTGAATTCCCAGGATCGTTGTTGAAGGACAAGTCTCATATTCCCTAAAAAATCCCTACTGGTTTGATTTATGGATTCTACTCCTTCCTCACTTGTTCCAGTTGATGTTAATGATGTTACACTTGACGCACTTTGATAGCTTGACCCTTTGTTTTCCCGTTTTTTGAAAATGTCATATTTCCTGGCATATGTAAAGATACATCCTTGTGTGTAATCTTCCTCGTCACGTTGGAATTTTGATTGCTTGCGGTTTCTTACCAACTCCTCGTGTTTACTCACATATTTTTCCAAATCTTCCTTGAGTTTGATTTGTTCCAGATTTAGTACCAAGGTTGCTAATTCTTTTTCCAATTCACCCAGTTCTTCCTTTATTTTTTCCAAGGCAATTTCCAAATGTTTAATCAGAATCTTGATTAAGCCTAATGAAGATTCTAAAACATATTCTCCCCATTCACGTAATAATTCATCAGACACATCTTGTTGACTCGGCATTAAAGAAATTCTCAAACCTCTGGGAACTCGTTGTACTTCCACATACTTTTTCAGAGTTATTAATTCCCACCATTTATTGATTTCCTTCTTACTTAATTTTTTCCACAACTTGAGTTTGCTTTTTGTATCTGTTTTCTGATTGTCGTCTTTGTTTTTATTTTTAGTGGTTGTAGTTGACCTCTGTTCAAAAAACCGAGAGTCTAGCAGTTCGGTTCTCTCTGCATCTCTTTTGTCCATTATTCTGTTCACTAGTTGTGCTGATGGTTTGGAGATCCCTTCATTATTTTGGATTGGACAGTTATAATTATGTACAAATCCCCCTTATTATGTTCGTTTGAGATTTGTATCTTTTGGGACTTTTTCCGTGCGCATTCGTCGATTACAATAAGGTTATTTGTTTAGCCTTAATCCGCTTGGTTATCTCTTCAACACAAATGCGGTACTTTTGCCAATACCTTAGAATCGCTTACTCTCGCGCAATGTAACCAAATTTTTTCAAAGATTTTCACACAGCTTAATTTGGCAGCGGTTGCAGGATACCGAAAAACGCTCCTCCGTGCTTACCTCCACCTTCCGATGTCAGTCCGCCGGGTCGCGCTTAACGTCTCCTGTCTGCCGCTTCCTGGAATCCGCTGTTACAATCTCGAAATTGGCGTTCACCAGGGTTGCACCTTACATCCACCAAATCGGCTCCGTTTCGCAACCCTCTGGCGCTCTTTCCATCGGTGCGGACTCCTAAGCAGAGCCCCGCTTTTGTAATATATCGTCCAACTCCTTTATGAAAAGGAAATGAGTCCGCACTCTCGGAAATATTTTTCCCAGTTTCTTTTATTTTCCAATCATCATACTCCAAAAATACACCAGCACGAAACCAACGCGTTTCACAACAAACAGTTGCTTGATCACGGTCAATTTGCACAGTGCTTTACTCCTCCTATATTTTGAGGGAACCGCCAAACTTTGTGATTTCATTTCCTGTTAACCCACAGGAAGTGAGATGGGATTTGTAGTTTTTAACCAATTTAAGAGATCGTGTATAAACACCTGGTGAGAGATTATGCGGTCACAGGTTTAACATGAACAAAAGAGAATTATTTCTTCCCATTTCCTCACATTCCTGCTGATTTTTCATATATAATAAGAAGGTCTTTGCATTTAATAACATTTGGAGGTTCAAAAACGATTATAAATTAGGATACAACCAAAAACATGCCCTCTAGTGGGCAACTTGATCATATGTGTTCCTAACGATTACCAACCATTTGATTTGCATTAAGGCCCTCCGGTGGGCATAATCACATCTGTTATTAATTTGAACACATTTCAACCTCCGTATGGATAAATCCATTATTAGAAAAGTCTCATAAATTATGTTATCAACAATTATACATGATCATAAATATGTTATCTCCAAAAGAGTTTCTATTTCCCATTTGCTCATGAAATTTTTTTTAAAATTATTCTCTCAGTCCATAATGTTTCTCGTTGTTGTACATCTCTTACACTACAATTTCTATACACAAAACAGTTTTAGTCTCTACTTGCCAACTCTCCGTTTCTGACAGGGTATCAACTGCAACATAATTCAATCTGTTTTTCATAAATGTACATATAATTCCTCACTCTGATTTAATCCCCAGGGTTTCATTGTTCGGAAATTTAAGATTTGTCTGGATTCTCTGCATCTAAGTTGTTTTTCCTGATCACCACCCCTTTCATGTGGCAATATGCATTCTAGTGCATATGTTTTGAGCAATTTCCAATCACTGTTGTGTACCAGTTCCATATGTTTTGCAACTGCATTGCCACGATCTTTGTTTGCAGTTGCTCCTATATGTTCCAAAATTCGTTGTTTGAATTCTTTTTTGGTGCTCCCAATGTATTTAAGTGAGCACGGACACTCAATTACATACACAACGTGTGTGCTCTTGCAGTCAATAAGTTGTTTAATTTGCCACATCTTTTTGTTTGGTAACATTACTTCTTTTGTGTTGGTCGCAATCTGGCAAACCTTACAGTTTTGGCATTTCATGAATCCTTTGGTGTTTAACCATTGTATTCCTTTTTTCTTTTTTGTGTGATCTTTATGGTGACTTTGGATCAATCTATCCTTTAGATTTCTTGCTCTCCTGAATGTGACCAATGGGTGTTTGCCCATTATTTTTGCAGTCGTCTGGTCCAGATGTAGCAGTTTCCAGTTTTTTCTTATGATGTTCATGATTTGTTTCGATTCTCTGTTGTAGTTAAGAATTAGTCTGATTTCTCTCTCGGAGTTTGTATCATTCACTCTTTTTATTTCTTTTTTGGATGATAAGGCATCCCTTCTTGTCTTTAAATTAGCCCTTTGCCAGCCCTTCATTATGATCTTTTTGTTGTATCCTCTCTGCAGTGCATTACACGCGCAAGTTATAGTGAGTCCAACTAACTATAACTTGGAATTTCATTGGTTTTATATCAGTAAAATTTCCAGCTAACTATAACTGGTGTCGAACCTATGGTTTTTTCAGTGAATTTCATAGGTTTTGTAAATGCTACTTCCTAACTATAACGTGTAAAACCTATGGTTTTTTCAGTGAATTTCATTGGTTTTTAAAATGCTAATTCAGAAATATCTCGTGTATACAACCTATACTTTTGTCAATAAAGTTCTGGCAATATTTTTTCGGAAACAAGCCGTTTTCTTCACTGTTCAAGTTGCATAGAGACTCCTTGTAAAGCGATACAGAATTAGAAAGTCTGTACCTTGCCTTTTTTTCAACGCATTAAAATTTGCCTGTAAATAAAAATAGCCTTTCTAAACTTTCGTGCACGACCCGGTGTGCGCACTCTCGGCAACAGTTCTCAATAAAATGGATAGCGCATTTCCAGGCTTTCGTGCGCGACCGACTGCGCGCACCCGCCTATATATTTCGTGAAAACTTTGCAATCTGAACTTATTGAATTTCTTCATAGACCCATCAAAGAACTTATACTACGTCAAAGAGACTAAACCTAGGCTTCTTTTTTAATATTATGAAAATTTTCATTAAATGGAGCCGAATGTCTTTTTAAACTTTCGTGTGTGACCGAATGTACACATCTTGGTATTTAAAAAAAATATATAAAAGGTTTTATACTTTAACAATTGTATGCTTGAATCGAGCTCAGAAGATATATTAAATCCGGATATGTTTGGATTTACTCCTTTTCACGTTTTGAAACTTCGCTGAATTAGACCGCTACTTCCAAATGGCGTACGTGACCAGATACTATCACCGCGTACACGTCCTGAGACGCGCATGTGAAGTCATGTGACTTGAAAACAACACTTCCAATTGGTTCTTAGTAGTTTCTATTCTGCAATTTACACGGAGCACTCCACCCACTTCTCTCACTATCTTTTCTACTCTCAAAAGAGAACGACGTTCAACACGCTACGGAAGACTTTGCTGAAATGGCTGCCGCCCCGCATTCATCTTCCGAATCTGAAGGAAATGAGCGACTACCTTTAAAAAGAAAAAAGGAATCTTTTATTTGGCAATTTTTCACTTATCCTGAAGAACAAAAGAAAGTGAATGCGCCAAAAGTTACCTGCACGATATGCAATTCGGTTCTCTCAAGAGGAAATCCAAGAAAAAAATATTCCTTTTCCATACATACCATGGTGCGGCATGTCAAACAAGTGCACCCTATGGAATTTGCAAAGGCATCGAGAAGAGCCCTGGCCACGCTATTACCATCAGAGGTGTCCAGCACATCTTCTGGTGGACGACCTGTATCTCCATCGAGTGCTGTGATGGACTTGAGACCATATCTTGCAACGGTGCACATGAAATGCAACGAGTGTGGAGAAATTCTTCTGTACGGAGAGCAGAGCCTCATTCTTACTAAACTAAAAATTGAGAGTCATAAATTCCCCGAGAAAAGATACATTTCTTCATTTCATTTTGATCCTGTGTCACACATTAAAATGTTGTTGCAAGTTTAAAAAATCAAAAACAACATAACACTTGTTTAAAAAAAAAAAAAAAAAAGTTCTTTTCAGAACTAACTCATTCTACCAAAAAGAGCTCCAGGAGCATATTATAAAGGGGGTTTATCTCCGCTTTTTTGGCTTTCGTTCGTGCGCGACCGTGTGCGCGCACCCGCCTATATATTTCGTGAAAACTTTACAATTGCAACTTATTAAATTTCTTCATAGACCCATCAAAGAACTTATACTACGTCAAAGACACTAAACCTAGGCTTCTTTTTTATTATTATGAAAATTTTCATTAAATGGAGCCGAATGTCTTTTTAAACTTTTGTGCGTGACCGAATGTACACACCTTGGTATTTTTAAAAAAAATATAAAAGGTTTTATACTTTAACAATTGTATGCTTGAATCGAGCTCAGAAGATATATTAAATCCGGATGTGTTTGGATTTACTCCTTTTCACGTTTTGAAACTTCGCTGAATTAGACCGCTACTTCCAAATGGCGTACGTGACCAGATACTATCACCGCGTACACGTCCTGAGACGCGCATGTGAAGTCATGTGACTTGAAAACAACACTTCCAATTGGTTCTTAGTAGTTTCTATTCTGCAATTTACACGGAGCACTCCACCCACTTCTCTCACTATCTTTTCTACTCTCAAAAGAGAACAACGTACAACATCTTTCGAAAGACTTTCTTTTCACGTGATAATGTGAAATACTGAGATTGTTACAGGATTTTCTATCAGATATGTGTTCCCATTTCTGTTGAAGCACTAACACCGTGGAAAATTCCACCGATAGCAGTGATATTTTTAACGCCGAGCACCGGCGATTTTTATCACTTAGAAGCCTCCCTATTATGAAGGTTTATCTCCTAAGTCTCTGATTCTCAAACTGTGCAACACGGCTCCCCTGTGTGCCGTAATGAAGTGCTAGGGGCGCCGCCCACACTCTAGTGCAACTAACCATCTATAAATTCCACAGACATCTCTACCCTGTTATCTGCAATTGTGAGCATCAAAAGGAGCTGCGCTACGCCCCTATGAGAGGCCTCACTCCCACTGCTGCAACGGCTTGGCAGTCCTCCAGATGCACAGGAACAGCCCCTCCGATCCATTGAAGTTCTGTGTCGGTCTCAATACCACTTACGAAATGAAAATAAGCACTGAAGAATATTCAAGCATGTAGTACTCCTCCTGCTACAGCATACAGAATGCATTGTATTACCTATAAAAAAGTGAAACACCCACGCTACAATCATATAGAATACTTCCTCTAAAGAAGCCTGTGAATAACTTTAAAACATCAGGTTAACTTTTTTTACTCTCTCATCATTGTTAAAGATAAGTATTTACAATACTATATTAAACAATGCCATGGTTGTTGCTTTTTAATTTAAAAAATCTTGCAATCTTTCACAAACCCAATACTCATGGCTTCTTTTTCGTGACAAAAATATTGCAATATTACATACCTACATAGAATAACAGAAAAAACATAAAACTACAAAGGCCAAACAGTCGACTAAACGCGGATTTGTAACCTATGGGGCAGATTTATGTTAACTACTTCATACCCAGATATGCACCAGTTAATGTGCACCACAGTATGCTAGTGCTCCGTTACCCATGGTGTGCCACATTTGAAATGTGGCGCACCATGGTACAAAAACACCATACATGCGTAACACATCTGTGCTGAAAAAGTAATATATTGCTAGAGTTGCATCGCAACTGTGATGCAGCTCCAGCAAGGCTCACCAATGCACTATATTCACAATGCTGCGTCAATACCTATGCCTGCTTCAAGCACATGCACAGTTTTGAAACAGCATGGGCCTGAAAGTCACTGAGTGAAATATCATACATTACAGTCAGCCACTTTCAAGACGCATTCCTTCAGAGGAACACTTACCGTTTATTAGAGGTAGATCGTCCGACTCCACCGGAGGACACCCCTAATAAAAAAGACATATATATAAAATGCGGACTAGCCGCTGTATCGTGCTAGCAAACTTTAACTTAAAAATCGTTAGAAAAAACAAAAGGAATCGAGCAAAATCAGTAGGCCACTGATAGGATCTCTTTTTGACCTCGCTGAAATAGAAACATTAGGAACAACCCCTCATGAGAAATATGAAACTAGTGAGAGAAACCGAGCTCGACGCCATGATGGCTGCAACATAGCTCGGCTCCGCCGCCCACCCCGCCCAAAATAACGACAAACCCTATGCAAATATTATAAATAAATACAACACACCAGCAAAGTAACAGGGTAAAACGTTTTATTAAATAACTATTTACATGGCAGCCTGCTGCAACATGAAAACAACACTTCCAATTGGTTCTTACTAGTTTCTATTCTGGAATTTACACGCAGCACTCCACCCACTTCTCTCACTATCTTTTCTACTCTCAAGAGAGAACAACGTCCTACATTTTTCAGAAGACTTTGGTGAAATGGCTACTGTATCTCATTCATCTTCCGAATCTGAACAAAATGATCGACTACCTTTAAGAAGAAAAAAAGAATCTTTCATCTGGCAATTTTTCACTTATCCTGAAGATCAAAAGAAAGTAAATGCACCAAAAGTAACCTGCACGATATGTGACTCGTTTCTCTCAAGAGGAAATCCAACAAAAAAATATTCCTTTTCCATACATACCATGGTGCGGCATGTCAAACAAGTGCACCCTGTGCAATTTGCAGAGGCATCGACAAAAGCCCTGACCACGCTATTACCATTAGAGGTGGCCAGCACATTTTCTGATCGACGACCTGTATCTCCATAGAGTGCACAGATGGACTTGAGATATTTAACTATATATAGTCTATAACCTATGGTTTTTTCAGTGAATTTTCAAGGTTTTGTAAATGCGAATTCCTAACTATATATGGTCTATAACCTATGGTTTTTTCAGTGAATTTGCTCCGCCGCCCACCCCGCCCAAAATAACGACAAACCCTATGCAAATATTATAAATATATACAACACACCAACAAAGTAACAGGGTAAAACGTTTCATTAAATAACTATTTACATGGCAGCCTGCTGCAACATCGATCCAAATGCATGACACTGTTCCTGTCAAGGTAGCATAGCTGGCGGCCTAGGGGTGGAGGACCGTTGTGCAAATACCCCGGGGAGGACTCTGGATATGCTTGGTCCCTGAGATTCTTCGATGTCACTGCCTTCCACAAATGGCATAAGTCCTGGATGTTCGGGGCCATACTTGAGGGTTTGACCTAAAGACACGTCCTGCGGTGCCCTGGTCCAACCATCACATATACCTGCGCCAGGAGACGGTGTGGGGTGCACTGGAAGGGAGAGGCGGCGCGAACGAGCCTCCCCCACCTCCCCAGGTGGAGGTTTCTCAGCTACACCCCTAAAGACACGTCCTGCGGTGCCCTGGTCCAACCATCACATATACCTGCGCCAGGAGACGGCAACATCCACGACTTATGCCATTTGTGGAAGGCAGTGACATCGAAGAATTTCAGGTACCAAGCATATCCAGAGTCGTGGATGTTGGGTGCCATAGTTGAGGGTTTGACCTAAAGACACGTCCTGCGGTGCCCTGGTCCAACCATCACATATACCTGCGCCAGGAGACGGCGTAGGGTGCACTGGAAGGGAGAGGCGGCGCGAACGAGCCTCCCCCACCTCCCCAGGTGGAGGTTTCTCAGCTAAACCCCTAAAGACACGTCCTGCGGTGCCCTGGTCCAACAATCACATATACCTGCGCCAGGAGACGGCGTGGGGTGCACTGGAAGGGAGAGGCGGCGCGAACGAGCCTCCCCCACCTCCCCAGGGGGAGGTTTCTCAGCTACACCCCAGCGCTTCACTGATCTCCTTGTCCTCAGTCAAGCATCAATAGTAAGATTTTCATAGGTGAGTGTAGGTTCATAGTTTGCCATCCACAGACTAAAAGCCTGGAGTGGGAGTGAAAAAACCATAACTAGGTAAGAAGGAACGCAGAGGCTGTAGGAAGGACTCTGGATATGCTTGGTCCCTGAGATGCTTCGATGTCACTGCCTTCCACAAATGGCATAAGTCCTGGAAGTTGGGTGCCATAGTTGAGGGTTTCACCTAAAGACACGTCCTGCGGTGCCCTGGTCCAACCATCACATATACCTGCGCCAGGAGACGGCGTGGGGTGCACTGGAAGGGAGAGGCGGCGCGAACGAGCCTCCCCCACCTCCCCAGGTGGAGGTTTCTCAGCTACACCCCAGCACTTCACTCGACATAGGCGGCCGGCTCCCGGGGTCCGGCGGAACTTTTAGCCTTTTGGTGACTCTTCCATTCTGGACCTTGTCCCACAATCCCTTTGACCTGAAGACACGTCCTGCGGTGCCCTGGTCCAACCATCACATATACCTGCGCCAGGAGACGGCGTGGGGTGCACTGGAAGGGAGAGGCGGCGCGAACGAGCCTCCCCCACCTCCCCAGGTGGAGGTTTCTCAGCTGCACCCCAGCGCTTCACTCGACAAGATGAGTTGCGCCCGCTCCTGCGGCACATTGCCTCGCTCGGCCAGCTCAATTACGCCTGCTCTTGCTATTACAGCGTCTCACCCGCCATCCGGCTGAATTGCACCCACTCTTGCGGTACAGCGACAGGCGGCTGCCACGGAGCTCAGGAAATGGCGGTCGGCTCCACAGACTTGGGCCTGGCCTGCAAGGATGGCTCTGGACAACCCTGGAACTCGGACGCTTGACTGCTACGGCATGGGCCCCATTCCCAAAAGCGTCCCATCAGCCTTGAAGATTCTACAAGAGGGGGGAGGAGCCAAGATGTCGACCTGAGCGGACGTACAGCCTTTCGGCTCCGCCGGTCCCTGAGTCCCGCACCGCAATCCTGTGTTTTACTACTGACCTTCTTCGACTTGAATGTGCGGGACACGGAGCTGATGCTGTTGGTGTTCCTCCGGCCTCTCCACCCGCCCGGAGTCGGAAGTTGTTGACTGGTTTGCCCTGGCTCGGGACCCTGCCTGCTTCGCTGCGCACTGCGGGCCTCCCACCCCCCGACCCCGCCGATCTGCGGCGGCGGCGGTGCGACGGTACGGAGTCTCCTCTTTAGCGCGTGGACTGCAAACCGCCTGCCGCCTGGGACTATCGTACGTGCGCTGGGTCGCACGGAGGTGAAGGGGAGAGGTGCCTGCTCTGCGAGTCCTTTGTTCTTGGCCGCCATGTTCTTCGTCTCTACTCGTCCGTCTGGCCGGTAACGGCTATCCCAGCTTGGTTCCGCCTGCCTCACCACACAGCTGCCGGCTTTCAGGCTCCGCTGCGGATCGGGCGAACTATTGCTAGCCCGTAGAACGCCAGCTGCTGCCCGGTCGCGTTCTGCGACCCCCTTTACCCCCTCCACAGTATTTCGTCGGATAGAGGACAAGATGGCGATGCCTGCGGTTCCCCGCTGTAAGGACGGCTACGCAACCTCTCCACGAAGCAGCGGGCTCGCTTATGTGCCGGGGGATGGAACACACTTTTTCCCTGTAAGTGCGGAATTGGGGAACCTACAGCCTGATTGCACTACTACAGACGTGTTGGCGACCCTGGGCGAGCTTAGATTGGCGATGTTACATAGTTATAGCGCACTGGGGGAGAGACTCGATGCATGCGCCCATGCACTCAGTCAGGAGCAGGGGAATCGTCCCCAACAAAATTTCGGCTTGGATCTGTTACAGTCTACCGGCTCATCGTTGCCTCGGAGTGATACATTGGATGTTACAGTAACCATCGCAGTGGCGGGTAGCGACTTGTTGCCAACTACCAGTTCACTCGTTGCTACTATGTTTCTCCCTTGCTCCATGCCTGACTGTGTACATCGCTTCACGGCGCCACGACCTAGGATATCAGTCGCCCGCTCTCTTGCTTCTTCGTCAGACTACATCTCGCGGACTTTGATCGCCCTGGTATGTGACTTTTGTGACCTGGACATGCCGGGAAAGCCTGTGACCGATGGGAACTCTTTTTTTGGGGCCAGACGTTGTTCTCTTTGTGTTTATGCGCCTCCCCCCTCCTCCAGGCGGCCATTTTTCTTCGTCCCCTCGGACTGCACTGGACTACCAGGTAGAATGGGTGAGGGGCCGTGCCCTAGATCGGGCCAGGGCTAGGAGATCTCCTTTTGTTTAACACCCGGGGGGTGGGTGGAGGCTGTGTGGACTTTGAATTTGGCCAGTTTGACCACGGACTGTGCACGGCTCTCCCTAATTGATAGATTGCTGCTGATTCTATTTGATGTTCCTATTGGGGTGGAGAATGTTTTTTGGGCCGGCGGAGTCCGCATATATGTGTAATTGGCCCTCCTCCCGGTCTTCTTTTGTGGGAGTTCCAGGGTAGATTCTGTTCTTACTCCCTCTGTCACTGGATTATATCTCTTTTACTTTTCTTTCTCTTCTCCTTTCTTACTCTCTCTTTCTTTCCTCTTCTCTTCTTCTATATTTCGGGAGACTCTGGGCGACAGGCACGCTGTTTAGTGGGGTAGGCCGTAGCCATTACAGTGGTGTAGGGTGGGGGGGGTGTTTGTTATTTTAGTTTGTTTTCTTCTATGGCCTCTTTTTGCCTTTTTCCAGGGGGTGGGCTATGCCCCTTTGTTTTTATTCCTTTGTTTCGTATGCGTCTGCACTTTCTCCTTTTTCGGGGCGGGAGGGCTGTCTATGTGGCGTCCAATTTTACTGTTGGCTATGATTAGCCCTTTCTTTTTGAACCCTTGCTGGGCGTGGGACGTCTCTGGGCTTCGCACTACAGTGGTTATTTGATTGCGCGAGGGGCTGTATCCCTCCCGCCCCCCCTCCCTCTTTTTCGGTATATGTAGCATGACGCCTTGGTAGACATAGTTGCTACCTCCTCTATACTTTTATAATTTTTCCCTACTCTTTGCCTTCCTTTCCTCTTTCTCCGTTTCTTATTTCCCTCTCTTCTCGGTGTTATTCCTTTTCTTTTTCTATATTTCGGGTGAATCTGGGCGACAGGCACGCTGTTAGTGGGGTAGACCGTAGCCATTACAGTGATGTAGGGTGGGGGGGTGTTTGTTGTTTTAGTTTGTTTTATTCTATGGTCCCTTTTTGTCTTCTTCAGGGGGTGGGCTGTGTCCCTTGGTGTTTATTCCTTTGTCTCGTTAGCGTCTGCACTTTCTCCTTTTTCGGGGCGGATGGGCTGTACGTATGGCGTCCACTTTATTTGTTTGTTGGTATTCTTTGTCTATTTTGTACCTGATGTGGACGTGTGTGGTCTTTGGGCTCTGCCCTACTGTGTCATCGGCTTGCGTGGGGGGCTGATCCCTCCCGCCCCCCCCTGTTTTTCTTTTCGGTATATGTTGCATGACGCACTGGTAGATGTGGTTACTGCCTCCTTTATATAATGTAAAATGAAACCTCTTTATCCTGGCGCTGGCGATGTTATGTTTGTTGCATCCATCCTGTATTCATCCTGTCGTATACATTACTATGTTTTTTGACTCTCCTGACTTTGCGGCCGGCCCCTGTGGTTGTGGGCCAGCGCTTGTACTTCTACCTGTTTTTCAATAAAGGTTTTAAAAAAAAAAAAAAAAAGATTCTACAAGAGTCACCGGGGCCCCCGACTCCCGCAGAGTTCCGGTGGGGAGCTTCTGCCATGATTGCTCGCAGAATGGCCACGACGTAGCCACGGGGTGCTCTCATGCTGACGCCAGCTTCAGTCTGAAACTTCCAGAAACACTGTAGACTACCAATTCAATCAGTTCCGGTGGTGCCCCAACGACGTATCGCGTTGTTGCATAATGCGTCATATGACACGCCGCGTTAGCGCACCCGGAAGTGCTCCGGTGGGCGAGGCGCGAAGCGCAGCTTCCCGGAAGCAATCCGGGGCGCGGCGCGGAGCGCGTAACGTAAGCATAACAGGTCATGTGACTTGTTAATAAAACTTTTCATTGGTTTAGAAATATTTTTTGTCCCAAATGATGAAAACCCCTCCTTGTTTCCTCTTGGCTCCTGCCCCCTCCCCAAGTCTTGCTCGGCCAGCTGAGTTTCGCCCACTCTTGCGGCCTACGACATGGATACGCCGGGGCGTTATGGATCAGTATAAGCAAATATACACTTGGGGATTCACAAGCAACAACAAGCCTTTGTATTTGGGGCTCTAAATCAACAACAGTGACAGAGAACAGAACCGAACTAAGCACTCAGGGGCTACGTTTAAACGTAACATCATCTCCCCAGAGTTACATCACCTTACACACACATCCACTCTGATCTCCTTGGCCTCAGTCAAGCATCAATAGTATGATTTTCATAGGTGAGTCTAGGTTCATGGATTTCCATCCACAGACTAAAAGCCTGGAGTGGGAGTGAAAAAACCATAACTAAGTAAGAAGGAAGGCAGAAACAGAATCTTCCTCTGCAACATCCGGCTCTGCATCGCTACTTACTTATAAATGCAGAAAAAACTCAATTAACACAAGGGCTCTTTTCAGACCCACCTTATATCAAAGCACTGAAACTTCTGATTTATCTCCATTTTCACACTCTTGTAAATAGGTGTGCGCGCCCGAGTGCGCGCACCCCGCAACTTTTAAAAAAAATAAAATATATATTTTCGCCTTTAAGGACCTTACTGCACACCCTGAGAAAACCTACGCAGCAAAACAATCTCTACCTTCTCCCCTTTCCATGTTCCAACGCTTTGAAATGAACAATATATTTACTCGCAGTGACAAAATGGTGGTCAACACTTCCTGATTTCCTTCGAATCGAACGTTAACAGACGTCACGCAGCAAAAAAAAAATTCCGCTGGCGCGCAACCGCTTGAGTGCGGGCACCCGTGTGCGCGTATAGATATATAATTGACTTTAACTTTAATTTTCTCAGCAACTACCGAACGGATTTACACCATTCCAAAAAAAGCGTAATCTGCGAGCCGGACTCTACAGTTTTGCCAAATTTCTAATAAATCCATTCAGCCGTTCGACCTGTAGCCGTGTCTAAACGTCCTATGGAAAATAACATGGAGAAAACACGTTTTGGGACCCCCCTTTTATCTCAGCCCCCAATTCACCATTCCCCCCCCCAAACTTTCAGGGAAGGAGCGCAGCGGACCGAGCCATCTTCTTTGAGAAATTCGCAAAGATTCATCCACCAGGGCCAAAGTTAATCCAAATAGAATGTTGAGGATTTCCTATGGAAACTAGGTTCTAACTATAACTACCTACTGGCGACCGCCAGTAGGTAATAATATATATATATATATATATATATATATATTCACGCTCCAGGTTGTCCACCTTGTGAGTAGCACGCGAGCAGCAGCTTTATTTATGTGTAGGTGAGGACGGGGATCCGCAGAGTATGCACCACCCCGTTAACGTGGGGGTCACGGCAGTGAAGTAGCAGCCGTACATGGGATCGAGGACGGACCCACTCGTGGAGTCCATACAGGACTTGATTGTGTGCTTTCCGCACTACACTTCCCAGAAGTCTCATTGGAGCCTCCCATTGGCGGGTGAGTTATATGAAATTGGAGAAGTGTAGCGGGTGCGCACACCGCTTCCGTTAAAGCCCCTGAAGAGAAGCAGGTGGAGCTTCGAAACGCGTCGGGCAGATCCATTACGGAGCGGCGTCTACGAGCGGATCCCCGTCCTCACCTACACATAAATAAAGCTGCTGCTCGCGTGCTACTCACAAGGTGGACAACCTGGAGCGTGAATCTATATGCGGCAGTCCAGCCGCAGAGTATGCACCACCCCGTTAACGTGGGGGTCACGGCAGTGAAGTAGCAGCCGTACATTGGATCGAGGACGGGCCCACTCGTGGAGTCCATACAGGACTTGATTGTGTGCTTTCCGCACTACACTTCCCAGAAGTCTCATTGGAGCCTCCCATTGGCGGGTGAGTTATATGAAATTGGAGAAGTGTAGCGGGTGCGCACACCGCTTCCGTTAAAGCCCCTGAAGAGAAGCAGATGGAGCTTCGAAACGCGTCGGGCAGATCCATTACGGAGCGGCGTCTACGAGCGGATCCCCGTCCTCACCTACACATAAATAAAGCTGCTGCTCGCGTGCTACTCACAAGGTGGACAACCTGGAGCGTGAATCTATATGCAGCAGTCCAGCCGCAGAGTATGCACCACCCCGTTAACGTGGGGGTCACGGCAGTGAAGTAGCAGCCGTACATGGGATCGAGGACGGGCCCACTCGTGGAGTCCATACAGGACTTGATTGTGTGCTTTCCGCACTACACTTCCCAGAAGTCTCATTGGAGCCTCCCATTGGCGGGTGAGTTATATGAAATTGGAGAAGTGTAGCGGGTGCGCACACCGCTTCCGTTAAAGCCCCTGAAGAGAAGCAGATGGAGCTTCGAAACGCGTTGGGCAGATCCATTACGGAGCGGCGTCTACGAGCGGATCCCCGTCCTCACCTACACATAAATAAAGCTGCTGCTCGCGTGCTACTCACAAGGTGGACAACCTGGAGCGTGAATCTATATGCGGCAATCCAGCCGCAGAGTATGCACCACCCCGTTAACGTGGGGGTCACGGCAGTGAAGTAGCAGCCGTACATGGGATCGAGGACGGGCCCACTCGTGGAGTCCATACAGGACTTGATTGTGTGCTTTCCGCACTACACTTCCCAGAAGTCTCATTGGAGCCTCCCATTGGCGGGTGAGTTATATGAAATTGGAGAAGTGTAGCGGGTGCGCACACCGCTTCCGTTAAAGCCCCTGAAGAGAAGCAGATGGAGCTTTGAAACGCGTCGGGCAGATCCATTACGGAGCGGCGTCTACGAGCGGATCCCCGTCCTCACCTACACATAAATAAAGCTGCTGCTCGCGTGCTACTCACAAGGTGGACAACCTGGAGCGTGAATCTATATGCGGCAGTCCAGCCGCAGAGTATGCACCACCCCGTTAACGTGGGGGTCACGGCAGTGAAGTAGCAGCCGTACATGGGATCGAGGACGGGCCCACTCGTGGAGTCCATACAGGACTTGATTGTGTGCTTTCCGCACTACACTTCCCAGAAGTCTCATTGGAGCCTCCCATTGGCGGGTGAGTTATATGAAATTGGAGAAGTGTAGCGGGTGCGCACACCGCTTCCGTTAAAGCCCCTGAAGAGAAGCAGATGGAGCTTCGAAACGCGTCGGGCAGATCCATTACGGAGCGGCGTCTACGAGCGGATCCCCGTCCTCACCTACACATAAATAAAGCTGCTGCTCGCGTGCTACTCACAAGGTGGACAACCTGGAGCGTGAATCTATATGCGGCAGTCCAGCCGCAGAGTATGCACCACCCCGTTAACGTGGGGGTCACGGCAGTGAAGTAGCAGCCGTACATGGGATCGAGGACGGGCCCACTCGTGGAGTCCATACAGGACTTGATTGTGTGCTTTCCGCACTACACTTCCCAGAAGTCTCATTGGAGCCTCCCATTGGCGGGTGAGTTATATGAAATTGGAGAAGTGTAGCGGGTGCGCACACCGCTTCCGTTAAAGCCCCTGAAGAGAAGCAGATGGAGCTTCGAAACGCGTTGGGCAGATCCATTACGGAGCGGCGTCTACGAGCGGATCCCCGTCCTCACCTACACATAAATAAAGCTGCTGCTCGCGTGCTACTCACAAGGTGGACAACCTGGAGCGTGAATCTATATGCGGCAGTCCAGCCGCAGAGTATGCACCACCCCGTTAACGTGGGGGTCACGGCAGTGAAGTAGCAGCCGTACATGGGATCGAGGACGGGCCCACTCGTGGAGTCCATACAGGACTTGATTGTGTGCTTTCCGCACTACACTTCCCAGAAGTCTCATTGGAGCCTCCCATTGGCGGGTGAGTTATATGAAATTGGAGAAGTGTAGCGGGTGCGCACACCGCTTCCGTTAAAGCCCCTGAAGAGAAGCAGATGGAGCTTCGAAACGCGTCGGGCAGATCCATTACGGAGCGGCGTCTACGAGCGGATCCCCGTCCTCACCTACACATAAATAAAGCTGCTGCTCGCGTGCTACTCACAAGGTGGACAACCTGGAGCGTGAATCTATATGCGGCAGTCCAGCTGCAGAGTATGCACCACCCCGTTAACGTGGGGGTCACGGCAGTGAAGTAGCAGCCGTACATGGGATCGAGGACGGGCCCACTCGTGGAGTCCATACAGGACTTGATTGTGTGCTTTCCGCACTACACTTCCCAGAAGTCTCATTGGAGCCTCCCATTGGCGGGTGAGTTATATGAAATTGGAGAAGTGTAGCGGGTGCGCACACCGCTTCCGTTAAAGCCCCTGAAGAGAAGCAGATGGAGCTTCGAAACGCGTCGGGCAGATCCATTACGGAGCGGCGTCTACGAGCGGATCCCCGTCCTCACCTACACATAAATAAAGCTGCTGCTCGCGTGCTACTCACAAGGTGGACAACCTGGAGCGTGAATATATATATATATATATATATATATATATATATATATATATATATATAACATTTCTATGGCAACTATGAAACTCATCACTAAGTCTTCTGGATCTGTTCCAAATCTAGGTGCATCCTTGATCCACAGCAGCATATGTATATGAGGAGCACCTCTTGCTTGGTACTCCTTTCTCCAGAAGAAATCCAACACCTCTCCAAGAGGTGGATTTTTCTTGTTCAAGATGAAAGATGAAAGACATCATAGCTTCAAATCTATGATTAAAGTACCTGCATACATTCACTGGATCCAAAGAGCACAGTTCTCCGGGTGTCTTGAATTCGATATTTTCAATGTTTCCATTTGCCTCTCGTAGAAATTCAAGTAAGTCTTCCCAGCCATACTCGGCACAGTTGAGAGTGAGGAACCATGTGGGAGTTCCTAAGTTCCTCAGCATACATTTTAAATCACCATGACGACGGTACCAGTACTCATTAGTACCACGCTGACACGCCATGAGATTAATCAGGTGAGAATCCAAAATACTCTCTTGCACATTGACTTTATCCATAAAGTCACTTGCCGAGATGTTTTGCATCTGTATACCACTTTTCAAGATGTGGTTCACTGCATATGACAGTCCAGACAGATCGCTTTCAAACAGGAGATGAAACAAATAGGGAATACATTATCGAAACCTAGGATCTTCTGCATACAATCGTAAAGTCCGGTATTCAGAAGCAGGAATTTGATGAGGTCGCTCATCATATCTTCCTCCTTGACCTGTTGGAAATAGCTGTGGGAAACACTGAGCTTCCAAACTTTCCTCCCAAACACTAATGGGACTCCCTTTGGCTTGTTTCATTTGAAACAACTCAATAGCATTCCCCATGACTTCCTTGGAATGCAAAGGATGAACACTATAATGTTCATATATTTCTTCACTTTTAGAGGCTTCTACTTTCTCAATTTGACCAGCACACAAATCGCTATCCTCTTCTTCACTTACTTCCTCTTCTGCAACATATACATTCTTATAGTACTTATTATTTTTTTTCAAATACAATGTTGCCTTTTTGACTTTCCTAACATCCACTAAATCTTGCCATATTTTCTTACTCTTTGTCGGAACCCCATTAACTAAGATAACCAGAGGTTCCTCTTCCACTTTTTCTACTCCAATTGTATTAATGTTTTTCTTCAAATCTAGAGGCAAATAAACAACTCTTCCCTTTAATCCTCTCTGTAAATCTGATGGAGGCAATTTCCCTGTCTTTGGCTCCATTCTTACAATAGCCTGAAAGGGATTGATACTTTGAATCAAAATAGATTCATAAGTATTTAAATCCTTCAATTCAGAAGGAATGTCAACCAATTCCAGATTATTATAAACCGCTCTAGCAGGCATCTGGTTTTGATTTAATTTATTACAACAATAAGTACACACACGTTGATCCGATCCCAAATCAAAACAATTTTCTACCATCAAGTATGTTGCGAAATCCTTCCATTCACTATTATTTTCCCTTTCACTTTTTGCATATAAATCCACTAACTTAGTCTGATTTTTATAATAAGTGTGTCGACAACACACACAAATGAAATTAGGCCTCTCACTTGATTTCACCTGAAACGTGGCAATTTCCTTCTGAAAATTATCTGTACTGGAAACCTGTACACTATCTTCCACATTACCCTCTTCTTCTGGGTCAATTTTAACATTCTCCTCTTTACTTCCAAAGTAACAAAACTCAATTTCTTCACAAATATTCTTCACATCTATTTCAGAACCATGCAAAAGAGCAGTGCATAATTGTTTAAGCATAATTGCTGGACTCTTAGCATAATACAACATTCTAACTAATTTCCTCACTTTATTATGATGCACTGCTAGCATCCTGAAATGATGAAAAACACTCTGGCATACTCTCCTGGAAAGACAAGCCAGTGAATGACCATGCAAACCTCTCACTTCTCTCACTCTGCAAGGATCTAATTCTTGCAACAACCTCATTTTTTGTTTTAAACTTTTCTTATTAAATGTCCGTACAAAATCACAAAGCAAATTGATGGAATCCTGTCGCACACTGCAAATACTACTACACTTCCAGGTGTACACAGGTCCCTTAGGACGTCTTCCTAAAACCTCATTACGTAACACTTCTTCAGCCTCTGTTGTCACAAGTTTTCTTTTTCAAATGGACAACCATCTTTCACCTCATAAGCTCGACCACTGGTGTCAACTGCATGCAGCAAATCATTATCCTGGAAATAACTCTCCTCATTAAAAAATGCCTCACAACTTGAACTATGCATCCATTCTCCTGAAAAAACTTCACAAAAATTACTACGATTAACTGTTCTCTTCCATCTACTATTTCTTTTGAAATCATATATTGCCTTGTTTAGCTTCCTAATTCTATTGATTATCAAAATAAATAACTTTCGCTTTATTTCAAAAGCCTGATCAATAACTTTCTCAACTTTTTTTTTTCTCTTATAAAAAACCACTTTCTGTTGACCTTTCTTAATATTTTTTAACAAATTGCCAATTATCCTGTTACGGAACATTCGTCTACGAATGTCCCTAAACTGTTGTTTCCTTCTACTATCATGCACAGAGTTATCTCCTGCTCTAGCAGTAACATTTTTGATTGGCCTTTCCTTTCCGTTTAAATTGCTTCTCTTTTTCTGGACTAAAACATTTTCTGTAGTACTACTTTTTCTTCTACAAATGTTTCTTATGAATGATTTCGTTGTCGTACCCGGAGCTTTCTTGGTGACTTGACAAGTTTTTTTTATAGAGGACTGCGGCAACAATTTCTTAAGCTGCTGTCTTTGACGTTTTGTAGCCTTTCAGATTCTATGCTTAGACGGCATTCTCTAATTTCAAAATGATCTGCAGTTGAATCTGTGGTAAAATATAATAAAAAAATTTATTAACCACTATTACCAAACAGTAAATCAATAACAGTCGTCAAAAATTTAACACACTACTTGTCATTTTTACATAGAATAATTTTTAGTGCATTGGCAAATTTAGTATTCACAAATAGTAGGAAAGAAATGGAATGCTTCTACATTTTACCAGTGCTGTTTTATATGTGAATCGGATCTAATTTTATGAGCATATTTGACTATTTTATTAAAGACACTACACATAACCTGTTTTTGAAGTTGTGTTTAATTTTAAATGAAACGGTTTACATTTTTACTTTTTATTTCCAGTAAATTTTAAAAATAAATGTTTATAGTTCCATAGGCTCAAGCAGGTCAGCTTCCCACCCTATGTCATACAATTCTGACAAATCGGCATCCTCATCATGTTCTTCATCATCCTCAGGATTTAAATCATCTAAGGGATCTACTTCCACTGACGTTTCAATGACAAGTTCAACGATAAGATCGAGATCAACGGATTGCTCATTATCACTCATGGTTGATGTTGTCGTTATCTTTAAAGAAAGAGAACAACAATAAGATGTTGCAGAGTAAGAGACAAATCTCAGAGACTATAATAGTAAAATTGTTTAACAAGAGTAACATTTTGCAGCTATTATTTAGCCATGTCCAGCGATGCTGAGGAGGTGAGGCCTATGTCCAAGTTTTCAGTGAACAGGACTCATCTCTTTTTAACCTCGGATAAGCCTCACCAACTCTGTGTCCCCTGCTCATACTTAAATGTAAAGGGGCAGATTTATGTTAACTGGCGCATCCCCAGAGATGCACCAGTTAATGTGCACCGCTGCTCTGCCACCCATGGTGTGCCGCATTTACAATGTGGAGCACCATTGAGCAAAAACAGCACAGATGCGTCACGCATCTGTGCCGCAAAAGCAGCACATTGCAGGAATCACGTCGTAAGCGCAACATGTCTACTGCAATGCACAGGAGCAAGCCACACATTGCATGGTGCATCACTCCTTATGCCTGTTTCAAACAGGCGTAAGGATTTGATTCAGCAATGCTATAAAGCTGACTCAGTGAAATCTTCTAAATTTCACTGTGTTAGTTTTACAGGGCTTTCATGCAAATGAATGCCCACCCTGCAACAAAACGCCTATATGAAACCTGACGCAGGTTTCATGTGGCACAGGACTTTACAGCATGACACGTCTGCCTAGATGCATCAAGTTGTAAATATGTCGCAACATAGCGCATCTTTTGCGCCGCCGCTACGTCACAAAAGTGACGCACAGCAACGCAAAAGAGGCACACGGCTATCATAAATCTGTCCCTAACATTTTAAATGATTGATTCAGGAAGACGATAAGGTGTGGCCTATCCAGAGGTTTGTTTGAGGTGAGGCCTACTCAGGGTTGCAGATGAAATTTAGGCTTGTTGAAGAATACAGAGGAGATAATACATGTGCAGACCTACCAATGAAGTGAGTCATGTCCACTGCACTCTTGAACAAAGGTCAGACCTCTTCTGTGTCCGTGAACAGGCCTAAACCTCATCTGCACAATGTGATTCGTAAAGTTATGAAACACAGGTGATGTAATTGAAAAATGTGGAATTTCTTTTCCTCATTTCACAATCACATCACCTGTGTTTCCTTTGCTTAGGTATCTCATTGTGCAGATGCAGTCTAGCATATGAAAGAGTACACAGAAGTTCAGCACTGTATACAACAATTTTGACATTTACAGAAGATTCAGCTTCTCCATGCCCCCTACACATTCCTAAATGTTTACAGTTTAAACAGACGGTATGTTGTTAGAGATGAAGTGAGGCCTGTCTTGCAACATGGTGCATCTTTTGCATTACTGCTGCATTGGTTTCATGTGGCACAGGACTTTACAGCATGACACATCTGCCTAGATGCATCAAGTTGTAAATATGTCGCAACATAGCAAATCTTTTGCACCGCCGCTGCGTCACAAAAGTGACGCACAGCGGCGCAAAAGAAGCACACACCTATCATAAATCTGTCCCTAACATTTTAAATGATTGATTCAGGATGACGATAAGGTGTGCCCTATCCAGATGTTTGTTTGAGGTGAGGCCTCCATATTAATATATATCCTTAATATAATAATCCTCTAAGGATGCATACATATTTGCGTAGCGGCCCATGGCAGGAATTTGGCGTGCTCTGGCTCTGTTCTACTTCCAAACACCTTGATCCACCACCCCCCCTATTCAGTGGGGGGCTGCACGCTCCGCCCCGCCCAAACCCCCTGTTACAGAGCCCCCTACCTATGCTCCCTGCCCAGGGCTGCCATGACCCTATACCCGCCCCTGGAAAATGTATAAGACACAGCAACAGTAAAAATCAAAGAATAGGCAACATGCAGAAAAACTGCACAGTAGATAAAGAAACATATGTTTAAGATAACCCCATTGAAAAACATGTAGTAATTTTTTTAATCTGCCATGCATCTGGCCCTCCAGGACCGCTTTGGAAACTCCTGCTTTAAACCTTTACATTTCATTTTCACCACACACACGTTTTGTAAAATCCCATGTAACGGACAACAACTGCATACACAGAAAATGCAGAGCTGGCCTTAGGCATATGCAAGCTGTACACCTGCACTGGATCACCAAACCCCAGGGGCCACCATGCCAATATATATCCTTAATATAATAATTCTCTGACAATAGATACATGTTTCTGTGATGGCCCATGCCAAGAATTACGCGTCCTCTGGCTCTGTTCCACTTCCAAACACCCTGACCCCCCCCCCTCTTCACTGGGCTCCGCACTCCGCCCTGCCCGGACCCCCTGTTACAGGGCCCCCTACCTACGCTCCCTGCCCACGGCCACCATGACCCTAGATCCGCCCCTTGAAAATGTATAAGACACAGCAATAGTAAAACTCAAACAATAAGCAACATGCTGAAAAACTACACAGTAGATAATGAAACATATTTTTTAGATAACTCAATTGAAAAACATGTAGTAATTTTTTTAATCTACCATACATCTGGCCCTCCACGACCGCTTTGGAAACTCCTGCTTTAAACCTTTACATTTCATTTTTAAACCATACACACGTTTTTTTTCAAAGCTGCATATTAAACGCCTAAACATGTATTTAGTCGTCCACATGCAGGCACTTTCAATTACATGACTTATTTAAGTGGAATCCCTGTAATGTTGCATATCTTTCCAAAAATACACCAGTGCCTATTATTATAACGATTTTTTTTCATTCTTCATCAGTGATATTATTTTTTACATATAATGAAAATCACTATGACTTTTTAAACGACAAAGCTTACGCGGTAAAAATCACTCTGCATTTGCTTCCCTTTAAGAATGTAGTTTATCTACCCCACGCATTTGAACCTTGATGTTTCCATCTGGCAGCGAATTCCGGCCTTGAATCACAAGACATGAACAACAGCCTTATTGTCACAAAAAGAAGTTAGCGTAGCATCTGTTCGCGAACATATCTTTCACTTAGCTAATATTCACAGACAACACCATTCCTTATAAAAGAGTGGCCTTCCTTTACAATTTACTGAGGTGACTCCCTTAATTTTAAACGCATCCTCCACTTCAAGACAGGCTATTTTTTTTATAACTACTAAGCAATGGTTTAGTGACCGGACTGCCAAAAATTATATCAAGACATTCTGCTACTCTTCACTCCATGCTCTGCGACCTATTTCTGTGGACTTCCTGTTGAACTGCCAGTGCTGCGACGTTTGTGTTCCCATCTCGTTTATTTCAAAATGGATGTCCCTCCTGTCTTCGCAAACAAGCCGGAACACTTAGAACTATTTCGCCAGAAGATGCTTGACTACTACGGCATCTTAGCACTCTCGACTTTGAATACTTCATATCGATTATCATTTCGATATTCCTATTTCACCTGTGTACAGCCTGTATTTCATTGCCTGAGCTGTGATTTCATGTGGGCCCTGGACTTATGTCTCTGCAACTTGGTACCTCCTGAAGTGAATTACAATCATCTCATGAATCCGTTAATTGATCATGAACAGCTATGTTGCAACGGAGGGATTATGGCCTTTGCAGCGATACAAGGAGTTCAAGGTCATTGGAATATATTCGCAGCGGCGCAAGATTTCCTGACAGACAGCTACATTGAAAACCCACCGAGCTGTCCTCTGATGGTACTAGAGGCTCCGATAATAACAGATCATGCATGCTGCTTTCCTCTTTTCAATTGGATGGCTGACATGTTTTCGGATCATAACAGTGACTTCCTGTTAGAAGCACTTGCTGCCTACTTTGCCTATACAATACTTGGATGACTGTTATGCAAGCCATTGACGTCCACATTTTGTTTTGCCTCCCTATCTTTTTCACGTTTTCTTGGATATTTTCTTTACATGAACAGACCTATTGGCTTTACTAACAGTGGACATTATGATTTCCTGCTGGTTAAATTTTGATCTTTTCTGTGGACTAAATTTTTTTTCTTCAGCTACTCGATTTTGAACTTTATTTTTTTATTAAAGTCTAATCTCAACAATTCTATTGTATATCTTATCTTATGTTCTTTCAAACGTACTCGAAGCAAAACTCGGTAATATATGCTACATGTGCCCTAATTAATGTGTAAATATAGAATGAGTTTTTTATAACTGTAAACGCCATTTCGCATTTGAACTGCTTATTTCCGCCTCACACACCTCTGCTCCTTTAATTTTCCATAAACTAAAATATTTTTTAATACATAAGAGAAAAATATGTTCTTTCAATAATATTTCCATTGTTTTTCGTACTGTACTTCAAATGCAATACTGCAACCTTCAAAAGATATCTCAATACAGTAGTTCTTCTCAACACTGATTTGCGAACGATCCAACACATTACATACATGCACCTCTCGCCATTTTGTCGGTTTTGGCGCGTTTTTTTTCCCTTACACAATAGCATAACAGAAACGTGATAGTGCTTCGCATGCAGAGAGCTCATTGATAAAGACATATTGTCTAACCACTAGCATTTTCATGTATCGTTCCTAAACTGAAAGGCCAGAGACCTTCTTCCATTTATTAACATATAATGAGCCTTATTTATGAAGGCCTTGCGCCGCCGGTGTGTCACTTTTTCCCATGTTAAAAGTGACGCACCGGCGGCGCAAGGCCTTCATAAATCTGCCCCAATATACTTCCTCATAAGAGTGTATAATTAATTTTGCTAAACCATATTCATTTTTCATCAACTATACCGTTTGTATTTTATGTACTAGTGGCTATACTGATTACTTTGTTTTTGCAATGTCTGTACTCGTATTAGATAAGAAACTTGCCTTGAAAACAGTGCATTTCTGAATAAACATTTCAAATATACACGTTCTCTCTTTTAATCCATAATCTCAACTAAAATGATTGTATATTGAAACAGTATTCATGTGTTCCACGTAACTTCAGCTGTACTAACTTAATATTTTCTTTTGTCGACCTGATTTACTCATACCGGCCAAAGTCATCGAGAAAGCTGTCAACAACCAGCTCGCCGCCTTCCTCGAAGCCAACAAATCCCTCGACTCCTCACAGTCCGGCTTCCGAGCCAAACACAGTACTGAGACCGCACTCATCGCAGCAACAGACGACATCCAAACTCTACTGGACAATGGAGACACAGTCGCCCTCATCCTCCTTGACCTCTCCGCAGCCTTCGACACAGTCTGTCATAACACCCTGCTACAACGACTCAAAAACATCGGAATCCAAGGAAAAGCACTGGAATGGATCACCTCATTCCTTGCCGGAAGAACTCAGAGAGTACGCCTCCCACCATTCAAGTCAGAGGCCACTGAAGTCATCTGCGGCGTGCCACAAGGATCTTCACTCAGCCCCACCCTCTTCAACGTATACATGAGCCCCCTCGCGACCATCGCACGCCAACACAACCTCAACATCATCTCCTACGCTGATGACACTCAACTGATCCTCTCACTCACCAAAGACCCAAACCTCGCCAAAACCAACCTACATGAAGGAATGAAAGAGGTAGCCGAATGGATGAAGCATAGCCGTCTGAAACTGAATTCAGACAAAACAGAAGTCCTTATCTTAGGTACCTCCCCCTCCGCCTGGGACGACTCTTGGTGGCCAGAGGCCCTTGGAAAAGCACCCTTCCCGACGGATCACGCACGGAACCTAGGCGTCATCCTGGATTCCTCGCTCTCGATGACCAGACAAGTCAACGCCGTCTCTTCATCTTGCTTCAACATTCTTCGCATGCTCAAAAAAACATTTCGCTGGATCCCCACCGAAACTAGAAAAACGGTCACTCACGCACTAGTTACAAGCCGCCTGGACTACGGAAACACCCTTTACACCGGTACCACCGCAAAACTTCAGAAAAAACTCCAACGCATCCAGAACGCATCAGCCAGACTCATATTAGACATCCCGCATAAAGAACACATTTCTGGTCACCTGAAAAACCTCCACTGGCTCCCCGTCAATAAGAGGATAACTTTCCGCCTCCTCACCCACGCACACAAAGCTCTTTACGAACTTGGACCCGAATGCCTCAATACACGTCTTTCCTTCTACACCCCCCTCCCGCCAGCTGCGCTCTTCCAACCAAGCCCTCGCTGCTGTTCCCCGCGTCAACAAAACCACCATGGGAGGAAGATCATTCTCCTACCTAGCGGCCAAAACCTGGAACTCACTTCCCATGCACCTTCGTCTCACTCAAAACCACCTATCATTCAGAAAGCAACTTAAAACCTGGATATTCGAGAAGTAATTCCCCACCCCTCTTCAAGCGCCTTGAGACCCTCTGGGTATGTAGCGCGCTATATAAATTTATTGACTTGACTTGACTTGACATACTAGAACCCACAGGCCTATAACAGCCCGTGAACCCTTTCTTAGTAGGCCGCGCACCATCAGACAGTTGTACCTCTGTAAAAAAATAATTTATTACTCTTACCAAGCACTACCGCAGTTCCGCTTCTCTCAGTGTTAATCACTGCTCCCACGCTTCTACAGACCAGACGCTATGTCGTATTTCACTCCTTATCACGCTTTAATCTCCACAATAACAAACACTTCTCCGCCAGCCACCAGAGAACAGATTGCAAATGCAGAGGCACTAAGTAGTGAAATACAACATACCCTCTGCTCTATGGAAACAACCGAGCGGTAATTGTGAAAGAAAACATTCACTAGCGCTTCAAAAAAGCATTTCAATTATATAAATAGTTTTTTCAAAATGTTCCAACTACTTTGATGAGACTATCTGTGTGTGCCTCCACAGCAAAGTTCCTCAACCCGGACTGAAGGCAGACACAGACAGACACACACACAATAAGATAACACAGGGCAACGGAGACGGAAAACAGAAGGGAGATGAAGATGCAGTCAAACAGCAGGAGTGAGAGAGATATTTTTATACTCCGTTTGGTACCTCAATTTACGAACACATTTACTGCACAAATCTGTTTACAACCTCATGGTCAGAACTTTTCATTTTATTTTACTCGACCACCTCCCCCTCTCACCCCAGCAGTGCAAGCCGCGGCCACAAACTACAATGTAATTTTGTCGTCTGTCAGAAAGTTTAAGAATTCATTAAGCATTACCACTTTTTCAAGACGATATCACATGTAATGTACCAACTTTTCATTTTATTTTACGCGACCACCTGCCCTTCTCACCCTACGCCCACCATCGCAGGCCGCGGCCACAAACCGCACTATAATTTTGTCGTGTGACAGAAAGTTTACGAATTCATTAACCATTAACATTTTTTCACGACGGTATCACATGTAATTTACCATTTCTCTCTCTATCTGCATTATCTGTCTCTCTGCTAATATCATTTTTTCACTTCATAAACAACTTCTCTCATTATATATAAAGGCTTCAAAATCACACAAATAATTACTCTTTATATTAAACATATTTTAAACTTCATATTTCACATTTAAATTAAAAATAGTTTTAGAAATACAACACATTATGACAGCCAAAAATGAGTTTAGTTTCAAACTATGAGGAAAATCAATCATTGTTTGTGAGTAAACCATATTTTACGGTACATGACAAAACAAACAGTTACAGACTTACCTTTACCAATGCTTTGTACGATGTACAACAGTGACAGTCACAAAATAGATATTCGTTTGACGGAAGTCTCAATTATGCTGCTATCACTGCAACCAAAATTCAATGGCACAGATATCCAGTCAATACAGACTCATATATGTCTCTTCAGCCAATCATATTTCCTCCCGCAAAATTTTGTATTCAAATTTACATTTCAGTTGGTTGTCCCTCACTATATTTTCAATGTCACATAAAAGTCACCCATCACCCACTGCCATCTCTGGCTGTTTCCATGGTAACACCTCATTCTGCACCTGGCTGAAGGCACAGGTCAAAAGTTCATATCTCAACGTTCTACAGCAAACTAACAACACTGTTTTCCCTCCAGAAACACCTGCCTATCCACAGCTCTGTTACATGTCATTTTTTTCACACCCAATACTACTTTTTCTTTTACATAACATTAACATGCAACGTAGTCTTCAATCTTCACGTATTAGAATCAACCAATCATTTTTCGTTTTTCAACCACACCAAGCTTCATCCATTTTTTTATCCTGACTTTCAGCTTCTAACTGCCATTCCACTTCCAGAACCCATCGGAGTACGAGTGCATCTGCCTTGAAAATGAAGGTTTGGCTTTTAGGACACAGCTATATTCACTGGAGTGGAAAATATGCAGCAAGCAGACGAATTTCCAACCTTGATTTACCAAATGTGCAGATAACGTGGATTGGGCAAAGAGGATTAAGATGTCACCAATTAATACCATTAGTGAAAACTTTTATGCATCTCCCAGAACCAGACCTTATAATTGTGCACTGTGGTGGGAACGATCTAGGCACATTGACTGGGGTAGGTCTGGAAATGCTTCTAAAAGACACCTTTAGACAATTGATGACACTTTTTCCTCGAACTGCCTTGGTATATTCCAATATATGCCAAAGACAGAAATGGAATTGGTCCAATCAACATTGTGCACAAATTGAGAAAGCAAGGAGACAGGTTAATAAATCTGTTTCTGCTTTCCTCAGAGATTATAGCATGGGTTCTATTTACCACAACAACTTGCGTTACCACATGCAAGACATCTATAGGACAGATGGTGTTCATTTCACAGATGAGGGAAACAGAATCTTCCTCTGCAACATCAGACTCTGCATCGGTACTTACTTATAAATGCAGAAAAAACTCAATTAACACAAGGGCTCTTTTCAGAGCCACCTTATATGAAAGCACTCAAACTTCTGATTTATGTCCATTTTCACACTCTTGTAAATAGGTGTGCGGTGCCGAGTGCGCGCACCCCGCAACTTTAAAAAAAATATATATATATATATATTTTCGCGTTTAAGGGCCTTACTGCACACCCTGAGAGAACCTACGCAGCAAAACAATCTCTACCTTCTCCCCTTTCCATGTTCCAACGCTTTGAAATGACAATATATTTACTCGCAGTGACAAAATGGCGGTCAACACTTCCTGATTTCCTTCGAATCGAACGTTAACAGACGTCACGCAGCAAAAAAAAATTCCGCTCGCACGCAGCCGCTTGAGTGCGCGCACCCGTGCGCGCTTATAGATATATAATTGACTTTAACTTTAATTTTCTCAGCAACTACTGAACAGATTTACACCAATCCAAAAAAAGCGTAATCTGCGAGCCAGACTCTACAGTTTTGCCAAATTTCTTATAAATCCATTCAGCCGTTCGACCTGTAGCCGTGTCTAAACGTCCTATGGAAAATAACATGGAGAAAACACGTTTTGGGACCCCCCTTTTATCTCAGCCCCCACTTCACCATTCCCCCCCAAACTTTTAGGGAATGAGCGCAGCGGACCGAGCCATCTTCTTTGAGAAATTCGCAAAGATTCATCCACCAGGGCCAAAGTTAATCCAAATAGAATGTTGAGGATTTCCTATGGAAACTAGGTCCTAACTATAACTACCTACTGGCGACCGCCAGTAGGTAATCTATATATATATATATAGATATAGATTTATATAGATAGATTTATATATATATATTTTTTTTTTATTCTATAGCTGTTCTTTTCACTTCCATTACTTTCATTCTTATTTTTGTGGTACGCACATCTTGAATTATGGGTTATTTAGATGTTTGAATTCAAAATATTTTTATCTATTTTATTTACATTAATATATGTAAAGTCAATACTTGGACAGTCATGATCATAATGAAATAAGGCCCCTGCTTAATAACAACAGAGGAGCTGTGATTATTGATATACACAGTATCAGGTTAATCTAAACAGACATTATGATGCTAATATATTTAGGTAAATACTATTGTAAAACTCTTGTCTTACGTGCCCATTACATTTGTCATATAGTAAATGTCCTTAGTAAATTTTTCAATCCCCTGTCTGTTGGATCAATGTTACAGCATATTTAAGGAGTCAAGTGCCTTGGTAAAACTTCCATTATTTGCAATATATCGTGCTGGCCTGTGAGTCGACCATCACTTGTGCATGTCATTGTCTTTAACATGCCCTGTGACTGTGCATGAATCAACTGTGCATAAAATTAGCATACTGCCTCTATCCTTTCTTTAACTAATAATAATAATAATAATAGGGAGTCTTGTAGAGCGCAATGGTGACGCACAACGGCGTGTCCCCGCGCTGAGATGTGAGCGTGTTCAGAGGGTGTTCTGAGGGGACGGCCCGCTATCTGGCATAGAGAAATGTTTTCAACTTGGCTCTGAAGATAGCCTCTGATGGTTCCAAACGCAACGCTACCGGAAGTTTATTCCAGCAGGATGCGGCGAGGTACCTGAAGGATCTGCCACCCATCCTTGCTCTGGACACCTTTGGAATAGTCAGGCGCCCTGAGCCAGAGGATCTTAGCGCACGGGATGGCTCGTATTGTGTCAAGAGACCCTGAAGTGGAAGGGGTGCCCTGCCATTAATGATCCGATGACAGGTGCAGAGGGCCTTGAATTCTACCCTGCTCCTGACCGGAAGCCAGTGCAAGGCCTGGAGCGCGGCTTTGGAGGCTGATCTTCTAGGTAGTCTGAGAACTAGCCGGGCAGCGGCATTTTGCAAGACCTGTAGGCGGCTCAGATTCTTCTCGGGGGTTCCTAGATAGAGAAGGTTGCCATAGTCCATCTTGGACGTGACTAAAGCATGCACTAGAGTTCGGCGGGCTTTGGTGGGAAGGAGCTCCAAAACCTTCCTGAGGGTCTTAAGGATCCCGAAACAGGTGCCGACCACCCCTTGACTTTCCTTTAATTAAAAAAACATTTTCTATTATTTCTCCTTCTTATAGTCATTACATTTGTCATGGTGAGAAGAAGTTATATATGTTCAGGGGTTGTTGGTCAAGTGTTATGTACTATAGTCAGGCAAATGATCATGCACGTTAACCACTTGCATTGTCTGACCTAACTGTTTTTTAAGGCTGAGAAGTTTCTCATCAAATGTCCTCTCACGGATTACTTTCGGTGTGTCGCACAGTACCAGTACACATCAAACTGATACAGCATTCTCATACCAAATTGAATCTCAGTTAGTGGCACAACCGATGCTTGTCCTCTAGGGCCTTGTACTGTCTTGTGTTCATAAGCCAGGGCTCCTGGTGGTGTTGCAGGAGACAGTGGTCAAGGTACAGCAACACACAGACTTTGTCAGATGTATGCTTCAGTACAAATGAGGTAGTCAGTAGATCTTGTTTTAAAAAAAATATATTACATTAAATACTGCCATGCACAAATATTGTGTATGCAATATTCTCACACAGATATAAGGTGACCAACATTATCCGAATCAAGAATATTGATTTTGAGGTAAGTAATACAGTTGTTAGTATTATTGAATGTATTACTATATTTTACAGAAATATCAAAGTTAAGAATATTCTACTTAAATTGGTTCTTTCTTTTTTAATATGTTAGTTTTTTTATCTGTTATCAAATGTGTGTTTAATTTAGATCTCCTTTATTATTGTTTTTAAAATGTTATTAATTTTTTGAAATAACAATTGTATATTTGTTAATTTAGAATATCCTATTTGTTGTGCCTTTCATAAGCATTTATGGTGATAAATTATAATTCACCAGTAAACAATTAATATATATTTTTTAAATCTAACTCATAATTAATTGTTGATTCTATAATTAGGTGTCTTTTCTGATGTAAAATTATGGAGTAGCATATGTTTTGTTCGTGTATAGACAGTGAAGGAAATTAATGAATTATAATCAATTACTAGGTTTTGGTTATTATTACTTCTTTATTTGAGAAAGATGTAAGGCAATTGGAAATAGAATTTTAGCACTATGGGATGGCAGTCAGATAATCACCCTGATCAGCATGATAGTGGGAAAACACCACCTGCAAGGGCCCCGGCATAACCGCTGGTCCAATTAGTATTTTCCGCAGTTCAAATCCGACCGTGGCTCTACGATCATGACCATTAACATTGTGGCGGTTGTTGCTGCCAGCAGCATCATCGCGATGTCAAAAGGACCATGTCCTGTATTTCCCTGCACTGTGTGGCAGGCACTGCACAGTCCCTGCCACCTGGTACAGGGACATGTAGGGGGTCCCCAGTGCACCCACACCCCCCCAACATTCCGCCGGCATCATAATTTGGTAGGCGTAGGCTGGCACTGCACCGTTTCTTTTTGCGCTTTCCAGCTTTGCCCAGCAGGCAAGCATGAGTACTTCTACCGGTGGAAAAGTTGTGGAAGGGATTTATCACCGCCTTGGTCATCAACGCAATGCTAATGCGACCGGCAGTTTTACTGGGTTCATTTGCAGACAGATGGCGGCTGCCGGGCCGGCGGGTCCCATCACCAACCAGCGGCAGACATCCTTCTACCATCCTACTAGACCCCTATGTTATAGCTGAGTAGTTTCTGTTGTGCAGTGGTATATGATGTGTAGTAAAATATTTGTAATTAAATAATTATTATTTGTTGTTTATTAATATTAATTTGACAATTAATTACATTTATTCAGTAATACGATATGTTATTTCTGGTTTGTCTGATTTGTATGTTTTAACCCTGTGAATGATGTATTTTTAATCATTAAATGGAATGTTAATTTATAATAAATAATGAAATGTTAAACATTTATGCTTAATATGTACTTGAGATAATGTTTATTTGATATCATTGGTGTGACGTTTGGCATTTGTATGAATAAAGGAAATTAAGTTAATTTTTTATTATTTAATGTATATACTTAATCATTAATAAATAGTGTTTAACTGACAATTATAAAAAGAGCACAGAATATTATCTTAATTATATATATTCTTTTTGGTTGGAATTATGATTCTATTCTTTATTGGTATGTATGTGAATAATTAGAAATAGTCTGTTACATTATTTATTGTTATTAATCTGTTGATATTTTTAAATTAAAAAAAAGTGTACATTATATTATTTGAATACTTTACTTGGGATGTTTGTCCTGTACTTTCTATAACTAAAGGGTATACATTTTTTGAAGTAATAATAAATTTATTAATAGTCATTTGGTTTTTTACCATTTACTTTTTTTGTTAGTGGATTTTTTGATTGTGTTCTTGCTTTTTGAATGTAACTAACATTTGTTCTGATTAGGATTGCATTTGGAAGACTGTACTACCGCCATTGTGGAAAGAATGTGATCGACCGACAGGTAGTCAGTAGTCCCACCCACCAAATTTGTGATCCGACTGCCTTTGAGTCATTTGTTAACATGGCTTTTTATAAAGGCTTATGCTGCAGCCTGGAAGAGGCCTGCATCACAAGCTTAAATCTTAAGAGGCATGTTTTTAAATATCCCTGCAGCCCATGGCAGGTATGGCATGCAAGTATGTTTAGGTGGTGGACCATGGAAGGATTTCACCATTGCCTAGGTCTATGGGTGGCAGATCCCCTGATCGTGACCCAAACAATAACATTTCCACCAGTTTTTTAAATTCAGAATACGCTACGTGAAATGGTTTGGGGAATGTTGCATCGTAATCCATTGTGGTGGAATGCAATCAGACCAAACATCGGGCTCCTTGAGGATATTGGAAGATGTTGCTTGCTTCATCCTTTTTGCAATTCCATCGGACCTACTACAGCCTAACGTGGATCTGTCTGACCGCTTGTACAGATCTCAGTACTAAAGACACCGACGGTCCTACCAATATTATAATTGGCCCCATTGTATTTAGAGTTATTAAAATATGTAAATTATACTTTTTTAAATATTTAAACTTAATTTTTTTTATTTGAAATAAATGCTTATTATTATTATTTTGTTATTCTAAATATTTAGTTTGAAATTATGTAGTTACAAATATAACTGTTTGGGGTATTTATTATTTTGTAAATTTTGTAATATTCCACTTAATAGAGTATTAATAAAAAATGTTTACCCCTCCACAATACAACTATTTCACTGTTGCGCTTACTACAGTGTCAACACTACATTTTACCACTATATCAAATAACACTTTCCATAATTTTTACGCTGATTGCATTTGGAAAACTTAATTTTACCCCTCCACAATCCAACTTTCTAACTAAACTACTATTGTCTGGATTGATTATCATACAATTTACACGTTATAATTTTAACATTTTGCCTTAAATTAAATAGATTTTATTGTGAATATAATATCTAAGAATACAAATATTGTATACTCTAATCTACATTTTTTAAATGTATATGATTATGTTTATGATTGCATAGAATTACCAAATCTACAATTCTTAATATATTTATTATGTATTCATTTTTTACTTACATGTTTTATTGTATTTTAATACGAAACCACATTGTTTAATTGTTAAATATATTTTCTTATTAGAGATATATGTAGGACAGTTGGAACGTGTTACTGGATCTATTCCACTATTGGATTCAGAGTGAGAATTATATACGTATATATATATATATATATATATATATATATATATAAATATATATATATATATATATTCACTGAAAAAAACCATAGGTTATACACCATATATAGTTAGGAATTTGCATTTAGAAAACCTTATTTTACTCACACAAAACCAATGAAATTCCATATATAGTTAGTTGTACTAACTATATATCGCGCACCCGCAATCCACTGCTGATCATGTCACATATTACATCATTCATGACATGGTCAGTGACATCACTGATGACATCACTGATGACATCTCAAATGACATCACTGATGACATCACTGATGACATCTCATTTGACATTACTGATCACATCACTGATGACATCATTCATGTGATAATACGATGAACCTCTTCAGACTCTAATATAACCTTAGATAAACTCAGTGTAAACACAGACTCACAGATTTTCACTCATCCATGAAGTTACACACACACCTAGTCAGTCATGCAAACAATCAATCACACCTCCATTTTCACAACTATACAGTTATACACACCTTACTTATTCAAAAATATACTAAAACATATTTACTCACGTATACAATCCTGGATACAAGTGCACAATGATCCATACAGCCACTCACACATTCACTGGCTCTTATGCACAGTTATTTATATATGTCAACTCTCACATGTACTGTATTTTACATATGTACTTACTTTGACATGTAGCACTGAGATATCTATTCACTCACCAATACAGTCATGCACACAGTCAACCGCCCATACAGCTGTTTCCACATGCACTTTTGAACCCATACATCTATGCACAGAGTCATACACCTCCCAGCCACCCACACACACACTCAGTCTCCCATACAAATGCTTGGGCAACCAATCAATAACCCATATAGTTACTCATATAGCTACTGATCAACACATGCAGCAGTTTACAGAACAACAGACATAATGATGCACAAATTAAGACAGTTTAGTCACTAACCCATGCACTCAGTGAGACACATTTAACCACTCACTCATACAGTCAGTCATGCACCGACTAAATCCTTCATCCAGACACTTATACATCCACTCATTCTTAAATATGTAAGACATATTTTAACTTTACAGAAAAATACAGTCACTGGATGTTGTCATCAGTGATGTCATCAGTGATGTAATTTGGGATGTCATCAGTGATGTCATCAGTGATGTCATTTGAGATGTCATCAGTGATGTCATCAGTGATGTCACTGACCATGTCATGAATGATGTAATATGTGACATGATCAGCAGTGGATTGCGGGTGCGCGATATATAGTTAGTACAACTAACTATATATGGAATTTCATTGGTTTTGTGTGAGTAAAATAAGGTTTTCTAAATGCTAATTCCGAACTATATATGGTGTATAACCTATGGTTTTTTCAGTGAATATATATATATATATATATATATATATATATATATATATCTTCAGCCGAAAACTCTCCAAGGTAACGAAAGAAGCCCGGGCCACTTGTAGGTTTGCACAGCGTATTTTATTCAAGAAGGCTTTCTCCATATATATATATCTATATATAAAAATAAAATGTAACAGTTCATTTGTTCAAAATCTCAAATCTCCAAAAGTTCTTCACCGATTGCCTTGAAATTTTGACACAACGTTGCATTCTAATACGCGCATGTTTTTATATACACAACGTTGGAATTGAATATGCGCGTGTGTCGAATACACCCGTGTATTTAATCGAAAGCACAGACACATAAAAATGACAATGTGCGTTTGATAAAAATCTTAAATCTACGAAAGTTCTTCACCGATTGATTTGAAATTTTGACACAACGTTGAATTCGAATAAGCGCGTGTTTATATATACACAACGTTGGATTCGAATACGCGCGTGTCAAATAAGCACGTGTTTTTAATCTAAAGGACGAACAGACCCTATCGATTGGGTTGCTGCGCAACAACTACAATAGACGCATAGAGACAATAGAGACATATATTAGGATGGACAGTTGGTGTCACCATGGCAGACCGGGAAGTGAGTGGCGGGAGGGGGGAGGAGTTGGTTCACTTAGCAACATTAGCGCATGTTTATATATATATATACACACAACCTTGGTTAATAATACGTGCGTGTCCAATACGTGCGTGTTTTTAATCAGAAGGCCGAACAGACCCTATCGATTTGGTTGCTGCGCAACATATACAAGGGACGCATATAGACAATAGTCTACATATATTTGGATGGACAGTTGGTGTCAGGATGGCAGAATGGGAAGTGGGTGGAGGGAGGCGGGAAGAGTTGGTTCACTTTGCAACCAGAACAGACCCTATCGATTTGGTTGCTGCGCAACAAATACAAGGGACGCATATAGACAATAGTCTACATATATTAGGATGGACAGTTGGTGTCAGGATGGCAGAGCGGGTGGGGGGAGGGAGGGGGGAGGAGTTGGTTCACTTTGCAACATTAAGAAAGGACGCATAGAGACAATAGTCTAAATAGATTAGGATGGACAGTTGGTGTTAGGATGGCAGACCGGGAAGTGGGTGGAGGGAGGGGGGAGGAGTTGGTTCACTTTGCAACATTAGCGCGTCAGACCGGGAAGTGGGTGGAGGGAGGGGGGAGGAGTTGGTTCACTTGGCAACCCGAACAGACCCTATCGATTTGGTTGCTGTGCAACAAATACAAGGGACGCATATAGACAATAGTCTACATATATTAAGATGGACAAAAACATATTGTATACACACAAGCATTGTGAAATTAAACATATTAGAAATGTGTGCTTTCTCTTACAGCAACGCGTGGCTGGGTACAGCTAGTATATTATATAGATAGATATTACCTACTGGCGGTCGCCAGTAGGTATATATAGTTAGGATTTTTTCCCTATGGGATTTTTGAAAATTCTATGTCTAATAACTTTGGCGTTTGTGGACGGAATTGGCTGAAATTTTCAGGAAAATGGCACATTTTGTTTCTGAGCAGCCCCTGAAAATTTTGGGGGGGTTCGTCAAGGGGGGGCCGAGAAAAAAGGGGGTCCCAAAACGCGTTTTTCCCATGTTAATTTCCATAGGGCGGTTGGCCTCACTTTTAGCCCGAACGGCTGAATGGATTTGCACGAAACTTGCAAAATTGTAGGGACTGGTAGCCCGATGTGCCTTTTGTAGGTCTCAATATATGTGCTCCAGTGGATTTTGAGAAATTAACGTTTAAAAAAAGATATATATCTGTAACAGCGGACTGGGCAGCGGCCCAGGACGCGTACTTTTCGCGCAACGGAGCTTTGTGAAGCGAAGCTGATTGGTTCTCCGGCGTCTGTCAACATTCCAAACAGTCCGTAGCGGCCGCCATCTTGTCTCTCGGTAGGATCGAGAGACAAGAGGAGGTCAAAACAAAGGGGGAAATAACTATAAGGGGGCATAGTAGATCCTCGCTGACCCCCTAGGTTTGATGTGGAGGTTTTAAAAGGGCCCCGCGGGGCAAAAAAAAATAATAATAATAATAATCGAACGGCTGAATGGATTTGCACGAAACTTGGCAAAATATTAGGGACTGGTAGCCCGATGTGCCTTTGCTAGGTCTCAATATATGTGCTCCAGTGGATTTTGAGAAATTAACGTTCAAAAAAAGATATATATCTGTAACAGCGCTCCGCTTCGCGTAACGGAGGTTTGCGAAGCTGATTGGTCATTCTGTCACTGGGCTATAGTTGGGCTACATCTGGCTGATATTTGGGCTACATTTGTTTTTTTGTGTGTCTGGCGGCCATCTTTGGGCTACATTGGGCTACATTGGGCTACATTTGGGCTCCAACATATATATAGGCCAATGTAGCCCAATATATATTTTTTCAAAGTTAATTTTCGTAAAAACCACTGGAGCATATATCTTGAGACATAGCAAAGGCACATCGGGCTACCAGTCCCTACAATTTTGCCAAGTTTCGTGGAAATCCATTCAGCCGTTCGAGCTAAAAGTGAGTCCAACCGCCCTATGGAAATGAAGGAAATGAATGGGTAATTTGTAATTAGCAAATAGCTCATCGCAAACTAGGAATGGTAAAGAATCGCTATTTATTCCTTAAAGTTCGCTATTTAGGAAATGCAAAAAACTTTGATGATACATATGGCGGTTCATCTCTAACAAGATAAGAAGCATAGGGATACATTTATGATGACTGGCGCATCACCAGGGATGTGTTAGTCATTCTGTGCCGCTGTTCCGTCACCTATGGTGTGCTGCATTTACAATGCGGCGCATCATGGGGCAAAAACAGCACAGATGCGTGATGTATCTGTGCCGTAAAGGTGGCGCATTGCTGGAGTTGTATCGCAAGTGTGATGAAGCTCCAGCAAGGGTCGGGGGTGCCCCTGTCGCAGGGTTTCTGTTCTCACACAGAACTGTGGACAGAGGATTGGAACCTCGGCGAATTAGGGTGTCCCAAAACTCACGTTAGTAATCAAAAACTCCTTAGCAAGCTAGGTACAGTGTCACATTGGATATAACAAACTCTCAATGTTTGGACAATCCAGAATATGAACTTATAGTACCTCAGGATACGTGGAACTCATGAACAGTCGGTCGTTATATATTTCTTAGAAACCAGAACATGGAGTTAAGAAGAACACATGTGTATTTGAAATGTTTATTTACTAATGCCCTCTTCACAGGCGTAGTATCTTAGATAATACAAGTACACATATTATCAGTAGCAAAATTACCAGCATAGTTACTAGTACATAAAAAGCGAATGGTGATAGTATGTTAACATGCTGTAAATGAATAAGAGTTAGCAACACTTATAAGCAGCCGCGGGCCGTGGAGGGAGTTACGGTGGGGCAGGGAGGCGGGGAGGGGGAGGGGCAAGGTAGAGAGGGCTCCACCCTGCTTCTCCCCCTCCCCGCCTCCCTGCCTCACCGTAACTCCCTCCACGGCCCGCGGCTGCTTATATCTCACCCTCCCTAATACACATAATATATTATTTGCTAAGAAGGTCTCTTTGTGTTGGTTTAGGGCGTGCCCATACTTTAGTGTCTTAGATTTGAAGGAATCACATCAGCATACACCAGCTCTCTCTTCATGTGAGCCGCATCAACTGTTGTGTATGTGTGTTCGGCAAAGCAATATAAAACCCGCCTCATGCCCAGAATTGGCAGAAGTTGCACTTATGTTATGAGTATGAAGTCGTGGAGATCAGACCTCATAACAATTCTGTATCGTGTTGTTCTTGAAACTTTAGCACTCGCTGTACAGATATAGTTTAACAAGCAAAGCAGATAGTAGAGCAATAACATATTATTCTCATGTAAACCACGATGAACTACTAGGTGGAAAGCTAAAGCAACAACTAAGTGTCGTGTGCAGAAGTTGCAAAAAAGGAAAAATGGCGTTTAAACCGGTAATGAGCCCATGCTAACTTAACACGGTGTAAAGATATCCAGGACCTAGATTAAAAACTAGGAAAATTTAATGCTAAAGAAAAATAAAACAGCCAAGTACTTTATCGAGTCTTAAGCCAATAGGCAAGGTAAATAATAAAAACTTGACAAATAAGTCAATGAATTGTCAATGAAATGCTAGTACTCAGCATATCAAACATGAAAAAGGTCTATGACATAACTGTGTATGCAAAATAAGCTGCAACAGCCTCCAATAGGAAGTCACCGTCTTCATCCGAAAACAGTTCAGCCATCCAATTTAAAAGCGGAAAAGAACATACGTGCTCTCCCAGCACCGGATCCTCTATCACCATCAGAGGACAGCTCGGTGGGTTTTCAAGAAAGCTCTGTTCCAAGAAAGACTGTGCTGCCGCCAGTAGGTTCCAGGGACCAAGTAGTCCATGCATCAATGCCACAGCCATAATCCTTTCGCCAGGACAAACCAACTCGTGAGTAATGATAGGAGTCATCAGCTGATTAAAGTCGACGTCAGGAGAAACCGGTCCGCAGAGACACAATTCAATGGCCCAATCGAAATCACAGGTCAGGCAGTGAAATACAGGCTGGACACAGGTGAAGTAGGAGAATCGAAAAGATAATCCATATGCCGTGCTTAATATCGCCAACGGCATTGTGCCATAATATTCTAGCATGCGATTGCGGAACAGTGTCAGCAGCTGCAGGGTGGGAGGTTGCATAGGAGGGACATCCATATTTAAAAATGTAAAAAAGCACAAGAGCGTCCGCTGGTAATGCAAGTAAAAATGCCAATCCACGAACCAGAGTGGAGAAAATAGAATGAAAGGAAGCAGGGATGAGTCCAAAGATTTTCTCAAATGAAGTCACGAGACCACTGGTAACAACTTTAAAAAAGTGCGCCAGGGACTTTGCGGAGGATGCGTTAAAGATAGTCGGAACCATCTTGCTGAATTTGAAAGGCAAATCTGAATTGAAAAGTGTGTGCACCTCTGTACGGGTGTTCGCTATGTGAAGCACGAAAGTTTCACGGGCCGAACTCAAGGCCACCTCTCTCTGAGACAAAAGAGCTCTTATTCTTGCCATGCCGTTGAAATCTGTCCCAAGGTTGGTATTTGTGGCCAGATTGAAAACTCCCTATGTTCATGTGTGGGAGGAAATAGAACATTTCTGCAGCAAATAACCCGTTCACTTACTGTTACGATAAAAGGAATACTTTTAATTAACTCAGAACAATCTTCATTATTGAGCATCAAATAACTACCATTTTCCAACAACTTGAACGTGGGGATGATAGCAGGAACTGGCGTGCCTTGCAACACGCAAGCCATATTTGGTCGGTGTTTGTTGCATGAACCGTGTAACTGTATGTGCCTACACATTAGTGAATGATCTGGCGTCTCAGTGCATTCCTCTCCATTCAGATAAACTTCTTGATCATCTTTGAAACATCTGTATGTGTATGGAAGCGACCAGACCTCATGAAGAAAAGCACTACCTAAAGGTTCATAACGACCTATTGGTATATATTTCATACAATTTGAAAACTTATATAAAGCAAAAGGCAGCGTTATTAAACCGTGGATAAGGCACGTTGCCAAAAAACCCGCAATCCTCTGCTGATGATGTCACTGAGCATGTCATGAATGATGTAATATGTGACATCATCAGCAGTGGATTACGGGTAATAGTATCTCTAGTTTACTCCCCTATAGCTGTCTTTCTTTTAACATAAGTGTCTGTTTCCTTCCCTTATACTTACTGTTTTTGGTTCGCTTCCGGTTCGCGTACCGGGGAGCGAACTGGGAAGCGAACTAAGAGAAATAGAGGTTGGCACAGTTCCAAATATTGTACCAATTTTTTAATAACGGGGAGGTAGTTCTGAAAAGAACTTTTTTTTTTATTTTTCAGAACATGTTTTTACTTTTTTTGAATTTTTCTGAACAGTTTTATATTTTTTTGGGTTTTTCTTGGAGGGGGCAATGAAAACGATTCATTGTAAAGGGCTCAACAGGAGCAACAAAACAAAAAAAAGAAGTATTTATTATTTTGGGCGTTTCGTACAAACTTGCATATGATAGTCAATAGCTCTGTTGATCAGAGTGATGCTTTTTTCTCCGTAGGAAATGAATCCATCGCAAAATACGCAGATGTGTTTTACATCACCAAATCTCATTTGTATATTTGGCACCATCTCCCTGCCCTCTGGTCCCGTTACTTCCGGTACAACAGATCTTCTGGCCATAATAGGGAGATTATCTAGGTCGTTCCGAAACTGTGCAGCACTGTAGTTGTTAGGATGCCACCTAGTCATATGGCGATGCATTGTGTAGTTTCCGAAACTGTATTTTTTGTCGGTCCCTCTGGACAGTCTATCTTGACATATAAGGCAAGTTACGTATCTTGCATTTACTTTTTTCTGACCTTTGGGAATTTTAAAAAATTGCCAAATGAAGTTTTCTTTCCGGTGAGACGTCCTGGGCTGCTCAGGCAAAAACTGCCTCTCTTCGTGCTCGTCCTCCTGTTCCTCTTCTTCCTCTTCTTGTTGAATTATAACTTGAGCAGGTGGTCCACTCTTCCTTGGATGTGGTGGAGGTGGTGGGGAAGCACCAGCTGAAGCTACTAAAGAAGCCATTGCTCAGTGATCACAAAGGGTCTTTCTCTCACAATGATGAAAGTCAGAGTGAGGAAAGAAGGAGGGATTTTCATCATTTGGGAAAAACAAGAGTTCTCAACCAATCAAAAGTGTTCATTTTAGATTATATGACCTAGTCTTACATCATTAGGAAACCAAAAGTGAAATGAACCAATGAAAAGTGTTATTACCAAGTCACATGACTTGCTGTGTTTACGTTAAGCGCTTTGCAGGGCCTCCCGGTTTGCTTCCAGAAACCTGCGCTTTGCGACTCGCTTCGCGTACCAGTTCGCTAACGTTGTACGTCATATGACGTATCACGCGACAACGTGAAACGTCATGCGGACGGGAGGCGTCACGATGTTGTTTTCTAACGCGGCACTTGCGGTAAAGAAACGTTTACCGGCTCGCGGTCTATTTCGCGGCATCAAGGTCAGCTAACGGGAAGCTTCCCGATTCGCGAAGCGGGAACGAAGAAAAAAAATACTTTAAAAAAAAATTATTCATAAACATATAAAATATATTTTTGGATTTAAAGAAGAATACATTTTACAGCTACAGATATTAGCTGTTAAAAAACCAATGAAATTCACAGAAAAAACCATAGGTTATAGACCATATATAGTTAGGAATTAGCATTTACAAAACCTTGAAAATTCACTGAAAAAACCATAGGTTATAGACCATATATAGTTAGGAATTAGCATTTAGAAAACCTTATTTTACTCACACAAAACCATTGAAATTCCATATATAGTTAGTTGCACTAACTATATATCGCGCACCCGCAATCCACTGCTGATGATGTCACATATTACATCATTCATGACATGGTCAGTGACATCACTGATGACATCACTGATGACATCTCAAATGACATCACTGATGACATCACTGATGACATTTCAAATGACATCACTGATGACATCATGACACACCAATACCAGTTACTACATAAGCACTCACTGATTCCTACGTCTACACACACATTCACTCATTCACCCATACAATCACTCATACATACAGTCACTTATTATTACAACACTATCATATGCACTCATACACCTATGCAGACAGTCACACACTGCCACTCATCCATGGAGTTACTCACACACCAAGCCAGTCCTGTAAAGAATCAATCACACTTCCATTTCTTCATCTATACAGTTAAACACAGAACACCATACTTCAGTGACATCACTGATGACATCACTAATGACATCTGAAATGACATCACTGATGACATCTCAAATGACATCACTGATGACATCATGACACACCAATACCAGTTACTACATACACACTCACTGATTCGTACGTCTACACACACATTCACTCATTCACCCATACAATTACTCATACATACAGTCACTTATTATTAGAACACTATCATATGCACTCATACACCTAGTCAGTCCTGTGAAGAATCAATCACACTTCGATTTCCTCATCTATAGTTAAACACAGAACACCATACTTTTCACACATATACTAACACATACTTACTCTCTTATACAATCACTGATACAAGTACACATTGATATGCACAGAGTCACACACCTCCCAGCCAGCCACACACACACTCAGTCTTCCATACATCCAGTCATTCTTCAATATGTAAAACGTATTTAAACTTTACAAAAACACACAGACACTAGATGATGTCATCAGTGATGTCATTTGAGATGTCATCAGTGATGTCACTGACCATGTCATGAATGATGTAATATGTGACATCATCAGCAGTGGATTGCGGGTGCGCGATATATAGTTAGTGCAACTAACTATATATGGAATTTCAATGGTTTTGTGTGAGTAAAATAAGGTTTTCTAAATGCTAATTCCTAACTATATATGGTCTATAACCTATGGTTTTTTCAGTGAATATATATATATATATATATATTCACTGAAAAAACCATAGGTTAGAGACCATATATAGTTAGCTGGACATTTTATTGACATAAAACCAATGAAATTCCATATATAGTTAGTTGCACTAACTATATATCGCGCACCCGCAATCCACTGCTGATGGTGTCACATATTACATCATTCATGACATGGTCAGTGACATCACTGATGACATCTCAAATGACATCACTGATGACATCACTGATGACAAAATCCAGTGACTGTATGTTTCTGTAAAGTTAAAATGTGTCTTACATATTGAAGAATGAGTGGAAGTATAAGTGTCTGGACAAAGGATTTAGTAGGTGCATGACTGAATGTATGAGTGAGTGATTAAATGTGTCTCACTGAGTGCATGGGTTAGTGACTAAAGTGTCTTAATTTGTGCATCATTATGTCTGTTGTTCTGTAAACTGCTGCATGTGTTGATCAGTAGCTATATGATTAACTATATGGGTTACTGATTGATTGTCCAAGTATTTGTATGGGAGACTGAGTGTGTGTGTGGCTGGCTGGGAGGTGTGTGACTCTGTGCAGATCAATGTGTACTTGTATCAATGATTGTATAACAAGGTAAGTATGTGTTAGTATATGTTTGAAAATGTAAGGTGCTCTATGTTTAACTGTATAGACAAGAAAATGGAAGTGTCATTGATTCTTTACAGGACTGACTAGGTGTGTGAGTAACTCCATGGATGAGTGGCAGACTGTGAGTGTCTGTATAGGTGTATGAGTGCATATGATAGTGTTGTAAAGATGAGTGATTGTATGTATGAATGATTGTATGGGTGAATGAGTGAAGGTGTGTGTAGACGTAGCAATCAGTGAGTGCGTACGTAGTAACTAGTATTGGTGTGTCAATGGTTTCAAAAATTATACTCTGTATTTAACACTGGGTGAAACAGAGGTTATATTAAAATGTGAGGAGATGCATTGTATTGTCACATGAATGATATCATCAGTGATGTGGTCATTGATATCAAATGAGATGTCATCAGTGATGTCATTTGAGATGTCATCAGTGATGTCATCAGTGATGTCACTGACCATGTCATGAATGATGTAATATGTGACATCATCAGCAGTGGATTGCGGGTGCGCGATATATAGTTAGTGCAACTAACTATATATGGAATTTCATTGGTTTTATGTCAATAAAATGTCCAGCTAACTATATATGGTCTCTAACCTATGGTTTTTTCAGTGAATTTTCAAGGTTTTGTAAATGCTAATTCCTAACTATATATGGTCTATAACCTATGGTTTTTTCAGTGAATTTTCAAGGTTTTGTAAATGCTAATTCCTAACTATATATGGTCTATAACCTATGGTTTTTTCAGTGAATTTCAATGGTTTTTTAATAGCAAATATCATAAGCTGTCGAATGTCAAGTACGTGGTAAGTAAAAACATTTTCGTGTTTATGCACACTGATCTGCTTTGAATGCTGCCCCCCACCCCTCATTTCTATTAGGAGTACTCTCTCTTTGCAGATAGTGAAGGGTAGTTAACGCAGGCCTTTGCCCCGTTGTAATCCGTCGTGCCTGCTTCTCTCTCCATTTGATTGATTGTTCTCTTTGGTTCATTCTCTATTTACAAACAAGCACAGAGTCGCAATACTCTGTTTAGTCTTTGCAGATAGCGAAAAATCGTGTAAAAAAACAAAAGGAATCGAGCAAAATCAGTAGGCCACTAATGGGATCTCTTTTTGACCTCGCTAAAATAGAAACATTAGGAACAACCTGTTGAAAATAGCAATGTGTATGTACATAAGCGGCGTTCATTTGTGTTCACAGTACCCCTTGTTGATTGTTTGAATCGAGCATTGAATTGTTCGAAGTTGGTTCTCTTAAGGATCTTCTCTGCCTGCAAACAAGGAAGAATAGGAATATTCTCTCTCCCTTTGCAGATAGTGAAGGGTAGGTAAAGCAAGCCTTTAACACGTCGTACCTATTTCATTCCTCATTGATTAATTGATTGTCCGAACATTGACTGTTTGGGAATTAGTTCTTTTTGGAGGTATTCCCTGTTTGCAAATAAACGTAGGAAAATCTTTGCAAGTAGTGAAAGGGTAGGTAATGCGGACCTTTCTCCCCCGTTGTAATCTGTCATGCCTATCTACTCCCCACTGATTGATGCACCTGTTTCACCCGGACCATTTACTAGAGATATCTGGCCCAACAAGAGAGCACCCCTAGTGAAAAGGACATATGCAATAATAACGAAGTGATCACTGTATCCTGTTAACAGAAACTTTAGCATGAAACAACCTGGAAAGAAAAGAATAGGAAAACGAAAATCAGTAGGCCACTGATGAACTTTTTATTAAATAACAAACAAAGAAACGATAACAATACGTAATGATAAAACCTATTATTGTCCTAGAAACAAGAAACGTTAGAAGTAAGCCCGTAATAAGAAACCTGAAAACATCGCCCCTCACTGCCCCAAAACGTGTCTGTCCCACCGCCTGCCACGGCCAAATAACGGCAAACTGGGAAAGATAGAAGTCAGCAGACATCCGCCCCATTCTAGAAACTTCCAAAGGGCAACAGGTTTTCGGCTACGCCCAGCCGGAAGCAACACATATAAGGCGGGTCCTGCTGCCACGCCTCGGAGATCATCACGTAGGGTGTAGCCGGAGGAGAGGCTGAGGCCGAGGCCAGCGGGACCCGGCCAGGGGGATTGACAACGCTGGAGAGTTGCAGGGGGGGGGGAATGTCCGTGTCCTCGACCCTCCCCTCTCTCTCCCATTCCGGCCGCGGTGGCCCTTGACAGTTTCAGGTAGTCCCGCCACATTCTCTACCAGTCCGGCCACCAACGGCCGGGGCCGATGGGATCCGGCTGCAGCCGATAAACCAAGGAACCCGTTCATGGGGCCAGAGCAAGGGGCGTCCGGCCGACATCCACCGGAAGCCCGGCCCGAAGACGGACGGGACACTTCTTCTTTCTTGAATAATGGCTTTGACAACACTGGGGGGGATGTCTTGCACATGCCTCCGACCCCCCCCTCCTCGTCCTCATCGCCTGGTCCGGCCATAACAAATCTCAAGCGAGACGCCGTGGGGTGCACTGGGAGGGATAGACGGTGCGAACAGGCCTCTCCCGCCTCCCCAGTGGAGGCTTCCCACCTGCACCCTCAGCGCTCCAGGCGCCCGGAAAAGGGTTCTTCCACTGTGGCGATGCTGCAACGTCTCGCCCGGCAGGGTGGAGCCCGTCCGCTCATTTGACCCCGCGATCGCCAGTAGCTACCGAACTCTCAAAATGGCGATCGACCTGGCAAGAGCGGGCCCAGCATAAAGAATTTGAATTTGAATTTGACTCCACCACAGTAGTCCTCCACGACCTTGAAGATTCTAGAGGAGCCGCGGGAGTCTCCGACCCCCGCAGACACCCCCGATGGGGAATGACTGCCATGATCGCCCGTGGAGTGACGAAACTGTATCCGCGGGACGTCGGCGCTCCCATGCTGGCGCCAGCCTCACTTTGAATTACTAGAATCCTGCAAACCTCATTTCCGGTGAAAGCACACTGTGACCCGGTAGGAAAAATTGTTGCACCCCCTCCCCTTTTTGACTGATAGTTCAAACCACCGATCCTTTCCTTTGCCCTTTTACCAGATCTTTGGACTGCCTCCCCCTCTTTTACATTTTCTAGAGAAAACAAAACATTAACCACTACATTAGCATAGCAGTTGACACCAGAACTGTTTTCAAATTGAAAACCAACAACATCTTCAACAGAATCCTTTTTGTTTCTGCTGTGACCCTGCTACAGCACAGGCATTGTCCCCAGCAGTAATTCTGCAATGCCGGTAAGAATACCTGTGGTGCCTACTGGACTCACTCACCCCCGCGGCGCCCCACGCCGTTATTTGCTGGGCGGCAACTTACTAGACATCACCTTCGTGCCATCTAGATTTCAGCGCGTTCTGCTGCCTTGGAACTATTCGCACAACAGACTGCTACTGACGACCCACCCCCAGGCAACATCTTCTGAATTTTCATAATTTGAAAGAACTAGTAACATGTCCTCATCAGGAATTTCCTCATGAAAAGTCTGCAATGATGATTCTTGTAACTCTATGGTCTCCAAACATTCGATAAATTCGCCATCAAGAGATTGATCAAAAAAATCATTCAAGTCATCTCCTCCTTGTGAGAAAATTTCATTATTGGTGCTGTCAATTTCAATAAATGTATTGGATAATTCAAAAGAAATTGCCACGGTCTCTTCGTTGTTTAAATGTTTTTACTGTTTTTGTTTTGTTGTATATATTTATAAGTTATTAAAGTTTTATAATCCTACTACTTTGTTGGAGTGCTATATATTTTTAATGTGACACATAAATGTAAAAACTTTGATGTACAAAGAGTCATCCCTGGAATCTTCCGCTTCAGGCTCGGTCCCCTCCCCAATCACAATACAGGATGGTTTTCAGATAGTAGGAACACGTGTGGTGTGACGGATCTCATCGGGTAGGGGCCTTGATCTACTATAACTCCTTTGAAGAGGGGTGATTCTTTACAGCTGGGGCCATAAACTACATCTGCAGGGCTAGCTGATAGCCTGGTCAATCGGACACAGAGGAAGAGGAGTGTCAGAGGGTGCGGTAGTGAATAGGGCGAAAGGGAGGTGTCGGGCGGGCACAGAGTGTGATTCTCAGGGAAGAGCAGTGCAGATGGGGAGAGGTTTATTGCCCATGCATAACACAGAGAGCGGGGGTGACCAGTGCCTGGGGAAGATGCTTGCGAGGGTGGGGAGCCATGCTACGAATCGACAGCGTGCAGAGAGTGGGTCTGGTCAAGGCATCTAAAATGGCTGCAGTGCACGACAAAAGTGTGGCATTTCAAAAAAGGCAAGATGGCGCAAACAATGTTTTTCAACACTTCCTCATTTCCTTCGAATCGAACGTTAACAGACGTTGGTGCATATTACCAAAGTTAAGCGATATTTATCGCTAACGATGCTTACCAACGAATTTTTTACCGCTAAGCATCGTCAGAAATTATCGAAGATAAACCTTGCTATTATCAAGGTTTATCGCAAATGCGATAAAAAACGACCGCAATGCATTAATATCGCTGAAAACTCAGCGATATTCATGCATTACCGAGCTAATGCTCTTAGCCATGTTATCCACCTCCCATTGGATAACATGGCTAAGAACTGCTCAGGGCAGGTGTTAGTTTTTGGAGATATTCGCGCTTAGCGCGAATATCTCCAAAAGTTGGTAATAGGAGATATATATCTTGCATGTTGTAATGCAAATTATTGTGGTATATGGAACTCATACCATAATCTCTCAGGAAAGCAGAAACTGATCCTTTTGGGACCGCCTGAGAAGGCCTAGGGGGTGAGGGGTACTCTACTTTGCCCCCTTTTCACGTTCCGAACTATTTTATTTTACTCTCTTCTGTAATTACACAAAATAGCAGCGATAAGATGCATCAGAGACACACAGTGAGAGAAAGGAGGCCGGAGATGAAGAAGAGATGTCAAATACACATTGGAGATAATATAGTGGGAGAAGGGAAGTAAATATGAGTAAACTTACCCTGTAACATAAAAATGTTGCACTCTATACTATAAGTCTCATTTTATACTACAATCACTTCGCTACAACCTCATAAATTAAAAATAAAAATGAATAATGTCTCAAACAATTTTTGATTTCTAAATATAAATTTATTCTTCTGAATTTTCTAAATTTGAAAGAACTAGTAACATGTCCTCATCAGTAATTTCCTCTTCAATCATCTCATCTGGAATCTCCTCATTAAAAGTCTGCAATGATGATTCTTGTAACTCTATGGTCTCCAAACATTCGATAAATTCGCCATCAACAGATTGATCAAAAAAATCATTCAAGTCATCTCCTCCTTGTGACAATATTTCATTATTGGTGCTGTCAATTTCAATCAATGTAGTGGAATCATTCAAGTCATCTCCTCCTTGTGACAATATTTCATTATTGGTGCTGTCAATTTCAATCAATGTAGTGGACAATTCAAAAGAAATTGCCACGGTCTCTTCATTGTGAGCCATTTTATTTTGAAATTGCTTGCTGTAAATTGCAGAAAAAAATAATCACTTTCATTTATCGTTTTTAGTAATACATAATATAAAACTAACTTTATCAAGTATTTAGTATAACAGAAGGACTGCAAATAAATAACAGAAAACATTTTTCAAATTATCTTCAAGTGTACAACATAGTTCCCCTTACAAATTAACAACTCACCTTTTTAAAAGTAGGAGAAGTGTTAGTACTGTGTAAATCAAACACCAGAAATTCACCACCAAAAATTCCTCACAAATGTACCTCAGACAGTAGTATCACAAAATGGCTGTGGTTTCCTCTCATTTGAGATATATACATAACCAATTAACTTTCATCACACACAAATACAAAACCAAAGTAACATTTTAATTGGTTCTAAATTTCAACACTTTCAAATGTGTTTTCCCCATGCAATTTTCCATAGGACATTTACATACGTCTACAGCCTGAATGGCTGAACGGAATTACACCAAACTTGGCAAAATGGTACATCAAACCTAAGAGGTCAGGAAGGATCTACTATGCCCCCTTATGGTCATTTGCCCCTTCGCTTTGGCCTTCTCTTGTCTCTCGATCCTACCAAGAGACAAGATTGCGGCCGCTACGGACTGTTTGGAATATTTACAGACGCCGGAGAACCAATCAGCTTCGCAAAGCTCCGTAACGCGAAAAGTACGCGAAGCGGAGCGCTGTTACAGATATATATCTTTTTTTGAACGTTAATTTCTCAAAATCCACTGGAGCACATATATTGAGACCTAGCAAAGGCACATCGGGCTACCAGTCCCTACAATTTTGCCAAGTTTCGTGCAAATCCATTCAGCCGTTCGGGCTAAAAGTGAGGCCAACCGCCCTATGGGAAACTCAATGTTAAAAACACGTTAGGACCCCCCTTTTTTCTCGGCCCCCCCTTGACGAAACCCCCCCAAATGTTCAGGGGCTGCTCAGAAACAAAATGTTCCATTTTCCTGAAAATGTCAGCCAATTCCGTCCACAAACGCCAAAGTTATTAGACATAGAATTTTCAAAAATCCCATAGAGAAAAAATCCTAACTATATATACCTACTGGCGACCGCCAGTAGGTAATATATATATATATATATATATATATAAAATTGTATGTAATATTAAAAAATTGTTTGAGTCTTTAATCATTTTTATATGTAATTAATAAACTAGTTAAATGTTAGAAATGTTATTAAATTTTCAACCACAATCACAATAATAAATAATTGCTTAAAAAACTAAAAAAAATAAAAAATAATCAACAAAACCAACAATCAATTAACATACTGCATTTGAAAAGTCTCTCATTCATTTTTCATTGCAGTACGCTGCCCAGAACGCTTCCCGGTTCGCGGACCGGGCGCTACCCACGAAAAAAAACAAATTTTTTTTTAATTTTTTTTGCCCCGCGGGGCCCTTTTAAAGCCTCCACATTAAACCTAGGGGGTCAGGGAGGATCTACTATGCCCCCTTATGGTTATTTCCCCCTTTGTTTTGGCCTCCTCTTGTCTCTCAATCCTACCGAGAGACAAGATGGCGGCCGCTCCGGACTGTTTAGAATGTTGACAGACACCGGAGAGCCAATCAGCTTCGCTACGCGAAGTTCTGGTACGCGCCCCGGTCCGCTGTTACAGATATATATCTTTTTTTAAACGTTAATTTCTCAAAATCCACTGGAGCACATATATTGAGACCTACAAAAGGCACATCGGGCTACCAGTCCCTACAATTTTGCCAAGTTTCGTGCAAATCCATTCAGCCGTTCGGGCTAAAAGTGAGGCCAACCGCCCTATGGAAAACTCAATGTTAAAAACACGTTTTGGGACCCCCCTTTTTTCTCGGCCCCCCCTGGACGAACCCCCCCCAAATTTTCAGGGGCTGCTCAGAAACAAAATGTTCCATTTTCCAGAAAATTTCATCCAATTCCGTCCACAAACGCCAAAGTTATTAGACATAGAATTTTCAAAAATCCCATAGGGAAAAAATCCTAACTATATATACCTACTGGCGACCGCCAGTAGGTAATGTATATATCTATATATATATATATATATATATATATATATATATATATATATATATATATATGTATATATCTCCAAGAAAACCTCCAGCAACGCGGAAGGAAGAGGCCACAGGCAGGGAATTAGAATGAGGTTTCTTTATTGATACAGCAGGTGTGGCATGATGCATTTCGGCTTGTTGCGCCTTCTTCAGATGCCGCTGTCAAACTGAAGGTGAGTTACGCCCAGCTTAAAAAGTTCTGCCCTGCCCCCAGGTAAGGAGTGGACGCCTCCCCCAACCATGTGGTCGTCTCCCAAGCTGTAGCATCGCTGAAGACTACAGCTCCCAGAAGCCTTCATATCTGAGCTGGTTGGACGTGGGGAAACAGAAAGTGAAATCTTGCTGCAATGATAGCGTTTGCAGTACTGGGCGTGCTGTGTTCAGTTCAATGCAATCAAGAAACCTCTTGAGTCCCCACACTACGTTCCAACCTGGTGAGAGCAAGTACGCCGGGTCGTGGGCTGATTGCAGTGAGTCAGTATCCTCTGTGAAGTCACAGACCGCCGGCTGGCGGCGTCCCTGGCTCATCTCACACTCAGAAGGTGGGCTGCCTCGTGTCAAGCAGTCACTCTCAGCAGACGGGTACTTGGTGTGCTTCTGGCCTTGCTCTTTGCTTAGATTCAGGATCGCCTTGTGCCTTCCTTTTAAAATAGATATCCTGTACAAAGAGTCCTAGTATTCCCTTATAAATGGGCATGGGTTGCTTTACCAATCCAAAGGTTTCTTTTACGTGGTAGTGTCGTTGAGTATCCTAATGCTTATGCCCAAGGAGTGTTAGACAACTGCAAACACACACACTATTCAATAATTGATTTACATGACTCAAGGAGATCTATACGAATGTATAAAAAACATGTACCTTTATATATATTTTTGCCCAAGAATCAATAGGATCAGTTAAGTATGGTTTGCAAGATAAACATGTTTTACGTTTACAATGTTGAGAATGCAGTTTACAGATTCTGCAAAGTTGTCCTATGGGAGGAGAAACAGATATGGCATATAAAGGATTTGATGTAACTTACAACAGAAATCGCTTTCTTTAAGTTTAATATGGGCAAGTTCCATTGCAGCAACATCAGTTTACTTCCAGTGGCAGTAGGCCGCACGGGTGCAATTTTTCCAATCAAAATTTGCTTCACAATGCAAGTCAATGTGAATCAGTCTTATCATACGAGTTGGGCATGAAATTGGTATGCTAACAAACTTTACAGAAAAAATATTGTGTGATATAAATATAGTGTTTTCAATATTGCAATGTTCAAATATTGTGGTATAAAATATCAATGTAAAAATAATCAAAATTAAGTGCCTCATTACTAATTTGGTCTCAAAGCCTCTGACCTAGTCGGATTCCCATCACATGAGTCCTAACCCATCTGCCCGAGTCGGTTGTAATCAAATCAGCCAGACCAATTACAATGATCGCGGTCTGCAGGGTAAATTTGTAATCGTCACAAATGGCAATCGAAGATACCAAGTTGGTCGGAGGTGATCTATACAGTTCTGCAGATACGTTTGCAACTGACCCATTCCGATTTTGTATTCTGACAGTCTTTCTTACTCTGTCCAACACGTAAAAAGGCTGATGGAAACTGACTTCCGGGGCTCCTATAAGGTCACTTTTCATGGTGCAAGGTTTTCCGCAGAAAGTTATTTCCCCCATAGGAGTTTGTGTTGTTGGTGCGAACACAGGCTCCCATAGTAGTTAATGGGAGTCCTTCCAGACAGTGTTTGGAGACATTGTCAGATTCACCAGTCCAACACTAGTCGTTAAAATACCGAATAAGAAACGGTGTTGGGTGCAATATTTCTGACTGACATTGTAATGAGGTCATAGTTGTTATGGGTTATATGTCTTTCTAAAAATATCCTAAAATTAATTCTTGATTTTTAAATTTTAAAAAAGTTACTGTTAATTTTGTTATGTTTTCTAATTTATGTTAAATTAATATAAATATATAATTTTTGGGTTTCTAATTTAGATTTTGAAAACAATGTAAATTGTACAATTATTTGTTTTTCTAATGTTTAATGATTTTTTAAAGCAACAGACTGTTGGGGTTAAACGTTAATAAGTGTCGATAAAAAATTTCAAAGTTTTAGAAAAAGTGGAAGAAGATATATGCATTTCTTATTGAAATTAATAATAGAATTTGAGAACATTTGTGCCGGGATGTTGGGTTTATAGTGGATTAGCATGGGTAGTAATTAAATAAATTATTAAAATTTGTGTAAAGATGAACACACATTTCATTGGACATTTTAACATTTATATAGATTTTGTTGAAATAGAGTGGGATGTTGTTTCATTATATTGAAGTAGTGATATTTGTTGCTTACAATTAAAATTTGGTGGTAAATTTGATTAAATTTTTTTATTATATTTATGGAAAAAAAATGTTTGAATTGTTGTGCTAAAGATGTTTTTGCTTTTAGTTTTTATTAAAATGTAGTTACATTATTTCGAGACTAATTACAAAATTGTATTTTATGTTGTTACAAAATAGTAATATTTAAAAATGTACATAGTTATGTTTTGGATATAGATGTTACATTAATAGGTCTGAATACTTGACATTCATATTTTGTATATGACAGGTTGTTTAAATATTATTTTAAAAAATAGTTTTTTTTCAAATAAGAAGCCAAGGTACAGTATGTTATGTTTATTATCGTCAATGATGATTTTTTTTTATTCCATTTTTCGACTTATAGTGAAAACATTTTTTATATAAAAAAAGACATACTTTTGTGAGGTAAATTTATTTTTAACTTCTTTGGCACTACTAAGTTTAATAACATTATTTTGATTTTGTGATTATAATGTCTTCTATTTACTATTTCAAAAAATGATATGTTTGAATAATTATATGTTACTTATATTTAAACAATAGGTGATTACTATTAGTCTTTATTTCTTACTTAGGTGAATATTACAATGTCGGGTGAACCTGAGCGCAATATGGAATGATCGGCATTTGTTGGTCATGACACTGTTATATGGATGCGAGTGTACATGGTGTGATTGCAAACGACCATTTCCCATATGGGAGCTTGTGCTGCAGTTGGAACCAGACCGCAGCACTACCTCATGTATAGGAATAGAAGTTTGTGTAAATCTCTGCACCATGTAGCAGGCACCACACACATGCAGAGGGACATGGGAGAGAGGGTCTTGATAAGTGCCACCAAAGTCGCTCTTCATCAACAAATCCAAGTCTGAAATTCCTCCATGCATTTGCTGTTTAAAATCCAACATCGTAATCCCGAAAGTGGAAACGCCTTCTCTTATAGATCATGAGGCCTTTCCAACTGGACAGTATGCTCCTTGAGACCGTTGGATTCCATTAATATCTACATCCCAGTTTAAACTCCCACTGCTACATTTGTAATGCAGCGGTTGAACTTTAAACATGGAATGTCGGTCGGAGAGCCTCCCCACCAGCGGTCAGAGACTTTACTAATGGCATTTTAGTCAGACCCTTTATTTAAAAAAAATTGTAATCTATTACTTGTTTGATTCATTTTAATAAGTTTAAAAGTTTTTATTCATAAGCTGTATACTAAATGTATTTTTAGAAAATAATGAATATATATCTAAAATTAACATGTTTTGGGTATCAATATATACCAAATTATAATAGTTATGATCTGGAACATTGTGTTTTATTAGTGTGTTTAAATTATCTAATTTTGTTCAAAGGTACATGTAGCTTTAAATGTTTATATATTACATTCTAAATATTTAACTAAAGTTGAAAAAAAGCAATAGTAATTTACCTTCGGAAAAAATGTATATCTGTAATAAACATTAGTCAGTGATAGATTCCGTACCTTAGAATTACCACCAGGTGTCAGTCTGCATCCGGAAAGTTTTCGTCAACATTACCCCTGCGCTTCAGAAGGTGACGTTACGCGGATCCGTGTCCGTCATTGGAGTCGTGGTCGTTAAGATGATGTTGGGACAACTAGTTAGATGCCACCCTCGCACGCAGAAGCCAGTTCAGTACATGAGTGTCTGCACCTGGAATGCAGAGCCATTCAAGATACTGACCACTGGTGCATAGAAACTAGGACCCTGGAAGGGATCACTTTAACCCTAGAAATCATTTAGCAGAACGTGGAAGATGTGTGGGGCGGTAAGGAATCTATCTCTAAGTAATGTTTCTTACAGATATATTGTTACCCAAGGATATTAACTTGTGCATCTGAAAGAAACACATCATTGATAGATTCATTACCTTACAATACATACCCCAGCAATACCTAACCTGGTAGTGGGTCTGCGAACCAAGATCACACCAGGAAGTCCCGGAGAATAGAACAGACAAATAAACTTGGCTGTACAGGCAATAATGCTTACTAAAAGTGTGCAGCTAGGCCCAAGTAGCTGCCTGGCAGATGTCTTGCAGTGGGACACCACGTCCCAATGCTGTAGTGGCTGCCGTCGCTTTGGTGGAATGGGCGTGCAGCGACCCAAGGGAGCCTCCTTTTGTAACCAGAGAATAACAGGCTTTAATACACAAGACTACCCGTCAGGAGATAGTACGCTTGTGTACGGCCCAATCTTTTTTTGCTCCCAGGTAGCCAACCAACAGCTGTTCATCCACATGGAACTGTTGTGTGCGATTCAGACTAAATGAGAGCACAAGTTTTGGGTCAAGATGGTAGAGCCTCTCTTACTCTCTGGAAGGATGCGGTGGCGGAAGGAGGGTTGGCCAAGTTGATGGTCTTCCCAATGTGAAAGGCCTTGATAACCTTTGGCATAAATGATGGACGTATCCTGAGCACAACCTTGTCCGGAAAGGACCGACAGAAAATTAGGCTTGCAAGAAAGAGCCTGGTGTTCACTCACTCTAATAGCAGAGGTGATGGCAACCAGGAAAACATCTTTAATGTTAACATGATGAAGAGGACAGTTGTGAAGAGGCTCAAAGGCAGCGCACATTAAATAAGTGATAATCAGGTGCAAAGACCCCTGTGGCATTATGAAGGGAACAGGAGTGAAAAGATGAGTAATGCCTTTGAGGAATCTATTAACAATAGGTGACTTGAAAAGAGAGGGCTGATCAGGAAGCCAGAGAAATGCCGAAAGTGATAGTGCCCATAGCAGAGTCCTGATGAGCCAAAGAAAGAAGAAAAAGTAGGACTTAACAAATAGGTGCAGAAAGGGGATCCACATCATTTGCTGTTCCCCATGCCTCAAACTTGTTACACCTGCAGGCATATACCAACTAAGTGGAGGGGTGCCTCGCTGCCAAAATAACATCACAGACTTCCATCAGAAAGTCAAATGGAATCAACTTTCGCCATTCAATGTCCATGTGAAGGGGTGTAGACTGGACAGTTTGGGTGGAGAACCGTCCCCTGATGCTGCAACATAAGATCCCCACTGAACAGACAATCAGATCTGTGGATCTATAGTAATACTGAGTAGCTCGGGATACCATACTCTTTGTGCCCAGTCCGGAAACACAAGAATAAATTGGGCACCGTCACGCCCAATGTTCTTCAGCACTCTGGGAGGAAGTGGTATAGGTGGAAAAGAGTCCAACAGACCACAACTCCACTTGCGATGAAAAGAGTTTTCTTCGAGTGCCTCTTGGGAAATTCCAACGCACAAAACTGCTGACATTGCACGTTCTCTTTAGTGACGAATAGATCTAACCAAGGCTCTCCCCACTGTTTAAAGAGACCTTTTTCCACTGCCTAGTGAATACAACATTCGTCATCCATCATGCACCTACGGCTGTGTTCGTCCTCCCTGGCGTTCAGTGAACCTGCCAAGTGTTGAACTACCAGGGAAATGGACTGGTGTTCCAGCCATGACCAGAGGTGCAAATCCCCCTGACATAGGATCCACGACCCCACCCCGCATGTTTTGTTGCAGTACCATTTGGGGCTGGTGTTGTCTGTGAACACCTGCACTACTCTCACCTTGACAGAGGGAAGGAATTCCTTCAATGCAAGTCAGATTGCCCGGAGCTCCAGAACGTTGATATGGATCGTGGACTCTGCCGGAGTCCAGAGCACTCTGATTCCCATTTCTCACCTGTGGATGTCCCATCCCACGCAGGGTGCATCCATCAACACTGTGTGCTTGTTTGGGGAAGGAAGATGGATCTTCCATTAACCCAATGCTGGTTCATGAGCCAGCACTGCAATTGTTGTGCAGAGCCCTCAGAGATTTGGACATAATCGGAGATGATCCTCTGATGCTGCTTCCTCTGGAACTTCAGGTCCCACTGCAGAGCCTTCAAATGCCATGTTGTATGATCAATCAGCAGGATGCAGGAGGCTCAGCAGCATCAGTAAGATCCTTACTGAAAAGCGGTACGAGAGCCGAAAGAACGCAATCATAGCCCCAATATTCCGCTTTTCGGGAGGAAAGAGCTGAAACCTCATCGTGGCCATAACCGCTCTGATGAAGTTGAGCTTCTGAAAGGAAATCAGATGCTTACAGCACGTTGATGGAGAACCCCAGCAAATGTAGGGAGTTGGCCGTAGTCTGGAGGTGGGAGGGAAATGTCTGGGTTGAGCCTGCATTCAACAGCTGGATGTCTAAAAAGGGGAAGACTGAAACCACAGATATGCGCATATGAGCTGCGACCACCACAATCACTTTTGTGAACACCAGAGGGGTGCTTGTAAGGCCCAAAGGGAGCACAGTAAACTGAAAGTGCTTGTGGCCTACCGTGAACCACTGGTAACGCAGGTGGGCCGGCAGGCAGGCAGGACGGGAATATGAAAATAGGCGTCCTGCAAGTCCAATGCCAACATCCAGTTTTGCGGGTCGAGGGCAGACAAGACCTGAGCAAGCGTCAACATCTTCAACTTCTCCTTCCGTAGGAAGCGATTGACGTCATGGAGGTCCAAATTAGGTTGCATTCCCTTCTCCTTCTTTGGAACCAGAAAGTTGCGGGAATAACAATCACAACCTACTGCTGGCATTGGAACACACTCGATGGCCCCCTTTGCCAACTTCCTGTTGAAGAAATGCAAAGTGATCCCCTGACATGCGGTGAAATTGAGGTGGCAAGCTGGAGGGGTAGTAACGAAGGGGATGGAGTAGCCCCTTTGGACTATTTGTAAAACTCACCTGTCCGAAGTAATGGTGCGATAGTGGGGGAGGTGATGGAGAATCCTGCCGCACACTGGCGTTTGGTGGGCCTGAAAGACCGGACTAGGAAGGTTTGGAGGCAGTGGTGGCTGGGTTGTAGCTGGACTGACCCGCTCACTGGCCCACTGACCTGTTTGGCATATCCAACGTCCCAGGCCTGTGGCTCTGAGGCGAACCTGTGTTCGCGAAAGGAGTGAAAAGCAGAAGTTTGAGGATGGCACGTGGTGGAAAGGCCCAAGGACTTGGCCGTAGACCGCGAGTCCTTAAAGTGCTACAACAAACTATCTGCTTTGTTGCCAAATACTTGAATGCCATGTGTTCTGTACATCCCCAGAAAAACAAGTAGTCATCAGGCAGGCGTGACGACAGAGTGCCACTGGCATTGAAATCGCTCTGACATGCTACTCAGCTGTGTCAAGGTCACAAGGAATAGTGAACTTGGCTGCATCTCTCCCTTCAGCAATAGCTTGTGAGAGAATTGTCCTGGCCTCTACGGAAATTGAGCCAGCACTTGCGCCAGCATATCACACAAAGAGTGGGAATAACAGCCCAAGGGGCATGCAGTGTTCACAGACCACAGCACTGAACTTGCAGAATCAAAAATCTTCTTACCGAATCGCTCCAGTTTCAGGGATTCCCTGTCCGGTGGTGCAAAAGGGAATGCACTTGGGTACCCAGAGGCTTGGATTTCCAAGCTCTCGGGGGTAGGGTATTGGGAGAGGAAAATGGTGTCACCCCTGGCCGTGCGATGGCATAGGGCAATGTTCTTATCTACAGGATCCCCTGTGTTGGGCCTGGACCAGGTGTCCTAAACAATGTCCAAAACTACATCATTAAAAGGCAGCAGCGGCAAAGCAAAGGTAGCTGCTGGCTGAAGCACTTAAGTCAGGGTGTTAGTCCTGACGGCCATCTTAGGGAGCTCAAGGTGGAGGGCCTCTCCTCCCCTTCCTCCGAAGGCTGATGGACAGGTCGAAAATAAGGAGGATGTACAAAGGGATAGAAATTCTACATCGGCAACGCCGGTCAAGCCCCGTATCCAATTTGTGGCTGAAATCCGTGGTGACGTTGTGCGGCAGGTCGGGCAACGCCAGAAGTAATGCTGCACGTCGGTGGAGGTGTCATGAGGTCCACCGGCATTGACTGGGATTTAGGCCTGAATCCATGAGGGCCCTGCAGATCCGAGGCCGCAGCGATGGCCACGACGGGGCCGGAGCCACCAGCAGAAAAGTGCTAGTGCCCCCATTAGGGCACGCAGGGCAGGAATGTGCACCGGCAAGACCACACCGCCAAAAGAGGCGAGCCATGACTGACAGAAATTCCTGGAGCTGGGCCGTAGTTGCCGAAGGACCTGGGAAAGGCAGGTAGGCCGGCGGCGAGTTCGTAGTCTTTGGGAGGCACCACTTGCACCCTCAGCCGTGTTGTGCAACTGGTATGGGGAAGTTAGAGAACAATGGCGCTTCTTTGACTTCTTCGACTACTTGGAATGCTATGTCTTACTTGACCCCGAGTGTGAAGACTTCGATCCCGCTGATCGATGGTGGGGGCTGCACGACCGGTCCCTAGACCTCCCACAGGACCGGGACCTTGAACGGCACAGAGCAGACTGCCGCACTTCTACCAACTTTCGCTACCACTCCCGCAAAGTCCTGAAACTCCCTCTAAGGCGGAAGCCGGAGGTTTGCTACCTGATCACGCACTGTTTGTTTGTTTGCTTTTAAAAATTGTAAAAATTGTAACTCTGATTTTAGACCACTTATTCTCACGAGCTCACCTGCTGAAGCGCTGCTTTCTTAGCGCCAGCCAGACCCCCAGATCGACCTGGAAAACGCCCTCTCCGCCAGCGCGGCAAAGGTGTAGCCACGCCCCCTGCGAGGCCACGCCCACCAAGGAACCAGTATAAAAACGCTAGTAAGCGCAACGAAATCACTTAACCTGAAACTCCCTCTGAGGCGGAAGCCGGAGGTTTGCTACCTGATCACGCACTGTTTGTTTGTTTGCTTTTAAAAATTGTAAAAATTGTAACTCTGATTTTAGACCACTTATTCTCACGAGCTCACCTGCTGAAGCGCTGCTTTCTTAGCGCCAGCCAGACCCCCAGATCGACCTGGAAAACGCCCTCTCCGCCAGCGCGGCAAAGGTGTAGCCACGCCCCCTGCGAGGCCGCGCCCACCAAGGAACCAGTATAAAAACGCTAGTAAGCGCAACGAAATCACTTAACCTGAAACTCCCTCTGAGGCGGAAGCCGGAGGTTTGCTACCTGATCACGCACTGTTTGTTTGTTTGCTTTTAAAAATAGTAAAAATTGTAACTCTGATTTTAGACCACTTATTCTCACGAGCTCACCTGCTGAAGCGCTGCTTTCTTAGCGCCAGCCAGACCCCCAGATCGACCTGGAAAACGCCCTCTCCGCCAGCGCGGCAAAGGTGTAGCCACGCCCCCTGCGAGGCCACGCCCACCAAGGAACCAGTATAAAAACGCTAGTAAGCGCAACGAAATCACTTAACCTGAAACTCCCTCTCAGGCGGAAGCCGGAGGTTTGCTACCTGATCACGCACTGTTTGTTTGTTTGCTTTTAAAAATAGTAAAAATTGAAACTCTGATTTTAGACCACTTATTCTCACGAGCTCACCTGCTGAAGCGCTGCTTTCTTAGCGCCAGCCAGACCCCCAGATCGACCTGGAAAACGCCCTCTCCGCCAGCGCGGCAAAGGTGTAGCCACGCCCCCTGCGAGGCCACGCCCTCTACTATTTACTACAAATGTGCCGCCCCCACCAGCGCAGCGGACGAGCGCAGCGGGAGCGCCGTTTGCGCGCCGAAGGCGCGCTTAAGGCAAGCCCGTCTGCGCCCGTCCGCGCACGACCGGGCCTAGGGCCAGAACCCCTGCCCGAATTTCTTTACCCAAATATAAGTTACTCTCGTAGAGAACTACTGAGCCTCAGACCCCCCCCACCCTCCTGTGATTACACCCATGATCTCAAGGGACCCTTTGCTCGCTGCTCCTTATGTAAGCCAGTCCAGCTCACGCTCCCCACTAAACCTATCAAACCCGCCACCCTTAACTTTGCCTCTCTAAACTGTCGCTCACTTCCAAAACATGCGACACAGATTACCGACATCATAGAAGACCATGGAATTGACATACTATTCCTCACGGAAACGTGGCTCGGCCCTCACTCGCAATCAGACATGGTATTAGCAACACCACAGGGCTACTGTATTCAATCCCTACCCCGCCCTCTAGGCAGAGGAGGCGGTGTAGCTATCATCCATCGAGAACACCTCCACTGCAAAACCCACGACGCACAGATTACCGATGCAGAAAGTCTGCATTTTACCGTTACACTCAACTCAACCACTTCTTTAACAGGACTCCTTGTTTACCGCCCCCCCGGCCTCCCAGGCCCCTTCACCTGCTCTCTTCTAGACCTAGTCACAATTCAGGCCCACTGCCTATCAAACTATATGATAGTTGGGGACCTGAACATCCACCTAGAAGATCCGGCCGACTCGGTAGCCAATGATCTGATTCAAGATCTAGCGGCTTTTGACATCCGTCTATTAAACTCCGGAGCCACCCACACCAAGGGCCACCTATTAGACCCTGTGTTTACCAGCTCGTCCTCGATGCTAGCAAAGGAGGCCCTTCCCCTCCCTTGGACAGACCACTTCCTTGTCCCCTTCCAATTACCTGGAACCTTCATGAAAAACCGAATACCCCCCACCTTCAGTAAGGACAGGACCTGGTCCAGACTCCCCACGGATGAATGGGCTAAGACCCTTGAAAAAAACATCCCTGCCCACGCTGGAGATCCAATTACGGCAGACAGAAGATTCAGGGACTGGATTACCGCCTCCCTAGACCTAGTACTCCCACTCAGAAATAGGGAAGACAAAAACGACAAACATGGCTCAGCACCATGGTATTCCGCAGATCTAAGAATACTTCGCAAAAACTGCAAAAAAGCCGAACGACTCTGGAGAAAAAATTGGCAACATGCCAACAAAGAAGCCTACCAGTCTACGGTCAAACTCTACAAAGAGGCCATTAAATCAGCCAAAGCTTCATACTATGATACGCGAATACAAGAAGCATCTAATTCAGCCCGAGAATCCTTTTTAATCGTCAAAGAGCTGACCAAGGTCCCCACCACCTCCCCCTCCAACACCCCCAAAGTTGACAGAAGTAATGAGCTAGCGAACTTCTTCAACGATAAAATCACCCGCATCCTGGCCTCCCTCCCTCCCCCCAGCTCCCCCAACCTCACGGAAAGCCGTACTCCCCTCGAACAGACTGAAAGCATTTGTCGCCCCACGCTTCAGACATTTCGTCCTGTCACCCCCCTAGAGGTGGAGCGAACCCTAACAAAAATGAAAAGTGGATCACCCTTGGACCCAGCCCCTATCAGGTTCCTCAAGACCGTAACCCCAGTAATTGTACCTACCATCACGGATCTCATCAACTGCTCGCTCGCCCACGGAACTGTTCCCGACAGCTGGAAGAGTGCTGTGGTCAAAGCACTCTTAAAAAAACCTCAGCTTGATCCATCGGACCTGTCCAACTACAGACCAATATCCCTACTCCCTGGCATTAGCAAAGTCACTGAGAAACTGGTAAACATCCAACTATCCCAGTTCCTTGAAATGAATAACCTGCTCCGACTATCCCAAACCGGATTTCGCCCAGGCCATGGAACGGACACCGCACTCCTCGCAGTCATTGAAGAGGCAAGGGGCTTACTGGATTCAGGAGGATCAGTGGCAGTGATCCTCCTGGATCTAAGTGCAGCCTTTGACACGGTCAACCACCGTGTCCTTCTGCATAGACTGGCGAATGCAGGACTTACCGGGACAGCAATCAAATGGATCGAATCCTTTCTTACAGGACGCACTTTTCAAGTGTGGGACGATAACCATCACTCATCCACCCTCCCACTCACCAGCGGCGTCCCCCAGGGCTCTTCCCTGAGCCCGACGCTTTTTAATGTCTATATGGCCCCCCTCGAGGACGTGGTCACACCATTCAACATAAAAATGGTGAGTTACGCTGACGACACCCAACTAGTCGTTTCCTTGTCCCAGTTGATTGACCATCCTGAAAATCTGACTAACTGCCTCATAGGTATCCACAACTGGATGAATGACTCATCACTAAAATTGAATGGGACAAAGACAGAAGTAATGCTACTTGGCAAGCAATGGACAACTATCCCTCCGACACTATGGCCCGATGTGTTCGGAGAAATTCCCCCCCCAAAACGTGAAATCAAGACACTCGGGGTGTGGCTTGAGCCACAGCTCACGATGAAAACCCAAGCAACCAAAACTTCGGGCACATGCTTTGGGCTCATGCGTACGACCCGTAAAATCCTGCCCTTACTCCCACCTATGTCCAGGAAGCTCCTTATCCAGGGACTAGTGCTGTCCCGTCTGGACTACAGCAACCTGGTCTACTTGGGAGCCCCTGAGTCTACTATCACGAAACTCCAGCGGACACAGAACGCGGCAGCACGCATGATTACGAACACTCCCGCCAGAACGTCCGCCAAGCCAGCCCTCAAAGCCCTGCATTGGCTCCCCGTGCGCCAAAGGGTGCACTTTAAAGCAATGTGTATTACACACAAGCTTTACAACGGATCTGGTCCAGCGATCCTCAGTAAAATGATCACACCTTACACAGCAACCAGATCACTACGATCTCAAAATGAGAATTTAGTCAGCACCCCCAGATTCAAAAGAACCCGCACAGGAGGTCGACAATTCTCCGTTCAAGCGGCTAAGGGCTGGAACGCACTCCCTCGCGCCCTCAGACTAGAATCCAACTACTTTGCCTTTCGCAAAAAACTAAAGACCCATCTGTTTCCTAAATAACACCCTTTGGTCGCCTTCCATCCTCTCTCCCCCTCATTAGGATTTCAAGTTTCATAGCGCGGGGATGCCTTTGGGTCACCAGGCGCTTTAGAAATCGCTAAAAAAAAAAAAAAAAGTCTTTTGTGGCCATGGCCCAGCAGTCGGGGCACGACTTGGGGTCTTGGTCGCGCACCAGGATGTAAAGACACACACAGGGCTGGTCAGTCACCGACATCATGCGATTACAGTCCCTCAGGACTTTCAGTCCGGCATCTCCTACTGCACCAGGAGTCAATCAACTTAGCATCCAAAAATGGATGCAAAAAGCCTCGAAAAAAAGTAATTTGAAAAGTTACAGGAGGCACCACGCTCACCAGATCTGCGCTTGCTGGCGCTGAAAAATAAAGAGCTGGCGTCAGCGCACAAGGGCAGTGTCTAAGTACACACCGCAATGTCATCTCTGCGACCACGGCCACAACAACGGACGCTGAGTCGCAGGATGCTACCTTACAATGTGCATTGGTACTGCTGATGAAAACTTTCCTTATCCAGACTGACTTTCAAACCTTAATTATAAAGTAATGAATCTATCACTAACGTGTTTCTTTGCATTTTAAAAATTTTCAAAAAAGATATATATTTTTTGCTTTATGCATATATTCATATATATATATTTATTTATTTATATATAGATGTGTGTTTTTTTAATGCTGAATTAGACTATTATAAATTGTATATTTACAATTAAAAAGTTTAAACATTTTTGAAAATGAACTAGTTTATGTATACGAGTTGTTACTTTTATGTGCTTCTATACTATGGGCCTCACAAAGATGTCGGGCTGAGTATTTTGTCCCAACACTGTCTCGGATTCAGGATACAACAGACTGGCGGTCCAACCCTACCATTTACAATGCTTCCAAACACCGTTCAGAATGACTCTCATTGACTCGTATGAGAACCCCTGTTCCATGCAACAACACTGTTGTTTATGGGGAAAATAATCTCTTGATAGCCTTGCACCCTGTCGTGGGCCTTTTCATGTTCGGACAGACCAATTCGTAAATGCTGTCCAAATCTGAGATCCTTTTAGCTCAGCTGGAAATGCAGGCTATTGACAGCTACCATTCGGCTTTCAAGAATTTGGTTACTCCCAATGCCATTCGGATCAGATTCTGACAATTCAAACACTTTCCAGCTCTCGGAATCGGCCATTGGTAAAAGTGTTTGAGTCGATCTGAAATGCGTTTTACAAATGGGATTAAAGGTAATATTATGCAGTTCAAAGACTTTGCGTACAGCATTGTAATCGGGCCCTTAGTGACATGAGGTTAGGGATATAGTGGAAATGGCAGGGAGATGCATCAACACTCAGCTATTAATACTAAGGGTCCCATTAGGAAGTCCGCCCCCCAATCCTGATGTAAAATGGGACCGCCCGCCATAAGGGTGGTGGTCCGGTGGGGGCCATTAGGATGGGCCCGCCACAGTGGCGGGCGCATCCCGCAATTTTGACATTGCGGTGGATGGTGCTGAAAGCACCGCCTGCTGCAATGCTAAAAATGCATGTCGTACACGTGACAGGCACTGTGCGGTGCCTGCCACGTTGTACAGTGAAGTGCAGGGGGGTACCATAGGTACCGTACCCCCATGTGCGCCCCCCACCTCCCAAAATCCCCGGGTGCCCGCAACGGGCCCCCGCAGGAGAAGCATGTTCCCGTACACATCCTAATATGGATGGCGGTGTCTAACAGACACCGCCACCATATAGAACCCTTTTCTACCCGGTCAACATGTCGACCGGGCGGAAAAGCGGCGGACAGTCTTCCCGTCCGCCGCGGTCCCCCCGCCATAGTAATATGGCGGAGGGGTAAATGGGTGGTGGGCGGGGAAGGATGTCGGGCGGATCGCCACTGCCTGCATGGCGGTGGCGATCTGCCCGACATCCGAATGGGGCCCTAAGAGTTGTTTTTTAATTACTAGATGGTTAATATTTCTTTAAAATTAATTTGGCTCTTTAAGTTAAATTTTTTTATGTTCAGTGATGCTCATGTCTGTGGACATGAAGCACGCTTATGAGAGTTACTGAGAGTGATGACAAATTTTAAAACTCATTTGTTAGTATAACTACCTTGGGATTAATTCATATTTTTCTTTAATACATGCCTATTCATTTTAGTAGATTCAAATATAACATGTTTTTCATACTTTAATATTTAAATTACAATTGTGGGAAACCCGCTCCTACACTAACTTTTTGCAACCATATTTAAGGTATGAATGGGTAGTGGGTGATCTTGCGGATTCATATTTAGAACTTAGTATTAATACATGCATATTTGTACAATCATTTAAAGAAATAAATGAAAAATAACAACAGATTTACCAAAATTAAAATACTACTGCTACTCTCACCCTGCAAATAATACAATGTTCACGGTTAAGGGCATACTGCGAATGCTGGTGTTGCCCCTGTTATGGACACCCAAACTCACTTTGCTACAGTTTATGATGCAGTTGGACCACTGGGACAAGGCTATGGGTGATGGACGTTGTAAACAATATGACGGCTCTTGCACAGGCAACACCTTCATTGTATAGATTACTGTACAACTGTCTCGCCAATTGGTTGCTTGACCAAGTTGGAGTCAGAGGTCTTTTCACCAGACCCTTGCACTCAGACCGTCGCTTTTAAAATCCAGCAGTCTGAAGCTTTATTATGATTTATTATGATTTATGGAGGACCACCACCGACGGCATGTTGGTGGAGTTTCACATGACATCCTAAAGTCATGTAGAGGGTTTAAAAACTTTTAAAGTGATCATTAAATATAAGTGAATTTTCAAATTACCAAAACCTTCGCCATGATCTCCTTATCTACGTTTACGAGGGATATTGGTTCTAAGGGGGTCATTATCCTATCGGGAAACGGGACCGCCCGCCTTAAGGGCGGGGGTCCCGAATGTGTATTAGGATGCGCCCGCCACAGTGGCGGGCGCAATCCTCATTTTAACATTGTGGGGGGCGGTGCTCACTGCAGCGCCCGCCACAATCTTCAAATGAAATGCACGCATTTGCATACATGAAGCGGTGCCTGCTGCTTGGTGTATGCATATGCGGGGGGGTACCACAGGTACCCCCCTTTGCAACAAACACCTCAGCCTTCACCAGGGGGGCCCGCAAGGGGCCCCCAAAGCAAAGACCGCCTGCCTTTCCGTGGTGGCATTGCTAGTCCGGAAAGCCCTCTACCACAATCACTAAACCGGAATCAATTATTAGCTACACTGGGTGAGCAGTTATACTCACTGGCTCCCCTGTGTTAATTGTCAAAGCTGTAGAGCCAATTATAAGTCCTGACCGCCCTTAGTGCGTGCTACGGGCGTTGCAGTGCACCCGCTCTTGTGCCTTGATTATTCCCCCTCTGCACCGGGAGGCTTCCGTGAACAAACTAGTCCACCGTGCGCGTGGGCGCGCAGAACTCCTGACAAAGTGGCCGTAGCCTTGGGGCTTCGTTACATCCCCTGGGGCTTTCAAGAAAACAAGCGTAGGAGGTAGAATGTCTCTTACCTTGCGGAGTACCCCAGCTCAGCGATGCGGCAGCAATATACGACAGGGTCCGCGGGCGCCACCATCTCTTAAATACTGCCCTTTGGAGTGCGCATGAGCCGCGCAGTGCCTCACGGGAACTGTAGTTCCTTCCGGGGTCGCGAACCCGGAAATGTAGTCCGATGCAATCGCGATGTCGTCCTCTTTCCCATCTCTGTTTTTCTTCGCCCCGGGAAATGTATGACAGCACATCCCTCCTCACACAGCTTCCACCGATGGGCCTGGCTTCGCAGGATACTTTCTGTGGAATGCCGCGATTAACTGGGAGGCAGAGATGCCCGCCACGGGCGCCCACGTTTGCTCCTCCGGACCGTACCCTTTCCATGCCACCAGGTACCATAGCTTGCCTCTTCTCCACTTCGAATCGCGGATACCCTCCACCTCGTAGTCTTGTTCGGCCTCCACCCGAACCGCCACGGGAGCAGGGGGCTTTGTGGATACCGAGGGCTTCAGAAGGGATATGTGGAATACCGGATGAATCCTCATCGTGGAAGGCAAGGAAAGTCTCATGTTCACCGGACTGATGCACTTGTCGATACGGAACGGACCTATGTACTTAGGGTGAAACAGACTATGTTTCCTGAAGTGCATGTTGCGGGAAGAAACCCATACGTAATCACCCACGTTGTACAACGGACCAGGCCTCCTGTATTTATCGGCCTGTGACTTGTACCTGTCCTTGGCCTTGGCTAAACACTTCTGGGTATGCCCCACCAGTTCCTTCAGATGGGCTGTTCTCCTGGTATTCTCAGGCAAACTCCGGTCCCCTGTTGGGTGTGCCAACGGGAGAAACCTGGGATGATGTCCGTAGTTGCCGTAGAACGGAGACACTTTCGTGGAACTGTGCGTGGCATTATTGTACGCTATTTCAGCAAGCCATAGGTTTTCCACCCATTCCTCATTCCCCTGATCGACGAAACAACGGAGGTATTGCTTGAGGGTTTGGTTGAGCCTCTCCATTTGGCCGTCCGTCTGCGGGTGGTAGCTGGTGGACAGAGCCGACTTGACGTGTAAGGAGGAGCACCAGGTTTTCCAGAACCTCGCCGTGAACTGGGACCCCCTGTCTGACACAATCACTCTGGGTAACCCATGGATACGCACCACCTCCTTCAACAGTATGTAAGCCAGTTTCCCAGCTGATGGCACCCCTTTACATGCTATGAAGTGTCCCATCTTGGTGAGATAATCGACCACCACCAGTACCGCCGTCATCCCTTGATCCACCGGGAGTCCCACAACAAAATCCAGGGAGATGCTTTCCCATGGCCTCGAGGGCGTTGGAAGGTGCTGCAGCATTCCTTGGGGTTTTCTGTGATCGGATTTCATGGAGGCGCACACCTCACATGACGCTACCCATGCAGCCACGTCCGGGCGTAGACTGGGCCACCAGAAATTTCTCAGGATGTACTCTCCCGTTTTCTCTGACCCGAGATGTCCTACGCTTGGCGATTCGTGGCACCCTCTGAAGGCTTGTTTCCTCAGTTGCGGGGTTGGCAGCAGCATGCGACTCCCTTTCATAGGAATACCGTCCTTTACCTGCCACTCCGGGTGGTGTTGTAGCCACGTCGTCCACTCGTGCGTACGTGCTCCCATCTGCACCCTTTTCAAGAAATTGACGGGTTGGATCGCCCCGATTACCTTGTTGGGTTGAATGATGGAGGTCACCGGTGCAGGGAGTTTTGGAGTTTCCGAGGACTGGCGGGAGAGAGCATCAGCCTTGCGATTCTCTGCTCCGGGTCTATAGGTGATGGTGAAATTGAACCCCGAGAAGAAGAGCATCCACCGCATCTGCCTAGGAGAGAGGTGTCTGGCCTCGGTCATGAATTGGAGGTTTCTATGATCCGTAAAAACGGTAACGACATGTTTAGCCCCCATCAGAAGATGTCTCCATTCCGAGATGGCGTCCTTGATAGCCAGCAGTTCCTTCTCGGCTATGTGGTAATTGCGCTCAGCCTCATTCAGTTTCCTGGACATGAAGGCCACAGGGTGGAGCTCACCTGTACTCTGGTGCCGCTGAGACAGAATGGCTCCTAAGGCCACGTCTGATGCATCCGCCTCCACGATGAATGGTATGTCCGTATTTGGGTGAGCCAACACCGGTGCCGTTCCGAACGCCGTCTTCAGGGCAGAAAAGGCCGTCTCCGCCTCATGGGTCCATAGAAAGGCATGCGCTTTCCTCAATAAATGAGTGATAGGGGCCACCAGTCCCGAAAAGCCATCAATGAAACGCCTATAAAAATTGGCAAAGCCAATGAAGCTCTGTACTTCCTTGACATTCCGAGGCGTTGGCCATTCGTTTATAGCCTTTACCTTTCGATCTGCCATCGTCTGGCCCTCGGGGCTCAGCATCACTCCCAGGAACTCCACCGTTGTGACATGGAAGTCGCACTTGCTGAGTTTGCAGAACAACAGGTGTTCTCGTAGAATCTGCAGAACCTTAGACACATGCTGTACGTGTTCTGTTTCGTTTTTGGAGTACACCAAGATATCGTCGATATATACCACAACGGAAACATCCAGCATTTCACGAAGAACATCGTTCAGAAAGAACTGAAAGGCCGCAGGGGCGTTACACAGGCCATACGGCATCACCAGGTATTCGTACAGTCCGAACCGTGTTTTGAATGCCGTATTCCATTCGTCCCCTGTTCTCATGCGCACTAAGTGGTATGCCCCTTTCAAGTCGAGCTTGGTGTATACCTTGGCCGTTTTCACTTGCTCCAATAGGACATTGATAAGAGGCAAGGGATAACGGTTTTTTACAGTGATGGCGTTGAGGGCCCGGAAGTCCACACAGGCGCGGAGTTCCCCGTTGGCCTTGGGGATGAAGAACAGGGGAGAAGCGGCCGGAGATTTTGATGGGCGTATGAACCCGAGGCGTAACATATTGTCGATGTATGCACGCAGGTGTGCATTCTCTGGTTCAGACAGCGCGTAGAGCCGTCCACTCGGTGTGCTTGCCCCAGGGACCAAGTCTATCTGGCAATCGTAGATCCTATGCGGTGGGAGCTCTTCGGCTTGTGTGTCATCGAACACATCGGCGTACGCTTGATAGACGTCGGGAAGCTCAACGCATTTTTCGGCCGCGGTGGCAATGGCATGCGGTATCGCGTGCTCTTCCTCCGGAGTAGAAATGGACACCCCGCACTTGCGGGCACAGTAACCAGACGTCATGCTTACGGCGTGGGAGGTCCAGTCGATCGAAGGGTTGTGTTTCTGGAGCCACGGCAACCCCAATATCACTCCGTATTGGGGGGCTTGGATGATGTTGAAGTCGATGACCTCCGTATGTTCCTTCCCGTATCGTGTTCGGATGCTCCCTGTGTGTTGACTGATGGGCCCTGAGGCCAGACGCCGTCCATCCACCGCAAAGACATCCTCTACCACGTTCTTGGATGTAAGCACTATGTATTATATTATTATGGCTAAGTATTTTGCCTTCTCTACGTCCATGAAGAGACCCGTGGCACCCGAGTCTACCATGGCTTCTACTGGAGAGCACTCCCCGCTGACATGTAGGTGAATGGTTATGAACAAGTGTCTTTGGTTAGTCAACGGTTTCACCTGTACGGAAGGGATCAAACAACGACTCCCGGAATCCCCTTCTCTCTTCCTGGAGCACATCAGTTTTCCGCAGGGTTGTCAAAAGGTGCGGCTGACATCCTGGGGCCCTTGTAGCGACTGGTCTTTGGTTTGACCGGACACTCCCTCACAAAGTGGCCTTTCTTGCCACAATACAAGCATAGGCCCTGTTTGCGTCGTGAATCCCTTTCTGTGGACGTTAAGCTGGCCTGTATGGCCCCTACATCCATTGGCTCGGATCGTGCTGGAGGGGGTGTTTCGGTGGCCCCTGAAGGCCCGTGGACTGGTAGGGTTTTATCCTTTTTCTTCTGATCCCCATGGCGTTCCCCTAGTCTGTGGTCAAGTCGAAGGACCATACTGATGAGATCTGCACACGTGGCTGGTTGAGGGTCGATTTGGGTTACCACGTCTTTTAGCTCTTCGCTTAAGCCTTGATGGAAAAGCGCAGCCCATTTTTCCTCTGGCCACTTGGTTTCCGACACCAGTCTTCGAAAGGAGTTCATGTACTGCACTAGCCCGTTGTTGCCCTGGCGTAGTTCTAGCAGCTCTCTGTCTGCCGTATACGAATCGGCTCTCCTGTCGAACACCTTTATGAATTCCTCCTGGAAAGTGTCCCAATCGTGGATGAGAGGGTCATCTCTGCTCACTAGTGGTACTGCCCACTGAGCTGCGTTTCCGGCCAGATAAGAAATCAGAAAGGCGACTCTCGCCTGGTTTGTGGGGAACGACCGTGGCTTGCAGGAGAAATGCAATGCCACTTGTGTAAGGAACACTTGCACCGTGCTTGGATCGCCGCTGTAACGTTCTGGTGTAGCAAGCGGTATAGACACCGGCAACTCCACTACCACCGCAGCCAGCTGAGCCACCACTGGCATACCAACATCAAACGGGTTCCGTTGGAGGTGTTCCATTCTGGCCCGTATGTCTGCAGTTTCCAACCTGGAGGCCGCTAGCTCATTCTGCACTGCTTGGAGGGTGGCTAACACATCGTCCATGTCGGCCATGTTCAACAACCCAACCGGGAGGCTGATTAAGAAGTTGAAGGTCGTATATTTTGTAATCCCTGAGTGCCCTCGGGATTGGGTGTGAACCTATCTCTTAAACTGTGGCACACAGACACTGGAATAAGGCAACGCAATCCAAGGTTAAAGTATGAGGGTTTTATGAGCAATACATATACTTCTAGATTGGTACGTTCACGCTAATACAACAAGGGTTAACTCCACCCTAGGTGCTCATTACGTCTTTAGACCGTCCTCCGCATGAGTGCCCGTCCAGACACTCTCCAACGGAGGGCACAATGCTAAGTAATGGCCGACAATGCCACTCGACCGTCCTGCGACACTCAGTCTGCACCGTCCCCCGCAAGAATGCCAGTCCCGGCACTCCCCAACGTGGGGTACAGTAAGTCTGGTTGTGTAACACCAGAGACCCGAAAGACGTAAAGGCTGCTAGTCCGGAAAGCCCTCTACCACAGTCACTAAACCGGAATCAATTGTTAGCTACACTGGGTGAGCAGTTATACTCACTGGCTCCCCTGTGTTAATTGTCAAAGCTGTAGAGCCAATTATAAGTCCTGATCGCCCTTAGTGCGTGCTACGGGCATTGCAGCTTACCCGCTCTTGTGCCTTGATTATTCCCCCTCTGCACCAGGAGGCTTCCGTGAATAAACGAGTCCGCCGTGCGCGTGGGCGCGCAGAACTCCTGACAAAGCGGCCATAGGCTTGGGGCTTCGTTACATCCCCTAGGGCTTTCAAGAAAACAAGCGTAGGAGGTAGAATGTCTCTTACCTTGCGAAGTACCCCAGCTCGGCGATGCGGCAGCAATATACGACAGGGTCCGCGGGCGCCGCCATCTCTTAAATACTTCCCTTTGGAGTGCGCATGAGCCGCGCAGTGCCTCACGGGAACTGTAGTTCCTTCCGGGGTCGCGAACCCGGAAATCTAGTCCGATGCAATCGCGATGTCGTCCTCTTTCCCATCGCTGTTTTTCTTCGCCCCGGGAAATGTATGACACAAATGATGGAAAATAGCCAGGTACATATATAGAAGTATAGGGTATAGAAGCCTGGGAGTAGGCTTCAGTAAAGAGCAAAGTTTTAAGGCCCTTTCGGAAGAGGACAAGAGATTCTTGGTCCCTGAGTTCCAAAGGGAGCTCGTTCCAAAGTCTGGGAGCGAGGGAGGAGAAAGCCTTGCCTCCCCATCCCGCTTTAGCAACTCGAGGGATGGTCAGCAAATTCTGGCTGGCAGAGCGCAAGGCCCTACCAGGGACATAGGTTGACACTAGGGACCTGATGCCCTCAGCACCAGCACCATGAAGAGCCCGGTGGGTAATGGTCAGGATTTTAAATTTTATCCTGGCATACACGGAGCCAGTGAAGACTTTTCCTGATCAAGGTTCCTGAAGAGCGTCTGGGGGCATTGATGACAAACCTCGCTGCAGCGTTCTGGACGACTTGCAGGGGATGGATTAGTTTGTTGCTCATGCCAAGGTATAAGGCATTGCAGTAGTCCAGGCGCGAGGATAGGAGGGCAACAGAAACCAGTTTCCGGGCGTCAGGAGAGAGGTAGTGGGTAAGTTTTCTTAACACCCCTAGAACCCCGCAGCAGGTTAAGACCGTTCTGTTAACTTGCTTATCGAAAGCAAGTGAGGTGTCAAATATGGCTCCCAGGTTACGGGCGACGGGAGAAGGCTGGGGCATGTTCCCAGTGTCTGTGGCCACCAGTCGGCTGACCAAACCCCCTTGTTTCCACCAAAGACAAGGATCTCAGTCTTTTCCTCGTTTAACTTGAGGAAGTTCGAGGCCATCCAACCTGCCACTGCTTCCATGCAATTTCTAAAATGTAGGGCCGTGGTCTCGACAGATTGCGACAGAGAGACTATGATCTGGGTGTCATTGGCGTACGAGAGCACTTCCAGTCCAAAAGTTCTGACAAGCCTAGCAAGTGGGGACACATAAACGTTAAAGAGCGCAGGGCTCAGAGAGGAGCCCTGCGGGACCCCACACTGCAGAGGCTTGGCGGTGGAAAGGAAGTCACCCAATTTGACCCTTTGCTCCCGAGGTTGAGGAAGGAAGTGAGGAGGCTCAGAGCCAGACCCTCCACCCCCGTCTCCCTGAGACGGGAGGCCAGGATGGTAGGGGACAGGGTGTCAAATGCTGCTGTAAGATCGAGCAGGATCAGAAGAGTAGCCTGACCTCTGTCGACCTTAGCGCAGATGTTATTGACCACCACTGTGAGGGCTGACTCAGTGCTGTGCGCCTTTCGAAAGCCATGCTGAGAGGGGTCAAGCAGGCAGGTCTTATCAAGAAAGGCGCTAAGATAGAAATTCAGATGAGCCTCCAGCATCTTGGCTGGAGCAGGAAGGAGGGAAATGGGACGAAAGTTCTTCAGAGTCCCAGGATCCAAGGAGGCCTTTTTCAGGAGGGGTTTAACGATGGCAGTCTTACAGGATGCTGGAAATGATCCGCTGGAGATAGCCCTATTCATAAATTCCAGCAAGGGGGGAAGTAAGTTATCCCTGCAATTTTTTAGAATTTTAAGCGGGTACGGGTCGAGGGGAGATCCTGAATTGATCGAGTCCAGAAGCTTGTCGAGGACCTCAGTCGTAAGAAGGGGAAAACTGGAGTAGGTTTCATTGAAGACTGGGATATGCTCTAGACTGGGAGGGGGATCATGGGTGAGATTATGAGTCTGGAGTGCTGTGTATATGTCCAATATTTTAGTGTGGAAGAAGGTGGAGATCTGAACACAAGGTTCTTGCGAGGGAACTATGGGATCAGGATGTTGGATAAGAGTTAAGGTATCTACCACCTTAAAAAGGTCTCCAGGGGAAGTGAAAGATGAGGTTAGATTGGAAAAGTAAATTTGCTTTTCGGCTAACACCGCCGCTTTATAGCTCTTAAGGAGATTTTTATGCTTGGACCGTTGGTCAGCATCAGGCTGGGCTCTCCAGAGCCTTTCTTGCCTCCTAAACTCCTGTCTCTGCAATCTAAGGGATTCTGAGTACCAGGGCGCTGACGGGCGTTTCCTGGCACAGTAGTGGGATTTAAGCGGGGCGAGAGTGTCCACAGCCCTAGAGATAGTGCTTGCGAACTCGCGGGCAGTGGTATCAATGTCCTGAGAGGGGGAGGCTTAAAGTTGGCGATGAGAGGGCCAAGGGATTCATTAGACAGGCCCCTATAACTCCTCTTCAGGACCCAACAGTTCATATCCGTGGGAGGGGCGGAAAAAGAACCTGACGCAAATTCCAAGGGGACTGCTTTATGATCCGACCCGGAGAGGGACAAAGGGGAGCCAATCTCTAGCCTGGGGTCGTTCGTAAACACCCCATATAAGATGTGGCCAGCAGAATGGGTAGGAAAAAGCACTTTTTGGGAAAGGCTGAGAGAAGCCAGTAAGTCCACAAGGGACATTGTATCAGCCGAGTTGAGATTTTCTAAATGGAAATTGAAATCTCCAAGAATAGTCAGGGAGGGCCTATTAATAAACGGTTCGATTACTTCGAGTAGATCGGCGGCGAGCAAAGACCTAGAGCCCGGAGGTCTGTAGATAAGGATACCTGCAAATTTTTCCTTGGGGGAGGTGCTGAGGGAGAAGAAAAGGGCCTGAAAAGATTTCTGGGGGGAAGGAAGGGACTCCATGCGACAGGTGAAGGAATTTTTATATATAATGCCTGTTCCACCCCCTCTACGACCCTCTCTGTCTTGTCTCACCATGGAATAACCATCAGGGAGGGCGTTAATCAGGTCGGGACCTGCTTAGTCTGAGCCCCACGTTTCGGTGACAAAGACCCAAGAAGGTTTTCTTTCCGATACAAATTCTCGGAATGCAAAGTTATTTTTGACCAGGGAACGAGCATTAATAAGAAAGCCTACTTCTTTCAAGGAAGGGGGGGGGGTCCTGTGCCCCAGATATCCTAGGTGGATTTGCAGCGTAAGCAGGATTTAGCGGACAAGGTTCGTTCGTACAGCTGCAATTTAAGCCATGAAGCAGTTGCTCGGGAAATAGTTTGTGATGGCACACTTGCCGGGAGGGTCTGAGTGATTTGAGAGTGCTAAATAGGTCCCTAAGGTTATCAGGGGGAGAGATAAGAGGCTGAGCAGCACGCCTGACCCCTGACGCCTCCTTGGCGCTGACGGGCGCAGACGGGCAGGACTCTGGCATGACTCCGGCTTGAGTCCGGCCCGTCCGCAATGCGCGTCCGCTGCGCGGAGAAGACGATCACCCCCTTTTATGGCCGACTAGAGCGCGTCCGAGCGCTGGAATACCCCCAATATGGCCGCCAAAACCAAGGTCGCCTCCCCGGGGCCGAGCTCTCAACGTCAATGCTCAGCTGAGAGCGGCCCGGGCAGCGACTGGTAAGGGGAGGTCCTTAGGCAGGTAGGAATATTGGTTACGATCTCGTACTAATGCTCCACACACAATGCACAATTAGAAAAGGCTTTTTTCAAATCAAGCCAGATAAGAAGCTTTTTAGATCAAGCTGAGCGCAGAGTAGAACTGTGTTAAAAACAGGCAAGAGTACGTAGAGAAATTCCCGGCTTATTGCCTCAGGAGGGGGAAGGTACAACAAGCTAAGACGAGCGCAGGGTCATGGGACCCCTTTTATGGCCGACTAGAGCGCGTCCAAGCGCTGGAATACCCCCAATATGGCCAGCAAAACCAAGTTTGCCTCCCCGGGGCTGAGCTCTCAGCGTCAATGCTCAGCTGAGAGCGGCCCGGGCAGCGACTGGTAGGGGGAGGTCCTTAGGCAGGTAAGAATAGTGGTTACGATATCGTACTAATGCTCCACACACAATGCACAATTAGAAAATGCTTTTCAAATCAAGCCAGATAAGAAGCTTTTTAGATCAAGCTGAGCGCAGAGTAGAACTGTGTTCAAAACAGGCAAGAGTGCGTAGAGAACCTTCCGGCTTATCGCCTCAGGAGGGGGAAGGTACAACAAGCTAAGACGAGCGCAGGGTCATGGGACCCCTTTTATGGCCGACTAGAGCGCGTCCGAGCGCTGGAATACCCCCAATATGGCCGCCAAAACCAAGTTCGCCTCCCCGGGGCCGAGCTCTCAGCGTCAATGCTCAGCTAAGAGCGGCCCGGGCAGCGACTGGTAGGGGAGGTCCTTAGGCAAGTAAGAATAGTGGTTACGATCTCGTACTAATGCACCACACACAATGCTCAATTAGAAAAGGCTTTTCAAATCAAGCCAGATAAGAAGCTGTTTAGATCAAGCTGAGTGCAGAGTAGAACTGTGTTAAAAACAGGCAAGAGTGCGTAGAGAACCTTCCGGCTTATCGCCTCAGGAGGGGGAAGGTACAACAAGCTAAGACGAGCGCAGGGTCATGGGACCCCTTTTATGGCCGACTAGAGCGCGTCCGAGCGCTGGAATACCCCCAATATGGCCGCCAAAACCAAGTTCACCTCCCCGGGGCCGAGCTCTCAGCGTCAATGCTCAGCTGAGAGCGGCCCGGGCAGCGACTGGTAGGGGAGGTCCTTAGGCAAGTAAGAATAGTGGTTACGATCTCGTACTAATGCTCCACACACAATGCACAATTAGAAAAGGCTTTTCAAATCAAGCCAGATAAGAAGCTGTTTAGATCAAGCTGAGCGCAGAGTAGAACTGTGTTAAAAACAGGCAAGAGTGCGTAGAGAACCTTCCGGCTTATCGCCTCAGGAGGGGGAAGGTACAACAAGCTAAGACGAGCGCAGGGTCATGGGACCCCTTTTATGGCCGACTAGAGCGCGTCCGAGCGCTGGAATACCCCCAATATGGCCGCCAAAACCAAGTTCGCCTCCCCGGGGCCGAGCTCTCAGCGTCAATGCTCAGCTGAGAGCGGCCCGGGCAGCGACTGGTAGGGGGAGGTCCTTAGGCAAGTAAGAATAGTGGTAACGATCTCGTACTAATGCTCCACACACAATGCACAATTAGAAAAGGCTTTTCAAATCAAGCCAGATAAGAAGCTTTTTAGATCAAGCTGAGCGCAGAGTAGAACTGTGTTAAAAACAGGCAAGAGTGCGTAGAGAACCTCCCGGCTTATCGCCTCAGGAGGGGGAAGGTACAACAAGCTAAAGCAGTTGTGATTTTGTCAATGGCCTGTGCAATTTCTTCATGCTAATGCTAACACCAATGGGCTCATTATGATGGCTGGAGGACAGCCATCCCCGGGCCAGGGGGGGCGATCCTCCTGCCATCATAATGTGCTAAAATTACTGCTACAATACCCTTTATTGACAATACTCTAGTGATATGAGGTAATGGGTGTTGTATTCTTTTTTTACACAGGTAATAATATTAATACGTGTCTATTCATAAATGCAAAATAATACAAATATAAACAGAATGTAAATAAATTACAATAATAATGAATTTTGGAAAAGAAGTCTATTTAAATTTTACCAGTACATGAATAGGAAAAGGATAATAGGTGAAGCAATATTCAATGACATGGACAAGAAGTCTATTTAAATTTTACCAGTACATGAATAGGAAAAGGATAATAGGTGAAGCAATATTCAATGACATGGACATTTCCTTACATTTACATAATGATCAAACAAAAACAAAATGCAAAAAATTAACCAACAATTCATATTCTTTTATACAGTTTCATGTAATCTTTTAAATTATTGACAGAAAGAGTAGTTTAATTTGTAAACAACATATGAAGTAAACCGTTTATTAATGGTTCAAGCAAAAACTGTGAACACCATGAATTTTTAAATTATTATGGCCTCATTGTCACAACAGAGTTTGGATAACTAACCTTAATAAGCCGGGTACAGCAGGAGCAATGAGGATGCTAGTTAACCCCTTCCCTTTAAGAGGCACTACCTGTGAGCTGTTCTAAACTCGCTCTGCAGATATTACCCCAGCCAGGGAAGGTGAAAAAAGGGATAAACCAAACAATAACGTTGTAGCAGCAAGAACACTCAATGGTGTGGATGTAGGAGTTGGAGGCTTCACTCCTATGAGATCCCAGTGTTCCCCTGCATGAGAGACACAATACAACATTCATGAGTTTCCTGGCACCACCTACTCTGTAGGAATAAATGTATATATACTGTATGTCTAAACTTACATAATATCTGCCACAATCATCCAAGAACAAAAAAGGCTCAAAAGGTAAAAATAAAGAAAATAAATCAAAGTTTCTGTTGCCTCTAATAATCCAGGATTTGCAATACTCAGCAGAATAAGCTTCAGAAGAAGTCAATGTAGAAATGTACTTATCTGATATCGTTATCTTTGAACCACAAGTATTTCCTTCAAAGCTGGGATCGCCGTTGGTTCAAGTTACACAATGTTAAGAATCACACTGGTAACATCCAAGATACACAAAACCCATCCGAGCCTCGCAACGGCTCAATTGTGCACAAAAACAAAAGGTAATCCAAAGAGGGGAGGCACTGTAAACCTTTCTGCATATAGCACAACTAAGGAAATAAAAAAAAAAGAGCTTGTCTTCTTGCGAGCACTTCAGCGCATGTTATGGTTGTAGAAATGACCAGATCCAGCCAGGAAGTTCTGAGCACGTATATCATGGTCATGCATCAGCGCTGGAATAATTGTTGATTACTGGTCTCTGCCGGCGGGTGAAATGGACGTGTTTGCGCTCCACGCGAACACATAAATTACAAACAATGAGGCTTGCAGAATACCGGTCTCTACCGGCGAGTGAACGGACGCCTTTGCGTTCCAGCGAGAACGCATGATACGAACTAAGGCAGATATCTGTTAACACTCTGGACTCTTGAGTGCCATCAACCCAGGGGCAGCGTCTCTTCCGGATGTAGAATTCAGCGGAGCATACAGGTGACAAGCACCAGGCAATGGGAAGGAGGTGCTTATAAGGAAGTAGATTGAATAAAGGATAGTAGACCGAGAAGACAGAACTACCCTTTTGGTTTTCTGGGATATGTAGTTCTCTAACCCTTTACGTCACATTCATACATAATTGGCTTCCCCCTTCATTCTGGTCAAAATGTGACACTCATGATGGAGAATGTCTAAGATTTTTCATATGAACCATGTTCAATAAACTTATAGCACAATCTGGTTAAAAAAAATACAAAAATTAAAATTTAAAATGAATGAAATATAACTTTATGTGAACAAATAAACCTTCAAGCATAATAACATTAACATTGAAAAATACAGACACAAAATTAAAAAAAATATAAGGCAACTAAAATGAACTAAATACCAAATACAACTAATATTATTTAGACAACAACATTTTTAAATATACAAAAAGGATTATTAAACATATCTTAATAATTAGAAAAATGTAGTAACATCTGTGAATACGACAGATACTACAAAAAATAGGATGTTTACAGTAGGAACAACATTGAGTCACTGGGGTATAATGAATAATATTCTCATCCTTACTCTGTGCAACTTTGCTGATAGAGTAAATAAAAAGAAACTGCCACATGTTAGAAACTCAATTTAATTGGCAACAATATAAGATTATTCATTTAAAAATTGAGTGGAGATCTTTGAGAAGTAATTTAAACAAATACACTTCGTATTTAATTTGTTTAATAATCATATTTGTTTTATTTACATCCCAAAATAATCCAACACTATATTCAGATGAATTTTTAAGCAAAAACATATAATAAAAAAAACATTACTTAATAAATATAACATTAAAAAATTGGATAATTTCTTATTACACAAATAAATAACTTCCCACAAGATCCTCTTACAAATAGAGCAAAACACACTTAGAGCCCGGATTTCACTGTTGGTCTGAATTGCCTACAACCAAAACCGTCTGAGTTTGTGAATCGGCCTTCCATAGGCCTGTGATTCCACACACTGATTTAGGATGGGACCACACACGGTGCGTTTGCAAACTCCCAATTATGTATGTGAGCTTAAGCTAAGGTATGAAACAGACTGTCTCACAAACTCCCATAGAGAAATAGAAGTTTGTTTAATAAAATGCACTATGGAGATAGTGGTGATCACAGCACAATTGTGTAGACAAGTATTCCAGTCTTGCCTCAACTTGATGATTGGTTGTTGAATGTGTTCTCATCCATATCAGTCATCAACCGCCCAGACTACGGCGAACCACCTGCATTTGCTAGGGTACATTTTAAACTTGCATGAAGTCACACCTGGTTCACACTCAACGCTTACTTTCATTGTATCAGTTCGGAAATCTGTGCAGTTTAAGGCTTATCATCCGTAGCAGCAATTCAAGGATATTAAGTCTACGATACTGATGTTTGAACCTCTATACGGGATTTTGGAGATAATGAATCTGAGGCAGTTCGGCCTCCTGCACCCCGCTTGTGGATCATGCCACATGGCAGATTTAGGGTCAGCAGTGTGACCTGAAATTTAACATGGAACTGCATCAGGTTAATCACACCAACCTGGCATTTACCAACCAATTTGCAACACAGATTTAAATTAAATACAAAAAGTGAACCTCCATAATTCACATAATTAATTATCAATCAAACAAATAATAATAATTTAAAAGAAAATTGAAAAGAACAAAATTACTGTACTAACCAAACGTTTCCACTTTATGACCTAAATCCACAAACAAAATAATAATTAAGCCATTGACAAAAATATTAAACAACAAAAAATGAAGATTTATGAGCAAACAATGATTATTAGAAAACTGAATTACTTTTCCCCATCTACCATAATAAAAGAATTTCACAATTTTAAGAAATACGTTTACATTAATGAATTAATATAAATTAGCAACAAATCATTATATAATGTAATCAATTTTTCTTCACACCATTTACAACAGTTAGCCACACATCTCACACATCACAAATTTTTATGCATTGACATTTTCAGTTTTTTTATTTATTTTTAACATTAAGGGGCCCATTAGGATCTCAGGTGGATCGCCACCACCCGTATGGTGGTGGCAATCCTCCCGAGATCCGTCCCCGCCCGCTACCCATTTCACCTTCTGCCATATTACTATGGCGGGGTACCGCAGAAGACGAAAAGACCGTCCGCTGCTTTTCCGCCCAGTCAACAAGTCGACCGGGCAAAAAAGAGTTTAATATGGTGCCAGTGTCTGTTAGACACCGCCAGCCATATTACCATGGGGCGGAAACATGCCTTTCCATGGCGGCATTGCCACCACGGAAAGGCATGCAGTAATTGCTTGTAGAGGTCCGTTGCGGGCCCCCAGGGACACTGGGGAGGGTGTGGGGTGCACATGGGGGTGCCTATGGTACCCCCCTGCAGTTCCATGCACAACATGGCAGGCACCGCATGGTGCCTGCCATGTTGTGCATGGAACTGCACAACATGCCTTCCTGGCATTGTGGCGGACAGTGCTCAGTGCACCGCCCACCACAATGTCAGGAATGCAGGATGCGTCCACCACTGTGGAGCGGGCGCATCTGAATGGCCCCCACGGGACCCCCCACCCTTATGGCGTGCGGTCCCATTTCATGATAGGATGATGGGCGGACAAAGTCCTCCCGCCATCCTAATGGCCCCCTTAATATTAAATAATTATTGATTAATAAAACAACTATCATAATATGCCAACAATAAATTCTACCACCAATTTTGTAAAACATGGAACAATTTGCATAATTAAATAACAATTAACATTTCAAATATAACTAATTATTAATACATTAATTTATACATTAAAGAAAGTAAAATAAAAAGAAATTAATGTTATTTCTCAAATATTAATGATTGGTTTAATAAATACATTATTTTCCACCCTACTCCCCTATCAACACCCAACCCGCTCTTAAAAAAATTACACAAATAAAATAATTGCTAATTAAATATTAATAATTAAAAACAAAATAACAAAAAAGTTAATAAACAAATTACCACTATTAGCAATCCTAATTTGTTAAAAATTAAATATTATTAATTCAAAATTGGTATTGAATTATTTAAAATTAAATTAATTAGCACCATATTCTCCTGCAAACACACAACCCGCTCTTATTAACATTAGACCTATTTAACAATTAAATAATAAATACAAATTAAACAAATATAAATAAATTAATTATAACTTAATACCCAAAAATAACACTATAAATTTAGAAAAAAAATGATTTTAAAAGAATTATTATTTGTATTTTATTTAAATTACCTCCCCCCTTATACCTATTTAAACCCACAACTCGCAACGCATTTAAAATGCAAAATATTATTTTTTTAAATTGTATAAGTTATATCATTTGATTACAAATAGTAATAGAGCAAAGCAATAATTACGCACAAAAAATGAGAACATACAGTTTTAAATGTGAAAGTAAAATACATAACACTTATTAAAAAAACTATATTTTGTACAAATATCATTTTTACAAACAATAATATTAAGTTTGATATTGAAAAAAATATATTTCTTACATGAAACTTGATTTTCTTGACCAGCATTTTCTTGCTTGCAGTCAATCTTTAGGAATGTCAATATTTTACACTTGATATTATTGCGAGTCGACTTTTCCTACTCGATATTCTCACTCTTTACCCTGCTGGATAGTTACGCAAAATTGAAAATTGCAAGCTAAAGTTTTCCACATCCCTGAGGAAATTGCACAAAGCTTTGAAAACTTCAAAGCAGCCCTTCATTGAGCAGACCGCTCACATACGCCAGTCAAAAGCTACCTCTGTGTATGGGATATCCCCCTTCCACAGCTTCTTAGAGGGACAAGGGGAAATGGGTTGAGGATAAGCACCAAACACCCTTTCTGACTGGCATTTTATGGCGTGTTAACTGCCATGAAAGTCACTGCCACTGTTTTAAGGATTGCAATCCCTCTGATGACCTCATTGATCCTGTTGGATGCATGGAGGTCAGTGTCTCTGGCAGCCCTCTCTCCGCAAGCCATCATAATCATTTTTGCTATCCTGAAGGGTCACGGGCTGACGGTGGTAGTCAAAAGGGCATACTATTGCGCCCACATTTGCGTTTGCAGCATAATCCAGTGCGTGTAATCAGTGAAGGTGTCGTTGGAAGGCAACTATAACCCATATCATATTGATGCCCTATCTGAAGTATTCCCATGCAAAGGGGTACAATTAACTCACTCACATCCTTTCAATGCAACAATAGAGTAAGTGTTGGATTGGGAGGGGTAAAATATTAACTATAGTTAGTGCCAGAGTAGGATAAACCTGTAAATGAGTTTATACTCTCTATTCACACAAAAGTGAGGCCAATAGTATATAATGTTCGTGATGCGGAATGATACTATGTAACATTCATCCACCATTAAATTTAGATTCATTAAATGAGTAATACACTTCTAATTAATCAAAAATAATGAAATACATTGTAAAACAAAAAATACATATCTAATTGTTAATTAACCAAAAATTGTCATAAAATATAAATACATTGAACATAGCTTACAATGGCTAAATAACATAATATACTTGTAAAAAATGTTGATCTAAAAAATATAGATGAAAAAATGTAAAATGCAAAAGTAATGACTCCCTGTACTTAAGCAGGTAAATCCAAAATATTGCTTTATAAATTGAAATATATATAATTAAATAATACATATTAAATGTATTAAATGATTCAAATATAATATTTTAAAATAACTAGTGAGTGGCTATACATTGTAACAAATGTAACATGTAATTTTTCTTATTTTTTTAAAAACTGTATATATAAATACTCCAGTAACATAAAAGCAATTTTAACCAAAACTTTTTTTAAAAAAATCCTTAAGCTATTTAAACAATCTTTCAAATTATATTTAACACTACAGGCAGTGCAACAGTAGGAAAACTGTTGGATAGTGGATGGATACGAAATAACTATTCACACTCACAAAAAGTTAATCAATAGGGAAAGTGTTGATTATTAGAGGGCTAAACATTAGTATTCCCACTACAATCAGTGCAAGAATGGTGGAAGTGTTGCATATCTGAGGTGTAAAAATTAGTATTCAAACTCCTGTGATTGAAAACATGGTGAAAGTGTTGGATAGCGGATGGGCAAAAATTATTAATCCACGTCCAATGTGTGCAACAGTAGTAAAAATGTTGAATAGCTGAGGGGTAAAATTTACTATTATCACTCCAGTGTGTGTAACTGTAGGGAAAGTGTTGGATATTGGATGTGTACACATTATTAATACAACTGCAATTAGTGCAACAGTGGGGAAAGTGTTTGATAGCATAGGGGTAAAACTTACAGTTCCCACTAAAGTGAGTGCAACAGTAGGGAAAGTGTTGGATAGCGGTCAGGTAAAAATTATTATTCCCAATCCAAGGAGTGCAACAGTAGGGAAACTGTTGGATAGTGGAGGGATAAAACTTACTATAACTCCAGTCAGTGCAACAATATGGATAGTGGCGGAGGGGTAAAATCAACTGTTCACACTCCGGTGAGTGCAACAATCGGGAAAGTGTTGAATATCATAGGGTTACAATTTAATATTGACACTCCAATAAGTGTAACAGTATTGAAAGTGTTGGCTACCGGAGGAATACAACTAACTATTAACACTCCAGATTGCACCACAATAGTGAAACTGTTTGATACAGAGGACTAAAAATTAATATTCATCCATGGGTGAGAGCAACATTAGTGAACGTTATGGATAATGGAGGTGTAAAAGTTAGAATTCATACTCCAATCAGTGCAACAGTATTGTGTTGCTGAGGGGTAGCAATTAATATTCTCAATACCGTGAGTTCTAAAATAAATATAAACAAAGTATTAACATCAAAAATATTCTTATAACAAAAAAAGGTAAAAAAATATGAATATGTTAAAAATTAAAATTCAAATATATATAATCTTTGAAATGTAAATGCAAAATATTATAATGTGCAAAGCATATAATGCAAACCTTGTGATATTTTTCAAATAAAATTAAATTAAAAAGTACATATATTTACTTTGAAATTATTTACAAATAAAAGCTTATTTATTACATACATTTACTGTTTATATTTCCTAAAGTATAACACCACACAATTAACATAAAAGCTGTAAATGAAAAATTCAAAAAAATCACTTTTTTAGGATATATAATTATTATTTCAAAAAATAGTAATAAATAAATCTCTTAAAAATCATTAATCTTAACCAACTTTAAAACTATTGAAACCACAAACCACATTTAAATGTAAAGTTTTAAAATACAAAGAAATACAAATTAAATAATGTTTCATTTAAGAAAAACAGTATTAAAAAACGAATTGAAAGGAGGTCAAATGAATGTACTACACACCCTTTACACGATAAAAATGCAACACATACCCCAAAAATATAAAGAATTACACTAATTAAATATCCGTAAATATTTACTATCAACGATCCAAAAATTATTACAAAATTAAACATGATTCACTTTCCAACCTTAAGGCATATAAACACCACAACCCACACAAAAAAATACATTTCATAATTTCTGTATTTAATGTTGCAATAATTATTATTAATTCAGAAATAATTATTAATTAATGGAAAATAATTATTTACCGCCATTTACACACATAAAATCCTTAAGCCGTGACTAAAATTAAATACACAATTTCCGTGTACATTTTCATTTAATTAATTAATAGCAATGAACAACAAATTGGTAATTAATCAGAAAAAACCTTACTTCACACACTTCACTCCCTATAAACCACAGAATGGGTATCTAAAAAAAATTACACAATGACCGGTATATTAGCAAGTAGTTAATTAATATTGACAAACTATAATTTTCTAAGTAATTAATAAAAAAATAATTACCAATATTCACAATATGACGTCTTAATTCAAAAAGTATTAAACAATAAAAATATAATCCATAAATTATAATAATGAAATGCCTACACACCCTATTCCACCATTAAATCAAGTACGCAAACCGAAATAAAAATACTAAAAAATATTAATAAAATTATAACACATCTACCCCAAAAAAATGTTATACAAAAAAGGGATTTACATTTAAAATATATACTAAAATACATAACACTAGTTAGAAGTTCAAAAATGTAAAAACCATTTATAAAAAAGTGATATTGAAGATTTCTATATTTTTAAAAACAGAGGGGCCGATTACGATGGCTCGCTGGTGGAAAAGGGACCGGCCGCCATTGGTGCGGCGGTCCCGCACAACGAATTAGGATGCGCCCACCACACTGGCGGGTGCATCCTGTATGTTTACATTGTGGCGGGTGGCAGCACCCCACCAACGCAACCCCCTGGGGGCCCGCAACGGGCCCCCAAAGGCATTTCAGCCTGTCTTTTTGCAGCGGGAACTTTGCAGCAAAAGACAGGCATCCAAATGACCACAGCGGTGCCTGCACTACACCACCTCCATCGGCCCCTTGTACCTGGTCCCGCAAGGTGGGCTTAAAAGGCCCGCCTTGCGGGACCACGGCGGATGATCTTTCCATCCGCCGAGGTACCTTTTCCCTTCCCACCATCATCCTAATGTGGCGGTGGGAATTTTAAGGGTGATGGCGGTAAATCCGCGACTGTCAGGCCGGTGGTCCTCACCGCCGGGCCGGCGGTCGTGGATTTACCGCCATCGTAATTGGCCCCCATATTTAAAAAATGAAAAACAACATTTACGGGACCATTAGTATGCTGGGCTGATCACCACCTCCGGCCAAGCGGGGGCGATCCTAATGCCATCCTGCAATGTTTCACCCCCGCTACTTTTTGATGTTTGAGGCGTCCACGTCCGACTGGATAGGCATGCGGTTTTCAATGTTGGGGGCCGTTAGAAGAGCCACTGAGTGTTGGGGGTTGCATTTTTCGGGGTACCTGTGGTAACCCCCTACATTGGCATGGACAAGGTGGCAGGCACTGGGCGGTACCTGTCACCTTGTGCATGTCAATGCACAACATGCATTCCCAGCATTGTGGCGGGCGGCGCTGTGAGAACCGCTCGCCACAATGCTGGGAGTGGGTGATGGCAATGCCAGAGTGGCGGCGCCATCCTAATTGCAGCTGCGGTACCGCCACACACCTGGTGGACGGACCCGCTTACTGTTACTTGGCGGGCAGACTCAGTCCACCCGCAATCATAATGGTACCCTTAGTACTCAATATATATGTTGTTCGACATTTTGTACTCTATAGAATGTCTGAACACCAATAACAAGTTTCAAAAAACATATAAATGTATTCATATCGATATTTTTAAAAGTATATAAATTCAAATTCTGAAAATAGAAACCGCCAATAAGTACCATATTTTTAACATTTATAAAAATAAAAAATAAAATGTAATTGTGAAAATTAACTTAAGTACAATAAAATAAGCATTAGTAAAATTGTTAATACTTAAATAACTTTATACCCTACGGTTAGGGGTGCTACCGGTCGTCTTGTTTAAATTCAGATTTAAGGCAGATCCTGTTTACATCTTGAGAATCTGAAAAGTCAATTTAGGTTAGTAGGTAAATTTTAGAATTGAGTTAGAAGTGTTAATTATTAGTTAAACCCATTTAGTTATGGTCAATGGTAAATTGCTTTTGACAATGCTTTTTTTTTTTTTTTTTGTCCTCATCTTGCGATTACTGTATGCTTACGGAGTATAAGGTGTCTGCCTCTTTGATCTTTTCCGACACTGCCCCTTGAGCTCTCTTGTTTGGGGAATTATGACCTCTTGTTGGTTTGAGGAGTATCCTTTACTCGTTACATACCAAAGCTTCTGGCTTTGATCGAGGGGAGCTAGCCAACTTGGCTACTCGGCAAGTACCATACTTGTCCACCAGAAAATGTATCGCTTTAATCATAGGACTTAGGTGTGGTACTTATTTGGGGTTTAAGAAGATTTCAAAACTATCCCAAAACTTAAATCTTTTGCTTCCATTACATAACTTGTCCAGTTTATTGATTCTTATTGCCGAGTTCAGCCATTCTGCATGAGTCGGGCAGGTGGATCCTATCCATTTGATACAAATCTCCCTCCTTGCAAGAACTATTAACACAAAGAGGAGATTCTCCTGTGTTCCTTAGTAAGCCCCCCTTCATTACCTGAGTCTAATATCCCAAAAAGAACAAGAGTAATACTCACAGTTAGTTGTTTGGACAGGATAGTACTCAAGGTCTTACCGACTTGGTCCCAAAACTCTTTCAATTGAGGGCAGTTTTTAAACATGTGGATATCGTCTGATTTTTCCTCTCCACATTTGGGGCATTTCTTTATTCCAGCATTTTTATATTTGGAGAGTTTTTTTGGTGTCCAATACGCTCTATGGATTGTATATAAATGATTTCTCTTCAGAGCCGCAGATTTCAGGTTGGACCAGCATTTGTCCACTGATTTTTCCCAAATTAAATCCAGATCCGTTATTTCAAAGTCTTTCCCCCATATTTGGGTTTCCATGTTAACATTAATATCGTTGGCTGTAATCAGAGCCCAGTACCACTTTGCCACTTCTTTCGGTGGTCGCGTTGTTTTGATCATTTCATCTTCCAATTTTTCATTACCGTTCATACTGAGCAAAGTTCTAGACCAACTTAACAATTGATAATATTTAAATCTGGATAGAGTATTATTTGTTATTTCTTGCAGCTCTAACCATGTTTTAAGATTGGACCGTTTAGTATTTGTCCCCAATTTTTGATGTTGGCTCTTTTCAGTGCCAATGCGAGAGTGTCTCTTAAGCATTCTGGGGTTCCAGGAGATTCCCAGATTGGAGCCCACTTGCTATAGTACGATATTTTTAGCATGCCTCTAATTTGTGTCCACATTTTTGCTGCATCCCTTAATATCTTGAGCTTTATTTTTTTTAAGTATTTGGGGTGTCCGAACTTAAACAACACGTAATCCTCTGATTTTGTGATTGCTTTGAGATAGTTAGGGTAGTATTCATGATTTTTTAGTAGTACTTTAATATTTTTGAATTGGAAAGCTCTACAATACTCCACCAGATCTGGGCTGGCCAGCCCACCATCTTTCTTGCTCCTCCTGATCTTTTTCCATGCAATCCTCGATCCTTTTGCTGCCCATATGAAGCTTGTTATGTTTCTTTGTGCTCGAGCTAATTCCGTCTTTCCAAATTCCATTGGTATCGCGTTGAATAGAAAAGTAAACTTTGGCAGGACGGTCATCTTGATTATATTCGATCTCCCAATCAGGCTCAACGGTAAAGAGGTCCATGTCTCAAGCAGTTTTCTTACCTCTCCGGCAACTTTGTTTAGGTTTCTGTTTGCAGTCTTCGCTATATCATGATTTATTAGAATTCCTAAGTACCTTATTTCGTTTTTTATAAAATTGCTTTGAAAGGTTGTGTTCCATGTCATGACTTCTGTCTTCGTTTGATTTACCAGGTATCCTGATATTTTTCCGAATGCCTTTAAAGTTTTTTCAATACTTGCCTTAGCTTTTGGGTAATCCTCAGTGAAAATCATTAGGTCGTCCGCGTAGAGAGCGATTTTTTTCTCCAATAAGCCATATTTGAATGGAATGATTTTATTGTTATTTCTTAGCTTATTTGCCAGTGGTTCGATATATAAGTTGAATAGTAAAGGGGAGAGTGGACACCCCTGTCTCGTTCCTCTGGTTATCTTTATATTTTCTGTTAAGCTACCATTAACTAGGACCTTTGATCTTGGATCCCTATAAATCTGGTTGACCATATTAATAAAGTGAGGTCCGAAGTTGTTCTTGACCATGACATTCTCAAGAAAAGCCCAATTGACCCTATCAAAAGCCTTTGCGGCATCAACAGCGAGTATGGTAAGTGGAGATTTCTCATTTGTTGCAATATCTATTGAAGTTAAGAGTTCTTGTGTTACTTCATGTAGATATCTTCCTTTTATGAAACCTTTTTGGTCTTGATGTAATAGTTTTGACATTACTCTCCCTAGTCGTGCTGCCATTATTTTAGTAAATATTTTATAGTCTGTGTTTAATAATGAAATTGGGCGATATGACTCGCATTTGAGAGGGTTCTTGCCGGGTTTCAGAATGATTGTAATTATAGCATCGTTCCAGGAGTCTGGTATGGTTTTTCGTTGCGTTAGAATTAGGTTAATTAGTTTGGTTATATGAGGGAGTATAGAGTTTTTCAGCTTCATGTATAATTCGTTTGGTAAGGCGTCTGGCCCTGCGGCTTTTCCCCTTTTCAAACTTTTAATGGCTTCTGCCATTTCTTCTTCTTGAACTTCCTTATCTAGAGCTTCTTTTTCGTTCTCATCGAGTGTTAGAAGTGCTGCATCTTTCAAGTAAGAGTCTATCATTTGATCCGAGGGATTTATGTCTTCCGTGTATAGGTCTTTAAAAAATTTCCAAAATTCGTACTTGATAATGTTTTCATCAGAGGAAGGAATTGTTTGATCATCCGGGATAATGCTTTCCACTTTGTTTTTAGCTAGATCCGATTTAAGCTTCCACGCTAGCCATTTTCCGCAACCTTCACCAAACTCATGTTTCGCCAGTTTGCTAGAATCCCATTTCTTCTGTAACCTTTCTTCCATAATTTGATCTATTTTGTCTTTTTGAGTCTGTCTTTTATTAAGAAGATCTTGTTTCTTTTCCTCCTCTTGTTCTGTGGATATATCGATGTCTAAGAATCTGATCTCTGATTCCAAGTCTAAGATCTCCTGTTTTGCTTGTTTGTTTTTGTGTGCCCCTAAGCTCAAGAGTTTACCCCTTATGACAGCTTTATAAGTATCCCAGGATATTTGTTCTGTGGTACCTAACGCGTTTAACTCAAAGAAGATATTTGTTTCAGTTTCCAGCTCCTTTACGATCTCTTCGTCTTCCAGCAAAACTCTTTCGACTGTGAATCTCCTTTCGGTTATGTTATCCATGATTTGTAGTTCTAGCTGTACTGCTGAATGATCTGAGAGGTGAGCTGGTAAGTGAGATACTCTTTTCACTTTCTTTGATAGTTCATTGCTAACCAGAAAGAAATCGATCCTGGATTTGTGTCCCAGTTTTTTGTTATATAGAGTAAATGGTTGTGACTTTTCTCCTTTGTTTTTCCAGATGTCTACCAAATGTAGGTCCCTTTTATAAGTCCCAATCCATTGTCTCATTTTTTTTAAGTTAGTATGTCTACTCGGTGGTGATCTATCTAGTTTTAGGTCCATCACTAAGTTGAAATCTCCTCCCAATATTATGGGAGAGGTAGCTAGTAGTAGTTGTGAGTACAGTTTTCGCAGCGGATCAGGATCATCCAAATTCGGACCATAGTACCCTGTGATAGTAATGGCACACCTAAAGAATAATTCAGAGAAGGGAGAAAACAACTTGGAGTCTATTCAGAGATCTAAAGTAAAAATAAAAGTTACTCCCTCTCTTAGATCTTATTTTAAAATCCAGCAGCAAGAACAGAGCTCGGAATCTTTTAGCTCTTTAGAAGCACAAAGAACATCGGAAGTATTGCAAAGTGAGAAAGAGGATATAACAACCAAACTTACAATTAAACTACCGGATACTCACTCCTTAAGAAAAGAGAAACAGCGAGCAGCTCCTATTCTAGCGGGAAAATCAAACACAGGTAGCGTAAAGAAAGGGAGAAAATCTAGATCTAAGAGAAAGAACTTGGCAGAGAGCATAAGTTTAGAAGAAATCTGGAAAATTAAAGAAGGTAGTTCGGAAGGAAGAGTGGCAACTCATATGGCGGAGGGGGGCGCCCCCTCTGCGGCAGCAGCAGCAGCAAACATAACTGCAAACACAACTGAAGATGTCGAAGACAAAGAGGACGATGAACTTAGGCCTGTAGAGTTTAACAAGGACATAACAAAAACCCATACAGATGAACTTCTTGAAAAAATATGGGTAGAAATGAAAGAGAAATTCTCCATTTCAGAATCAAAACAAAACAAAATACAGGAGGTCTGCGAGAAATTGGATAGCAAGCTGAACGCACTAGGTGACAGAGTAACAGCGGTAGAAAATGAAGTCTCCAGTTTGGACAAAAGGGTGGAGAAAAATAGAAAGGAAATAAACTCTTTGAGATTGGAAAATAAAACCGTGAATGAGAAACTGGAATCCCTAGAAAACCAAGCGAGGAAAAATAACATAAGAATCCTAAATGTGCCGGAGAATCAAGAAGGCAAGGATGTAAAAGTGTTTGTAGTGGCACTCCTGATGGAACATTTCCCATGGGCAGACAAAGAAACTCTAGAAGAGGACATACAGAGAGTGCATAGGGATCCCTATGGAAAAAGCAAAGAAAGGAAAAATCCTAGAAAGATTCTAGTCAATTTTAAAACGTATATGCTGAAGGATAGGATCTTGGGAGAAGCATTGAAAAAAGGGACATATAACAAAGACAGTTGGAACTTTAAAATAAGAGCAGATATGTCAAAAGCCTCTCAGACCAGGCAGTGGGAACTGGGAAATCTAATGTCTGAACTTCAACAACTAGGTGCCACGGTGCAAATGAAATTTCCACCCTCATTACGGATCATGTGGAGAAATAAAATGCGCAATTTAAGAGAACCTGAAGAGGTGAAAAACTTGATAGAGCAAATTAAAGACCAAATAAGCGCAGAAGAACCTCTGAGTTAAATGTTCACAGATAAATCATACAGATTACCTAATAGCCAGGAAAACATGGCATAAATATGAAAGAGCTATAAACCAACCAACAAATTTCATTATTTTAACTGTATATAGATAAAAATCACGGGGGGGGATCGGGAAGCCAAAACGGTTATGAAGGTAACCGAAGGAGAAGAAGATGGAGGCTTCCCCGGGGAGGGTAACTTTAAAGCACGACTTAGTAAGTACAAAACTACACGAAAAAGGGTGGGGAGCAAAATAGGGAAAAAAAACAAAAAATTCCTCATCTGCGAATACTCGGGAAACTAAAACAACAAGGAGTGAAACATAACTCACAAAAAGTAAACAGAATAAATGGGGAGTACACGTAGGAATGTAAATATTCTATCCTGGAATGTAAATGGTTTGAGAACAAAAAGCAGAAGAAATAAAATCTTAGAGTATATCAGAACTGGGAAAAGCGAGATAATAATATTACAAGAAACTCACCTGTTAAAAGAAGAATGGGATCAAATAATTAAGAACCTATGGTGGGTAGACACTCTAATATGCACAACGCAACAATGTAATATAAAGGGAATAGCAATAATCTTTAAAAAGTCATTAAAAGCCACTATAACCAGTTCAGAAGTAGATAATAAAGGACGATGGGCCATAGCCAATGTCAGAATAGGAAATTCTCCCATTACTTTTGACAATGCTTGTTTATTTTGTCAATCTGTGATGTTAGGGTTAACTGTTTAGAGTGTGCACTCTTTAAGAGACAGGCTCGCGCCAGCCCTCGTGCCCAGTGTCATCTTCTGTAAGGGGCTCGCGCTGGCTTTCATGGCAGAAGCTATAAATAGAAGCTTCTGTCAACGGCTCGACGCTTCGTCTCTCGTTGAGCCTGACGAGAGCTTCTGACCCTGCGCTGGAGGTTTCCTCGTTCTACTGAATATTCCGTTTCCCTGCTTATTAAGAGTATTCCCCTTCTAAGCCTAATAATTTCCTAACCCTTAGCCGAGCCCCCAACCCTCAGTTGACAGCTTCTGTAATTAACGACCTTCACCGAAGACGGAAGCGGGTCTCCCTCTCGCTCTTCGTGACAGCCGGGAGGTTGTTTGATTAACTCCACACAGCCGGCAGTTCGAGTCTCCTGTTCGGCGCAGCGCGTCTTGCCAAGGACAGTAAGACGTAATTAATTTCTGCACTATTTGAACTTCTAGCATTTGTGCTTCAAGGAGAAAAATAACCTTGAAAAAGTTTTTAGAGCTTTTCAAGTAAAGGGATTAGCGCTAAAACAAACTGAGTGATTAAACAAGCCTTGGAAGAGGCAAATGACTTCTAACTGAAAAACTCTCACTAAGGATATTCAAAGCCCTACGAAGTTTAAGGTTTTAGAGCTCATTGACTTGACAGTTGAGATATAACAAGCCTTGGTAAAAACAAAAGGCTTTTGGGTGAAATCCTTCTTTAAGTATATTTTTTCTGTGTTAAAAAGGAAACTCAATTGAGTTATGTAAAGAGAGTTAATTCTTCAAGGAAGTCAGTTTGGAATGCATTCTTACTAATAGCAATGTAATTTAGAAATAGGCTGCTATTTCTTGTTTTTTCAACTGCAGAACTTCCAGTACAGAAGAATTATAGAAGACTCAGGTATGCTCTTGCATGAAGTATACTAGTTTGGTTCTTATTAATCCAATTAACCTAATTAACCAGTTAATTCAGCTTAAGGTCAAGCGTATTTTGACATGTAATATTTATTTAAATGTGTCAAGAGACTGAGTTCAGTGCAAAAGGTTCTGAAAAAGTGTGAGCAAGGGCCAACTAAACTTATGGTCAGTAAGTGCAATGTTTGACTATAACCTGAGATTAAGAAGTTAACAGCTGGGTAATTATCAATTAATATTGTACTACAGAGTAGCGTGAAACCAACGTTGAGCATCTAATAAGAGAAGGTCACGGCCTGGAACACTTTCTTGAGAGAGAAACAACTGAAGATCTTGTCTTGTTTATTTGTTGTTAGTCTCTCGGTCCACTTCCCCTTTCCCTTGGAGAGAAGTCGGCTCAGTCAGTGTTGAATTCCTGATTGGGTTGGTTGATCCTTGAGGGAGTTGGGAGTTTGCAGCTTGAGAGGAAACGTCAGAAGAGTCTCACAGGACTTCTCAACACCTACATTTCTACAAACCACATAACACATTCCGACCCCACAAAAAAATAATCGTATGTACATGTAACTGAATGGAATATTAATATTAATAGTAACAAATTTGGATTTTTACTATAATAAGTGAATGTATTGTACAAAAAGACCATTTAATAAAAACATAACAAACACACCCAAAATATAAAGTAAAACAAATCTGATCACTATGATTTGTGTAAAAAAATGTTTTTAATTGTTTTTAATTACAGCGATAAATCTAGTGTAGTCCATTACATTTCCACACTTTCCTATAACAAATGGTACAACTCACACTTACTACATAAAATAAAATATATTTTAATTGCATAGTAGACAGAATTTTTTTATCTCACTCTTAATGTAATTAATATTAGTACATTTCTAAACAGTCTTTACCAGTTTGAAAATAGTACAGAACAAGATCTAAACCTTAATTTTTAAAAAGTTAAAAAAAATACAAATTAAATTAATATCTTATGTAGATTCGACCCCATACACCTACAATAGACATAACCTGCACCTAAAAAATTAAACACAAATATTTAGTTTTAACAACAAAATAACTAAGTGTACATAAAATATATATGGCCCTATTCAGATATGGGTCAGAGTTGCCCCATTAGGATGTCGGGCGGATCGCCACCGCCATGCGGTCGGTGGCGATCCGCCCGACATCCTTCCCTGCCCGTCACCCATTTCCCCCGCCATATTACTATGGCCCGGGGGACCGCGGCAGACAGAAAGACCGTCCGCCGCTTTTCCGCCCGTCAAGGAGTTGCCTGGACGTAAAAGGGTTTCATACATCCATATTAGGGTATGGGTGGGAACATGCTTTTCTGTGGCAGCGTTGCCCGCATGGCGGTGGCGATCCGCCCGACATCCTAATGGGGCCCAAAGTGAGGATGCAAAAACCTACATCCCTAGAGTAGATTGAATGGTGTTCAAAAACACGACGTAGCAGAATATCTCATAGAGAGATGGGAATTTGTGGAAATATCGGCAACGTGTGAATAGGACCATCAGGTGCCAGCCAGACGGTGCAGGGATTTCAAGGGGGCATATGACCAAAAACCGTACACCTCCAAGTAAAGGGAGCCCTGTTGCAGGGTACAAAAGCAACTTTCTGTAAGCCTTTCAATGTCAGAAAAGCCTGAATGGAAAAGATGTCAAACATTGTAATCCTAATAATGAAAACTCCACCCTTAAGGGATTAGACTGCGTTTCTGACTGGCCAACGGGCTGCTTAATCACGTTGAAAGCAAGTCGGAACGATCAGGCATTTTACACTGAAAGAGCCAACATCAGAATCCCAAAGTCACACTGTAAAGCTGCCATGTCGGTCTGCAATTCTGAATTCAGAGGCTTAATGTCTGACATTGTAATAATGCCCATAATATCATTTAACAGTATGAATAGCATGTGATTGTATTGAAAGTATTCCTCACATTTCAACCAGCAAACATCCAACATGCTCATGAAAACAAACATTTTAAAAAAGAAATGATACATTAAACATAAGTTTAATCAAGTTTGCTTTTAAATTTCAAGATAAACATGAATTAATATTGAATTACTAATTGAAAATAAACCAGCATTTCAACCTTATAAACATGAAAATGCCCAACGATGATAAAAAATCCATAAAATATTTAAATTAAACATGAATACTGCTACCAAATAATATACAAAGATTTTTAATAATACGTTTAATAGACTTAAAAATATAGTTTTAAATCATTGTTATAAAAAATGACATTTAAAAATAAATTGTTCGGAAATATATTAATATTTAGGATTTTCTTTTATCATGTATTATTAAATTGAATAATTTGTTAAAAATATATAAATAATCGAATTTCTTTAGATACATGCAATTTAGGGTCCGCATATAATTTTGGCACACAATATTTTTAATAAAAGAACATTTTTGGAAGTCAATACTTATACAATTACTTATTTTTGATATTTTGTCACTAAACCAATGGAAATACTTTAAAACTTTTATAAAAATCGAAAGTTCATCCTTATAGTAAATACTAATTTTTAAATAGATTAATTGTAATATTTGTCACCATCAGTACACAAGAGTTAATATACACTAGAGAATTGTCCATATACATACAATGCATTTTAATGAATAAGGAATGTATACTCACCATTTAACATTTTTCAAGATAATAACACCAAGGGGGTCATTAACATGGCGGGTGGACTTTGTCCACCCGCCATACCCCTGGGAAATGCCCGAAATGCCTTAGGATACGTCTGCCACACTGGCGGGTGCATCCTGCATTTCTAACATTGCGGCGGATGGTTTTGCCATCTGCCAGGGTCCCCCCGCCATGGTATTGTGGCGGGGGAAATTTACATGCGGGTGAGGGAATATGTCGGGTAGAGCACCACCACCATGCGGGCTTTGGCGATCGGCCCAACATACTAATGGGCCCCCAAGTCTTGAAAGAAGGCGCAGGCACAACGTGGCAGGCACCGTGCAGTGCGCATGCATGCACATGTAGGGGAGTACCATAGGTCCCCTCCACGCCCCAACGTCATGGGTGCCCGCAACTGGACCCCAACTTCAAATCCGCATGCCTTTCTGGGGCGGCAACTCCCTCACAGAAAGGCTCCCTTCCGCCTGCATCCTGATATGGACGGCGGTGTCTAGCAGACACCGCCACCATATGGAAACCCTTTTTCTTGGGCGGAAAAGCATCAGACAGTTTTCCCGACCGCCGCAACCCCCCCGCCATTCTAATATGGCGAGGGGAAATGGTCTCTTCAGTATCCTGAAGAGACCTAAAAATGGAGCCCTTTCTGAAATTTCTTCTCCTTGCTAACAGTCGCACTAGCGTAGGGTGAGCAGTCAAAATATCGACAATAAAATATCGACCTACAATAATAACGAGGTGATAATATCAAAGGGAAGGGACAGAATATCGATGTTAAGAATATCGATGGACAGAATATCGACCTAAGCGCCAAGATGCTCCTCCCGGAGCAATAGTTCGCGCTTTATAAAAACCCATAAATATCAAAAATATCAAATATCAAAGAAATATCGTTTTTTTAAATACCAATGTAAGTAATATTGGAGTTAGTAATATCGATATCAAATATATCGATGTTACTAATATCGATGTTACTAATATCAATGTTACTAATATCGATATTACAAATATCGATATTTATATGATTTTTATGCATTTTAGTAAGCATTTAATATGTATGTGTTATATTTTTTGGTAAAGTGTTCTACTGGTTTTAAAATATATGTATACAATTTGTAGATATTAATAATGTTATTTTAAGGTAATCTTGTATTTTATTACCATAGCCGGTTGTGGGTGTATAGGAAAATAGGGTGGGAAGTAATTTAATTATACTAAATTATTTATTAATTTTTAGGAATTATGATTTAATTTTAATTAATTTTTGTGTGTAAATTCTGTAGCGGGTTGTTGGTTTATAGAGGAATAGGGTGGGAAGTAATTTAAATGTAATTAAGTAATCATTTATTTTCATTAATTGGTATGGATAATTATATTTGTTAATTAATTATTATTTGGTAATTAATTTGTATTAATTGGTAATTCATTTTTATTAAATGATTAATTGATAACAATGTTAAGTGTATTATTTTATTATTGGAGTGTGTTATGCGTTTGTATGGGGACTAGTGTGTAAAGTAATTGATATCTAATTAAGTCATTATAAAATGTAGGGTTGGGTAATGATAATTAATTTATTGGACATTAAATATTAATTGGTAATTATTTAAAAGTATAATTTGTTTGGTTATGAACATTTATTTATTGTATAAAAATTATTTGGTAATTACATATTATTAAATATTTATTTATATTTTAATTAATATATTAATACGTCGTTATTAGTTGGAAATTAATTTTTAATATTTCATGTTGGTGTACAAAATGATTTAATTGTTCGCTATTTGTTAATTGGTAATGCATTTTTATAATTAATATGTTTTTGTTATAAAAAATATTGTATTGTTCAATATGTATCAATTATTTTTTATTATTTATTAATTAGTAATTAATAGTTATTAATTAATATTGATTGGTATTTATTATTCATTTATTGTTAATTAATTATTCATTGGTACTTATGTTTTTAATCATTATTTATTGGTATTTGTAAATAGTTTCAATTTATTTAATAATTAATTAATTAATTAATTATTTTAAAACATTAATTTATTTATAAGTATGTTTTTTTAACTTCTACGCTCTCCAATACTTTCCCTACTGTTGCACTCTCTGGAGTGGGAATAGTCATTTTTACCCTTGCGCTATCCAACCTTTTCCTTACTGTTGCACTCTCTGGAGAGGGAATAGTAATTTTTACCCCTACACTATCCAACACTTTTCCTACTGTTGCACTCTCTGGGGTGGGAATAGTATTTTTTAACTTCTACGCTATAGAAAATCTTTACTACTGTTGCACTCCCTGGAGTGGGAATAGTAATTTGTACCCCAACGCTATCCAACACTTTCCCTACTGTTGCACTCTCTGGAGTTGGAATAGTAAATTTTTACCCCTACGCTATCCAACACTTTCCCTACTATGCACTCTCTGGAGTGGGAATAGTCATTTTTACCCCCACGCTATCCAATAATTTTCTTACTGTTTTTTTTGGGAAGTTGGGACAGTAGTTTTATTCCCTCTGCAATTTAATATTTTTTAATATTTTAGCTAATGTAGTATATAATTAATTTTAAAAATATTAAAAGTAATAAAAAAAATTATTTTGTTTTACATAATAATTTATTTTTTATTCATGTTATTATTTTATGTGCATAGATGTATTTGTAATTTATACTATTTTTTTATTATTTATGCTATTAAAATAATTATTAAAACTGATTAAGTAAGTATATAGATATTTTATATGTATATGTTTAGTTAATGTTTTATTAAATTATATATATTACTTATTAATTTTGAACATTATATACTATTTTTTACTATGTTTATTATATTGATAAGAATTTTTTTTTTACATCAATATTTTTTCCGATAATTTTTTTACTTACCATGTTGTAGATAGGATGTCGATATTCTTGCTCCAATATTTTTGTAGGTCGATTTTTTTGACCTTCGATATTTTGTCAGTGATTACTTCCGTAGAACTGAGATACAAGGTAAAGTTATAAAGTTATAAAGTAAAGGAAACAACGCAAGGTATGCCTCCATGGCACAAACTTCTTCCTTTCATTCAATAACAAATGCTTTGCTTCATTATCAAATTGTGTTACTGATAAGCTCCCAGTTGGCGGAAGTTAAAAAAAAGATACATCTTCTTTCATGAGGGCATGTTGTGTTTGTCCAGAACCAGAGTGGGACTAGAAAAAGTGATAGTTGTAATGAATTTTAGAGTGACTGGTGTCTTCTAATGTAAATATTCAAGACCAAATAGATGACTACACAAAAAAGGGAAGGGTGAGCAAGTTTGTGAGGGTAAGAACTGAAGATCTTAAAATGTACTGGAGTGTGAATAATTGTGACTAAGATTAAACAAGTTACGCCACAGGGACGGACAGACATTAAAAAGCAAACACTAATTATAAAACAGCCGCCTGTTGCAATACAACATCTATTAAAAAAAAAGGGGGAATACTGCAAGGCAAGCAGTGGAAATCAAAGAACTATGGGGCCATGAAAACAGTACTGCGCTAATAAGAAATTATAAAATATAACTTAAAAGCCTGGTGGGTCTACAAAAGTGCAATCAACAAATTATTTTCCACTTGCATCAGGGAATTCAAGAGATATTATCAATAAAGTTGTTAAACCTCACAAATCTATTTAATTAAAATAGGGAGCAGAAACACATTGTGACATGTCAAGGAGGGCATGCAAAATGTTAATTTTGCAAATGCAGGGAGAATAGAAATCGATATGGGTGCTAAAAAAGATATTTAATGATTTGTACCTATAGAAATTCTGGACTCAGGCACAGTCGATCTGGAAAATGGATATCACTATAATTTAAAAAAAAGTATTACTGCAATGCAATGAGACTAGTCTTCCTTGATATGTAGTCTAACAAGCAACTAACTAACAAGCAACTAACTTTTAAAAAATCTGTATGCAAAGAAATGAAATTCATTAATTTCATCAGTAAGGAACATGCTCGTTCCTTGTACCACAAAATAATGAGTGGTTCTCTCTCAGTAACAACTTTTAGCAATTAGGAAGCTGAACCAGTAAATTAAAATTAAATGTGTACTACCAAAATGCATGATAAAGTGATGAAACTGTTCAGTTTTTCTGTCCAATTTATGCCAAACTAAAGTCCAAAGGAATTGTTTGCATGTACAGAGCCCGTACCTATTAAATAGCAGGATAGATAATATATATATATATATATATATATATATATATATATATATATATATATATATATATATATTACCTACTGGCCAGTAGGTAGTTATAGTTAGGATTGATTTCCATAGGGAAATCGTAACATTCTATTGGGAATAACTTTGGCGCCGGTTGAGGAATCTGCCTGAATTTTTCCTCAACTTTGCCTCGCGGCGCTCCGGTCCATCAAGCGGATGCCGAGATAAAAGGGGGGTCCCAAAACGTGTTTTCCCCATGTTAATTTCCATAGGGCGGTCGGTCTCACTTTTAGCTCGAACGGCTGAATGGATTTTCACCAAACTTGGCAAAATTGTAGGGACTGGTAGCCCGATGTGCCTTTGCTATGTCTCAAGATATGTGCTCCAGAGGATTTTGAGTAATTTAGGTTCCAAAAAATGTATATATCTATAGCCGCGCCCTGGTACGCGCACCGGGGAGCGCTCCGGGCGCGTAACGCGAGTTCGCGCGCGGAAAGGGGATTGGCTCTTGGGTGTCTGTAAACATTCCAAACAGTCCGGAGCGGCCGCCATCTTGTGTCTCGGTAGGATCGAGACACAAGAGGTGGCAAAAACAAAGGGGGAAATAATCAAAAGGGGGCAGGGTAGACCCCCCCTGACCCCCTAGGTTTGATGTGGGGGCCATAAAAGGGTCCCTCGGGTAAAAAATATTTTTTAATTTTTTTCGGTTTTCCCGGGGGGAGCGCCCGGTACGCGCACCGGGGAGCGTACCAGGGAGCGTACTTTGGTGAAAAATAGTTAAAATAATAGTGTAAAATAATCATTTGGAGTGATTACAGGTAGGGTAGCTCTGACGTAGCAGAATATCTCATAGAGAGATGGGAATTTGTGGAAATATCGGCAACGTGTGAATAGGACCATCAGGTGCCAGCCAGACAGTGCAGGGATTTCAAGGGGGCATATGACCAAAAACCGTGCACCTCCAAGTGAAGGGAGCCCTGTTGCAGGGTACAAAAGCAACTTTCTGTAAGCCTTTCAATGTCAGAAAAGCCTGAATGGAAAAGATGTCAAACATTGTAATCCTAATAATGAAAACTCCACCCTTAAGGGATTAGACTGCGTTTCTGACTGGCCAACGGGCTGCTTAATCACGTTGAAAGCAAGTCGGAACGATCAGGCATTTTACACTGAAAGAGCCAACATCAGAATCCCAAAGTCACACTGTAAAGCTGCCATGTCGGTCTGCAATTCTGAATTCAGAGGCTTAATGTCTGACATTGTAATAATGCCCATAATATCATTTAACAGTATGAATAGCATGTGATTGTATTGAAAGTACTCCTCACATTTCAACCAGCAAACATCCAACATGCTCATGAAAACAAACTTTAAAAAAAAGAAATGATACAATAAACATAAGTTTTATCAAGTTTGCTTTTAAATTTCAAGATAAACATGAATTAATATTGAATTACTAATTGAAAATAAACCAGCATTTCAACCTTATAAACATGAAAATGCCCAACGATGATAAAAAATCCATAAAATATTTAAATTAAACATGAATACTGCTACCAAATAATATACAAAGATTTTTAATAATACGTTTAATAGACTTAAAAATATAGTTTTAAATCATTGTTATAAAAAATGACATTTAAAATAAATTGTTCGGAAATATATTAATATTTAGGATTTTCTTTTATCATGTATTATTAAATTGAATAATTTGTTAAAAATATATAAATAATCGAATTTCTTTAGATACATGCAATTTAGGGTCCGCATATAATTTTGGCACACAATATTTTTAATAAAGGAACATTTTTGGAAGTCAATACTTATACAATTACTTATTTTTGATATTTTGTCACTAAACCAATGGAAATACTTTAAAACTTTTATAAAAATCGAAAGTTCATCCTTATAGTAAATACTAATTTTTAAATAGATTAATTGTAATATTTGTCACCATCAGTACACAAGAGTTAATATACACTAGAGAATTGTCCATATACATACAATGCATTTTAATGAATAAGGAATGTATACTCACCATTTAACATTTTTCAAGATAATAACACCAAGGGGGTCATTAACATGGCGGGTGGACTTTGTCCACCCGCCATACCCCTGGGAAATGCCCGAAATGCCTTAGGATACGTCCGCCACACTGGCGGGTGCATCCTGCATTTCTAACATTGCGGCGGATGGTCTTGCCATCTGCCAGGGTCCCCCCGCCATGGTATTGTGGCGGGAGAAATTTACATGCGGGTGAGGGAATATGTCGGGTAGAGCACCACCACCATGCGGGCGTTGGCGATCGGCCCAACATACTAATGGGCCCCCAAGTCTTGAAAGAAGGCGCAGGCACAACGTGGCAGGCACCGTGCAGTGCGCATGCATGCACATGTAGGGGAGTACCATAGGTCCCCTCCACGCCCCAACGTCATGGGTGCCCGCAACTGGACCCCAACTTCAAATCCGCATGCCTTTCTGGGGCGGCAACTCCCTCACAGAAAGGCTCCCTTCCGCCTGCATCCTGATATGGACGGCGGTGTCTAGCAGACACCGCCACCATATGGAAACCCTTTTTCTTGGGCGGAAAAGCATCAGACAGTTTTCCCGACCGCCGCAACCCCCCCGCCATTCTAATATGGCGAGGGGAAATGGTCTCTTCAGTATCCTGAAGAGACCTAAAAATGGAGCCCTTTCTGAAATCTCTTCTCCTTGCTAACAGTCGCACTAGCGTAGGGTGAGCAGTCAAAATATCGACAATAAAATATCGACCTACAATAATATCGAGGTGATAATATCAAAGGGAAGGGACAGAATATCGATGTTAAGAATATCGATGGACAGAATATCGACCCTAAGGTAAGAAATATCGATTTTTTAAATACCAATGTAAGTAATATTGGAGTTAGTAATATCGATATCAAATATATCGATGTTACTAATATCGATGTTACTAATATCAATGTTACTAATATCGATATTACAAATATCGATATTTATATGATTTTTATGCATTTTAGTAAGCATTTAATATGTATGTGTTATATTTTTTGGTAAAGTGTTCTACTGGTTTTAAAATATATGTATACAATTTGTAGATATTAATAATGTTATTTTAAGGTAATCTTGTATTTTATTACCATAGCCGGTTGTGGGTGTATAGGAAAATAGGGTGGGAAGTAATTTAATTATACTAAATTAATTATTAATTTTTAGGAATTATGATTTAATTTTAGTTAATTTTTGTGTGTAAATTCTGTAGCGGGTTGTTGGTTTATAGAGGAATAGGGTGGGAAGTAATTTAAATATAATTAAGTAATCATTTATTTTCATTAATTGGTATGGATAATTACATTTGTTAATTAATTATTATTTGGTAATTAATTTGTATTAATTGGTAATTCATTTTTATTAATTGATTAATTGATAACAATGTTAAGTGTATTATTTTATTATTGGAGTGTGTTATGCGTTTGTATGGGGACTAGTGTGTAAAGTAATTGATATCTAATTAAGTCATTATAAAATGTAGGGTTGGGTAATGATAATTAATTTATTGGACATTAATTATTAATTGGTAATTATTTAAAAGTATAATTTTTTTGGTTATGAACATTTATTTATTGTATAAAAATTATTTGGTAATTACATATTATTAAATATGTATTTATATTTTAATTAATATATTAATACGTCGTTATTAGTTGGAAATTAATTTTTAATATTTCATGTTGGTGTACAAAATGATTTAATTGTTCGCTATTTGTTAATTGGTAATGCATTTTTATAATTAATATGTTTTTGTTATAAAAAATATTGTATTGTTCAATATGTATTAATTATTTTTTATTATTTATTAATTAGTAATTAATAGTTATTAATTAATATTGATTGGTATTTATTATTCATTTATTGTTAATTAATTATTCATTGGTACTTATGTTTTTAATCATTATTTATTGGTATTTGTAAATAGTTTCAATTTATTTAATAATTAATTAATTAATTAATTATTTTAAAACATTAATTTATTTATAAGTATGTTTTTTTAACTTCTACGCTCTCCAATACTTTCCCTACTGTTGCACTCTCTGGAGTGGGAATAGTCATTTTTACCCTTGCGCTATCCAACCTTTTCCTTACTGTTGCACTCTCTGGAGAGGGAATAGTAATTTTTACCCCTACACTATCCAACACTTTTCCTACTGTTGCACTCTCTGGGGTGGGAATAGTATTTTTTAACTTCTACGCTATAGAAAATCTTTACTACTGTTGCACTCCCTGGAGTGGGAATAGTAATTTGTACCCCAACGCTATCCAACACTTTCCCTACTGTTGCACTCTCTGGAGTTGGAATAGTAATTTTTACCCCTACGCTATCCAACACTTTCCCTACTATTGCACTCTCTGGAGTGGGAATAGTCATTTTTACCCCCACGCTATCCAATAATTTTCTTACTGTTTTTTTTGGGAAGTTGGGACAGTAGTTTTATTCCCTCTGCAATTTAATATTTTTTAATATTTTAGCTAATGTAGTATATAATTAATTTTAAAAATATTAAAAGTAATAAAAATAATAATTTATTTTTTATTCATGTTATTATTTTATGCGCATAGATGTATTTGTAATTTATACTATTTTTTAATTATTTATGCTATTAAAATAATTATTAAAACTGATTAAGTATATAGATATTTTATATGTATATGTTTAGTTAATGTTTTATTAAATTATATATATTACTTATTAATTTTGAACATTATATACTATTTTTTACTATGTTTATTATATTGATAAGATTTTTTTTTTTACATCAATATTTTTTCCGATAATTTTTTTACTTACCATGTTGTAGATAGGATGTCGATATTCTTGCTCCAATATTTTTGTAGGTCGATTTTTTTGACCTTCGATATTTTGTCAGTGATTACTTCCGTAGAACGGAGATACAAGGTAAAGTTATAAAGTTATAAAGTAAAGGAAACAACGCAAGGTATGCCTCCATGGCACAAACTTCTTCCTTTCATTCAATAACAAATGCTTTGCTTCATTATCAAATTGTGTTACTGATAAGCTCCCAGTTGGCGGAAGTTAAAAAAAGATACATCTTCTTTCATGAGGGCATGTTGTGTTTGTCCAGAACCAGAGTGGGACTAGAAAAAGTGATAGTTGTAATGAATTTTAGAGTGACTGGTGTCTTCTAATGTAAATATTCAAGACCAAATAGATGACTACACAAAAAAGGGAAGGGTGAGCAAGTTTGTGAGGGTAAGAACTGAAGATCTTAAAATGTACTGGAGTGTGAATAATTGTGACTAAGATTAAACAAGTTAGGCCACAGGGACGGACAGACATTAAAAAGCAAACACTAATTATAAAACAGCCGCCTGTTGCAATACAACATCTATTAAAAAAAAAGGGGGAATACTGCAAGGCAAGCAGTGGAAATCAAAGAACTATGGGGCCATGAAAACAGTACTGCGCTAATAAGAAATTATAAAATATAACTTAAAAGCCTGGTGGGTCTACAAAAGTGCAATCAACAAATTATTTTCCACTTGCATCAGGGAATTCAAGAGATATTGTCAATAAAGTTGTTAAACCTCACAAATCTATTTAATTAAAATAGGGAGCAGAAACACATTGTGACATGTCAAGGAGGGCATGCAAAATGTTAATTTTGCAAATGCAGGGAGAATAGAAATCGATATGGGTGCTAAAAAAGATATTTAATGATTTGTACCTATAGAAATTCTGGACTCAGGCACAGTCGATCTGGAAAGTGGATATCACTATAATTTAAAAAAAAGTATTACTGCAATGCAATGAGACTAGTCTTCCTTGCTATGTAGTCTAACAAGCAACTAACTAACAAGCAACTAACTTTTAAAAAATCTGTATGCAAAGAAATGAAATTCATTAATTTCATCAGTAAGGAACATGCTCGTTCCTTGTACCACAAAATAATGAGTGGTTCTCTCTCAGTAACAACTTTTAGCAATTAGGAAGCTGAACCAGTAAATTAAAATTAAATGTGTACTACCAAAATGCATGATAAAGTGATGAAACTGTTCAGTTTTTCTGTCCAATTTATGCCAAACTAAAGTCCAAAGGAATTGTTTGCATGTACAGAGCCCGTACCTATTAAATAGCAGGATAGATAAATAAATATATATATATATATATATATATATATATATATATATATATATATATATATATATATATATATTACCTACTGGCGGTCGCCAGTAGGTTAGTTAGGATTGATTTCCATAGGGAAATCGTAACATTCTATTGGGAATAACTTTGGCGCCGGTTGAGGAATCTGCCTGAATTTTTCCTCAACTTTGCCTCGCGGCGCTCCGGTCCGTCAAGCGGATGCCGAGATAAAAGGGGGGTCCCAAAACGTGTTTTCCCCATGTTAATTTCCATAGAGCGGTCGGTCTCACTTTTAGCTCGAACGGCTGAATGGATTTTCACCAAACTTGGCAAAATTGTAAGGACTGGTAGCCCGATGTGCCTTTGCTATGTCTCAAGATATGTGCTCCAGAGGATTTTGAGTAATTTAGGTTCCAAAAAATGTATATATCTATAGCCGCGCCCTGGTACGCGCACTGGGGAGCGCTCCGGGCGCGTAACGCGAGTTCGCGCGCGGAAAGGTGATTGGCTCTCGGGTGTCTGTAAACATTCCAAACAGTCCAGAGCGGCCGCCATCTTGTGTCTCGGTAGGATCGAGACACAAGAGGTGGCAAAAACAAAGGGGGAAATAATCAAAAGGGGGCAGGGTAGACCCCCCCTGACCCCCTAGGTTTGATGTGGGGGCCATAAAAGGGTCCCTCGGGTAAAAAATATTTTTTACTTTTTTTCGGTTTTCCCGGGGGGAGCGCCCGGTACGCGCACCGGTGAGCGTACCAGGGAGCGTACTTTGGTGAAAAATAGTTAAAATAATAGTGTAAAATAATCATTTTGAGTGATTACAGGTAGGGTAGCTCTGAAAAGAGCTTTTGGGTTCTGTGGCTGTTTTAGGTACCTACAAGTACGTCCCACACACACCCACACGCACACAACCCCACACCCCCACACCCACACAGTCCCCACACACACCTCACACACGCACACCTCCACCCACACCCAAACACCCCACACCCCCACACTGACACCTTACACATCCACACCCACACCCACACATCCCACACACCCACACTCACACACACACCTCACCCCCTCCCCAACACACACACATACACACACAGATACCTCAGACACACCCCACACACACACCTCCCCCCCCCACACACACACACACACCTCACAGACACACCCACACATCCCACACATACACACATATCCTACACACATACCCCCCACAACCACACACCTCCCACACACACATCACACACCCACACCTCCACCTACACTCAAACACCCCACACACCCACACATACACCTTACACACCGACAACCCCACCCACACCCACATACCCCATACACCTACATACACCTATACACCTCACCCCCCCCAGACACATACACACACACACCTCACAGACACACCCCACCATCCCCCACACACACCTCCCCCCCACCACACAGGGGGAAAACACAGTGAAACAGTAAAATGATAATTTAAAGTGCTTAGAGGTAGGGTAGCTCTGAATGGAGTTGTTGTGTTGTGTGGGTGATTTAGTACCAACATGTAGGTACCAATGCAGAGTTTTAAATTCAATGTACACCTTTTTTTATGTAGATATCTAGCATGTTGTTACAGAAGTTATTGTGGTATATGGAATCCATACCATAGTCTGTCAGGAAAGCAGAAACAGATCCTTTAAGTACACCCTGAGAAGACCTAGGAGATCATGGGTAGACAACCCTGCTCCCTTAAGATGTTTTAAAATTGCACAGTATACTGTAAGTTTCACTTTATACTATAATATAAACATAAATATTTTGGTAGTACTTCATGAATTAGATATAAAAATGAATAATGTCTCAAACTATTTTTAATTATTAAATAAAAATTTATTGGTTAGAATTTTCATAGTTCAATAAAACTTCCAGCATTAGATCATCTGGAATCTCCTCAAAAATGCATGTTTCTATATCTTGTAAACATTCAATAAATTGTTGATCCAAAGACTGATCCATAAAATCTTCTTCAACAAAATCTTTATTAAGAATCTCCTCATATGTAATGTCGAAGGAAACATTGATATTTTCTTGCTTCCCTTCCATTTTTTTGCTGTAAATTGCATAAAAAATAACTATATCAGTAGAGTTAGGGCACTGTTGGGTTTAAGTTCAGACAGGTAGTTCTGATTTTTTAACAGTGAAGTTAACTTTGGGCAGTGTATGGTAACAGGCAGGAAGTAGAAATATAAAAAAGTGCCTGTGAAGAAGCGTAAGTAAATTCATAATTATAGCAGAGAAGCCTAAGTCAATCCATAAATATAACAGAGGAGCCTATCTCTATCTATAACTATAGCAGAGGGACAGTAAATAATTATCAGAAAACATTTTTACAAATTAACTTAAAGTGCCCCTTACAAATTATCAACTTACTTTACAGAGAGGTGAAGAAGAAAAAATGCGAAAATCCTTTCAAGATGTACCTCAGGTAGTTGTAGTCAAAATGGCCGTGTTTCCCTCTCATTTTTCATTTATATTCATGTACATAACCAATCAAATGTCAGGAAAAAAAAGTAGAAAATGAAAGTAACATTTTAATTGGTTGTACATTCTAACACTTCAGATGTGTTTTTGTCATGTAATTTACCTCAGGATATTTAGACAGTGCTACAGCTCAAATGGCTCAATGGAATTCCACCAAATTTGGGAAAATGGTAGGGACTGGTATGTAGTATGGCCTATTCTATATTTGGTGAAAGTGTCTCCAGTGGTTTTTAAGTAAATTAACTTTTAACATTTTTGGGAGCGCTTCCCGGTGCGCGCCCTGGTACGCGTACCGGCAGCGCTACGGGAGTCCTCCATTTTGTGTTTCGTAGATTTCAGACAGAAAATGGAGGAGAAACAACGTTGGGAATGGGTATAAGGGGGCATGGTAGGCACTCCCTGACCCTCTAGGTTTTCTGAGGGGGTCTTAGGAGGCCCATATAGGCGGGAATTTTTTTTTTATTTTTCGCGGGGGAGCGCCCGGTACGCGCACCGGGAAGCGTACTGGGGAGCGTACTTTGGTGAAAAATAGTGAAAAAGTTAGAAACAGATAATCATTTGGAGTGATCAGAGGCAGGGTAGCCCTGAAAAGAGCTTTTGGGTTCTGTGGCTGATTTAGGTACCTACAAGTAGGTACCAATGCACAGTCTTAAATTCAGGAGGAATATTCTATTCCCCTCATCTGAGAAGTGCATACCATCTCCTCTGTAGATATCTTGCATGTTGTAACGCAAGTTGTTGTTGTATATTGAACCCATTCCATAGTCTCTCATGTAAGCAGAACCAGATTTATTCACATGTTTCCGTGCTTTCTCAAATTGTGGACAAAATTGTTTGGACCAGTTCCATTTCTGTCTTTGGCATATATTGGAATATACCATGGCAGTTTGTGGGAAAAGTGTCATCAATTGCCCAAAGGTGTCCTTTAAAACCATCTCCAGACCTACCCCAGTCAAAGTGCCTAGGTCATTTCCACCACAGTGCAAAATTATGAGGTCAGGGTGCGGCAGATGGTAAAAGGTTTTCACCAATGGTATCAATTGATGACATCTCAATCCTCTTTGGCCAATCCATTTTATGTGCACATTTGGTAAATCAAGGTTGTGAAAATTTCTGCTAGCTGCATACCTTTGAGCCCAGTGGATATAGCTATGTCCAATAATCCAGACAGAATACATGGTAAGAGGAGCTTCTGGTGCAGTCAGATGAAGTGTGGGAATGAAATGGCAGTTGGAACAGTAGGAGTTTGCAAAAAAAACTCTGGAGTTTCAGTGCTCTTGAATCACAAGCAATGATTGGTGGATTCAGATAGTTGAAAACTGAAAGTTAGGGTGCATGGTTCTGTTATGTGAAAGAAGTACTTTGAGTGGTTAAGAAAAAGTCATTTAAAGAAAGATTGCAGTGGATAACCTGGTGTATTGACAGGTCAAACATGCTTGCTGATTTGATTTGCAACATTGTAGAATAAACTTTTAACCCTGGGAGCTCAGTGAGGAGGGAGTTGCTATGGTAACAGGTAGAAAGGGCTGAGGGGGGGAAGGGTGTTGGTTTGAAAATACAGAGGGAAGAGTTTTGATTGGTTACCATGAGCAATATGTGTGTAGAATTAGAGGTTTTCTGTGCCATTAATGGTTGCAGTGCCTGGAGAACATACCTTTTGCTCTGCTAAAGAAATATTGGTGTGTGTATCTGACACTGTTCTGAATCTCCTAAAGCATTTGTAAAGGTGAGTTATGATTCATTTAGATAGAGAAATCAGATTAAGAAGCACATTGATTTTCTTTGCTGTTGGTTTGTGTGATGCTTTTTGAAAATGCATGGTTTCTATATTTGTAAAATAGAGGATTTGTATTTTGTGAAATCGTGATGTTTCAGTAGTGAAGTTGAATGGTTGTACATAGGACTTGCACTCTGTATCTAAAATGTTATTTTAAAAATCAATTTTAGGGTAAATGAATGGGTTTCAGTAGTGAAAATGAATGCTTGTACATAGGACCTGTGTCGTGTTCCTAAAATGGTAATTGAAAAACGATTTTAGTGCAAATCAATAAGTTTAAGTAGTGAAAATGAATGTTTGTATATAGGATCTGTGCAGTGTTTCTACAATGTTAACTGAAAAACGATTTTAGTGCAAAACAATGGGTTTTAGTAGTGAAAATGAATGCTTGTAAATAGGATCTGTGCTCTGTTCATAAAATATTAAATAAAAAACGATTTTAGGGCAAATTAATGGCTTTCAGTAGTGAAAATGAATGCTTGTACATAGGACCTGTGTTCTGTTCATAAAATGGTAATTGAAAAACGATTTTAGTGCAAATCAATGGCTTTAATATTTTTAAGAAGGAATAAATAGTGTGTGCATAATTATATAAAAATATTTGAATCTTTTACAAACATGTTACGTGTTTTACCTCAGATTGGGAAGCAGACTGAGTTTCTTTCCTGTTGGTTTGTTTCATTTTTTGGGTAATGCTTGGTAGGAATGTTTGCAAGAGATAGGAAATGTATTTTGTAAAATAGTGACTTTTCAAGACTGAAATGGAATGATTGTACATAGGACCTGCACTGTGTTTCTAAAATGTTATTGAAAAATCGATTTTGGTGCAAATTAATAGCTTTTAAATTTTTGAGAAAGAATAAAAAGTGTGTGCATGATTAAATAAAATAATTTGAAGCTTTCACAATCATGTCACCTGTGTCACCTCAGATTAGGAAGCACACTGAGAGCCTTATTTATGAAAACAGCGATGCGTCACTTATAACTGTGTACTCCTTGTGACACCAATGGTGCATTATATTTAATGTATGACGCATCATGTTTCTAGGACTTACAGATAAGTCAGTATTTCTGATGTATCTGTAAGTGCAAAAGTGACGAATTGCTGGAGTGTGTCACAAAAAGGACACAACTCTAGCAATGCATCCTTTCACATGGGGAAAGCCCCATGTGAAAGCGTTTGCTTCAGTCTTACGCCTGCTGTGAGGCAGGTGCAAGATTTTGACGTAACAGTGTTCTATAAGTGATGCAGTGAAATCTCATAGATTTCACTGCGTCACTATTATGAGGCTTTTTGCGGGGGAATGTCCCCTCTGTGTACATTACACTTGACAGAGGTATAATGTGGCGCAGAGGTTTAAAAAGTGACGCATCTACCTACATGTGTCACTTTTTAAATATGGCGCAACAAGGCACATGTTTTATGCCGCCAATGCGTCACAAAAAGTGACGCATCAGTAGCGCAAAACTGACGCAGGGCTTTATAAATGAGGCTCATCTTTTTTTTTGCACACTACTCCAGTTTAGTCCTGTCCACTGCACTCTTGGACACAAGCCTCACGTTTTGTGCTCCGCTCGACAGGCTTCATCACATGAGCACTCCTGCTTAGGCCTTATAATCTTTTTTTAGAATAACATTTGAAAAACAAAGAAAAGGTCATATGTATAAGCTTTTCATTACTCTACTAAATATTTTTGCTGCAAATTAATGAGTTTTACATTTTTGAGAAAGTTTAAATAGTAGGACCTGCACTGTGTTTCTAAAATGTTATTGAAAAATCGATTTTGGGACTAATCAATGAATTCTACATTTTTGAGAAAGAATAAATAGTGTGTGCATGATTACATAAAAAAATTGAACTTTTCACAATCATGTCACCTGTGTTACCTCAGATTAGATAGCACACTGAGCTTCTTTGCTGTTGGTTTGTGTTATTTTTTTGGTAATGCTTGGTAGCATTGTTTGCAAGAGAGAGGAAATGTATTTTGTAAAATAGTGAGTTTTCAGTAATGAAATGGAATGCTTGTACTCCAGCAATGCATCCTTTCACATGGGGAAAGCTGCATGTGAAAGCGTTTGGCTCAGTCTCATATCTGCTGTGAGGCAGGCGCAAGATTTTGACGTAACACTGTCCTAAAAGTGACGCAGTGAAATCTCATAGATTTCACTGCGTCACTATTAAGAGGCTTTTGGTGGAGAAATGACCCCTCTGTGTACATTACACCTGACAGAGGTATAATGTGGTGCAGAGGTTTAAAAAGTGACGCATCTACCTACATGCGTCACTTTTTAAATATGGCGCAACAAGGCACATGTTTTATGCCGCCAATGCGTCACAAAAAGTGACGCATCAGTAGCGCAAAACTGACGCAGGGCTTTATAAATGAGGCTCATCTTTTTTTTGCACACTACTCCAGTTTAGTCCTGTCCACTGCACTCTTGGACACAAGCCTCACGTTTTGTGCTCCCCTGGACAGGCTTCATCACATGAGCACAAAAGCAAAAGCAACAGGTGATGGACAGAATGCAGAACAATGTCATACATTCACCCCAGTACAGAGATCTGGACGCAAATCCTTTGGTTTTTCATCACATGAGCACTCCTGCTTAGGCCTCATAATCTTTTTTTAGAATAAAATTTGAAAAACAGAGAAAAGGTCATATTTATAAGCTTTTCATTACACTACTGAAACATTTTTGGGGCCAATTAATATCTTTTACATTTTTGAGAAAGAATAAATTGTGTGTGCATGATTACATACATTTTTTGACCTTTTCACAATCATGTCACCTGTGTTACCTGAGATTAGGAAGTAGATTGTGCAGATGAGGTGAGTCATGTCCAGAGGGACAGAGGAGGTGAGGTCTATGTTCAAGACTGTAGTGGGAGAGAGGCCTTTCCTGGGAAGCATAGGTGGTGAAGCCTGTGTATAAGAGTGCAGTGGACTAGACTTCATGAAGTCTATCCCCTACTGGACTCTTAGACACAGGTCTCATCTTCTTTGTACCTGTGGTCAGAGCTGTCTTCCACTACACTCTTCAATACAGGCCTCACCTCTTCTGCACCCCTGGAGAATCCTCACCTGATCTGTAACCCTGAATAGACCGTTTGCTTTTTGTCATTGCTTTGTTGTTTGGTAATAGTGGTCTATAATGTGCTATTTTTTCTTTAACACAGATTGAAATCAAGATTTCAAGAGTAAGGAAAGATGCCCTCAAGGGAAAGGAAAAGAAAACAACTTAACCGCCAAAAAACAAAGACAGCAACGGAATTACAGCACTCTTCCACAACAAATACTTCAAAAAACAGGAACAAAGCTCCTGGTAAGACAACTAAGTCTTTCTTACGGAACATATGTAGATAAAAAAAAATGTTGGACAGCATGTAGAAAAAGAGAATGAGAGAGTAAATTTGAAAAGGAAGGAGAGAACCTCAAAGAATCCTTCAACTGGAGCAGGAGAGAATAATATGTATAGGAATAGAAGGCAGAATCAGTTTAGAGACATTCGTAAACAAATGTTTCGCAATAGGGTGGTTTTAAATTTGTTAAAAAACATTAGGAAAAGTAAACAGAGAGCTGCTTTTTATAAGAGATAGAAAAGTGTAGAGAAGATTGTTGATCAGGCTTTTGAAGTTAAGAAAAAATTATTTATTTTAATAATCAATAGAATTAGGACACTTAACAAGACAATTGATGTTTTCAAATCAAACAGTAGATGGAAAAGAGTAAACAATTGGACTAATTTTTGTAAAGTTTTTTCAGGAGAATGGATGCACAGTTCAAGTTGTGAGCCATTTTTTAATGAGGAGAGTTACTTCCAGGAGAATGATTTAGTGCATGCAGTTGACACCAGTGGTCGAGCGTATGAAGTGAAAGACGGTTGTCCGATTGAAAAAGAGAAACTTGTGCCTAGAGAACCAGAAGAGGTATTAACTGATGAAGTTTTAGGGAGACGTACTAAGGGTCCAGTGTACACTTGGAAGTGTAGTCGTATTTGTAGTGTGCGACAGGAATCAATTGATTTGTTTTGTAATTTCTTACGTAGATATAGTAAGAAAAGTCTAAAGCAAAAAATGAAGTTGTTGCAAGACTTAGATACTTGCAGAGTGAGAGAAAACACAGGTTTGCAAGGGCATTCACTGGCTTGTCTTTCTAGAAAAGTCTGTCAGAGTGTTTTTCATCATTTTAGGATGTTAGCAGTGCATCATACCAAAATGAGGAAATTAGTGAGAATGTTGTATTATGCAAAAAGTCCAGCACTTAAGCTTAAACAATTAAACAGTGCTCTTTTGCATGGAACTGAATTAGATGTGAAGAAGATTTGTGAAGAAATTGAGATTTGTTATTTTGGTGAAAAAGAGGACAGTGTAGAAATTGACACAGCAATTCAAGGTAATGTGGAAGACAATGTACAGATTTCAAGTACAGAAAAGTTTGAGCAGGAAATTACCAGGTTTAAGGTGAAATTAAGTGAAAGGCCGAATTTTACTTGTGTGTGTTGTCGACGAAGTCATTATAAACATCAAACTAGATTAGTTGATTTATACGTAAAAAGTGAAAAGATGAATAATTATGAGTGGAAGGATTTTGCAACTTATTTGTGGGTGGAGAATTTGTTTTGATTTGAGTTCTGATCAGCGTATTTGTAAATATTGTTATGATAAATTAAATCAAAACAGAATGCCTGCTAGAGCTGTTCATAATAATCTGGAGTTGGTAGACATTCCCCGTGAATTGATGGATTTAAATACATATGAGTCTATTTTGATTCAATGTGTCCATCCTTTTCAGGCAATTGTTCGCATGGAGCCTAAGATAGGGAAATTGCCTCCTACAGATTTGCAGAGAGGATTAAAGGGAAGAGTTGTTTATTTGCCTCTAGATTTAAAAAAAATATTGATACAATTGGTATAGAAAAAAAAGAAGAGGAACCTTTAGTTATTCTAGTTAATGGGGTTCCGACAAAGAGTAAGAAAATCTGGCAAGATGTAGTGGATGTTAGGAAAGTCAAAAAGGCAACGTTGTATTTAGTCAAAAACAATGAGTATTACAAAGATGTATGTGTTGCAGCAGAGGAAACAGCTGCAGATGAAGACAGTGATTGTTGAGGCGGCCAAATTGAAAAAGTTGAAGTGTCTAGAAGTGAAGAAATATATGAACATTATACTGTTCATCCTTTGCATTCCAAAGAAGTAACGGGGAATGCAATTGAATTGTTTCAAATGAAAGCAGCAAAAGGAAGTCCCATTAGTGTATGGGAAGAAAGTTTGGAAGCTCGTTGTTTTCCACAGCTATTTCCAACAGGTCGAGGTGGATGATATGACCTGCCCTCAGGACACCCCCGTGCCGCACGGCCACCAGCTGTAGCGTGTGCGTCCCCCCGCTGCTGTCTCAGCCTCGCGGAGCCTGCCCGGCGACCCCGCCCTCCGCCGTATTGCGTATTTTACTGACTTTGTGTGTTTTCCTCGTTCTGTGCCCCACTCTGGACTGTCACCCATAGCTTCCATTTAATTGCCTGTTTTCCTTTTGTTTTCCACATTTCGTGTGCTCTGTGCCGTTTTCCCTCTCTCCCCCTGTGCCCCCCGCCCCGCTTCCCGCTTCCCGCCGCCTGCGTGCGGCCACGCCCCCTTTTTCCTTCTGTGCCCTCCCCGCTCCCGCCTTCCAGCTGCTCCTCTCTCCCCCCCACTTGGCCATAAATGGCGACCGTGCGGCGCAGGTGAGTGTGACCTGCCCTCAGGACACCCCCGCGCCGCACGGCCACCAGCTGTAGCGTGTGCGTCCCCCCGCTGCTGTCTCAGCCTCGCGGAGCCCGCCCGGCAACCCCGCCCTCCGCCGTATTGCGTATTTTACTGACTTTGTGTGTTTTCCTCGTTCTGTGCCCCACTCTGGACTGTCACCCATAGCTTTCATTTAATTGCCTGTTTTCCTTTTGTTTTCCACATTTCGTGTGCTCTGTGCCATTTTCCCTCTCTCCCCCTGTGCCCCCCGCCCCGCTCCCAGCTTCCCGCCGCCTGCATGCGGCCACGCCCCCTTTTTCCTTCTGTGCCCTCCCCGCTCCCGCCTCCCAGCTGCTCCTCCCTCCCTCCCACTTCGCCATAAATGGCGACCGTGCGTACGCGCATCGTTGGCGGCCAGCGGGCACGCCGATTGTGCGCCAAAGGCACGCCAAAGGTAAGCCCGTCTGCGCCCGTCCGCGCCTGGACCGCGCCCAGTGCCAGGACCCCTGGCCCCCACCGATGGAAGACGACCCGACAGACCTACGACACCGCCGCACTCTTCGCACTCAACACCGGAGGGACCCCTGGCTGCTACCAAGCCACCCCGAGGCGCACCCACGGACCTTTCAGCTGCCACTCCTGCAAGTTCTCCTGCATCCAGACCTGCACCGCACCCACAAAGCCGAGAACCAACAGCAACCACCTGAAGTGCATCCTGATCAACACCCGCTCCGTCCACAGACACGCCGTCGAGCTTTGGAACCTCCTCGACACAACATCACCAGACGTCGCCTTCCTCACGGAAACCTGGATGAACTCCTCCTCAGCACCCGACATCGCCATCGCCATCCCAGACGGCTACAAGATCATCTGGAGGGACCGCGGCAACCAGACCGGAGGAGGCATCGCCATCATCCACAGGAACACCATCCGCATCACAAGCAACTCCGACGACACCCTCTCAACCGCCGAACACCTGCACTTCCAGATCCACACCGACCCCAAGACCACCCTCAGAGGCACCCTCATCTACAGACCCCCGGGACCACGCACACAATTCAGCGAAGACATCGCCGACTTCATCAGCCCGCACGCCCTCTCCTCCGATGACTACATCCTCCTCGGGGACCTCAACTTCCACCTGGAGAACAACAACGACCGCAACACCACCACCCTACTGGACAACCTCGCCACCCTCGGCCTCAAGCAGCTGGTGACCACCCCCACCCACTACGCCGGACACACACTCGACCCCGTCTTCTCCAGCAAAGACATCACCTTCAGCCATGCCACCGGACTCCACTGGACGGACCACAGCTGCGTCCACTTCAGCTACAAAAAGAACACGATTCATCACCACCAGCAACAGGTTGCACGCAGAAGATGGAACAAGATCACAGCTGACCAGCTCGCCGCCTCCCTGAGCCAGGACCCCCCCGCAAGCTCAGCGAACGCCAGCCAGGGAGCCAACAACCTCACTAAGTGGATCAGCAGCTGCGCAGACGACCTTGCCCCACTGAGGACCCCGCCCAGCAGACCCAGCAGTAGGAAAGCACAATGGTTCACCGGCGAACTCAAGAGCTCCAAGAGAAACTGCCGAGCCCTCGAGAAAGCCTGGCGCAGAGACCCAACACCAGACAACATGACCACCCTCAAGCTCGCCACTCGAAAACACCACCAACTGATCCACACCACCAAGGGAACCGCATTCAAGGAACAACTGGCAACAATGCCCACAACACCAAGGAACTCTTCAACATCGTCAAAGAGCTCTCCAACCCCAGCGCAGGAAACAACGACATCACCCCATCACAAGACCTCTGCAACTCCCTCGCCTCCTACTTCCACAACAAGATCATGGACATACACAACAGCTTCAGCACAGAACCGACGCACCCCACGACAGCACCGGCGCCCCCCACCACCACCCTCCGCGCCTGGACCCCGATCAACACCGAGGACACCCTACGCACGATGAACTCCATCCACTCCGGATCTCCAACCGACCCCTGCCCTCACCACGTCTTCAACAAGGCCGACTCCGCCATCGCACCCCACCTAAGGGACATCATCAACTCCTCCTTCAACACAGCGACCTTCCCGGAGAGCTGGAAGCATGCCGAACTCAGCGCTCTACTGAAGAAACCATCGGCGGACCCCACCGAACTCAAAAATTACCGCCCCATCTCGCTCCTCCCGTTTCCAGCCAAAGTCATCGAGAAGACCGTCAACAAGCAGCTGGCCGCCTTCCTCGAGACTAATGGATCCCTCGACCACTCGCAGTCCGGCTTCCGGGCCAACCACAGCACCAAGACCGCATACTTTTACAACGCATACCTTTACAACGAAATTTTTACAACGCAAAAACCATTACAACGCATGTATTTACAATGCATGTTTTTACAACGCAGATACTTTTACAACGCATACCATTACAACGTAAGTATTGGTAACTATATAATAATTTTTTTAATTTAAATAAATTGAAATTAATATAATTTCATTTAATTTAATTTAATTTAATTTAATTAATTTAATTTATATTTAATTTTATTTTATTTTTACCCCTGTACCCCAAAAATTCAAAACTGACCCTAAACCCTAAAAATACCCCTTTACCCAAAAACCCCAAACTGACCCTGAACCCTAAAAATACCCCTTTACCCAAAAACCCAAAACTGACCCTGAACCCTAAAAATACCCCTTTACCCAAAAACCCAAAACTGACCCTAAACCCTAAAAATACCCCTTTACCCAAAAACCTAAAACTGACCCTGAACCCTAAAAATACCCCTTTACCTAAAAACCCAAAACTGACCCTGAACCCTAAAAATACCCCTTTACCCAAAAACCCAAAACTGACCCTGAACCCTAAAAATACCCCTTTACCCAAAAACCCAAAACTGACCCTGAACCCTAAAAATACCCCTTTACCTAAAAACCCAAAACTGACCCTGAACCCTAAAAATACCCCTTTACCCAAAAACCCAAAACTGACCCTGAACCCTAAAAATACCCCTTTACCCAAAAACCCAAAACTGACCCTGAACCCTAAAAATACCCCTTTACCCAAAAACCCAAACATATAACATTTTAAATATAATTATATACTTACCAATACTTACATTGTAATGGTATGCGTTGTAAAGGTATCTACGTTGTAAAAACATGCGTTGTAAATACATGCGTTGTAATGGTTTTTGCGTTGTAAAAGTTTCGTTGTAACGGTAGTGCGTTGTAAAAGTTGCGTTGTAAAGGTTGTTCCCCGTCTTTTATTACCAACAAAAAAAATCCTCTCCTTGGAGAGGTTTTGGATTTCTTTTGGAGAAAGGAGTATCAAGCGAGAGGTGCTCCTCACATACATATGTTGTTGTGGATTAAAGATGCACCCAAATTTGGAACAGATTCGGATGAGACAGTGACGAGCTTCATTGAAGAGTATTCAACATGTGCTGTTCCGAAAACTACCGAAGAAAACAGTTTAAGGCAACAAGTTTTACGCTTTCAATCCCATCGTTGTGGAAAGTACTGTCGTCGAAAATTCAGAAACAAGGACACGTTCTACACAAAATGTCGTTTCGGCTTTCCACGACCAGTGATTTCTAAAGGAAGAGTAAATAATTTGATGTCTTCTCTGCGACATACTGTGACGAGGAAATCACCAAAAAATACATACAATTTAAAAAGAAACGAAGAGTCCAAGTACATCAACGACTACAACCCAGTGATTTTGTCCATGTGGAATGCTAACATGGATATTCAATTCTTTGCTGACAACTCTATTGCTGTGGCTCGATATGTGACGTCTTACATCACAAAAAAAGAAAAGACAGAACTGAAGGAAATGTGGGAGGACATTTCACATGAAAAGAGTCTAAGCAAGAAATTATACAGTTACAGTCTGAAGATGTTGTCATATCGAGAAATTGGAGCATATGAATGTTCTGATCGATTGTCGTCAGCAAGTCTCTATGCCAAATCTAGAACCATCATTTGGGTGAGTCTAGGTCTTGCTGCAACACGAAATCGTGTTTTGAAATCTGTACAAGAAATAGAGTATTTGGCGGAGAAAGAACCAGAAAGTACAGATATTTTGAAGACAAACATGTTGGATACATACTATCCAAATAGAAGTAGTCATCTTGAGAACAGTTGTTTGTATGAAGTTCTGCAAAACTATATTTATAAGAGAACCCTCAGAGAAGATATTAACAATGGAATATATGCTATCATTGGGTGTGAAGGATGTCTAGTGAGACAGAAAAAAGGCCATTTGATTAATCATCGAAAATTGAGTTGCGAAAATCCAGAGAAAAGGGAATTTTACTATTTAGCTCTTTTGCAACTCTTTAAGCCATGGCGTACCGAAGAGGAACTACTTGGAGATTTTCTGTGTTACGAAGATTCTTTTAATGCAACCAAGGATACCATAGAATGCCCTGTTTTTCCAAATTATCTGCAAATGTTGAACGAAGAAATAGAGCAAGAAGCCACAATTGCTGCAGAGATTGCTAGAGACAGTTCTCAAGACAGTCAGAGTTCTGCTTCATTGAGTCAGGATCCACTTGGAGGACCAATTATTCAAAATGAAGCTGCCACTGCCATGGATGAGGTGGAAAGAGCTATGGAACAAGCTCAAGATGATGTAGTTAACTTAGAAGATTTGGTGAAACAACTAAACCTTGAGCAGAAACAGATATATGACGAAGTCACAGATCAGGTTGAACATGGATTCACTCATGAGAAAAAAGAGTGCTCATGTACATCTTTTAAACCAGTCCAACTGTACGTGAGTGGAGAAGCGGGAACTGGAAAAAGTTTTCTGATTAAAGCAATTGCAACTTATCTGCAGAAAAGGACTGAATCACCGCTGTCTTGTGTTGTTACCGCTCCAACTGGGCTGGCTGCGCATAACATTAAAGGGATTACTTTACATCGTTTACTGATGCTGCCAGTGGAGCATGATAACAAATTGCAATATCACAAGCTATCTGGAGATGCGTGTTCCGAAGTTTCGAGAGTCCTGAAGAAAATGAAACTTCTTATCATTGATAAAGTAAGCATGGTGTCAAATATAATGTTTGCTTTTGTGCATTTGAGAATGCAAGAAATTCTTAGAACAGACTATGATGTCTTATTTGGAGGAAAACACATTATTGTTTTTGGAGATCTACTGCAGTTGACTCCAGTGGAAGGACAACCTGTGTTCAAAATGCTCACGCATGAAGATACCAGGAAGTGCCTAGGAAGCATTGGAAACGTTAATATATGATTAAACTTCAAATATGCAGAACTGCTTCAAAATATGCGGCAGGCAAAGGATGAAGATTATAAAAATATTTTACAAGATGTAAGAATCGGAAAAGTAAGTCAGCAAGGGAAAGAAGCTTTACATGGACGATTAATTTCAAATTTGTACCCAAATGAAAACATTCTTCCAGAGAATATTTTCAAGAAAATTAACGAGAAGAAATCTGGCATATGTTTGATGCCAACTCTAAAAGAATGTTCCATGTTCAACAAAAAAAATTTAAAGTTAGAAAATGAAGAGATAGTGAAACTGGAAGCTACAGATAAAATAGAGCATATGGGAGCAACAATTATTTTGTCTGAAAATTTGAAGTCAAAATTGGATTCATTAGAGAAGACTATATCTAAAACTGCTGGTTTTGAAAAGACTCTGAATGTGTGTTTAAATTGTCGTATCATTTTGAGAAGGAACTTAAATGTTGAAATAGGTCTGGTAAATGGAGCAATGTTTCATGTTGTTGGTTTTGTGAATTACAAAAATAGAGATGGAATTGAAATTTTAAAAATTAAATTTGATGGCATTGATGAAATAGAACAAATTTGTCGTTGTTCAGCTAGATTTTTGCTCGTGAAAGACTTATATGTTCGCCGAAAACAGTTTCCTATTTGTTTGGCATATGCGGTGACAATTCATAAGTCTCAAGGTTTAAGTGTAGATAGCGCTTTGGTGAACATTGGAAGTTCTGCGTTTAAAGAGGGTATGGCATATGTGGCATTATCACGAGTCAGAACTTTATCAGGATTGTACTTGATTGAGTGTGATGAAACAAAGATTTGTGCAGATCTACATTGTGTTAAAGAATACAATAGGTTAAGAAGAGAGTATGCTCCACATTTGCCTCAATATCCTCTGATTGAAAAACGTGTGGTAGGCCGAAAAAGAAGAAATGAGAGTAATTGCAGTGAGGTAGTAGCAAAAAGACAAAAAGTAGACGAAACTGTAATTGTAAGCAAAAGGAAAAAGGATTCTGTTGAACATGTTGTTGGATTTCAGTTTGAAAACAGTTCTGGTGTCAACTGCTATGCTAATGTAGTGGTTAATGTTGTTTTTTTTCTTCAAAATATACAAGAACAGATTGTTGAAAATCGGGATCAAAGATTCTGTTGTTTGTTGAATTCTGTGTTTGAGAAATGTACCAGTGATGGAGCAAAAATAGAAAGTGTTTCAGAAATTCGAAATCTTCTAGACATATGTACTGGTCAAAATCAATTTTCACAGAATATTCAGCAGGATTGTCAGGAATTTTTAATGTATATGTTTGATGTATTGGAAGATGAAGGAGTAGATATAAAAAATCTTTTTAGCTTTTTTTATCAATGGCAGCATGACTGCGACAAGTGTACTTTATCAAGTACTACTAGAATAGACACTGAAAGATTTATATATTTGACTTTACCAGACTGCAAATCAGTGCCTTTTAATAATCTAGTTAAAGCAGCGGATCACAATATGGTGTGTCCCCAATGTAAGTCTACAATGCTGTCCACATTATTTCTACAAAATTATGGTCAGTATGTCATTTTAATGTTCCAACGATGTAGACCTGATGGAACTAAATTGACAACTTCTATTAAAAATTTCGTGGCTTCACAGTTATCGATATCAGGAAGAACCTTTGCAACTGTAGCTATTATTTTTCATGACGGTCCTTCTACAACATCAGGGCATTACACATGCTATTTAAAAAGTTGTAAAGGTTGGACCCAATGTAACGACACTCATTTGACTTTCAAACAACGTTTGCCTTTTGGCTTAAAAAATTCATACCTAGTGTTTTTACAACCAAAATTTAGGTAAAGGTAATTGGCCTATGAAGACGGGAGCAGTTAATAAAGGTTATTTTGCTGTTTAAAAATATATTCTGAGTAAAAGTGATCCAGGTAATATAAAAAATTGACTTGTCATATAGGTACTGTAAGTGGATCTCATAGTAAGTGATATTAGTATTATACAAAATGATGAACATGAGTGAGTCAGAGATGGTTTTACAAATACTTAAATATTGTGAAAATGTTGTAGAGCCTTTCTTTCAGAACGTCGGAAAAAAGGTCATTTCAGAGTTTGTTTGAATTAATTTGAAAATATACTCATACATCTGACACTATTTGGCCAAAAGGAAAGGTACAGGAATGAGTAAAGAGTCATGACTGAAAAAAAGGAGTATATGAAAATAATGAAAATATTTCAGATGTTCTTGGAGCTTTTCTTCTAGAAAGTCGATGAAATGGATTTTTTACTGAACAGCAAAGTACTTTGCAACGAGAAAAGGACCTCCATGATATACTATTTGGCCTCAAGGAAAAGTAAGTCAATCAAAGATTAGTGTACATTTGTCATTTGTCAGTATCTAAGTTTTTTTAAAAACACAACCTTTTAGATTGTGCTTTTTTCCCCACTGTCATATGATGAGTAATTTGAACTCACTGTTTTAAGTGAAATTCAATATATTCTGAGAACAGCAAAAATAAACTATGTAACATGTTGTACAAGTTATTCTATACTTTGGATTGTGTAAATTAAATTGTATTCCCATTCTCTGACACTCACTTTCCTTTTTCCATCCTCTTTCAGCTCTTTTTACTCACTTATAATGTCTTTCTCTCACTCTCTGTAACCCCTGTTCCTTTACTCCACTTCTTTGACAAGCCCTCATTCTCATTTCAACTGTCTGCATCCCCTCTCTCCCTTGCATAACTTTTCAGCTTTCAGTCTCTCTGCTTTACTTCCCTTTTCTGTATTTTCCTCCTTTGCTCTTTTAGTAATTCCTGTTTACTCACTCAGCAGTATTATCGCACTCTATCACTATAAATCACCCACTCTCCCTCGCTTATCTTTGTTTGCTCCTTACTTTTGACCTTTTCTCTCTATTTTTCGTTCACTACTTCTATGTCCTCAGTGCCTCACTCTCCTTGTGTTATGTTCACTTGTGTTTATCTACCTTCTATCATTTCTTTTACAACAACTTCACTGCTCCTCTCTCATCGTTCTTCATCCCATTTCTTTTACTCTGGTTCCATTACTAACCCTCATTTCCTATCTTTCAATGTCCTTCTCTTTACTTTCATCACCAAATTATTTTCTCTCAGTACCACTGTTTTAGTCGTCTTCTCCTCTCTTTCCTTTTTTTGCTCCCTTACTCATTTCCTTTTCTCACTCATTGTACTCCACCTCACTCAGTTTTTCTCTTAGTGTGTCTGTCTACTAACTTCCTCACTCCATTTCCCTCAATCGTTGTATATTATCCTCTCTCCCTTCATCCTTTCACTCTATGACTGTTCTTCACTTACTCTCAGTTATCTTCTATTCCTCATTCTTCTAAATGCATCCTTAATTAGACTGTTTTCTGTCTCAGTCATTATCTTTTTACTTACTACTGTTTCCTGATTTAGTTTTGCTAACTCACATTGCTTTAGTATCTTTCTTACCTTCAGTTCATTTCTCTGTTCTTCTCTTCCTCTGTGTCAGTGAATATATATGCCTTACTCTTAGTAATTTGCTCTCATTCTATTTCTTTTTTTCTCTTTTTATCCTTCTACCTTACTTTATTTCCCTTTCTGTGTCCTTCACTCTTACTTTATTTCTATATACACTGTTATGATTTTTAACCTCTTCATTTGTATATTTAAATTTAAAATACACATTTTACTAATTATAACTTAGTTTTTCTTCTCTCTTTCACAGATACAAAGTGCAGTAAAAAGAAATAATTAAAGTTTCATTTATCATATGGTAAGTATGACTAAAAAAATTTAGTTTGTCATCACCCTTTGCTTGAAGCTTACTAATATTTTCTCAACCAACCTCACTCCTGTGTCTTTATTCTGCTTCCCTCACTTATTCTTATTCTCCATGTTTACTCCAATTTCCCTATTTCCCCTCTCATATTCAACTTCTTTCAATCCCTATTCTTTACTTCACTTACCCTCTGTTCCCTTCCTTTGCTTCTTCACTCATTTTGTTTTTCTTCATTATTTATCTTACTCCTACACACACACCTCATCCCCCTCTCAACACATACACACACCTCTAACATACACCCCACACACAAACCACACACACACCTCATACACACAAAAAATCCCCCCACACACACTCTTCACATACACACACATTCCATACACACACATACATCGCACACATATACACCCCACACCCATACACTCCTCACACATACTTCACACACCCTCACCTCCACCCACACCAAAACACCCCACACAGCCACACCCACAGACACACCTTACACACCCACACCCCGACCTATACCCACTGACTCCCTATAAGTCACACACACTGCATTACTTATCTTTCTTTGCTGTTTCACTCAAACCCATTCAGGTACTGTTTTCTTTACTCTCTTTGTCCTTTCTCTTTGTCACTCCCCATGTCTTACCTAATTCAAGTTTTCACCCTCTTTCACCCCTCTTTACTTACACTAACTGGTCTTTTCTTACCCTCACTCACCGTTCTTCATTTATCCCGGTTACGCCACTACCCTTCATTCTCAATTTTTTACTGTCCTTTATTTTTCTTTCAACACCCACTCACATTCTCCCACTATCTCTACTTTAGTCTTCTTCCTCTCTCTTCCCTTCTTTCGCTCCTTTAGTCATTTTAATTTTCTCACTTTCACCCTATTACACCTTCTCTGTTTTTTACTATGTAATAAACAATCCCTTTGTGTTCATCCTGTAGCTCCCTTTCTCTTAACATTACTCTCTTTGTGTTCTTCCCTCATGCTAACTCCTTCATTAAATTTTTTTTTCTATTTTTTTGGGGGGCGCGCCCCGGTACGCGTACCCTAAGAAAAAAAATTTGACAGAGATTCATTAAAAATATAGGTTTATTTTTATAAATGAAAGGTAGTTCTAAAAAGAACTGGTTTTTTTCTTCTTTTTGTTGTTTTATATTTTTTTTAATGTTTTTTTGAACATTTTGTACTTTATTTGGCTTTTCAAAACAGTTTTATATTTTTTTTGTATTTTTTATGGGGAGAAACAAAAAAAAGGGAATTGAAAATGGCTCAACTGGAGCAAAAAACAAAAAACGGAAAAAATTACTGTTTTTTGGGGCATTTGTGATTGTCACCAGCAAGGACGACGAGCTTCATGCTCTTTTCAACATAGGCGATGAGCTTGCCACATTCAATACATGTGATTCTAAAATCAGCAAATCGTGGCTGAATACAAGGCATCATCTCTGTTGTTTCTGGTCCCGATGGAGTGGGTTGTGATCTTTTGGAGATGGTCCTTGAAGACTGGGGGAGGTTACTGGTCAGTTCCCTGAGCTCTGCACGAGAATAGTTGTTGGGATGCTTCCGGGTCATATGACGAATCATGGTATTATTACCAAATGAATATTTTTTGTTTGGGTTGCCCCTTGAGAGTTGTTCGCCACAGATTAGGCAAGTTACCTTGGCCGCATTCACTTTTTTCTTGCCCTCTGGGATTGAAAAAAACTCCCATACAATGTGTGACTTGGGCTTGTATGGAGCATTTTGTTCAGGCAGCCATCTTCTCCCCTCCTCCTCTTCCTCTTCCTCCTCCTCCTCTTCTTGACCACCAATGTACTGTTGTGGTGGTCCTCTTGGTGGTGGTGGTGCAGATGCTCCAGCTGTTGCAGCTACAGTAGCCATTTCAAAGTACAAAATATAACACAAAGATATCCAAACAGGTCTTCCTCAGTCAAAGGACAAAGTCAGAATAAGGAAAAAAGGTGGGGTCTTTCATCATTTGGAAAAACAAAACTGTCCTGAACCAATGAGAAGTGTTATTTTCAGGTCACATGACCCGGGCTTTACTCATTTGGAAACCAAAACAGTTCTGCACCAATAGAAAGTGTTATTTTCAGGTCACATGACCCGACGCGCTTACGCTATGCGCCCCGGGGCGCGCCCGTAGTCGCGCCCCGGGGCGCGCGGCGTAAGCGCGTCGAGACGTTGCGCGATCGTATGGGCAAGCGTGCTTCTGGGTGCGCTTACGCTGTGCGTCATATGACGCATCACGCGTCTACGCGATACATCACAATGTTGTTTTCGTTCGCGAGAATAGCGCTAACGGGACGCTCCCCGGTACGCACCCCAGGGCGCGCCGCGAACATATGCGCACGTGTGCTTCCGGGTGCGCTTACGCTGTGCGTCATATGACGCATCACGCGTCTACGCGATACGTCTCGATGTTGTTTTCGCTCGCGAGAATAGCGCTAACGGGACGCTCCCCGGTACGCGCCCCGGGAGCGCCCCGAGTTAAAAATAATTTTTTTTTTTTTTAAATTGACATAATTATACAATATAAAATTCGTTTAAAAATTTATTATTTTTTATACCTATAAAGATTTGCTATTAAAAAAATATTGAAATTCACTGAAAAAACCATAGGTTTCACACCAGTTATAGTTAGGAATTAGCATTTAAAAAACCTATAAAATTCACTGAAAAAACCATAGGTTTTACACCAGTTATAGTTAGCTGGAAGTTTTACTCGCATAAAACCATTGAAATTCCCACGTTATAGTTATTTGGACTCACTATAACTTGCGCGTGCAATGCACTGCTGATGACGTCACTAACAAATTGACTTATGATGAGAACATTCTTTATTTAAATAGCCTGATTCTTCAAAGTTAAAGTAATAGAGAACAACTTGAAAAACAAAAGGTCAGGCTGTAGAATGAAAAAAAGTATTGGTAAACACTTGAACATGGTGGTTTAGGGCCGCATTAGGATGGCGGGCGGACAGAGGGGCTGGGGTCCCGTGGGGGCAATTAGGATGCACCCGCCACAGTGGCGGGTGCATCCCGTATTTTTAACATTGCAGTGGGCGGTGCTGAAAGCACCGCCCGCATCAATGCTAAAAATACATGTTGTGCATTTTAAAGCACAACGTGACAGGCACCCTGCGGTGCCTGCCACGTTGTTCTTTGAAAGGCAGGGGGTACCATAGACCCCCCATGTGCATCCCCCACACCCTGGAGTCCATGGGGGCCCACAGGGGGCCCCCAAAGCAGACTCCGCATGCCTTTCTGTGGCGGCAATACCGCCACGGAAAGGCATTCACAATAGGACAATAGGTCTGAAAGACACCACTACCATATAGAACCCATATAGAACCCCATATAGAACCCACTACCATATAGAACCCATATAGGACGGTCTGTCTGTCTGCCGTGGACCCCCCATTATAATATGGCGGGGGTTATTCCTGCACAGATGGTGGGTGGATCGCCCCGCCAGGCCGGCGGTGGCTACTGCCGGCCTGGCTGGGGTGATCCACCACCATACTAATTGTGCCCTTAGTATCTAAACCACCTATAATATAACAAATAGACAAAAGTTGAACAAACCACTCGAAATATAAATTAAGGTGTTAACAGATAAAGGATAAAGTCTGGTAAAGTTGAATATGTACTCAATACTGTAGAAAAAATGGATGAGGATGCTGGATGACTCATCAGGAACCACACGTTCAACTGAGGCTTGCAACCTGGATAGTTTTCATGGATCCACAAGGTCCACATAGGAGGACAAGTAAGGTATAACACCGTGGCGATACACATGAAAGCAATAAAGCTAGCAATAAAGTAGGTGAATTGCATAATTTTAAACAAAAAAAACTTTGAACAATCCTTAACTCACAGCTTGAAAAAGATCCTGGCTTCAGGAACTCCAAAGATCTTCCAAACAAAATTGTATAAACAACTATTTGCCAAAATTAATGCATAGTCTCTCTACACTTTCTGGTCAAATTTGCCCAATCCAACCATGACTTGCTTGGTTCCTATTGCCTGACTGTATTCACTAATACAAAGGTGAGTGGAATATGCTACTTTGATAACATTGATCAATGCGCAATATGTACACTGTTGAGTTTGGGGGATAAGGAAACGTATTTCTGCCCAGGCGACTTTTGTTATGTGGTAGTGGAGTAACAGGAATGAAAACAAAAGGAAAAGCACAGTGCCTACTAACACCTTACTGAAATAAAATATGAAGAAAATAATAACTGCCATAAGCTGAAAATAGGGAACGAGCAACGTTGAAAGGAACACACTGCCATCTCTCATGGCTATAAAATATAACAATGCTTCAAGAGAGCAAAGGAGAAAGTTATTAGGCCACTGAAAATGGTGAATGTAAAGTACTCATAGCAGAAATTAAGGCCAAATTCTTACCAACACGTGCATATGGATGAGAAATACAGTAAGATGCAGAGACCGATATACTTGAATGAATGGTGATAAGATTGTATAAACAACTTTCTAAATTAATCAAGATCAACATCGTCGGACAAAGTATGTTTAAAAATCTCAAGAACAAAATATCCAGTCCCTATATCTACAGCATTTATGATGCTCTAGAACAAATTGCGCTTAACTGCAGATTATATATTGTGGCACAAGGATTTTAGACTGAAAACAACTTTAAAAGGCATAAAGGCTATACGAAATATCTTGAAAGAAGCATTGTGAGGCTTGAATTAGCCACTTTGTATAATGGCAATAGATATGGGCAAACTTTCAAAAGAGTGGTAAAGCAATTGATTAAACTGCTAATTGGGTAACAGATAAAGAAAAGCTTTAGAAGCGATTACATGGGTGGTTGGTCTTCAAATGATACACCACCCAAACAGAATTGACTGTTCTGGGAACAACATAGCATTGGAAAATGAAACAGGCATACACTGCACTGGACTTGGTGAGAGACACAAACTAGATTTACTACCAAAATGAAGGTGAAGCGTCCAAGAAAAATCAACATTTGCCGCCTATATCACCAAGGAGATGATACTTTACCACATGTCAAATGTATCTGACCTGCTGTGGCAACACAGAGAAGAAGTTTGTTAAGCAAAGAGTTTAACAAGCAAGGAGTCACGAGCTATAGAAACACACTGATGGAATCATTGGACGCAATAAAAACACAATGATCAACATTACAATAGTACAGTTACTGGTCTTTTTTAAACCACAGTTAGTGTAAGAGATCTGACATTAATGGTGTTGGAGTGGGCTGATAAAAGGAGGTCCCGAAAGGAATCCGTAGTGTGATTCTTCATGCATGAACACGCTGCTACAAAAATTAGCATAAGCTGCTCCATAACCCGTCAAGCCGTATGTCATTAAAACATCGTTTATGTCTGCTCCCAGGGGTTTAGCACTTTAAAAGCAATTTGCGAAAAAGCATTAACACGATTAACTCAGCTCTGAAAACCTGTACCAGTATCACCATACACCATTTTCCAGGCATGCTTTTGCACAATAGGGTGTCTTCTATGTCAAATGTAAACATTGCATAATCTTTGGCCTGGTAACATAACCACGCACATTGGCAATGCATCCAATATTTAAATGTGTTGATTAGTAACTTTTATAGATGGTACCCAATAAAGTAATAAAAAGGTTTCTTGACAGGAACGTATGGGGTGCTTCAATATGCATTGACAGCTGATAGGGAAACAAACTTAAATTGATGACTATCCCTTTAAAACATGTACCAATGAAAAGTCAATTTAATTGTGTTTGCTGAGGTTTAGCACTTTAAGTGCAATCGGGATAAATGCATAAAGACAATCCAGTCAGTTGGTAATGCTTATACCAGTGTTACCATAGCCCCCAACACCTTTTTTCATAAATATGAATATCCACAATATGCTTTACACAATTTAACAAATGCTGATTCTATAGCCTTTCTTGGTCAATCAAATTAACCTGCCCCCTACTACATTCAGCTATCTATCAATAAAAACTCATTTAGGACTGCTCGCGGAGGTTCGGCACTTTTAGTGCAATCAGCATAAATGCATTAACAAAATCACATAATCTCGTAAAGCCTGTAGCAGTATCTCCGAACATCCTGCATACCCCTCACTTCTCGGCATGATTTGGCATAATAGACTTTCCTCGACGTAATATTTGCACATGGTATAGCTTTTCCAGGGCTGGCACCCTAACCTTGAATACTGGCATTTTATTTAAAAAAATTAATTAACTATATAGTACATTTTTATGTGCTTCCTAAATAAGAAATAAAACTGTCTACTTAGGATTCACACTTATTTTTAAATTTATAGGTACATGACGTATTATATGGTGAGCAGCCAAAATATCGAAATTTAAATATCGACCTACAATATTATCGATGTAACAATATCGAAGGGACAGAATATAGAAAGTAAGTAATATCGATTTTTTTAATATCAAAGGGACAGAATTTTGAAGGTAAGTAATATCGATTTTTTAATATCGATGTAAGTAATATCGATGTTAGTAATATTGATGTTACTAATATGGATTTTTATATGATTTTTATGTACAGTATTATGTATTTAATATGTATGTGTTACTTTTTTTTAATGTTATTCTAAGTTCATTTTGTATTTCAGTACCATAGTGGGTTGTGGGTTTATAGGGAAATAGGGTGGGAAGTAATTTAATTATACTAAATTAATTATTAATTTTTATGAATTATAAATTAATTTTAATTAATTTTTGTGTGCAAGTTCTGTAGCGGATTCTGGGTTTATAGGGGAATAGGGTGGGAAGTAATTTAAATGTAATTAAGTCATAATTTATGTTAATTATTAGGTATTGCTAATTATATAATTGTTAATTAATTAATAATTGGTAATTATTTTTTATTAATTGGTAATTAATTTTAATTAATTGATTAATTGATAATTATGTTAAGTGTATTATTTTATTATTGGAGTTTGTTGTGCATTTATAGGGGAATAGTGTGTAAAGTAATTCTTATGTAATAAAGTAATTATTACATTTGTAATTGGGTATTGATTATTAATTTATGAGATATTAATTATTAATTGGTAATTATTTAAAACTATAATGTTTTGGTTATGAAAATGAATTTATTGCTGTTTAGTCTTTAATTGGTAATTAAATATTACTAAATAATATGTATTGATATTTTAAATTAATATAGCACTATGTAATCATTAATTGGCAATTAATGTTTGATCATTAATATTTTTGGTTTAACAAATGATTTAATTGTTCAATATTAGTTAATTGGTAATTACTTCTAATATTTAATATGCTTTTGTTATAAAACACATTTTATTGTTCAATGTTTATTAATTGGTAATTTATATTTATGAATTATGATTAATTGGGATTTATTATTAATTTATTGTTACTTAATTATTCATTGGTAATTATGTTTTTAATAATTATTTATTGGTATTTGCAAATAGTTTAGATGTATTTAATAATTAATTTATTAAATATTTTAAAATATTCATTTATGTATAAGTATGTTATTTTTAACTTCTATGTTATCCAACACTTTAATGTTGCACTCTCTGGAGTAGGAATAGTCATTTTTACCCCTACGGTATCCAACACTTTCGCTACTGTTGCACTCTCTGAAGTGGGCATAATAATTGTTACCCCTACGCTATCCAACATTTTTCCTACTGTTGCACTCTCTGGAGTTGGAATAGTAATTTTTACCCCTACGCTATCCAACACTTTCCCTACTGTTGTTTCTTTTAAAGTTGGAATAGTAGTTTTATTGCCTCTGTTATTTGATATTTATTGTATTATTTTAGCTAATGTAGTATATAAATAATTTAAAAAAATTAAAAGTAAATGTATTTTTTTTAATTTGTTTTACATAATTATTTAATTTTCATTAATGTTATTATTTTATGTGTATAGATGAATTTGTATTTTATAATATGTTTAAATATTTATGTTATTAAAATAAATAATTATGAAAACTGATTACTACGTAAGTATATATATTATATATTATATGTATATGTTTAGTAATTTATTTATTAAATTATGCATATTACTTATTAATTTTAAATATCATAAGATATTGATAACTGTGTTTTTTTAATAATTATAAGTATTATTTAAGTTATTTTACATATTTTTTAATTAAACAAAGCAATATTTATTTTATCACGGTATTGTTTGACATCGATTATTTTAACGATATTTTTGTACTTACCATGTTTTATAGAGGATGTCCATATTTTTTACATCGATATTATTGCTCTGATTATTTTTGTATGTCGATTTTTTGTCTTTCAATATTTTGTCAGACATTCGTATTATGTATGTCTAAAATGGATTTTAAAAGATTTTTGGGTGTATTGATAAAACATTACATAATGGTACTTTTTAAGAAAAACAAACTAACAGGAGGGGTATTAACATTTTATATTTGTTTGCTAGGACAGAAATTATATGGTTGGAGCTTGATGGCAAACATTTTTTAGAATTTCTTTTTAATTTATATGTTCGGTTATGTATGTCCTTTGCTAAATGTATGGTTTAAATTGACTAATAAAGTATTTCAATAATAGAAAAAAAGGAAAATGAATCTAACAAGGCAAAAAAGTGAACAGGGGATCTAAACTTAATAACTGTCCAGCAAACCACCATAAAGGATACAGGCCAGGAAACTCCCAATCTTATTGTATTTAAAAAATATGGACAAAAGCTCGCAACCAAAAAAATTATTACAACAGTATATGGAACAAATAAATTGGGTAACAAATTGGTCTACACAATAGCATTTGTCCATGCAAAACCTAGTAACATTTTTAACTCTTTGAATTATTATTGAAATAACGTAACAAACACTATAAAGTTATCAAAATATAATCAGGCGTAAGAGAATACTTTCTAACTTACTACACAAATGGACAGTCCAGCACATATCGATTTGATGTCAAACCGCACGTTCCACCCCATGCAGAAACAGTAACAAAGTCTGCACTCCTTCACCAGCTACAACAGAGTGCAATACAGCGGCAAGCAAACTCTACCAATGAATCGCCAAATGCGCCAACACCCTCGCAAGCCATTTAGAACACCAAGAGACGACACAACATGAATGCAAAATGGTTCAAAATGGTTCTAGGGGAATCCAAGCACTCATGCCAAAGACTGGAGAAGAAGAAGAGAAACATAAAAACACCAGAATGACACCCGCCTACAAAGCAGGTATCACAGCACACGACCGAGTCAGCACTCATCAAATGGACAAAGAAAAACTTCATCCAAGACAGAATCTTCTCCAACGCCCACAACTCAAAGGAAATCTTCACCATTATACAGGAATACAAAAAAAACAATAGCAAAAGAACCGATGTCCCTCCATAGCAAGAACGCTGAAACAAAGTAAGGTTCTTCTTTCACCAGAAGATCAAAATGCTCTAAGACAACCTTGGGAAAAAAGACGACAACACCGCCTCAATCCACACCACAAACGATGCCATCCACCAGACCATTCTCGCCTGAAGAGTTCTCACCACAGAAAACAACTTAAAGACAATTAAGAGCATTCAGTCCGGAGCACCTACTGGTCCCTGCCAGACACATATTTTAGACAGGTCAGACACTGCTTTCGAACCAGAACTTTGCAGAAATAGGAACTGCTGCCTGAAGACCACCACATTCACTAACAACAGGAAGAATCCCAAAGTCAACACCATACTAAAAGAAGCTCGCCGCAGAACCAACAAATCACAAAAACATGAGGCCCATGTTCATGCTCCCTTTCACTTCAAAATTAATCGAAAATGACATCAACGGAGGAGGAGCTACGCTAGCAACCAAGATGGCCGCGTAAGCTCCCGGCTCCGTCAACCTCCATCATTAGCTGAATAATCCTGTTACTTATCCTGATTTTGCGTCCGACCTCCGTGTGGCTGAAGAGTTGCAGATCCTAATGGTGCATTCCCGGGACTTTTGCCGGCTCGAATGATGGAGTTACGCTGTGCTTCATTTTTCGGCCTAGCCCAGCGTGGAAGCCGGGGCCTCGAGTGCTGACCCTGCCGGGTTTCAATTAAATAACATTGGCCGCGGGACTTGGGCAGAGTCCGGGCTTTCGAAGTGGCGGTCATCCTTGCCTGATTTGGATGGCGGTCGTGTGGTCTAGTTGACAATAAAGGAACGGCGACAGTACACGTCTATGGCTGTGGGTGAGTGTCCCTTTCCCGGAGACCCTGCACCGCCTCCTGGGGTTGACGGGCTGGGGTCCTCGCTCACGGCGGCGGAATATAGGTCGCTGAATTGATAGGTCGCCCTCCGTTGCCGTCCGCCCTGCTCCTGCCTGTTCCCCCGGAGTTGTCCGGCCCTCCAGGTTAAAAGACTTTTTTGACATCGAGCGAGAGGAGATGGATCGGACGAAATGTGCTCTGTCGCTGAGGACTGTAATTGCTGCCATCGGGGCTCTTCGTTCGCAAGTGGAAGCCATCGTCCACAAAATGATCGATGCAGTTGAGACTAGCCATTTCAGACCGGACTCTGACCCTTTGCTTGACCTCAAACATGCTGAATTCCCCGCGAAGCAGGTGTTAATTGAGAAAGAAGGCCCGGCGCAGGAAAAAGAACTGATGCCCTTGACTAGCGCTCGAGTAACAACTTGCGAGCTCGAGATTTCTGAAAGCTTATTACTCCCAACGGTGCTACGGCTTGAGATGAAACCACTCGATCTTTCACGTCTGGAGAACTCCTTTACTACTTCTTGGATTGACCTCACATCTTTCTCCCCCCGTATGGTTTCATTACGTTCTCGGAGGAAGCAATATCGAGACTTACTGTCGGTGGGGGAATATCTCAGTGTGATTGGTGCACTTCCAGACTTAATATTTTTGACTCGTTCCTGCTGCAATTGTTTGAATTTCCTTGGACACTTTGCCTCTCCTGTCAGCACGGTGGTTCTAACGGTGGGAGCTCGCATGAAGGATTGTAAGCGCCGGGGATGAGCTTGACTGTCTGGGTTCGATATTAAGACTTTAATGGAGATGGGATTTAGCCACCTTTACCGATGCGGGAGACTGGGCGGTTCTCATAACTTCCCTATATAATTTTGCTAATTGTCTCTTTTTACATTTTTTCGATTGTAGGGGCCGTTTGCTTCTGGCGGGGGGGGAGACTGGGAGCCCGTATGACAAATTCCTCCTCCACTTTTCAATGTTTGGTATTTAGTTAGATGGGGCGATAGGCACACTGCTAGTTGGGGTTGGGCGGAAGCCATATGCAGGGGTGCAGGGAGGGGGGGGAGGGGTGTTCGTTGTTATGTCTTAGTTGTGTTTCTATGTTTCAAACTCCTATTCATATCCTGGTGGTGGGTGTCTTCCTGAGTGGTTGTCCTAATTGGTGGGCGGGCGGGTCCCAGGGGTGCTAGTGTTGCATGAGGTTTTTCATAATGTCTTCCCTTTAATTGCTGCAAATGGGTAGCGATCGGAGCTCCGTTCACTGTTTTTAACGTGTTGCCTTCGATAACCACTCAATTTCACTGTATTTTTAAATCCTGTTCCTAAAGAGTGGTGGAATTCTTGATAATGTCGATAAGTTGGGATTGATAATTACTGTGTACTGTAAGATCACACACCATTTTAACTTGAGATCTAGCTTTCATCATATGGATTCTCCGTCCATTGCTCACCATTTATTTGTAAAAGAACTGCTTACTCCGTAATGTAAGGCATCTGCCACTGTACTTTTCTGCTTTTATTTTTCAATAATAAAAAGAAATATAACAAAAAAGAAAATGACATCAACACCCAGCTAGTACATTATATAGAAAAAAACATCAGAGACACCTCTAAATCCAGATTCAGCAACAACCACAGCACCAAAAACAGCCTCATCAATGACACTAATGACATAAGCAGGATCCTCGACCAAAGCCACAAGGGCAGCCCTCATCATTCTGGACCTCTCAGCAGGCTTAAAACCCCATCTTGGACCACACACTAGTCAACAGGCTCCATGACGCCGGCATCTGAAAAATAGCATTAGACTGGATATGATCTTTCCTCTCATGCAGAACAGAGAGAATCCGACTCCTGCCCTTCGTCACAGAAATGACAGATATCAGATGCAGAGTACCACAAGGATCCTCCGTCAGCCCCACACTCTTCAACAGCTACATAGACACCATCACGACCATCCTTAGAAAAATAAAAATAAAAAAATTTAAATTATCTCATACAAAAATGAAACAAAGCTCATCCTCACACTCACCAAGGAAGACAACATAACCAGGAGCAATTTCCAAGAAGGAATAAAAGCCATTCCAACCTGGATGAGCAACAGCTGGCTGAGAGTCAACGCAGAGAAAACAGACGTCATGATACTCTGCTGCACCTCCTACACATGGGACAACACCTGGTGGCCATCCGCCTTTAGAAAACCACCCACCCCAACAGACCAGGCATGCAACTTTGGCATCATACTTGACTCCTCAATAACAATGAATAGCCAGATCAACACTGTATCCTCAGCATGCTTCAAACAACTCGGCATACTTTGCAAAACATTCAAGTGGATAACGCTGACTCCTGAAAAAACATCACCCATGCACTCATCTCAAGCAGAATGGACTACAGCAACAGTCTCCGCAAACTCCAGACTCTGTAAAATGCCACAGGTAGACTCATCATCGACATTTCACGACACAACCACATTACCCAACTCTTCCACGACATCCACTGGCTCCCCATAGAAAGAAGAATAACCTTCAAGGTGCTCACTCATGCCTACAAAGCCTTTCATAACAACAGACCACAATAGCTGAATCAGCGAACCTCCATCTACCCCTCCCAAAAAATCATCCGCTCAACTGACCTCGAAGTAACCACCGTCCCTCGTTTCTACAGGACAAGAGCAAGGGGAAGATCCTTCTCCTACCTCGCAGCCAAGAGTTGCAATGAACTCCAACTACACCAAAGCAAAAAACTACACCAGTTCAAAAAGGACTTCAAGACCTTGCATTTCAAATAATCACAAACGAGCTGCTCACAGCTGTTCACCCCCTCTCACCGTAAAACGCCCTCAGCCCAAAAGCAGACAGTGTGATGGCAGACAGCATGTTTTGTGCTTTTGGTATATTTAGTGAACACAAAGTATTTGGGGAGGTAATTATTAGCCTCACAAAAGGTAAACAGCATAGATTTATTAGTCCAAGATTTAACCGCATACCAACAACCAATAGCCTGACAATTAGTAGTGTGCTGTAAACATGGAGACACTGGGGATTTTACATTTTACTAAGCAGGTACTGCACCAATTAACATAAACTAGAAATTAGGTAGTATGTGTTTGTACTAGATTGCCTGCAGCAAGTATAATAACGATAAGCATTATATCCTCAGCAGACATTGAACCTCTGATTATCTACTCTGATATGCGACCTCTGACTACACTCTGCAAACACTGAATTAATCCAGGGAACTATGTTCTTTTTCACTACCTTCCTCATGTCCAGCCAGGTCTACAGACATGATTCCCTGATAGGTGAAGTAGTGTGTTTGACAGGAAAAAAGATGCAAAACATAGATTTTTAAAAATTATTATTTGTTATTTTACGGAGTTTTAGATATCAGAGTGCTTTACATAGCTCCAGGTGCGTTACATTAGGACACATTTATTTTGGTTAGGCATGGGGAGATTAAGTAATTTGCCCAGTATCACATGATGTTCAGCGTTATTGCCGAGACTCGATCCCAGTTCCCCAGATTCCAGGTCGACCGCCCTAGCTGTTAGGCCAACTCCTCCCCCCTCGTCCCAGCTGGGTCACTGCAGCAATATTACTGCAGGGGAATTACTAATAATTTCATTTAGGGTTAAACAGTAAGAAAAAGAAGTAAACAATATTTCCCAGAAAGTGCCTAGGTACCTTTTATAGGCTAGATCGGAGATTCTTCCCCACAGTTCTTTGGGGGTTACTTACTTGTTTCCTCTCATCTTTAACATCATTTATATGTATATGTAAAGAGAATGTAAACCTTTGAGGCTTAGAAGAGTTTTCTAAAGAACTTAACCAAGGATTTCCCAAAAATGTTGCTATGTAGCCGATGCTCTACATTTTCTCTGTGAATTAGACACTTCGCAAAACGTATCTGTAACCAACACAAAATAGTTTTAATATCGCCCTTTCAGTAGACCTTCCTTGTGGCTCCACTTGGTCCAGGAACATATCAAAGGCTCCTTTTTAATACCTTCCACCGTGCGTCCTTCTGAAGAGAGTCATGAGACTGCGTGACATATCATTGCTCTACACACAAGGTACAACAGACCAAAATCTAGCGATCAAATTCAAACCCTACTGCGGGCCCAGAGTTGTTTTTTTGTGTACGCGGGAGATTAGTTATTTGAGCAGAATCACAGGATGTTGAGCCAACGCTGAGACTCAAACCTGGTTCCCCAGCTACAAAGCAAGCAGCTTTGGCTATTACGCCCTATTCTCTTCTTGTACAGAATTCACTGCTCTAAACTTGAGGTGTATTTTTTCCACTTTGGTTCTGAAGAAAGCTTCCGAAAAAGTGTTAAAAGGGCAACGCTAACTTACTATGCAGAAAATGTGGCAGCTTTGGTTTGGTCCACCTCGTCGCCTTGAATAAACCTCCAAATGGTGGCTGGAAACAAAATATGAAGCTTACAGCTGTTGGCAATTTTCAACCAATGGCCAAAGCTCCTTAGCTGTGATATACTAGGGAAGCTTCACAAATTTAAGTCAGGCAGACTATTTATGTAACCGACAGAAGCAGAGGGCCCGAGCACCAGGATGCAGAGACGTTTGCTAAGGACAGGAGAGTGTATTCTTTGTACACTAAATAATCATACAGAGGGGTATATCATAACCACCAAGATAACAGCCACAACCCATAAGGAAGCTGTTCCAGTCTGGGCCCATAACCACCCCATCATGGGAAGCTTAGACATATCTTGAGTTACCCTGGAAGAAAAACTGGGTTCAGAGTTGGAGCGAGAGACTATATCGCTCCACAAAACCTGTGCGATGGGGCTTGCTAGGTGACCCGTGCTCATGGCCTGTAGATTCAGGTCGAAGGGCTCTGGGCAGCAACAGAAGCAGGCTGGTTTTGGGTGCTGTTTGAGACACCGGGTCGTCAGGTCGGAAACCCCTGTCAGGGCCGGGCTGTATTGGCAGCAGGGATGAATAGGGGACGGTGGAGAGGAGCTTAGGAGAGGTTAAGAGACTCCCTGGGCTATGCAGAGAAGTGATCAGTTGCTGAGGGGCCCGAACCTGCTTATCAGGCGCTGGGACTGCTCTCCACCTGCAATGGGTCCTTCATGTGCTCAACCTGTAGGATGTGGTACCGATTACTGAAGAGGCACACCACCACTGTTTGAGGCAAAACCATGGGGGAAGGTGACCTACCGGGGACTCTGTGCATGCTCCACTGTGAAGAAAGTGGACCTCCGTTCATCCAGCACTTTATTAAGCAACCAGTCCTCAAGTAAAAGGTCCGTGTTGGGGCCCCTGCCCAATTATGCGGATATTATTGCACCTCCAGCGACCCTTAATATCATTAGCCCGGATGCAAACAGCCACCTCCGCCTGGAGTGCCTTCAACTGAAATTGCATGTCCATCATTGAAGGATGCAGACCAGCCAACGTATATTCAATAGATTCAATGCCATCTCTCAACTTTGCCTAGTCAGCCCTAAGAAAACACATTTTGATTGTTGGGGCACCCAGTTTCGGGACCAGTGTAGCCTTAAAGTCCTTAATGGCCCCAAGCAGCTCCTCAAACCTGTTGACAGAGGAAAGCCCACAAGCCAGCCTGGGTGACCACCAGGCAGAGTGGCACCAGTTGTAGTGGGGAGGGGGCTCCTCCCTCTGCCCACACTCTCCGGGCCCATTTAAAGCAGCAATATTTGACCGTGGTGTAGAAGGTAGGCACAAACATGTGAAGCACTACAGGGCAGCAAAGGGGACAAACAAGGAAGAATGCCCAGGCCTCACTGTTGCAGCGCAGTCCGCATGAAACCCATCAGGGGTGTCACGCACAGTACTCACGCAGTATCCCAATCAGAGTCCACACAGCAGAGGCATCAGTCCAGTAAGGTGTGGGAAAGCCTTGTAGTAGCAGTCACAGGCTCTGTAGACCTCTGTCACTCCAGAGCATAAGGCGCCATTCGAACTAGAGTGCTTGGACGTTGACCTGGGCCGCCAACCAGCACACCAGGGTAGTCAGCACAATGCCCACTAAAGGTGGGCGTAGTTCGCGAAGTAGCGCTACACGAAGCTACGCGAAGTGCACTTTGCACTACGCGAACTTCACGTAGCATTACGCGAGCTGCATAGTAGCATGTTTGCACTGTGCAAGATGCATTTTCAATGATTGCACAGTGCGAACAAGCATCCGGCACTGTGCAATCATTGAAAATGGCATCTTGCACAGTGCGAGCTGTAGTTTTCTGCCGCTCGAGTAGATTTTTACTCGAGCGGCAGCTTTCTCAACGCGAGCTGGTAGTTTCACATTGCGAGCGGTCGCGAGCATGCACGACCACTCGCAATGCGAAACCTGACCTACCCGCGTTGAGAGTCTCGCTGGGATGTCATTTTGCTTGCTCGCGGTCGCGAACATGATGTTGAGGACCGCGAGCAAGCAAAAAATGACCGCTGCACTACGCTACGGTGCGCTACGCGTGTTCACACTGTGCTACGTGCAGCTCGCGTAGTGCGAAGTTGCGCAAACTTCGCAAACTACGCGAGCGTAGCGTAGTGCTTCGCCCAGGGTTAATGCCCACCCCTCCACTTGAGCTCTGCCCAACCGTATGGGGCACCATATTTCCTCTGCAGAAAAGGGGGGGTTATGGGGTAGCGCAAGGGGGGCCAACGGGCCAAGATCAATGGTGTAGCCAAAGTCCAATTAGAGGGACACCCCTTAGTCACCTGTCTAAAATGCGACATGACTAAAAAGTATAAATAAGCTCACATTACTGGCAACATCAGACAAAAAGCGCCGATGAAAGGTATAATCTAGAAATTTAAGCAACAGAAAGGCTAACATTTTGAACATTAAAACAAATAAAATAATAAAAACTCACCTTGCAACTAAAGCAAAATAAGAAAGTAATATTCGTTTCACAGATCGTGATTTCAAGCAACAGAAAAGCTAACATTTTAAACATTAAAACAAAAAAAAGAATAATATCTCACCTGGCAACTAAAGCAAAATAAGAAACTAATATTCATTTTACTAATCATTTTGCAGACATGAGTGAGCACGGTGTGACTGCAGCTTGGTTGAGAGGGGTGAGAGGAAAAATGAATTGATTTTTAGGGGGAGCTCAGAAAGACAGGGGAAAGTTAGACTGTTGCAAGTCTGCAAGAGAAAAATGAAATTGATTTGAAGATTCAAGGGGAGATCAGAAAGCCAGGGGAAAGTTATATTGTTGCAAATGGGCAAGAGCAGTGAAGTAAGCATGCCCAGATGCTTAGGGGAGATCATTCAGATGGGGAGATCAAAACGATGGTACACCGGCATGGTGAACACTTGTCTACTCAAACTCTGCGTTTTCATTGGGCGTTGAGCGGACCACGTGACCGGTGTTTTCTCTAAGGATCCCCCGGGGAATAACGCCTTATCAGCCTGCTGCAAAAATGATTACCCAAATAGACCCTTTGGCCAGTCCCAACATTCCTTGAATGTCAATGTTTTAAGTATGAGAGCAGCCACATTTTTTTAAAGCAAACCCTAGCATCATCTTCCTGCTTCAGGGATCAGGTTTGCCTCCCACTGCTGGCAGTTTGACAGCGCGCACTGTTCCTGAATCCGACACACAGGGTCGGTGACTGCTTACAATTCTTTGTGATAAAGCCAGACAAAGCCGCATTCAAGGCACCTTTCGAAGCACAGAAGGCATTAAAGAAACCTCCTCGAGGCAAGATATCTGACACTCGTGTGATGACTGACAGCGCAGACAGCGTTAGCTCATCTATATGTGAGCATGAATACAAATCACTATAAAGATATGGTTTTGTTATGCCCAATGATCTACTCTTATCCTCCATCTGGCGTGAGTAGCTCGCCCAGTTCCACGTTGTGCTTTGCATTCTGGGATTTGTAGTCCATTATAACGATAAATACGGCAGTTTTGTTTCTATGAGGTTAGTGAATTCACCGCAGATGTCTGCGTTTGACCTTGTGGTTAAACGTTAAAATCTTACTTGGTGTACTTGACCTTTCACCCTTCCAAGGTCAATAACACAAATATCATTTACATTCTCATTCTAAGTGGAGGGGCAACTTTGAAAATTGAAAACTGTGTGTGCGCCTGATTTCCAGCTTTGGGTTGTGCGCAAATTGTAATCAGTTTCTGCAAATGCACATTGCTCCACCTAACAGGTGCGTAAAGGGAAGCAATAATTGTCTAGTGTCAGGGCAAAGAATGGACTCAGCGCCTTGGGGCTCTCGCGGGTGCGTAGCAGCGCTATACAAACTCTTGATTGAATGACTGCTTTACAATAGGTTAATGTCACCTACATTATTTGTTTCTGTGTAATTTCCTTGCGTCATAAATGACTCATCTTATTTAAAATTATTCCATTCAGTTTCATTAGTTAATTTACAACAGTTGCCTTTGTTTTATCTGATATAACCTGAAATTGCATTGAATTCAATGAATGCAAAGATACTGGACGAGCTCTAACAACCAGGAAATTAAGTATCACATAACTGGTTAAAAACAGTGACGCCTATTGCGCCTAGAAACTGTAAATAGTGGTATGAAGCACTATCCAAAAGAAAGAAGGTGTATATCACAAGAAACCAAAGTCTGTTAGAATCCACACGTATCTAAAGACAGACACCTGTCAATATCATATTCAAAGAAGGAAGTAGGTGTCCCATTGCGGGTGGGGCAGTGTGAGTGGTACTTACTGGGTCGTCCCGGTCAGTGCTAGGGATCCGGTTCAGCAGTGATGGTCGACCCCCTGACCCGTGCTAGCCGTCCATTGGTCTACCCCTGTCCTCGCCAGCACAGTTCCCCTTGGCTGCCTGAGCCAAGCAGTGAGTGAGTCAGCTTCCTCACGCAGTGACACCTGCAGGGTGGGCACGGCTGCCAGCCTCGGACAGGCACGGGTTAAGGTGCACCACGCTCCTCCGGCACCACACACAGGCAGGGCTTTACCTCCCAGACACCCTCAAAGCCTCCTACTGCAGGTTCACAGATCTGCGGATCCGACACGTGTCAGCACATGAGATCTAACCTCCTTAACAAGGTGTGCGGTGGGGCAGAGAGAAGGCTCGGGCCCTTCCCTCGGCGCTGCCGCGTCCAGGACCGAGGACGCCCTGTCACATTACCTGCACCCAGCGACCCTCGCAGGACACGCTGCTCCGGCCCGGAGTCCAAACTCTACATTCTACAGACGTCAGAGGGGACTCAACGGCCGCTGCTGCTGCCCCATCCAAAGGGCTGCGTCAATAAATAATAAAACTCTTTCGTTTAACTCTCTGGGTAGGCTGGTGGCGGCTCTCGGATTTCTGCCTTCTTGGGTTAACGCGCATACCATCAGTGCCTTGTTTCACAGAGGGGAACCAGCTTCCACCCTCTGGAAAGTCCACGCTCACATGTGCCTTTTTATTATTTCAATAGTTTCACTACCTTATTGGAAAAACAAGCCGTGAGCGTGCACTCTCCCGAACTTCCGGTGTCGGGATGTGCGCGCTCACGGCTGTCGTGGGGCGGGACTTCCGTCTTATGCGCCCACGGAGTGGATGGCCGGCCCAGAGGAGCGGTGGCAGCAGAAGTCAGGAGTGGCGGCTGAGGCAGCTGATGCAGTAAGTGGGGCTTAGTCATGGGGGTGTGTGTATGTGTGTCTGTGCGTCTTTGTGACTGCGTGACTGCGTGTGTGTGTGTGTGCGCGCACTTGTGTGCTTCCGTGAGTGTGAATGTGGAGATGTGCGCGCGCGTGTGCCTGTACGTGCGCATCCACGGTCCCGAATCGCCGCGCGGGCCCTGGACTGTCTCCCTTGAGAGGCATCTCGGTGACAATAGGTCTCGAGAGCGAGACCAAAAAATCGTATGAGTGGAAGTGGCAGTCCGTAAAGAAGATGATTAAAAAACAGTGAAAGGCTTGGTGACATGTCTTCTTTGTTCGTATAATTTTACTATGAGCGCTTGTTGTAACAGTTATTTTCCCTCTAACTTGAATTTAGGAAACGCTTTCACTCATTTAAAAAGCAACAGAGGAAATGCCACATTAGTACTGTGAAATGCGTGTACCTTGCTCCAGTTTTGAAACTCTCTCACAGACATTCGTTTTTTAATTAATTGAAGGGTTTACATCTGTGTAAGCACAACGCTATGTTGTATATTGTCATATGTAGAATGATCATTTTTTTGTTTCTTTTAATAATAAGGGCATTGGTAAAGCGCTACTAGACACAAGATCCCTGCCCCAGTGCGCTTTGGGTGTGGACATGTACCAGGGGCACAACCAGAGGCGCACCTAGATGCAAATTTCAGGGGGGTCTACGAAAACATTTTGGGGTGGGGGCTGATTCTTAAAGCAAAAGGCAGAGTGTAGCTGCAGGGGCTCTAAGAAGGGGTGAAAAACATCAAAGCCTCATTAACAAGCAAAAGGTCTTTTAAAGACCTGTGAAGTATTCAGGTGTGTCTCTGTGTGTGCCCGGGAAGCCGTAAACCCCCGGCTGACACACACGATGGGGTGGGGGGCTGAAGCCCTTTGAGTCCAATGGGCGTTGCGCGCCTGGACACAAGACCCGAACTTCGGGGGGCTGGGGGGTGTGGTTCTGAAAATTCGGAATTCATATAATCGTTCTGAACTCGACAATTAAAACTTCATCAAAGTTTTACGAATTTGGTATCAAAAGACCGAGAATGACGAGCACAACATGTACATGTATTTTCAGCACATTTGGGTGACGATTTCGCCTCGAAATCGTCATTTGCGTTCTGAACCCTTGGCTTCCATTTATGTGTTGCCCTTTACATAGGCCTTAATCCAGCTGAATTCGATTCCACAAGGACACATACTCCTTAATTGACTTTTCTTTGACCTATACAAGTTAGAACCATTGCCCCAAGCCAAACTCGTTGGGTCAGTCCCCTCCCAGTGGCCGAACAAGATATCATCAGGGCTAAACAAGCCATAAAACCTTTCCAGCGCGCACACCTGCCGTATCTCGCTCACATCTTTCTCTGCTCCTTTGCTTCACTTACTTTATGATGGGGAGGTGCCCGTTTTTATTGGGGGTCCAGCGATATCTGATGAAATGTTGGGCCTTGCGAATGATTTGTTATGGGCAGCACGACGTAAAATATGTACATGTCATCATGACTCTGCTTTTCTTTTGTAACCAAAACCTGTAAATGATATATTGCAAATTCGAAGAATGTTTGCCTGAAGCTGAATATTCTGTATAAAGAGAGAAGCCTGACTTTGTAAAGAGAAGCAGTTTCCTGAGAATATACTTCCCGTGTGTTGTACTTCTAGGACACTTGTTACCTTGGTTGCAGCCAATAAATTGATCTTTGACTTCACCTAGAAGACTCTGAGTTTCTGTAGGTCTGAATCAGGAAGAACTCGAGGTCTCCGGGTGTGTCCCCTGGCACCGCTGGGTTACCGGTTCTTTACCGGTTCTTAAGAAAACCCAGTACCTCAGTTGGCGCCCAACGTCTGGGGCGATTCCAGTGGTACCAGTCAGCCAGAGGTTCGTGAGGAGCTTTGTGTGAAAATTCCGGAGGACGGCCAACCACTTCAACGACCCCTGCATGTCGACGTGGTCCGAAGGTCTTTGCTGCGAGGTTCCCCGCTTCCCGATGGCTACAAGGACTGCTGCCCTGGCTATCGCCCTGATTTGGACCCTTGAAGTTTGGTAGAGCGAAACACTGAGACGAGTCTTCTGGTGAAGTCATCGATATTTCAGTTAAGTATAAGTGGAGCGTCTCCCAGTCTTTAGTGGTTCTTAAGTTTTGGGTATCCTTTGGATATTTTTGTTGGTACTTGCAAGCACCAAAACCGAAGGACTTGTGTATTCACAAGAACCATCGTAATCGATAATCCTTCGAAGTTTGGAACTAGACTAGAGAACGAAGATGCCTAGTCTTAGACTTGGAAATTTGTTTTGTCTTGGTGGTAATAATAGGGACTCCCGATTGGAGGACTCATGTCCGGTTCCTCCAGTTGGAACTCCGACTTACGAGCTATATGTGAAACATGGGGTAGGCCCCATCACCTACAACGAAGTATGGATTAAATACACCAGAAAAGATGGTGTTCTAAAATGGCCCCAATATGGTAGCTTTGATACCGAAATCTTAGACAACCTTGAAGTAAAACTGTTTAAAAAGAAAGCCCGGCCGGCGATGTTTGACTCTTTCCGCCTATGGCGTAAAGAAGCCAAACAAAAGGAAATCAAATTAGCTAAGAAAAATAAGAGAGAAGGGGGACTTTCAGTAATGCAAGCTGCTATGCAGTTTAAAGACAATGAAGAAGAGCAGATGAATGAGCAGTTGCACAGGCAACGTAAAATGGCAGTAGATAAATGCTATCCAGTTTTGCCGTCTCTTCAGCAAGAGGCAGCAAAAGAGCGAGAAAAAGACCCATTAATGTCACATTTGCTAAATTCACCCCCCCCTATGCGCAGAATGCCACGGCACCCCCGCAACCTTTAGTTGCGCAAACTCCACCTCCTGCTCCTCCACAGCACCCACCAGCTGTTCTTCAGCTGGCTCCTACTCCTTTGGTGCAGCCTCCTCCAGGCCCACCGACCACCTCTGTTTCACCTGTGTTTTCTACGATTTTGCCTACTGTATTTTTCACGTCTCCTAATGCTCCCTCTACGATTTTGCCTAGTGCCCCCTCTATTTCCCCTGATACCTCTTCTGCTATCTCTGCCCCTGCCTTATCTCACCCCGTCTTTCCATCCGTTCTTCCTTCAGTTTCTCCTTCCATTCGGCAGAAAATGGCCAGCACTGTTACTAACCTTCTTTTACCTCTTTTCGGGTCGCCTACTACGACCCCTAACATGGGAAGAAGACAGTTGCGAAGTCGACTGCCTGATTATCAAGAGAGAGATTCACTGAATAGTTTAGCACGGAAATGGGTCATGGACACTGTAAAATATGATGTACAGTCTGTCATGGAAGTCTTCCACCAATGGGAAGCAGCGACACAGAGATATGTTTTCGAACAGATGCGTGTTTTCCTTTGCGAGGATTTAGAAGACAATGATCAGGAATGCATCCCACAAGAGATGTGTCGTGTGCGGTTTAAGTTTGGAGAGGGTATGATTGTAGGTCCAGATGTGGAGAAAGCAGTTGAAATGTTGTTATCATATCGGAGTAAGGGGAGCAGTTCTGAGTCACAATCTGAGCCTAGTACATCTAGTAGGAAAAAGGCGCGACAATACCCTATGAGAGAAGTTCCCCCACAATGGAGAGAGGGCGACACAACTGTCAACCCCCCTATTCTGCCGTACTTTCAGCGTGTATGGGTACATGTCCCATGGAAGCGAGCTGAAGTTTTAGCACTCAAACAAACATTACCCGATCCGCGTAAAAATCCTGCTGGGTACTATAAAGAGTTGTCGCAAACTGCTGGATCATGTATAATGAATTTAGCCGATATAGATATGCTATTTGGGAATGTTGTTCCACAGCCTTTATGGGGTAAAATTTGTCATATAGATCATGACCAGGAATTAGGTGACTCATGGGCTAATATTACTGCTGCAGATGCCCGACAAGTTGGTGGTGCAAAGCCTGAGCCTTTGATAGCAGAACTCCCCGGTAAAATAGTAGATTACATGAAAAGGATAATGCCTGCAATACGTGTAAATTGGGACAAGTTGTCTGCATGCAAGCAGAAGAAAGAAGAAACTGTCTCAGATTTCTTCACCAGGTTTGAAGAAACATTTGTCGATCACAGTGGTCAGGATATGACCACCGAAGGTGGTCAGAGATTGTTCGTCGATAAATTCGTGCACAATCTGCTTCCAGAGTTGTGTAAAAAGTTAAAGGATTCAGAAAGTTCTTGGGCAGTTTCGTCTTCAGCACAGATACTAGCTACAGCCCAATATTACGAAAATAGGGACAAAGACGAGAAAGACAGAGCAGAAAAGAAAACTAAGGAGTTGAAAACGAAGGTCTTGTTACAACAAGCATATCCGCCACGTGGTGGTGGTAATCAGAATAATAGCGGCCAAACCTATCAGAATAACTTTCAGCACCCTCAACAGTATCAAAGGAACTCGCAAAGGGTCGAGTATATTCAGCCACGTGTCACTGTAGGCCCCAATCAGTGTTTATATTGCAAAGAAGAAGGTCATTTTAAGAATAATTGTCCAATTCTGTTACAGCGTGCAAATGGTGGTTCAAACACAAGAGGTCGAGGCGTTCAACAAGCCTTTAGAGGTAGAGGACGTGGAAACGTTCCCCAAAACGCACGTCCACTTCCACCACAAAATTCTATGAATAGGTTCGATCAGCAGAACAACACATCTGACAGAACAGCTCAGTACTATGTTGATGATTACTATACAGAAAGTGAGAATTGGGAAACTAATGATTGCTAGGACAGCCATAGACAAAAAGAGGGAGTTGTTTCAGTTCCAGTAGATCAGAGTGGACCATACGTTGAGGTGATTACATCAGGTGTGTCAGAACCTTTTCTTTTGGATACTGGTGCTATGAAGAGTTCTATTATGCACTCCAAACTCCCTGGCGCACCTTTGTCTGGCGAAATGAAAGTTTCCGTAGGTTTTTCTGGTGCCCCAGTTAGAAATCCGATTTCTGACCCTTTGTCTCTTTCTGTTGGTCCTTGCGAACTAGAAGCACCCCTCATTCTGACAACAGGTTGTGGTGAAAACTTGTTAGGATTGGATTTGCTAAAACGATTATATGCAACTTTGTACTGTTCTCCTTCAGGAGTACAACTTACTTTAGGTAAGAAAGGGGTTTCTCCCATGTACCTGTCAAGAGATAAACTTCCAGCAGAATTGTCGTTTCTTCCAGATATTCTTTGGGCCACTAGTCCTAATGATGTGGGTCTTTTAGAAATACCTCCATATGTTGTCACATTGAAAGCCAACGTGAAAATGCCACGAATTCCCCAATACCGAATTTCTAGTGAAGGTGAAAAAGCGTTGCTAGCGATCGTTTATGAATTGATTGAAAAGGATGTGATTGAAGAAACACGAGGCAACGTTTGCAATAGTCCTGTTCTGCCTGTTTTAAAACGAACTGACCCTTCTCAGCCACCTGTGTACAGATTCGTGATTGATCTTAGGGAAGTCAATAAAATAGTTGTGCCACAATTCCCAGTTGTCCCCGACATTACCACGTTATTGACTATGATTCCAGCTTCTGCTTCTTGGTTTTCGGTGATTGATCTGAAGAATGCTTTCTTCAGCATCCCAATTGCTGAGGAGAGCAGGGATATTTTTTCCTTCAGTTTAGGAGGTCGCAGCTTCCGCTTTAAACGCGCTCCTCAGGGCTACTGTGAAAGTCCATCAATATACAGTCAAGCTCTGAAAACCCAGCTTGATACGATTGTTTTGCCTAAAGGTGCTACTCTTGTACAGTATGTGGACGATTTGCTCATTGCTGCAGACACTGAGAAAATTTGTAAAAAGGCCACGCTGTTATTATTGCGTCATCTGTGTGCTTTACATCACAAGGTGTCACTTTCCAAACTACAATATTGCCGACAAGAAGTGACCTACTTAGGTCACCTCTTATCGAAGGAGGGAAGGAAATTGACCCCAGAAAGAATTCAGGCAATAGCGAAATTGAATGTGCCAAGAACACAGAGAGAAGTGCGTGCTTTCTTGGGCATTACATCATACTGTAGACAGTGGATTCCAAATTTTTCATTATTGGCCAAACCCCTGGTGGCATTAACGTGTAAAAATACACCCAATCCCATTCCTTGGTCTGAAGAGTGTCAGGAAAGTTTTCTCGAATTACGCACAGCATTATGTTTGGCTCCTGTGTTGGGTACCCCCGACTACAGTAAGCCTTTCACATTGTATGTCCACGAGAAGGAGGGCTGTGCATTGTCTGTGTTGACTCAGTTATTTGGAGGGAGACAGCGGCCATGCGCCTATTTTTCGTCGACTTTGGATCTGGTAGCTAAAGCATTGCCAAGTTGTTTAAGGGCCACAGCAGCAGCAGCTGTTTCTATTCGACAGTCTGCTGGTCTAGTAATGAATAATACACTAATCGTGATGGTCCCGCATGCAGTGGACACATTGTTAAATAGGACCAAGACACAGCACTTAACTAGTGCTCGACTGTCCAGTTACGAATTGACACTGCTAGCGAGCCATGTGCACATAAAAAGGTGCAGTACCTTAAATCTAGCCACATTGTTACCAATTGCAGAGGAATCAGATGCTTTAGAACAGCACGATTGTTTTCTCGCAACAGAGGAAGAAACAAAAGGGAGAGTAGATTTACTTGACACTCCTCTTGCTGAATGTGATGGTACATTATGGGTGGTTGGTTCATGCTTCAAGCTCCCAAATGGTAACGTGACTGCAGCATATGCTGTCACGACTTTGCACACAGTTGTTGAAACTGCACGAGTACCACATGGTTCAGCTCAAGCTGCAGAATTAATTGCGCTCACGAGAGCATGTGTGTTGTCTAAAGGAATGAAAGTGACTGTCTATACCGACAGCCAGTATGCATTTGGAGTGGCTCATAGTTTTGGACGATTGTGGAGAGAACGTGGATTCCTGACTTCGCATGGAGCTAAGATTCAGCATGGTCAGTTGGTGAATGAGCTTCTTGAATCACTGACCTTGCCTCTACGAATGGCGATTGTGAAGTGTAGTGCTCACAAGAAGGTGACCGATGATGTTGGTCGTGGAAATGCATTTTCTGATGAAATCGCGAAGGAAACGGCAAAGAATGTGATGAGCCGAATGTATGTTGCAGGTCCTGCAAGATGGACTGGTGATGTTGGATTGTGTGAAGACACGATGGAAAGCGTGAAATCCATCCAAGCTGAGGCTACAGAGAAAGAGTTGAGCGTGTGGAAAGAAAGTACTGGTAGGATGGATGCAAATGGTTGTTGGGTTGAATTGTCTGAACACCAGAGATGGTTGTTACCCGATGCGTACGTACTTGCAGTGGTTACAATGGCTCATGGAATGGCTCATATCAGCGTGAAAGGGATTTGCGAGTTGTTGGCCCCAGTGTGGAAGAATTCAGGGATTCCCAAGTGTGCAGAGAATGTTGTCAAGAATTGCATGGTATGTCTGAAGCACAATCCTGGTAGGGGAACCCCAACTCCAGCTGGTCATTTTGCACCTCCTACGTATCCGTTCGAGGTTTTGCAGCTAGATTTCATACACATGGAAAGGTGCAACAACTTAAAATACGTGCTAGTTGTTGTTTGTGCCTTCTCAAGATGGGTAGAAGCATATCCCCTAAAAGACAATACTGCCTTGTCCACAGCGAAAGCCCTTGCAAAAGAGTACTTCCCGAGATTCGGAATTCCTAGAATGATCTGGTCTGACAACGGGAGTGAATTTATAGGCCGTGTGATGAAGAATGTATGTGAGGGATTAGGTATCAGGCAGAAGTTCCACGCTGCAAATCACCCCCAATCAGCTGGATTAGTAGAATGCTACGATGGCACTTTAAAACTCAAGCTGGCCAAAGTCCAAGCGAGCACAGGTCTTAAATGGCCGGATGCTCTACCCTTAGCACTCCTGTCCACCAGAATGACTGTGCACTCACGAGTGAAACTTAGTCCATATGAAATAGTTTTTGGCCGGCCAGCCAATATATGGGGAGTGCCTAGACCCAGAAAATTCAGTGAGTTGGAGCACCCTGTTTTGCTCGATTATTTGTATGAATTGACGGCTAAATTGCGTGTTTTGCATCAACAGGTTCACAACACCCTGCCTCTGGTCTCTGAGACTCCCGGTCACTCCATTGATCCTGGTTCCTGGGTCCTCGTCAAAAACTTTCAAAGAACAAAGAACGACCAGCCCAGGTGGACCGGGCCTCACCTCATCCTTCTCTCTACAAGATCTGCAGTCCGGGTGGAGGGGAAGGCCAACTGGGTCCACGGGATCCATTGTAAAAAAATAACATTTCCTCCACCCCATGACCAGTGGGTCCAGAAGGGTGTCACTGATCCGGAACCTGACACATTGTCACATACCGCCCCTTTTAAAGATTTGCACGTAAAAAGAACTGACTCTGAACCAGAAAGTGAGAACATTTCGCACAAGGCTGTGCCACTGTCCAAGCTATTGAACACTGCAGAACCTGACTTGTTGTTTCCGGACCAGACAATACCTGGGAAACAACGGTACGACCTGAGACCGAGAAAAACGAACTAATGAAATTATCTTTTTTTTTTGCAATTTGAGACCAAAACCTATGGACAAATAAAAGTACTCTTTTTGAAAAGCGCAGCTCTCACATCTAAGAAACTTGCTCATTTTTGTTTTTTTGAACCGCCATCCGGGTTCCGCTGCTAGGGCCGCGGTTGCCCAAAAAGTCTTTTGGGTGCAGCTAACGACGTTAGGTCGGTAGTTCTGGTTGGTCTAAGGGAGTTGCCCTGGATTGACAGAAGCATCCTTTAGCAGAATCAACCTACCACCGCGGGCAGCACTCTAGAGAGGATGGAGTTTCCCGATGTGGAGAGACCTGCCAAACGAACGAATGTTAAGAACCAAATGTGCACCGTAATGACAAAGAAAAGTTTTATAATATTGTGCATTTTTGTGTTATTGAGTATGATGACATTTTTAATAAGTTACGCTTTATTCTCTTTTCGTGTAACATTTGCACCCACTGCATCACCTCCCCCTACTGTTTCCTCTCATTCTTTTCACCCCCTTCCTGACCATGAGTCCAATAGACGGTTAGAGTTCATTAATAACTCCTTTGTTCTGCTTTTACACCAACACCAACTGGTAATGAACACAACTAACTGTTGGGTTTGTGGCCTTATGCCTCACACTACGGATAAAGGTATCCCTTATTGTTATGTTATGTTATGTTATGTTATATATTTATTTTTATTGTGCACGGCTACTCCAGGGGAGTGTCCCGGGGCTTTATCAAGGCAGCTCAAACTAAAAAACATAACACCAATACAGACAACAAAAAATAAATAAAAAGAGAAAAGGGGCTCAAGAGATTAAAAAGCCAAGTCTTCAGGCCTTTCCTGAACATGAGCAAATTCGAGGAGGAACGTAGCGCCAAAGGCAAGGTGTTCCACAACTGAGGGGCCCTCAGACTAAAGGAGCGGCCCCCAGTGCGCGCCTTCCTCACTCGTGGCACCTTGGCCAAAAACAAAGACTCTGATCGCAGTGATCTAGTCGGACGATAGAAGGTCAACCTGCGTTGTAGGTACTTTGCTCCTGCGCCAAATAGCGCTTTATGCGCCAAGGTCAAAGCCTTGAACATGACCCGCTTTCGAATGGGCAGCCAGTGAAGCAACTGCACCAATGCGGAGGCTCTCGCTCGCCTATGAAGGCCGAAGATGGCACGGGCCGCGGAATTCTGCACAACCTGCAACCGCTGCACTAGATAGTCCGGAAGTCCAAGATAGAGGACGTTCGCATAGTCCAATCTAGAGCCCACTAAGGCCTGAACGGTGATCTTCCTATGCTCTTCTGAGAGCAAAGGTAGGAACTTCCGGAGCATCTTGAGCAGCCCATAGCAGGTACCCGTCAGACCCTGAATATGTGGGATCAGCGACAGGCTATTGTCCAGCTTTACTCCCAGGTTTTTGGCCACCAGCGAAACCTGGGCAGGAGGGCAGCTATCCATAGGCCACCACGCACGCCAATCAGGATCCTGGGAGCAGCCAAAGAACAGCACCTCCGATTTACTGGGGTTGGCCTTAAGACTGTTCTTCTGAAGCCAGCTAAAAACCAGCTCCAAACAACCCCGGATGTTCTCTCCATCGAAGGCCTGATCCTTCCCACACGCAAACAACAATTGTGTGTCATCAGCGCAGGACACGATCCGGGCCCCCAAAGACTCCACCAGTGCCGCCAAAGGTGTCATAAAGATGTTGAAGAGAGTCGGGCTCAACACAGAGCCCTGTGGAACCCCGACTCCCAATGGCGGCATTTCGGCGGAGCTCGGAGAGGCCCAGACCGTTTGTCGGCGGCCCTCAAGAAAAGATGTAAACCAATTAAACACCGTCCCCCTCAGACCGATGTCATGTAGTCTGGCAAGGAGCACCTCATGGGGGACGGTGTCAAAGGCCGCCGACAGGTCAAGCATGACCAGCATGGCCCTACCTCCAGCATCCAGAGTCTTTAGAGTTATTTAGTTCTGCCTTTCAGCCACAATGGTTCTGTGTGGGCATACAGAACAATGTTCATATATGCACGGGAAATCCAGCCCCTACGTTCTGTAAAAGACAACCTCAAGACTAGCGCCCTAGTAAAAGGTATAGTCGACATGATCAAGGAAGTAATTTCTTATGAAGATACTTCGGATGATGAGATACTGGCATATGTAGGTTGGAACGTGACCGGATATGGAGCTACCTTAAGTGAGAAACAGCAAGCAAAAAGGTCTTCCCCGATCTGGATTGTACCCCATCAGGGTAACCTGTGTCTGCAAGGTATTGGCAAGAATCCCGGAGCACAGTTAGGGAAAAGTGTCTGTACAAAAACGTATGTTTTTGGGTGTCAGACTTCCCCTGCATTTTTAGCAGCTAAGGGTACCTATTTCATCTGCCATGATAGAGCCTATACATGGTTGCCCCCTGACTTCTCGGGCTCATGTTTTGTTTCATTCCTGTTGCCTCCCACCTACACAGCAGCGGCAGACTACCACCGGACAAGGATAGTTAGAGGTGTTTTGAGTAAAGAAGACACTGCAGGTCAAGAATTTGGAGACTTTGCAAAGGGTTTTCTGCCGTTCTGGGGATCCATGGCTAACAGTAGGAACCTAAGGCAATTGACAAGGGTAGTTGAGTCCACCGTGACCGAAACTGCTGGTGCCCTTAGTAACCTGACTGCTGAGCTCCAGTCGCTTTAGATGTTATACTCGCAGACCGAGGTGGGGTATGCAGATTGATACAATCTAGCTGCTGCATTTTCATCCCAGATAACGCTCCAACGGTGTACCAGGCCATCTCCAAACTACATAAGATTTCCGAATCTATTCATGTGGATAAAGGAGATTGGTCGTTAATGGGATGGTTCTGGGAACTGATATCTGCCTGGGGATGGAAAATTCTAATGGTCATTGGGATGGTCTTAGCCATTCTTTTCCTGTTCTGTCTGTGCATACAGTGTGCTCCTGCAATATGTGGTCTCTGTGCTACATCATGTGTAAGGAAGCCTGTGTCAAGAGATGAACTAAGTACTAGAATGATGTTACAGCAACATCTCAATGACTTCAGGAATATAGATCTGGACTCAGACTAACATGAGGATAGATTAATTGCCTATGTAAGGGCAAAGGGAGGGTTTGTGGTTCTGAAAATTCGGAATTCATATAATCGTTCTGAACTCGACAATTAAAACTTCATCGAAGTTTTACGAATTTGGTATCAAAAGACCGAGAATGACGAGCACAACATGTACATGTATTTTCAGCACATTTGGGTGACGATTTCGCCTCGAAATCGTCATTTGCGTTCTGAACCCTTGGCTTCCATTTATGTGTTGCCCTTTACATAGGCCTTAATCCAGTTGAATTCGATTCCACAAGGACACATACTCCTTAATTGACTTTTCTTTGACCTATACAAGTTAGAACCATTGCCCCAAGCCAAACTCGTTAGGTCAGTCCCCTCCCAGTGGCCGAACAAGATATCATCAGGGCTCAACAAGCCATAAAACCATTCCAGCGCGCACACCTGCCGTATCTCGCTCACATCTTTCTCTGCTCCTTTGCTTCACTTACTTTATGATGGGGAGGTGCCCGTTTTTATTGGGGGTCCAGCGATATCTGATGAAATGTTGGGCCTTGCGAATGATTTGTTATGGGCAGCACGACGTAAAATATGTACATGTCATCATGACTCTGCTTTTCTTTTGTAACCAAAACCTGTAAATGATATATTGCAAATTCGAAGAATGTTTGCCTGAAGCCGAATATTCTGTATAAAGAGAGAAGCCTGACTTTGTAAAGAGAAGCAGTCTCCTGAGAATATACTTCCCGTGAGTTGTACTTCTAGGACACTTGTTACCTTGGTTGCAGCCAATAAATCGATCTTTGACTTCACCTAGAAGACTCTGAGTTTCTGTAGGTCTGAATCAGGAAGAACTCAAGGTCTCCGGGTGTGTCCCCTGGCACCGCTGGGTTACCGGTTCTTTACCGGTTCTTAAGAAAACCCAGTACCTCAGGGGGCTGCCCATTTCCTCCTTCTTCATGAATTCCCTCACTACCGCTCACCAACAATGCACCTCATCTCGCTGTAGCACCTTTCTGACAAATATTTCATTTTTTATAGCGCTACTTATAGTTTTCTTACACTCAGTTCTGGATCTGCATGGTACACTTTCTTTGTAGCAGGCACATTAATCCTCTGCACTGTGTGGGTGGCAGGAGTGCCCATGTGAGTGCACGGACAGCGATGCAACAGTGTGAGAGTAGGGTGAGTGAGGTGACAATATAAATTTGTGCCTGATGTTAGTGCAGAGTGGGACTAACAAATGCATGGTTAGTGATGGGCTTGTTTGAGTGAGATTGCAGAGTGAGCATTGAGGGGGACAGGTGAGTAAAGTGTCACATAAGTGCAGGGTGAGTAGTGTGCTTGTGTGACTGCAGGGTAAGGTACAGGGTGAACAGCGCAAGTGCATTGTGAGAGCAGAGTGATCACTGTGAGTTTAGGGTGAGTGGGTGATCAGTGTGAGTGCATTGTGATCGCTATGAGTTCAAGGTGAGCATGAAAGTGAAGGGGCAAGAATGAGTAGTGAGTTGTCTGAATGCAGGGTGCATTCCCAGACACTTGGAGTAACTCAGCATGTTATTAACGGTGGCGTAGGATTTCAGATAAAAGTTAAACTATTGCTAATATGCAGGGCTTTGAGTGGGATAAAAAAACGGGGGGTCTCTCAAAGGGGCGTGGATGAGATAATGAAAACATTTATGCTAAAAATCTGTGCTCAGCATAATGTGCCGCCCGACTGGTATTTTGCTGCTTCTGTTATTGCCTCCATATAAGAAACATTGCACCTACAACACGCCAGGACTATTGCTTTGTCAAAGGTTGTTAGTTGCATAAGATAAATATACTACATACATACACACAAATATGGCTTTGTGGTATATTATAATAGAAAATGCTTTAGTTCTTACGCAAGCGGTTGTGGCGTTTTTTTTTTTTTTTGCTACAGCTGCCAACTTTGGTGCTGAGTAAGCAGGTTTGAGTCTCAGAGTCGGCTCACTCAACATCCTGTGTTATAAGGGCAAATCACGTAATCATCCCTGCCTACCAAAAAATAAATGAAGACGTCCTTGTTGACCTAAAGCTCTTTGAGTTTGGCAATACAGAACAGCAAAAAAATAAGTTACATCAAAACAGTGAACTGTTGCAGAGTTAAAAAATGTTTCCATTCTGAGTATGAAGGTGAAAATGTAGAGCCCTATAGACACCCGTCTTGGCACCTGCTTTTAAGCACTGCAGTGCTGAGCACCGGCAGGACCCGGCCCACTTAAAGCCCAGCTATTATGTCATTAATCAGGGATCAAGGGAGGAGGAAATAACTAATGTGCTGATCCTGCAACAAACTTCCAGTCTTATGATTAGGGTTGCCAGGTCATTATTTTGATGTCCCAGACGGTACAAAAATCAACAGTCACATAAAGCGGTATTTTCAGCATTTATCTGTGCATACTTCAAACAGCAAATATATATAGAAAGCACATTTAATTGTGTTCTAGGGTTGCCTGAATGATCCATGACTGATAATTAAAGGGAACAAAGACAGAGAAGTGACATTACAAATGAATACATACTTTTTTATTTATAACCCTATTTAGGGCCAAGACAAGGTCTTTGTAGGCTCTTTAACAACATATGGCTGGCTTTTTTCTTTCGGCAACCCTACATTGCATTCCTTTTCACGAAAGGCATTCTTACACTACGACAGTAAATGTAAAATACAAATGTAAGGGGGCCCAGGGGGTACTGGAACCAGAAAAAACAAAGCCTCAGTGACCAGTTTACAAAGGTATGTAAATATGCAAATGGTCTTTAAAGACCTGTGAAAAACTCGGGTGTGCTGGACACTCCAGACACTGCTAAGCCTACCCCACAGTAGCTCGAGCTGCAGCAGCACAGGCTGGGACACACAACGTGAGGGACTGAAGCCCTTTCGGCCCTATGGGTGCTGCACGCTTGGCATGTATAAAATAAACGGTCCTAAAGCCGAGCACCTTCATGAAACGCAGGTAGACTATGCAGTAAGGGATACTCAAGGAAGATAACATTCCAAAGCCATGAAAAACCAAGTCCCTGATGTTTATTTGAAGACAGCAAGTCAAAATGCTGCCAGTACTTTAGAACCATTTTTTCTTTACAAAGTTATGAATATTTTAAACAAGTGGGGTGGTGTGTCTAAGGTGCGCAGTGTGTATCTATCTATCTGTCTATCTATCTATCTATCTGTCTTTCGGTCTGTCTGTCTGTCTGTCTATCTAGTCATCACGGCACAGAACACTGTATCGAGCTCGGAAGGATGGGAGGCTCACCAGGCCCATTGTGCCGGTACTTTGAGACATAATGTATTAAGCTACGAAGGGTGGGAGGCTAGCTAGTCCTGTCATCCCTTCTGGAGACAATCTGGCTGTTGTAAGCATGCAGAAGATTTCCAGAACACCCATGCACACTGTATCTCGGAATGAAGGTGGTCTGACTAGCCCTTGTGCCAGCACACTGATGCACATTCTATCGAGCTCAGAATGTTAAGATGCTGACTAGGCCCGTTGTGCCAGCACTCTGATGCATACTCTATAAACCTTGGAAGGACGCCGGCTGACTAGGTCTGTTGTGCCAGCACCCGGGTGCACACTCTATCAAGCTCAGAATGATACGAGGCTGACTAGGCCCCTTGTATCACCACTCTGATGCACACTCTATCGAGCTCAGAAGTATAAGATGATGACTAGGCCCCTCGTGCCAGCACTCTGATGCACACTCTATTGAGCTCAAAAGGATAAGTTGCTGAGTAGGTCTCTCTTGCCAGCACTCCCATGCATACACTATCCAGCTTTGAAGGGTAAGCTGCTGATTATACCTCACGCCAGTACTCTGATGCATACTATATCCAGGTTGTAAGGATAATATGTTGACTAGGCCCCTCGTACCAGCACTCTAATGCATACTATATCCAGCTCGGAAGGATAAAATGCTGACCAAGTCCCTCGTGCCACCACTCTGATGCACACTCTATTGAGCTCAGAAGAATAAGATGCTGACTAGGACCCTCGAGCCACCACTCTGATGCAAACTGTATCAACCTTGGAAGGGCGGAAGGCTGACTACCCATCGTGCCAGCACCCTGATGCATACTATATCCAGCTCGGAAGGGTAAGATGCTGACTAGTCCCCTCGTGCCAGCGATCAGGTGCTCAGTCCATTGAGCTCAGAAGGATAAGATGCTGATTAGGCACTTCGAGCCAGCACTCTTATACATGTTTTATTCAGCTTGGAAGGATAAGATCCTGATTAGGCCCCTTGTGTCAGCACTCTGATGCGTACTATATCCAGCATTCAACGTCTACATGAGCCCCCTTGCAGCCATCGCACGCCAACACAACCTCAACATAATCTCCTACGCTGACGACACCCAGCTGATCCTCTCCCTGACCAACGACCCCGCCACCGCCAGAGCCAACCTGCATGAAGGGATGAGAGACGTAGCCGAATGGATGACGACCAGCCGCCTGAAACTGAACTCAGACAAGACGGAGGTCCTCATCCTGGGCTCCACGCCCTCCGCCTGGGACGACTCCTGGTGGCCCCCTGCCCTGGGCAGCGCACCCAAACCGACAGACCATGCACGCAACCTGGGCTTCATCCTGGACTCCTCCCTCTCCATGACCAGACAAGTCAACGCCGTCTCCTCGTCATGCTTCAACATCCTGCGCATGCTACGTAAGATCTTCCGGTGGATCCCCACCGAGACGAGGAAGACGGTCACCCAGGCCCTCGTCACCAGCCGACTGGACTACGGCAACGCCCTCTACGCCGGAACCACTGCCAAACTCCAGAAGAGACTCCAGCGGATCCAGAACGCCTCGGCGAGACTCATCCTCGACATCCCCCGACGCAGCCACATCTCCGGACACCTGAGAGATCTACACTGGCTCCCGGTCAACAAGAGAATCACCTTCCGTCTCCTCACCCACGCGCACAAAGCCCTACACGACCAAGGCCCGAGCTACCTCAACAACCGGATCAACTTCTACACTCCCAAGCGCCTCCTCAGATCAGCCAACCACGCCCTCGCCGCCGTCCCCCGCATCCGAAGAGCGACAACAGGAGGAAGATCCTTCTCCCACCTGGCCGCCAAGACCTGGAACTCCCTCCCGACCGACCTGCGCCTGACCCAAGACCACCTCGCCTTCAGGAAGAAGCTCAAGACCTGGCTGTTCGAGCAGTAGCGGCACCCCCCCCCCCCCCCAGCGCCTTGAGACCCTACGGGTGAGTAGTGCGCTCTACAAATGACCTGATTGATTGATTGATTGATTGATTGATCAGGCACCTCGTGCCAGCACTATGATGCATACTATAACCATCTCAGAATAATAAGATGCTGATTAGGCCCCTTTGTGCCAGCACTCTGATGCATACTATTTCCAGCTTGGGAAGATAAGATGCTGAGTAGGCCCCTTGTGCCAGCACTCTGATGCAAACTGTATCAACCTTGGAAGGAAGAAGGGCTGACTAGGCCCATCGTGACAGCACGCTGATGCGTATTATATCCAGCTCAGAAGGTTAAGATGCTGACTAGGCCCCTCATGCCAGCACTCTGAAGTACACTCTATTGAGCTCAGAAGGATAAGATGCTGACTAGGCCCGTTGTGCCAGCACTCTGATGCATACTCTATCAACCTTGGAAGGATGGAGGGCTGACTAGGCCTGTCGTGCCAACACCCTGGTGCACACTCTATCAAGCTCAGAATGATACGAGGCTGACTAGGCCCCTTGTACCACCACTCTGATGCACACTCTATCGAGCTCAGAAGTATAAGATGCTGACTAGGCCCCCCGTGCCAGCACTCTGATGTACATTCTTTTGAGCTCAAAAGGATAAGTTGCTGAGTAGGTCCCTCTTGCCAGCACTACCATGCTTACACTATCTAGCTGGGAAGGGTAAGATGCGGATTACACCTCATGCCAGTACTCTGATGCATACTATATCCAGCTTGTAAGGATAATATGTTGACTAGGCCCCTCGTACCAGCACTCTAATGCATACTATATCCAGCACGGAAGGATAAAATGCTGACCAAGTCCCTAGTGCCACCACTCTGATGCACACTCTATTGAGCTCAGAAGGATAAGATGCTGACTAGGACCCTCCTGCCACCCCTCTGATGCAAACTATATCAACCTTGGAAGGGCGGAAGGCTGACTAGGCCCATCGTGCCAGAACCCTGATGCATACTATATCCAGCTCGGAAGGGTAAGATGCTGACTAGTCCCCTCGTGCCAGCAATCAGGTGCTCAGTCCATTGAGCTCAGAAGCATAAGATGCTGATTAGGCACTTCAAGCCAGCACTCTTATACATGCTTTATTCAGCTTGGAAGGATAAGATCCTGATTAGGCCCCTTGTGTCAGCACTCTGATGCGTACTATATCCAGCATGGAAGGATAAGATGCTGATAAGGCCCCTTTGTGCCAGCACTCTGATGCGTACTATATCCAGCTTGGGAAGATAAGATACTGAGGAGGCCCCTTGTGCCAGCACTCTGATGAAAACTGTATCTTCCTTGGAAGGACGAAGGGCTGACTAGGCCCATCGTGACAGCACTCTGATGCGTACTATATCCAGCTCAGAAGGATAAGATGCTGACTAGGCCCCTCATACCAGCACTCTGAGGCACACTCTATTGAGCTCAGAAGGATAAGATGCTACTAGGCACCTCGTGCCAGCACTCTAAGGTATACTATATCCAGCTCGGAAGGATAAGATGCTAACAAGGCCCCTCGTGCCAGCACTCTGATGCATACTATATCCAACTTGGAAAGATAAGATGCTAATCAGGCCCTTCTTGCGGGCACTCTGATGCGTACTATATCCAGCTCCAAAGGATAAGATGCTGATTAGGCCCCTCATGCCAGCACTCTTATCCATAATCTATCCAGCTCGGAAGGATAAGATGCTGACTAGGCCCCTCGTGTTAGCACTCTGAGGTATACTGTATCCAGCTCAGAAGGATACGATGCTGATCAAGCTCCTTGTGGCAGCAGTCTGAAGCACACTCTATTGAGCGTGGAAGGATAAAATGCTGACGAGGCCCCTCGTCCCAGCAATCTGAAGCAAATCGACCTAGGAAGGATAGAGGGCTTACTAGGCCCATCGTACCAGCACTCCGCTGTATACTATATCCAGCTCCGAAGGATAAGATGCTGACTAAGCCCTTCGTGACAACACTCTGATGCATACCTAATCCAGCTCGGAAGGATAAGATTTTGACTAGGCCCCTCATGCCAGAACTCTGATGCACACTCTATTGAGCTCAGAAAGATAAGATGCTGAAAATTCCCCTCGTGTCAGCTCTTCGATGCATGCTATATCCAGCTGGGAAGGATAAGATGCTGACTAGGCCCCTTGTGCCAGCACTCTGATGTGCACTACATTCAACTCGGAAGGATAAGATGCTGACTACGACACTTGTCTCAGCATTCTGAAGCACACTGGAAGGACCGAGAGCTGGGCCCTTCCTGGCAGCACCATGATGCGTACTATATCCAGCTCAGAAGGATAAGATGCTGATTAGGCCCTTGTACCAGCATTCTTAGGCATACTATAAACAGCCTGGAAGTATAGGATGCCAATTAGGCCCCTCGTGCCAGCACTCTGATCCATACTAGATCCAGCTCGGAGGGGTAATATGCTGATTAGGCCCTTCATGCCAGCACTCTGATGTGTACTATATCCAGCTCGGAAGGTTAAGATGCTGATTAGGCCGTTGTGCCAGCACTATGATGCATAGTATATCAGGCTCAGAATGATAAGATTCTGATTAGGCCCCTGGTGCCAGCACTCTGATGCATACTACAGCAAGCTCGGAAGGATAAGATGCTGACTATGCCACTCGTGCCAGCAATCTGATGAGTACTATATACAGCTGGGAAGGATAAGATGCTGACTAGGCCCCTCGTGCCAGCACTCTGATGCATACTACATTCAGCTAAGAAGGATAATACGCTGACTAGGCCCCCTCATCCCAGCAATCTGAAGCACACTATATCGACCTTGGAAAGACTGAGGGCTGACTAGACCCGTCGTACCGGCACTTTGATGTATACTTTATCCAGCTCCAAAGGATAAGATACTGACTAGGCCACTCGCCCCAGCACTCTGATGCTTACTATATCGAGCTTGGAAGGATAAGATGCTGATTAGGCTCCTTGTGCCAGCACTCTGGTGTACACTCTACCACGCTCCAGAGGATAAGATGCTGATTAGGTCCCTCGAGCCATCACTCTCATGCATACTACATCAAGGTCGGAAGGATATGAAGCTGACTATGCCCCTCGTGCCAGCATTCTGATGCACACTATATCCAGCTGGGAAGGATAAGATGCTGACTAGGCCCCTCGTGCCAGCACTTTGATGCATACTACATTCAGCTAAGAAGGATAAGATGCTGACTTGGCACCCTCGTCCCAGCAATCTGAAGCACACTGTATCGACCTTGGAAAGACAGAGGGCTGACTAGGCCTGTTGTACCAGCACTCTAATGTATACTATATCCAGCTCTTAAGGATAAGATGTTGACTAGGCTACTCGTGCCAGCACTCTTATGCATACTATATCGAGCTCAGAAGGATAAGATGCTAATTAGGCCCCTGGTGCCGGAACTCTGATGCACACTCTATTGAGCTTGGAAGGATAAGATACTGATTAGGTCCATCGTGCCATCACTCCCATGCATACAATATCATGGTTGGAAGGATAATACGTTGACTAGGCCTGCCATGCCAGCTCTCCTTTGCGTACCATATCCAGCTCGGAAGGATAAGATGCCAAGTAAGCCCCTCATGCCAGCACTCTGATGCATTCTATATCATGCTCGGAAGGAAAGCATGCTGACTAGGCCCATCACCTCTCATGCAGATAGTCTGGCAGTTGTAAGCACACTGATGATTCCTAGTACACTGAATGCGTTAGAAGTGTATCTGGTGACTCTGTGATCACCTCAGCCACAATCTGTGCTTGAGGTGTGCACACTGGCTACTGTGATATGGAAACAAACAATTCCATCTCTTTTGGGAACGGGGGAGGGGTTTAATGGCCCAGGCATCTTTTGGTGATTGAACTGCTGCAGGATCACAGTCATCCTGCTACATGACACTGGAACCTCAATGTACTGACTGCAAACACGTCTCTGACTCAGAGATAACGGTGCACCGGCAGAAACAAACAGGTGCTGTGTAATATTTAGTATCCTCTTGGGATCGTGTATCCCCTATTGGACATCTCGGACTGGCCCACAGAAGCCCCGCCCACCTCAGGAGAGGCGCATCTTGGCTTTAACAGGCAGAAGCAGCAGCGCTCCAAGCAAAGCTGTTGCCCCAGTCGCTCTGTTTATGGGGACACTAAGAAAGGGTCCCATTAAAGTGCTAAACTGTTTGTTAATCTTGCCTTGACCTCTGACTGTTTGAACTAAACTGCACTACATGTAAAACAAAGGAGAAAATAAATGTAGATCTTGAATGCTAAACGAAAAGATTAGTTTAAGGAAGTGAAACTGAATTAACATGAGGGAAAGATAATTATAAGTGAGGGGAACCATCACAGTAATAGAAAAAGCAAAGAAAAATTGCAAAAACAAGACGGAAACAACAGGTATTTACAGCATTGAAAAAGACTGAGAGAGAAAGCATGAGAGGAAAATGGAGAAAGAAAACCTTTTGGCTTTTTAAAATTAAAAAATATTCAAATCTTTAAAGATGCTACAGGGACAGATCCACAAAGGCCTTCCATTATTGCATGTAGACGTGTCCTGTGATGATATCTCATATGACTCTGACTCCCTATTGAATTCAGAGCTAATGAAAATCATCCAACAAACATTGTGTAAAATATGATAAATTCTGATCAAAATTCAAAAAAGTGTATTTCTTTAACTTGTTAATTCAACCTGCTACAAGTTGCATCATGGCACTTGAAGACTTTTATCTTAACCAGTGCTGGATGTGGTAAAAATGGCTGATGGATCCCGTAAATATAGGGCTGACGTGGTAGATGAATGGACTGGAGGAGCCCTGCCAAGTTTCCCATGTATCCAGTCCAGATTTGTTTTAAAAATTCTGTTTATTCCATTACAAAAATGAACTACAAATCTGAGAGTTCAAAGAAAAACCTGGCTAGAAAAGCACATCATGCATTGATCAGGGAAACTTGGCAACAATGCTAGTCACAAGTGGCAGAGATAAGAGGTGCAGGGGTTAGTATTCGCACACACACACACACACACACACACACACACACACTCACACACATATATACAAATCCCCCGAGGAGATCCCTTGTTTCGGCCATAAACAGTTCATTGGAAAATGTATCGAACAGATAAGAGGTGTTGCGATGGGGGCCTGTTTCTCCCCCAGTTACGCATGTTTACACATGGGACTGTGGGGGGAACAGGTCCTATCGCAGCAACTCAGAGGCGCTATGGGGCAGAACATCATTGTGTACCTCCGCTATATAGATGATTTGTTTTTTGTTTGGCGGGGTACAGAGGCAGCAGCCAAGGCATTTGTCAGGGAACTCAATGACAACAGTCTGAATCTAGAGTTTACATCTAATATTCCTGTGACCTCCATCTGTTTTCTAGATATGCAAGTTTATGTGGACAATAACATCTTAGCCACTAAACTTTACAGGAAACCTACGGCTGGCAATACGATTCTGCATGCGGCAAGTCACCATCATCAACATCTTATCCGCAGCATCCCCTTTGGGGAGATGCTGCGGATTAGACGGATATGCAGTTCAGAGGCTGAATGTGCATCTGCACAGGAAGCCAGCAGACTTAGGTTTTTGTCCAGGGGCTACTCCAATGATATCGTTGAGTCTGCCATTACACGGACTCAACAAATGCCCGGGGGCTTAGCCTTAACACCTAAGTCTCAGGACAAACTTACTGTCACACAGGATGGGGTATACATTTCCGCATGATTTTGTCTTTTAGTAGGCAACACTCTGACATTAGGAGGATTTTCTATCGTAATTGGAATCTCATTAAAGGAGATCCAATTATAGGTCAGAGGGTTCCTGATAAACCATTGCTTACTTTCAGGAGATGTACGTCTATGGTTAAAGCATTAGTCAAAAATACTTTAGAACCCCAGATGTCCGGTACATGGTTGGCCCTTAGCAAAGGTTTTAAAAAGTGTACTCAGTGCAAGGCCTGCCGGTATGGATGTAACAAAAACTGTTACATCAGCCCTTTCAAACAAAATCCACTGGAAATCACTAAAAGGCTCACATGTAAAATGGATTTCGCGGTTTATATGCTGGAGTGTCCGTGTGGGCTGAGGTACCTCGGAAGTACCAGGTTACCTGCCCACAATCGGATACTCCAACATATAAGGGCAATATTAGGGAAAGATCAAGCCTACCCGGTGGCTAGACACTTTGAAGAAGCTCACAAAGCAAATCCAGTCCATCTCCAGTTTTACGTAATTGACCCTGTCTGGCCCTTAATACGAGGCGGTGACAGAGAAGCGAGGCTTCGTCTTCTTGAAACAAGGTATATACTGGAATTAGACAGTAAAAATCCTAATGGGCTGAATGCGAGTGAGGACTTGTACACTTGTTTATGAGGGGCCTTTGATTTGGGGTCATTCCTATAGGTCAGTCTTTTTAACTTGTAGTGCAGGGGTCCAGCACATAACTGTGTGATAAATTGATTTACTGTATCTAATAATGTGAATTGCGGAAGACATAAGATAATATGGTTTTTTAGTCTCATGCCTAACTGAGTTATTTTAATGGTGTTTTTTGGGGGAGATTTATCTGTTTATATACATAAACGCACTTGCACACGCACTTTATAAATTTATTTGCAAATTTTGACCCCCAGTGACCAGTAAGAAAAGGATATGACTTACTGTCAGAGCTGTGTATTTGTCAGACTTGATTCTAGCCCACTTGGGCAGCATTACCAAACAAGATGGACACTATGTTGAAAATTCGATTCCAGTAGCTATTTCTAAACAATATAAGATGCATTGGGCAGTGATTTTGTACTGTTTTAGGGCTGCAGCATTTGACCAAATTATGTCATTTGAGATGTCATCAGTGATGTCATGAGTGATGTCACTGACCAGTCATGAGTGATGTAATATGTGACGTCATCAGCAGTGCATTGCGGGCGCGCGTGTTATAGTTAGCTGAACTAACTATAACGGGGGAATTTCTATGGTTTTGTATGAGTGAAATGTCCAGCTAACTATAACATGTGTGAAACCTATGGTTTTTTCAGTGAATTTGCAAGGTTTTTTAAATGCTAATTCCTAACTATAACGTGTGTGAAACCTGTGGTTTTTTTCAGTGAATTTGCAAGGTTTTGTAAATGCTAATTCCTAACTATGACATGTGTAAAACCTATGGTTTTTTAAGTGAATTTCAAAGGTTTTTAAAATGCTAAAATCTGTATCAAATATTATATTTTTTATAAATTTATTTTTCAACAAACTACCTATATATATATATAGTAATACATTGACTGTATCCTGTAATATGCAATGGCTCAGCTATTTATTTTGGTTTGGATAAAGTTGAACAGTATAGTCGACATCTTCAATCAACATATAAACAGTAAAATATGTTAATTATTTATTTATTTTTTTGTTTTTTTTCCAACGTGCGCGCACCCTCCCAAATAAAAAACCCCAAAACATTTGTTTTTGCTCTTCGGGGTCCTTTAGGGACCCGCTGAGAAGGCCTAGGGAGTTAGGAAGTCTCTACCCTGCCCCCTTTTCACGTTACCAACTTTTGTTTTTCACTCACTTCTGCCTCGAGGGTGCGAGCACCGTGCGCGCACCTCGCGGTAAAAAAAATATGTATTTTTTTGCTTTTTGGGGTCCTTTAGGGATCCCCTGAGAAGGCCTATGGGGTCTGGAAGTCTCTACCCTTCCCCCTTTTCACGTTCTCTACTTTTGTTTTTAATTCATTTCTGTCTCGAGGGTGCGTGCACCGTGTACGCACCTCGCGATTTTTTTTTAAACATTTTTTTTTTCACCTTCGGGGTCCTTTAGGGACCCCCTGAGAAGACCTAGGGGGTCAGGGAGTCTCTTCCCTGCCTCCTTTTCACGTTTTTAAAAGCATTTATGAAAATTGGGTGAAAGGTCATTCATTTTTGACACGTTGCGCGCACGTAAAGTCATGTGACTTGAAAACAACACTTTTGATTGGTTCATAGTAGTTTCTGTTCCAGAATATTCAAACACCCCACCCACTTCCCTCACTATCTCTTTTACTTTGTTGGGAGAAGGACCTGAAGACACATCGTGCTCCAATCCATTTTCAACATGGCAGAACAGCAGTGTTCTTCAGACAGTGAGGGGGATACCTTTGTTGTGGAACCTCCAAAGGAGAAAAAGAAAGAATCTTTTATTTGGCAATTTTTTTCTTTCCCAGAGGGGCAAAAAAAAGTGAATGCCCCCAAGGTCACATGTAACATTTGTGGCTCTGTTTTATCTAGAGGGGATCCTAAAAAACATTATTCTTTTAGTATACATACCATGGTACGACATGTAAAGAATGTCCATCCAATGAACTATGCTCTGGCATCTACTCGAGCCCTTGCAGACAACCCTGCACCTGCTGGGCCCAGCACATCTTCGGCAGGAGCTTCTCCAACATCAAGAGCTTTGGATATCCGGCCACTGTTTAAGAATGTTCATATACGTTGCAACATGTGCTATGAGATACTGTGTTATGGTGTACACAGTGTTAATTTAATTGAAAAGAAGATTGAGGAGCACACATGCTCCAGAAGATACTTTTTTTCTTTTATTATTTTTGTTCCAGTTGAACAATTTTTTGTTACCTGTTTTTTCTTTTTGTTCAAAAAAATATATATAAAATTGTTAAATAACTACAAAAAAACTACAAAACAAAAAAGACAAAAAAAACAGTTCTTTTCAGAACTAACTTCACTTCTCCAAGAAGAGCTATATTTCTAATATACTGTGTCATAATTTTTTGAATGAATGTGTAGTGTATAAATGAATGACTGAGTGAAGAGGAGGAAAGGGCTGAGAGAATGAGTGAGAAAAGGGGAGTATGATGAGTGAGGAAAGGGGAGTCAAAGAGTGATTGAAACAAGAGGACTAAGGGTAGTGGATAGAGGTAAGTGGAGTGAAAGAGTAAGGGAATGGCAGTAAGTAAAGGAGAGTGAGGGAGGGGGAGTGAGAAAAGGAGAGCAGGGGACGGAGACAGGAAAGGGGAGTAAGAGACGAAGAGAAAGAAGTAGAGCAGGGTAAAGGGAGTAAAAGTAAAATAACTGGAGTGATGGTGAGAGAAGGGGTATGAGGATAAGAAAAGGGGGGTAAGGGAAAGTGAGAGATGGGGAGTGAGGGAGAGCGAAGTGGAGTGAGGGGATGGAGGGAGTTAGGAAACTGGAGTGAGAGAAGGGGAGTCAGGATTTCAATGAGTGAAGGAGAGTGAGGGAGAGTGAGGGAAAGAATGCAAAAAAGAGAAGGGGTGTGAAATACAGACAGGAGGAAGTGAAGTGGGGGAAGGGGAGTGACTATGAGTAAAGGATAGTGACAGTTAGGGAGGGGGTATGAAGGTAAGGGAAGGGGAATGATGGAGAAGGTACAAAATTAACACAGAGGGAAAGTGAGTGATGGAGAGAGGAGGAGTGGTAGAAACGGAGAGGTTAAAGAGATCAAGGGTAAGGCAGTCGGAGGGAGAGAGTGAGAGAGACAGAGAGCAAGGAACTGAGAAGGAGTGAGGCAGTTAGAATGAGTGAGACATAAGGAGACAGGGAGAGAAACATGGATGAAAAAATAGTGAGGGAGAGGGTGAACGTAGGGGAATAACAGAGAAGGAGTGACGGAGTGACGAAAGAGGAGTAAAGGAAGAAGAGTGAGGGAAGGGGAGTGAGAGAAGCAGAGCGAGGGGGAGTGAGGAAAAGGGAGCAGGAAAGTGAAGGGGTGAGTAATACAGATAGGATAAAGTGCAGAGGGGGAAAGGGATAAACAAAGGGGAGTAAGTGAGATGGATTGAGGGAGTGAGGATAGACGAGTGAAGGAAAAGGAGTGAGGGAAGGTGAGTGAGGAAAAAGTACTGAGGGCGAGTGGAAGCCAGTAACAGTGAGAGAATGGGTATGAGGGTGACGAAAGGGGAATGAGAGAGAAGGAAGGAGATTAAGAGAGAGGAAAGGGGACTGAGGGATAAAGTAGGAGTGAAGGAAACAGAAAGAGAAAGACAGGAAGGGTGAGGGAGATAAAGAGAGAGAGAGAGAGAAAAAGAGAGGGAGGGAGGGCAAGTGACTGAGAGGGAGTGAGGCGGTTAGACTGAGTGAGATAGAGGGAGAAAGGGAGAGAGAAATGGAGTGAAGGGGAGTGTGGGACTCAAGGAATGGGAGTTATCAAAAGTTAATGAGGAAAGAGGAGTAAGGGAAAGGGACTGACGGATGGAGTGAGGGAAAGAGAGTGAGGGGGAGTGAGAGACGTGGAGTGAGTGAAAGAGAGTGAGGGATGATATGAAAAAAAAAGAGTAAGGGCAGAGTGAGAAGAGACTGAGCGATACAGGAAGACTAGGGTAGTGATGGAAGAAGATAGGAAAGAGAAGTGAGGGACAGAGAGGGAAAAGGCAAAGTTGGACAAGGTGAGTGAGGATGAAGGAAGAGTACTGATAGTGAGAGAAGGAGTGTAAAGGTGAATGAAGAGGAGAAAGGAGAATGAGGAAAGGGGAATAAGATGAAGAAAATGAAGGTGAATAAAAGAGAGAGTGAAGAAAGGGAATGAGAGATAGAGAAATATTAGAGTGATGAAAAGGTTTTTTTTGTTTGTCATACTTACCTTATAAATAATGACAAGTTATTAGTACTTTTTATTATAAATATAGTATCTGTGAAAGACAAGAAAAAATTGAGTTATAATATATAATTCACAATACAAAAGAAAGTAGAAGTGAAAGAAACAGAAAGGGAAAGAAAGGAAGGGTGAGGGAGAGAGAGAGGGAAAGAGTGAGACAGAAAGAGAGGGAGAGCAAGTGAGTGACAGGGAGTGAAGTGGTTAGACAGAGGGACAGAGAAAAGGAGTGAAGGGGAGTGAGAGACTAAAGGAATGAGAGTTAGCAAAAAGGAATGAGGAAAGGGGAATAAGGGAAGGGTACTGTAGGATGAAGTAAGTGAAAGAGAGTGAGGGTGAGTGAGGGAATGGAAGCAAGAGAAAGGGAATGGGACTGATGCACAGTGAGGAGAACATGAAGTGGGGGAAGAGGACTCAGATTGAATGAAGGGCAGTGACAGTGAGGGAATGGATATAAGATTGAGGGAAAGGGAGTGATTGAAAAAGAGGCATATTTATAGAAAGAGAGAGAAAATAAAAGGAAGAGTAGTGAAGAGAGAGGGAGACAGTGAAAGAGACAAACAGAAGGAGAGTGAGGGAGTGTGAAGGAGTAAATCAGTTATAGTGACTGAGACAGAGGAAGAGATTTAGAGACAGATGGAGGAAAGGGTAGTGAGGAAGGGAATAAAGGAAGGGAACTGAGCGAAAGGGAGTGAGGGAGTGACAGAAGTGGAGTGAGGGAAGGTGAGTGCGGGTTGATGTTATGGAAAGAGAGTAAGGGGGGGAGTGAGAAGAGACTAAGCGATACAGCAACGTAAGGGTAGTGATGGAGGAAGATAGGAAAGAGAAGTGAGAGACAGACAGGGGAAAGAGGGAGTTGGACAAGGTGAGTGAGGGTGAAGGGAGAGTACTGATAGTGACAGAAAGACTGTAAAAGTGAATGAAGGTCAGTAATGAGAATGAGAAAAAGAGAGTAAGATGAGTAGAGGAAGGGGAGTAAGAGAGAGATTAAAGAATAGGAAAGCGAGAAAGAGAAATAAGAGAGTGAAGAAAAAGTATTTTCTGTTTGTCATACTTACCTTATAAATAATGACAACTTAATAGAATATTTTTGTATAAATATAGTATCTGTGGAAGACAAGAAAAAATTGAGTTATAATATATATTTCATAATACAAAAGAAAGTAGAAGTGAAAAAAAACAGAAAGGGAAAGAAAGGAAGGGTGAGGGAGAAACACAGAGGGAGAGAGTGAGAGAGAAAGAGAAGGAGAGCGAGTGACTGACAGGAAATGAAGTGGTTAGACTGAGTGAGACAGAGGGAGAGAGGAAGAGAGAAATGGAGTGAAAGGAGTGAGAGACTAAAGGAATGAGAGTTACCAAAAGGGATTGAGGAAAGGGGAATAAGGGAAGGGGATTGACGGATGGAGTGAGCGAAAGAGTGTGAGGAAGAGTGAGGGAATGGATGCAGGAGAAATGGAATGAGAGTGACGCAGAGAGAAGAGAACATGAAGTGGAGGAAGAGGACTCAGATTGAATGAAGGGCAGTGACAGTGAGGGAAGGGATATAAGGGTGAGGGAAGGGGAGTGATGGAAAAAGAAGCATATTAAGAGAAAGGAAAAAGAAGTAAGTGAGAGAAGGATTTATGGAAAGAGAGAGAAAAGAAAAGGAAGACTGATGGAGAAAGAGGGAGACAGTAAAAGAGACAAACAGAGGGAGAGTGACGGACTGTGAAGGAGTAAATCAGTTATAGTGACTGACACAGAGGAAGAGACTTAGAGATGGATGGAGGAAAGGGGAGTGAGCGAAAGGGAGTGAGGAAGTGAAAGAAGTGGAGTGAGTGAAGGTCACTGAGGGATGTTGTGAAGGAAAGCGAGTAAGGGGGCAGTGAGAAGAGACTGATCGATACAGCAAGACAAGGGTAGTGATGGAGGAAGATAGGAAAGACAAGTGAGGGACAGACGGGAAAGAGGGAGTTGGACAAGATGAGTGAGGGTAAAGGAAGAGTACTGATGGTGAGAGAAGGAGTGTAAAGGTGAATGAAGGGGAGTGAGTAGAATGAGGGAAGAGGAGTAAGATGAGGAAAGGTAAAGGAGTAAGAGAGAGAGTGAAGAAAGGATAGAGAGAAAGAGAAATAAGAAAGTGATGAAAAAGTATTTTTTGTTTGTCGTACTTACCTTATAAATATAATATCTGTGGAAGAGAAGAAACAATTGAGTTATAATATATATTTCACAATACAAAATACAAAATAATTTGTACAATATGTTATATATTTTATTTTGCTGTTCTCAGAATATATTGAATTTTACTAAAAACAGTGAGTTCAATACTACTCATCATATGACAGCGGCCAAAAAAAAACACAATCAAAAAGATTGTGTTTAAAAAACCAATTCAACATTTTCATTAAGAATGTAACAATTAGAAAAAAAATATCTTAAATGTCTTTTTCTAACAGCAATTTCTTACGTAAGTAAAGAATATCACCAACAATCACAAAGTAACAAAACATTATTACTTCTTTCTTATACACTCTAAATAAAGTAATGTCGAAACATATGCTAACAACATTTACCCGAAATAGTCATTTTTTGTTTCAGATACCATTCCTCATGGCCAAATAGTATGTGTGAAATCCTTAGTTTGGAAGTTACTTAATAGTACTCTTAAGCGTCCGTTTCCCAACCTTCTGAATCAAAAGCACCAACATCTTTTGGACCATCTAACAATTGTCATACCTACACCGATGCTATTTATCATGAACATAGAACCTTAAACAACTAGCATGCTATCAGAACCTCAACATCATCTGGTATGCCAATCACACTCTGCTCATCCTTTATCTTACCAAGGAGCTGTATACCATTAAAAGAAACCTCTACAAGGGAATACAAAATGTCACCAACATCTCCAACAACTACAACAAATCTAAAACACCTCTGCCTCACTCATGATCAACATTTCCTGTAATACTCATATCACTCACTATGTGATACACTTACACTACCTCTATGACAAGTACACGTTTTTTTTTATCCTGATCACCCTCACTTACAAAGTAATTCTCAACAGCAGACTAACCTTTTTTAACAGCACTAATCTTCCTAGGCCAATTGTTTTCCCTAAAATTTGGATTGTAAAAACACTAGGTAAGAATTCGGTAAGTCAAAAGGCAAACATTGTTTAAAAGTCAATTAAGTATCATTACAATGAGTCCAGCCTTTTGGACATTTTAAATAAGCTGTGTAATGTCCTGATGTTGTAGAAGAACGTTCATGGAAAATAATTGCTACAGTTACAAAAGTTCTTCCTGAAATTGATATATGTGAAGCCACAAACTTTTTAATTAAAGTTGTCAATTTTGTTCCATCAGGTCTGCATCATTGGAGCATTAAAATTACATACTGTCCATATCTTTGTATAAATAATGTTGATAACATTTGTGAGTTACATTGGGTACAGATCATGTTTTGATTTGCTTCTCTAACTAGATTTTTAAAAGTCACTGATTTGCAGTCTGGTAACGTCGAATATATAAATCTTTCAGTGTCTATTTCAGTACTACTTGAAAACGAACAATTGTCACAGTCATGTTGCCATTTATAAGAAGCGCCAAAAATATTTGCAATATCTATACCTTCATCTTGCAATACAACAAACATTTACATAAGAAATTCCTGACAATCTTGCTGATTATTCTGTGAAAATTGATTTAGACCAGAACATATGTCTAAAACATTTCGAATATCAGAAACACTTTCTATTTTTGTTTTATCACTGCTACATTCCTCAAAGACAGAATTCAACAAACAACAAAATCTTTGATCCCGATTTTCAACAATCTGATGTTGTAAAGTTTGAAGAAAAAAAACAACATTAACCACTACATTAGCATAGCAGTCGACACCAGAACTGTTTTCAAACTGAAATCCAACAACCTCTTCAATACTATCCTTTTTCTTTTTGCTTATAATTACTGGTTCATCTAATTTTTTTCTTTTCTCTACAACCTCGCTACAATTTTGCTCATATCTTCTTTTTAGACCTACCACAAGCTTTTCAAATAAAGGATATTGAGGTAAATTTGGAGCATATTCTCTTCTTATACTCTTTCACACAATTTAGATCTGCACTAATCTTTGTCTCATCAAAATCAATCAAGTATAATCCAGATAAAGTTCTGACTCGAGATAAAGCAACATATGCCATACCCTCCTTGAACACAGTACTTCCAATATTCACCAAAGCACTATCTACACTTAAACCTTTAGATTTATGAATAGTCACTGCATATGCCAAACAAACAGGAAACTGTTTTCGGCGGACATATAAATCTTTTACAAGCAAAAATCGAGTTGAACAATGGCTCAATTGTGGTACATCTTCAATTTCATCAAATTTGATTTTCAAAAATTCAATGTCATCTCTATTTGGGTAATTCACAAAATCAACAACATTACCCATTGCTCCATTTACTAAACCTCTGTCCACAGGTAAATTACGTCGTAAAATTATCCGACAATTTAAACATGCATATAGATTCTTTTCTAAACCAGCCGTTTTAGATATTGATTTGTCTAAAGAATCCAATTTTGACTTCAACTTTTCTGACAAAATAATAGTAGCTCCTTCATGCTCTATTCTATCAATAGCTTCCAGTTTTATAATTTCTCGATATTCTAACTTTAAAATTTTTTCATTGAAGATTGAACATACTTGCATAGTTGGCATCAGACATATCACTGATTTATTTTCTGCAATTTTTCTATATATATTCTCTGCACCAACATTTTCATTTGGAAACAAATTTGAAAGTAATCACGCCTGTAAAGATTCTTTGCCATGTTCACTCACTTTTCCAATTCTTATATCTTGAAGAATACTTTTATAATCAGCATCCTTTGCCTGTCGCATATTTTGAATGAGTTCTGAATATTTGAAATATAACCATATATTAATATTTCCAATGCATCCCAGGCACTTTCTGGTATCTTCATGTGTAACGGTTTTAAACATTGGTTGTCCTTTCACGGGAGTTAGCTGTAGTAGATCTCCAAAAAAGATGACGTATTTGCCTCCAAATAACACATCATACTCTGTTTTAAGAATTTGTTGCATTCTTAAATGCACAAAAGCAAGCAATAAATTTAAAACCATGCTTACCTCATCAATAATGAGAAGTTTCATTTTTTTCAGGTCTCTGGAAACTTCACAACAAGCTTCTCGAGATAGCTTGTGGTATTCTAATTTATTTTCGTGCTCTACTGGCAGCATCAATAAACGATGTAAAGTAATCCCTTTAATGTTATGTGCTGCCAACCCAGTTGGAGCGGTAACAACACAAGAGAGTGACGACTCTGTTCTTTTCTGTAGATAAGTTGTAATTGCTTTAATTAGAAAACTTTTTCCAGTTCCTGCTTCTCCACTCACGTACAGTCAGACAGGTTTAAATGACGTACATGAGCACTCTTTTTTCTCATGACATAAACCATGCTCAATCTGCTCTGTCACTTCACCATATATTTGTTTTTGCTCAACATTTAGTTGTGTTTCCAATTCTTCTAAGTTTATTACATCCTCCTGAGCTTGTTTCATTGCTCTTTCCACCTCATCCATGGCAGTGGCTGTTTCATTTTGGATAATTGGTCCTCCTAGTGGATCCTGATTCAACGAAGCAGAACTTTGACTGTCTTGAGAACTTTCTCTAGCAATCTCTGCTGCAATTGTAGCTTCTTGTTGTATTTCCCCGTTCAACATTTGTAGATAATTAGTAAAAACAGGACATTCTATAGTATTTTTGGTTGCGTTGAATGAATCTTCATAACTGAGAAAATCTCTAAGTGGTTCCTCTTCTGTACGCCATGGCTTAAAGAGTTGCAAAAGAGCTCAATAGTAAAATTCCCTTTTGTCAAGAGTTTCGCAACTCAGTTTTCGATGATTAATCAAATGTCCTTTTCTTTGTTTCACCAGACATCCTTCAGATCCAATCACAGCATATACACCTTTATTGATATCTTCTGTAATATTCCTCTTAAAAGTATAGCTTTGCAGTACTTCATAGAGACAAACGTTCTCAAGATGATTACTTCTATTTGGATAGTATGTATCCAACATATTTGTCTTCAAAATATCTGTACTGTTTGGTTCTTTCTCTGCTAAATACTCAGTTTCTTGTACAGATTTCAAAACTCTGTTTCGTGTTCTTGCAAGGCCTAAACTCACCCAAATGATTGTTCTAGATTTGGTATATAGACTTGCAGATGATAAGCGATCTGAACATTCATATGCTCCAATTTCTCAATGAGACAACATCTTCAAACTGTAGCTGTACAATTTCTTACTTAGGCTGTTTTCATGAGAAATTTCCTCCCACATTTCCTTTACTTCTGTCTTTTCAGATTTCGTAATGTAAGATGTTACATATCGAGCCACAGCAATGGAGTTGTCTGCAACATATTGAATATCCATGTTAGCATTCCACATGGACAAAATGACAGGGTTATAGTCATTTATGTATTTTGACTCTTCATTTCTTCTTAAGTTGTAGGTATTTTTCGGGGATTTTCGTGTGACAGTATGTCGCAAAGATGACATAAAATTGTTTATACTTCCTTTTGATATTACTGGTCATGGAAATCCAAAACGACATTTTGTGTAGAACTTGTCCTTTGATTTGTACTTTCGACGACAGTATTTTCCACAACGATGGGTTTGAAACCATAAGACTTGATGTTTTAAATTCTTTTGTTCTGTACTTTTAGGAACAGCACATGTAGAATACTGTTCAATAAAACTTATCACGGTGTCATCCGAATCTGTTCTAAATTTGGGGGAATCTTTGATCTATAGCAGCATATGTACGTAAGGATCACCTCTTTCTTGATACTCCTTTCTCCAAAAGAAAGCCAGAACCTCTCCAAGAGGAGGATTTTTTTTGTTTGTGATAAAAGACATCATAGCTTCAAATCCATGATTGAAATACCTGCATACATTAACTGGATCCAAAGAGCACAGTTCTCCAGGTGTCTTGTATTCTATATTTTTTATGTTTGCATTTGCCTCTCGAAGAAATTGAAGTAAATCTTCCCAAGCATACTCAGCACAACTTAGAGTAAGGAACCATGTAGGAGTTCCTAAGTTTCTTAGCATACATTTCAAATCCCCATGACGACGGTACCAATACTCGTTAGTACCACGCTGACATGTCATGGGATTAATTAGCTGAGATTCCAAAACAGTGTCTTTCTGCTGTACTTTATCCATAAAGTCCCTTGCCGAAACATTTTGTAGATGTACTCCACTTTTTAGTATATGGTTCACTGCATAAGAAAGTCCAGACAAGTCACTCTCAAACAGAAGATGAAACAAATATGGAATACATTGGCCAAACCATGGATCTTCTGTATATAATCTTGATGTCCGGTATTCAGATGCAGGAATCTGCACAGGTCGGTCATCATATCGTCCACCTTGACCTGTTGGAAATAACTGAGGAAAACAACGAGCTTCCAAGCTTTCTTCCTATACACTAATGGGAATTCCTTTTGCTTCTTTCATTTGGAATAACTCGATAGCATTCACCATTACTTCTTTGGAATGCAGTGGATGAACACTATAATGTTCATAAATTTGTTCACTTCTGGACACATCCACTTTTTCAATTTGTCCAGCTGACAAATCACTGTCCTCTTCTACAGTTGTTTCCTCTTCTCCTACATATACATTTTTGTAGTATTGATTGTTTTTTACCAAATACAACGTTGCCTTTTTCACTTTCCTAACATCCACTAATTCTTGCCAGATTTTCTTACTCTTCGTAGGTACGCCATTAACTAGAATAACTAGAGGTTCATCTTCCACATTTTCAACACCAATTGTTTCAATATTTTTCTTTAAATCAAGAGGCAAATATACAACCCTTCCCTTTAATCCTCTCTGTAAATCTGAAGGATTCAATTTCCCTGTCTTAGGCTCCATACGAACAATAGCCTGAAATGGATGCACATATTAAATCAAAATAGACTCATAGGAATTTAAATCCATCAGTTCAGAAGGAATATTTACCAACTCAAGATTATTATGTACAGCTCTAGCAGGCATTTTGTTTTCATTTAATTTATTATAACAATATTTACAAATACGTTGATCAGAACCCAAGTCAAAACAATTCTCTACCAACAAATAAGTTGCAAAATCCTTCCACTCATTATTATTCTCCTTTTCACTTTTTACATATGAATCAACTAACCTAGTCTGATTCTTATAATGAGTTCGTCGACAACACACACAAGAAAAGTTTGGCCTTTCACCTGCAATTACCTTAAACCTTGTAATTTCTTGGTCAACATTTTCTGTACTAAAATTCTGTACATTTTCTTCCACATTTCCTTCTATTACTGTATCAGTTTCTGCACTGTCCTCTTTTTCACAAAAGTAACTAACCTCAATTTCTTCACAAATGTTCTTTACATCTAATACAGATCCATGTAAAAGAGCACTGTTTAACTGTTTTAGCTTAAGTGCTGGACTTTTTGCATAATACAACCTTCTCACTAATTTCCTCACTTCAGTATGATGCACTGCTAACATCCTAAAATGGTGAAAAACACTCTGGCATCCTTTTCTAGAAAGACAAGCCAGTGAATACGCTTGCAAACCTGTTTTTCCTCTCAGTCTGCAAGGGTCTAATTCTTGCAACATTTTAATCTTTTGTTTAAGACTTTTCTTAGTATACGTACTTAAGAAATTGCGAAAATAATCAATTGAATCCTGTTGTACACTACAAATACTACTACAATTCCAAGTGTACCCTGGAGCCTTAGGACGTCTCCCTAAAACTTCATCAGCTAACACCTCTTCTGCACTTCTTGGGACAATTTTCTCTTTTTCAATCGGACAACTGTCCTTCACCTCATATGCTCGACCACTGGTGTCAACTGCATGCAACACATCATTAGTCTGAAAGTAAGTCTCTTCATTAAAAAATGGCTCACAACTTGAACTATGCTTCCATTCCCCAGAAAAAACATTACAAAAATTTGTTCTATTAATTAGTCTTTTCCACTTACTTTTCGCTTTCAAAAGATTGATTGCCTTGCCTAGTGTACGAATTCTATTGATTACTAAAATAAACAACTTCTTTTTTAATTCAAAAGCCTGATCAACAATACTTTTAATTCTTTTTTTTCTTATAAAAAGCTGTTTTACTTTTACAATTCTTTAAATTTTTTAATAAATCTAATACAACTCTCTTATAAAACATTCTCTTGCGAATTTGAACAAACTGATTTTTTCGTCTATTACTATAGACAATTTGATCGCCACATACTTTTCCAACATTTTTCTTTTTTATCTGCTTTTTCTTGTACTTCCATATGATTTTTTTTATCTTTTCCACATTATCCACACTTTTTTTTACTTTGGGTTAATTTCCTTATAAAATCCTTTGTTGTCTTACCAGGAGCATTCTTCTTTTTCTCTGTACAATGTTCTTTAGATAAATCTTGTAATTGTGTTTTCTTGGAAAAGTAAGCATGTTTATATTTTTCTCTTTTAGCATTCTTTGTAGGCATGTTAGTTTTTCTGTCTGTAGATAATAACAATCTATTGTGAAGACAAAAAACATGCTATAGACCACTACTAACATACTACATAGCAATTAGAACAACTATATGATGTAAACACTTGTTCACTTCATAAGTAAGTTTAAGGTACAGCAACAGTGTCTGAGCAGAGTAGGAAATCATGCAGTAAGTGCTGTTTCTGAGTTTAGGGCAGTGCAGTGGTGTTTCAACATTATAGGGGAATTTGCTGAGAATGGTGTTTCAGGGTTCAGAACAGTGCAGTGGTGTTTAGGCAGTATAGGGGGTCTTGGTGGGATTGATATTTCTGACTTTAGAGCAATACAGCTGTGTGTAGGCAGTGTATGGTATCAAGCAAGGGCTACGAGTAAATAGCACTGGATGTCCTAAAGTCTAACTCACTCCATGAGTACATGTATTCCCATGTCTTAAAACACATACACCGAGCAAGTGATCATGACACAATATTTAAAAAAACACACTGACTTGCATTCTAAATGAAAAAAGATAGAAATATGCCTTGAAATTCACTGAAATGATTACTACAGGTTACAGAAAGAGTTGGTATGGCATTTCTACAGCACAACCAGGATCTTCAGTACACAGCATGGAGACTATTTGCAAATTAAGAGGCCTGACAGACGTACTGCATAGCAGTTTCTGGCACTACATATCCTAAAGCCTGACTCACTTCATCAGAACATGTATTCCCATATTTTTAAACACATCAAGTAACCAAATTATTACAATAGTACAAAAAGACTCGCTCGAATCATTTTTAATTCTAAATCATACCTTTATTCTTCAAACATTTCGTACTGTAATAAAACATCCTGCATGATTTCATCTGTAATTTCGTTTGCATTCTCCTCAACTTCAAAATTTGCAACTTGAAACTCAATTTCATCTACTGCTTCTACCAAGTCAATGTCCAAACTTTGATCAAAAAAATCACTGCTTAAATCTCCTTCTCCATTATCTTGTGTATCAATGTTGTCTTCCAAAGGTACATTTAAGTCCTTTATGACTTCGTTGGAAATTTTAAAATTGACTTGAAAGTTGTCCTGATTTTGATCCATTATATATAGTACAATGTTGCTGTTCCTTGCAAAAAAATCAAAAACACTTAATTATATCATTTTCACTAATATATAACAAAAAACTACCTTTATCAACTTCATAAGTACACGTATACCCATATTTTTAAACACATCAATTAAGCAAATTATTCTGCCACATACTTCTGAAATGAAAACTGACTCACACTGTGATCTTAGACACATAACACTATCCCTTGCAATTCAGTAAAATGATTACTACAATGAAAGGGAGTCTTGCTGGGAGTATTTATTCAGGGTTTACAGCACTGCAGTTGTGTTGCAAGAGTTTAGAATATTTTTCTAGGAATGGAGTTTCAGGGTTTAGGACAATGAAGTGAAGTTCAAGTAGTGTAGAGAGTCAAGATGGGACTGAAAATGTACAAATGAAAAATCACTGAAATGATTACTACATGCTACAGAGACAGTTGCTTTTGCATCTCAACAGCACACCCAGCATCTAAATTGCACAGCATAAACACAATTTGAAAATTAAGAGGCCTGAGACACATACTGCATAGGACTTTCTACAACTACATCACCTAAATCATGACTCACTTCATGATTTAGGTGATTTAGCACATAGAGGGGGAGATAGTGAAGACAGAGACAAAATGGTACAGGCATAGGGTGCGAGACTACAGGCAGAGAGGGGAAGGATTTAACATGGTAGCGCTGTCTAATACACACCACCAGCCATATCATAATAGGCCTCTGCAGATGCACATGAGAGGGTGCAGGCAGAGGTTGCAGGCAGAGGGAGAGGGATGGTGCAGACAGAAAATTAGATAATGCAGGCACAGACTAAACTGGTACATGCAGAGGATAGATGGTGCTTGGCTGCAGGCAGTGGGGCAGATGGTGCAGTCAGATAAAAGATGGTGCAGAGAGAGGGTGAGATGGTTCAAGCAGAGACACAGATAGTGCAAGCAGACACCGACATGGTACACACAGAGGATAAAATGGTACAACAGAGAAGAAATGCTGGAAACAGTAAGAGAAATGTTACATGCAGAGGGTAATTGGAGCACACAGAGGGGGAGGTAGTGAAGACAGAGATAAAATGGTACACGCAGAAGGTGCAAGACTACAGGCAGAGAAGGAAGTGATTTAACATGATAGCGCTGTCTAATACACACCAGCAGCCATATCATATTAGGCCTCTGCAGATGAACATGAGAGGGTGCAGGCAGAGGAAGAGTGATGGTGCAGACAGAAAATGAGATAATGCAGGCAGAGACTTAACTGGTACAGGCAGAGGATAGATGGTGCAGGGCTGCATGCAGAGATACATATGGTGCAGTCAGAGAAAAGATGGTGCAGGGAGAAGGTAAGATGGTTCAAGCAGAGACACAGATAGTGGAAGCAGACACAAACTTGGTACACACAGAGGATAAAATGGTACAACAGAGAAGAAATGCAGGAAAGAGTGAGAGAAATGTTACATGCAGAGGCTAATTAGAGCACACAGAAGGGAAGATAGTGAAGACAGAGATAAAATGATACACGCAGAGGGTGCGAGACTACAGGCAGAGAAGGAAAATATTTAACATGGTAGCGCTATCTAATACACACCAGCAGCCATGTCATAATAGGCCTCTGCAGATGCACATGAGAGGGTGCAGGCAGAGGGTGCAGGCAGAAGGAGAGGGTTGGTGCAGACAGAAAATGAGATAATGCAGGCAGAGACTAAACTGGTACAGGCAGAGGATAGATGGTGCTTGGCTGCAGGCAGAGGGCCAGATGGTGCAGTCAGAGAAAAGAGATGGTGCAGAGAGAGGGTGAGATGGTTCAAGCAGAGACACAGATAGTGCAAGCAGACAAAGACATGGTACACACAGAGGATAAAATGGTACAACATAGAAGAAATACTGGAAACAGGGAGAGAAATGTTACATGCAGAGGCTAATTGGAGCACACAGAGGGAGACATAGTGAAGACAGAGATAAAATGGTACGCGCAGAGGGTGCGAGACTACAGGCAGAGAAGGAAAAGATTTAACATGGTACTGCTGTCTAATACACACCAGCAGCCATATCATAATAGGCCTCTGCAGATGCACATGAGAGAGTGCAGGCAGAGGGTGCAGGCAGAGGGAGGGGGTTGGTGCAGACACAAAATGAGATAATGCAGGCAGAGACTAAACTGGTACAGGCAGAGGATAGATGGTGCTTGGCTGCAGGCAGAGGGCCAGATGGTGCAGTCAGAGAAAAGATGGTGCAGAGAGAGGGTGAGATGGTTCAAGCAGAGACACAGAAAATGCAAGCAAACACAGACATGGTACACACAGAGGATAAAATGGTACAACAGAGAAGAAATGCTGGAAACAGTTAGAGAAATGTTACATGCAGAGGGTAATTGGAGCACAAAGAGGGGGAGATAGTGAAGACAGAGATAAAATGGTACACGCAGAAGGTACGAGACTATAGGCAGAGAAGGAAAATATTTAAAATGGTAGCGCTGTCTAATACACACCAGCAGCCATATCATAATAGGCCTCTACAGATGCACATGAGAGGGTGCAGGCAGAGGATGCAGGCAGAGGGAGAGGGTTGGTGCAGACAGAAAATGAGATAATGCAGGCAGAGACTAAACAGGTACAGGCAGAGGATACATGGTGCTTGGCTGCAGGCAGAGGCATTTTTTTATTTCTTTTTCAGTTGACCTCTCTATCCCCCACCGTCGCCCCCCCCCTACCAACATCTCAGCTCGTAACTGGAAGAAGGCCAATTTAGTTGAATTACATTCCTTCTTGGCAGCTTCAGTCCCTCCGTTTTCTGGTTCTGCTTCCCATCAAGCTTCTATCTTGGAGCAATGGCTAACTCTGTAGCACCCTTACAAACTATAAAAGCTTTGCGCCCTCATGACGCCCAGCGCTGGTTTACCGCCCAGTTAAGACTGGACAAACTGGCTCTCCGCCAAGCCGAACGCCGCTGGCGTCATAAGTATGATCCTCTGCTTAAAAATGAATTTACCAACTTACAGAAAAAATACAAATCCTCTATTTTAGAGGCAAAATCATCACACTTCTCTCGAAAAATTTTGGAGTCGGCTGCCAAAGCAAAAGACATCTTCGCGATTGTTAATGAGCTCTCCCTCCCTGATCGTGTCACTCTCCCCTCCATTCCTACTCAAGCTCTGTGTGATGAGCTTAATGCCTTTTTTCAGGACAAAATTTCCATGATTAAAAATAATATTCCCTCTCCCTCCTCGTCCCATTAATTTTCACTACCCCCTGCAAACTCCCAGCAATTCAATACCTTCCCCCCTATTTCCATCACTGAGTTTCACAGCCTCTTGCACAAAGTCAGTTCTGGGTCTCCCAAGGACTGCTGCCCTCCTCATATCCTTAAAGAAATTTTTATGATCTGCCCTGACCCCGCTTTGGCTCTTCTTAACACCTCTTTAGCCACTGGAGTAGTCCCAGATTCCTTCAAGCAGGCTGTAGTGTTACCCATTCTAAAAAAGGCGAATGCAGACCCCCTAGTCTTGAGTAACTTCAGACCCATCTCTCTTCTTCCCTATTTGGGAAAGATCTTAGAGACTTATGTAACTCGGTGTCTGAGTACCTTCATTGAGAGCTCATCTTTCCTGGACCCCCTACAGGCGGGCTTCCGCCCCCTCTACTCTACCGAGGCGGTCATTGCAGCTGTCATGGACACCTTAAGAACAGGAGCGGACAATAACATCTCTCAAGCCCTCATCCTGTTGGACCTGTCGGCGGCATTTGACACGGTCGATCACTCTATATTGATCGACCGTGTCACTAATGCCGGCATTCAGGGCGCTGCTCTAGACTGGGTCCGATCCTTTCTTGACGGTCGTTCTCAAGCAGTCCACCTTTCTATCTTTTCTGCTTCTCCTTCTTCCCTCTCTTGTGGTGTCCCTCAGGGTTCGGCTCTATCCCCACTTCTTTTTAATTTATATATGCAACCCCTTATGGTCTCTCTTTGTCATTCCCCTGCCACCATCTATAACTACGCATACGACCTGCAGTTGATTTTTCCTTTGGACACTTCTCCTTCTTCCCACACTAATTTTCAAACCACCATGTTATATATCTCTGATTGGATGGCCCACAGCCAGCTCAAGTTAAATCCGTCCAAGACGGAACTCGTCCTGGTGGGTGGACCGACCAATCCGTGGGATGACAGTTTTTGGCCCTCTTCTCTTGGCGCCCCTCCTTGCCCGGTCAGCTCTGTAAAAAGCCTTGGAGTTGTCATCTCTGGTGATCTATCCATGAAATCGCAGATCTCGGCAGTAACATCATCCTGCTTCTTCCACCTACGCAGGATCCGCAAGATCTGTCGATTCCTCACCAGAGAGGCACTCATCCTAGTCATCTTGGCCCTAGTCATCTCCAGGGTTGACTTTGCTAATATCTTATATGTGGGGATTCCTGGCTACCAACTCCAGAGACTCCAACTGATCCAGAATCAGGCTGCCCGTTTGGTCTTCCATCAGCCCAAACATCAGCATGTCTCACCTTTGCTGTGGAGTCTCCACTGGGTTCCAGTGGCCAAACGGTGCACCTTTAAACTCGGTTGCACCATTTTTAAAGCTCTCCAAAATCGGGCACCCGCCTTTATCTCTTCCAAACTAAGGCGGTATGTACCAACTCGCCACTTGCGCTCTTCCGCCGACAATCTCCTGTGTATTCCCCTCAACCATCGCAAGAAACATGGTGGTATGCACTTTTCCTTTTTAGGTCCTTCTTGTTGGAATTCTCTCCCTTCCTCTTTTCGTCACTGTCCCTCTTATGAGTCCTTTCGTAAGTCATTAAAAACGTTCCTTTTTAAAACTGCCTTTGAGTAATCACCAGCCCTTGTCCGTTGTGTTTGTCATGAGCGCCAAGAAACCGTTTCGGTTTACGTGCGCGTTACAAGACTTTTTAACATAACATAACATAACAGAGGGCCAGATGGTGCAGTCAGAGAAAAGATGGTGCAGAGAGAGGGTGAGATGGTACATACAGACGATAAAATGGTACAACAGAGAAGAAATGCTGGGAACAGTAAGAGAAATGTTACATGCAGATGGTAATTAGAGCACACAGAGGGGCAGATAGTGAAGACAGAGATAAAATGGTACACGCAGAAGGTACGAGACTATAGGCAGAGAAGGAAAATATTTAACATGATAGCGCTGTCTAATACACACCAGCAGCCATATCATAATAGGCCTCTACAGATGCACATGAGAGGGTGCAGGCAGAGGATGCAGGCAGAGGGAGAGGGTTTGTGCAGACAGAAAATGAGATAATGCAGGCAGAGTAAACTGGGACAGGGAGAGGATAGATGGTGCTTGGCTGCAGGCAGAGGGCCAGATGGTGCAGTCAGAGAAAAGATGGTGCAGAGAGAGGGTGAGATGGTTCAAGCAGAGACACAGATAGTTCAAGCAGACAAAGACATGGTACACACAGAGGATAAAATGGTACTACATAGAAGAATTACTGGAAACAGTGAGAGAAATGTTACATGCAGAGGCTAATTGGAGCACACAGAAGGGGAGATAGTAAAGACAGAGATACAATGATACACGCAGAGGGTGCGAGACTACAGACAGAGAAGGAAAAGATTTAACATGGTTCGGCTGTCTAATACACACCAGCAGCTATATCATAATAGGCCTCAGCAGATGCACATGAGAGATTGCAGGCAGAGGGTGCAGGCAAAAGGAGAGGGTTGGTGCAGACACAAAATGAGATATTCCAGGCAGAGACTAAACTGGTACAGGCAGAGGATAGATGGTGCTTGGCTGCAGGCAGTGGGACAGATGGTGCAGTCAGATGAAAGATGGTGCAGAGAGAGGGTGAGATGGTTCAAGCAGAGACACAGATAGTACAAGCAGACACCGACATGGTACACACAGAGGATAAAATGGTACAACAGAGAAGAAATGCTGGAAACAGTAAGAGAAATGTTACATGCAGAGGGTAATTGGAGCACACAGAGGGGAGGTAGTGAAGACAGAGATAAAATGGTACACGCAGAAGGTGCAAGACTACAGGCAGAGAAGGAAAAGATTTAACATGGTAGCGCTGTCTAATACACACCAGCAGCCATATCATAATAGGCCTCTGCAGATGCACATGAGAGGGTGCAGGCAGAGGGAGAGGGATGGTGCAGACAGAAAATGAGATAATGCAGGCAGAGACTTAACTGGTACAGGCAGAGGATAGATGGTGCAGGGCTGCATGCAGAGAGACAAATGGTGCTTTCAGGGAAAAGATGGTGCAGAGAGAGGGTAAGATGGTTCAAGCAGAGACACAGATAGTGGAAGCAGACACAGACTTGGTACACACAGAGGATAAAATGGTACAACAGAGAAGAAATGCAGGAAACAGTGAGAGAAATGTTACATGCAGAGGGTAATTGGAGCACACAGAAGGGAAGATAGTGAAGACAGAGATAAAATGATACACGCAGAGGGTGCAAGACTACAGGCAGAGAAGGAAAATATTTAACATGGTAGCGCTATCTAATACACACCAGCAGCCATATCATAATAGGCCTCTGCAGATGCACATGAGAGGGTGCAGGCAGAAGGTGCAGGCAAAAGGAGAGTGTTGGTGCAGACAGAAAATGAGATAATGCAGGCAGAGACTAAACTGGTACAGGCAGAGGATAGATGGTGCAGTCAGAGAAAAGATGGTGCAGAGAGAGGGTGAGATGGTTCAAGCGGAGACACAGATAGTGCAAGCAGACAAAGACATGGTACACACAGAGGATAAAATGGTACAACGTAGTAGAAATACTGGAAACAGGGAGAGAAATGTTACATGCAGAGGCTAATTGGAGCACACAGAGGGAGAGATAGTGAAGACAGAGATAAAATGGTACGCGCAGAGGGTGCGAGACTACAGGCAGAGAAGGAAAAGATTTAACATGGTACTGCTGTCTAATACACACCAGCAGCCATATCCTAATAGACCTCTGCAGATGCACATGAGAGAGTGCAGGCAGAGGGTGCAGGCAGAGGGAGGGGGTTGGTGCAGACACAAAATGAGATAATGCAGGCAGAGACTAAACTGGTACAGGCAGAGGATAGATGGTGCTTGGCTGCAGGCAGAGGGCCAGATGTGCAGTCAGAGAAAAGATGGTGCAGAGAGAGGGTGAGATGGTTCAAGCAGAGACACAGATAATGCAAGCAAACACAGATATGGTACACACAGAGGATAAAATGGTACAACAGAGAAGAAATGCTGGAAACAGTAAGAGAAATGTTACATGCAGATGGTAATTGGAGCACACAGAGGGGCAGATAGTGAAGACAGAGATAAAATGGTACACGCAGAGGGTACGAGACTATAGGCAGAGAAGGAAAATATTTAACATGATAACGCTGTCTAATACACACCAGGAGCCATATCATATTAGGCCTCTACAGATGCACATGAGAGGGTGCAGGCAGAGGATTCAGGCAGAGGGAGAGGGTTGGTGCAGACAGAAAATGAGATAATGCAGGCAGAGTAAACTGGTACAGGCAGAGGATAGATGGTGCTTGGCTGCAGGCAGAGGGCCAGATGGTGCAGTCAGAGAAAAGATGGTGCCGAGAGAGGGTGAGATGGTTCAAGCAGAGACACAGATAGTTCAAGCAGACAAGGACATGGTACACACAGAGGATAAAATGGTACTACATAGAAGAAATACTGGAAACAGTGAGAGAAATGTTACATGCAGAGGCTAATTGGAGCACACAGAGGGAGAGATATTGAAGACAGAGATAAAATGGTACACGCAGAGGGTGCGAGACTACAGGCAGAGAAGGAAAAGATTTAACATGGTACTGCTGTCTTAATACACACCAGCAGCCATATCATAATAGGCCTCTGCAGATGCACATGAGAGAGTGCAGGCAGAGGTTGCAGGCAGAGGGAGGGGGTTGGTGCAGACACAAAATGAGATAATGCAGGCAGAGACTAAACTGGTACAGGCAGAGGATAGATGGTGCTTGGCTGCAGGCAGAGGGCCAGATGGTTCAGTCAGAGAAAAGATGGTGCAGAGAGAGGGTGAGGTGGTTCAAGCAGAGACAGAGATAATGCAAGCAAACACAGACATGGTACACACAGAGGATAAAATGGTACAACAGAGAAAAAATGCTGGAAACAGTTAGAGAAATGTTACATGCAGAGGGTAATTGGAGCACACAGAGGGGGAGATAGTGAAGACAGAGATAAAATGGTACACGCAGAAGGTATGAGACTATAGGCAGAGAAGGAAAATATTTAACATGGTAGCGCTGTCTAATACACACCAGCAGCCATATCATAATAGGCCTCTACAGATGCACATGAGAGGGTGCAGGCAGAGGATGCAGGCTGAGGGAGAGGGTTGGTGCAGACAGAAAATGAGATAATGCAGGCAGAGACTAAACTGGTACAGGCCGAGGATAGATGGTGCTTGGCTGCAGGCAGAGGGCCAGATGGTGCAGTCTGAGAAAAGATGGTGCAGAGAGAGGGTGAGATGGTTCAAGCAGAGACACAGATAGTGCAAGCAGACACCGACATGGTACACACAGAGGATAAAATGGTACAACATAGAAGAAATACTGGAAACAGGGAGAGAAATATTACATGCAGAGGCAAATTGGAGTACACAGAGGGGGAGATAGTGAAGACAGAGATAAAATGGTACGCGCAGAGGGTGCGAGACTACAGGCAGAGAAGGAAAAGATTTAACATGGTACTGCTGTCTAATACACACCAGCAGCCATATCATAATAGGCCACTGCAGATGCACATGAGAAAGTGCAGGCAGAGGGTGCAGGCAGAGGGAGGGGGTTGGTGCAGACACAAAATGAGATAATGCAGGCAGAGACTAAACTGGTACAGGCAGAGGATAGATGGTGCTTGGCTGCAGGCAGTGGGACAGATGGTGCAGTCAGAGAAAAGATGGTGCAGAGAGAGGGTGAGATGGTTCAAGCAGAGACACAGATAGTTCAAGCAGACAAGGACATGGTACACACAGAGGATAAAATGGTACAACAGAGAAGAAATGCTGGAAACAGTGAGAGAAATGTTACATGCAGAGGCTAATTGGAGCACAAAGAGGGGGAGATAGTGAAGACAGAGATAAAATGGTACGCGCAGAGGGTGCGAGACTACAGGCAGAGAAGGAAAAGATTTAACATGGTACTGCTGTCTAATACACACCAGCAGCCATATCCTAATAGGCCTCTGCAGATGCACATGAGAGGGTGCAGGCAGAGGATGCAGGCTGAGGGAGAGGGTTGGTGCAGACAGAAAATGAGATAATGCAGGCAGAGACTAAACTGGTACAGGCAGAGGATGGATGGTGCTTGGCTGCAGGCAGTGGGACAGATGGTGCAGTCAGAGAAAAGATGGTGCAGAGAGAGGGTGAGATGGTTCAAGCAGAGACACAGATAGTGCAAGCAGACACAGACAATGGTACACACAGAGGATAAAATGGTACAACAGAGAAGAAATGCTGGAAACAGTGAGAGAAATGTTACATGCAGAGGCTAATTGGAGCACAAAGAGGGGGAGATAGTGAAGACAGAGATAAAATGGTAAAAGCAGAAGGTGCGATACTACAGGCAGAGAAGGAAATATTTAACATGGTAGCACTGTCTAATACATACCAGCAGCCATATCATAATAGGCCTCTGCAGATGCACATGAGAGGGTGCAGGCAGAGGGTGCAGACAGAAAATACATTTCCAATTTACAGCACTAGCTCTATACCAGCATTTAATCAAAACACGAGACACAATATCAAAATAAAGAGTACCCTATAAGCAGAGAGACACAAACTGTGAGGAGACACAGATGACATTATAGAAAAAGGTGTAAATATAATTCTTTAATTTACACAGACACTCAGTGTGATCCTAGTCAAAAATTTTAAAACCATACATTTTACCAAAACACATATACCACAGTAAATCGTTTAAGAGACAGAACACAGCTCATGTAAATGAGCACATTACAGTGCAGAAACCTGACTCATTTCCAAAATACATTTCCAATATGCACCATTAGTTTTTTGCCAGCATTACATCCAAACATGAGACACAATGCAAGAAGAAAGAGGCCAAATATGCTTGTAAATCTGCCCAAGATTGTATACAGCACTTTATCTATATTAAGTGGGTCATTGCTAAGAGGAGGTCTAATAAAACAGAGAATATTATGAAGAAAGCAGAGGAGGGAGTATAAAAAGAAAGGGGAATATTAGGGGACAGTAAAGACAACCACAACAGAGAGAACACAAGAAACAGTTAAAAAATAGCACTCTCAAGAAAGACAAGAAAAAAGAAGGAAAGAGCTGAAATTTCAGAAAACAAAGGACAGTATAAGCAGAGAGAGGTAGACTGTGAGGACAGACAAGGGAGATTGTAGAAAAAGATCAAAATGTAATTCTTTCATGTAGACAGACACTCAGTGTGATCCTGGACCAACAATTTAAAACCATACATTACAACCAAAAACAATACATGATGCAGGGCTGCAGGCAGAGGAGAGTTGCTGCATACAGAGGGCAGATAAAACAGAGACAGGGTAATATGGTTCACACAGAGAGACAAATGGTGCACACAGACACAGAGATAAGGTAAACAAATGGATAACATGGTAAAGCAAGAATGAAATGCTGCAAACAGAGAAAAAAATGTTACATGCAGAGGGGAGATGAAACACACAGAGAGGGAGATAATACATACAGAGAACCAATGGTACAGAAAGAAGGTGAACAGCTACAGGCAGAAAGAAAAAAGTAAATTATTCTGCCAGAATCTTCTGAAATGAATACTGACTCACACTGTGATCTTAGACACATAACAGAAATCCTTGCAATTCAGTCAAATGATTACTACAGTGAAGGGGGGGGGGGTCTTGCTAGTAGTGTTGTATAAAGAGAGCAAGGGTGAGGGAGAGAGAAATAGGGAGACAATGAGAGGCAAGGAATAAACAAAATGAAGTAAATCAGATGGAGAGAGGGAGTTAGAAAAGAGGAGTAAAGGAAAGGGATAATGACAGTGAGGATAGAGATATTAGGGTGTGGAAAGGAGAGAGAGAAAAAAAGCATATTAAGAAAAAGGATAAAGGAGTAAATGAAACAGAATGATTTATAGAAAAAGAGAGGAAGAAAAAAGAACAGTGGTGGAGAGAAAGGAAGACAGTGAGAGAGAGTGAAAGAGAGGGAGAGGGAGTAACTTCCACATTAGAACACATTTTTAGTATTAACTTAGAGTGCACAACATATATCCCCTTACAAATTAATAACTCACCTTTAGGAGAAGGAGCCAAGCTCGCGACCGAGATGGCCGCTCTGTAGCTCGGCTCCGCCAGCCTTCCTGCCCAACACACAAATCCTGTCGATTATCCTGCCTCGAGACGACACACCCTGGAAGAAAAAGGAAGGGGAAGCAACGCTGGTACTCACCGTCTGGCCCGGGGGCCCGTGCGTGCTGTGGATCAGCTGCTGGGCTCTTGCTTGCTCCGGGGCCTTTGCGGTGTAGAGACCGGGGACTTTCCTGTGTGGATCAGCTGGTGCTGCGTTGTCGGCGGCGGCCCCCAGTGCGGGGGCGGAGCCGACTGTGAGGGCCGTTGTGCGAATAGACCGGTGGGTCCTGGCCGGGCCTGTCCTGCGGCCGGTGGACCCCTTGTTGGAGCACAGAGCACCGTGAAGGTGGGAGGTCTGTGCAGGACGACCCCCCTTTGATGCCTTGTCCGGCCATCTTGGAGCCCTGCGCCCGGAGTCGGCGGGAGGCGCCCTCGGGTGATCGAACAGCGGGCCCCCGAGTTTGATGGCGTTGTTTCTGCACCAAGATTGCCATTAGCGTGTCCCGGTGACCCCCGGCAGTGTCCCTGCGTGAGAGCCCGTCCCGGGCGTTGTGGAGTGTGGTGACGCAGCTGAACCCACAAGATGGCGGCTGACGCACAGGAACACGGATTTCATCGGGGCGACGGATCTGTGTCGCTGGCGTGTGCAGGGGCCTGGTCATATGAACGTGAGCCCACGATCAGCGATGTCTTGGCTGCTCTGCGGTCTTTGCATGCGGCCTTGGCCCCCGGTGCCCCTGTGGGGGTTGGGCGGCCCGCCGCCATCTTTGAAGGACCGTTCCCCATGGACACCCCTCGACTTTGTGATGGCGTTGTTTTGTCCCCCTTGGTCACTACAAGGAATACTTCCGCTGTGCGTAGACAAGATTGCAACCATGCGGCCCCGACTCTCCTGGCAGCTGCGTATGTGGAGTGCGAGGGCATGGGCTCCACGTCAGGTTCGGATGCTGCTCGAGGGTTCAAGAAACGTCATGGATCGCTGATCCGATCTGCTATGGGGAGGCCCTGCTGTTGTGCTGCAGGGGGGACTCAATTTTCTTGTGCTGTGAGGCGGGACTCCTACATCTTGCTGCTCATCGTGTCACTATCGAGGGTTCTGGACTCCCGAGACTGGTCCTTGTTTTATTGCTGGCTGCCGGAACCCTTTGATCCGCGCCCCAGTCCTGGTTTGTTTCGACCGTGGAGCAGCTCCACCTTCACCTGCCTGCCTTCCCTTGCTATATCGCATATGGTAGTGAAGACAAGGACAGGCCAGGGAGAGAGCCGATGCTGCACCCGGAGGACTACCGGTTATTAGCTTGCTATGCTGATGGTCCCCACTTCTGATAATATGAACGGTCCCTTTACAAGTTTATGATACCTAGGGTTGTGTCGATCTCGTCTGGACGTTGCATGTTCGTATGGGTGGGCGGGAGGCCGGGGCCTACTGACTTGTCTTATGTTCTCCTCCCCCCCCCTTTTTTGGCCCCCCCCCCCTTTTTTGCCTTCTTATTCCTTTCTTTCTTCTTAACTTCTCTATATTTCGGGTTCTGATTTAGGGCGACAGGCACGCTGCTGGGGGGGTAGGCCGTAGCCTTCTGCAGGGGTGCAGGGTGGGGTGGGTGGGGTGCAGGGTGGGGTGGGTGGGGTGTTTTTTTTTTTTCTCTTTTTTCTTTTCCTTAGTTCTATGGCTCTTTTGTATCCCTTTATCGGAGCGCCGCGTCTGGGCTTGTCTCCCATGGTACGATTGCGGGAGGTAACTGGGGATGTGTTGTTCTCCCTTCTATTGCATTGCCACATTGCTATTGCTACTCGCGTGTCCACTTCGCTGGCTGTACCCTCACTCTTTTTGCGTGCTCTGTTGCTGTGGGGCACGTGCCACAGCGCGGCGTTCTCCCCCCTTCTGATTTATTTTAATTTCCCCCCCTTTTTCCCCCTTTATTCTTTTCTTTCTTATTATTTGGGTTCGTATGGCGGATGATCGTATTTCTTGCTGCTGTTCTGGTTCCTCCGTTCACTCTTAGTGTGTGACTGGTTGGTGGGGTGACTAGAGGCGGGCCGAGGTGAGCATTGATTTGTTATATGGCGTATATATCCTAATTGATGTACACTGTCGCTGATGATAGTTTTCTCCGATGCCTTTATGTTTTGCTGTCTGATTTATGGCCCGCTATGGGAATTCGGATGACCATACACTGCAATTAATCCTGCTATACTTCCTAATATAAAATTAACCTTCTGTGCTCCTGTTTTCGGTTGTCGTATATGGCCGTTCTCATATTGATTGCTTACCTACAACATGTAATGTGCCCCCCGACACACTTCTCTTCGGATACATCGACTTATTATATTGTGTCGTGGCCTACCTGAGCGGTTGTTGGCCCGTATTTGTATATCCTTATTTGTACAATAAAGGTTTTCAAAAAAAAAAAAGAAAAAAAAATAACTCACCTTTAAAAATGCTTTTGAAGATTTAGAACAGTGTCACACACCAGATTTTCTTAAGCAGAATCTCTGAAATGTACCACAAAATGGCCCTGATTCCCTCTCATTTTTCACACATATCCATGTACATAGCCAATTAAATTTCTTCCCACACGAATTCAAAACCAAACTAACATTTTAATTGGTTGTACATTTCAACACTTTCAAACTCACATAATATTAAACCTTCCCCCACTGCTCTCTCTGCCTGTTACCATGGTAACTCTCCATAGAACACCTATCTGAACTCAAAAGGTGAAAAGTTCATCACTCAATGTTGCAAACCAAAGCAGCAAGTGTGTTTAACTTCTCAATATTCCAGCTTATCCTGTGCAATGTTCTTTTCAATGACTTTTTCTAAACCAATAGTATTATTCCTTTTAAAAACCAGTTGTATGCACCCTAGTTTTCAATGTTACATTATCAGAAACCACCAATCATTTCTTTTTTTTCAAGTGCACTGAATGTCAACCACTTTTTTTTCTAAACTCCTACTTTTCAAACTGTCATTTCATTTCAGAGCCCTTCTGAGTACCACCAGATCTGCCTTCAAGATGCTTAGAGTGTGGATTGTAGGACACAGTATTATTTTCTGGAGTGAAAGGTATGCAGCAAATAGATGCTTTGTCAAGCTTGATTTACCAAATGTGGATATTATGTGGATTGGCCAGAGAGGATTGAGATGTCACCAATTGATGCCATTGGTAAAATCCTTTTTCATCTCCCACACCCTGACCTCATAATTGTGCACTGTGGTGGAAATGACCTGTGCACTTTGACTTGGGGTAGGTCTGGAAATGCTTTTAAAGGACACCTTTGGGCAATTGATGTCACTTTTTCCACAAACTGCCTTTGTATATTCTAATACATGCCAAAGGCAAAAATGGAACTGGTCCAACCAATATTGTCCGCAGATTGAAAAAGCAAGGAAACATGTGAATAAGTCTGTTTCTGCTTTCCTCAGAGACTATGGTATGGGTTCTATATACCACAACAACTTGCGTTACAACATGCAAGGCATCTATAGGAGAGATGGGGTACATTTCACAGATGAGGGGAACAGAATCTTCCTTTTAAACTTTAGACTCTGCATCCTTCGACACGGATTGCCACCGCACCCTAATGACACGCCTCCAAGAAGCCAGAATTCAAGATAAAGCCCTAGACTGGACCTCATCCTTCCTCTCCGGCAGAACCCAGAGCGTCCGCCTCCCTCCATTCCGCTCAGAAGCCACCGACATCATCTGCGGCGCCCCCCAGGGCTCCTGCCTGGGCCCGACGATATTCAACATCTACATGGCCCCCCTCGCACAAGTGGCCCGCCGTCACAACCTCAACATCATCTCCTACGCCGACGACACCCAGCTCATCCTCTCCCTCACCAAGGACCCCATCACCGCCAAATCCAATCTCCACGAGGGAAGAAGGCCGTCGCCGACTGGATGAGGAACAGCTGCCTGAAACTGAACTCTGACAAGACGGAAGTCCTCATCTCGGACCTTCCCCCTCAGCCTGGGACGACTCCTGGTGGCCTACCACCCTAGGAACGGCACCAACCCCCACCGACCACGCTCGCAACCTGGGATTCATCCTCGACTCTTCCCTCTCAATAGCCAAACAAGTCAACGCTGTCTCCTCCTCCTGCTACAACACGCTCCGCACTCCCCGCAGGATCTACAAGTGGATCCCGACTGAAACCAGAAAAACTGTGACACAGGCCCTCGTCAGCAGTAGACTGGACTACGGCAACGCACTCTACGCAGGAATCCCAGCCAAACACCTACGACGACTACAACGCATCCAAAACGCCTCCGCCCGAATCATCGCAAATGTCCCCCGCCGCAGCCACATCACCCCCCATCTGGGAGAGCTCCACTGGCTTCCTGTCAACAAGAGGATCACCTTCAAACTCCTCACCCATGCACACAAAGCACTCCACAATGCCGGACCAGTCTACCTGAACAGCAGACTCAACTTCTACACCACCACCCGCCAGCTCCGCTCCACCAGCCTCGCTCTCGCCACCGTTCCCCGCATCCAACGAACCACCTCCGGCAGCAGATCGTTCTCCTACCTCGCCGCCAAGACCTGGAACACCCTACCCACCTACCTGCGACAGACCCAAGACCTACTCGCCTTCAGAAGACTCGTAAAGAACTGGTTCTTAGAGCAGTAGCAGCCCCCCCCCAGCGCCTTGAAACCCTTACGGGTAAGTAGCGCGCTTTACAAATTTGGTCGATTGATTGATTGATTGATCGGTACTTATTTGTAGGTACAAAAACATTCAATGAACACAACGGCTCTTTTTAGAGCCAACCAACATCTAAACACTCAAACTTGTTATTTAACTGTCTTTTTTTTGTTAGTTTTTTTCCACCGTGCGCGCACCTCGCGATTTAAATTTTGCCCTTCGGGGTCCTTCAGGGACCCCCTGTAACGACAGGATAATTTGCCCTATTTTGGATTAGTGATGACTAATAGTCCACTGCCATCTCAGTATATTACTTTTCCTTTATTTCAGCCTATTTGTAGGGTTTTGCCTATTGGCTTTGGCATGTCATCTCAGTATATTGCTATGAATCCTCTATTTCAGCCTATTTGTAGGTTTGCCTATTGGCTTTGGCATGATTCTGTGCCTTCCTTGCATCTTTTCGGGCCTAAAGGCCTAAACTAGAGAGCATCCATCTTTGTCTTGCCTCTGCTGACTGAGGCGCTTGCAGAGCAAAGGTAATATTTATAGTTAAGCCTGTTGTGTGCTAGGGGAAAACCAGCGGAGACTGGATCTTATCGAAAGAATGTGTTTGTCTCTTGGGCCCAGACGTAACATGCAGATGGCCACTGCGTTTGCGCGGAGGGCCTTGGAGCTGGCACAGGAATTTGGTGGGAGGTGGTTTCTGTTGGAAATTTCCATGGATAGAGAGCACTCTATATTATCGAAGTGCAGAGAGGCAGAGCTGTCAGATGGTTTTTGGAGCTGAAGAGAACAGTCAGAAAGATTTGGCGTTGGAGAGAATAGTCAGATGGTTTTGAGCGGTGAAGCTGTCAGTCAATGAAGAAGCAGTTGCCAGTCAGATGGAAGAGTTGGAGCTGCCAGTTGGAGCTTTTGGAGTAATTGAACCAGTGGAGTGAAGTTAGCACGTTGGTGATGGTGCAGAAGGAAAGAGTCCTGATTCCACCGGAGAGAGAGGAACAGACCGCAAATGTTGATCCGTTGGTGGTGATGCCATGGTGTTGGAAAGAGTCCTAATTCCACCAGAGAGGGACAGAGAGTTGGACCCTTCTTAATAGGGTGAGGTGTTCTTAAAATGTTTCTATTATATCTGTTCACAATTAATCACTTTTATTTCAGCTCACAATTAATCACTTTTCTTTCAGCTATCTATTGGTATGCCATGATTATTCAATCACTTTACTTTTCACTTCATTATATAAATGTATCATTGCGCTATATAGAGCATTAGTCATTTAGATCCTTGTTATTGTAATAAAGAGACCCCAGTTGCATATTTGAGTGTTGTTTCCATGACAGGACTAACCTTTCTTTTCAGCCAGGTGCTGTCAACTAGAAGGTAGAAGGAGACCCTCCTAGCAGGTAACTGAGAAATGGAGGACTGGGTAGTTTATGACAGGAGAGAACTCCCAAATAGGATAGTCAGATAGCTCTTATCTAAATTAAGAATAGTTAAAATCGTCAGCGCACCATAGGTGCACCGCCGACCCCCATAGAACACCCCGCCGGGACACAACAGGTATACCGTCGGGAAGTGTAGATAATATTGATCCTAAGGGATAGGGACTATGTAAATAGTTAAAGTCGTCATCCGGACGTTAAACGTGATAAAGTCGTCATCCGGACGTTAAACGTGATAAAGTCGTCATCCGGACGTTAAACGTGATAAAGTCGTCATCCGGACGTTAAACGTGATAAAGTCGTCATCCGGGCGTTAAACGTGATAAAGTCGATAGACTAAAAAACAAGCTGCCCTCCGACGCAAGAGGGGGTAGGTTGGCCCAGGTCAGATTGCCATGGGGCTATAAAGTAAAGATCATACGATATAAGACATGGAATTCCTTAGATGTTAGCTATATCTCTAATTGTACAGGCTTGTAAATAGCTAATAATCACCTTCTCAGGCGAATCCTCCATATATCTTGTAAATAATGGCCTGAGAAGAGTGTGTTTGCGTGACGATTGGGTTAGCTACGGTTGGTAGTCTGTTTGTTCTGAGAATCCGGTCGTTACACTTGGCGTCACTGGAACAGCTCGAATAAGTTGCGGGGGGAGTGCCCTGATAGCCAGTTACACTTGGCATCACTTTAACAGTCTTGAATAGGTTGCAGGGGAGTGCCCTGATAGCCAGTTACACTTGGCATCACTTTAACAGTCTTGAATAAGTTGCAGGGGAGTGCCCTGATAGCCAGTTACACTTGGCATCACTTGAACAATCTCGAATAGGTTGCAGGGAGTGCCCTGATTGTCAGTTACACTTGGCATCATTTGAACAGTCTTGAATAAAGTGTGAGGGAGTCATCATGACTAGGCAAAGTGCACAGAGAAATGGTATATATCTTGGCAATGTGACAGTTGTTAGGCTGGAAGGGTGGACTGTATTCTAGAGAGAAATGTCTGTGAAAGTCCTGCATGAGAGAGGATTATTTGTATTATAAAATGTATTCTGTATATAAAACTTGTACATAGCTTGCTGCTTGGCTTTTGCATTATTAAGTGTGAAATGTATTTTGTGAATAGCGCCTTGTGAATAAGGCTTGTGAATAACTTGCTGAGTTACTTGTGAATAGCGCCTTGTGAATAAGGCTTGTGAATAACTTGCTGAGTTACTTGTGAATAGCGCCTTGTGAATAAGGCTTGTGAGTAGCTTGTTGAGTTACTTGTGAATAGCGCCTTGTAAATATGGCTTCTGAGTGACTTGTTCCGTTGAGCAGGGAAGGGCTGGATCCCTTCCAACTGTTCGGGGAAATGTGTTTTAAAAAGTGTTATATGAAAACGTGAGAGTTAAGCTTTTGGATTCCCCATGTGTCTGCAGCTATTGGGGAGGAATTGTGTTTGAGCTGCCAAAGGGATAATACCTTGAATTGGAATGGCAGTGTTTGTTTCAATATGCTGTCTAATATGCATGTTTCCATGAGCTGACACTAAAAGTCAGTGAATGTTTGGATTAAAGGTGATTTGATTTGCTTTTTAATTAGTTACCAGAGTTTTATTTCCTACGCCGAATGTTAGGTGGCATTTTCCTAGCAATTAGTGTTTAAGTCCTGTTTAAGTTCTCCCTTTTCTTTGAGGTTCGTGTGTATAGTCAAGGGTGGACATTAGTGGCAGGATAAATTGTGACTATAACACACTACCATAGTGTAGCGTCCCCTTATATTAGTTTACTTTGCAATTAGTTGCAGGGTTCGCCTATGTACTTTGACAGGCTGCTGATAGAAAGGTAACATCTTGCACGAAAAAAGCAGTGTTAATTAAACATGCTGCTTGATATACGTCCACCAGCCTTTGAAAATAGGATTTATTATGTCTGATTCAGAGGTCAGTTAGGCTGCGATGCTCACACGGGTAGTTTTAGATAAACATTCAGTGGAAGAATTTCAATTGGTATGTGCAGAAAAATATTAAACCCAACAGTGCATGATAATTTGTTTTTCCAATATAAAATGCACAGTCTTGTGTGCAGCAGCAGTTAATTGGACGTGACTAGTTGTGTGAATTCATAAAAAATGTATTATATGTTTTACCATGAAGTAAATTGCCCCTTTGTGTGTTAATTTGCATGCTAAATAAATGCCCATGTTTCTGTCACTGAAAATGATACACTGATGAAGCAATGTGGTCTGCCTACGGGTGATCACATGATTTCAGAATTTCTTCTTCATAAACAGAAGTTAATTTGGTACCCCAATTACGAAATATTTCTTCCCTCTTTTTCAAATTAATGTTGTTTTAAATATGTGCTTTTTAATGTTGCTAAATGTTTTGCTTTTCAGTGCTAACAATGATTAGAGTATTTAGTCTGTTAAGTTCGTTTTTCATAAAGCTGTAGACAAATAATGGCTTAGAACTTGCTTAAATTAGTTAGAGAAAAAACTGTGAAGTGTTAAACATGAAATGAAAGATTTGGCTGAAGGTCAAGAGAGGTTAAGTCTGTTTCTTGTCTAAGATGATAGAATATAAAATCTGCATGAAGTTTCATTTAAAAATGTGAAAAGCTCCAGAGCAGTGAATAGCTAGACGAACTTGTTGTTTTAACCTTGAAAAGATAACTCAGGCCTGTTCTCAGAGCATTTTGTGAAGGGGGGCCCTAGAGCGAGTAGAGAAGCAGAGCCTTATTTTTGGCCATAATTCAATTCTTGTCCGCGAAACCTTGTTGATATAAAGGAGGGGTAAGAGTCCTCCGACTGACGCAGACTTCCTTGGCCATAATTCAATTCTTTTCCGCGAACATTTGTTGATATAAAGGAGGGGTAAGAGTCCTCCAAATGACGCAGGCTTCCTTCGCATACAGATGGAAGATGCTTGCAATTTGATTAAGCTCTCTCTCTTCAGAAACTTGGCAGACGCTTCGCTCTTCCAATGAGCTCAGCGTTGGCAGTGACCCAATTTTAGATCGCGGAGAAGAGCAGCCCATTTCCTGCTTGTTATGATTGAAACTGAGCCAGCCCTGGGACGCGGACGTCTCTGAAGGGTGGAGTATGCTAGCAAGGAGTGAGAAAATGATGAAGTTAGCTGCCCAGCCCCTCCGACTTGTGTAAGAAAAATTTGATTTTGCCCAAACTAATTTAGAGAATATAATACAGGTAGTTTTCTTAAACTATTCCACAAACTCAGAGTAGGATTTTATAAATTACAGGGTTCTTAGAGGAACATATATAAAAATAAATGTGTGCTTTTGAATTGAAGTTTTTTCTTTTATAAGATGAGTGATGCGTGTCTCTCGTTTCAGGTTGCTGGGATGTGCTGTCGCGGGGGGGTGCGATTGCTGCCCTTCCCTGCCCCGCCCTATTTGTTTTTTTGTCTTTATTATTTTTATTTCTTATGTTAGTTTGTTATTTTCTGAAATGTGGAACAAGCCTGGACCCGGACCGGAAGCTGACGTGCCTGGAGCTGATGACTTACAACCAGACTGGAGGGTGTGCTTCCTTGGCAAAGAAATACAGATGAAGATAAATGATACCTTTTGGAACTCTGGAGCGGTGTGTCTTGCACACTGGAGAACTGTTGGAGAAATGCTTTAATTTTTTTTCTTTTTCCACAAAAGAAGAGAATTTTCTTTTTGATAGAGACACTTTTCTTGCATTCAGAATAAAATCCTTTTTAGGTTCAAAATTAAAATCTACAGTTGGCTGCCTCAGCAGTCAGGTTAAAACTCTATATAACATATCTGGATTTCCTAATTTTTTTTTGACAAAGCCAATAGTTCTATTTTTGAAAAAAAATAATTATTAATTGACTTTTGCAAGTGAGGATCTAAAAGAACCCATTTTTATTTGGTCATAATGATATTTTCCCACAAATGGAGTCTGTAATTAATGATCTGAAATTTGATAATATTGATATCAAGATTTCCTGATTCCTTTTAGTAATACATATTTGATTTGTTTCATAATGATCATTTTCCCCATTCATGTAGTGAAGTCCTGAAATGAACCAACATTTAAAGGTGTTATGTTTTACATTTCATCACATAAGTAGTCTGCAATGTGGATTTTCCCTTATTAATATGGTTTTCAGTATGGCCTGCAATCTTGTGCCCATTTTTTCCCATGATTTTGCCTTTCAGTGAATGTTCAATGGACATTTGAACTCTATTCAGATGCTGATTCAACAGATACAGGGCCCCAAAGATAAATTTTCCTTTTCCTGCCCTGTTGTTTTATTCAAATTTAAAAGATGCAGTGCCACATTATTGACTAGGCCTTTGGTTCATTGATTCCTTTTGATATATGCAAATGATACTATTTGAATGTCATAGGGTGCAATACATAATTAGTGAGTTGCTTTAATAATCTGTTGCCCTGTGATACATGCTCTCACCTACTTTATAGTTTTTCTGTTTTCTGTAAAACAGTCTTGCCAATGAAGGGAAAGCAGTGTTGTGAATGATGGTGCACACATGTGCTCTATAGATTGATATGGAGGGATTAGGTGCAAACTGTTCCTTGAGTTAAATGAATTATGACTGCTGCCTATTGCCTTTGGCGTGGTCTACTATTACTTTGTTTTCTGAATTCAAATCTATTAATTTAGATATTTTAGCTATAGGGATTTCTGGACAGACGATTCATGTCTTGCTTATCTCGTAGAAGAATATATACACCACATTTAGATAACTTTCTTTGATTTTCTTGCTTGATATCCATAGTGCTACACCAGCTATTTTGTAGAAATGGGGTTATTCTTGTTTTCCTATTATTCAATTGTTGTTTTGATCAATGGACCCTTGATAGAGGTCAGTGAGATTAGTTCCTAGGGTGGTTACCTGAAGTTTGATTTATCTCGGATGGTGTATCTTTAGTTCTGTTGTTTGTTTGATATAATTTCCTTATATTCTTCGATGTTGATGGACTATAAGTCAGGGTGGAATGTAACGACAGGATAATTTGCCCTATTCTGGATTAGTGATGACTAATAGTCCACTGCCATCTCAGTATATTACTTTTCCTTTATTTCAGCCTATTTGTAGGGTTTTGCCTATTGGCTTTGGCATGTCATCTCAGTATATTGCTATGAATCCTCTATTTCAGCCTATTTGTAGGTTTGCCTATTGGCTTTGGCATGATTCTGTGCCTTCCTTGCCTCTTTTCGGGCCTAAAGGCCTAAACTAGAGAGCATCCATCTTTGTCTTGCCTCTGCTGACTGAGGCGCTTGCAGAGCAAAGGTAATATTTATAGTTAAGCCTGTTGTGTGCTAGGGGAAAACCAGCGGAGACTGGATCTTATCGAAAGAATGTGTTTGTCTCTTGGGCCCAGACGTAACATGCAGATGGCCACTGCGTTTGCGCGGAGGGCCTTGGAGCTGGCACAGGAATTCGGTGGGAGGTGGTTTCTGTTGGAAATTTCCATGGATAGAGAGCAATCTATATTATCGAAGTGCAGAGAGGCAGAGCTGTCAGATGGTTTTTGGAGCTGAAGAGAACGGTCAGAAAGATTTGGCATTGGAGAGAATAGTCAGATGGTTTTGAGCGGTGAAGCTGTCAGTCAATGAAGAAGCAGTTGCCAGTCAGATGGAAGAGTTGGAGCTGCTAGTTGGAGCTTTTGGAGTAATTGAACCAGTGGAGTGAAGTTAGCACGTTGGTGATGGTGCAGAAGGAAAGAGTCCTGATTCCACCAGAGAGAGAGGAACAGACCGCAGATGTTGATCCGTTGGTGGTGATGCCATGGTGTTGGAAAGAGTCCTAATTCCACCAGAGAGGGACAGAGAGTTGGACCCTTCTTAATAGGGTGAGGTGTTCTTAAAATGTTTCTATTATATCTGTTCACAATTAATCACTTTTATTTCAGCTCACAATTAATCACTTTTCTTTCAGCTATCTATTGGTATGCCATGATTATTCACTTTACTTTTCAGTTCATTATATAAATGTATCATTGCGCTATATAGAGCATTAGTCATTTAGATCCTTGTTATTGTAATAAAGAGACCCCAGTTGCATATTTGAGTGTTGTTTCCATGACAGGACTAACCTTTCTTTTCAGCCAGGTGCTGTCAACTAGAAGGTAGAAGGAGACCCTCCTAGCAGGTAACTGAGAAATGGAGGACTGGGTAGTTTATGACAGGAGAGAACTCCCAAATAGGATAATCAGATAGCTCTTATCTAAATTAAGAATAGTAAAAATCGTCAGCGCACCATAGGTGCACCGCCGACCCCCATAGAACACCCCGCCGAGACACAACAGGTATACCGTCGGGAAGTGGAGATAATATTGATCCTAAGGGTTAGGGACTAAGTAAATAGTTAAAGTCGTCATCCGGATGTTAAACATGATAAAGTCGTCATCCGGACGTTAAACGTGATAAAGTCGTCATCCGGACGTTAAACGTGATAAAGTCGTCATCCAGACGTTAAACGTGATAAAGTCGATAGACTATAAAACAAGCTGCCCTCCGACGCAAGAGGGGGTAGGTTGGCCCAGGTCAGATTGCCGTGGGGCTATAAAGTAAAGATCATAGGATATAAGACATGGAATTCCTTAGATGTTAGCTATATCTCTAATTGTACAGGCTTGTAAATAGCTAATAATCACCTTCTCAGGCGAATCCTCCATATATCTTGTAAATAATGGCCTGAGAAGAGTGTGTTTGCGTGACGATTGGGTTAGCTACGGTTGGTAGTCTGTTTGTTCTGAGAATCCGGTCGTTACACCCCCTGAGAAGGCCTAGGGGGTCAGGGAGACTCTACACTGCCCCCTTTTCAAGTTCTCCACTTTTGTTTTTCACTCTCTTCTGAAACTACACAAAATGGCGGCTGAAGGGTGTGCGCAACGTGTGCGCACCTCGCAAATTTAAAAAAAAGGTTTTTTTCCCTTTCGGGTCCTTCAGGGACCCCCTGAGAAGGCCTAGGGGGTCAGGGAGACTCTACCCTGCCCCCTTTTCGTGTTCTCCACTTTTGTTTTTCACTCTCTTCTGAAACTACACAAAATGGCGGCTGAAGGGTGCGCGCAACGTGCGCGCACCTCGCAATTTTTTTTTTTTAAAGACATTTTTTTTTTCTTTGGGGTCCTTCAGGGACCCCTTGAGAAGGCCTAGGGGGTTAAAGAGTCTCTACCATAACCCCTTTTCACGTTCTCCACTTTTGTTTTTCACTCTCTTGACCCTTGAGGGTGCGTGCACCGTGCGCGCAACTCGCGGTTTAAAAAAAATATTAATAATTCTTTTCCCCTTTGGGGTCCTTCAGGGACCCCCTGAGAAAGCCTAGGGGGTCAGGGACTCTCTACCCTTCCTCCTTTTCATGTTCTTCACTTTTATTTTGCCCTCTTTTCAGCCTCACACTGACAAAATGGTGGCCAACACTTCCTGGTTACCACCGAATCGAATGTTCACAGACATCTAACAGCAAATCAGAATTCCGCTCGCGCACGCGCATGGGTGCGCGCTTATAGATATCTACATTTTTTCACATTTCATTTTCTCAACAACTACTGGAGGGATTTACACCATTTAAACAAAAGGGCGATCTGCGAATCAGACTCTACAATTTTGCCAAATTTCTTGTAATTCTGTTCAGCCGTTCGGGCTGTAGCCGTGTCTAATCATCCTATGGAAAATAACACGGGGAAAACACGTTTTGGGACCCCCTCATCTTGTTTGAGAAATTTGCAAAGATTCATTAACCGGCGCCAAAGTTATTCCCAATAGAATGTTGCGGATTTCCTATGGAAACTAGGTCCTAACTATAACTACCTACTGGCAACCGCCAGTAGGTAATGTATAATATATATATATATTCTTATATATATATATATATATATATATATATATATATATATTACCTACTGGCGGTCGCCAGTGGGTAGTTATAGTTAGGACCTAGTTTCCATAGGAAATCCGTAACATTCTATTTAGAATAACTTTGGCGTCGGTCGACGAATCTTTACAAAATTCTCCAAGAAAATGGCCTGCTCCGCTCTGCTCCTTCCCTGAAAGGATGGGTGTGATCTGTCAAGCAGGGGCAGAGAAAAAAGGGGGTCCCAAAACGTGTTTTCCCTATGCACTTTTCCATAGGACCTTTAGCCAGGGCTACAGCCCGAACGGCTGAACGGAATTACACCAAATTTGGCAAAAAGGTAGAATTCGGTTCGCAGATTACCCTTATTGTTAAATGGTGTAAATCAGTTCAGTAGTTCCTGAGAAAATAATAAGTAAAATCACAGATATATCTATAGACGACATATCGTACGCGTACTGTAGGCGTACTCCAAACCAGGAAGTGTTGGCGGCCATCTTGAACCGAGGCACAAGAAAGCAGTGAAACAAACGTGCAAAACATGCAAAAGGGGCAGGGTAGAAACACCCTGACCCCCTAGGCCTGCTCAGGGGGTGCCACAAGGACCCCAAAGGCAAAAAATGAAGAAAAAAAACACCCCGGTCTGATTTTTTTTGTAATTATCCCCCGGGAGGGACCAAATCCCGGGGGCATAATAAAAAAAAGTGTGGGGGGGCCCATCCCCCCACACTGCTCCGGGGACCGCCAACCCCGGGGCAAAGTAATTATAATAGCAAGGGGGCACATGGCCCCCCCGCAGCCTCGGGGACGGCCACGCCCAGGGCTTTTTGTAAAGTATGCAGGGGGGCTCACGGTCCCCCCCGCAGCCCTGGGGACCGCCACCCCCCAGGGCTTTGTTTTCATAAATAAAAAAAAAACTTGTGTGGGGGGTCAAGCCCCCCCACACGCCCGGGGACCGCCACCTCCCTGGGGCTCTAATATATAAAATAGGGGGGTCCGTGATTGACCCCCCAGCCCCGGGGACCACCACCCCCCAGGGCTTTACAATTGTTGGGAGGGGGGACGTGCACCCCCCTCCTGGAGCCCTCGATGGCCCTGGGAACCGCCACCCCCCAGGTCCGGCTCCTGCAGTGTCCTGGGGTGCCTAAGCAAGAAAAAATCAATTAAAAAAATATATTTTACAATATCTATCTATATCTAAGTTTATGTGTTTATGTGTTGGTTGGTTCTAATGAAAACCCTTTCTCTTTATTAGTACTTATAAGTAAGTACTTATGCATAGTCTAAAGTTATTGAGGAGCACTGTTTTATAGCGTGCTGAACTTTTGACCTCTGTTGACAGTTGACTTTTGCATGATCTATTGGGGGTAGGGTGGAAAGTTGGGGTGCGACTCGCGGCTAGAGGTTTGCCGTTCCTGGGTCTGCGGGAGGACCGGAGGACAATCTGCCCACTGCCAAGACTATTTGCATCATTTTCTTTCCTTGTGGGGAATCGGCGGGTGCGGCGGCCAGGGACTGCGAGTACCAGCATTCCCTCCCATTACCTGCAGCTCGTACTCTTCCCCGGCCGGCCCCGCCTCCTGCTTGCTGCCAGTGACAACCTCTTGCCGCCCCCGCTTCGCGGGTGCGACTCGCGGCTCGAGGTTTGCCGTTCCTGGGTCTGCGGGAGGACCGGAGGACAATCTGCCCACTGCCAAGACTATTTGCATCATTTTCTTTCCTTGTGGGGAATCGGCGGGTGCGGCGGCCAGGGACTGTGAGTACCAGCATTCCCTCCCATTACCTGCAGCTGGTACTCTTCCCCGGCCGGCCCCGCCTTCTTGTCCTATTTAACCAGATCTTGATCCCGTCCCGCGGGACGCGCGCGGGCCAGAGCGCGGGGCCAAGCCCGGCAAAGGGCGGGCCCTCTGTGGCCCTCAGAGGCCCGAGGAGGACGGGACGGGCTCCGCCACTTGGTTTTCATGGAGGAGGTAAAGCCCATTTTACATACTGTTCCGGTCAATAGTATTACCCCAACAAACTCTATTACTTTGTCCACATCCAAGCTATATCATGACCCAGAAAGGGGTTGCCACAAAACTAGCGCCTCGGCCGACTACCTGTCTGAGGTCGCAAGATAAGTACATAAATAACATAATGCTACCCTCACTTATAGAGGCGGATAAAAATAACTGCCACCAGCCTGTAGCCAGTCCATCTTGTAATCACTCACCTCCTCAACCAAACAATACAATGTGTAGTCTCTCACTGTTGGAGGAATTAAACAGTTTGTGTAAGACCAGCTATGCCCCTGCAGGATCACCAGCCCCTCCAAATAATATTAATTTATTAACTACAAATGAGAGAATGCTGGAACCTTTCCCTATATTTTTCCAAAACAAATATGCAATGTCGAGTATTCGCCCGGGCCACACCTAACAAAAGTAAGGAGGACGGGGATAAATACAACGAGATCCAATCGAAAGTACAATTAATACAATTTGAATCCCCAACCTCGAATCCACCCCCCATCATTCTTCCCCAAACTGGAGAGGTGGTAGATAAATTAGACGACCTTGCTCCCTCCTCCCAGAGTGCCCTATTGTCAATGATCGAACAACTGATCAAATCCGCCATAGACCCCCTAATTGATAAAATAAACATCCTGGGGGATAGATTGACAGGGATTGAGGAAAAAATAAACTCTAATCTGTTAATCTCTACCCATGCTTCTATACCCCCCCATCCTTTGACAACTGCTACCTTAAATAAGCCCATACCTGCCATTCAAAATAAAGTTACCCAAAATAAAGTTGCCCAAATTCGAGTATCAGTTCCCACTAATCTTCCACTAAACATTTCTAAAGCCTCTCTTAATTCCACTACACCGAAAAATTCTGTCCCCAGGGTAGAGCGAAACAGGGTTCTCAGAATGCATCTACCTCCAGAGGCAGCCCCATTTGTATGCATCCTCTCGGGAGTTCTGCAACTAAAAAAGGGTAAAATAGAGAGACAGGATGACCTGTTAAATAAGGTTCAGTTTTGGTTATCAAAAAATAGACCCCTGCCCCGTGACTGTGACGGTGGGATTGTGAGCGTGAGGAGAGTAGGTTGGCTGGGCCCCCTTCCGAAAAACATTATTGGTGACCTGATACTAATAAGATTCAGAAGCAGAAACATTGCCCCACTTCTTCGAACTTGGCAACCCAAAGAAGGGGATGGTCCCATATCCATCTGGGACCTACATGACTTCTATCCAAGCACATTGTATACTCGCGCCGCTAGGCCAACAACTGGGGATTGTACCAGGCTGGGTAGAGGATCTTGTTTACCGCTTGTTTGTAGTATTTCCGCCCCAAATAGATCTGAAATACCGTTTGATATTTCTTAATCACTGTTACCCCTTGCACATTCCCTTTTGATGAAAAGGAAGAACTGATATCATGAACACTGTAAAGTGTGCTATTGGTAGGAAGTTATATTCACAGGATGAGCAAATGTTTGGTTATTCTTTTATCTTGGAGATATCTGTGTTTCATATGTATGTACCTTATTTTTAAATATGAATGTATTTTAAAATTGTATGCTTTTATGATTTTATACAAAAAATCGAATAAAGCTTTTTGAAATGAAATGAAATGAGAGGGAAAATGTGCCATTTCTTGGTTCTGCTGCAAGCACTGAAGCAGAGAGATTCTGTGTAAGACATCTGCTGTGTGAGTGGCATTCTTCTTAATCTACCAATCAGTTTGAAAGGTGAGTTGATAACTTGTTAGGGACTGTATGTGGTGCATTTTATTTTTAGTAAGAGTAATGTGTTTATCCTTGTAAATTTGTAGAATCATATTCTAGGTTTGTCTGCATTTGGATAACTATTGTGATAAAATCATTTGATAAGTTAATGTGTTTAGTTAGTCACCTTTGTACAATAAAGTGCAGTACTAAAAAATGTAGAATGTGTGCAGTCACTTGTTTAGTTCTAGAGTAGTTAATAGTGTTGCTTGTTTAGAATTAGGCTTGTGTTCTAAATCTGCAATTTTATACTCAGTATACATAGACTGCTGCATACACTCTTGGGCAGATTTACAAGCCCCTTGGGCCTCTTTCTTGTTCTATTGTGTCTCATTTTTGGATGTAATGTTGGCAAAAAATAATGCAGCAAATTGGAAATACATTTGCAAATGGAGCCAGGGTTGTCCAATGAAATGTAGTAGTTATATACATGGAATGTGTTCAGTCACTTACACGTTTTAGTGTAGTAAATGTGTTTTGGTAAAATGTATGGTTTTAAATTTTTTGTCTAGAATCACACTCAGCGTATGTGTAAATTAAGGAATTATACTTGCACCTTTTTCCATAATCTCCCCTGTCTCTCCTCATAGTCTACCTCTCTCTGCTTAAACTGTCCCCTCTCGTCTGATATTTCCCCTCTTTCCTTATTCTCACTTGTTTTTCCTCATAGTGCTGCTTGTTCTCATAGTCCCTCCTCTCCTCTTAGTCCCCCTCTGTCCTCATTGTCTCCTCTGTCTCCCCCTTCTTTTTATACTTCCTCCTCTGACCTCTTAATCCTCCCTCTCTCATCATACCTCCCTCTTAACAATTCCCCCTTCAGTATACATAGACTGCTGCATACTCTCTTGGGCAGATTTACAAACCCCTTAGGCCTCTTTCTTGTTCTATTGTGTGTCCTTTTTGGATGTAATTTCGGCAAAAAATAATGCAGCAAATTGGAAAATGTATTTGCAAAATGAGTCAGGGTTGTCCACTGAAATGTAGTAGTTACATACATGGAATGTGTTCAGTCACTTAAACGTTTTAGTGTAGTAAATGTGTTTTGGTAAAATGTATGGTTTACATTTTTTTGTCTAGATTCACACTGAGCGTCTGTGTAAATTAAGGAATTATACTTGCCCCTTTTTCCATAATCTCCCCTGTCTCTCCTCACAGTCTACCTCTCGCTGCTTATACTGTCCCTTCTCTTCTGATTATTCCCCTATTTCCTTATTCTCACTTGGCTTTCCTCATAGTGCTGCTTGCTCTCATAGTCCCTCCTGTCCACTTAGTCCCCCTCTGTCCTCATTGTCTCCTCTGTCTCCTAATAGTCCCCCTTTTTTTATATTCTCTCCTCTGACCTCTTAATTTTCCCTCTCTCATCATACCTCCCTCTTAACAATTCCACAGTCAGTATACATAGACTGCTGCATACACTCTTGGGAAGATTTACAAGCCCCTTGGACCTCTTTCTTGTTCTATTGTGTCTCATTTCTGGATGTAATGTTGGCAAAAAATAATGCAGAAAATTGGAAATGTATTTGCAAAATGAGCCAGGGTTGTCCACTGAAATGTAGTAATTATATACATGGAATGTGTTTAGTCACTTACACATTTTTGTGTAGTAAATATATTTTCGTAAAATGTATGGTTTTACATTTTTTGTCTAGCATCACACTGAGCGACTGTGTAAATTAAGGAATTATACTTGCACCTTTTTCCATAATCTCCCCTGTCTCTCCTCATAGTCTACCTCTCTCTGCTTAAACTGTCCCCTCTCGTCTGATATTTCCCCTCTTTCCTTATTCTCACTTGTTTTTCCTCATAGTGCTGCTTGTTCTCATAGTCCCTCCTCTCCTCTTTGTCCCCCTCTGTCCTCATTGTCTTCTCTGTCTCCCCCTTCTTTTTATACTTCCTCCTCTCACCTCTTAATCCTCCCTCTTTCATCATACTTCCCTCTTTAAAAGTCCCCAGTCACTATACATAGACTGCTGCAAACACTCTTGGGCAGATTTACAAGCCCCTTGGGCCTCATTGTTGTTCAATTGTGTCTCATTTCTGGATGTAATGTTGGCAAAAATTAATGCAGCAAATTGGAAATGTATTTGCAAAATGAGTCAGGGTTGTCCACTGAAATGTAGTAGTTATATACATGGTATGTGTTCAGTCACTTAAACGTTTTAGTGTAGTAAATGTGTATTGGTAAAATGTGTGGTTTTAATTTTTTTTTCTAGAATAACTCTGAGCGTCTGTGTAAATTAAGGAATTATACTTGCCCCTTTTTCCATAATCTCGCCTGTCTCTCCTCACAGTCTACCTCTCTCTGCTTATACTGTCCCCTCTCTTCTGATATTTCCCCTCTTTCCTTATTCTCACTTGTCTTTCCTCATAGTGCTGCTTGTTCTCGTAGTCCCTCCTGCCCTCTTAGTCCCACTCTGTCCTCATTGTCTCCTCTGTCTCCTAATAGTCCCCCTTCTTTTTATACTCCCTCCTTTGACCTCTTAAACCTCCCTCTCTCATCATACCTCCCTCTTAACATTTCCCCCTTCAGTATACATAGACTGCTGCATACTCTCTTGGGCAGATTTACAAACCCCTTAGGCCTCTTTCTTGTTCTATTGTGTCTCCTTTTTGGATGTAATGAGCCAGGGTTGTCCACTGAAATGTAGTAGTTATGTACATGGAATGTGTTCAGTCACTTACACGTTTTAGTGTAGTAAATGTGTTTTGGTAAAATGCATGGTTTTAAATTTGTTGTCTAGAATCACACTGAGCGTCTGTGTAAATTAAGGAATTATACTTGCCCCTTTTTCCATAATCTCTACTGTCTCTCCTCACAGTCTACCTCTCTCTGCTTATACTGTCCCCTCTCTACTGATATTTCCCCTCTTTCCTTATTCTAGTTCAAGTTCAAGTTCGGGCATTTATATAGCGCACTACTCACCCAGAGGGTCTCAAGGCGCTAGAGGGAGGGGTTCATTATTTGTCGAATAGCCAGGTTTTCAGTTCTTTTCTGAAGGAGATGTGGTTCTGAGTAAGGCAGAGGTGGGTGGGGAGTGAGTTCCAGGTCTTGGCAGCCAGGAAGGAGAAGGATCTGCCACCCATGGTGGATTTTCGGATGCGCGGGACTGCGGCGAGGGCTTGATTGGATGATCTTAGTTGGCGGGTGGGATTGTAGAAGGACAGTCGGGTGTTGAGGCATTCGGGTCCTAGATTATAAAGGGCCTTGTGTGCGTGGGTAAGAAGGCGGAAAGTAATTCTTTTGTTGACGGGAAGCCAGTGGAGGTTTTTTAGGTGTCCGGTGATGTGCTCTTGGCGCGGGATGTCTAATATGAGTCTCGCTGACGCGTTTTGGATGCGCTGGAGTTTTTTTTGTAATTTTGTTGTAATTCCGGCGTAAAGTGTGTTGCCATAATCCAGTCGACTCGTGACCAGTGCATGGGTGACAGTCTTTCTTGTCTCGAGGGGGATCCAGTGGAAGATCTTTTTGAGAATGCGAAGGACGTTGAAGCAGGAGGACGAGACGGCGTTGACTTGTCTGGACATTGAGAGAGAGGAGTCTAGAATGAAGCCAAGGTTACATGCATGGTCTGTGGGTGTGGGTGCTGAGCCCAAAGCGGAAGGCCACCAAGAGTCGTCCCAAGCTGAGGGGGAGGATCCTAGGATGAGCACCTCCGTTTTGTCTGCATTGAGTTTTAGGCGGCTCTGTTTCATCCATTCGGCTACTTCTTTCATACCTTCGTGAAGATTGGTTTTGGCGGTGTTGGGGTCTTTGGTGAGGGAAAGGATTAGCTGGGTGTCGTCGGCGTAGGAGATGATGTTGAGGTTGTGTTGACGCGCGATAGAGGCGAGAGGACTCATGTAGACGTTGAAGAGGGTGGGACTGAGTGAGGATCCTTGAGGTATGCCACAGATGACTTCGGTGGCCTCTGAGTAGAATGGGGGGAGTCGGACTCTCTGAGTTCTCCCAGCTAGGAATGAGATGATCCAGTCCAAGGCTTTTCCTTGTATGCCGATGTTGTTGAGGCGTTGTATGAGGGTGCTGTGGCAGACAGTGTCGAAGGCGGCGGAAAGGTCGAGTAGAATGAGGGCCACTGTTTCTCCGTTGTCCAGGAGTGCTCGGATGTCGTCGGTCGCCGCAATGAGGGCGGTTTCGGTGCTGTGTTTGGCTCGAAATCCCGATTGAGATGGATCAAGGGAGTTGTTGGATTCAAGGAAGGAGGCGAGTTGGCTGTTGACGGCTTTCTCGATGACTTTGGCCGGGAAAGGGAGGAGGGATATGGGTCAGGAGTTTTTCTGTTCTGAGGGGTCTGCTGTGGGTTTTTTCAGAAGGGCGCTGAGTTCGGCGTGTTTCCAGATTTCTGGAAAGGTGGCAGAGTTGAAAGAGCAGTTGATGACATCGCGGAGTTGGGGTGCGATGATGGAGTCAGCTTTGTTGAAGATGTGGTGGGGACAGGGGTCAGAAGGCGAGCCAGAGTGTATTGACTTCATGAGGCGAATGGTGTCTTCAGTGGTGATGGGGTTCCAGGCGCTGAGGTTGTTAGTTGGAGGAGTGGGATCTGAAGGGGGTGGGGCGGGTTGATCACTGGGAGTATTCTTGAAGCTGTTGTGGATGTCGGCAATTTTGTTGTAGAAGAAGGAGGATAGCGCATCGCAGAGGTCTTGGGAGGGAGTGATGTCGTTGGATGCTGCGGTAGGGTTGTTGAATTCTTTGACGATATTGAAGAGTTCCTTGCTGTTATGAGAATTGTTGTCGAGACGGTCCTTAAATGCTGATTTCTTGGCGGATCGAATCAGTTGGTGGTGTTTGCGGGTGGCTGTCTTGAGGGAGGCCATGTTGTGTGAGGTTGTTTTTTTTTCTCCAATTCTTCTCCAGGGTGCGGCATAGCTTCTTGGATTTTTTAAGGTCATCATTGAACCAGGGAGCCTTTTTGCTGGATGATTTCAACTGGTGCTTTTTCAGGGGTGCTAATTCGTCCGCACTGTGGGTAATCCATTGCCTGAGGTTGGTGGCCGCTTGGTCTGGGTCCATTGCTAGGGTGGGAGGGTTTTGGTTGAGTGATGTGAGGAGTTGGTCGGTGGTGATTTTGTTCCAGTTTCTCCGGGGAATGGGTTGTGGACGGTTGTGGGTCAGGGTGGTTTTGTAGCTGAAGTGAACACAGCTGTGGTCCGTCCAGTGGATAGCTGCAGTGCGATCGAAGGAGATGTGCTTGCTGGAGGTGAAGATAGGGTCGAGCGTGTGTCCGGCTATGTGTCTCACTTATCTTTCCTCATAGTGCTGCTTGTTTTCATAGTCCCTCCTGTCCTCTTAGTCCCCCTCTGTCCTCATTGTCTCCTCTGTCTCCTAATAGTCCCCCTTCTCTTCATACCCCCTCCTCTGACCTCTTAATCCTCCCTCACTCATCATACTTCCCTCTTAACAATTCCCCAGTCACTATACATAGACTGCTGCATACACTCTTGGGCAGATTTACAACCCCTTGGGCCTCTTTGTTGTTCAATTGTGTCTCATTTTTGGATGTAATGTTGGCAAAAAATAATGCAGCAAATTGGAAATGTATTTGCAAAATGAGTCAGGGTTGTCCACTGAAATGTAGTAGTTATATACATGGAATGTGTTCAGTCACTTAAACGTTTTGGTGTAGTAAATGTTATTTGGTAAAATGTGTGGTTTTACATTTTTTGTCTAGAATCACTCTGAGCGTCTGTGTAAATAAAGGAATTATACTTGCCCCTTTTTCCATAATCTCTACTGTCTCTCCTCACAGTCTACCTCTCTCTGCTTATACTGTCCCCTCTCTTCTGATATTTCCCCTCTTTCCTTATTCTCACTTGTCTTTCCTCATAGTGCTGCTTGTTCTCATAGTCCCTCCTGTCCTCTTAGTCCCCCTCTGTCCTCATTGTCTCCTCTGTCTCCCCCTTCTTTTTATACTTCCACCTTTCACCTCTTAATATTCCCTCTCTCATCATACTTCCCTCTTAACAATTCCCCAGTCACTATACATAGACTGCTGCATACACTCTTTGGCAGATGTACAAGCCCCTTGGGCCTCTTTGTTGTTCAATTGTGTCTCATTTTAGGATGTAATGTTGGCAAAAAATAATGCAGCAAATTGGAAATGTATTTGCAAAATGAGTCAGGGTTGTCCACTGAAATGTAGTAGTTATATACATGGAATGTGTTCAGTCACTTAAACGTTTTAGTGTAGTAAATGTGTTTTGGTAAAATGTGTGGTTTTACATTTTTTGTCTAGAATAACTCTGAGCGTCTGTGTAAATTAAGAAATTATACTTGCCCCTTTTTCCATAATCTCTCCTGTCTCTCCTCAGAGTCTACCTCTCTGTGCTTATACTGTCCCCTCTCTACTTATATTTCCCCTCTTTCCTTATTCTCACTTGTCTTTCCTCATAGTGCTGCTTGTTCTCATAGTCCCTCCTGTCCTCTTAGTCCCCCTCTGTCCTCATTGTCTCCTCTGTCTCCTAATAGTCCCCCTTCTTTTTATACCCCCTCCTCTGACCTCTTAATCCTCCCTCTTTCATCATACCTCCTTCTTAACTATTCCCCAGTCAGTATACATAGACTGCTGCATACACTCTTGGGCAGATTTACAAGCCCCTTGGGCCTCTTTGTTGTTCAATTGTGTCTCAATTTTGGATGTAATGTTGGCAAAAAATAATGCAGCAAATTGGAAACGCATTTGCAAAATGAGTCAGGGTTGTCCACTGAAATGTAGTAGTTATATGCATGGAATGTTTTCAGTCACTTAAACGTTTTTGTCGGGATTGCAAGCGGCGCAAATACAGTCGCGCGCCACTAACCTGAGGAAGCTGGCCAGCAGGAACGATGAGATGCACAGTCCCCTCAACTTGTCTAAACACCACACCCAGCGGTGACGTGGGAATCACCGTCTGAGTGAGTATTCGAGAAGCTGGGAGGAATAATGGTGTAGGAGAGCTAGGGTATAGAATGCTGTCGTCTGGGTCTGGGCGATCCGCAAGAACTCGGTGGAGGGACGTACTGCAGTATGGAGAGACAAACGACAGGTATGAGTACCTTGTCTGTTTATGGTCGCTTCCTCCCCTGGCCCCAAGTAATGGCACTTACCAGAGATAAAACTCTCTCGGTTTCTAACGAAAACAATCTGTTCCTCAATCCGAGATGACTTGATAGGCAAAGAGAAAGTTCCTTTCACTTCCTCTAATGCCGTCTTTCCCATTAAGGCTCTCCTACTTTCGAATATAGAAAAGCATGTTTGCTTTGTAGACACTTGTTCTCAATAACTCTTGGGAACACTCTTGTTGACATGGGGGTACTCCAAACAAGGAATCCGAGTAAGAACTCTTTCTTACTGCACTCGGGAACTTCTGGAAATAAATGGATAGCAGAACGCGGAATACGCGGGAAGCTTGGAAGAAAAGTAAATACCGGAAAAGAAGAACGATCCCGTTCTTCTTTCAGTGTACTTGCGATTTGTCGGAAGAATTACTTCACTCCTCTGACCACGCAGGCTCTTCTTCGGCGTCGGCTTCAGTCTCTGACCACGCAGGCTCTTCTTCGGCGTCGGCTTCAGTCTCTGACCACGCAGGCTCTTCTTCGGCGTCGGCTTGAGTCTCTGACCACGCAGGCTCTTCTTCGGCTATGCTGGGTTTCTTGGGTACGAATCCGGCGGGGAAAACTACATCCGCCAATACCGAAATCACCATAACAATTGTCAAGCGCTGACCAGTGGGAGAGGAGGAGCTATATAGGCTCAGCCTTCTTTCCTGCTCTCCAGAGTCGCTTAGCCTTCTGGGACATGTAGTCCGTTTGGAGAGATCGCGCTAATTTGTCTTTTCTTCTTCTTCCCGCCGTAACGGCGAGAGCGATCGTGACAGAACCCCCTCTCGAGGACAGCCGTCCCGGCGGTCGGCCCGGTTTACCAGGGAAACGCTCGTGAAATTCAGCAACCAGATCTGGGCAATGCAGATGGTCCACCGGTTCCCAGGTTCTGTCTTCGGGCCCGTACCCTTTCCAATCGACCAGATACTGGATCCTGCCACGCACCATACGAGAGTCCAGAACCTGTTGCACCTCATATTCCTCCCGGCCTTCCACCTCCAGAGCCGGGGGATGTTCTGGCAAGCGCATACTCAATGGACAAGGCCGGAGGAGGGACACATGGAACACCGGATGGATAGACCAAGAAACCGGCAGGGACAGTCTCATGGCCACAGGATTCACCACCTCACAGATACCATAAGGTCCAATAAACTTAGGCTTTAGTTTATTTACCCCTTTTAAATGAATGTTACGTGTGGAAAGCCACACCTTGTCCCCCACCTTATACGCTGGTTCCTCGGACCTCCTCCGGTCCGCAAACTGTTTTTGAGCTGCTTGTGCCGATTCTAAACAGTTTCGAGCATCGATGAGGATCGCTCTCAAATGAGCATGATGTTCATGTATGGAGGGAACCATGGATTCCGCAGGCCAATCGAACGGAAGCATGTTCGGATGGAAACCGTAAAGGCAGAAAAAGGGAGAACACCCCAAGGTGGTATGAACAGCATTGTTATATGCGAACTCCGCCAACCACAAAAGTGTGGTCCAATCCGTGGCATTCTGCATGGTAAAACAGCGGAGGTATTGTTCCAGCGTCTGGTTGAGACGTTCGGTTTTACCGTCCGTCTGGGGATGATAGCTGGATGATAATCTTGCATCAATTTGCAAGATGGCACAGAGAGCCTTCCAGAAATGCGACGTGAATTGCGTGCCGCGGTCTGTTATCAGCACACTGGGCAATCCATGCGCCCGTACAACGTGTTGGAGGAATACTTTAGCCAACTCAACAGATGAAGGTAGACCCGGTAGAGAAATGAAGTGACCCATTTTTGTGAGATGGTCTACTATCACCAGGATAACAGTTTGATTGACACAAGGAGGCATCTCCACAATAAAGTCCATGGATAAAGTATGCCAAGGCTTTGGAGGAATGGGCAAAGGACGGAGAAGGCCTGATGGTTTAGTATGAACAGATTTGCTCTGAGCACAAATCGCGCAAGTCTTTACGTATTCTTTTACGTCAGCTCGCACCTCCTTCCACCAGAAGGAACGTTCTACATTCGCTGTGGTCTTGTAGATGCCCATGTGTCCACTTAATACAGAATCATGCGCCCATTTCATAACCTGTTGTTGCAACTTCGACTGGGGTATATACAACGCATGGAAATGGTATGCCAGGTCGTTTTCCAGACGCCGATGTTCCGGTTCCTCCTGTATCCAAGAGGCAATATCATGATCTGCGAGGGCCACTTTCACATCTTCCAGAAAGTCCTCGGATGTAACCAGGGCAAGCGATTTAGAGGAACAATCTGCTTCTTGAAGGATATATGGAGGTTCCTCAGGTCCCACAGTTTCTTCTTCTTCTCCTAGACGGGACAAGGCGTCCGCTTTCCCATTACGTGACCCAGGCCTGTATTTGATTATGAAATCATAGTCGGAAAAAAACAAAGACCATCTAAGCTGCCTCGGTGTCAAGGCTTTGGCCGTTTTGAGAAACAACAGGTTCCGATGATCCGTGATGATCTCCACAGTGTGTAAGGCACCTAGGAGATAATGTCGCCACTCCTCACAAGCCCTTTTTATTGCAAGGAGTTCTTTATCTGTGATGGTGTAGTTGATTTCACAGGGTGTGAGTTTCCTTGAATAGTAGGCCACTGGGTGCAACTGCCCAGTGGTAGGATGTCTTTGGGATAAGATACCCCCGAGGGCGTATTGGGAGGCGTCAGTCTCAAGAATATATGGCAGTTGAGGATCCGGATGTCTGAGAATCGGTGCCTGGGTGAACCTGTCTTTGAGAAGTTGAAAGGATTGTTCTACTGCGGTTCCCCATACAAACGGAAAGTTTTTTCGTAGGAGGGATGTAATGGGGTGGATAGTATTCGAGAAATCTCGAATAAAGCGCCGATAATAGTTGGCAAAGCCAAGAAAACTTTGCACAGCCTTAACATTCTGCGGAGTTTTCCAGTTAAGGATTACATCAATTTTGCTCATGTCGATCCGGAACCCTTGGGCGTCTATAATGTACCCCAAGAAGGCTACTTCCTGTACATGGAAAAGATATTTCTCCAATTTAGCATACAACAGGTGTTGTTGAATAAATCAAAATGTCGTCGATGTAGACCACACAGTATGATTCCAGACATCCTCTCAGCACCTCGTCCATGAAGAATTGGAAGGCGGCGGGGGCGTTGCAGAGACCAAAGGGCATTACCCGGTATTCGAATAAACCGAATTTGGTTCTGAAAGCTGTCTTCCACTCGTCCCCTTTTTGCACTCGCACAAGGTGGTAGGCCCCCCGAAGATCGAGTTTTGTGAAATATCGTGCTCCCTTTAATTGGTCCATTAAGACCGGAATCAGAGGAAGAGGATAACGGTTCTTTATCGTTACCTTGTTAATAGCACGGTAATCAATGCAAGGTCTTAACTCGTCACAGTCCTTTTTGGCAATAAAAAACATCGGCGATGATGCAGGAGAGGTGGAGTGTCTGATAAACCCGGTTGCTAGGTTCTCCTCAATGTATGTTTTTAAGTATTGGGTTTCTTTTTCCGTCAAGGCGTATACCCTGCTACAGGGGATATCCGCCCCCGGTATCAGGTCAACACGACAATCGTAGGCCCTATGGGGTGGTAACTGGGCTGCTTTTTGTTTGTCGAACAATGCCTTATACTCCTGGTATTCGTCGGGAAGCACCGTGGCACAACAGAACTTCTCAAAGATGCAGGCATTCGCCAAAGAGGCGGCAGGTGAGGGTGCCGCGAGTGAAGGCAGAAGCTCATGATTCTTACAATGCTCCTTACAATAGGGAGAGGTCATAATGACCGTACGGGATGACCAACTCACAAAAGGATCGTGCAGCGTAAGCCATGGCATACCCAGGATGAGTCGAAACTGTGGGGCATCAATCAGGTCAAATTGGATATGTTCTTGATGGTCCTCGCCAATTTCCATCAATAGTGACAGGGTATTGTAAACCACCGGACCTGATGAAAGGATGGTGCCGTCCACGGCTTTTACTGTTTCGGGTCGCTGCTTCTTTTCGCATGGAATGCCCATTCGTAACGCATAATCTTGGTCAATATAATTACCGGTGGCCCCGGAGTCAAGTAGGGCATCAATCTGTAGTTTATATTGTGAGGCAATCCAGAGAGACACGCTGACGTTCATGTGGGCCACTGCAGGATGAAGGGTGTTAGCAAGCACGGGGGAGATCATAGAGTGCTGGCATCTCAAATCAGAGACCTCCGTCTGATTTGAGATCTTCAGTTTTCCGACGGTTCGACGTTCTTCAGAGTAGCTTGGACTCGGGGAAGGGTAGAGCGTCCGGGAACATAATTCCGGGCTCGACATTCCTTTATAAAATGCCCTCCTTTCCCACAATAAAGGCAAAGTTTCAGAAGTCTTCTTTTATCCTTTTCTTTGGGTGTAAGGGGGCCTCTGACCCCTCCGATCTCATGGGCTCTGACTCTTCAGCCACCTTCGGTTTCTCCTCTCCACTGGTTCGGGGTCGGGTAAGAGGATAGTAGACTCTATTGTCTCCTCTGGGTCTCTCTCCTCTCCGTTCTAGCAGACGGTGATCTAGCTGGACTGTTAGATCAATAAATTCCGATACCGTTGTCGGTAACTGCACCACTTGGGCCAACACGTCTTTTAATTCGCCTCTTAAACCCTGATAAAAGAGGGAAATACTTTTTTCTACCGGCCAATCCTTTTCCACCAACAGGCGATTAAATGTGGTAATATATGACAGCAGATCTTGTGAGCCCTGCCTGAGAGTCATGATTTCCCGATCAAGGGTTAACATGTGGGATTTCCTGTCGAATAGTTTTCTCAACTCAAAACAAAAATCAGAAAAGTTATGTAACACAGGGTCGTTGCGTTCCAACAAGGGTATGGTCCAACTTGACGCATTCCCTCCCCTGTAGGACATCATAAATGCCGTTTTAACCGCTTCCTCCTGGAAGACTGAGGGCTTACACAAAAAATGAAGACGGCACTGATTTAGGAACGTTTCGAACTTACGAGGATCACCATAAAACCTCTCCGGTGGGGCCAGAGGTATCCCCGTGTTCTGGATTACTTGAACTGTCGGTAAGGCATCCGGGGTTGCAGCGGGAGTCGATAAAGGCAGAAAGTAACCCCCGGTCCGGGATGACGAAGGTGGAGGTAATGTGGCTGGTTTGAGTATGGGTCTCACAACTGGTTCCTTAAGTGCCAAGTCAGACAACTCTTTGCGCATCTGTGAAACTTCCTGGTATAAAGATTGATTCTCGGCACGAGAGGTAAGGACCTTCTGTCGGAGTTCTGTGAAACTTTCCAGGAGGGAAGCGAGAGTCTCATCGACGTTCATCGTTCGGGCTGGTGAGTATTCGTGGGCTTGACAATCTGTCGGGATTGCAAGCGGCGCAAATACAGTCGCGCGCCACTAACCTGAGGAAGCTGGCCAGCAGGAACGATGAGATGCACAGTCCCCTCAACTTGTCTAAACACCACACCCAGCGGTGACGTGGGAATCACCGTCTGAGTGAGTATTCGAGAAGCCGGGAGGAATAATGGTGTAGGAGAGCTAGGGTATAGAATGCTGTCGTCTGGGTCTGGGCGATCCGCAAGAACTCGGTGGAGGGACGTACTGCAGTATGGAGAGACAAACGACAGGTATGAGTACCTTGTCTGTTTATGGTCGCTTCCTTCCCTGGCCCCAAGTAATGGCACTTACCAGAGATAAAACCCTCTCGGTTTCTAACGAAAACAATCTGTCCCTAAATCCGAGATGACTTGATAGGCAAAGAGAAAGTTCCTTTCACTTCGTCTAATGCCGTCTTTCCCATTAAGGCTCTCCTACTTTCGAATATAGAAAAGCATGTTTGCTTTGTAGACACTTGTTCTCAATAACTCTTGGGAACACTCTTGTTGACATGGGGGTACTCCAAACAAGGAATCCGAGTAAGAACTCTTTCTTACTGCACTCGGGAACTTCTGGAAATAAATGGATATCAGAACGCGGAATACGCGGGAAGCTTGGAAGAAAAGTAAATACCGGAAAAGAAGAACGATCCCGTTCTTCTTTCAGTGTACTTGCGATTTGTCGGAAGAATTACTTCACTCCTCTGACCACGCAGGCTCTTCTTCGGCGTCGGCTTCAGTCTCTGACCACGCAGGCTCTTCTTCGGCGTTGGCTTCAGTCTCTGACCACGCAGGCTCTTCTTCGGCGTCGGCTTGAGTCTCTGACCACGCAGGCTCTTCTTCGGCTATGCTGGGTTTCTTGGGTACGAATCCGGCGGGGAAAACACCATCCGCCAATACCGAAATCACCATAACAATTGTCAAGCGCTGACCAGTGGGAGAGGAGGAGCTATATAGGCTCAGCCTTCTTTCCTGCTCTCCAGAGTCGCTTAGCCTTCTGGGACATGTAGTCCGTTTGGAGAGATCGCGCTAATTTGTCTTTTCTTCTTCTTCCCGCCGTAATGGCGAGAGCGATCGTGACAGTTTTAGTGTGGTAAATGTGTTTTGGTAAAATGTGTGGTTTTAAATTTTTTTGTCTAGAATCACACTGAGCGTCTGTGTAAATTAAGGAATTATACTTGCCCCTTTTTCCATAATCTCTCCTGTTTCTCCTCACAGTCTACCTCTCTCTGCTTATACTGTCCCCTCTCTTCTGATATTTCCCCTCTTTCCTTATTCTCACTTGTCTTTCCTCAAAGTGCTGCTTGTTCTCATAGTCCCTCCTGCCCTCTTAGTCCCACTCTGTCCTCATTGTCTCCTGTGTCTTCTAATAGTCCCCCTTCTTTTTATACTCCCTCCTCTGACCTCTTAATTCTCCCTCTCTCATCATACCTCCCTCTTAACAATTCCCCAGTCAGTATACATAGACTGCTGCATACACTGTTGGGCAGATTTACAAGCCCCTTAGGCCTCTTTCTTGTTCTATTGTGTCTCATTTCTGGATGTAATGTTGGCAAAAAATAATGCAGCAAATTGGAAATGTATTTGCAAAACGAGTCAGGGTTGTCCACTGAAATGTAGTAGTTATATACATGGAATGTGTTCAGTCACTTAAACGTTTTAGTGTAGTAAATGTGTTTTGGTAAAATGTGTGGTTTTAATTTTTTTTCTAGAATCACACTGAGCGTCTGTGTAAATTAAGGAATTATACTTGTTCCTTTTTCCATAATCTCTCCTGTCTCTCCTCACAGTCTACCTCTCAGGTCAGAAGAGCCGTTGTAGAGCCAGAGTATCAGGTCAGCAGAGTTGCTCCAGAGCAGGAGAACCAGGTCAGCAGAGCTCATGTAGAGCCAGACAACCAGGGCAGCAGAGCTGCTTTAGAGCCAGAGAACCAGTTCAGCAGAGCTGCTGTAGAGCCTGAGAACTAGGTGAGCAGAGCTGCTTTAGAGCCAGACAACCAGAGCAGCAGCACTGCTTTAGAGCCAGAGAACCAGGTCAGCAGAGCTGCTGTAGTGCCATAGAACCAGGTCAGCAGAGCTGCTTTAGAGAGGGAGAACCAGGTCATCAGAGCTGCTTCAGAGCCATAAAAACAGGGAAGCCAAGCTGCTTCAGAGCCTGAGAACCATGTCAGCAGAGCCGTTGTAGAACAAGAGCACCAGGTCAGCAGAGCTGCTCTAGAGCATGAAAACCAGGCCAGCAAAGCTGCTTTAGAGCCAGAGAACTAGGTCAGGAGAGCTGTTCTAAAGCCAGAGAACCAGGTCAGTAGAGCCGTTCTATAGCCTAATAACCAGGTCAGCAGAGCTGCTTTAGAGCCAGAGAACCAGGTCAGTAGAGCCGTTCTATAGCCAGAGAACCAGGTCATCAGAGCCGTTCTTTAGCCAGAGAACCAGGTCAGCAGAGCTGCTCCAGAGCAGGAGAACCAGGTCAACAGAGCTGCTGTAGAGCCTGAGAACCAGGTCATCAGAGCTGCTGTAGAGCCAGAGAACCAGGTCAGCAGAGCTACTCTAGAGGCAGAGAACCAGGTCAGCAGAGCTGCTGTAAAGCCAGAGAACCAGGTCATCAGTGCCATTCTATAGCCAGGGAACTAGGTCAGCAGAGTTGCTTTAGAACCAGAGAATCAGGTCAGCAGAGCAATTCCATAGCCAGAAAACCAGTTCAGCAGAGCGTTCTTTAGCCAGAGAACCAGATCAGAAGAGCCGATGTAGAGCCATAGAACCAGGTCAGCAGAGCTGCTCCAGAGCAGGAGAACCAGGTCAGCAGATCTGCTGTAGAGCCATAGAACCAGGTAAGCCAAGCTGCTTCGGAGCCTGAGAACCAGGTCAGCAGAGCCTTTGTAGAACAAGAGCACCAGGTCAGCAGAGCTGCTGTAGAGCCAGAGAACCAGGTAAGCAGAGCTACTCTAGAGGCAGAGAACCAGGTCAGCAGAAATTCTGTAGAGCCAGAGAACCAGGTCAGCAGAGCCATTCTATAGCCAGAGAACCAGGTCAGCAGAGTTGCTTTAGAACCAGAGAATCAGGTCCGCAGAGCTGTTCCATAGCCAGAGAACCAGTTCAGCAGAGCGTTCTATAGCTAGAGAACCAGATCAGAAGAGCCGATGTAGAGCCGGAGAACCAGGTCAGCAGAGCTGCTCCAGAGCAGGAGAACCAGGTCAGCAGATCTGCTGTAGAGCCAGAGAACCAGGTCAGCAGAGCTGCTCTAGAGCCAGAGAACCAGGTCAGCAGAGCTGCCTTAGATCCGGAGAAACAGGTCAGCAGAGCTGCTTTAGAGCTAGAGAACCAGGTCAGCAGAGCTGCTGTAGAATCTGGTAACCAGTTCAGCAAATCCGTTCTATAGCCAGAGAACCAGGTCAGCAGATCCATTCTATAGCCTGAGAACCAGGTCAGCAGAGCTGTTCCATAGCCAGATAACCAGGTCAGAAGAGCCGTCGTAGAGCCAGAGAGCCAGGTCAGCAGAGCTGCTCCAGAGCCGGAGAACCAGGTCAGCAGAGCTGCTGTAGAGCCAGAGAAAAAGGTCAGCAGAGCTGCTTTAGAGCGGGAGAAACAGGTCAGCAGAGCTGCTGTAGAGCCAGAGAACTAGGTCAGCAGAGTTGCTCTAGAGGCAGAGAACCATGTCAGCAGAGCTGCTGTAGAGCCAGAGAACCAGGTCATCAGAGCTGCTTTGGAGCCTAAGAACCAGTTAACCAGCTCAGCAGAGCTGCTCTAGAGGCTGAGAACCAGGTCAGCAGAGCTGCTTTAGAGCCAGAGAACCAGGTCAGCAGAGCTGCTTTAGAGCCAGAGAACCAGGTCAGCAGCGCTGCTGTAGAGCCTGAGAACTAGGTCAGCAGAGCTGCTTTAGAGCCAGACAACCAGAGCAGCAGAACTGATTTAGAGCAGGAGAACAAGGTCAGCAGAGCTGCTTTAGAGCCATAGAACCAGGTCAGCAGAGCTGCTTTAGAGAGGGAGAACCAGGTCATCAGAGCTGCTTCAGAGCCATAGACCCAGGTAAGCCAAGCTGCTTCAGAGCCATCGAACAAGGTCAGCAGAGCCGTTCTAGAGTCAGAGAACCAGCTCAGCAGAGCTGCTTTAGAGGCAGAGAACCAGGTCAACAGAGCTGCTTTAGAGCCAGAGAACCAGGTCAGCAGTTGTGCTTTAGAGCCAGGGAACCAGGTCAGCAGAGCTGCTGTAAAGCGAGAGAACCAGATCAGCAGAGCTGCTTTAGAGCCAGATAACCAGGTCAGCAGAGCTGCTTTAGAGCGTAGAACTAGGTCAGTAGAGCTGCTTTAGAGAAAGAGAACCAGGTCAGCAGGGCTGCTGTATAGCCAGAGAAACCAGGTCAGCAGAGCTGCTTTAGAGCCAGAGAACCAGGTCAGCAGAGCTGCCGTAAAGGCAGAGAAAACAGGTCAGCAGAGGTGCTGTAAAGCCAGAGAACCCAGGTCAGCAGAGCTGCTTTAGAGCCAGAGAACCAGGTCGCAGATACGTTGTAAAGCCAAAGAATCAGGTCAGCAGAGCTGCTCTAGAGCCTAAGAAGCAGGTCAGCAGAGCTGCTCTAGAGGCAGAGAACCAGATCAGCAGAGCTGCTGTAAAGCCGTAGAATAATACTTCTGATTTGAATGAACAATCACAGTCCTTGGATCGGTGTAGAAAGGTAATCCAGTTAACTATGTGGGTAGGTGCTACTGGGTAGACCCTCCTGAGTATGAGGGTAATGAGTAACTCTGTGAATGCATTATCCCAACTGTGGGCAACGTCACCTAGCTGCACTCTGAAGTAATTTTCAATAAAGGTCGACCAAATTCATAAATCTTCATAATATGCTTTTTTATTTTTGTTTTTGTTTCATCGCTTCATTCAATTCTTCATAATTATGATTACTTTCATCATATTATTTCTTTGTATGCCCAATGCATTTCGGGGCTTGCCCTTCTTCAGGCGACGTTTTTATCCGTTATAAGTAGAATACACAGCCAATCAAGATATCATTCAATATACATTACAGGAATATTCCCATATTTATAGGTGCACACAGGTTGTTTCAATAAAAACATGTTATTTACTAGTGCTTTTGGTGAAACAAATGCTGTTCAATAAAGTTGGTTGAAGCTTAGTTTTTCACTTTCAACGTGTGTAGCTTAAAAGAGTGCATGGAAAAGATATTGTGAGCTGTATTAAAACTAGAAACTCAACCTCGTGAAAAAGTGAACGGGACATGCGTAAATGGGACGTGAGAAGTGTCAAAGAACCAAACGTTCTAAAACAAATGGAAGAAAAAAAAAGAAGATAAAACGCTTACTATACAAAGTCAATTTGCTCTTATACATTCCATTGAATCACGAGAATTATTTTGAAACGTGATCAAGAACCTAAAAAAATGGAAAAAATAATATTGTAGGTTACAACTGGGTGCAAGTGCGTTTAGACGTTCCTATGTAAAAAGAGCATACGAGAAACTTACGGGTAGGATATTCAAAGAATACACGGGGTTCCGTTCCGCCGTTGCGGTTTTACAAGCTATCAAAAGTGAAAGAGAGTGATGTCTTACAAGCCGATCTCTGGGAACAATATCTCGTTAACAAGTATATTCCCGTGCAATGTTCATTAGAACAAACTCATGCTTACTTCTAAATGGTGCCGTAGCGTTCCTTCTCAGGACCATCCATCGCTTTCAAAGTCAGAGAACACATCGCTGGAATATATCATATTTCGTCAGTGCGATGTACATGGAAATGGAAAACATACTGTTGCGAATCGGTTAAAAACACGCGAGTTGAAATAATCGAAAACTATAAAAATGAGGTCAAAGCCAAATAATAAACCTGAGTGATCAGACGTGTGAATGTAAATTTGCACCTAAGAATAAAAGATATAGAGGAATAAAATGAGCGCGGAGCGTATATACGAACTTCAAACAATGAATAACGTAACGTGTGCAAGACGTGACCGGGATCCTGAGTGAAAAGATGTACCTTTTGGCTAAAGGCAAAAACATAGAGCACATGTCCAAAGTGCACAATAGTGTTCATACTGAAAATAACATATATCAAAGAGATGTGGCAAGAAATATTACTTATCACAATATTAAACTATCATACTTGTGCAAACTGGGTACTAACTGGATATTCAAACAACTTCTATACAAGTCAACGAAAGAATCAAACAATATAAAACTGTCATTCTTGTGGAAACTGGGTATTTAAGCGAACTTCTGCACACATGTAAATCTTTATGTTCAATAAATTCATCAAAGTCAGAATTGGAACAATATTACATGCTCTACGGAGGTGAAAAATGCTGGTACTTTGAATGGTTAAAGGAAACAGTGTAAGTTCACACGTTCATAGAGTCCATTAGGGTGAACAGTATTAAGAAAAGTAATCCAACGCACTTCTCTGCGTAGTAGATGCTGCATGTTATCTCTTCCTGGGAGTACTTTGACTTGTTCCAATACTAAAAAACTTAACTAACTCTGATTGTGGTTGTGAGTGTTGCAGTGACCGGCCAAGGGAGATTTTGAATTTTTAGTGCGGACATTGCCTTTGTGTTCAATGAGGCGTGTCTTTATTTTTCGCTCCGTTTTGCCCACATAGGCCAACCCACATGGGCATTTGATCATATAGATCTGATTGCTGCTGTCACAGGTTGCTGTAACTTACAATTTAATGGGTGTTCCTTTGTTAGGATGCATGATTTGATTTCCCTTTATTACTGCGTTGCAATTGCCACAATAGTGTCACGGTAATGTCCCTTTGTATGACTGTATTTTTGTGTCCTCTGCCTGATTAAGGATTAATTTAATTTTCCTCGTACCCAGATATGCAAATCTTGGTGACTTTGCGAGAATTCAGTTGAAATCCTCCTCCATTGTAAGTAGTGGCCAGTGTTTTAGTGTAATTTTCTTGATGTTGAAACGTTTGGTAGAATATTTCAAAATAAATGTCATTCTGGGTTTCTCAGGCGGTTTTTGTGTGGGTGTTAGTAATCGTTCTCGTTCAATGTTGGTTACTTTAGTTACAGCTTCTTCCAAGATGTTAGCAGAATAGTGTCGTTCTCTGAATTTCCCAATGGTGGTGTGCATGCTTTCTTCGAATTACTCCTTTGTGGAGTAAATTCTTTCGAGTCGTAATAATTGTGGGTAGGGTAGATTTTTTTTAGGGCGGGCTGGTGGAAGTTTTTGAAGTGTCTGTAGGTTTGGTATGCACCATGGTCTTTAATACCGTTGACATGGTGAACCGTCACGTCCAGGAAAGTTATTACATCCTTGTTGATGGTATGCTTAAAACCTATTCTGTCATTGACCTGGTTGAGGTTCTCAATGGCTTGAATCAAAGCAGATTCTATTCCCTTCCATAGAATGAAGATATCATCTATGTGTCTTTTGTATAACAATAGGTTTTCTACCCATTCTGGCTGGTTGAAAATGTGGTCTTGTTCAAATCGATACATGAAGATGTTGGCGTACGCTGGTGCTGCAGAATTCCCCATGGAGGTACCAGACGCTTGGATAAAATATACCTTTTTCCATTCAAAGTTTCTATGGTAAAGTGTGAAATGGAGAAGATCCATTAAAAATACCTTTAAATCCTGGTCTTTATTGGTCGTCATTAGAAAGACTCCACTGCTTCCAATCCGAGATCATGGGGAATAGATGTATAAAGTGATTTGACGTATATGGTACATAGAATCATGTTTGCCATAAATTTAGATTGATTGCCTTTCAAGATGTTTAAGAAGTTTGTGGTATCCTTTATGTACATTGTCATGTTTTGTACAATTGGCTGCAGATGCTTATCCTGATATTTAACTATTGTATGTATGGTATTGATGGTTGAGACTATAGGTCTACATGGAGGCTTGGTAGGATGCTTATGTATTTTAGGAATCATGTACACATAAGGTATCGCCGGGTTGGTTTTAATTAGGAATTATTTTTCCTTGTGGCCAATGGTTCCTTCACTTACAGCTCTATCAATAATGTTGCATAACACTCGAGTGAACTCTTTGGGGCGGATCTGTATTCACCTTGGTGTAGGTGTTGGTGTCATGAATATGCTCGTTGACGTTCAGTAAGTAAAATTGTGTGTCCATAATCACAATTGCTCCACCTTTGTCTGCTTGTCGTATGGTAATGGATTTGTTGTTGGCGAGTTGTTTTGGTGCCTCTTGGTCCTTTCTGGTGAAATTTGTGGCCTTAGAGTTGTTTTGTTTAAAAATCCTTTCTATATATTTTGAAACCAACTATTCAAAAGCATCCAATACCTTGTGACTCATCGGTGGCATAAATTTGCTTTTCTTCTCTAACCCCATCAATGTATCTGTAACTTGATATTTGGGTTTTTCAACTATGTTGGCAAAAAAATGTCGTAATCTTCAAGATCTGATGAATTTGTAAATGGCTACTTAAGCCTCCAATGAGTTGGAATGATAGGTGGAAATGTATGATGAGCATTTTTGCAAAACCTTTAATTGGAAGTCGGTAATTTCTTGTTTAGATATGTTGATAACTAGGTTCTTTGACTTCTCGTGTTCTTTGCAACTGAGTCCTGTTGTCCGATTTCTCCTTCTGCTCCCCATCCTGGTTCTTCTGGTGTCGTTAGACCTGTTCCCAAAAAAGGAACACTGTAAGTTGGTTGATGTAGATGGTCTATCACTTTCTTGTCTCCCCAACCAAGGTCTCTCAAATGGGGGTCGCTCAAATGGGGGTCTCCTTCTGGCTTGTCAAACATCCGAGGAGGATGTGTCATCTGTTGAACTGCCTTTGTTTTTCTGCTGTCTGCGTTTTGCGTAAATGTCGACCTAACTGTACACTTCCCCTAGTTTGTAGTCCAACGTGTCTCTTTTAAATTTCCTGATCTTTCTTTCATTGATTTCTTTTGTATATGTTTCCAGTTGTTTATTGATGTCGTCCAGTACTTCATCCAATTTCTCCTTAGTTAAACTCCCATCCAGTTGTTCTTTTAGTTGTTGAGTTTCTTTATTCAATTCTTTGATTAGTTTTGCTAACTCTTCAATGATTAATAAGATGAGATCTAGAGAACAGTTGTTGAGTATTGCTTGCCACCTTTCTGTAAATCGAGGATTATTTTTACACAATGTTGATTTGAGTGAAATACGTAGTCCGTGTGGAATCCTTTGCACTTTATGGTATTTGATGAGAGTGCTGGTGTGGAATCTTTGGTTTACGATATTCTTTGACATGTAAAGAAGTTGCTTAATGTTGCTTTGTTTCGTGCCAGGGCTTGTACTGACAAATTCTGTTGTCTCTATCAATGAATACATTCGCTGTGTATCTGCTTCTGAGTATCGGAAAGTTTCTGCCTTTTGTTCGGTTAGAAATTTCCTTATATTGCATTTTTGCAGGCTTTTGTTTTTGGTGGGTGCGTAGTTCAGTGTTACTCAGTCTTTGGTAAATAATACTTCTGATTTGAATGAACAATTGCACTCCTTGGATCGGTGTAGAAAGGTAAGCCAGGTAACAATGTGGGAGGTGTGGCTGGGCAGACCCTCCTGAGTATGAGGGTAATGAGTAACTCTGTGAATGTGTTATCTAATGAACATTCAGCCAGAGAACCAAGTCAGCAGAGCTGCTTTAGAGCCAGAGAAACAGGTCAGCAGAGCTGCTTTAGAGCAAGAGAACCAGGTTAGCAGAGCTGCTGTAGAGCATGAGAACCAGGCCAGCAAAGCTGCTTTCCAGCCAGAGAACTAGATCGGGAGAGCTGTTCTAAAGCCAGAGAACCAGGTCAGTAGAGCCGTTCTATAGCCTAAGTACCAGGTCAGCAGAGCTGCTTTAGAGCCAGAGAAACAGGTCAGCAGAGCTGCTGTAGAGCCTGAGAACTAGGTGAGCAGAGCTGCTTTAGAGCCAGACAACCAGAGCAGCAGCACTGCTTTAGAGCCAGAGAACCAGGTCAGCAGAGCTGCTTTAGAGCCATAGAACCAGGTCAGCAGAGCTGCTTTAGAGAGGGAGAACCTGGTCATCAGAGCTGCTTCAGAGCCATAGAACCAGGTAAGCCAAGCTGCTTCAAGCCTGAGAACCATGTCAGCAGAGCCGTTGTAGAACAAGAGCACCAGGTCAGCAGAGCTGCTCTAGAGCTTGAAAACCAGGCCAGCAAAGCTGCTTTAGAGCCAGAGAACTAGGTCAGGAGAGCTGTTCTAAAGCCAGAGAACCAGGTCAGTAGAGCCGTTCTATAGCCTAATAACCAGGTCAGCAGAGCTGCTTTAGAGCCAGAGAACCAGGTCAGTAGAGCCGTTTTATAGCCAGAGAACCAAGGTCATCAGAGCCGTTCTTTAGCCAGAGAACCAGGTCAGCAGAGCTGCTCCAGAGCAGGAGAACCAGGTCAGCAGAGCTGCTGTAGAGCCTGAGAACCAGGTCATCAGAGCTGCTGTAGAGCCAGAGAACCAGGTCAGCAGAGCTACTCTAGAGGCAGAGAACCAGGTCAGCAAAGCTGCTGTAGAGCCAGAGAACCAGGTCAGCAGTGCCAATCTATAGCCAGGGAACTAGGTCAGCAGAGTTGCTTTAGAACCAGAGAATCAGGTCAGCAGAGCAGTTCCATAGCCAGAGAACCAGTTCAGCAGAGCGTTCTATAGCCAGAGAACCAGATCAGAAGAGCCGATGTAGAGCCAGAGAACCAGGTCAGCAGAGCTGCTCCAGAGCAGGAGAACCAGGTCAGCAGATCTGCTGTAGAGCCATAGAACCAGGTAAGCCAAGCTGCTTCAGAGCCTGAGAACCAGGTCAGCAGAGCCGTTGTAGAACAAGAGCACCAGGTCAGCAGAGCTGCTGTAGAGCCAGAGAACCAGGTCAGCATAGCCATTCTATAGCCAGAGAACCAGGTCAGCAGAGTTGCTTTAGAACCAGAGAATCAGGTCAGCAGAGCCGTTCCATAGCCAGAGAACCAGTTCAGCAGAGCGTTCTATAGCCAGAGAACCAGATCAGAAGAGCCGATGTAGAGCCAGAGAACCAGGTCAGCAGAGCTGCTCCAGAGCAGGAGAACCAGGTCAGCAGATCTGCTGTAGAGCCAGAGAACCAGGTCAGCAGAGCTGCTCTAGAGCCAGAGAACCAGGTCAGCAGAGCTGCTTTAGATCCAGAGAAATAGGTCAGCAGAGCTGCTTTAGAGCTAGAGAACCAGGTCAGCAGAGCTGCTGTAGAATCTGGTAACCAGTTCAGCAAATCCGTTCTATAGCCAGAGAACCAGGTCAGCGGATCCGTTCTATAGCCTGAGAACCAGGTCAGCAGAGCTGTTCCATAGCCAGATAACCAGGTCAGAGGAGCCGTCGTAGAGCCAGAGAACCAGGTCAGCAGAGCTGCTCCAGAGCCGGAGAACCAGGTCAGCAGAGCTGCTGTAGAGCCAGAGAAAAAGGTCAGCAGAGCTGCTTTAGAGCGGGAGAAACAGGTCAGCAGAGCTGCTGTAGAGCCAGAGAACTAGGTCAGCAGAGTTGCTCTAGAGGCAGAGAACCAGGTCAGCAGAGCTGCTGTAGAGCCAGAGAACCAGGTCAGTAGAGCTGCTTTGGAGCCTAAGAACCAGTTAACCAGCTCAGCAGAGCTGCTCTAGAGGCTGAGAACCAGGTCAGCAGAGCTGCTTTAGAGCCAGAGAACCAGGTCAGCAGAGCTGCTTTAGAGCCAGAGAACCAGGTCAGCAGCGCTGCTGTAGAGCCTGAGAACTAGGTCAGCAGAGCTGCTTTAGAGCCAGACAAACAGAGCAGCAGAACTGATTTAGAGCCAGAGAACAAGGTCAGCAGAGCTGCTTTAGAGCCATAGAACCAGGTCAGCAGAGCTGCTTTAGAGAGGGAGAACCAGGTCATCAGAGCTGCTTCAGAGCCATAGACCCAGGTAAGCCAAGCTGCTTCAGAGCCTGAGAACCAGGTCAGCAGAGCCGTTGTAGAGCCAGAGCACCAGGTCAGCAGAGCTGCTGTAGAGCCATAGAACAAGGCCAGCAGAGCTGTTCTAGAGTCAGAAAACCAGCTCAGCAGAGCTGCTTTAGAGGCAGAGAACCAGGTCAACAGAGCTGCTTTAGAGCCAGAGAACCAGGTCAGCAGTTGTGCTTTAGAGCCAGGGAACCAGGTCAGCAGAGCTGCTGTAAAGCGAGAGAACCAGATCAGCAGAGCTGCTTTAGAGCCAGATAACCAGGTCAGCAGAGCTGCTTTAGAGCGTAGAACTAGTTCAGTAGAGCTGCTTTAGAGGCAGAGAACCAGGTCAGCAGGGCTGCTGTAAAGCCAGAGAAAGCAGGTCAGCAGAGCTGCTTTAGAGCCAGAGAACCAGGTCAGCAGAGCTGCCGTAAAGGCAGAGAAAACAGGTCAGCAGAGGTGCTGTAAAGCCAGAGAACCCAGGTCAGCAGAGCTGCTTTAGAGCCAGAGAACCAGGTCGCAGATACGTTGTAAAGCCAAAGAATCAGGTCAGCAGAGCTGTTCTAGAGCCTAAGAAGCAGGTCAGCAGAGCTGCTCTAGAGGCAGAGAACCAGATCAGCAGAGCTGCTGTAAAGCCTTAGAATAATACTTCTGATTTGAATGAACAATCACAGTCCTTGGATCAGTGTAGAAAGGTAATCCAGGGGAGGAGCCAAGCTCGCGTCCGAGATGGCCGCGTTTTAGCTCGGCTCCGTTCGCTTTCCTGTCTGGAACGTCTATCCTGTGTTTTATCCTGCCCCGGGAAGTATTCTTTGATAGACTATGGAACTATGACATTTCACAGGCACTTACCGTTTGATCCGTTTGTTCCTGGGTGCCGCGGATCCTGGGCTGCACCCTTGTCTGCTTCGGGGCCTCCGGAGCGAGCGGGCCTGACACTCCTTGGTGGCGCCCGGGCGGGGCGGAGCGCTGTGGCCGGCCCTTGGTGGCGGTGTGGGTTCGGTCGGAGAGGCCGATGTGCAATTAGACCGATTACGGCTATCCGGGCCTGATCAGGCGGTCCTGCGGCCTGGTGTTGGGGCGCTGCCTTCCATGGACGGGGTTGACCGTGTATGTGGCCCGTCTCCCCTTTGTTCTCCGGTCCGGCCATTTTGAGTCCCTCCGCCCGGACTCAGAGAACGGAGCCGGTAGCGTGTGGGGAGCCGGCGACCCGCCTTCTTCTGGTGGCCCCCCTTCCTGCTCTGGTGGTGCCTCTGCTGGTGGTCGGCTGTATCCTGTTTGCCCCGCTGGTGTCCGGACGGGGGTCGGAGTTTGCCGCGGCCCCGCCGGGCTTCTAAGATGGCGGCCGACCCCATGTCTCTCGGACTGGCCGAGACTGGCGACGCTGATCCGCCGCATGGCACGTTTGCTGAATACCGTAAAGGTGAGCCTACACTTGGCGATATCCTTGCCGCCTTGCGCTCCTGGAGTGCTCCCATGACCGCGCCTATCATTGACCTGGAGGAGGATCATTTTGCCGGGCCTGCCGAGCCCCCCCCGGTGTGTGCGGCTTCATCTCTGTTGTGTGCTGCTGGAACTTTCCTGGAGGTCGTGGGCCCGGCGGCTGCCGTTGGTGTGGGTGTGCGGATGTCCGCTGCCCTCCTTCATCCTGTGCTCCCCCCTGTACAGGGGGTCCGCCGGCCGGGTCCCGTCCGGACCGGCCTTGTTGGATCTCCCTTTCCCTTTTTGCCTCGAATGGCCGAACGAAGATCCTGTCATTGCTCCGCCGGATCGGCTTCCCTCATATTGTCGTCGGAACTGTGCCTGCATTGCCTGAAGTGGTTGCCGTCCTTTCCGGTTCATCCGGGTCACAATCGATATGACTTGTGTGGATTGCCGATCGGACTCCCTGTTATTCACCTCCTGTTCCACATGATCTGGTTCCTTGTGCGTTGGACGACTACAGCTTGGGATAAACAAGGACAGGGTTGAGATGAACTTGCCTCGTGGACTGTTATCTTGCGGTATGATCGGATGATCCGTTTGTAACTGTATGACTATGTTCGATTCTCCTTCGTGTTCCTGGAGCTTATCCTTGTGCTTATTATCTTCCCGTGGGTTCTGCGTATTTTCGGACGGGAGGGTGGGAGCTGATGGGGTTTTGATTATATGGCTCCTCTCCCGTTGCTACTTCCCTGTTTTCCCTTCTTTTTTTGTCTTTGTGGTTCTTGCTTACTTTTATCTCTTCTATATTTCGGGTTCTGATTAGGGCGACAGGCACGCTGCCGGGGGGTAGGCCATAGCCTTCTGCAGGGGTGCAGGGTGGGATGTCCGGGGTGGGGGGGGAGTCTGTTGTATTGTGTTTTCCCCTCATTCCTTTTTTGGTTCTATGGCTCTTATGTATCCCCTTTTTTCGAGACGCAGTGTCGGCATGTGGCCCCCTGGGGTGTTTTTGCTAGCATGGGCCTTCTGGTATTCCTGCCGTCACGGTTTACTACGCATTCATTCCTCCTGTTACCACTGGTTCCATGTGCTGATCTATTCTTGAGTGCTTCGTTAGCCGTGGGGCGCGTGCAGTGATGCTGCGTTCTTACTTCTCCCCCCTTTTTTTCCTATGTCTTTTCCCCCCCTTTTTTTCCCCTCTCCCCCTTTTTCTTTCCTCCCCTGGGTTGTTGTGGCAGAGGGCTCTTTGTTTTGCAAGCCTATTTTTAGTTCTGTGTATTATTGTGTGTTTTCGTAGTGGTGGGAGGGCGCTGGGCAGCGATTGCAATTGCTTATTACTGTGGGACTCACGTTCTGACTTTGCCAAAATGTACCTGTTCTTTTTGAATTTTCCTGTGTTCGATACTGCTGCTTGTTCGCGGCCCACCACGGCCCTCTGGACTTTACGGATTGCCCTTATTCTGAGACACCCTTTCTTCTATTATAAAATCAACCTTCTCTCATCCTGTACGTGATGGTTGCTCGGTGGCTTCTTGCCTTTGCTTCTCATATGGATTGCTGTGATGTCCTGTGGGAGCTTCTGTATTGCCTGCTATGTTTCTTTTATTGTGGTGGCCGGCCGGATGGGTTGTAGGCCCGTATCTGTGAGCGCTTTCTGTACAATAAAGGTTTTAAAAAAAAAAAAAAAAAAAAAAGAAAGGTAATCCAGTTAACTATGTGGGTAGGTGCTACTGGGTAGACCCTCCTGAGTATGAGGGTAATGAGTAACTCTGTGAATGCATTATCCCAACTGTGGGCAACATCACCTAGCTGCACTCTGAAGTAATGTTCAATAAAGGTCGACCAAATTCATAAATCTTCATAATATGCTTTTTATTTTTGTTTTGTTTCATCGCTTCATTCAATTCTTCATAATTATGATTACTTTCATCATATTATTTCTTTGTATGCCCAATGCATTTCGGGGCTTGCCCTTCTTCAGGGGACGTTTTCATCTGTTATAAGTAGAATACACAGCCAATCAAGATATCATTCAATATACATTATAGGAATATTCCCATATTTATAGGTGCACACAGGTTGTTTCAATAAAAACATGTTATTTACTAGTGCTTTTGGTGAAACAAATGCTGTTCAATAAAGTTGGTTGAAGCTTAGTTTTTCACTTTCAACGTGTGTAGCTTAAAAGAGTGCATGGAAAAGATATTGTGAGCTGTATTAAAACTAGAAACTCAACCTCGTGAAAAAGTGAACGGGACATGCGTAAATGGGACGTGAAAAGTGTCAAAGAACCAAACGTTCTAAAACAAATGGAAGAAAAAAACAGAAGAAAAAACGCTTACTATACAAAGTCAATTTGCTCTTATAAATTCCATTGAATCACGAGAATTATTTTGAAACGTGATCAAGAACCTAAAAAAATTGAAAAAATAATATCGTAGGTTACGACTGGGTGCAAGTGCGTTTAGACGTTCCTATGTAAAAAGAGCATACGAGAAACTTACGGGAAGGAAATTCAAAGAATACACGGGGTTCCGTTCTGCCGTTGCGGTTTTACAAGCTGTCAAAAGTGAAAGAGAGTGATGTCTTACAAGCCGATCTCTGGCGAACAATATCTCGTTAACCAGTATATTCCCGTGCAATGTTCATTAGAACAAACTCATGCTTACTTCTAAATGGTGCCGTAGCGTTCCTTCTCAGGACCCTCCATCGCTTTCAAAGTCAGAGAACACATCGCTGGAATATATCATATTACGTCAGTGCGATGTACATGGAAATGGAAAAAATACTGTTGCGAATCGGTTAAAAACACGCGAGTTGAAATAATCGAAAACTATAAAACTGAGGTCAAAGCCAAATAATAAACCTGAGTGATCAGACGTGTGAATGTAAAATTGCACCTAAGAGTAAAAGATATAGAGGGATAAAATGAGCGCGAAGCGTATATACGAACTTCAAACAATGAATAACGTGACGTGTGCAAGACGTGACCGGGATCCTGAGTGAAAAGATGAGGTGTGAAATGATGTACTTTTTGGCTAAAGGCAAAAAGATAGAGCACATGTCCAAAGTGCACAATAGTCTTCATACTGAAAAAACCATGTATCAAAGAGATGTGCCAAGAAATATTACTTATCACGATAATAAACTATCATACTTGTGCAAACTGGGTACTAACTGGATATTCAAACAACTTCTATACAAGTCAACGAAAGAATCAAACAATATAAAACTGTCATTCTTGTGTAAACTGGATATTTAAGTGAACTTCTGCACACATGTAAATCTTTATGTTCAATAAATTCATCAAAGTCAGACTTGGAACAATATTACATGCTCTACGGAGGTGAAAAATGCTGGTACTTTGAATGGTTAAAGGAAACAGTGTAAGACCATACGTTCATAGAGTCCATTAGGGTGAACAGTATTAAGAAAATTAATCCAATGCACTTCTCTGCGTAGTAGATGCTGCATGTTATCTCTTCCTGGGAGTACTTTGATTTGTTCCAATACTAAAAAACTTAACTAACTCTGATTGTGGTTGTGAGTGTTGCAGTGACCGGCCAAGGGAGATTTAGAATATTTAGTGCGGACATTGCCTTTGTGTTCAATTAGGCGTGTCTTTATTTTTCGCTCCGTTTTGCCCACATAGGCCAATTCACATGGGCATTTGATCACGTAGATCAGATTGCTGCTGTCACAGGTTGCTGTAACTTTCAATTTAATGGGTGTTCCTTTGTTACGATGCATGATTTGATTTCCCTTTATTACTGCGTTGCAATTGCCACAATAGTGTCACGGTAATGTCACTTTGTATGACTGTATTTTTGTGTCCTCTGCCTGATTAAGGATTTATTTAATTTTCGTCGTACCCAGATATGCAAATCTTGGTGACTTTGCGAAAATTCAATTGAAATCCTCCTCCATTGTAAGTAGTGGCCAGCGTTTTAGTGTAATTTTCTTGATGTTGAAACGTTTGGTAGAATATTTCAAAATAAATGTCATTCTGGGTTTCTCAGGCGGTTTTTGTGTGGGTGTGAGTAATCATTCTCGTTCAATGTTGGTTATTTTAGTTACAGGTTCTTCCAAGATGTTAGCAGAATAGTGTTGGTCTCTGAATTTCCCAATGGTGGTGTGCATGCTTTCTTCGAATTGCTCCTTTGTGGGTGAAATTCTTTTGAGTCGTAATAATTGTGGGTAGGGTAGATGTTTTTTTAGGGCGGGCTGGTGGAAGCTTTTGAAGTGCAGAAGGGTATTTCTGTCTGTAGGTTTGGTATGCACCATGGTCTTTAATACCGTTTACATGGTGAACCGTCACGTCCAGGAAAGTTATTACATCCTTGTTGATGGTATGCTTAAAACCTATTCTGTCATTGACCTGGTTGAAGTTCTCAATGGCTTGAATCAAAGCAGATTCTATTCCCTTCCATAGAATGAAGATATCATCTATGTGTCTTTTGTATAACAATAGGTTTTCTACCCATTCTGGTTGGTTGAAAATGTGGTCTTGTTCAAATCGATACATGAAGATGTTGGCGTACGCCGGTGCTGCAGAATTCCCCATGGAGGTACCAGATGCTTGGATAAAATATACATTTTGCCATTCAAAGTAACTATGGTAAAGTGTGAAATGGAGAAGATCCATTAAAAATACCTTTAAATCCTGGTCTTCATTGGTCGTCATTAGAAAAGACTCCACTGCTTCCAATCCGAGATCATGGGGAATAGATGTATAAAGTGATTTGACGTCTATGGCACATAGAATCATGTTTGCCATAAATTTAGATTGATTGCCTTTCAAGATGTTTAAGAAGTTCGTGGTATCCTTTATGTACATTGTCATGTTTTGTACAATTGGCTGCAGATGCTTATCCAGATATTTAACTATTGTATGTATGGTATTGATGGTTGAGACTATAGGTCTACATGGAGGCTTGGTAGGATGCTTATGTATTTTAGGAATCATGTACACATAAGGTATCGCCAGGTTGGTTTTAATTAGGAATTCTTTTTCCTTGTGGCCAATGGTTCATTCACTTACAGCTCTATCAATAATGTTGCATAACACTCGAGTGAACTCTTTCGGGCGGATCTGTATTCACCTTGGTGTAGGTGTTGGTGTCATGAATATGCTCATTGACGTTCAGTGAGTAAAGTTGTGTGTCCATAATCACCATTGCTCCACCTTTGTCTGCTTGTCGTATGGTAATGGATTTGTTGTTGGCGAGTTGTTTTAGTGCCCCTTGTTCCTTTCTGGTGAGATTCGTGGCCTTAGAGTTGTGTTGTTTAAAAATACTTTCTATATCTTTTGAAACCACTTATTCAAAAGCATCCAATACCTTGTGACTCATCGGTGGCATAAATTTGCTTTTCTTCTTTAACCCCATCAATGTATCTGTAACTTGATATTTGGGTTTTTCAACTATGTTGGTAAAAAAATGTCGTAATCTTCAAGATCTGATGAATTTGTAAATGGCTACTTGAGCCTCCAATGAGTTGGAAAGTTAGGTGGAAACGTATGATGAGCCTTTTTGCAAAACCTTTAATTGGAAGTTGGTAATTTCTTGTTTAGATATGTTGATAACTAGGTTTTTTGACTTCTCGTGTTCTTTGCAACTGAGTCGTGTTGTCCGATTTCTCCTTCTGCTCCCCATCCTGGTTCTTCTGGTCTCGTTAGACCTGTTCCCAAAAAAGGAACACTGTAAGTTGGTTGATGTAGATGGTCTATCACTTTCTAGTCTCCCCAACGAAGGTCTCTCAAATGAGGGTCGCTCAAATGGGGGTCTCCTTCTGGCTTGTGAATCATCTGAGGAGGATGTGTCATCTGTTGAACTGCCTTTGTTTTTCTGCTGTCTGCGTTTTGCGTAAATGTCGGCCCAACTGTACACTACCCCTACTTTGTAGTCCAACGTGTCTCTTTTGAATTTCCTGATCTTTCTTTCATTGATTTCTTTTGTATATGTTTCCAGTTGTTTATTGATGTCATCCAGTACTTCATCCAATTCCTCCTTAGTTAAACTCCCATCCAGTTGTTCTTTTAGTTGTTGAGTTTCTTTATTCAATTCTTTGATTAGTTTTGCTAACTCTTCAATGATTAATAAGATGAGATCTAGAGAACAGTTGTTGAGTATTGCTTGCCACCTTTCTGTAAATCGAGGATTATTGAGTGTGCTGGTGTGTAATCTTTGGTTTACGATATTCTTTGACATGTAAAGAAGTTGCTTAATGTTGCTTTGTTTCGTGCCAGGGCTTTTACTGACGAATTCTGTTGTCTCTATCAATGAATACATTCTCTGTGTATCTGCTTCTGAGTATCGGAAACTTTCTGCCCTTTGTTCGGTTAGATTAGAAATTTCCTTGTATTGCATTTTTGCAGGCTTTTGTTTTTGGTGGGTGCATAGTTCAGTGTTACTCAGTCTTTGGTAAATAATACTTCTGATTTGAATGAACAATTGCACTCCTTGTATCGGTGTAGAAGGGTAAGCCAGGTAACAATGTGGGAGGTGTGGCTGAGTAGACCCTCCTGAGTATGAGGGTAATGAGTAACAGAGCTGCTTTAGAGCCAGAGAAGCAGGTCAGCAGAGCTGCTTTAGAGCCAGAGAACGAGGTTAGCAGAGCTGCTGTAGAGTGTGAGAACCAGTTCACCAGAGCTGCTCTAGAGGCAGAGAACCAGGTCAACGGAGCTGCTCTAGAGGCAGAGAACCAGGTCAGGAGAGCAGCTGTAGAGGCAGAGAACCAGGTAAGCAGAGCTGCTGTAGAGCCTGAGAACCCTAGTCAGCAGAGCTGATTTAGAGGGAGAGAACCAGGTCAGCAGAGTTGCTTTAAAGCCAGAGAACCAGGTCAGCAGAGCTGCTTTAGAGCCAGAGAACCAGGTTAGCAGAGCTGCTGTAGAGTGTGAGAACCAGTTCACCAGAGCTGCTCTAGAGGCAGAGAACCAGGTCAGCGGAGCTGCTCTAGAGGCAGAGAACCAGGTCAGCAGAGCTGCTGTAGAGCCAGAGAACCAGGTCAGCAGAACCATTCTATAGCCAGAGAACCAGGTCAGCAGAGCCGTTAGATAGCCAGGGAACCAGATCAGAAGAGCCGTTGTAGAGCCAGAGAACCAGGTCAGCAGAGCTGCTCCAGAGCAGGATAACCAGGTCAGCAGAGCCATTCTATAGCCAGAGAACCAGGTCAGAAGAGCCATCGTAGAGCCAGAGAACCTGGTCAGGAGAGCTGCTCCAGAGCCTGAGAACCAGGTCAGCAGAGCTGCTGTAGAGCCAGAGAACCAGGTCAGCAGAGCCGTTCTATAGCCAGAGAACCAGGTCAGCAGAGCTGCTTTAGAGCCAGAGAACCAGGTCAACAGAGCCATTCTAAAGCCAGAGAAACAAGTCAGAAGAGCCGTCGTAGAGCCAGAGAACCTGTTCAGGAGAGCTGCTCCAGAGCCTGAGAACCAGGTCAGCAGAGCTGCTGTAGAGCCAGAGAACCAGGTCAGCAGAGCCGTTCTATAGCCAGAGAACCAGGTCAGCAGAGCTGCTTTAGAGCCAGAGAACCAGGTCAACAGAGCCATTCTATAGCCAGAGAACCAGGTCAGCAGAGTTGTTTTATAGCCAGAGAATCAGATCAGAAGAGCCGTTGTAGAGCCAGAGAACCAGGTCAGCAGAGCTGATCCAGAGCAGGAGAACCAGGTCAGCACAGCTGCTGTAGAGCCAGAGAACCAGGTCAGCAGAGGTGCTTTAAGCCAGAGAAACAGGTCAGCAGAGCTGCTTTAGAGCCAGAGACCCAGGTCAACAGAACTGCTGTAGAGCCGGAGAACCACGTCAGCAGAGATGCTGTAGAGCTAGAGAAGCAGGTCAGCAGAGCTGCTCTAGCGGCAGACAACCAGGTCAGCAGAGCTGCTGTAGAGCCAGATAACCAGTTCAGCAAAGCTGTTCTATTGCCAGAGAACCAGGTCAGCAGAGCCATTCTATAGCCAGAGATCCAGGTCAGCAGAGCTGGTATATAGCCAGAGAACCTGGTCAGAAGAGCCGTCGTAGAGCCAGAGAACCAGGTCAGAACAGCTGCTCCAGAGCCGGAGAACCAGGTCAGCAGAGCTGCTGTAGATCGAGAGAACCAGGTCAGCAGATCTGCTTTAGAGCCAGAGAAACAGGTCAGCAGAGCTGCTTTAGAGCCAGAGAAGCAGGTCAGCAGAGCTGCTGTAGAGCCAGGGGACCAGGTCAGCAGAGCTGCTTTAGAGCCAAAGAACCAGGTCAGCAGGGCTGATGTAAAGCCAGAGAACCAGGTCAGCAGAGCTGCTTTAGATCCACTGAACCAGGTCAGCCGAGCTGCTTTAGAGCCAGAGAACCAGGTCAGCAGAGCTGCTTTAGAGCCATAGAGCCAGATCAGCAGAGCTGCTGTAGAGCCAGAGAACCAGGTCAGCAAAGCCATTCTATAGCCAGAGAACCAGGTCAGCAGAGCCGTTGTAGAACCAGGTCAGCAGAGCTGCTTTAGAGCCTAAGAAACAGGTCAGCAGAGTCTTGCCAGTGTCAGAGAACCAGGTCAGCAGAGCTGCTCTAGAGACAGAGAACCAGGTCAGCAGAGCTGCTTTAGAGCCAGAGAACCAGGTCAGCAGAGCTGCTGTAGAGCCAGAGAACCATGTCAGCAGAGCTGTTGTAGAGCCTGAGAACTAGGTCAGCAGAGCTGCTTTACAGCCAGACAACCATGGCAGCACAGCTGCTTTAGAGCCAGAGATCCAGGTCAGAAGAGCTGCTTTAGAGCCATAGAACCAGGTCAGCAGAGCTGCTTTAGAGAGGGAGAACCAGGTCAGCAGAGCTGTTGTAGAGCCAGAGCACCAGGTCAGCAGAGCTGCTGTAGAGCCATAGAACCAGGTCATCAGAGCAGTTCTAGAGCCCGAGAACCAGGTCAGCAGAGCTGCTTTAGAGCCAACGAACCAGGTCAGCAGGGCTGCTGTAAAGCCAGAGCACCAGGTCAGCAGAGCTGCTTTGGAGCCACTGAACCAAGTCAGCAGAGCTGCTTTAGAGCCAGAGAACCAGGTCAGCAGAGCTGCTTTAGAGCCATAGACCCAGGTCAGCAGAGCTGCTTTAGAGGCAGAGAACCAGGTCAGCAGAGTTGCTGTAAAGCCAGAGAAAGCAGGTCAGCAGAGGAGCTTTAGAGCCAGAGAACAAGGTCAGCAGAGCTGCTTTATAGCCATAGAACCAGGTCAGCAGAGCTGCTCTAGAGCCTAAGAAGCAGGTCAGCAGAGCTGCTCTAGAGGCAGAGAACCAGGCCAGCAAAGCCATTCTATAGCCAGAGAACCAGGTCAACAGAGCCGTTGTAGAGCCAGTCAGCCAGGTCAGCAGAGCTGCTTTAGAGCCTAAGAAACAGGTCAGCAGAGTCATGCCAGTGCCAGAGAACCAGGTCAGCAGAGCTGCTCTAGAGACAGAGAACCAGGTCAGCAGAGCTGCTTTAGAGCCAGAGAACCAGGTCAGCAAAGCTGTTGTAGAGCCAGAGAACCATGTCAGCAGAGCTGTTGTAGAGCCAGAGAACCAGGTCAGAAGAGCTGCTTTAGACCCATAGAACCAGGTCAGCAGAGCTGCTTTAGAGAGGGAGAACCAGGTCAGCAGAGCTACTTTAGAGCCATAGAACCTGGTAAGCAGAGGTGCTTTAGAGCCTGAGAACCAGGTCAGCAGAGCTGTTGTAGAGCCAGAGCACCAGGTCAGCAGAGCTGCTGTAGAGCCGTAGAACCAGGTCATCAGAGCAGTTCTAGAGCCCGAGAACCAGGTCAGCAGAGCTGCTTTAGAGCCAACGAACCAGGTCAGCAGGGCTGCTGTAAAGCCAGAGCACCAGGTCAGCAGAGCTGCTTTGGAGCCACTGAACAAAGTCAGCAGAGCTGCTTTAGAGCCAGAGAACCAGGTCAGCAGAGCTGCTTTAGAGCCATAGACCCAGGTCAGCAGAGCTGCTTTAGAGGCAGAGAACCAGGTCAGCAGAGTTGCTGTAAAGCCAGAGAAAGCAGGTCAGCAGAGGAGCTTTAGAGCCAGAGAACAAGGTCAGCAGAGCTGCTTTATAGCCATAGAACCAGGTCAGCAGAGCTGCTCTAGAGCCTAAGAAGCAGGTCAGCAGAGCTGCTCTAGAGGCAGAGAACCAGGCCAGCAAAGCCATTCTATAGCCAGAGAACCAGGTCAGCAGAGCCGTTGTAGAGCCAGTCAACCAGGTCAGCAGAGCTGCTTTAGAGCCTAAGAAACAGGTCAGCAGAGTCATGCCAGTGCCAGAGAACCAGGTCAGCAGAGCTGCCCTAGAGACAGAGAACCAGGTCAGCAGAGCTGCTTTAGAGCCAGAGAACCAGGTCAGCAAAGCTGTTGTAGAGCCAGAGAACCATGTCAGCAGAGCTGTTGTAGAGCCAGAGAACCAGGTCAGCAGAGCTGCTTTAGATCCACTGAACCAGGTCAGCTGAGCTGCTTTAGAGCCAGAGAACCAGGTCAGCAGAGCTGCTTTAGAGCCATAGAGCCAGATCAGCAGAGCTGCTGTAGAGCCAGAAAACCAGGTCAGCAAAGCCATTCTATAGCCAGAGAACCAGGTCAGCAGAGCCGTTGTAGAACCAGGTCAGCAGAGCTGCTTTAGAGCCTAAGAAACAGGTCAGCAGAGTCTTGCCAGTGCCAGAGAACCAGGTCAGCAGAGCTGCTCTAGAGACAGAGAACCAGGTCAGCAGAGCTGCTTTAGAGCCAGAGAACCAGGTCAGCAGAGCTGCTGTAGAGCCAGAGAACCATGTCAGCAGAGCTGTTGTAGAGCCTGAGAACTAGGTCAGCAGAGCTGCTTTACAGCCAGACAACCATGGCAGCACAGCTGCTTTAGAGCCAGAGATCCAGGTCAGAAGAGCTGCTTTAGAGCCATAGAACCAGGTCAGCAGAGCTGCTTTGGAGAGGGAGAACCAGGTCAGCAGAGCTGCTTTAGAGCCATAGAACCTGGTAAGCAGAGGTGCTTTAGAGCCTGAGAACCAGGTCAGCAGAGCTGTTGTAGAGCCAGAGCACCAGGTCAGCAGAGCTGCTGTAGAGCCATAGAACCAGGTCATCAGAGCAGTTCTAGAGCCCGAGAACCAGGTCAGCAGAGCTGCTTTAGAGCCAACGAACCAGGTCAGCAGGGCTGCTGTAAAGCCAGAGCACCAGGTCAGCAGAGCTGCTTTGGAGCCACTGAACCAAGTCAGCAGAGCTGCTTTAGAGCCAGAGAACCAGGTCAGCAGAGCTGCTTTAGAGCCATAGACCCAGGTCAGCAGAGCTGCTTTAGAGGCAGAGAACCAGGTCAGCAGAGTTGCTGTAAAGCCAGAGAAAGCAGGTCAGCAGAGGAGCTTTAGAGCCAGAGAACAAGGTCAGCAGAGCTGCTTTATAGCCATAGAACCAGGTCAGCAGAGCTGCTCTAGAGCCTAAGAAGCAGGTCAGCAGAGCTGCTCTAGAGGCAGAGAACCAGGCCAGCAAAGCCATTCTATAGCCAGAGAACCAGGTCAGCAGAGCCGTTGTAGAGCCAGTCAGCCAGGTCAGCAGAGCTGCTTTAGAGCCTAAGAAACAGGTCAGCAGAGTCATGCCAGTGCCAGAGAACCAGGTCAGCAGAGCTGCTCTAGAGACAGAGAACCAGGTCAGCAGAGCTGCTTTAGAGCCAGAGAACCAGGTCAGCAAAGCTGTTGTAGAGCCAGAGAACCATGTCAGCAGAGCTGTTGTAGAGCCAGAGAACCAGGTCAGAAGAGCTGCTTTAGACCCATAGAACCAGGTCAGCAGAGCTGCTTTAGAGAGGGAGAACCAGGTCAGCAGAGCTACTTTAGAGCCATAGAACCTGGTAAGCAGAGGTGCTTTAGAGCCTGAGAACCAGGTCAGCAGAGCTGTTGTAGAGCCAGAGCACCAGGTCAGCAGAGCTGCTGTAGAGCCGTAGAACCAGGTCATCAGAGCAGTTCTAGAGCCCGAGAACCAGGTCAGCAGAGCTGCTTTAGAGCCAACGAACCAGGTCAGCAGGGCTGCTGTAAAGCCAGAGCACCAGGTCAGCAGAGCTGCTTTGGAGCCACTGAACCAAGTCAGCAGAGCTGCTTTAGAGCCAGAGAACCAGGTCAGCAGAGCTGCTTTAGAGCCATAGACCCAGGTCAGCAGAGCTGCTTTAGAGGCAGAGAACCAGGTCAGCAGAGTTGCTGTAAAGCCAGAGAAAGCAGGTCAGCAGAGGAGCTTTAGAGCCAGAGAACAAGGTCAGCAGAGCTGCTTTATAGCCATAGAACCAGGTCAGCAGAGCTGCTCTAGAGCCTAAGAAGCAGGTCAGCAGAGCTGCTCTAGAGGCAGAGAACCAGGCCAGCAAAGCCATTCTATAGCCAGAGAACCAGGTCAGCAGAGCCGTTGTAGAGCCAGTCAACCAGGTCAGCAGAGCTGCTTTAGAGCCTAAGAAACAGGTCAGCAGAGTCATGCCAGTGCCAGAGAACCAGGTCAGCAGAGCTGCTCTAGAGACAGAGACCCAGGTCAGCAGAGCTGCTTTAGAGCCAGAGAACCATGTCAGCAGAGCTGTTGTAGAGCCAGAGAACCAGGTCAGAAGAGCTGCTTTAGACCCATAGAACCAGGTCAGCAGAGCTGCTTTAGAGAGGGAGAACCAGGTCAGCAGAGCTACTTTAGAGCCATAGAACCTGGTAAGCAGAGGTGCTTTAGAGCCTGAGAACCAGGTCAGCAGAGCTACTCTAGAGGCAGAGAACCAGGTCAGCAGAGCTGCTGTAGAGCCAGAGAACCAGGTCAGCAGAGCCGTTCTATAGCCAGAGAACAAGGTCAGCAGAATTGCTTCAGAACCAGAGAATCAGGTCAGCAGAGCCGTACCATAGCCAGAGAACCAGTTCAGCAGAGCGTTCTATAGCCAGAGAACCAGATCAGAAGAGCAGATGCGGAGCCAGAGAGCCTGGTAACCAGTTCAGCAAATCCGTTCTATAGCCAGAGAACCAGGTCAGCAGATCTGTTCTATAGCCAGAGAACCAGGTCAGCAGAGCCACTCTATAGCCAGGGAACCAGGTCAGAAGAGCCGTCGTAGAGCCAGAGAACCAGGTCAGCAGAGCTGCTCCAGAGCCGGAGAACCAGGTCAGCAGAGCTGCTGTAGAGCCAGAGAAACAGGTCAGCAGAGATGCTTTAGAGCCAGAGAAACAGGTCAGCAGAGCTGCTGTAGAGCCAGAGAACTAGGTCAGCAGAGCTGCTCTAGAGGCAGAGAACCAGGGCAGCAGAGCTGCTGTGTAGCCAGAGAACCAGGTCAGCAGAGCTGTTTTAGAGCTTAAGAACCAGGTCAGCAGAGCCACACCAGTTAACCAGGTCAGTAGAGCTGCTCTAGAGGCTAATAACCAGGTCAGCAGAACTGCTTTAGAGCCAGAGAACCAGGCCAGCAGTGCTGCTTTAGAGCCAGAGAACCAGGTCAGCAGAGCTGCTGTAGAGCCTGAGAACTAGGTCAGCAGAGCTGCTTTAGAGCCAGACAACCAGAGCAGCAGAGCTGCTTTAGAGCCAGAGACCCAAGTCAGCAGAGCTGCTTTAGAGCCATAGAACCAGGTCAGCAGAGCTGCTTTAGAGAGGGAGAACCAGGTCATCAGAGCTGCTTCAGAGCCATAGAACCAGGTAAGCCAAGCTGCTTCAGAGCCAGAGAACCAGGTCAGCAGATCTGTTCTATAGCCGGAGAACCAGGCCAGCAGAGCCGTTCTATAGCCAGGGAACCAGGTCAGAAGAGCCGTCGTAGAGCCAGAGAACCAGGTCAGCAGAGCTGCTCCAGAGCCGGAGAACCAGGTCAGCAGAGCTGCTGTAGAGCCAGAGAAACAGGTCAGCAGAGATGCTTTAGAGCCAGAGAAACAGTTCAGCAGAGCTGCTGTAGAGCCAGAGAACTAGGTCAGCAGAGCTGCTCTAGAGGCAGAGAACCAGGTCTGAAGAGCTGCTGTGTAGCCAGAGAACCAGGTCAGCAGAGCTGTTTTAGAGCTTAAGAACCAGGTCAGCAGAGCCGCACCAGTTAACCAGGTCAGTAGAGCTGCTCTAGAGGCTGATGACCAGGTCAGCAGAGCTGCTTTAGAGCCAGAGAACCAAGAGAGCAGTGCTGCTTTAGAGCCAGAGAACCAGTTCAGCAGAGCTGCTGTAGAGCCTGAGAACTAGGTCAGCAGAGCTGCTTTAGAGCCAGACAACCAGAGCAGCAGAGCTGCTTTAGAGCCAGAGACCCAAGTCAGCAGAGCTGCTTTAGAGCCATAGAACTAGGTCAGCAGAGCTGCTTTAGAGAGGGAGAACCAGGTCACCAGAGCTGCTTCAGAGCCATAGAACCAGGTAAGCCAAGCTGCTTCAGAGCCTGAGAACCAGGTCAGCAGAGCTGTTAAAGAGCCAGAGCACCAGGTCAGCAGAGCTGCTGTAGAGCCATCGAACAAGGCCAGCAGAGCTGTTCTAGAGTCAGAGAACCACCTCAGCAGAGCTGCTTTAGAGGCAGAGAACCAGGTCAGCAGAGCTGCTTTAGAGCCAGAGAACCAGGTCAGCAGTTCTGCTTTAGAGCCAGAGAACCAGGTTAGCAGAGCTGCTGTAAAGCCAGAGAACCAGGTCAGCAGAGCTGCTTTAGAGCCAGAGAACCAGGTCAGCAGAGCTGCTTTACAGCCAGAGAACCAGGTCAGCAGACCTGCTTTAGAGCCGTAGAACCAGGTCAGCAGAGCTGCTTTAGAGCCGTAGAACCAGGTCAGCAGAGCTGCTGTAAAGCCAGAGAAACCAGGTCAGCACAGCTGCTTTAGAGCCAGAGAACCAGGTCAGCAGATCCATTGTAAAGCCAAAGAATCAGGTCAGCAAAGCTGCTCTAGAGCCTAAGAAGCAGGTCAGAAGAGCTGCTCTAGAGGCAGAGAACCAGGTCAGCAGAGCTGCTGTAAAGCCGGAGAATAATACTTCTGATTTGAATGAACAATCGCAGTCCTTGGATCGGTGTAGAAAGGTAATCCAGTTAACTATGTGGGTAGGTGCTACTGGGTAGACCCTCCTGAGTATGAGGGTAATGAGTAACTCTGTGAATGCATTATCCCAACTGTGGGCAATGTCACCTAGCTGCACACTAAAGTAATTTTCAATAAAGGTCGACCAAATTCATAAATCTTCATAATATGCTTTTTATTCTTGTTTTTGTTTCATCGCTTCATTCAATTCTTCATAATTATGATTACTTTCATCATATTATTTCTTTGTATGCCCAATGCATTTCGGGGCTTGCCCTTCTTCAGGGGACGTTTTCATCTGTTATAAGTAGAATACACAGCCAATCAAGATATCATTCAATATACATTACAGGAATGTTCCCATATGTATAGGTGCACACAGGTTGTTTCAATAAAAACATGTTATTTACTAGTGCTTTTGGTGAAACAAATGCGGTTCAATAAAGTTGGTTGAAGCTTAGTTTTTCACTTTCAACGTGTGTAGCTTAAAAGAGTGCATGGAAAAGATGTTGTGAGCTGTATTAAAACTAGAAACTCAACCTCGTGAAAAAGTGAACGGGACATGCGTAAATGGGACGTGAAAAGTGTCAAAGAACCAAACGTTCTAAAACAAATGGAAGAAAAAAACAGAAGAAAAAACGCTTACTATACAAAGTCAATTTGCTCTTATAAATTCCATTGAATCACGAGAATTATTTTGAAACGTGATCAAGAACCTGCTTCTGAGTATCGGAAAGTTTCTGCCCTTTGTTCGGTTAGATTAGAAATGTCCTTGTATTGCATTTTTGCAGGCTTTTGTTTTTGGTGGGTGCATAGTTCAGTGTTACTCAGTCTTTGGTAAATAATACTTCTGATTTGAATGAACAATTGCACTCCTTGTATCGGTGTAGAAGGGTAAGCCAGGTAACAATGTGGGAGGTGTGGCTGAGTAGACCCTCCTGAGTATGAGGGTAATGAGTAACAGAGCTGCTTTAGAGCCAGACAAACAGGTCAGCAGAGCTGCTCTAGAGGCAGAGAACCAGGTCAGCAGAGCTGCTGTAGAGCCAGAGAACCAGGTCAGCAGAACCATTCTATAGCCAGAGAACCAGGTCAGCAGAGCCGTTAGATAGCCAGGGAACCAGATCAGAAGAGCCGTTGTAGAGCCAGAGAACCAGGTCAGCAGAGCTGCTCCAGAGCAGGATAACCAGGTCAGCAGAGCCATTCTATAGCCAGAGAACCAGGTCAGAAGAGCCATCGTAGAGCCAGAGAACCTGGTCAGGAGAGCTGCTCCAGAGCCTGAGAACCAGGTCAGCAGAGCTGCTGTAGAGCCAGAGAACCAGGTCAGCAGAGCCGTTCTATAGCCAGAGAACCAGGTCAGCAGAGCTGCTTTAGAGCCAGAGAACCAGGTCAATAGAGAGAGCCATTCTAAAGCCAGAGAAACAAGTCAGAAGAGCCGTCGTAGAGCCAGAGAACCTGTTCAGGAGAGCTGCTCCAGAGCCAGAGAACCAGGTCAGCAGAGCTGCTTTAGAGCCAGAGAACCAGGTCAACAGAGCCATTCTATAGCCAGAGAACCAGGTCAGCAGAGTTGTTTTATAGCCAGAGAATCAGATCAGAAGAGCCGTTGTAGAGCCAGAGAACCAGGTCAGCAGAGCTGATCCAGAGCAGGAGAACCAGGTCAGCACAGCTGCTGTAGAGCCAGAGAACCAGGTCAGCAGAGGTGCTTTAAGCCAGAGAAACAGGTCAGCAGAGCTGCTTTAGAGCCAGAGACCCAGGTCAACAGAACTGCTGTAGAGCCGGAGAACCACGTCAGCAGAGATGCTGTAGAGCTAGAGAAGCAGGTCAGCAGAGCTGCTCTAGCGGCAGACAACCAGGTCAGCAGAGCTGCTGTAGAGCCAGATAACCAGTTCAGCAAAGCTGTTCTATTGCCAGAGAACCAGGTCAGCAGAGCCATTCTATAGCCAGAGATCCAGGTCAGCAGAGCTGTTATATAGCCAGAGAACCCGGTCAGAAGAGCCGTCGTAGAGCCAGAGAACCACGTCAGAACAGCTGCTCCAGAGCCGGAGAACCAGGTCAGCAGAGCTGCTGTAGATCGAGAGAACCAGGTCAGCAGATCTGCTTTAGAGCCAGAGAAACAGGTCAGCAGAGCTGCTTTAGAGCCAGAGAAGCAGGTCAGCAGAGCTGCTGTAGAGCCAGGGGACCAGGTCAGCAGAGCTGCTTTCGAGCCAAAGAACCAGGTCAGCAGGGCTGCTGTAAAGCCAGAGAACCAGGTCAGCAGAGCTGCTTTAGATCCACGGAACCAGGTCAGCCAAGCTGCTTTAGAGCCAGAGAACCAGGTCAGCAGAGCTGCTTTAGAGCCATAGAGCCAGATCAGCAGAGCTGCTGTAGAGCCAGAGAACCAGGTCAGCAAAGCCATTCTATAGCCAGAGAACCAGGTCAGCAGAGCCATTGTAGAACCAGGTCAGCAGAGCTGCTTTAGAGCCTAAGAAACAGGTCAGCAGAGTCTTGCCAGTGCTAGAGAACCAGGTCAGCAGAGCTGCTCTAGAGACAGAGAACCAGGTCAGCAGAGCTGCTTTAGAGCCAGAGAACCAGGTCAGCAGAGCTGCTGTAGAGCCAGAGAACCATGTCAGCAGAGCTGTTGTAGAGCCTGAGAACTAGGTCAGCAGAGCTGCTTTACAGCCAGACAACCATGGCAGCACAGCTGCTTTAGAGCCAGAGATCCAGGTCAGAAGAGCTGCTTTAGAGCCATAGAACCAGGTCAGTAGAGCTGCTTTAGAGAGGGAGAACCAGGTCAGCAGAGCTGCTTTAGAGCCATAGAACCTGGTAAGCAGAGGTGCTTTAGAGCCTGAGAACCAGGTCAGCAGAGCTGTTGTAGAGCCAGAGCACCAGGTCAGCAGAGCTGCTGTAGAGCCATAGAACCAGGTCATCAGAGCAGTTCTAGAGCCCGAGAACCAGGTCAGCAGAGCTGCTTTAGAGCCAACGAACCAGGTCAGCAGGGCTGCTGTAAAGCCAGAGCACCAGGTCAGCAGAGCTGCTTTGGAGCCACTGAACCAAGTCAGCAGAGCTGCTTTAGAGCCAGAGAACCAGGTCAGCAGAGCTGCTTTAGAGCCATAGACCCAGGTCAGCAGAGCTGCTTTAGAGGCAGAGAACCAGGTCAGCAGAGTTGCTGTAAAGCCAGAGAAAGCAGGTCAGCAGAGGAGCTTTAGAGCCAGAGAACAAGGTCAGCAGAGCTGCTTTATAGCCATAGAACCAGGTCAGCAGAGCTGCTCTAGAGCCTAAGAAGCAGGTCAGCAGAGCTGCTCTAGAGGCAGAGAACCAGGCCAGCAAAGCCATTCTATAGCCAGAGAACCAGGTCAGCAGAGCCGTTGTAGAGCCAGTCAACCAGGTCAGCAGAGCTGCTTTGAGCCTAAGAAACAGGTCAGCAGAGTCATGCCAGTGCCAGAGAACCAGGTCAGCAGAGCTGCTCTAGAGACAGAGAACCAGGTCAGCAGAGCTGCTTTAGAGCCAGAGAACCAGGTCAGCAAAGCTGTTGTAGAGCCAGAGAACCATGTCAGCAGAGCTGTTGTAGAGCCAGAGAACCAGGTCAGAAGAGCTGCTTTAGACCCATAGAACCAGGTCAGCAGAGCTGCTTTAGAGAGGGAGAACCAGGTCAGCAGAGCTACTTTAGAGCCATAGAACCTGGTAAGCAGAGGTGCTTTAGAGCCTGAGAACCAGGTCAGCAGAGCGGTTGTGGAGCCAGAGCACCAGGTCAGCAGAGCTGCTGTAGAGCCATAGAACCAGGTCATCAGAGCAGTTCTAGAGCCCGAGAACCAGGTCAGCAGGGCTGCTTTAGAGCCAATGAACCAGGTCAGCAGGGCTGCTGTAAAGCCAATGAATCACGTCAGCAGAACTGCTTTAGAGCCAGAGAACCAGGTCAGCAGAGCTGCTTTAGAGCCATAGACCCAGGTCAGCCTAGCTGCTTTAGAGGCAGAGAACCAGGTCAGCAGAGTTGCTGTAAAGCCATATAAATCAGGTCAGCAGAGGAGCTTTAGAGCCAGAGAACAAGGTCAGCAGAGCTGCTTTATAGCCATAGAACCAGGTCAGCAGAGCTGCTGTAAAGCCGCAGAAACCAGGTCAGCACCGCTGCTTTAGAGCCAGAGAACCAGGTCAGCAGAGCCATTGTAAAGCCAGAGAACCAGGTCAGCAGAGCTGCTCTAGAGCCTAAGAACCAGGTCAGCAGAGCTGCTCTAGAGGCAGAGAACCAGGTCAGCTGAGCAGTTGTAAAGCCAGAGAAACCAGGTCAGCAGAGCTGCTTTAGAGGAGATAACCATGTTTGCAGAGCTGCTTTAGAGCCACAGAACCAGGTCAGCAGAGCTGCTTAAGAGCCAGAGAACCAGGTCAGCAGAGCTGTATAGAGCCAGAGAACCAGGTCAGCAAAGCTGCTCTAGAGCCTAAGAAGCATGTCAGCAGAGCTGCTCTAGAGGCAGAGAACCAGGTAAGCAGAGCTGCTGTAGAGCCTGAGAACCCTAGTCAGCAGAGCTGATTTAGAGGGAGAGAACCAGGTCAGCAGAGTTGCTTTAAAGCCAGAGAACCAGGTCATCAGAGCTGCTCTAGAGCCAGAGAACCAGGTCAGCAGAGCTGCTTTAGAGCCATGGCACCAGGTCAAGATAGCTGATTTAGAGCCATAGAACCAGGTCAGCAGAGCTGCTGTAGCTCCTAACAACTAAGTCAGCACAGCTGCTCTAAAGCCAGAGAACTAGGTCATCAGAGCTGCTGTAGTAGAGCCAGAGAAACCAGGTCAGCAGAGTTGCTTTAGAGGGAGAGAACCAGGTCAGCAGAGCTACTTTAGAGTCCAGAGAACCATGCCAGGTGAGCTGCTTTAGAGCCAGAGAACCAGGTCAGCAGAGCTTCTCTAGCTGACACGGACTGACTGACACTGACTGACACTGACTGACACTGACTGACTGACACTGATTGACTGACACTGATTGACTGACACTGGCTGACTGACACTGGTTGACACTGATTGACTGACACAGACTGACTGCCACTGACTGCCACTGATTGACTAACACTGACTGACTGACTGACACTGACTGACTGACACTGACTGACTGACTTTGACTGACACTGTGTTAGGATTTAGTTGGCCTTACCTTCTCCCAGTCTTCTCTCTACGGGCATGCATTCACCGGTTACCAGGTCAGCTGGTGCAGCACATTTAAATCGGCGTGCTTTAAAAAGAAGCCTATAGCCAATCCTCTCCGCTTGGTTTCTACACCCGGTCGTATTACCCAGAAGGACTTTGTCTTTTCATCCGGTTATTCCAGTTGGTGCTGGGGCGCTTGGATTCCCATCTTCTGAAAGCGGTGTCTGCAGGACTGAGGGCATCGTTTTCTACATCCCTGGATCGTGAACTTTGCTGTTATAGTCCTGTGGGATACTCTTTTCTCATTCCTTTCGGCAACTTTGTACTGACTTGCGGGACGTTTTCATTCCAGTACGTGGCTGTGTATTGGAACCTCGGCTGAGGATTTCCTGGCAAGACTCTTCCTGGATTTTAGTAATCCTCTTAGGTCGTTATGTGATTTTCGGGTGTATTTTTGGATCTTGACTTCCCGGCAGCGTGTTTTGTATGTGGCCACAGTTTAAATTGTTTTCCTTTAAAGGGGAGCGTTTTCGGGTAATTTTTGATCACAGTGTTTTTTTTTATGTCGTTTGACTTTTTCTCCTGTGTGTTTGTCCTATGAGGCATGGAAAATGAATCTTTGTGGGAGTTATTTTTGTTTTTGACAAGGACATTACTCACTGCCTTTAAACTCGGATAGAGAGCGGCATCACAGAACAAAGACACGTAAGGAGGGTTACGGTGCTACTCATGCAAAACGTGTTTATGTGTGGCCATGGGGAGATTGACATATGCACTTTGTATACCTGATTTCTTGCTGTTTGTCTCCTATTCCAGGTGCAGGAGTTGCTAATCGCCTGTAAGAACTGAACAGGCAGAGCCCAGGCGTAGTGTTCTTATTTCCCCTTCCCATTTTCTCCCACCCTCTGTAGTTGTTTAGACGGAAAGTTCACTGTGTGTTGTTCAGTGATTGCTGTTGGGGCAGTGGTGGCGTACTGTGCGTATCCTCGCTTCCGCAGTGTTGGGCAAAGCCGGGCGGTAATCTGACGCACTGACTATCTGACACTGGCTGACACTGATTGACTGACACTGACTGACCCTGATTGACTGACACTGACTGACTGACACTGACTGACTGACACTGACTGACTTACACTGACTGACTGACACTTACACTGACTGTCACTGACTGACACTGATTGACTGACTTACTGACTGACACTGACTGACTGGCACTGACTGACACTGATTGACTGACAATGACTGACTGATACTGACTGACACTGTCACTGAATGAGTGACTGACACTGACTGACTGACACTGACTGACTGACACTGACTGACACTGACTGACACTGACTAACACTGACTAACACTGACTAACACTGACTGACTGGCATTGACTGACTGACACTGACTGACTGACACTGACTGACACTTACTGAAACTGACTGACTGACTGACACTGACTGACACTGACTGACACTGACTTACTGACACTGACTGATACTGACTGACTGATACTGACTGACTGACTGACACTGACTGACTCTGACTGTCTGACACTGACTGACTGACACTTACTAACACTGACTGACACTGACTGACACTGACTAACACTGACTGACTGACACTGACTGACAATGACTGACACTGACACTGACTGACAGACTGACTGATACTGACTGACTGATACTGACTGACTGACACTCACTGACTGACTCTGACTGACTGACACTGACTGACTGACACTGACTGAATTACACTGACTGACTGACATTGACTGACTGCCACTGACTGACTGACTCTGACTGACTGACACTGACTGGCTGACTGACACTAACTGACTCTGACTGACTGACACTGACTGACCGACACTGACTAATACTGACTGACATGATTGACACTGACTGACTGACACTGACTGACACTGACTAACACTGGCTGACAGACACAGACTGACTGACACTGACTGACTGACTGCCACTGACTGACTGCCACTTACTGACTGCCACTGCCTGACTGACACTGATTGACTGACTCTGACTGACTGACACTGACTGACTGACACTGACTGAAACTAACTGACTGACACTGACTGCAACTGACTGACTGACACTGACTGACATGACTGACACTGACATTATGACACTGACTGACACTGACTGACACTGACTGACACTGACTGACTGACATGGACTGACTGACACAGACTAACATTAGGTCTCACCTTTCATTAAGTTAAAATCATTTGCTTTGCTATACAATACCATTAGCAAAGCAAATGACTTAAACTTAATCAAAGGCAGGATGAATTGCATTTTCAATGTTTGTTTTCCTTTGTCATAAAGAAACTTCTGGCGTTGTTGACTCTTCTCTAGATTGGGATGAGCAGTGTCTCGCAACTTCCCAATGCGTAAATGAAGATGCTGGGTATAATCGAGGAGTTCCGAGCTGTAGTCTGTCTCCTTCTCCCAGTTCTCCTTTGTCATTTCTAGCAGGGTCCTGGGTTGTCTGCCGTAGAGCATCTCAAAAGAGGAACACCAAAGGCTGCTCTGGACCTGCCCTCGTATGACAAAGAGAGCAAGGGGAAGGAGTCGATCCCAGCCCTTTCCCTTCCCGGTCAACATCTTCTTTAAGATAAATTTTAGGATCCCATTAGGTTTTGGGTAGTTTTGCAGGCCCCAGAATGTCCTGCCAGTAGGCGGGAGTGGGCAAAAAAAAAAATCTGGTCACGGAGTTGCATCTTTCTCTGCCACTCTGTACAGAAGACCGTTAGTTGTTTGAAAGTGAGGGAAGACATGAGTAGCTCGGTTCTGGAGGTGGCGGGCTTCTTGCCATGTGTGGGAAAGGGTGGCGTCAGTCTTCTGGGCCCAGCAAAATTCCTTATCACTTTGCATAGGCCCTGGGACAATAGGGCCTTGGGTACTGCGGGGTTGGGGTTAGGACCAGCAAGGGTTTTTCTCTATATCGGATTGATGAATAGGGATTGGAAGTTGGGGTTGTCTGTACCAAGGATAAGATCCTCGGGCAGGGTTGACAGAACGCCTACTGTGACTAGGGAGAGTGGACCCCCTGGGCATTGAAGTGTTATTAAGGCCTTTGGATATGGGTGAACATCCCTGTGTACCCAGTGTATTAGCACCTGTTTCCCCGGCACCAGCTCTTCAGGCTTGACTAATTCCTGCTTAACCACTTACTGGCGACACCCTGAATTCAGGAAGGCCAACACGGAGGAACCATTAACACTAAGACTTACATAGAAACAGGTCCCCATTTCTTCCGTATACAAGAGTCTTCGGTAAATAGATTATGTCCATCGGCTCCTCCGTTATCTTCCGTGGACATGCCAGGGCAATATGGCCCCACTCCCTGCAGTCAAATCACTGCGGTCCTCAAAGCAGGGTGTTTTGGGGCTTTTGGATGAGCACTTTTTCAGGTTCCCGGATAGGTCTGAGTGCCTTTCGCAGAGTGGGCAGTGACTGTGGTGTTTTTTCTAGTTCTCAGGGGTTGAAACGTGATTGGGCCCTGGGGAAGGAGGTGGCCTTGTCCACCGCCTGTTCTACCGTAAGGTTAGCATGTTGTCATAACCAACGTTCGGTGTTGTACGGCAGGTATTCTAGGAACTGCTCTAAGCAGATGGACTTTATGATCTCATCCTTAGACCTATCGTCAGGTCTCAGCCACTTGTCTACTGCGAGCTTCAGCTTAAAGTAAAGAGTCTTAGGATTGTCGCTGGGCGCGCCTTTCTCTCTTCTGAATCTAAGCCCATAGGCTTCGGCGTCCATTTCCAGGTGGTCCAGAATTACCGCCTTGATCTCCTCACAGGGCGTGACACCACCTGAATTGGCGACCTGGTATGCCGCCTGAGCCTCCCCCGTGAGTAGGGGCGCAAGGAAAAAGACCACTTAACTAGGGGCCAGCCAGCCGCCCAGGCTACCCTTTCAAAATTCAATAAAATGCATCGGGGTCCTCCCAGGGGATGTATTTTTGCAGCGATATATTAGGAGTGGCCAAAGCACTTCGACAGGGTTTCTGGCCCTCTATTTCCATGGGTGAGTCATCGTCGGTCCTACATAGGGTCTCGACCTGGGCTTTCATGAAATCCTTAAGTATGTCCTGATCGGCCTGGGCGGAGTTCATCTGCCTTTTGACGGCCCACTCTAATGTTTTCTGTCCCTCCACTTTCTATTCCCGCCCACGTATTAGGCTTAGGTCAGGTACACGGGGTAGGCGTATTTAGAAACACCAGTTGAGTACGTTTAGTCAAATGTATATGTGTATATAATATATTTTATTCATTTTAAAACATCTTATGGCTTAGAAACCATATCAATGTTTTTACAGTATTATTTTATACTATTGCTTTTAATGTATGCACTTTACTTAGCTATAAGTATTGCAATAATATCGATCCATTTCTCTTGTATGAGAAAAGAGACTGATCAATAAATAACACCTTTTTATTGAACACGCCCGTCTCTTCCTTTTCTCCACAATCTGATGAGACTAAGAATGCACGTACTGACTGAGTAAAATAAATTGCCTTTTGTTCACACGACTCTCGAGATATACTCTTGATTAGGGGAGAGCAAAGTTGTCATGTTCTATGGTTGTCAGAAACTAAATCCCTTCTTGTCTAATCAGGGAAGTTAATTCCTTCCTGAACATTCGAGAAAGTTTCTAGTGAACTCTGAGCTAGCTGGCAAACCCAAAACTTTAAGTCTAGTATCGACAGTAGTAGACCTAGTTAACGTCTGGTCCAGGCCTTTACTGCTGTAGGTATTATTCCAATGCGCAGAGCCTATTGGGATGATAGGAACTACACTACAAGCCAAGGCCTGTTTGCTTCCATCAAGTCGCCGACACCGCCAACAGCGAGAAGCCTGCGTGGGACAGCTCGTGACCGACTCCTGGACGTCCTCGACTCCTCGTGTCCACGTGGCTGCAGAGAGAAGCTACACCTTGACGCCTGGTTGCACCCGACATCGCCTGGTTCCAATCTGGTTCCACGGTAGTCACTGGCTAGTGACTTTGAACATTGTCCCCTCTGCTTTCAGGTCTTCACCTCTTCAGATCCACCCTTGGATCCACCGGAACTCTTCACGTCGAGCCGCCTGCAGCATCTTCAGCTCCAAGCACCATCGACCTGCGTGATGAAACTCGACACTACTTCGACCCTGTGCACCCGCTTCCTGTGGGTGAGGTAACTCAGCTCCGCCGGTGTTCCCACACTGGTACACACCTCTAGTGTCTGTGTCTAAAGTTTCATCTTTCTAGGTCACTCGGAAGGTTCCTTAATAACTGACTTTGTAACTTTTACGCACCATTGACATTGCATTGGTATTACGTGCGCTTTCCGCACTGCACCCGAGTCCCGCGGGCCTTTCCCGACTTCTTCACTGCTAGTCCCGATCAGCTCCAGCGATTCCCCAGGCCCTAGGCCTCTTCACATTCCCCATAGTGGTTCTTATACCACTATTTTAGTATATGGTTTAGGTGGCCCCTAGGGCTCATCCATATTCGTGCAACTTTTGTGTATTTAAACTGTGTTTTGTTTTAACGCATTTGCTTCTGTGCTCATAAAGAGTATCAGGGATATTTGTAGAAATAAATATATATATATTTTCAATATATATCTGTGTGGTGTCCTTTCATTTGGTATTCAAGGGGATTGTGTATGGTAAAACAGCTTGCTTCACATGCCTTTACAGAGTTTAGCCTAAGACTGCTTAGTCCATGCTACCCCTAGGATAGCTTGTCTATAAGGTTGACTTTACAACCTGCACCATAAGGGTTGCTTGGCATGGTACAAGGTGATCACTAGAACTAGTGAGCATCATATACCAGGCCAACTTCTCACAATAGGGAAGTATACTGTCGCCAAGGGAGGGGACTTACATCTGGCTTTCATGGACTTAACCTCAGCCTTCGACCTTGTTAATAGTTCTAAGCTGTGGTAAATCCTTCGTGATATGGGACTAGACGCTGATCTGATCTCCTTCCTGGCTACCATTCATGACAATACAATGGCTGCAGTTCGCTTTAATAACTGACTCCTGGGCAGTAAAAAGAGGGGTTTGGCAGGGGTGCATATTGGCCCTTTTGCTGTTCACCCTCTATATTAATAAACTAGGGGATTCTTTAATAACCTGTTGTAAAGACATACCAAGAACTGGCACCAACATGATTCCCCCACTTCTGTATGCCAATGCTGTGGTTCTAGGGTCCAGAATAGCCAGGTGACTGCAACTACTTTTAAATTGTTTTATAGATTTCATGGACTCTTTGGATTCAATTACCGATTTTAAAAAATTGCACGCTATGACCATATGCTCTAGGCCAAATTTTATTGTGAGGGGGCCTAATTAACTCAAGTGTCTACCTTCCCATACCTAGGGTTACTCTTCGATGACCAATGCTCATGGTGTGCTCAACTCGCACTTAAGAAGAATGTTTTAACCAGAGCAGCAGGAGCAACATTAGATTTTGCGAAAAGAATAGGGTCAAAGCTGTTACCTGAGCTCCTGAAGGTCTATAACGTGAAGTGTATTCCTATGACCACTTATGGCAGTGACATTTGGGAATACAAAGAAGTGAAAGAAATTCAAGGGGCCAAGAACAATTTTATGTGCAATCTTCTTTCGGTCCCTGTATCCACCCCAATTTTTAATCTACATGAGGAGCTGGGAGTGGGTTATATCTCAGACCTGATTGACGCAGCACCACTCCTATGTTGGCTGAGAATTTGAGCTCAACCAACCCCTAATCTAAATCAATTTATTATCCTAGATTGTTAAGCCCTGGAGAAGGCATTAAATATTCCCTGGCTGAAATATTTCAAGGATCAGACTGAGAATCTTGGCTGCCCGATCTGTTTTTGTCCCCTATTCCCTTGGGTAAGTCCGCTAAGAGAGCATTTAAACAGCAGTTTCTAGACAGACGAACTGACCAACACTCCTGAGGCGGAAGCCGGGAGAGCGAACAGCGATTTTTTAAAATTTACTATTGTCGCTTGTTCTTTGTGGATATCTTTTAATCAAAACTCACCACGCCGCAGGGCACTTGAGCACCATATTCAGCACGGGCAGTGGATCTTAACGCTGCCGCGTAGCCTTAACCTGATTAATCCTCCCGACGCCAGCAGCGCGAGGCCTCAGGCCACGCCCCTTTTTAGGCCACGCCCCCTTGCGACGAGTATAAGACGCTGAATACAAGCGCCCTATACTTGAACTGACCAACACTCCTGAGGCGGAAGCCGGGAGAGCGAACAGCGATTTTTTAAAATGTACTATTGTCACTTGTTCTTTGTGGATATCTTTTAATCAAAACTCACCACGCCGCAGGGCACTTGAGCACCATATTCAGCACCGGCAGCGGATCTTAACGCTGCCGCGTAGCCTTAACCTGATTAATCCTCCCGATGCCAGCAGCGCGAGGACTCAGGCCACGCCCCTTTTTAGGCCACGCCCCCTTGCGACGAGTATAAGACGCTGAATACAAGCGCCCTATACTTGAACTGACCAACACTCCTGAGGCGGAAGCCGGGAGAGCGAACACTGATTTTTTAAAATGTACTATTGTCACTTGTTCTTTGTGGATATCTTTTAATCAAAACTCACCATGCCGCAGGGCACTTGAGCACCATATTTAGCACGGGCAGCGGATCTTAACGCTGCCGCGTAGCCTTAACCTGATTAATCCTCCCGACGCCAGCAGCGCGAGGACTCAGGCCACCCCCCTTTTTAGGCCACGCCCCCTTGCGACGAGTATAAGACGCTGAATACAAGCGCCCTATACTTGAACTGACCAACACTCCTGAGGCGGAAGCCAGGAGAGCGAACAGCGATTTTTTAAAATGTACTATTGTCACTTGTTCTTTGTGGATATCTTTTAATCAAAACTCACCACGCCGCAGGGCACTTGAGCACCATATTCAGCACGGGCAGCGGATCTTAACGCTGCCGCGTAGCCTTAACCTGATTAATCCTCCCGACGCCAGCAGTGCGAGGACTCAGGCCACGCCCCTTTTTAGGCCACGCCCCCTTGCAATGAGTATAAGACGCTGAATACAAGCGCCCTATACTTGAACTGACCAACACTCCTGAGGCGGAAGCCGGGAGAGCGAACAGCGATTTTTTTAAATTTACTATTGTCACTTGTTCTTTGTGGATATCTTTTAATCAAAACTCACCACGCCGCAGGGCACTTGAGCACCATATTCAGCACGGGCAGCGGATCTTAACGCTGCCGCGTAGCCTTAACCTGATTAATCCTCCCGACGCCAGCAGCGCGAGGACTCAGACCACGCCCCTTTTTAGGCCACGCCCCGTGACCTCCTCCTCAGCAACCGCTTATATCATGTGCTTCGGCCGGAAGCGCAGCGGACGAGCGCAGCGGGAGCGCCTAAGGCAAGCCCGTCTGCGCCCGTCCGCGCCAGACCGAGCCCAGAGCCCATAACCCCTGCCTCACCCACTCCATTACCCCTAAGATACACCCAGGAAACACTGCTTAGGTTAAGGGACCTCGCAGTCGCCTCCTGTCGTTGTACCATTGCCTTAGTGGAAGGACATTCCCGCTGTCCAAATTGTACCTACAGGCTCACCCCTCACTTCCCCTCTAAACCACCCTGTCTCGGGATGGCTCTGCTTAATTGCAGATCCCTCCCGAAGCATCAGACAGAAATCAACTTACTCCTGCAGGACTCGGAAATCGAGGCACTCTTTCTCACAGAAACTTGGCTCACCTCAGAATCAGAGCCAGATATCATCCAATCGCTCCCACCCGGTTACCTCAGAAAGCACCAGAATAGACCGTCCAGTATTGGAGGCGGGATAGCGATTATATATCGAGACTACCTGTCCTGCCAGTTCAAAGAAAGTCCCATCTTGGACTGTGAAAACGTACTTTTTTCCATCCATCGGCCCCCCTCTACCACCATCTCAGGGATACTAGTGTATCGCCCACCAGGACTGCAACGACGTTTCTGTGACTCCCTAATGGACACCATCTCTTCCCTCGCTTGCTTAACCCCGAACTTCACGGTCTTGGGAGACTTGAATCTCCACTTCGATGACCTCTCCAACAAAACAGCTGCTGACCTCAAAGCAGACCTAGCCTCTATAAGTCTCCAGCTACAAAGCACCCAACCCACTCACAACAAAGGCCACCTGCTGGACCCCATATTTACCAATCTTACGAGACGTAGTAAATTTCCCCATCCCTGTCCCTTGGTCAGACCACTTCTTAGTCCCCTTTAAGCTAAAACTCTCGGCTGAGGCACCTGAGATACCCCCCCCCAAGCACCCTCTCACTCGTGGAAAACTCTGGACATTAATTCCTGGACACAAGTACTCTCTCCCACCATACCAGTACTGGACCCAGATCCCTCTAGAGCAGACGTCCAAATACACAAGTGGATCACCCAATCCCTCAACGTTACCCCGCCAGTCAAATTCCTCCCCAGTATAAAGAAAATAGCCAAATCCCCGCGGTTCACCCAAGAACTACGAAATTTCAGGAAGACATGCAAAAAACTCGAGCGCCTTTGGAGAAAAAACTGGACGATAGAAAGCAAAAACGAGTACAGGGCTGCCATCAAGCACTATAAAAACTGTATAAAAAAACACAGGCAACCTTCTTCGAGGAAAAGATTTTAGCGGCAGCCAATTCTGCGAAAGAAACCTACCGCATCGTACGATTACTCACCAAAATTCCAGACTCCTCCAGATCGGGCAAAAGATGCAACCAGCTTGCTGAGTTCTTTTCATCGAAAATCGACAAAATTCTCATTTTACTCCCTGGCCCCAATTCCTTTCAAATCCCAGTCATCTCCCCCCCCTGCCCTGAGGCGCCACGCCTCCGAACCCTTCCCGAGATCACCACAGAGATATTAGTGTGTCCACCTTACAAACTGTAAAAAGTGGTGCCCCTTCAGACCCAGCTCCTATGAGCAAATTAAAATTAGTCGCCTCCACGGTTGCCCCTCTTCTCATCCACCTCATTAATACCTCCTTTAGACTGGGCTCTGTTCCTGCCAACTGGAAGAAAGCCACTGTCAGGGCTCTCCTAAAAAAAACTCACCTTGATCCCATGGACCCAACCAACTTCAGACCCATCTCTCTTCTTCCTGCTATCAGCAAAGTGGCCGAACGAATCGTCAACCACCAACTTTCTAATTTCCTTGAAGCTAATCAACTCCTGCGCCAATCCCAGACAGGGTTTAGACCGGGACAGGGAACTGACACCGCTCTGCTAGCCGTGGTCGAAGAGGCAAGAACCATCATGGACGCAGGAGGATCAGTGGCAGTGATCCTCCTCGACCTGAGTGCCGCCTTCGACACGGTGGACCATGCCATCCTCATCCACCGGCTAAGTCTGATAGGAGTCGCTGACTCCGCCCTGTCCTGAATCAAATCCTTTCTGGAAGAAAGAACCTTCCAAGTGTCGGATGGCACCGCCGTGTCCAAAGCCCTGCCACTTCAGTGTGGGGTCCCCCAGGGCTCCTCCCTGAGCCCCACACTTTTTAACGTTTACATGTCCCCTCTAGAGGACATTATCGCCCGATATGGCATAAAAACAGTCATGTATGCCGATGACACCCAGCTGGTGGTCTCCATTAACCAGCTGAGCAATAGCCTAGACAATCTGGCAAACTGTCTTGAGAGCGTTTTCCATTGGATGTGTGAATCTCGATTAAAACTGAACGGAGAAAAATCTGAGATACTTCTCCTTGGAAACCCTCACAAACTCCCTCCATCCCTCTCCTGGCCGCCATGCATGGGAACGCCCCCTACCCCCAAACCCGAAGCTAAGAGTCTTGGCATTTGGTTGGATCAAGACCTCAACTTCAAAACTCAGGCCAGAAAAACCTCGGGCACCTGCCTTGGCCTCATTCGTATGGCACGAAAAATCCTCCACCTGATTCCCTTTCAATCAAGGAAAATGCTGATGCAGGGGTTGGTGAACTCCAGACTGGACTATGGCAACGTCCTGTACCTGGGGGCACCGGCATCAGTCATTTATAGACTACAATGCGCCCCGAACGCTGCTGCCAGACTCCTAACCGGAACCAAAACAAGATTCTCGGCAAAACCAGCACTCAAAAGCCTACACTGGCTCCCGGTCAAAGAAAGGATTACCTTTAAGACCTTATGCATCTCGCATAAAATAATGCAAGGCAGAGGCCCCCCGATTCTGAGACCCTTTGTTAAGCCCCACCATTCTAACAAACAACTCAGATCCGACTCTCTTTCCCTCGTCAGCATCCCCAGAATAAAAAAGTCCCGATCCGGGGGCGCTTGTTCTCTTACAACGCCCAAAAACTGTGGAACGCCCTCCCTCTCGCCATACGGAGAGAACACAACCTCCTGGCCTTTCGGAGGCAATTAAAAACTTGGCTCTTTCCATAAACCTGTAATTCTTCTGCTCTCCCCTCTGGAACTTAGGTCATGTCAGTGCTGGGACGCCCTAGGGTAGCTACGCGCTTTATAAATCCCAACTCAAACTCAAACTCAGACGTCAAGCAGTGGCGTAACGAAAATTGAGGGGGGCCCTCTGCAATGCACATGGAGGGGGCCCCCAGTGGTCCGGCGCACCACCTACCACTTTGCCTCAACACCAAAAAATCTGATCTAAAACCTCCAACATTTAATTAAATGCCTCTATATTGTTGTGCTCAAAGGTCTAATGAGAAAGTGGGAAACCCTCTTCACATATAAGCTACGCCATTTGTAACAATACCGTCAAAAGCAGAATATTTGACTGACGCAGCAATCAAAACAATGCCAAGGAGTGATCCTATTGTCTCAGGAACTGCGTATGGCTGAAGAACAAAGAACAACTATGAAGGGTTTGAATTAGAATGTACATTGATGGACAATAACTTGAAACTTTGAAAGACAAACCCAAACCTGCAGTTCCATAAAAACTCGACTGACAATATACATGAGAAGTACACAAGATATAAAGAGGAAGCAATTTAAATTTCTACCAATTTCTACCATCATGTCTTTATTAGTGAGCATTACAAAACAGGCAGAAAAACGAGGCAGAGGATGAAACCTGTTTAGATGCTTCAGAACATTGATGCAGATGTTTGTCTGAATGTATAATTTTTCTCCAGTGTCTCAATGCTTAATACAGGATTGAAGGCACACGTACTACAGACAAGTGCAAGCTACACCATAAATAACACTGCATGTAGAATAAAAACAAACCATATCAGCGAGTACCTAATGACAGAACCTATACAAACTGTAGTTGGTAAAGCAGAACAAATGTGCAAATACTTCCAAGTGCATGATAAAGCAATCACAAGTCCAACAATATAGTCAAACAATTCCCTGTTTGGTGTGTGTATAGGGCACATATATTTCCAAGCAACTGGTAAGCAATAAATACTGCACCATACAATAATCAAACCAGTTTAGGTTAACAATTCTCTTTTTGAAGGCTCAAATATTTAGTGACTGGCAAAAAAGTAACAAGTACAGAAGGCAGCAGCCTACAAAAATTAAACCACTTTAGTCAACCAATGCCCTTTTGTTTTGTGCACAAAGGTGCAAATATTTCAACGTGTCTGGCAAAATAATAACAAGATCAGCAAGCAGCAGCATACATTAAGCAAACATTTAGTCAAACTAATTACCCTTTTGTTTGTGCATGAAGGCATAAATATTTCAAAGTGCCTGGTAAAGCAACACCAATTTAGCAGCATAAACATCAAACACGTCCAGTCAAACAATGCCCCTTTTATTTGTGCATACAGGTGCGGGAGCCCACTTCGCCCATCCCTTAAAACGTCTCTGGATGGCATCTGCCTTTAAAGGATGCAACAATTGTCCATCCAGTAATGGCAGCTTAAGAGGCAGCAATTGTGACCTGGGGAAAGTAAAGGAGGCCCTGGCAAGAGGCGATCCCAAGGATATGGCTCGGCAAACATGATACGTGGCAGAGCACTTAGAATAAGACATGGAACAGGAGCTGAGAATTTAATGTGCGTGAAAGAAAGTGAGAGGGAAGATAGTAACTGTTAGAACTGGCTATTTCTGGTAGGCTAAGGCTGTCGCCAAAGCCAGGCAGAAACCACCTTTCTAGTCAGGGCGAGGGAGTCACACGCCAAGATAATCCCTGCTCACCCCCTTGGTAGCTTGGCACGAGCAGTAAGGCTAAACTCGGAAGCAATGTGTAAAGCATTTGCGCCAGCACACAACAGCAACAATCATACTAGGCACACCACAAAAGGAACTCCACACATGGGTATATAAAAATAACTTCTGTATTGTCAAAAATCACATCAGATAGAAATCACACATGTACATTGTGCCAACTGGCACGGGCAATATTCACAAGGGATTATTTACAAGACAGGGCCACATGGGCCACTGTCAGAATCAACACTTTTAGAAATAGAAATACTGTCAGAAATTAGAATAAAAGGATATAAAATCACTGTAGCACAAATTAGCAAGTATAGCACACAACCAGTAACTACTGGTAACAGGTAAGTATCACCTATGCAACCCTAACCACCTTAGGAGAATGTCACGCAGGGGACTAGGACCTCACTAGGACCACCTGTACTGGAAAGAACAACTACCTAAGAATAAAATACATTTAGGGGTATCAGCAAGAACACATTACACACGATGCATCAAACATTCAGAGGTGTAGGGAAAAAGGTAAACACATGATGTATAAAAACACATTCAGCTGTGTAATAACAAGGCACATGATGCATCAAAACACATTCAGAGGTGCAGGGAAGGAAAAACACATGATGCATAAACCAACACATTCAGAGGTGTAAAATCAAGGAAGACACATGATGCATAAAAACATTCAGAGGTGCCAGACCATAACTCAATAGCGCAAAAACACATGATGCCTAAAAACATTAAGAGGTGTAAGATAAAGGTGCGTAATCATATTAAATGCATTACATTTCCTAGCACCATATCACATTGCACAAAACTCACATTAGGCAATTACCATCACATAGATAATCACATTGCGCCTAAATAAAATCACATACCAGCCCCCATCTAATAAAGGGACTAAAGAGCCCTGTGTCCAGAATGTCAGGGCACGCTGCCATGCAGCGCCAGTCAGGGGTGCGCCACCGGCGCAAAACCTAAACGTTGCAGGTGCCCACTACTTGCTGGGCACCTGAGAACAATCAAGACCTAAACGGTGCAGCTATCCACTAATTGCTGGGCAGCTGGGAATCAAAACTGCCACAGGGTCCTCACTGACCCTAGAACAGAACTGTGCCAACTGTGGGAGCCACACAGGCTCTAAAAACACTTGTGTCCACGTTGGAGCCACACAGGCTCTAAAACTGTGCCACATTGCGCAGAACGTTGGAGCCACACAGGCTCTGAAACTGTTGTGGGGCGTTGGAGCCATCTGGCTCTATAAATACACATGTCCCCAAGTCCTCCGTGGGACTTTAAAACAAATGGCCAGGGTAGAGCCACGCAGGCTCAAACAAAACATGCCCCATGGTTGGAGTCCCCCCTCTGGGGACTCAAAATCATCAACTGTCCAGGACTCTCAGGGCTCTAAAACAAATATGCCCCGAGACATTGGAGTCCTACGCTCGGACAATAACGAGGCCCGAGAAGGTCGGAGCAGCCCGCTGCCATGGGGGGCGCTCGGGGACACTCACACCAGTAGGCAGTCCCCCTCAGGAGCTGGAAGTACTGCCCCCTCTTGAGCCACACTTACCGGGCACTCCTTTGTGACCGGAGCACTACTCAATCAGGATGCGGCGGGGCTCTCTTTCACCCGGTCCCCCGTCTTGGGACCGGGACTCAGTGCGGAGCCAGCAGGCAGTCTCCTCACTCTTCTTCCGGCGCGGTGGGGGCCAGGCACCGGCAATGTGCCTCGTGTCCCCTCCGCAGGACGAGAGGCCGCGCTGCTTCCCCCGGGCCCCCCCTCCTCGGGACCCGGGACTCGGGACTCTGTCACCCTGCTCCGGGAGGCAGGGTGGGCTCCCGACCTCCCACGTTGTCCATCTCGGGGCTCCCTCTAGCTCACGGGAGCCCCGCACCGACCACACGCCATCTCCTTCCCTCTTTTCGCTGCGGGGCGGGACTTCCGGCTGGGCCGCGCCACCATTGGCTGGCCGGCCAACCACTTCCGGGTCGTTGCGGGCAGCGTGGTGGCCCGTTTCAGGCACTTGCAGGCTGGGGCTGAATTAACCGAGGAATGGGCTCCCTCGAGTTAAAATATAAAAATAGCGGCCAGGTCCCTGGCAGGGTGGGCACCTGCCAGGGGACAAAATAATCGCAAATAAGCGAGGTGGGCACTCTCTAGGGCAACCATAAGCAGGGTGGGCACCTGCAAAGCAAATAAACCGATCCCAGCGCTAAATAGCACGATAAAGCGCTCCCAAGCGCTGGGGGCATAGGTAGCACCCACAGGCCCCTAGAAATGACCCCTATTGCAAGAAGGGTCCAAAGAAGTTCTGGAGAATCAAGATGGAGCCCAGCAGCTCCCAACAAGGCAATTCCTCCAGCATCCAAGTCCATCAGGCATCCAGGGGCTGGGCAGGGCTCAGGGAGGCAAGCCTTCCCCTGAGCCCAAGCAGCAGCACGCCACTGGCAGGATTCAGGTTGAAAACAAGAACATTTTTAGACTGTCACAGCACCCTTTTTATACAGAGAAATCCTTTGTCTAGCAGGGTGCAGGCAGTGTGAGAACCAGCTAGAACTGGTTATAGGGAATTCCTTTCACTGACCAGGCTAGGGACATCAGACGCACCCCAGGGGGTGGAGCCAGCATTGTGTGGGGGAAAACCCAGCCTCATTCAGGACCCTCAGACCAGACAGTCAATCCACAAGCAGGCCCAGGCTCACTCCTCCCCTCACATCAGCATGCTAAACACTCTATTCACCACCAGGGCAGACCCTCCCAGACTCTTGGAGCCAGGCTCACCAGCCAGCCTCAGCCAATCACAGGCCAGACACAAATTACAAAAATATGCCAACTTCTAAAAGTGGCACTTCCGCACTAGACACATTCATGCCGCATACATCATTACGAAGCATTCAATCTCACGAGTTCGTACATACCAAACTCGACCCTGCACTCCCCACACATCAGGAACTACCATGGGCATACATATTCCCCATTCATTCCTTTGGGAGGGCAGGTCACTCACCACACATACACAGAGAGCTCACGCACTTTACACTGTACCACAGTGAAAAAGTGCGCAAAGGCCTAAACACCAGGTTCCAGAAACAGGCTAGGAAAAAGCAAAAAGTTTCGGGGTGAAGCTGCCAAAAGGGCCAGGTCCAACAGTAACCCATCACGAAATGGTGGGCATATAAATGGAAGTAACAGGATAGCCAGAGACAGTCCTGCAGGCAAAGGGGCACCAAAACCCAGGAACCTAAATAATTGGAAAAGATGTCTTGCAGCCCCTCACGTTGGTTCGCAACTTGGAAAAGCAAAGGTATGTACATTTTAGTAAGAAGCATCCAAATCTGCTCAAGCGGCACATGATTTCAAACAAATAGTATCTAGTTGTAAGTTTGCTTTTAAAATATGTGCACGCGTTTTTTTCCAATATTCTCCACTCCCATATAAAAACACTCCATCTGAGCAAGTCTATATTGAAGTGTTTTAGGATGTTCAGAGTGAAGTTGGACATGATAACGTGGTTAGTTGTTAAAGGGAAAAGTAGGATTCCGCCCACTTTCCTTTCTCTTTTGTCGATGAATGCAATAGAATTTTAGAAGGGAGTAAAGCAAACTCTATTAAGGGATTGGTTATGCAGAGTGATAGACACATCCTTTTTTCCACAGAGAGGTTATTGTGAAGATGAATCCCTGATCTTGATAAATGTAGATGAATATTGCACATTTGGTGAATAATTAAAATCAATACTGGGCGGAGTAAGAGACTTATGTGCCCTCACTTTATACAAACAATTGTCTACAAAAAATATAGATTTTCGAGCAACTCGTTATTTTCAACATGGTTTACAATGCTGTATTAGCATAGCAGTATGCTTAAAAAAATCAAAGTCCATATTCAACTCCATGAGCTATCACTCATGGTGTAAAACGCGGGTAGTACCATATATTGTCCAGAGATAGACATATCTATACTTTGGTGATCAAATGGGTGTGGCTCTGGGGGTGGCACATCTGTGCTCATTCATGGATTGGCTTTGCCCCGTGCTTCCCCAGTGGCCATCACCATCCTAAGACTAAGATAAAAAAATCAGAGAAGCGAGAACGAAAGTCCTGAGTTGGCTGGGGCATTGAAACCAAGGGCGCAAATAGACCCTAACTTCAGGGGGGCTACCACTCCCAGCCAGGGCTGGCCCTAGCACTGGTCGCACACAGTGCAACAGTCTTTTCTGGTGCCCCCTCCCCCATTTCCCCATGAATTCTCTCACTACCACACAGCAACCATGCACCTCATCTCTCTATAGCACCTTTCTGACAAACATTTCATTTTTTTAAAGCGTTACTCATAGTTTACTCGCACTCAGTTCTGTCATCTGCATGGTACACGTTCTGTGCAGCAGGTACATTAACCCTCTGTGCTTTGTGGGTGGCAGGAGTGTCCATGTGAGTGCACACTGGCAGAAGCGACAGTGTGAGAGTAGGGTAAGAGTAGTGACTACAGGGTGAGTGAGATGACCATATACATTTGGGTGCGGATGTAGGTGCAGAGTGGGGTGAAGGAATGCATGGTTAGTGATGGGCTTGTTTGAGTGAGATTGCAGATTGAGCAGTGAGGAGGACAGGTGAGTGAAGGGTGAGTAGTGTGCTTGAGTGACTGCAGGGTGAGGTATAGGGTGAACAGCGCAAGTGCACTGTGAGTGCAGAGTGATCACTGTGAGTGCAGGGTGGGCCGGTGAATGGTGATCAGTGTGAGTGCATTGTGATCGCTGTGAGTACAGGGTGAGCATAAAAGTGAAGGGCAAGAATGTGGATTGAGTTGTCTGAATGCAGGCTGCATTCCCTAGACACCTGAAGTTACTCAGCATGTTATTGATGGCGGTGTAGGGTTTCAGATCAACTATTGATTGCTATTATGGCATTAATAGGGATTGAAGGTGCAGGAATTAAATAATGTGCTGATCCTGCAACAAACTTCCAGTCTCATGATACGGGTTGCCAGCTCATTATTTTGATGTCCCAGACAGGACAATAATAAGCAGTCACCTAAAGTCGTATTTTCAGCACTTATCTGTGCTTACTTTGAACAGCAAATATACATAGAACACACTTTTAATTGTGTTGTAGGGCTGCCTGAATGATCCATGACTGATAATTAAAGGAAACAAAGACAGAAAAGTCACATTACAAATCAATACCTACACTTTTATTTATAACCCTATTTAGTGTCAACATGAGGTCTTTCCAGGCTCTTTAAACAACATACGACTGGTATTTTTCTTTTGGCAACCCTACTTTATATCGCTTTTCATGAAATGCATTCTCAACAGTGATGTGATATCACCTGCGATATCATCAATTATTTTATTTGTGATGTTATCTTTAATATCAAGAACGAGCTGGGGCAAATGTAGGAAATTATGAGGAAGAGGCACAATGTGATTTGCAGGAGGCATTGTGGGTAAAGTGTATTGGTGGAGCACAGAGTAATGCGCTTCAGTGAAGCGCTGGTTGTCATGCCTGAAGGGAACACTATGTGATGCGTCTCACTGGAGGACTGGGAAATGGGAAAGTGGTGTGCAATTTGGGACTGTGCATCAGATGGGCACTTGGCTATGTGTATTACAGAGCAGGTGATGTGCCAAGGGGGGCGGGGGGCAAAAGCTGATGTTCAGTAACAGTTGTTGGTTAAAGGGTAACTTCAAAGAGACCTGAAGATGTCCTGGGTCAAGAATGAACAACTCATCCATTCCATTTATTCTTTCCATTCTGTGATTTGGAGTACTATTCAATTATAAATGAGGGAATGCAAGTACTACAATTCAAAGAAAAATATATATTAGGGCTGGATAATCTACTGACACGACAACCGGTACTTTGAAAGATAAAAAATGTCAGTCTTCCTTTCTAATGTATAAACATAAGGGGAGCGCGTAAAGACACACTCCACTCCCAGGTGCACTGCTAATGAGGATTCCAAATCCAACGTCATTTTCAACCATTTCAACTTTTTCCACAATTTAAACATTCTTCTTCATTACTTTTTTAACGTTATGTTCTTGTCGCTTTTGACCAATCCACACGATATTCATACTGTATTTAAGCAACTTCTCATATTTCCATGTGTCCATCCGGACCTCTTTTGAAAATAAGATCCAAATACATCAGATTGTTCAGAGCAGCAATCTTTTATTTCATTTTAGAACCCAATGCATTTCGGGCTGCGGTTCAGCCCTTCGTCAGGGGTAGCTGAAAATGGATAATTACAAGCAATGTTTTACTTTTGAGTAGTAACAATATTATTTATAACTGTTTTTTATAAAAAAAGAGAGCAACGTCTTAAAATCTCATTTGTAATACAAGCGATCTTATGCCAAATGTTATTACATACGACATACATCAATGCTATCTGAATATATAGAACACATCCCTATGACAATCCTCAATTTTCGTGTGCAAACAATGAAACGAGCTAAACTTCCATTATCTTGGGGAGTCCATTCTGTCCGACATCAGGGGGATTTTTTACCAGGCGTTATAACAACTTGTTAAGCATAACGATAGTGACACAGCATTTGAACGGTTCAAATATTACTTTTACTCATTTGTGCGCTTATCGCGGACTACAATCTTTAAGTCTTTCTTGCCCGCTAGTACAGTGTATATTAAACTTTTGACCTCTTACTGCATCTTAGCGTTAAAAAGCAACCCCGTACTCGTGCCCGTCATACCTGCTATTTTAGTCGTCTCATTCAGCTCGCGCTGCGCGCTGCCGGAAATAAAATCTCCCACACGTGCTAACATACACTTTTTATAGCCACATCCTGCTCCACCCATCTCCTCCCCAAATTTCATGTGTCCTCAGCTAGAGCCAGTAACTACATGCCCCACAGTGCAACATAATGCTTATATCTGACAGCACTTGCTCAAATGGCGTTTATTTAAGAAAACCGCTTGCAAAAAATGTCCGTAATCAGTGTAGATTCAAGATGCTTATTTATCCTTCCATATTTACGATCACCACCTTCTTAGATTGTGGCTCCGAACACGTTGTTATATTCCATGCGGACTCGTGGGTATTCTTCAAGCTTTTTTTTTGTTTATTTTTTCAAGGGTGCAATAACCAACGGGGGGCTTACATTACTACGTAAACATTATAGGGTGGTCCGCACTCCGTATTCATCCGTTTCAGTCCATTTACTTTACTAGAAATTTCAACCAGATGCGTGCGTCCCTGGGTTGTGCAAGCCCGAATACACTACTATAAAGTATAAACATAAGGGGAGCGCGTAAAGACACACTCCACTCCCAGGTGCACTGCTAATGAGGATTCCAAATCCAACGTCATTTTCAACCATTTCAACTTTTTCCACAATTTAAACATTCTTCTTCATTACTTTTTTAACGTTATGTTCTTGTCGCTTTTGACCAATCCACACGATATTCATACTGTATTTAAGCAACTTCTCATATTTCCATGTGTCCATCCGGACCTCTTTTGAAAATAAGATCCAAATACATCAGATTGTTCAGAGCAGCAATCTTTTATTTCATTTTAGAACCCAATGCATTTCGGGCTGCGGTTCAGCCCTTCGTCAGGGGTAGCTGAAAATGGATAATTACAAGCAATGTTTTACTTTTGAGTAGTAACAATATTATTTATAACTGTTTTTTATTAAAAAAAAAAAGAGAGCAATGTCTTAAAATCTCATTTGTAATACAAGCGATCTTATGCCAAATGTTATTACATACGACATACATCAATGCTATCTGAATATATAGAACACATCCCTATGACAATCCTCAATTTTCGTGTGCAAACAATGAAACGAGCTAAACTTCCATTATCTTGGGGAGTCCATTCTGTCCGACATCAGGGGGATTTTTTACCAGGCGTTATAACAACTTGTTAAGCATAACGATAGTGACACAGCATTTGAACGGTTCAAATATTACTTTTACTCATTTGTGCGCTTATCGCGGACTACAATCTTTAAGTCTTTCTTGCCCGCTAGTACAGTGTATATTAAACTTTTGACCTCTTACTGCATCTTAGCGTTAAAAAGCAACCCCGTACTCGTGCCCGTCATACCTGCTATTTTAGTCGTCTCATTCAGCTCGCGCTGCGCGCTGCCGGAAATAAAATCTCCCACACGTGCTAACATACACTTTTTATAGCCACATCCTGCTCCACCCATCTCCTCCCCAAATTTCATGTGTCCTCAGCTAGAGCCAGTAACTACATGCCCCACAGTGCAACATAATGCTTATATCTGATAGCACTTGCTCAAATGGCGTTTATTTAAGTCTTCCTTTCTAATGCATTTCAGTGATTTGTTTTTAGGGTCAGGAATCTAATCATGGAAGAAGATCATGTTTAATATGGTGTGTTTTATACAGGCACAGATATACACATGAAACATTAATGGGCACACATTCGTACATACACAATTCACATACAAGACTGATTACACACCTGCTTAGGCGCAAAGGGCCCTATGTTTTCTACGACATCTTTAGACAGTCCTGTTTTTTTGTACAACACTGTTTGGCATAATGACACTTTCAACCCTTTGCTTATATTCGTAAAACAAAACTGTTGGAACTGGCCCTTCTTGCAGGGTCATCCTCAAACTTTTTGCTTCTTCCTCCCTTATTTTTCCTGACCCGTGGCTGTTGGCAATAGGACTCTGCGCACTTTACCACTGCTGATCAGTGCTAAAGTGCATATGCTCTCTATGTAAATTGTTATTCTGATTGGATATACATGTTTGGCATATTTGTATCACCACGAAGTCCCTAGTAAAGTGCACTGGGTGTGCCAGGGCTGGTGATGACAAATGCTACTAGTGGGCCTGCAGCACTGATTGTGCCACCCACAGGAGTAGCCCTAAAATGATGTCTCAGGCCTGACACTGCAGTGCCTGTGTGCAGTTTAGAAACTGCCATGTCCTCCTGGTCAGTGTCCCCACTGACCAGGCCTAACCCTTCCCTTTTTGTGCGCATCGGTCACCCCTATGGAAGGCCCAAGGTACCCCCCCTGGGCAGGGTGCAGTGTATGTAAAAGGTAGAGCATGTACTAGTGCAGGTAACATGCTCTGATAGTGAATGGTAGCCATTTTCGTTTTTCACTATTGTAAGGCTATCTTGCTCCATAGATTAACATGGGGGATGCTGGCTACAGTGGTAAACAGCATTTCTTCCCATAGGAACAAGATAGGACATACGTATCTAGTATCCCTGAACTCAGAATTTATTAACACATCTTTTAGGAAAGGTTGTTTTTAAATCCTGTGTTTGAGAACAGCACTTTTAGAAAGTTGCTGTTCTCTTGTCTGACCCTTCTGTGTGCCTGGGCCTGTTTGTGTATTGACTGTCTGTTTTGAGAGTGACAGGGGCTGGGGATTCCCCAGAAGGCTGGCTGAGTCAGCCCTAGGCTGAATGACTGCATTTGCAACTGGAGTGGTGGGAGGAGTTAGCACCTGGGCCTGAATAGGGCTGTGCCTGCCTTCCACAATGCTGGCTCCACCTCCTGCTGGGCGGGTGACGACCCTGCCCCTCACTCTGAAAGGAAAGAAGAAGCCAGCAAAAAAAAGTACTCAGGAAACACCCAGAACTGGTTCAGACCGGGCTCAGGGCCCACATGCACAGAGAGAACAAAGACTTTAGGGGTATAAGTACAGGACCCCTGACAACAGAAAATTAGATCATCCTGGAATCAAGCAGGAACCTCTGCCAAGGAGAAAGCTGAACTGAAGAAGTAAGACTGTCCTGCTGTTGCTCTGCTGGACTGACCTGTTGCTTTGCTGCCAAGGAGAGGGGAAGGACTTTGCTGCTGAGCTGTGTCCCCTGTCTTGAAGGAATCTCCAAGGGCCTGAGTAGAGCTGGCTCCCTGTTCTGAAGTCCCAGGAACAAAAGGACTTCACCCCCAGCTTCCCTGTACTCTGCTGAGAGACTTCTGTCCTTCCTAGAGTGCTTGATCCAGTTGTGGGGCCTCTGGAACTTGTACCTGTGCTGGGAAGCTTGAAACTAAGCTTAAGAGACTTTTGAAACTGAAAAGTGTCGCATCGCTCGCTTGCGGAGCGCATCCCCGACAGTGAGAGAAGTTTCCCGCCGCTAAGAAGGTCGAGATCGTCGCAGCGCCTGACGCCGCTGCCAGAGCCGTCGCATCCTTCGTTTGCGGGACGCACCAGACCGGTGCGGGAAAATCGAACATCGCTGCGAGAGTCGTCGCAGAGCCTGTCGTCGCTGGGTGAGATCGCCGCACCGCTTGCTTGCGGACCGCATCACGTCGCTGCGAGCATCGTCGCAGAACCATCACATTGAGGAGCTGCGAGAGAGAGGATCACCGCTGGACTGCGCATCGTCGCCCCGGAGATCGTCGCAGCCCCTACGAGATCGTCGCATCGTGCCTTTGCGAGAACAGACTTCCTACAGAACCTACGCACCGGAATCCATTCAAGTGGCCTTCCTCCCCATACAGACCGGATTCATCGCAACACGCCCGCTGCTGCAGCGGGGCTGTCGCATCGCCTCCCCAGGGTCTCAGGAGCAACGCATCTCTTGTTTTCCACCGCACCAGCTTCTGCTTTTGGAACTTTGTTGCAACTAAAAGGTACTGTGAGTAAACGTGACGCAACTGTGAACTTTTCACGCATCTGTAGAGAATTCTATCGCAACGTAGAGAAGTCTATCGCAACCTAAAGAATTTTAACGCAACCTTAAGAACTCTTTTGAAACCATATTCTTGAACTGTGTATGTTGGATTTTTGTCATTTTGGTCTTGTGTAGTTTAGATTAAAATACCTTTATTTTTCTAAACTGTTGTGGAGTCAGTTTGTGGTGTTTTCACTGTGTTACTGTGAGTGTTGGTACAAATACTTTACGCATTGCCTCTGGTTAGCCTAGACTGCTCGTGCCAAGCTACCTAGAGGGTGAGCGGGGATTATCTCAGAGGGTTATCTCCTTGCCCTGACTAGAAGCAAGGGTCCCTACTTGGACAGTGGTACCTACCTCTGCCAACTAGAGACCCCCAGTTCTAACATTGGTGGTCAGGCGGTGGGATTTGAACTTGTATTTGTACTTGACCCACAGTAATTGGTGTACATCACTAGTGAGTGCAGACCACTACGCCACCACATACTGTTTGTTTTTTCCGGTGTCCTCCTGAAAGTATTCTTTGGATATTGACACTCTGGCTAGTTTTGCACCTGTAAAATCCTGCCAAAATGGAAGTCAACTTTTTCCACCTGTGGATCTACACAGAAGAGGAGATAAAAGCCTATTGCAAGAAGAGGGGGCTGCCTGTGGAGAAAGGTTCCACAAGGAGTGATCTTGAGGCCTGCCTGTATTCCCATGAGGTCAGAATTTGGGAAGCAACATTAGCAGATGTTTCTGAGGAGGAGGACTTCTCTGATAGTGAGGAAGAGAAAGCTGATAGCTCCTTGCTGCTGAGCAAAGGTGCAGAGAATTAGACCGGCTAAACAAGGAAGGTATGATCCGGTGGGCCTTAGCCCAGAAAGAAAAATGGGACGCTCAAGGAAGGAGCTTTGCTGAGTTGGAGGTGGAGTCCAGCTCAGATGGAGGCAGCATGTTTATGATATCTAGTGCTGAGAGAAAGGTAAAAACACCCAGAGATGTGGCGCCTGACTTGAGGGAGGGGGTCGACATACACCAGGGGGTTCAGGTTTATGATGTAGTTCCAGTGGAGTGCAGTGTCCCTGAAGTAGATTGGGGGACTGGCACATGGAACCATATTCCTAGTGGTGGGAGGGACACTCTACTGACTCTAGATGAGAGGTACAGGGAGAGCGGTTCCCCCATGGTAGAAACCTTGGTGTGTGTGTGTGAAGACCAGCCAAAAGAGTGTGGGTTGTGTGACAGAGACAGTCAGATACTGTCTTGCCAGTCTCAGGAGAGTGGTGTGGGGTACTTGTGTGAGGCACTGGAGGGTGAGGCAAAGGGTAGCTTGGTTAACAACTGTGGGGGGGCTGTGTGATTTATTTGTTGGAGAGCATATTTTAAGTCCCTGTTTTCCAGAGCTATGCCAACACCCGGTGGAGTGTGAGTTCTCTGATCCCAGAGAGCTTGCGTTGGAGGCAGACCTCTTGGTGGATTTCAGAGAGTCTGAGGAGGCATTGGGTAGTGATCCCAAAAGGAGTGACTTAGATATCTTCCAGACCTGTGAGGTGGAAGAGGTTCAGTGTAGCCCAATTAGGTCCCAGTGTAGTCGGAGGGGTGTAGGGGCTCATGTCCGGTCTCAGTGGAGAAGGAATGAGTGTGGGACGGTGTGTCTCATGGTGCCCGAAACCCAGTCTCAGGGCCTGGAGGGTTCCTTAAGGGAACACCAGGTTGGGGACCTAGACTGTACTTGTAGGCCATTTGAGGAGGATCTCCTAGTGTCTGTTGAACGGGGAGTGCCTGTAACCAGGCCTCCACCAGTTCTGGTGTCTGGCAGTGCCACTCCAGTTGGGAGGGTGCAGAAGTCCAGATTGAGGGGTGAGAGGGGGAAGGAGTCCCCAGTGGGAGAACCAGTGGGTCAGGGACCAGTCAGAAGAGCTGAGTCTCCCAGGAGTGACCATGGTGACACCACTTCTGTCCTGGAGGATCTTCCCGCACTGTCAGGTGGACAAGGGTCGGGAGATCTGCGCCAGACGGACTGTTACAGGACACATGAGTTGTTTATCACCCTCAAGGGGGTACTGTGTGAGTCCCCAGAAGTCCTGGCGTGCCAGGCAAGTGCACAACCGCAGGTTTTGGTCCCTGGGTTGGGAGACCAGGTTCAGGATCTGCCTGACCTGGAAGGAAGGACATCTGTAACCAGTGTCCTGACCAATATGGTTCCCAGGGGTACCCCTCCAGTAGGGAGGGTGCAGTGCTCTGGAAGGGGGTGCAGAGGGAGGGCGTCCTCGCCTCTGACTCCGGTGCAACCTAAGGGCTTAAACCCTAGGTTGGGAGACAAGTTGCTGGAGGAAGGTCCTGCACTGGTAGGAGAGTTGTGTTTTTGGTTGTCTTGGTGGACAGGGTTGCCCCTGAAAGGGGGGCAGGAGTCTCACCCTGGGGGTGGACTGGGCCACACCGTTGTGGTGGCCAGGTGGGTACTGTCTACCAGTGTGGGCACATCAGTGAGTAAAGTCCTGGTGCGCCAGGCAAGTGTTCCACCGAAGGGGTTGGTCCCTGGGTGGGGAAGCCAGGTTCAGGCGTTGTCTGCCCTGGAGGCTTGGGAGCCTAGGTTTGAGGGCCAGGCCCGGGGTATCCCCCCTGACCTGGAATACCAGTTGCGGTATAGCACCCCTGAACTGGTGGATGAATGGTGCGGGACACCTGCCACAGGTGCCCTGGCTATTCTAGAAGGGGGTACCGCTCCAGGTGAGAGGGTACATAGCCCCAAGGAAGAGGAGGACCGGGTGTGGGGAAGCCCACCCCAGCCTCCTGTCCAGCCGCTGGATACAGGTCCGGGACTGGTGGGTCAGTGCCAGAGTGTCAGACCTGACCTGACAAGAGAGAGAGTGGACAAAGGGTGCCAAGCACCTGGGGCTACTGCCCTCCACCCTCTGACGCCACAGGGGTTTGAGAGCCCTGAGAGGCATGAGGCCTGGGTCTCATCCCTGATCCCTGTCGGTGGTCACTGTGGCTGTCTGTCTGTCTGTTGGGACCCACCTGTGAGTAAATTAAGGTTAGGTGCTGCACAGGTGGTGTCCACAGGTGAGGAGAAGGTTTCCACATGGAGTGGCATGGTGGACCCTGAGAGTATGGATAGAGTGATCCAACTGGGTTTAGGACGGTGTAGAACAGGACTGCCCTGCTGTGTGGGCCAGTTTCCGTGTTCTATCGCCTTAAGCAGGGAATCCCATCGAGGTATCGTTTGGTCTACCCAGGCTTTAGGCTGGAAGGGGGTTGTGTTGGAACTGGCCCTTCTTGCAGGGTCATCCTCAAACTTTTTGCTTCTTCCTCCCTTATTTTTCCTGACCAGTGGCTGTTGGCAATAGGACTCTGCGCACATTACCACTGCTGATCAGTGCTAAAGTGCATATGCTCTCTATGTAATTGTTATTCTGATTGGATATACATGTTTGACAAATGCTACTAGTGGGCCTGCAGCACTGATTGTGCCACCCACAGGAGTAGCCCTAAAATGATGTCTCAGGCCTGACACTGCAGTGCCTGTGTGGTGTTGGGTTCAAATCAGGCCTACATACTCTGCTAAACTCTCGAACACCTTAGTATAGAAGTTGGCACGGACACTGGAAAAGGTAAAAGACAAGTTTATTAAGACCCCATGGGGTGGTGATACATTCCAACAGCACCCTTCGGTAATGTAAGAAGTAGCACACCGAACATCGGTGCGCGACCTCTTTTATATAGTTTAATAGCAATAAAAAGATAGGCGGTTACAAGTTTACACATTTTAGGTACATATAAGGTCATTTTTGGAACACAGCCAACACGTGGGAGGAGTTTCGACAGCACTGGTCAGTTAGCATGAACATTCCTGAAGAGTGACCAATTGGTGCGTAATGCGCATGTGCGCTTGACCAGTACTAAAAATAGCCTGTTGCCGAGCAGACTAGTGACCATGGGTATCGAGAAAGGACAAAAGGGCACACTGACCACGAGGCAGCGTGTTCATAGGAAACGGAAGGCAGAAGGATTCAAAATGGCCCCCGTTCGTTTTGGTCAAGTTAACAGAAAAGACCGTGTAGCTGTGCTAAACGCTAACTCAGGAGCTGCCAAAACACGACAGACGGCCCTTTTAGCGTTTAGCAAAAGCTACCTCATAGTGGACATAGTCAGAATGTTCATCCTCAATGTCAATAGCCATTATTTTCAATACTTCATCACTGATCAGTTTCTCTTGTTTGACAATAGCTCGTTTGGACGGAATACAGGCTGTGATACATACAGAACATAATGTAGGGCCACATTGAATACATAGACAAAGGAAAAATAATACTCCAATAAAAACACAGAGAATCGTTAATAATTTCCAACCCCAAGTACTAAGCAGGGTCCAGAACCAACCAGAAAAAGTCCATGTTCCATTTTCTGGGTGGATCTCAGCAGCTATCTTATGTAATTTTGTAATCGAATCATATACAGAAGGTGAGTTATCTGGTACGTACACGCAACAACTACTTCCGATGACGCGGCATGCTCCACCCCTATCAGCTAGTATCACATCTAGAACCATTCGATTCTGGAGCGCCACAATTCTGGTAATTTGCAATTCCTCAGTAATATTCCCTAAAGCAGAGGCAGTTTCGTTGGCAACGGCTTCCACCACACGTGTAAGCCGCCTTATCTTTCTGCTATTTAATGCAGCTCCTACGAATGAAAATAACCCCAAATTGAAATCTACATATTGTTGTAAAGTGGTATCAGTCTGGTCTATTTCATCAAGATCTATTGTTCGTTTCACTCTATTCAATATGAAATCATGGTACAAAACATAATCATTGTGATACATGGGAGGAGCAATAAACACAGGTGGTAATACAAATGCTACATAACACGTTCCTAACCATCCCAAAGGTAGACGGTGATATCCCTTATTTCCACAAATAAAATATGTGTTATGCGAAGCTACAAATGCAATTCCAGTTGGTGTATCAAAGGTAAGTGTAATATTACATTCACTGCGACCTACGGGGATTGTACCTTTATTTCTAATACACAAATCTGCTTTTGTATCGATCACGGTTATTATATGCATGTTCGTCACATTTATGAGTCTTTGATTCGTATATACACGAGGTGTAGAAATATTGTCCGGACGATATTCTTCCCATTCGAATTTAGTTCCTTCAGCATGTGGATAGCCATCTTTATCGTTATAGCATATTTTATTCAACCGAAAAAGTAATCCACCTTTCGTTGGCCATCGCAGAGTAAAAAGAAGAGTGTACCAAGCATGACAAGAACCATTATGAGAAAACGGGAGAGGAATGAGTGGTGTTCCTCCCTTCTTCTGATGTCCGGGCAACATCCCACATACCCAACAATTGGACGTGTTGGTCATGTTATGAATATGATGCAGAATCTTAATAAAACTGTTATTCAAATAAGTCTGCCTATGTCTTTCTTCGTGAAAAGGCAGAGTGAAATGAAAATGTTCAGACGGACTTGGAGTGGTGGGCAGTAAATGTTCTCGTGCAGGAAACAACAGTTCTATAGTCCAAGCTAATACTGCGATCACCACTACGGTCAAGACAAACAAAACAGCACCAAGAATTCTCCCTCTTCGTGTCGAAGGAGATGCCATAGTTCACAAAACAATACTCTTCAAAAGCAACACTAAGCGAGAAAAATTAAAACGATGGTTCTGAACCGAGGCTGCCGTTGATTTGTTCTCCGGGATTCAAGACGGGTGTCGCTACACTGGGCAGAACTGATCCCCCCCCTTGATATTCCCGGCTTCCGTTTCACAAACCTCAGAGCGGTTACCAACCAGTTTCAAAAACACAAAAGGAATCTTATTTCCTGGGTCGTAGATTGTACTTCACTTTATCCGAAACAACGTGGTCCGGGAAGGCTCCCTCCAATTCATCAGGCGTGACAGCTGGGCTCTTTTCTGTATCCAAAATCTTTCTGTAGTCGGATAGCACCACAGGGCTCACCAGATCCGGAGAGACACGTCGGCAGTGCGTTGAATGAATCCACCGCTTCTTGTTGGTGACTCTCACAGCAGTTCGCGTAGCCAGCAGCACTTGCTCAGGGCCATGCCATCTCGGTTCTAAACTGCTGGATCGCTCAAAGATTTTGACCATCACGTGGTCCCCAGGACGGAGATCGTGAGCCTCACCAGCGGAGTTATCAGGGAGCGCCTCTCGAACCTGTTGATGAATAGAAAGCAAATCATTTGTTAATCGTGCCAGATAATCGTTCATCATTATACAAGGCATATCATGTATCAAACGAGGTTTTGGAACTCCCCAGATATTCATAGGCCTTCCAAACACTACTTCATAGGGTGTGAGGCCAGACCGAGAATGGGGCACTGATCGAATGGACAGCAATGCCAGAGGCAAAGCGTCCGGCCATTTCAGAGATGTCGATGCCACTATCTTTGCTAGCTTCAGCTTCAGAGTTGCATTATATCTCTCCACTAAACCTGCTGATTGCGGATGAAAGACAGCATGGAATCGTTGTTTGATTCCCAATCCTTTCAAGACATATTCCACTACTTTTCCAATGAAATGAGGGCCATTATCACTCCACATAAGTTTACAAACACCGTAGCGCGGGAAGTACTCCTTGAGTAGCACCTTAGCTGTTGTCAATGCTGTATTGTCTTTCGTAGGGTAAGCCTCAATCCATTTGCTGAAGGCACACACCACTACTAGGACATACTTGAGATTATTACAGCGTTCCAGCTGGATGTAATCCATTTGTAGTACTTCGAATGGTGCAGTAGGCGGAACAAACCCACCTTTAGGAGTATGAGTCCCTTGTCCAGGATTGTGCTGCAAACATATCAGACAGGTCTGCACTACTCTCTTAGCCGTGCTAGCAATGTCAGCATTTTCCCAAACTCGTGTAAGCAATTTAGTAATTGCGAGAGCTCCAATGTGTGCCAGTCCATGTGTCATTTGCACCATTGTTTGTAAATAGGCCATGGGTAGTTTCCATTTCTCCATATCTTTACTACGCCAGCAACCCTCATCATCCAATACTCCTTCAGTGGCCCATTTCGCAAGTTCTGCCTCTGATGCTGACTTCTGTATACCTAGTATTTCTTCTCTAGCATCATGCCACCGCTCAGCTTGTGACTTCACCACATACATGGGGCAATTATTTTGCAGCATAGCGGTCTCTCTCGCAATGCGGTCTGCAAAGGCATTGCCTTGCCCTATTTTGTCCGTCACCTTTTTATGTGCACTGCACTTGACTATTGCAACTTTCTTTGGGCATAACAGTGCATTCAGGAGATCGCGCACCAACTCTCCATGCATGATGTGTACTCCGTGTGAAGTCAGGAATCCTCGTTCCTTCCAAAGTAGGCCAAAATCATGCACTACTCCAAAAGCGTAACGACTATCCGTGTAAATGTTCACACATAATCCAGCACTTAACTCACATGCCTTCGTTAAGGCTATCAACTCAGCCGCTTGAGCCGATTTTTGGGGTATCCGTGCTGCTTCTACCACAGTCTTAAGTGTCGTGATCGCATAAGCTGCGGAAGTCGTACCATCTGGTAGCCTCACACATGACCCATCAACCCACAGTTCCCCATCCACATCTGGAAATGGAGTATCCTGTAAATCGATACGACCCTTTGTCTGTTCCTCAGTCAGAAAAACACAATCATGTTGTTCTTCCTTCTGGGTCTCAGCAACAGGATCCGGCAATAAAGTAGCAGGATTTAGTGCTGCACATCGTTTTAGTGTGATGTGCGGCGCCAACAACGTTAGCTCATATCCTGTCAGACGGGCACTGGTTAGATGCTGTGTTTTCGTTTGATTCAGTAACGCATCTACCGCATGGGGAACTAGCACCAACAATTTGTGTGACAAAACTATTCCCTCACTTTGTCGTATCGCAACTGCTGTTGCTGCAACTGCTCGAAAACATCCAGGCAATCCTCGAGCCACAGGGTCGAGTACCGCCGAGAAGTATGCACAAGGCCTCTGTTTGTCTCCGTGTGTCTGCACTAACATTGACAATGCGCACCCATCCTTCTCGTGTACATATAATGTAAAGATCTTCGTGTAATCAGGTGTACCCAACACTGGTGCAGAACAAAGAGCTTGTCTCAATTGTTCAAAAGCATTCTGACATTCATCCGTCCATTCAATGGGAATCGGTGTATCTTTAGACAACAATGCCAACAATGGTTTAACGGTATGTGAAAAACCCAATATCCATTGCCTACAAAAAGACGTCAAACCTATAAAGGCGCGAACATCTTTCTGAGTGCGAGGAACTGGGGTATCTAATATTGCTTGAATTCGATCTGGTGTCAACGCACGGCCCTCCTTAGACAAAAGATGACCGAGGTAGGTCACCTTTGGTCTACAATATTGCAGCTTTTTCTTCGAAACTTTATGATTATGTTTGGCCAGGAAGGAAAGCAAGGAAAAGGTACTCTTCTCACATTGTTCTGGCGTGTCTGCAGCAAGTAAGATATCGTCTACATATTGAATGAGAACCACTCCCTCTTGTAAGTCAAAGGAATCAAGCTGCCTTTTTAATGCCTGACTATAAATGCTAGGACTTTCAGTATAGCCTTGAGGAATTCGACAGAATCTGTACGATTTATTATTTAATGTAAAGCCGAATAGATATCGACTGTCAGGATGTACAGGGATCGAAAAGAAGGCGTTCTTCAAATCAATGACTGTAAAAGTAGTCGCCGTCGGTGGAACCAGCGTAAGCAATGTGGTGATGTCAGATACCACTGGATACTGAGGCACTACTATCTTGTTTATTTCCCTCAAATCAATAATGAAACGGTAAACTTTAGTATCTGTATCTCTCTTAAGGATCGGTAAAATTGGACTATTGCAAACATTGTAAGGAACTTCCTCGACTACTCCTGCCGAAATCAAATCATTTACAATGTATATTAAAGCAAGTTCACCTTCTCTAGAAATCTTATATTGCGGGACACGTGGCAGAGATACCCCCTCCTTTACAGTAATACGCACTGGGGGAATTATCATTCGTCCTACATCCGTGTCAGAAGTGGCCCACAATGTTTTTGGTAAGGAGGCCAGAACTTCAGATTCATGGACAAAACACACTCGCTCAAAGTCTGGGTAATTCTCATTCAGCACAACTCGCACTCCTTCTGGGGCACAGCGAATGGTAGCTCGAAAGTGTTTTAACATATCAAGTCCAATAATATTATCGGGTGTATTTGGAGACAACAAAAAGGGACAAGGGGCAGCAAATTTATCAACAAGAAATGCAACTGATTGAGACAGTGGGCTAGAAGTAGGTGTTCCATCGAACCCTATTGCTGTAATTACCTCGCCAGACAGGGGAGCCCTTGGAACCAAGTGTTTGGACAAAGCGCTACGAGTAGCTCCTGTATCGACCAGAAATTGATCAGTAGAACCCAAAACATGTGCTTCTATGTATGGACCCCTCTGATCAACTGGTACCTCAACCGATTCCACACCCCATCCTACGCAATCCTATGCGTAATGCTCATCCCGTGGTTCAGCAGGATCACCCTCATTTATCTGATATTGATTGCGGTTATCAAACGTATTATAATCTGACTGACCACGACCCCTTGCTCCATATCCTCCACGATCGTTCGTGCCATAACCTCCTCTTGACCCTCCATAATAATTCCTAGATCTCCCACTTCCTCGTCCCCTCAAATTACGCTGCTCTCGAAACACCGGACAGTCTGCAATCCAATGCCCAAACTGTTTGCAGTATGCACATTGATTCACAGAAATGTCAGAACGAGGGGGAGGAGCATTACTGTACGATCCTCGCCCCCCTCTATTGTTCCCTCTCGTAGCCTGAACCTGAGCTAACATTACCTTCGTTTTCAATTCCTTCGCCTTCTTTTCACTACTTTCTTTCGCCTCCAATTCCTGTCTTTCATAATATTGAGCCATAGTCAATAAAGAAGCAGGGGTTGCTGTGGTCCATGAACTTTCACTCGCTTTTAATCGTTTCGCAATCTCCGGTAGGAGATTAGCTACATACTTATCAACGAATAGATGCCTGCCAGTATCTTCTGTCAATAATTGACCACTGTAATCATGGAACGCTTCCTCGAAGCGAGAGAAAAAATCGGAAACTGATTCATCCGCTTTCTGCTTACAAGAGGCTAATATAGTCCAATCAATCTTTTTAGCGGGAGCAAGAGTCTTTAGTTTTGTTAGTATGGCACCTGGAAGGTCTAATATTAATTGACACGGCTTACATGCTGGTTCTCTATCTAAATCAGCCTGAACAAGATCTTTCCAAGTGGCCCCGAGAGTCGTGAGGTCATCAAACCTACGAATGGCTCTCCACATATCAGGGGGCAATATCAACCCGAAAAATAGATCAATATCAACTAACGTCATGATACATGAAGAAATTGCACTTTCAACATTTTCATAAAAAGCCGCAGGGTTTTTACGGGGATCAGGTAAAGCATTCTTAAGCGCCATGACATCTGCTCTATTCCAAGGCGTATAAACCCAATTATATACAAAATACCCTTTCGCGTCTTTGGAGCTTTTATCATCATCTGTGCCATCCCCTTTATGAGGGACATATAAAGGCGCAGCTTCTCGCATAGGTCTAACATTAATCGCAGCGATCTTATCTGTTTCAAAGATAGGGCATTCTTTGGATATCCCCGTCGCTCCGGACGTAGACGAATTCTTCGACTTTTCCAACTCCCGTAGCCGTGTCGTCTCATTACGCAGTTCAAGCAAATGCTTGAAGAAGTCGTCCGCATCTGAAAGAACAAAAAGACCTTTACGAAAATTCTCACGATCCTTGGATATCTCCTTAGGTTCTAACTCGAGAGAATATTTTCTATACCGCTCAACAACTTCATCTCCAAAATGATCTAAAAAATACAGTCGTTCCTTATCAGACCACTGTTCCATTTGTTTAGTAACATCAGAAACAGTAACAGTATTATTATTTAGCTTTCGCGCAATTGAGCGCAATTCCGCAGCTCGTTCCGTATATAACCTGGTACGCTGTGTTCGATCACTATCCTCGTCCGAGTCCTCGTTCGGAGCCGTAGGTACGACGTACGGAGGCGGACAACGATCTAGTAATGAAAAATCATCCGTTTCATTAGTAAGGACTGGATAGAGAGGACGCCTGATAGGGAATTGACCATTAACCTGTAAATTACGTTCTCGTCTCTCCCTCTCTTTCTTTTCCTGTAATTCCTTCTCCTGTAGCTGTAAAGCTTTGTCATGTGCAGCCTTCCGCTGCACTTTCTCCGCCAAGGCTTCCTCACGCTTCACTCGTTCACGCACCTCCTTCTCCCACATACGCACACAATCAAACATATCTTGTCTAGACCTTCGCTGAAACAAACACTGCTCTACATACTGTACCTTTCGAAGGTCAAACGACCCATATAGTGGCCACTGTAATTCACGATCAGTCTTAGTATACTTATGCCATAATGTACTATACATTATAGGTGGAATACCGAATTTAATATACATTTCACGATTTGGAGTCCCCTCTGGGGGAGCCGGCTGTTTTTCACTTAATCGATAATTGGTACCATTTTCAGAACAGCACATCCTACGGAGTGTGCTAAAAACAGGCATGTTTCAAAAAGTACCACGAAAACGCGATACTACAAAAGTGACACCGAACGCGGTGTACCGTTCAAGTCAAATAAATCAGAGAAATATCCCTACATGCCCGCCTATGTGAGGTGCACTTCACATATTCAAATTCAAATTCAAAGATTCAAAACGTTAGCTAACAAATTCAAATTCAAATTCAAAGGTTCAAAAAGCCACAGTAAGTGTCAGTAGACTACCTCACCGCTCAAAAGCTTACCAAATATTTGCAAACGTCCAACGTCCAACTGCCAAATTCTGTGGTCAAATCAGCCAAAACGGCACATCACGACAATCCAAGATCAGAATCTCAGTCGAAGACCGGCGCCACCTGGAAGGTCAGATCGGAAGGAAGGGAAAACACACCGTGGGTGCCGAGACTCGGGTCACTCAATGGCAGCGATCGCGTCCATGGCGAGTTTCCTAACCTTCGTCACGACCTCTCCTTCGGGCCTCCGAGTCGCCGATGAGTCCCTTCGTGATCGCCAATTGTGGTGTTGGGTTCAAATCAGGCCTACATACTCTGCTAAACTCTCGAACACCTTAGTATAGAAGTTGGCACGGACACTGGAAAAGGTAAAAGACAAGTTTATTAAGACCCCATGGGGTGGTGATACATTCCAACAGCACCCTTCGGTAATGTAAGAAGTAGCACACCGAACATCGGTGCGCGACCTCTTTTATATAGTTTAATAGCAATAAAAAGATAGGCGGTTACAAGTTTACACATTTTAGGTACATATAAGGTCATTTTTGGAACACAGCCAACACGTGGGAGGAGTTTCGACAGCACTGGTCAGTTAGCATGAACATTCCTGAAGAGTGACCAATTGGTGCGTAATGCGCATGTGCGCTTGACCAGTACTAAAAATAGCCTGTTGCCGAGCAGACTAGTGACCATGGGTATCGAGAAAGGACAAAAGGGCACACTGACCACGAGGCAGCGTGTTCATAGGAAACGGAAGGCAGAAGGATTCAAAATGGCCCCCGTTCGTTTTGGTCAAGTTAACAGAAAAGACCGTGTAGCTGTGCTAAACGCTAACTCAGGAGCTGCCAAAACACGACACCTGTGTGCAGTTTAGAAACTGCCATGTCCTCCTGGTCAGTGTCCCCACTGACCAGGCCTAACCCTTCCCTTTTTGTGCGCATCGGTCACCCCTATGGAAGGCCCAAGGTACCCCCCTGGGCAGGGTGCAGTGTATGTAAAAGGTAGAGCATGTACTAGTGCAGGTAACATGCTCTGATAGTGAATGGCAGCCATTTTCGTTTTTCACTATTGTAAGGCTATCTTGCTCCATAGATTAACATGGGAGGTGCTGGCTACAGTGGTTAACAGCATTTCTTCCCATAGGAACAAGATAGGACATAAGTATCTAGTATCTCTGAACTCAGAATTTAATAACACATCTTTTAGGAAAGGTTGTTTTTAAATCCTGTGTTTGAGAACAGCACTTCTAGAAAGTTGCTGTTCTCTTGTCTGACCCTTCTGTGTGCCTGGGCCTGTTTGTGTATTGACTGTCAGGTTTGAGAGTGACAGGGGCTGGGGATTCCCCAGAAGGCTGGCTGAGTCAGCCCTAGGCTGAATGGCTGCATTTGCAACTGGAGTGGTGGGAGGAGTTAGCACCTGGGCCTGAATAGGGCTGTGCCTGCCTTCCACAATTCTGGCTCCACGTCCTGCTGGGCGGCTGACGACCCTGCCCCTCACTCTGAAAGGAAAGAAGAAGCCAGCAAAACAAAGTACTCAGGAAACACCCAGAACTGGTTCAGACCGGGCTCAGGGCCCACATGCACAGAGAGAACAAAGACTTTAGGGGTATAAGTACAGGACCCCTGACAACAGAAAATTAGATCATCCTGGAATCAAGAAGGAATCTCTGCCAAGGAGAAAGCTGAACTGAAGAAGTAAGACCGTCCTGCTGTTGCTCTGCTGGACTGACCTGTTGCTTTGCTGCCAAGGAGAGGGGAAGGACTTTGCTGCTGAGCTGTGTCCCCTGTCTTGAAGGAATCTCCAAGGGCCTGAGTAGACCTGGCTCCCTGTTCTGAAGTCCCAGGAACAAAAGGACTTCACCCCCAGCTTCCCTGAACTCTGCTGAGAGAGTTCTGTCCTTCCTAGAGTGCTTGATCCAGTTGTGGGGCCTCTGGAAGTTGTACCTGTGCTGGGAAGCTTGAAACTAAGCTTGAGAGACTTTTGAAACTGAAAAGTGTCGCATCGCTCGCTTGCGGAGCGCATCCCCGACAGTGAGAGAAGTTTCCCGCCGCTACGAAGGTCGAGATCGTCGCAGCGCCTGACGCCGCTGCCAGAGCCGTCGCATCCTTCATTTGCGGGACGCACCAGACCGGTGTGGGAAAATCGAACATCGCTGCGAGTGTCGTCGCATAGCCTGTCGTTGCTGGGTGAGATCGCCGCACCGCTTGCTTGCGGACCGCATCATGTCGCTGCGAGCATCGTCGCAGAACCATCGCATCGAGGAGCTGCGAGAGAGAGGATCACCGCTGGACCGCGCATCGTCGCCCCGGAGATCGTCGCAGCCCCTACGAGATCGTCGCATCGTGCCTTTGCGAGAACAGACTTCCTACAGAACCTACGTACCGGAATCCATACAAGTGGCCTTCCTCCCCATACAGACCGGATTCGTCGCAACACGCCCGCTGCTGCAGCGGGGCTGTCGCATCGCCACCCCAGGGTCTCAGGAGCAACGCATCGCTTGTTTTCCACCGCACCAGATTCTGCTTTTGGAACTTTGTTGCAACTAAAAGGTACTGTGAGTAAACGTGATGCAACTGTGAACTTTTCACGCATCTGTAGAGAATTCTATCGCAACGTAGAGAATTCTATCGCAAACTAAAGAATTTTAACGCAACCTTAAGAACTCTTTTGAAACCATATTCTTGAACTGTGTATGTTGGATTTTTGTCGGTTTGGTCTTGTGTAGTTTAGATTAAAATACCTTTATTTTTCTAAACTGTTGTGCAGTCAGTTGTGGTGTTTTCACTGTGGTACTGTGAGTGTTGGTACAAATACTTTACGCATTGCCTCTGGTTAACCTAGACTGCTCATGCCAAGCTACCTAGAGGGTGAGCAGGGGTTATCTCAGAGGGTTATCTCCTTGCCCTGACTAGAAGCAAGGGTCCCTACTTGGACAGTGGTACCTACCTCTGCCAACTAGAGACCCCCAGTTCTAACAAAAACCTAAGCCCCAGAATGCAGTAATTTGTTGCTGGATAAAAAGGACTGGCTGAGGGTGTAGCATGTGAAAGGGGCTACTTGGTACAATAAATTGACAGAAATTAAAAAAATAATACATTACCTCTTCATTACATTGTTAAATATATTTCTTTTTGGTTTGTTGCTTTAAATATTTGCCTTTGTCTTCCATGCCTACAATATGGCCCAGAATAGTGTTGGAAGTATTGATTCCCATTATTTTGTTTTACCCTGCTCCTCTCAAACATTTTCATAGGCTGAATTTAAATCATAAAGCTTCCTTAGTTCTGCTTCTATGACCTCACCTTTTGGAGTATCTTCACATTTTGTCAACAGGCTTACAACCCTGGTTTCATTGGCCCGGGGGCGAGGTGGTGCGTCTTGATTCATCTTAATCCTCGTCAACCACGCACACGCCACTGCTTAATTTATATTAGAATAATAATATTAATAATAAAGTGGAGTGCACAAAGTATTTTTTTCAGGAGCCAGCCTCTGACGCAGTCAGAAGCTTAGTAAAGAAGTAATGGGCCCATGTGCAAGCAAGGAAAATGCCACCTTTTACTGCAGTTGTGTAGTCAAAAACAGAGTTTTATATAGCGCGAACTAGACCTGAATCGAATCAGGTATCAGAGCGCTTTACATAGCACCAGTTACGTTACATGAGGACACACTTTAATTTCTGGCACGGGGAGATTAAGTGATTTGCCCAGAATCACAGGAGTTTTTGGCATCGTTACCGAGACTCGAACCCAGATCCCCAGGTCCGAGGTCGAGCGCCTTAGCCGTTAGGCCAACTCCTCTCCCCAACGCCCAATTGGCCCCTTGGCGTTCTAAGTCCTGGTGCCACTGAACCTCCTGCACAGATGGTAGCTGTGCCCCTGGACTCGGCAGAAGGTTGCCTTTCTTTCACTACCCAAACATCCTCTTTTTCTTCTTCTTGACATTTTCATTAATGCGATCTTCCTTTTATCACTGTTTTTCTATCATTCTCTTCCTTCTTTCTCCCTTTTCTGACAGACTCTCTCTTGCTCCCACTGAGCATGACAAATAAATGCATAGCTGCCAAGGTTTCAGATTTTCATGTGTGACATTTTCATAATTTCAGTGCTATTATATGTGACATTTCAACGAGTATGAGTGACACTTTATCGCAAGCAAAATAAAACAATGAAGATGAGGGAAATTTTAAAATATTGCAAATTACAACCATTTGCGCAACAAGACACTCTATACTTGCTCCTCAGTGCGCCCCTGTTTCCCTCTGCTGCAGGGGGTGCAATGTCTGACAGGCATTAGTGCACTGCGACTAGAGGTGGACATCAGGGAAGTTTGAATGGGGGCTTCTGAAGGCTGATAAAGACCCGTAGGCAGCATTACTGTGCATAAATAACAAGCAAGAACCTAGGAGGTCTATGAGCCAGGCAACTATCTGGCTGAACTGTCGAATCTGTCTTTATGACAGTTGGTGCTGCAGTCACCATATAACAATATAAAGAAGAGAAGGAGAAACAAATGTGTAAGTAACCAAAGAGTGATAAAGACAAAGACTTAATCAAGAACTGGTCAGACTAGATCCAGTGCACACACTGGCGGCTGGTGACATTTGAAAGTGGTGGGGCGGAAACTGATAATCATACTGCACCGTAGCGAGCGAGCGTAGCGAGCGAGCCCGAACCCCCTAAGGAGGGTTCGGGGGGATTTCCCCCCGAGAAAATTTTGAAAAAATAGTGGAAAAATGATGCATTTTCAAGCAATTTTGAGAAAGCAGGAAGGTTAATAAAGCAATTGTGAAAGTGCAGGTATTACATTATTAAAGAGCTGTTATATAACATAGGTGGCTGGTTATTCAGTATAACCACAGACCTATTTACATCAGGTGTATTTTGTGATATGCATCAGGTACATGTTCTTTGCAGCAGGCACATTAACCTTCTGTACTACCTTTCCATGAATCAAAACTTCCATTAGACAAAAAACTCTGATTTCTCTCTAGGAAAAAACATTAACAATATCCTTGGTGCAACAACATCAAGTGTTGCATGGCTAAACATTCATTAGGTCCCAACGGCGAGACCTATTGGCTATGCCAAGGCTTGTTCTGTTTACAGTGGCATTCCCGTGCAAAAGGAAGACTCACGACATTGGGACTTATTCCTATAGTAATCTGTTCTCAATCTCACAACGCCAGGTTTACGGCATTAAGGCTGTATAATGTTTAATGGCGGCCTGCCATTTCTGTAATGGGGCTGTGAGCGTGCCACTGGGGTCCCACTGTGTCTGCCTGTGTGTGTTTATTTTGGTGTTTGTGTGAGTGTTGTATGAGTGTGTGTGTACTGTACTTCTTTGCACGCCGTGTGTGTGTATCATTCCACAAAATTATGTCACTGTGTGAGCAACACCTGATATCCCTCTGAATGGCTGAGCAATCTGGCACTGCACTTGAAGGCCGCTGCTCTGCCCGGTGGAGTGCAAGGGGCTGCAGGGCCCGATTGCATAGTGCACGCTTTAGTTTACATGGGTGCAGGCTCTGGTACAAGGCCTGTAAAGGGCTATGGGAGGGCACACTGTGGGTTCTGGCCTACTCTCTGCAGGCCCTACACTCAGCACAGAGGCCACAACTTCCGACTGTAAGGGAGTGCACCACGCTCCCAAGCCTAATCATTATCTCACGAATCAAGTCCATCTGATTTTAGTGTGTGCTTCGGGCCCGGGGTGCACTCCGTCAATTATTCTGTGCTATTGAAACCAACTGAGCATCACATACTGAGCAGCCAACCAGTCTGATGTTACATTCTGCAAATTCTAAATCAATTAAGAGCTGCTGTGTGGCAAATCATGCCCCCCACCATTTGATGGGTGAAAGCCTAGAAGCCATAACCATAATAAAGAGGGACTTCCTTTAGATTAAAGGCTAAGAGGGATGGAAAACAAACTGCTTAAGCTACAGAAAGATATAAAAACCTATTACACCAGTCAGGTTAAAAAGGTAACCCATGCACCTGCTCCCAACACCGCACTACAGATACATAAAACAAATGAAGCAGAAAGCAAAAAGGTAGCACCCAAACCCCCTGTGCCAAGCCTAATCTGCCTTGAAGCAAGCAAAGCCAGCCCAAAGCCTCCCATGGTAACTGAGTGAATTGCAACAAAAACAGCCTGCCTTAATACACCGACTCACAATGCTGACAAAACTCAACCAGATAAGATAGAAAAGCGTAGGAATATTAATTTACCTCCAGAGGCATGTGATTATGTGGTGATTTTGACGGGGGTCCCAGAATTGGACCCCTCAATTTCTGAACCACATGGGGCGCTTAAAAACAAGGTGATTTACTGGTTAAATTCTAATCACCCTCTACCACCAACAAGAAGTAGTAACATTCTAATGGTCGAGAGAGCTCCCTGGGTAGGCTACAACAGAAAAAGAGTGCAGGGGGACTGTGTGGTCATAACCTTTGAAGATCGTAGATCTGTGGACCACATTCTCTTGGGAACTTCCAGAAACGATGGATCTACGATTGTGGCAAGACCCTTGCCAGCTGAAAAGCCTGACAATAGATGGAGCTGGACCAGGGGTGGTAATCATGTTAGGGGCGGGAGGGGGCGTGAGATGTACAGGGACTTGAACTATAACAACTGGGGAGAGGAGAGGGATGATGGCTGGACCCTAATACAATGCAGGGCCAGGAGATTTCTAGATGGTGGTTCACAGCACTATGGAGGATGGATGGGTCCACAGTTTGTACCACCCTGCATACTATGTTACAATAGGTTCAGTGAATTAGAGGCAGTCGATTGACTTAGAGTACCGGAGGAGGTTTCCCAACCCACACTCTCCCCTTCTGTTCCATTGGCTCCCCTTGACAGTAGTTCACCTAGGCTGTAAGATCACCACGATAGCCCTGCTGGATGGTCGCTATCGCCCCGTTTACAGAGGGATAATAATTTGATTATCTTAGATTCGGGGCATGTCAAGGGATTGATGGCAAGAGTGGGCCTACCAAATTTAACAGGGAATGGTGTATGTAATCCTAACAATGTAGGAGTAGATAGTACAATATGCAATCTGTCACCACCCGTTGGAGGCAATCTAATCTCCGGTCCCTCTGGGATTAAGCTCGTTTCCTGGAACGTGGCAGGAGTGGGCTCAAAAACAAGCGATCCCGACTGGAATGATTACATAAATACCAGTGACATCTGCGCCCTGCAGGAATCATGGGCGACAAAATCTGTCCACAGGGTAGGATACAAAACCTTCCAGCTGGACGCAGTTCCATCGGTAAGAGGCCGACCCTCTGGAGGGTTGATAATATGGGTTAAGGTGGTCATTAACATAACCATTAGCAAACTAAGTATTGACTCTCTAGACATACTTGGATTGAAAATGGTTACCAACGACAAACGGGTGATATACTTACTTAATGTGTACAATAGGCCTTGTCCATCTTACAAGGAGTCACCCTGCATTGATAAACTAGAATCAATATTAGATGCTCTGGACCCAGGATCAAGCAAGATCATATGCGGGGATATGAACTGTAACTTTGAGCCCATTACAGGGATGAATAAACTGTATGAGGATGAGGACCATGCAAATGGCGTACCATGCTTATCTAGTGGTGGGGTAGTTGCTGGTACAACTTTAGCTCTCCAAATTACTAGGGTAATGGTAAGCCACGGTATGAGGGAGTGCAATGGCCGCCTACCATCTGATAGCCCCAAAGCCCCCACTTTCTACAGACAAAATTGCCAGAGCAAAATTGATTACATTATTGTCTCCTTGGATCTGTGGCCATATGTCATAGACATGGTGGTCAAAACAAGATCAGATAGTGACCATCGCCCTCTCGAAGCAAGCTTCTCGAGCACCCTATTACTGGGGTTGGAAATTAAAGATGGTACACATAAAGCAATCCCAGACAACATTGTATGTAGTAATAATAGACGGTCTGTTAAATGGGCTTACATTCTAGAACAAGAGGAGATTGTGGCCAACATCTATAGCTGCCTCTCAAATATATTTGAAGCATACAACCCCTCCCAAAGTGAACCTAGCCTATTTCTTAAACTGCATCAAACTCTTTTTAGTGAATTACTAGAACTCATGACAAAAAGATTAAAAAAAGGTGCAGGAACTGTTAAGCTACATTCTGTAGGCAAACCCTTGTTCAACAAAAAATGTCGCAAAGCAAAACTTACCTTGATTGAGACAGTCAAAACTAAAAACGCCGTGGCAGTTAAAGAATCTAGGAAAGCTTTTAAGAAAGTGTTGGCCAATGCCCAATCATCTTGGGATGATGAATTATGGTCATCTATGCTGTCGGCGGCTAAAATGAAGGACCAAAGGGAATTTTGGGAAGTAGTAGCAAAGGGCAACAAAAAGGAGAAGGGGTCACAAGAGGTTTTTCTAGATGAGGCAACCTGGATTGTCCACTTCACAAAACTTTATGCTGCTCCAGAGCTTGAAGGTGTTGTCCACGAAGAGCATGCTCTGCCGCCTACAGATGATGAAGGCATACAATTAGCCTTTGATCTGCAGGAAACAGAACTAGCTATGAACTTAGTTAAACATGGGAAGGCTCCAGGGCTTGACAAAATCCCAGGTGATTTATTTAAACAAGAAGTGGATGTCTGGGTACCGTACCTAAATCACCTATGCAATGTTATCGCGGCTGGGGGGGAAATTCCAGACACATGGAAGGGAGCGGAAATTATCACTATTTTTAAAAAGGGTGATAGAAGCAACCCGGCTAATTATCGCCCTATAAGTTTTATCGACATAACACAAAAAAAATTTGCTAGGCATATACTAAATCGTATTAATACATGGATGGAAGATGAGTCAGTTCTCACTAAATATCAAGCTGGGTTCAGAACAAAAACAGGAACTATTGACCAAGTACTAAGGTTCTGTTGTTTGTATTGGAAATATGTCACTCTTCGCAAAGGCCACTTGTATGTGGCATTTGTCGACCTACGGGCGGCGTTTGATTTAATCCCATGTAAACTTCTGTGGGAATCTCTCAAACGCCAGGGCCTTCAGGTAGACTTACTGAAATTAGTTATAAGATTGCACACGGATACTTATGCAAGGGTCAGATGGGGTCCAACTGGGGAGCTAACAAAACCAATTTCAATACAGAGGGGAGTACGTCAGGGGTGTGTATTGGCCCCGACTCTATTCTCCTTGTTTGTAAACAACATCCCGTCCTACATGGTTGAGTGTGACGATGATTCCCCAAGATTGGGGGGGTGAACGGGTTTCGTCCCTTCTTTTTGCGGACAACACTATTCTTATTTCCCAAACACCCCGGGGTCTCCGTAACTTGCTGCATAGGTTCCAGTCCTACTGTAATTCCTAAGGCCTAGAAATTAATGTTAAAAAAAACAAATACATGGCGCTGAACCCACATAAAAACTTAAGGAAGAATCTAACATTAAATGAACAGAAGCTTGATTACGTGCAGAATTTTACCTACTTAGGCGTATCACTTGATTCTACCTTATCATGGAGATCACAGCTAGAAAAGAGCAAGATAGTTTTTAAACAAAACTGTCTTCCAATCCTTAAAAGACATGCTAAATGCCTGAGCAAAGCAGTAACCCCAGCCCTAGAGATCTTTAAATATAAGGTCCAATCAGCATCATTGTATGGGGCAGAATTGTGGGGTCCCTCATGTAGAAGTACATTTGAAACAGCAGAGAACAAGTTCTTCAGGGGGCTGTTAAAACTACCTGTAAATACCCCTCTAACCCCGCTCATTCTGGATCTTAATATGAAGCGTATAGATCATTACGCAATACTGAGACCCCTAATGTTGTGGGTTAGACTGTGGACGACTCCCGAATTATCTAACTACAAGGAAGACTTGCAAGAAGTAATGGCTCTTGATTTTTGCAACAAAGTTTACTGGCTCAAACACATTAGAACCTGGATGGCCAAGATTGGCTTATCCCATTATTGGAAAGACCCAGTGGCCATGAACTCTAGCGCAAAGAAAATTGTTAAACTCTCCTTTTGGACATTTGTAAGCTTTGAGTCTGTGTATGTAAAAGCCCACGGCCCTCTAACAACAAATTTCATAATGTTCAAAGATACCGCATTTTTTGAATTGTTCTTAGATGAGATCAACCTGCCATTGGCAAAAACTCTGTATATGAAATTTAGATACGGCACACTTAGGACCAATGTGAACGAAAAGAGCTGGTCAAAATCGAGATGCAATCTTTGCACTGTATGTACTAATCAGGTGAGGGAAGATGATCTACATGTATTACTGTTTTGCCCTAGTTATGCGACACCACGGAGAAAGTGGATATTGCCACTTTGTCATAGGATTGGCTCAAGATCCTATAAGGAGGCAGGAAGAATCCTAAAGTCTGACACGAGTCAGGTTGTAGTCTTTGGTGTTAGTAGATTTCTCCTTGCTGTTAACTTTATTAGGATCAAATTGGGTCTTCATTTTTAATGAAAAACTATTATATCGAATACGAGGTGGATACGCAAAAATGTAACATGTTAAAACAAGTTGTAGGGTACGTATTTATATTGCACGCTAATTCGCCCATCCATGTGAACAAATCAATTGACATAAAATTGATTTGTTTTTAAATTATGTACTAGCGGTTATCTGTTTAATTAAATTTTTAAATTCTGTTGTTTTAATCCGTATTATTTATTATTTTAACTTGTGCGTATAATCTTCGCTCCTAGAATATTGTTTGACATGAAAGTGTACATAAACAACAGTCTTGAATTTTGAGATAATGAGCCCTGAAATATGTTGTGAAACTTGTCCTTCTGATTTAAAAAAAATAATAATAATTATGTGCAGCAGTTGTATTGTTAATGAATTGTTATGTTTCTTTTATGATGCTTAAGCGTCGAAATAAAGATTGAATTGAACAGCACGCTTTAGTTTACATGGGTGCAGGCTCTGGTGCCAGGCCTGTCAAGGGCTATGGGAGGGCACACTGTGGGTTCTGGTCTACTCTCTGCAGGCCCTACAATCAGCACAGAGGCCACAACCTCCGACTGTAAGGGAGTGCACTCCGTCAATTATTCTGTGCTATTGAAACCAACTGAGCATCACATACTGAGCAGCCAACCAGTCTGATGTTACATTCTGCTAATTCTAAATCAATTAAGAGCTGCTGTGTGACAAATCATGCCCCCACCATTTGATGTGTGAAAGCCTAGAAGCCATAACCATAATAAAGAGGGATGCCTCGTCAGTGCACGCCGTCTATGAGCCCATTAGATGGGCTGGCTTTCCTCACATGCCGCTCTGATCCCAGCTCACACTGGATTAAAGTGCTGGTGAAAACGAGGTCAGAGAGTGAGTGCAGTCAATTGTGTGATTAGCTTATCAAGAGCGCTTCCATTACAGCGCTACCTACCCTGGCTGCTCAATATTTGCCAGGAAGAGCAAGCAGTTTATGACTTGCTCCATAAATCTGGAGCATCCCCACAAACATTTAGTGTTATGGGTGAACCATTTTTTCTGCGGATCTCTGCCTTCCACCCCAGAGCGAAGTGCATTGTAATTCCATTTATATAGCGCTTGTGCAACTTAAATGTGGCATTCATCAGTGGTAAAAGCAAGAGTTTGAGGGCTGCACTGGTTTCTTCTAGGCCTAACACTGGAGGATTGGAGTTCCTAATGTAATGCAACTGGTGCTATGTAAAGCGCTCCGAAACCCTATATAAAACTCTATAAAAAGAAAAATACAGACCAAATAAATAAGAGATCCAGAATGGAAGACCCCTCAACAGACTCACACACAATCTGCTTCTGGGCACGCAGCACGGTGCCCACAGTAACACCATAAACTGGGGCGTGGCAAGAAGAGCACGATGGATTCACATGGAGGAGTGGCTCTTGACTGTGGTATATTAATGTAAATTAAGTAAAATTTTACTTGAGAGCAGAAGCCGCAAAGCTGTCAGAAATAAATGAGCACGTGGGCGGGGACTGCACATAAACCACAGACCCAAACTGACAGCGTAAATCAAATTTATTTGGACAACAAATCTGCAGCTTTAGTTCAAGAGCATACAGTATGGCAGCCAAGCCTCACTATTACAACAACATACCTTAACTAATAACTCCCCCTGCTTTGAGTCACCCCAGAGTGCGAACAGTGCCCATAAAATTAAAAACACCCCAAGACATAATTTCTACATCGTCATCTTCCATCTCACAACCATGCTTCACTAACCCACCCCTCACGAGCCACAAACATCTCAAAATCATCTCCCCACCTGCACGTGTTCAACCCCTCACCACTGAACATTCGAATGCATTATAAACCATTCTTAAAACACGGGTTTGTATATCTATTCAGTACATACTCCACCCTGCTGCTGTCCTCCCACCGTACTCATGACATTTGTTATTCATACTCGACTTCTCATAGTAGCGCTATCATAGCGCTACTATGAGAAGTCGGCCGCTATCCAAACATCCGCTAGCCCCAGCAGGCGTCCCTGCTCATCTCCGATAATTAGCAAATTAAGCACTTCCGAATTACAGACTGCATAGGCACGCCTCGGTATGGTAACCTTATTTGCACATTTCAAACCTGTTCAGTGTTATTTATTATAGCCCTCATTTCAATAAACCCACTCATTATGTCGTTGATGTTAATGAGTCAGCCTCAGGACTGCTAAATATAGCCACTTACTTACTGCATTGGTCAAATCAGGCACGGCACCCCAGTATGATGCCACCAGGCCCAGCCACCACCCACACAACACGCAGTCACACCGGTCCGTCCGAGAATTTATTTTATTTATTATTTCATTTTATTTATGCATTTTTATATAGCGCAGACTTTACCCGAAGGCGTCAGAGCGCTTCACAATAGGAACAGAATATGAGGAGAACATAACGTGAACAACAGATTACAAAAGCAGACTTTGAGTATTTCGTTGATGTTTTGTTAACTCAGACCTGATAAATATAGCCACTCCTGCATTGCTCAAATCAGGCACGCCGGGCACGGTATGATGCCACCAGGCCCACCACCCACAACACGCAGTCACACCGGTCCGTCCGCGAATGGAGACTGAGTGAATGTGTGTGTCAGTATCCATTTTATTTCTAAGTGAGACAGTGAGTGTCTGACTGTGACCCGCACCCTCCATCGATTCGTAAGTCGGACAGGCCAGCCATTAGAAAAAACTTAACATACCGGTTTCAGACAGTCACAGACTGACTCTCAGTCTCACGTCGTCACTCGTCAGTCGAAGACAAGACAACTGTTGCACTGCACACACAGGCACGAGTCACGAGGTCTGAGTCACTCTCCTCGTGACTCTGGTGACACCACTACCACTGGAGGTGCTGTTGTCCAGTCCTCGCCAGGGCGCAGTGACGTCCCCACAGCGGCGCCAATTACAAGTACATGGATCCAAATGGGCACATGTGATTGGGCATACAGCCCTGAGCACAGCCAGTCAGCCACCCACCCACGCGCGGCAGCACCACCATCCTCGTACACATGAACTCAGCCAATCCTGGCGCAGGCATAACATCGCCACTGCGCCAGGATTGGCTAACGAGCAGGGCTAATACTGCCCTTGATGAGACCCGGCTTCAGGTCTCTGCCTGTGTCATGGCTAGGGGAGGAGGAGGAGGGAAGGGGCTATTGTGTGTGTGCGCATGCGTGGGCAAGTCATAAAAATGACTTGTCCTAAATGCGCACACAATGACTACTGCCTGCCACGATGCTGCCAGCCTGCCACATGCCACTCAGTGCTGCAGGCCCGCCCCCCACACCTTCCGCGATCGCACTGGATGACGTCACGATTTGTGACTCCGGTCCGGCCTCAACTGCTGCTTGCCGCAGAAAATGTTACTTTTTTTTACTGTGTCAGACAAATGTTGTGATAGCAGTGACGGTCGTCCATGGATAGTGGGGCAACGCCCCAACGCCCCCAATGGACGAACCGCCACTGAGTGCACATGTTGTCTGTGAATAACCATCAGAAAACCAAGTGATCAGTCCTATCATTTGGTCGTTCACACTGTGATTAGGCGGGTCATTAGATCATGTAGACCTCATGCCACACAGTCAAAGTGAGTACTGGATATGCTCTACAGTCATAATTGGAACTACCAATTGTTGGTCTGATAGTGATGGCTCATAAAGGTGATAAAAGTACAGTGCAACTGTAGTGTAGCTCCTATTTTCCCAATAGGCTCTGCGCATTGGAATAGTGCCTACAGCAGTAAAGGCCTAGGCCAGACGTTAACTAGGTCTACTACTGTCGATACTAGACTTAATTTTTGGGTTTGCCAGCTAAGCTCAGAGTTCGCTAGAAACTTTCTCGAATGTTCAAGGAAGGATTAACTCCCCTGATTAGACAAGAAGGGATTTAGTTTCTGACAACCATAGAACATGACAACTTTGCTCTCCCCTAATCAAGAGTCAATCTCGAGAGTCGTGTGAGCACAAGGCAATTATTTTACTCAGTCAGTACGTGCATTCTTAGTCTCATCAGAATGTAGAGAAAAGGAAGAGACGGGCGTGTTCAATAAAAGATGTTATTTATTGATCAGTCTCTTTTCTCGTACAAGAGAAATGGATCGATATTATTGCAATACTTATAGTTAAGTAAAGTGCATACATTAGAAGCAATAGTATAAAATAATACTGTAAAAACATTGATATGGTTTCTGAGCCATATGATGTTTAAAATGAATAAAATATATTTACATACACATATACATTTGACTAAACGTACTCAACTGGTGTTTCTAACTACGCCTACCCCGTGTACCTGACCTAAGTCTAATGCGTGGGCGGGAATAGAAAGTTACAGTTTAGTTTAAGTTTGTTTTTGCCAAGTGAATAACTAAAGAATTCTCTAGGAGGGGTTATTCAGTTCTGTACCTGGAATTTAGGATGAATGAGGAATGGTATCTCTTTCTCTGCTCTCGATATTCCAGGCTGCCTGCGAGGGCTGCCCAGAAGCGCCGGTGCTGGGTCTCTCGGCTTGAGATAGCAGCGCGTCTCTCAGTGCGTCAGGAAGGCGGGGCTGCTGCCTGCGGGGTCTGCTTCTGCTCTCGGCTTCGGCAAGTATGGCTGCTCCGTCTTGTCACCACGCGTGTGTTTGCATAGGGCAAGGTCGGCAATATTTATATCTTAAAGGTGCCGGGATTGACGTAAGGATGGACATAGGTACGTCAATAAAGATGTCATACGACTTGCTCGTTAGCACATTCTTTACTAAAGTTCTCTGTGAAATCAAAACAATGGCCGCACGGATTATCCAGGTTGTCATAGGTTTGATTTGTTATGAGAACGTCGTATGCCTTATCAGGGGCTGGAGGAATATCGCTTGTCTAATTAGATCTCAAGCGTTATGACCTAATCAGATAACACGTTCCTGTGCCGTAGTGTGACTGCGTCAGATAACGGTATCTGCATCATGGGGAATTTCTTGCCTCATGGGCTGACTGTTAGTTAACTAGCTAGGTAGCTTAACCAGAATAGGGTCAGGAATAGGGGGATCGATTCAGAACCTATAGAAATACACGACACCCACTCCACGCTAACTATGGTCATATCTACTAATCTATGCATAGTATAACATAGTACAACATACTATAGAGTATAGTGTATACCTTACCACCCCAAAATACATAAATGCATTTCGAAATTTTCAAATATACTGAAAAAATTGCAGTCATATATATTGTATGCACTTAAGCTATGAATTAAATGCAAAAGTAAACACGCATTGTTATGCATTATTGCTTGTTGGTATATGAGAAATACACATGAAATGGCTCTTAATATGGCTATACAGAAAAAAGTCGAACCCATTTCATCACATAAAATCTATTGCGAACATACCGGCGGGCAGCTAAAGTCTATAAAGTCTATAAAGTATCTAAAATAGAAATCTTAGTTCTCTAGGAATAGTCTCTTACTTTAAGCAGAAAATCAGTGTCCCGGGAAAAAATATATAGAAAAATATTTTAGGGGCTTGCTGAAAAAAGTTGCTGTCCGTGAACTGGATTGTAATTGTTCATGTGACTTTATTTTTAAAGTTGAAGGCCGAATTCAGGGAACGCCGTGTGCGAGTTTACTCAAAAGTCTCTATTTCTGTTCCGGAGAGAACATCATATCATTCAGGCTTTCGAAAAAACTGTCAACAGCTTCATGGGAAAGTTCCTCTAAGTCGGAAATAGGGGTAACCATGCATTCATGCGCATGATTGTCTCCATTGACATTCTGATTTGCATTGCTGACAGAAGGTCGTACCTGTTCGATGCTGCTTTCATCTTGAACTTCACTACTCTTCAATCGCAGTGGTGAAGATTCCAGGAATGCCGTCATCAGAATTGGCAGCCTTTGAGGGCAGCACAGTGCGTGAACCTTGGTAGGAACCAACAGTGTATCTGCATCCACCGGCGCATCCGATTGTAGCGTCAGACAGGTGTCTAACACGCATTCTTCTCCGCATAGCAGACACCTTAGTACAGGTAAAACACACCTTTGCCACATTGGTCGAAATGATAGAAACCAAGTCATGTTTAGGTCTCTAAGCCGGGATAGTCCCAGGATTTTTGATATCCGGTCCCGGTATCCAATGGCTAGGATCGTATCTTCCATTGTCGCGAGAGTTTGATCTGTGACATGGGTTGCCATAACGAAAAATAAGGACTAGGAATAGGATTCCTGCAATTAGTCCTAGGATCAGGGGAAGTCCGCCAAAAATCGAATGGACGAAGTCTGGAAAAATACCCAGTATGGCTTTGAATGGTGTTAATGCCATCGAAAATACTGTCTTAAATACCTTTGAGACCCCTGTGGTATCAGAAATATTTAAGATTTCGCTCAGGATTTCCGCGAAATGTACGGGGGAATTAGTTGATAATAATGTATGTATCTCTGCAGTCGTCCTTGCGACTTGTAGATCATACGTTTCTTTAGATGACGTGAGCCTTGTAGGCGTCTGAAGAAGCACTGTTTTCATTCTGCTTAAAGTGTCTATTCGAATAGAAGTAATTTTCAAACCGGGCCATGCCCTTGCCTCCCTGTCTGGAAAGGAGCTGGGAAACAAAGAACGTCCACAGCACTTGACCTTCGCCGTCGTAGTGACGAGATAAGGAGTCCCGGGCATAAGACTACAGCATCTGCGGTCTACAATAAGAATGTAACTCCCATTATAGAGTCTTTGAAAGAATGGTTCTATTTCAGTTGCAGGTGCGCCTTGCTGGTGACATGAAAGGTTGTATGAATTCCCTTCACAGGCTCCGTGCAAACTAATACCGTTACACAGAAGCGTGCTGCTTAGTGACATAGCACAATTGTTGCCACTAAGAAACACTTTCTGTCCTTTGTTACTGACACATGCATGTGAATAGGGCAGGTTCCATGTTGTTTTAAGGTACCCCTTTCCCAATTTCTCGTACATGCCAGCCTGTATATATTTTTGGCAGTATTGAAACCTGAAGGTTGAGATTGGAATATTTATGATTCCGTGGATTATCCATTCACTGACAGGTCGTTCTGACATTGTCAACGGTAATCTTTCTAGTTTTTCAATGCTCAAGATTGTATAATCAGCACCCTTCTGAGCCATACCGATTTGTCTATCAGTAAGGTTAAAGATTTGGAATAGTGACGTTGTGTTGATTAAACGCCAAGGCACATAGCCAGAACGCAGATTTTGTAACGTCCAGCCAAGCTGTATGATAGAACGCAATTGTGACTGACCATGTTGTAATAACAGTAAGTCTTGCGATAATATATCGATTGCTGAAGACACAATGCTGTCCAATGAAAAAATTCTGGAGGACAGAGTCATTAACCCATTGTCCACTACAGAAAGTGATTTTTCCAAATTAATACGGTCAATTTCCCGTATTCTTTCTGCTGTCTCAATTTGAGTAACCTTCCAGGCCTCATTGTATGCTGCATATACAGAGGCTGCTATGAAACGCTTTTGACGCTGTTTGCGTGGTCCCATTATGAAATCACGCAAGTCAGCACCATCAGTAAGTAAAGTTAGGTGTTGCTTAATTTCAGGCAGTGTGGAAGTTTGTAGCCATTGAAGGCATAATTTGCCCACACTGTAGGTTGTTATTATCCCTGGGTGATGTCTTTGGGGATATCTAGGGTCTGGCCTGGTCATTCTGAAACCCTGTGTTTTATTCAGGAATCTATCTTGACAGTTATTTGTATCTGTGGGCCAGATCAACCATTGTTTCCAATCAGGATGTGTTCTGTTTTGGTTAAGTATATGGTTTATGTCTATTTCTTCATCTGTTTCAGAGTTATTGCTAAACATTGTTGGCTTTGGAATAGACAGGTTATTTAAATCTTTGATTTTGGCTAAGCCAAGACAGGTGGTTTGTTGAACGGTGTCATTTAAAAATATCATTTGTTCTGGGATCATGCAGGCTCTAAACAAAGCTTCTATACCCTGTACTTGCCATTCTTTTGTACCCCAAACACTTTTCAAATCAACATGTTTGTCCCAATAATCAAATCCAAAAGTATTCATTTTTTCAAAGAAAGAATCTGAATATATCAATTTTGTGTTGGTTATCATGGTTTTCATCCCTGTCTTGTTTGACAATTTGTAATAAAATGTTTCAGCATTAGTTATGTTAAAACCTGAAAAATATGAATATTTGCCATACACGGTTCTAGAGCTCCCTCTTGGAGGTGTAGCACAATGTTCCCATTGATTAAAATTTAAAACATTTCTAGGTTGTGCAGATTTATGCAAGAAATGGTTACCATAATGGTTATAGCAGTACATGCTGTCATAATTTGTAGAACCCTGCAAATAATCATGTTTTGTAAATTTAGCAGACATTACTAAGTCAGACATCATATTGTTTATACTTTCAAAGTCCCAATCATCAGCAAATGAGTTTGGTTTTGCAAAGTCACTCAAGGAGATCTTGATTTGGTGTGGATATTTCAGGATCTCGACCGGACCATAAATTTCATAGTCAGTGTTGTCCCAGGCTACCCCACCAGGTATTGGAATTGCTGTGAAGTTGGCTGAAGAAAGTTCTGAAGAAAGTTCTCTTTTCTCGACGTGTGAAGATGTGTGTGGTTTGAGGACCAAGTTGATGTTCTGACTTGCTGTGTCCATTTTAGCATATTTTCCCTCAATGAAGCGTCCCAAGGTAAATACCATGATGAGCCAAAGTATGAAAATGCACCAAAACCCACCCAAAATTCAATCCATGGAGAAACTAGATATGTTTCTTTCAGTTGTTTCAAAAGTTCCTTAGCTTTGTCTTTAAAGGATTTTGATGATGGCTGTGTCTTTTGTTCGCTGAAGCCGTCAGAGGAATCATCGAAGTTGATGAAGTAACCGGATGCAGTTCTGTCAATTGTTCCAATTGGTTCAGGATTTTTGTTTCTCGCATTTTCACTTGGTACTTCTGTATAGATTGGTGTGTCTCTGCTAAATGTCTTTATTTGGGTTTTCAGAGGTCTAAGTTCTATTGCATTGTTGCATAGTCCTTGTTGTTCTTCCGTAGGCGTTTCGAATGTGATGAGCCTCTTTGATAGGACCTCTGTACTGGTAGCAAACCTTGGTGTTCTGCTACTTATTGGGAGTCCACTTGGCCTACTGTTGGTTATCGGCCACATGTTGTGGTTTTACCAGGTCGATGGATACAACTCGGTTCTCCTTTTTTCCAGCAAGTGGCGGTAGTACAACTGATCTTGTCCCGTTGACAGACAATACAGGAACTGCTTTTCTGTAAGAAGGCCCAAATTCCTTCTTTACCGCGATCTTTTCCCTGACTAGATCCCCGACTTTTGGAATCCAGACAGGTCTTGCTGGGACAGGTGGTGATTCTTCAGTGGTCGTTGGCTGTTGTTTCAACTGTATGTTGCTCAGGTCTTTTCTTGTTTTGTTTAAGTCCTGCAAAATAGCCAAACGGTCTTTGACATCAAAGCTTTTTTCTGTTACCACTGAAGTCTGACTATCAAGGTCAGAGATCAACATCCTAGTTCCGAATAATAATTCGTACGGACTGAATCCCTTCAGAGAATTTCTTGGCAAGTTATTAAGACTACGTTGGACACTTATTAGATGTTTGACCCACCCAGCTCCCGAACCTAATATCCTTTCTATTATAGATTGCTTTCTGTCTTGGTTTTTTCTTTACACCATCCCATACCCTCAGGAAGGAAGTGAGAAGATTCCCGCTGGGCTGTGCTCATTTGGCCATTCTTTCCCCCCCCAGGCTGGATTGCCTGAGAAAAAGAAAAAAATGGTCGAACGTAGCATGCTCTTAGCGTATATGCCATTTAGACTCGCAAATCTTGTATAACAGTCCGGACGTCAGCCGAGTGTTGTGGATCTACATTATTAGTGGGAACTAGCCTGTATATGTTAATCGCAAGCCATTCTTTTTAGTGGTGATGTTATCTGCCTTGATACGACGAGGTATTAAACTGCTTCTCTCCCCACTGCGATCTCTGTTGCAGTTTGGGCAGTTTTTTACAAACATGGTGTAGTGCAGGCTCATGCCTGGCCACCAGAACCGTGATTGTAATTCTTCCAGAGAATCCTTTAATTTAAGGTGTCTGAGACCCTCGCCCATGTGTGCGTCTGCGATTAACAAGTTTCTCCTGTCCATGTTTGGAATCACTCTATCCCCCACTCCAGGGATTCGAGCAAAAGGAATGGAGTTTGCATCTATGATGTATGTGTAATTGAGTGGATAGTTGATCGGTAACGCCGAGCAGTCGCCTTTTGATGACGTTTTTACTGCCAGCAATGTTTCGCCGTCAATGTATTTTAATGTACGCTTTTTTCGATCTACGGGAGCCGGTTTACTGGCTGCCGCTGCGGCTGTTTCAGCCAATGAATTCCCTACAACGTGAACGCCATCACGCTGGTGACTCAGTGAGTGTGTCACGTGAGTCTTTGGTAGTTCTTTTTTCAAAAGAGCTACTTGTTCCCAGAGAAGTCTCTGCTTTATTGGTGCATCCGTGTCATCTTTGTAATCGTTCTGAATCCAGGTCTGCAAATCCTTGTTATATGCTTTGACGCAGAAATATGAATCTGACACTATAAGTGTCGGGAATTCGCGATCCGCATTATCTAGCGCCATTTTCAAAGCTAATATTTCAGTTTGTAGTTCTGAATTAGTTTCTACTGAGTGTGATTTTGTTAATAGAGGTCTTAGTTTACCTCCGTGCCACACTTCTTTTGTAATCTCACATGTGGGATTGTATGCATGTTCTCCCCAAACGGAGGGTTGAGCATGTCCGTCTGTATAGATTACACAGGCGTAATGTCGTAGAGGCAGAATGTCGATTGGCAGAGGATACGTTTTTTCATATTTTAGATTTTTTAATTCTTCTAGTTCTGGATCAAAGAAGTAATATACTTTGTCCGTTGTGATTGAATTTACCCATTGTAACCATTCTGGATCCAATGTTGTTGTTGGTAAATTACACGGTGTTGTTAATGCCTCAAAAGCTGATTCTGTTGTTCTGACTGTGATATGTTTACCGTCAGCTATGTCTTTTTCTCTAGCTATTGCGGTTTGAACTGCTTGAACAATTTTTCCTTTGTTGTTGAATCTCTGTTCAGCTTTTGTGTACAAATGTGATTTGAATGCAATTGGTACCTTATCTCCCTCATTAGAGGTTAGGTATGTGAATCCGTATCTCCCTGGGATGACTCGGATCACAAGGTTGCGTGTATTATCACGGGTTTCTAATTTTGTTTTAATTAGCATGTCTGTTTGTAAGGATCTCAAAATTTCTGTGTGTGCTTGAGTCCAACTGGATCTTTTAAAGTCTGGTTTAATTAGATCGTAAAGGGGTTTGACCCTTTCTGCGTAATTTGCAATGTAAGTTCTTCCGAAATTTAGGAAGCCTAGAATTGACTGTAGGTTTTTTAGCGTTTTAGGAGCTTGGATTACGGCACATTTCTCTAGGAAATTGTCTGCCAGGCTTTTGCCTTCACTTGATAACTCATATCCTAAGAATAGGACCGTCAGATGGGCAATTCTGGACTTTTTGAAGTTGAATTTGTAACCCTCTGCAGCGAAACCAAGTATTATGGTGTTCACTCTTTTCAAGTGAGTCTCCAAGTCATCATCTGTTAAGTAAATGTCATTGACATAAGATAATGCTTCATCATCATATAGTTGTAGTAATTCTGTTACTCTTGCTGAGAATACCCCCGGGCTGTTCTTGTACCCCTGGGCTAACCGACAGAATTGTTTTTGAGTGCCATTTACTGAAAATGCAGTTAAATATCTGCTCTCTGGTGCTATGTTTTGACAAAAGAATCCGTTGGAGATGTCCAAGGTTGTTTTGTATTTTTTGCGCACTATGTTATTCATTAGTGCAGCACTGTGTGAGTTTTGCACTGCAAAAGTTTTGCAACATGTGTTAAGGTGTCGGTAATCCAAAACTAGACGGTACGAATTGTCTGGTTTGGAGACCGGAAACAAAGGATTGTTCATTTGTGAGGTGCAAGTTTCAATCACCCCTTGGTATTCTAGCTGATCTAATATTTCATTTACTTTTTTTTTAGCTTCTTGCTTAATTGGGTACTGCCTTTGTGCAGTAGGTTGTGATTTTAACTGGACTTTGTGAGGAGGAGAATCCTCATCCCATCCTACATGATTTTTATATAAAGCTGGTGCTAAGGCCACTGCCCACTTTCTAGCAAGTGTATATTTTTTATGAATCGGTATTTGATTCGAGAAGGCAGGCATAATTACTTCTTCGCCATGAGGGCACTCCCTGACAAACTCCGGTGGCCAGTCTTTTTCAGCTAGAAGGATGTCATAGCCCTTGGATAGGTTATCCCAAAATAGTCCCCTTATTTTCCTAGTCTTATCTCCCTCTATACGTAATGTTATCTCGTATATTTTGTGGGGCTTGCTAACTCTGGTATCTGCAGTTTCCACTTGAAGGTATTCATTCGTGTCCACTGTCTCCAGATGATTCATAAGGACTTTGCGAGCTATGCTCACCTCTGCTGCGCTGTCTAGCATTGTCTGAGCCCATTCTCCGTTTTTCAGTTGTGTCCTCAGTATTCTCGGCATTGTTAACTACCTTGATACTGGCTACCTTCTTTTTTGGAAATTGTGATTTCTTTTTCAGTTGAGCAGGTTCCTTGTCTTTGGACTTGGCGTGCTCTTCTGATCGTCCTCTTCTTTCCGATTTCTGCGAGGAATTCTGAAAAGATTGAGAGGGACGTGTATCAATGTCTTGATATCTATCAGGTTTTTTAATATTATCCCTATTTCTAAGGTTATATCTATTCCCAGAGGGTTCACTCTGAGGTGACCTTTGTCTCGGGTTCGGAGATTTCTCTCTTCGCCTAGGAGACCTTCCTCTGGACTGGAATTTCTTTTCTTTAGGATTGGACTGTTTATTTCCATCCCAGTTCTTTTTTGGTGAATTATTATTAAAAAATATTTTTTCTGGACTTGTAGTCAGTTGCGGTTTTACTGGTATTCCACCTAGACTATCTCTGCCTAGTTCTTCATAGGATTTTTCTATGATTCTGGCAATTTCAGCTGGTTGGTCTGCTATATCTGTCTCTTTTAACCTCTGGCGGATCGCCACGTTTGCTGCTTCACCCTTTATGTTGGCTAGTAATATAGCCGAGACCTGCTTGAAGTCTTTCAGTAATTTCATACCAAGAGTTAAAGCAGGTTCTGGACCGTATTCATCTTGAATTTGTTTTAGCACATCTGGTATCACCGAAATGGATGGGACACCGTGCGTTTTTGTGTAGATGGAAGCAAAGACTGTACCCCAAGTGTCACAGTCCTCAATGTGTGGTGCGATTCCCATTGGGAGACATATAGTCAGAATCCTGTGTTTTTCTAATGGGGTGGTGTCAGGAAACACCGCCTCTATTTGGGTAATTTTCTGTGCCAACCAGAATGGTATTTGTTCCCGTTTAGCTGGAACTTTACCTAGGCAGGATTGGATGTTCTGTGGTGTGATTTTATTTGTGTTCCCCTGGTGAGGGGTCAGCTGTGGAATTTTAATCGCTGGCTGAATTGTTGAAGTCCGCATTACATACTGAACTAATTGTCTATGAATTTTTAGTAGTTGTTTTAGCTGTATTAATAGCTCTGCTGCAGGCATTCTTTCGATGTCTGGATGTGGTGTGTATCCGGCTAGGACCGGCCACGTTGCTCCTGGTCTTCCTAAAGGACCGAGCCTTGTAATGTGATTGTTATGTATTAGGGCGCCATCAAATAAGAGCAAATGCTCTTGGAATTTGAGTGGTACTTCCACCTCCTCGGAAGGAGTGTACGTTTCAGGAGGTTCCTCTACTTTGTAATAGTGGAAGTACTTTGTTACAGCATTTGCTGCTGGAAAATGTATCCATGTATAGTATACCTCTGTCTGCCGATATTCGTGTGCCTCAATTACGAATATGACTGTGCCACCTCTAGGTGTCAGTCCATTTTCTATAAGTTTTAAGGTTATAGATCTCCTTTTAATGACCGGAATAAGTATTATATCCGCGTCTGCTGCTTGCATGGTAGCATCAGCATCTGATATTTCAGTAGCTAATCTAATTGCCTCTCTTTCTCCATCGCTGTCTCCCATTTTACTGACAGGATGGTATTATTTTTGTTTGCAGATCAAGTTTCTTTATGGAAACAGAGATTAGGTGCACAATATTTTGGAACTGTTTTATCCTTCAACGTTGACTAGACCAAGAACCATACATAGGAGTTCCCTCCTGCGAGGTTTTGGAGGATATTATAACCTTTCACCCACTCCAGACGTCTTTGGAGTATTTGGGAAAAGGGGTCTGAGTGAGAAAGCACGACTGAGTTACTCTAAATGTCTTACGTTAGTTTTATCGCCCTTTCCAAACGCGTTGGGCGCCATGTAGTGTAGCTCCTATTTTCCCAATAGGCTCTGCGCATTGGAATAGTGCCTACAGCAGTAAAGGCCTAGGCCAGACGTTAACTAGGTCTACTACTGTCGATACTAGACTTAATTTTTGGGTTTGCCAGCTAAGCTCAGAGTTCGCTAGAAACTTTCTCGAATGTTCAAGGAAGGATTAACTCCCCTGATTAGACAAGAAGGGATTTAGTTTCTGACAACCATAGAACATGACAACTTTGCTCTCCCCTAATCAAGAGTCAATCTCGAGAGTCGTGTGAGCACAAGGCAATTATTTTACTCAGTCAGTACGTGCATTCTTAGTCTCATCAGAATGTAGAGAAAAGGAAGAGACGGGCGTGTTCAATAAAAGATGTTATTTATTGATCAGTCTCTTTTCTCGTACAAGAGAAATGGATCGATATTATTGCAATACTTATAGTTAAGTAAAGTGCATACATTAGAAGCAATAGTATAAAATAATACTGTAAAAACATTGATATGGTTTCTGAGCCATATGATGTTTAAAATGAATAAAATATATTTACATACACATATACATTTGACTAAACGTACTCAACTGGTGTTTCTAACTACGCCTACCCCGTGTACCTGACCTAAGTCTAATGCGTGGGCGGGAATAGAAAGTTACAGTTTAGTTTAAGTTTGTTTTTGCCAAGTGAATAACTAAAGAATTCTCTAGGAGGGGTTATTCAGTTCTGTACCTGGAATTTAGGATGAATGAGGAATGGTATCTCTTTCTCTGCTCTCGATATTCCAGGCTGCCTGCGAGGGCTGCCCAGAAGCGCCGGTGCTGGGTCTCTCGGCTTGAGATAGCAGCGCGTCTCTCAGCGCGTCAGGAAGGCGGGGCTGCTGCCTGCGGGGTCTGCTTCTGCTCTCGGCTTCGGCAAGTATGGCTGCTCCGTCTTGTCACCACGCGTGTGTTTGCATAGGGCAAGGTCGGCAATATTTATATCTTAAAGGTGCCGGGATTGACGTAAGGATGGACATAGGTACGTCAATAAAGATGTCATACGACTTGCTCGTTAGCACATTCTTTACTAAAGTTCTCTGTGAAATCAAAACAATGGCCGCACGGATTATCCAGGTTGTCATAGGTTTGATTTGTTATGAGAACGTCGTATGCCTTATCAGGGGCTGGAGGAATATCGCTTGTCTAATTAGATCTCAAGCGTTATGACCTAATCAGATAACACGTTCCTGTGCCGTAGTGTGACTGCGTCAGATAACGGTATCTGCATCATGGGGAATTTCTTGCCTCATGGGCTGACTGTTAGTTAACTAGCTAGGTAGCTTAACCAGAATAGGGTCAGGAATAGGGGGATCGATTCAGAACCTATAGAAATACACAACACAACAAAACAGGAAAGTGGTGAGTCTAAAATAGGGTGATATGTCTAAACAACAACTTTAATAGAAACTAGGCACATCCCCTAACTAAAATAGGAACAGCGCAAACGACAGTATGGAACAATGACTATTGCAAAACGGGCCAACTGTGCACCCTCGAGCTGAGAGACAGGAGGCGGAAAGACAGGGATTGGCTGACACTGGGACACAGATGCAGTTGTGCACACACCAATTGAGAGACAGGAAGGCGTAAAGGCATGCATTGACTGACACTTGGTCACAGATACAGTAACAGGCATGTATTTACAGACACTGGGATTTAGTTAGACACAGGGGCATAAAGACACGGGCAGACTGCCCCTACAACTTATTGCAGAAACGCCCCTACAACTTATTGCAGAAACAGGGTAGAAAGGCTCAGGGAACTCACACTAAAACGCAGGGACATATAAATGGGACAGCTTAGCATCACTCCAGGCCTGGCATCTCTCCTACGTCTGGGACCCGGCCCCAACCGGATATGCATATGTGAGGCCCCAACTACAACCACAAACAAATGGCTGACCGAAAAACAAAACACATATTGCCAGGCAAAGTGTGGCCTGCCTGACGGCAAAATCAATCTGGTTAATAACCTCAGGACGACTCGGGCCTCTCTCTCTCTGTGACGTGAGATAATGCCAGTCCCTAAAACTGAGTCTAAATACCCACCACCTGCAGCTGCAACCATCGACATAAATAAAGCACCAAAACTCTCCTCAATTACTTCAAAAGTGAACGTCCGTTTGTTCCCCAAGGAAACCTCAAAGTACACGCAGGCAACAGTGTCTCCTCTCTGTGTGTGTGCTACAGAGCTGATGGGGCCCCGGAACACGAGGGCTGCTGCGGGACCTAAAAATTACGTTTGAATGACCCCCGTGATGCATCCCACCCCTCCCTCTGAGGCTCCTTTCTCCTCCAACACTAACATGATGCCTGCCCTGCAGCTCCAGTGGCAGGTGCGAATGGGCGGCAGGAAACAGGAGAAGGCAAAATTAAAAATTATTGCCGGTGCCCGCCCAGTCTCTCTAGTCATTTCCGGGATGCCTCATCTCCTTGCGTGCATTTTATATTCTGCTGAAAAGCGCTTGACAATGGTTACCAGCCCCACGCCCCCACCCTAAAAGAGTGAAGACCCACGGAGCACTATTTAATTTGTAAAATTGGCCACAGCGAGGTGTAATGATGGGGAACCTAACACAAGTTATGTAAGCACTTCACATCCCTGGTGGATGTGAAGTGCTTACTGGCTGCATGGCCGCGGACGGGGCGCCTGGAGCGCTGCCCCCCCCTCCCCCCCCCCCGCAATGCGGGGGCTGCGTGGGCCTGTGTTATGCCCCTGACGTCAAGCCCTAAGGGAGGAAAAAGAACTAATCAAACCCCTGGTGAGAAAGTTCATCACATTGAGCCTGCCCAGCAGATGCAACCATATTTATCATATGTAAACAAAGCTTACCATCTCTTTGTACTAGCGAGATTCCAATTGAATATGGTTCCCTGGTTACTGACCTTTCGTAAAGGCTACTCTAAACCTGACTCAATAAACCCTGGTCCTTGTGACAACTTCTCTGAGCAAGATATTCTTCATATAATGTTTTCCTGCGCTCACTACGACTCCCTGCGCAGGAAATTCATTCTTCCCTTGCTAAGAGGCCGTAATTTTGTGCAAGTATTGCCGGCGCTGGTCAATTTACAAATGCTAGCCTCTCTTATGGTCTGTGTTGGGGTAGCAAGTTTTTTAATTGGGGCTATTAGACATAGGAATAGGCTGTCGATGAGTTAGCCTTAGTGGATATGGCTGCAGTATATATATATATATATAAATATGTTTATTTCCCAAATAATGTAATATAATCTTAATGAAATTACTTACTCACTCCTAATATTCTGCTTTATTAATATGTTTGTTTTTAATTCAGCTGTCACTATGGCAAGCTAATGCAAGGCTATTTTCATCATATAATGTTGTAATTTTTACTACTAAGCTAAAGTGTGTCATAAAGGGCTGATCTTTTTATATGAATACTTCTGTAGTTAATTTAATAATCATGTTTAAACTGAATTTCTCGTCCCTTTCAGGACAGTCTGCATTTTTATCCGGCTGTGTCGTCCATGAGTTTCGTGTTGATATGAATTTTAGATCAATTATCTCACTGTGCCATGGAGTATTATTTATCTGACCTTTTTGTAATATCTCTGTCTATAACAGTCAAAAAGGCGGAACTCTGTTTTCTTTGTTTAATATTTCTAAAAGGTTTAACGATCAACAGGACACAAACTCTTTATTGGCTTGTATGATGCTTCACTCTAACCAACCGAATAAAGTTGATTTTGACTTGACTTCATGTCCCAACTTTTCTGGCAAGTTTACTCCCATGGACTATTACAGCGGAAGCAGTGCTTTAAATGGGCCGGTACTCACCAGTACTGAGTACCGGCACTTCTAATTTTTTTTGCCCTTAGTACCTGCACTTCTCTATAACCAGGGAGAGTACCGGTACCCTGACCCACGGCACGGCAGGCTCAGGTTAGGTTTCTGCTCCAGGGCAGATGCCGCTCTACTTCCAAGGAGCTTGTAATGTACTTGGCTGAAATATCCTTTTCCAGAGTTGCTGGTGAAGATTTCAGCAGCGCCCATTTGAATGTCCACAAACTGCAGGGGGCTGCAGTGGCGTCACTAGAGGGGTACGGGGGTGCGGACCGCATGGGTGACACCAGCACTAGGGGTGACACCAATGAGCATTGACCGACGCAGACCGCAGTGAAGCTCTAATTGTTGTATTTACCGATGCAGACTGTCACGCATAGTTTACTTTCAATAATTCTTCCTGCTGGCAATCATTTTTATAGTTAAGAACGGTTTCTGTCATCAATAGCATTATAGCAGACTCTCACTGCCCCTTGTGAACCCTGGAGTGACACCTTGAGTGCATGCATGGTCTGATTGGCCAGAGGCAGACACAGGCGGGCGGCAATTTTGTTTCTCCTTTCCACGCACGCAGGCGTCAAAACGGCGCCATTCTTCCAGGTCTGATCGTATGCGCGCAGGCCGGGGCGGTTGTATGACTATCCATCGCAAGCAATCTCATCGCGGGCGTTTGCATCGCGGGAAAAACATCGCAGAAGACATCACAGCGGCCATTTTTTGATCGCGCGTCGTTACGACGCAACTGCGGGCACAGCCTTGGATAGCCTGTTCTATCGGCGACATGACATCGCGTGACTTAACAACGCAATGTTTTACATCGCCAATGGGTTGGTGGGGGGGTGGGGGGGTATATATTGTGTTGCACACAGTGTGTTAATCTATTTGTCCCTTTGCCGGTACCGTGTGGACTGCCTCCTGTAATCGGTAAGTGTTCCCCTCATTCTCTGTGCCTGCATTCGGCCCTATCTTAAAAACTAAAGTTCCTGGCACGTGCAGCTGGTGCAGAATATTAACTCTTGGCAGGAATGGGGGAAACGCGATGCGTTGCAATGATTTACTTAGTCAGTATCTCCTAGCTCTTCCTTTAGAGAAATACGCTGTAATTTGATGTGTTTGAGCTCCAAATATGCACCGTTTTTACGCAGCTTAAGCTTGTGCTTAAATAAACATTCTTAAATTAACCCCCGTCAGTATTCTTTACATGTAAACACTGTCATGTTATTCACGATGTATTAGGTAATGCGATGCACTTGCATGCGTCCTAATGACATGCGAGGTAATGACGGGCACGATGTAATTGCCGCGTTGCAATGTCAGCGCGATGCGATGTATCCGATGTAAGGGGTGCTTCCCGCCGGGGCCTGTGGATGTCCCTCTCTGTTTGGAGCCAGTGCTTGCCCGGCCGCCTCCTCCTTCCACGCACCGGTCACCAGGTCACTAGGCATCGGAAGATTCATGCCGTGTGTGTGTTGGTAACACGGACTCCTATCCCTGATCCAAGGCAGTAATTCATCACGGAACGTGCTGTGTGGTAAGTACAGTGCTGTTGCTACTCGAAAAATAAGTTTCATGTGCTGATAAAAGGAGCACAAGTACGAGTTAATTTTTGTGCGAATCAATCTGCTGAACGTGCACCTTCTTTTGAAAGCACTAATCTGTTAACACTTCTCCCGACGCAGGGACCTTCTGTGACGAGTCTGCTGCTTTGATTCCCATACTGAGAGTGTAAAATGTGTCTGCAACTTATAAGGCGCACGTGTGCGGTGCTCTGTCTGACGCCACTTGGACTGAGACATCCGCTCTACTGTATCATGAGCATCTAACACAGAAGTTAACGGCTAGCTGCGCCTTTCGATTTGTATAGCTGGCAAGATGATTCAGAGTTAACACACATTGCTGACATCAGATTACTGGTTCCAGTTGTCAGTCTCATCACATGTTATTGAAAGTGCTTACAGACGACTGTATGATGCACTATGCAAAATGTTATAATGAGGAGCCACACAATGGATGGGCGAGGAACTGGCCTGAAATGAAATACAAGGTATTTGTAGGCAGGTTAAAGTTGGAAAAACAAAGGGTGGGAGCGACAGGAAGAGGAGACAAGCTCTGAAGAGATGCAACACAACTTTACCACGGGGTTAGGGAATGAGCCAGGGACAGCAGGGTATAGAGGGCAGGTAAAATAAGCTTCTCTTTCTGCGTCAAACACTGACAGGCCACAGGGGATATGCTTAATTTGTGCTGCTGGTGGGCAACGGCGCTCATTTTTAGCGACCGGAACTTATTTTTCAATATTAGACTTTAAGCAAGAGAGAGAAAGGTAGAAACAAGCGAAATAATGTGGAAGATAAAGATGGGAAAAAGTAACAAAGGGAGAAAAGACAGATGAAAAGGAACCAGCGAGAGATAAGATAAAGGAAGGCAGGGTGTGGTGGGAAAAGGGTAAAGGCTTTGGTATTTGAAAATACCAGCATTTGGCCACCCCAGCCGTCAGGGTTGCCAGCAGCAGGCTCCCAAAGGAAACTTTGAACCCCTGCACTTTTTTTTAATTTAATGTAATCTGTAAACCGGACTTTACCCACAAAACATTTGTGATCTTGGTGAGGAGGTTGTGTACCTTCAGCTCCAGGTTCCCTGACAATGACTGTTCATCACCAGCTTCTTCCTAGTGTTTATACCCACCAGTCCCACATCATGTTTGGTGCATCTGTAACCTCCCAAAACATGCAAAAAGTGTTATGTTTTGTGTGCTGAACTATTTGGTTGGTTTTGTTTCTTAAAAATCAAGACTTGGATAATACAAAATGTAGTATGTATGTGGACTCGCAATGCTAAAATAAGCATTGGTCTTGTACTCTGTCAATCTCATTTTCTCTAAAGAAAACCTCTAGGTGAGTGTCTTCTAGCAATGTGAGACTTTCATTCCTTAAATAAGTTTCGTGGTAATCTTTGACAATATTCTTTTTCAATATAATTTGTTATGTTTGGTGTCTATTCCAATATTTTTAAATGAGGCCTGAATAAAGTTGTGCATTGTGGTAGCATGATTCCTCTTAACATACATTGTATATAGCATTTAAAACCAGGGTTTAATTTGAGCTGACGGTTTCCGGTGCTCGGCACTGGCACTTAATTGTCAGCACCAGCACTTGAAACTGTATTCCACAAGATAGCACTGTCTGGCTAATTTAGAGATGACAACAACAACAGTTAATTATTGATTCAATATACATTAGAATAACTGCTATCCCCCCTTACCCTCCCACCAAGCCATTCTTATAACTTAGGGGGCCTGGAATATTCCAAATTGTCTCACTTGTAGTGTTGTAGGGTGGTGTTTAGTAAGTGTGTTGTCACTATCTTTGGTAGCACTGGCATGGGCAATGTGTGGTGCAAGCTGAAGCGGCCTCCTGATGAGAGCCCTGGCACCAGGCGCGTAGCTAGGCACTCTGCCTGCCACCCGTGGCGGACCCTGCCTTTTGCCACCACACGCCGCGTTGAAGAGCTGGGGGGGTGCTAGAGAATATTTTTGCCGCTGCCCCCAAAACTCGCGCCGCCGGGTTACGCGTCTTTGCTCTTTCTCGCCTCGAGGAACAGGAAGCACAGCCAGGCCCAACTGACCAATGTGGTGATTGGTTGGCACACAGGCACCCCAGACCAATCGCAACACTGCAATGCAGCGTTGTGATTGGTTTTGAGCATCCTGGTTCGATGCTCAAACAGGGAATGGGGGCCTGGGAATGTTCTCCATGCAGGCTGTAATGCAGCCTGCACGGAGCACAGAGAAAGAGTGCATGACTTGTGTGGGCGGCCCAAGAGTCATGACCAAACAGTCATTGTGCACTTAGGAGTGGACAAACCACTCCTCCCTTGCTCCAAGAGCAGAGCAGCAACCTGCAAAGCAGCAGGAAACATCAAATGATAATAACTGAAAGTCTGTTATTACCATTTTATGTTTCTACTTCTTGCACTGCTTGAAAGCAGTGGGGCGATGCTCTGGAGGAGACGCCACTGCCACTATGTGCTCTAAGATGTCACTGTGACTATGAGAAATATACACATCACGGGGCTGTGTGCTGATCACATGTGAACCTTACCTCACGCTAATGATAGAGCGCAATTTGCAGCATCATTTGAACAGTTTTTTTTCGGTCTGTGAGATAGGGCGCCAGTGCATGCGTCTTTCTTTCTGTCTCCGTTCCACCATAGTGTGCAACTAGAGATGATTTTCTTTTCTGATTGTCTTACTAAAACTCTGACTGAAAGTTACTTATCTGGCCCCCATTACAAATGCTGCGCTACTAAGATAGGGCAATAGCAGGAGTTACCAGCTGCAATGGAAATACCCGACCTGCTGTATCACTGTGGGCACGGTGGGTCTCATGCACATCCAGCTGCCGCTGTGTCCACTGGCGGACTCGGAGTGGAAGAGGTCCATGCAGTAAGTCGTGAGGGGGTGACACCATGAGTTACCCGCACCGGGGGACACCAACCCTAGTGACGCCACTGGGGGGCTAAGAGGGCTTATGTCATGCTGTGATTATGAGGACAGGTTCTCTAGACAGACCCTGCACTGTCAATCAGGTGCGCAGCGACAATTCGGGTGAAAGTGCCATAATGACTTTCATTTTGTGTTATGAGTTAATCTGTATTTTTTGGACATAAACACATTTCTCATGTGTTTTAATATGTCTTGCAACTGGTACAGAAGTCTCTATGTATAATGATATTTTGCCCTTAGCCCCACCCCTAGCCCCGCCCACTTGCCACACCTATTTTAATGAGTACCTACCCTTATTTTTCCCCATTTAAAGCACTGAGCGGAAGTGAGCAGAGACACGAACACTTCGTGCGCGCCTTTATCTTCTTATTTTCCATTGCTGTCCTTCTCCCTGCAGTAAAGGCCATCTCGCGTCTTTGGTGCCCCTGCACGTCCCTACCCCATCTTTTTTCTTGTGCCAGTCTGTATCTAGTCCAAACGTCCCTTTCATTTTAAATATAGCAGCTGCCCACTTTTGTTTCCTTCTGTATATCAGCATGGAACGCTACGCTATGTCTTAGTTCATTGCTGTTTACATGACAAGTACAAATTTTGTGGATTTCTCCTTACAGATTCAACATTTAAAGTGTTCTCGCTAAATGCTCAGCTAGAAATGTTATCACGGTAACCAACAACACAAGATTCTCATTCTTGCATCTTCTGCCACCTGCTGGCTTGATCCTAAAATTGGAAATCAGTCGAAAGAAGGTTGCCATTAGATTAGAAAACAGAGATCGGGTCCGTTATCATGCACAAACTTTTACAGTTTTTGTATAACACCCGGACTGTACTCTCAATCAGGGCGATTGTGATTGCAGTCCGAGTGTCATAGAAAAATTTCAAAAGGGAGGGGGGGGGAGGCATCAACTGTTGCACCGCAGCAGGATGTTAACAAATGCACTTCTTATGGCTTTCACAAACTTCCCAAGACACCCCACTAGCTTCAGTCTTTACCACCTGGATGGTCTCGCCCCGTCCTAGAGATGTAAAATGTGTTGCCATGCCTACAGAAAGCCCCAGTCTGAATTATATATGTATTTTTTTCCTCCTTAAAAATGACAGAAATGTTTTTCATACTGAACAAAGTCATAATTACATTGTCTTTTTCCTCTGTGTGCTTAGGTGTACATTTTAATCCATGTTCTGTGTTTCTATACAGTGACAGAGCATGCTTGCCTTATCATTCCAACAACATCCTCTGTGTTTTTGCGTGTGAGGGCAAATTTGGCCTAGAGTGACAATAACGTTTATTTGCTACTCTAATTTATGGCTTATGCACAAGGTTTACTTTTTTGCAGTGATGCTAAGGAATCCTCAGTCTGTACAATTAAAGGTCATTGCACCGAATACCAAGGCTGCATAGTCTTAAATACACCACATGCCTCTTTTATCCATTACCAAACACTCTCTGTCACTCTTGCAGGTTCCAGCTTGCTCCCTATGTCCCGTCTTTCTTTCTTCAGTCATTCCACTTTTATTGGATGTTTAGGTCTCGCCTACGCAGTGCGCATGCGTTGCTTAGGAAAAACACCTTTAGCAATCGCTTCTTGTCCCAAAAATGTGCATGCGTTCCATTGCCTTCAATGGCAACACGTGCACGTTTGGTGATTTCCTTGCGGGAGTGAGCTTGACACCATATGTTTGTAATTAACTTACAAACACATGGTTCCCCTGGCTCGCTTCTGCAAGGGAAACTTTGTGGGCTGTCGGCCACACTCCACTCAACCCTCCCACTTTTGGTGCGCGCACTTGTTTGTTGTTGTTGTTGCAGTTTTATACAGAAAACAACAAGTGATGGACTGAATGTGGATCAATGTCACACACTCCCCCAGTCAAAAGATCTGGGCCCAAATCCATCGTTTTTTTGCACTCCACACCACCCTGGGTCAGATAATGGCTTTATGCAAATCAGCTCTGACCCTGTTGCCCCATGGGAACAGTCCAGTCCAAACTACAACAGCCATATCTTTCCCAGACCAGAATCAAGCATCCGAGGACCGGACCGGTTTCGAGGTAACACCTCTCTTCAGCCCGGCTAGCTTGACTCCAAGTGGTGTGGAGTGCCTGGGACCCACGTCTGGGCATCCCCAGCGCACTTAGGGCGGCAATTGCAAAAAACAACAAGTGATGGACTGAATGTGGATCAATGTCACACACTCCCCCAGTCAAAAGATCTGGGCCCAAATCCATCGTTTTTTTGCACTCCACACCACCCTGGGTCAGATAATGGCTTTATGCAAATCAGCTCTGACCCTGTTGCCCCATGGGAACAGTCCAGTCCGAACTACAACAGCCATATCTTTCCCAGACCAGAATCAAGCATCCGAGGACCGGACCGGTTTCGAGGTAACACCTCTCTTCAGCCCGGCTAGCTTGACTCCAAGTGGTGTGGAGTGCCTGGGACCCACGTCTGGGCATCCCCAGCGCACTTAGGGCGGCAATTGCAAAAAACAACAAGTGATGGACTGAATGTGGATCAATGTCACACACTCCCCCAGTCAAAAGATCTGGGCCCAAATCCATCGTTTTTTTGCACTCCACACCACCCTGGGTCAGATAATGGCTTTATGCAAATCAGCTCTGACCCTGTTGCCCCATGGGAACAGTCCAGTCCGAACTACAACAGCCATATCTTTCCCAGACCAGAATCAAGCATCCGAGGACCGGACCGGTTTCGAGGTAACACCTCTCTTCAGCCCGGCTAGCTTGACTCCAAGTGGTGTGGAGTGCCTGGGACCCACGTCTGGGCATCCCCAGCGCACTTAGGGCGGCAATTGCAAAAAACAACAAGTGATGGACTGAATGTGGATCAATGTCACACACTCCCCCAGTCAAAAGATCTGGGCCCAAATCCATCGTTTTTTTGCACTCCACACCACCCTGGGTCAGATAATGGCTTTATGCAAATCAGCTCTGACCCTGTTGCCCCATGGGAACAGTCCAGTCCGAACTACAACAGCCATATCTTTCCCAGACCAGAATCAAGCATCCGAGGACCGGACCGGTTTCGAGGTAACACCTCTCTTCAGCCCGGCTAGCTTGACTCCAAGTGGTGTGGAGTGCCTGGGACCCACGTCTGGGCATCCCCAGCGCACTTAGGGCGGCAATTGCAAAAAACAACAAGTGATGGACTGAATGTGGATCAATGTCACACACTCCCCCAGTCAAAAGATCTGGGCCCAAATCCATCGTTTTTTTGCACTCCACACCACCCTGGGTCAGATTTTTTTTTTTTTTTCAAAGTGGTGTGGAGTGCCTGGGACCCACGTCTGGGCATCCCCAGCGCACTTAGGGCGGCAATTGCAAAAAACAACAAGTGATGGACTGAAGCTAGCCGGGCTGAAGAGAGGTGTTACCTCGAAACCGGTCCGGTCCTCGGATGCTTGATTCCGGTCTGGGAAAGATATGGCTGTTGTAGTTCGGACTGGACTGTTCCCATGGGGCAACAGGGTCAGAGCTGATTTGCATAAAGCCATTATCTGACCCAGGGTGGTGTGGAGTGCAAAAAAACGATGGATTTGGGCCCAGATCTTTTGACTGGGGGAGTGTGTGACATTGATCCACATTCAGTCCATCACTTGTTGTTTTTTGCAATTGCCGCCCTAAGTGCGCTGGGGATGCCCAGACGTGGGTCCCAGGCACTCCACACCACTTGGAGTCAAGCTAGCCGGGCTGAAGAGAGGTGTTACCTCGAAACCGGTCCGGTCCTCGGATGCTTGATTCCGGTCTGGGAAAGATATGGCTGTTGTAGTTCGGACTGGACTGTTCCCATGGGGCAACAGGGTCAGAGCTGATTTGCATAAAGCCATTATCTGACCCAGGGTGGTGTGGAGTGCAAAAAACGATGGATTTGGGCCCAGATCTTTTGACTGGGGGAGTGTGTGACATTGAGCCACATTCAGTCCATCACTTGTTGTTTTTTGCAATTGCCGCCCTAAGTGCGCTGGGGATGCCCAGACGTGGGTCCCAGGCACTCCACACCACTTGGAGTCAAGCTAGCCGGGCTGAAGAGAGGTGTTACCTCGAAACCGGTCCGGTCCTCGGATGCTTGATTCCGGTCTGGGAAAGATATGGCTGTTGTAGTTCGGACTGGACTGTTCCCATGGGGCAACAGGGTCAGAGCTGATTTGCATAAAGCCATTATCTGACCCAGGGTGGTGTGGAGTGCAAAAAAACGATGGATTTGGGCCCAGATCTTTTGACTGGGGGAGTGTGTGACATTGATCCACATTCAGTCCATCACTTGTTGTTTTTTGCAATTGCCGCCCTAAGTGCGCTGGGGATGCCCAGACGTGGGTCCCAGGCACTCCACACCACTTGGAGTCAAGCTAGCCGGGCTGAAGAGAGGTGTTACCTCGAAACCGGTCCGGTCCTCGGATGCTTGATTCCGGTCTGGGAAAGATATGGCTGTTGTAGTTCGGACTGGACTGTTCCCATGGGGCAACAGGGTCAGAGCTGATTTGCATAAAGCCATTATCTGACCCAGGGTGGTGTGGAGTGCAAAAAAACGATGGATTTGGGCCCAGATCTTTTGACTGGGGGAGTGTGTGACATTGATCCACATTCAGTCCATCACTTGTTGTTTTTTGCAATTGCCGCCCTAAGTGCGCTGGGGATGCCCAGACGTGGGTCCCAGGCACTCCACACCACTTGGAGTCAAGCTAGCCGGGCTGAAGAGAGGTGTTACCTCGAAACCGGTCCTGTCCTCGGATGCTTGATTCCGGTCTGGGAAAGATATGGCTGTTGTAGTTCGGACTGGACTGTTCCCATGGGGCAACAGGGTCAGAGCTGATTTGCATAAAGCCATTATCTGACCCAGGGTGGTGTGGAGTGCAAAAAAACGATGGATTTGGGCCCAGATCTTTTGACTGGGGGAGTGTGTGACATTGATCCACATTCAGTCCATCACTTGTTGTTTTTTGCAGTTTTATACAGAGCAAACACGTTCCAAAAGTATTGGAGCACTGTACGTGAGCGCCACTTACATTACACACGGACACATTAATTTTTGGTGGGCACTGATGGATTAAACGATTTGCCCACAATCACAGGATGTAGAGCAGACGTTGAGAGAAGTCACGCAGTCACCTCCTGAAGTTGCTGACTAAACGAGATGGGAGTGCCGCTATTTTGGCGCTCATTGTCAAAACATGGACCGGACCGCATCCGCGCGCTGCTCTGGCAGCCCGCAGTGTGTTATAGATTGCACACTCTGCGTAGTGCAACTACTGCACTGTTCTGCTCCGGTGTAACTTCATCTGCCAGGAGGGGATTTTAGGTTGCGACGGCAAGGCTGGCTCAGCTGTGCTCTATTTGGCAGCAGCACCGCGCATTCGCAACTTTTTCAATTTCTCGCCTGAGTCAGAACTTAGGTCATTAAGGAAGCGGGCAGCGCGAGCGGGCGGAAGTTATGTCTGTAACTTTGGTTTTGAAGCCCACCACTTGTCGCACCGCCGCCTGTGTCTCTCATCAGGATGCACTGCTGTACCTGGTCAGACCATGCTGCTGGAGACTCCTTGTCGCGGCTTGTGGGGCCACAGTAACTCTCCAGACCCCGAGGAAGACTTGTGTCTGTCCTTCGAGGTGATGCTCAGTAAGATTTCAGACAACTAAAGGGAAAGGTGCGCACAGGCAAATATCGATCCCTGGAAACAGGCCCCCCTTAGAATAAGTGTTGATGCAGGAATAAGTAAATCTACCTAAGTGCTAACTATCTGTGCGCTGCAGTTAACAATTGAAAGCTTCCGCTGTATGGGATATGTTAAATGTTGTTTGCACATGGCTCTCTGTAGGAGTACATGCCCTCACTTATCAAGCTACTTCGGCACACAACAGAGGTGCTTCCGACACCACCCCGGTCCCCAGATCATAAACTACAATCTTATAAACTAAACTTAGCCCATCATGATTTAACACGTCAGGAATCCCTCAGCACGCCTCCATATGTGCAGAAATGTGTCCCTACCTGGCAATGTAATTTTTGGTAAACCGTCATTTTAGGCCCAATTCAGACTAATTGTGCCGTTTTTTGGGTGCAGGGAACTAAATCTACGGTCATTCACTCAGTGCCCTTATTCACATGCACTCATGAGGCGGCACATGATTAAAGACGGGAGGAGAGGTCGAGGTAAGGAAGATTTTATGTTGTAGGCTTTTGATAGCTCTGTTTTTTTGCGTGCCTGTTGCAACTGCAGTGGTTTCCCAAGCAGGCATGTCACTGTCATAGGTCCTTGTGTGAGCTGACTTGCTCCGACTGTTTCACGGCCTGCTAGGTCTGCTGCTATTTCCCTCATATAATTACCAAACCTTGCCCGGAGTTTAAATGGAGTCTCTATCTCGTAAATCGGCAGAGTTGGCGGGCAGCAGTTTTCTTTTTCCCTGAGTCGCCATCTGCCAGGCCCTGAAGGATAGATCATACGACAAGTCAGTGTGAGAGCTGAATACTTTTGGCTGTTTGTTGGCTGGTGCACCAAGTATTGCTGTTGATTTCCCTCATTATATAACAAAAAATACCTGCTGCAAGCCTAGATGCAGTAGTCTTCTATACATTGCAAAAAAGTATACAGCCCGTCTTGACAAGTTCAAAACTGCTCCGATTTGAAAATGTAGGCTAATTTTAATTGTTTGCTTTGCTAAATAGGGGGAACTTTTAGTGTGTTGCCACAATTTGTGTTCTGTCCCAGTGCTGTCCTGGAGTGTGGGGGGGTTCTTTTCCAGTCTGGGTGACAGACAGAAGTGAGCTCTCTGACAGCTCAGGACTGCACCATCTTCAGCTCCTCCGTCAATATTACCCTACTTCGCCACAGTTCCATTTTTTTTGCCATATTCTACTAAGAGCCTGAGGCATGCTTTTCTTAACCTCAGTATATTTTCAGAGTCACTGGCCTCTAAAACTTACTTGGTGCCTGCTCCATAGTGTTAATCCACGATTAATGTCTTGCCAGGCGTAACAAGTGTCTCACAACCCCTGCAAACTTCTTTCTAGTGTTTCTTCATTGCAATGAAAGGCTTTGCTGCAATTGGGTTACAGTATGGTCATTTTATAAAGAGGTTGTAGGTTAATGAGCTTTAATTTCAGACGTTTTCTGTTAGTTTCACGATATCTTTAGAGCTTCTCATTCTTCAAAATATTGGAATTTCTGATATTTAGCCCTTTCAATGCATTTCGTTATATGGTTTAATGGTGAGAAAGTGTTACTCAATGTGTCGCACATTTGGTAGCTGAATGTTACTCATAAGTACATTGAAACCATTGAAATGTTACACATAAGCAATCGCAATACTTGGCAGATATGACAGACTGTGCTCATAAGAAATTAAGAGGCTGACCATTGCGCAGTGCCTCAGAAAGGAATATGTGCTGTTGTATAAATAAGAACCACAAACTTCAAGAAAACTATGTTGTGCACTGGTGTAATTTCTGATATTTATGTTTCCCTCGTCTTCATTGTCCGATTTTGCTCGTGATAAAATGTCACTCATAGTCATTGAATGTCACTCATAATTTCACTAAAATTATGAAAACGTCACAAGAAACCTATCTGAAACCTTGGCAGCAATGCCTTTGACGGTTTGTGACGGTAACACATATAAATGAGAATTGCCGATGCCAGTAATGGCACTAGCAATTCAGTTTGCACTGACACTCAAGACTTGTCCCTGTTGTCCTTAGATAATTTGTGTCTCCCACGCCCCTGCTGGCACCTTTGTGGTATCTCCCCCTCCCCTGTGTTTATAGTGGTTGCCGCCACTGTGACATGCTAAGGATTGTCATAGTGACGAACGTTCTAATGCGAGCTCCCTGCGAGGAGTGGTGAAGTTAGGTTTGCACACTAACAGCTGTGGCGGAGGTCACAATGTAATATCTTGATAAATAAAGCTGTTTGTAATTATACTGCGTTATCCTTTGCTCCTGTGTGTACGATCGTCCCCATACTACACTGGCGACAGAGCATGGAATGCGAGAGAAAAGGAGCGTAAATGAAGGTGACCTCAACACCCTGAACACTCCGATCACCTCAGCATCTGTACCGTGAGTACGTGAGGACAGTTCTTTGCTGCCTGTCTGATACAAGAACAAGCAAAGAATAATAATAAATAGTGCGAGGAAGGAATCCCACTTACCTTTGGCCAGAGACTTTACTTAATCCACGTCGGAAAGTAGCGATTACTCACCGGTTGTACCCCGCCTGCCAGTCAAATTTAAAGTCGACTGGGCGAGTGGTGTTTGGGCACGGAGGGTGAAGGACAGATATTGGCGGCACCTCATCAGGCAGTGGTCACACCATACTGGTGGAGAGGTGAGGAGAAGTCCGATGGAGCGGGCGTTTTAAAATAATACTTGAGCCCTCATTTGAACGCCTTGCAAATCACAGTGTGACATCAGCTGGTGTGTTTGCTCAGAGAAATCCGCTGTGCCTGACAGGACAGCCTGGGGCTGAGTTGTTCGCACCTGAGGTGTTGGTGTGAAAGGAGTCATTTCCATTTGTGACAGAGGGCTGCGGAGATCATAGCAGCCCTGTCACGCTGGTTGAAGCCATGAGCGACCTAATGCGTAGTAATCCCACAGAGCGACGAGGGAAAATTCATCCTGCCTGGAGAGTAGCACCAGCTCTGAGGGAAAGGCTGTGGGTTGCGAGGAACAAGCCGACCTCATGCACGTCTTACTGCCGGTCGATTGGCACAGCTTGTGGAGTGATCCTGTCAGGAAAGCCCAGGGCGTTGCTGCCAAGGGTAGTTGCTGTCAGCCTAGCCTCCCTATGACTGACACGACGTTCTCTTACTCGTCGGGGAGGAAAAGTGCACGCACTGGAGAAGACACCTGCAGGAGCCTGTTGATTCTGTGGAAATCAGGACGGAGAAGGGGAAGTGTTTCCTTAATTCCAGGATGTAATCGTCCAGCCCCTTACGTCGAGCAGAATGAGGGAGAACTCTTTGATGAACATTGACTGTCCAAATAAAGTCCAGTTCCACCTGGTGGATCCCACTACTGTTTTCCCCCCTTCTTCAATATAATTCTCGCTTACTATTGAAATAACTTGCTAAATTGTGGTGATATTGCTGCCTCCCTTGTATAGTTATGGCAACGATTAGTAAAGTGTAAAGGTCCAATCTGGTAGGGTACCTTTTTTTAAAATTTTTTGTTAGTTTGCTGTTCCTTCGGGAAGCCTCTCAGGACAACCTTTCCTTTTCCTTTTCCTTTTCCTATGCCCACAAGCCAACATGCAGAATGTCCCCTTTCTTTCTCTCCACAACAGGGGAGCCAACCCTCAAGTGGAATAAATGGAAAAAGGTTTTCCAGAACTACCCAATAGTGTGTGGACCAAATTTGGGGCTGGAAAGGAAAGTAGCTTTGCTGATGCACTACCTGGGGGATGAAGGGCAGGAGATACTAGAACATCTTCCGGAGCTGAATGCTAATGATGCGAGGGGGTTGAATGAATATGAGATAAGTCTGAAGAAACTAGACATCCATTTCTTACCCAATATAAGCACGATTATGGAACGTTATCATTTTGGAAAGAGAGGACAGAAGGAGGGAGAAACAGTGGAGGAGTTTGTCTGTGAGCTGGGCAAGTTAGCCGCTACGTGCAAGTTTTGGGGGTGCTTGTGAGGAACGGATATGTGACCAGTTTTCCTTAACTTGTAAGACTGAGCGCGTACGTGAAGAGTTATGGCTAAAGGATGACCCGCCCCTCGGGGAGGTGCTCATTGTAGCACAACAAGTAGAGCACATGATGCATTGTGCGAGTGAAACTAAGCAGGATAGTGAAGGGACAGCCAAAGTGAGTGAGGTCTCAGCCGAGCACGAAAGTGTACTCGCTGTTAAAGAGCAAAAAAAAGAACTGAAACAGGCTAAGGGAAGTTGGGTATTCAAAGGGAACTGTTACCGGTGTGGCAGACCAGGTCATTTAGCGAGTGACAGAGAGTGTCCCGCACTAAAGACAACATGCAATAAGTGTGGAAGGAAGGGACATTTCAGGCAATGCTGCACAAGCAATTCTAGCTACAGAAAACAGAGTAGGGATGGTAACGCACATGTATATGATGAGATAGTGCTACATGTACAGGGGGAGTCGGTGAACAACCCCAAAGACGTTATAGATGTGGAAAAAACCAGAATTGAGGCGATGTTTGATTCATGTTCGAAACTGACAATAATCTGTGCAGAAGAATTTGAGAAGGTATCAAAGGGTAAACTAATGCGGCAGAAAATGGATGTACGACCGGGAGGTTATGGCGGTCAGCCCATACAGATGAAAGGTTATTTTTGAGGGACGGTAGACTACAAGGACAGGTTGACAGTTTAAAAAATGTATGTGTCCAAGAAAGGAGACATCATCTTGGGGTGGCAGGCCCTAAAAGGGTTAGGCATCTACCTAAACCCTAACAAAAATCCCCAGATACTGGTTCAGGAGTTGGGGAAGACCGGGATATGGATAGAGGAAGAGTTCAAGGAGGTCCGGTTTGGATATATCCGCCCCCCTCGTCCTGCCATGCCTATGGTCAGATCATTTTTTAATCACATTCACACTGGGGATACCCAGGCCCACCATCAAGCCTCGAGAAACGAATTTCCTGGCCCGAAATTTGAATAGGTCAGATCTAAACGCTCTCAGCTCTATTCTTAGCTCCTCAGTCCCCTCTACTTCTGATCCTCCTGTCTCTATTGATACCCAGTCATCAAACCTCACCCGTTGGCTCACTTCTGCTGCCGACGTAGTAGCTCCCCTAAAACTAGTCAGAGCCAGACGCTGCCATGACGCTCAAAGGTGGTTCACCGAGGACCTGAGAGCTCTCAAATTAGGCCTCCGCCAAGCGGAACGACGATGGCGCCGGGGGTATTCCCTTGAGAATAAGGAGGTATTTTCCTCTTCGCTCAAAAAATATAAAATAGCTATAGCCCTGGCCAAATCCACCTATTTTTCAAACAAAATTATGGACTCCACAAACAAGTCAAAGGACATATTCTCTATTGTAGAGGAATTATCTAACCCAGCTAGACTCACATTAGGGCCCCTCCCCTCCCAACTCCTGTGCGATTCCTTGAACGAATTTTTCATTGAAAAAATAGCAAAAATTAAATCCAGTATCGCTGCCCAAACCCCGTTTGTCCACCCTCTAACTACTGAGCTTTCTAAATATTCTAACTCTCATACTCTTACCGCTATTCCCCCTATCTCGACAGCCATCTTCTCTTCGCTTCTGCATAAAATTTCCTCTGGCTCTCCTCGTGATTGCTGCCCTCCCTCGGTCCTTCGAGCAGCCTTCACCTTCTGCCCTGAACCCCCCCTGGCCCTCATTAACAACTCTCTGGCCATCGGGGTAGTTCCGTGTTCCTTTAAACAGGCCGAGGTGGTTGCCATTCTAAAAAAAACATCGGCAGACCCTTCCATCTTGAGCAACTACCGCCCTATATCCCTCCTCCCCTTCCTCAGCAAAGTCCTGGAATCGCACGTCACTCAAACACTCAGTTCCTTTATCGAGGACTCGTGTGTTTTAGACTCTAAGCAGGCAGGGTTCAGACCTGCGCATTCCACGGAGGCTGTCATTCTCTCCGTGATGGACGAACTGCGTAGAGGGGCTGATGTTAACACCCGACAAGCCCTGGTCCTTCTGGATTTATCGGCCGCCTTCGACACGGTCGACCATGGGATCCTGGTCGACCGTGTCGGAGAGGCCGGCATCCGAGGGACTGCTCTCGACTGGGTCCAGTCTTTCCTGACGGAACGACAACAAGCTGTCAGGCTGTCTCAGTTTTCCGCCACTCAGGTTGAGCTGTCCTGTGGTGTCCCCCAGGGCTCCTCATTATCCCCTCTCCTTTTTAATTTGTATTTAGCCCCGTTACTCCGTGCCCTCCGCGGGTTGAGCGTTACCGCGTTCAACTACGCGGACGATATTCAATTGATTTTTAATATTGACTCTTCCGAGGACTCCATCTCTACTTTCCAAAATACACTCTGTTTCATCAGTAACTGGATGAGCCTAAACCACCTAAAACTCAACCCCGACAAGACTGAACTGATTCTTGTCGGGGGAGCCTCCAACCCTTGGCAGCCTTCCATCTGGCCTGCCAGCCTTGGAAGCCCGCCGTCTCCAGTTAACTCTGCTAAAAGCTTGGGGGTCATTATCAGAAATGACCTCTCTATGACACCCCAGATCAGCGCAGTGGTGTCCGCCAGCCACTTTCAACTCAGGAAACTCCGGAAAATTTCCCGCCTACTTACCACCGAAGCGCTCACGCTAGCACTCCTGGCGTTAGTGATCAGTCGACTCGACTATGCTAACGCGCTGTACGTCGGCATCCCCGAGTACCAACTGAGAAGACTCCAGCTGATACAAAATCAAGCTGCCCGCCTGATCTACCACCAGCCAAAAGATCAGCATGTCCGTCCACTCTTAAAGAGTCTTCATTGGCTGCCGGTATCCGCCCGCTGCAAATTTAAGTTAGGCTGCACTGTCTTCAAGTCTCTTTCTGGTTTAGGGCCCTCCTTTATTTCTTCCCTCCTCCATTCTTATACCCCGTCTCGCAACTTACGTTCTTCCCAAATGGCCCTGTTATCCGTTCCCAGGTTCAAGAGGAAAAAACACGGGGGCCTGAGGTTCTCTCTTCTGGCTCCATCCCTCTGGAACTCCCTTCCTCTCTCCCTTAGACTTGCACCTTCATACTCTGGCTTCAGATCACTCCTTAAAACCTTTCTTTTCACTGTCTCATACCCTTAGATTCTGTTTCATATTCTTCTTCACTACGCTCCAGCACAGCGCCAAGAAACCTAATGGTGTTAGCCGCGCTTTACAAATCAATTTAACATAACATAACATAACAGGTCTTCACGGAGTAATTAGGCTGCCTTAGGAACTATGCACACAGAATAAAACTCAGAGAAGGCTCCAAGCCAGTTACAGCTAGGGTTAGGAATCTCCCCATTTCCATTCAGGAGGCCGTGGAGAAAGAATTGGAGAAATTGTACAGGTTGGAAGTGATCGAACCAGTAGAGGCCACGGAGTGGTTGGCACCCAGCGTTGCAGCAAAGGAAGGGGATGGGACGATGCGCTTGTGCATTGATCTCAGAGCATTAAACAAGGAAGTCATAGTAGACAACTATTTTATTTATTTTTATTTATTTATTTAAAGAGTTTTATATAGCGCTGGCTAGACCCGGAGGTATCAGAGCGCTTTACATGAGGTTCAACAAAATTACAAGATTGCATCAGTTTCAATTTACAACAGTTGCTAGAAAAACTATTACAAGAGCATAGAGAACGAGATACGTGGAGTGTAGAGGGGAAGGGGGTAGGGGTAAAGGGGTAGGGGGGGAGATACAGCAGAAAGACGAAGGAAGATCTGCCCAAAGTCCGGCTGGGTAGGTGACGGTCAAGGGGCAGTCCCAAAACCCATCTCCTCTATAGCTATCAGGTAGCTCCACTGGGCTTTGGCCAAATAGCTAGGTCTCAAGGGAAACATTAAAAGAACATGGAGGGCAAAATAATGGAGCGTAGAGGGGAGGGTCGAGAAAAGGGAGGAAAGGGGATATACAACAAGGAGAGACGAAAAGAAGTCTGTCTAAAGGCCGACTGGGTAGGTGACGACCAAGGAGGGAGTCCACGGCCCATCTCCCCTATAGCTAAACCAGGTAGCTCCATCGGGCATCAGACAAAATAGTTCAGTCTCAAAACATTGAGAGAGGAGCGAAGGAGAGACATAGATAGAGGGAGGATGCGGGAAGAGATGACAGGAGAGATAAAAGGAAGTCTGGCTAAAGACCGACTGGGTCGGTGACGTCCAAGGAGGGAATCCCGGACCTTTCTCCCCTATAGTTTAACCATGTAGCTCCATCGGGCATCAGGCAAAATAGCTAGATCTCAATGACAAGGGAAAATTCATGGGTAAGCAGGGTGGGGACTAGGGCCAGGATAAGGTGAGGGCAGAGGTCAGTAGCAGGCATGTGGAGAGGAGTAGAGCGGGGAGGAAAGAAAGAATTGCAGATGTTGGCATAAGGGTAGGGTCAGTCCTGGACGGGAAGAGTAAGTCAAAGTTCAGCAGGGGGGGGAGAAGTCATAATTTTCAGCCATGATGGGGTCAGGCATCCTTGGACCCTGTTCCATATGGAGTGTGTCAGGAGCGGCGGAGCTTTTCAGGGATGGGGCGCCCATTAGTTGTTAAGACAGGCAGCAAAGAACACCCCTGGCGTCCCTGGGTGCCCTGTCCTGTAGGTGACCTGGGACACATTGGGGGACGCCATTTTGCCTCGCGTATGGGTGGGGGGAGGCGGGGTCGCTCACCTCGCTTCTTCAGCAACCGGAGTCATAGGGCAGACAAGCTGGCAAGACCGCTGAGGCAGCGGGCGGGTAATACCTTTGGACACTGGCAGGGCGTCTCATCACAGTCAGGGGATTTCCAGAGGATTAAATCTCCCCCCCAAAATTCAAAATGGCGGTCCTGTGCTTCAGAGTCTGCAAGAACTATTCGCAAGTCACTGCTCCCTCCCACTAGGCTCTGCGCTCATCAGAGGGAGCAGAGTGGGCAGAGCTAGCCGTCAGGATCGGTCCTGTGCTCCCGAGGCGATCCACTTCCAGCTCATCAGCCTCACCATCGGTTGGTCTGCCTGTCCGGCGTGGCCGCCATTTTGTGCCTGGCCAGTCGGGCTCCGATGTTTAACCCCTTCGCTGCTAGGCCTTTTCCCCTCCTGTGCTAATGCTTTTTTTGGCGTTTTGGAGTAGTGCGCGCTTAGGCCCTTATAACTTTTTGACCACATAAGGTATCCACCCCAAATTTGCGTCCTTTTCTTCCAACATCATGTGGATTCTAAAGGCGCCCAGAGTTTGTAGATTCCCTTGGAGGGGTCCCAGAAATTAACCAAAATATAGTGATTATTTTGTTTTTTTCAGAAAAATGGGAAAAACGGGCTGCAAATGAAAGCCTCTGGGTTTTTCCCTGAAAATGGTATAAAAAAAGGGTTTGTGGGGCTGAAATCTCCATTTTCTCAGCTTTTAGAGAATGACAGTCTTTTGTCAGAGAACCGAAATGTTTCACTCAGTTTTGGCATTTTTCTGGGACATAGCCTATTTTGCTATTTTTAGAGCTTTCCACCTCCTTCCAGTTAATGGTAGAAATGAGTTTGAAAGCAATAATGGATCCTGGAAAGCTTTCTATTTTCGAAAAGTAGACAAAATTCTAAATTCAGAAAGGGGTCATTTGTCTAAATCCATGAAGGTTTCGTTATAGAAACTAACAGTTAGATATTGGAATAATTGAAAATTTGTTGAAAAAAACAGCCTTTTGTCTCAACGTTTTCACCTATAACTTTTTCTAATTTTGACAGCTCTTGGAAAGCAATATACCGTTACATCCGTTTGACCTTCCTGGTTGTGGGGATATATAGGACTTGTAGTTTCACCAAGAACCCGACGAACCCAGATCCAAAAACTGAGCAGCAACTTGCAATGGTATTTTTTCATTTACTGGGTATAGAGCACTTTGTCTTGGAAAATGTATACATGGAATAATCTGTATGAAAGACACCTATGTATTTCTGAATTGGGTACAAATTATAGAGTTCAGAAACAGTATATAATTGCACATTTTCAAAATTGGGAATACTCATACTAGCATGAGAATTATTGGTCATTTTTCAAAAAGATTTCTTTTTACACAATGTCTTTCATTGAAAGGGAGAAATACATGTAAGCTCAATTGGTAATAACAGTTGATTTACAAATCTGAATTACCCCAAGTGTCCTGATAAAAACGGTACCTCACTTGTGTGGGTCGGCCTTGTGCCTGCGGCAGGAAATGGCGCAAAATGCAACGTGGTCACACCTAAATTTTGCAGTTACAAATTGACCCTTTTTTGGCAAAGTGCCTACTTGTAGTTTTTGCACCCTAGCTCTGCCGGCACCTAGGGAAACCTAGCAAACCTATACATTTTTGAAAAGTAGACACCCAGGGGAATTCAGGATGGGGTGACTCGACTGCCTACCACCAGGTTTTGTTACCCAGAATCCCTTGCAAAGCTAAGATTTTGACAAAAAAAACACATTTTCCTCACATTTCTGTGGTGGAAAGTTCTGGAATCTGCGTGGATCAACAAATTTCCACCCACCCAGCGTTCCCCTAGGTCTCCCGATAAAAACGGTACCTCACTTGTGTGGGTCGGCCTTGTGCCTACGACAGGAAACGGCACAAAATGCAACATGGTTGCACCTCAATTTCCCAGTGAAATCTTGCGCTCTTTGGACAAAGAGACTACCTTTTGTTTTTGAGCCCTAGCTCAGCCGGCACCTAGGGAAACCTAGCAAACCTATATAGTTTTGAAAAGTAGACACCCAGTGGAATTCAGGATGGGGTGACTCGACTGCCTATCACTAGGTTTTGATACCCAGAATCCCTTGCAAAGCTAAGAATTTGACAAAAAAAACACATTTTCCTCACATTTCTGTGGTGGAAAGTTCTGGAATCTGCGTGGATCAACAAATTTACACCCACCCATAATTCCCCCAGGTCTCTCGATAAAAACGGTACCTCACTTGCGTGGGTAGGCATAGTGGCTGCGACACGAAACTGCGCAAAACGCAACATGGTCGCACCTCAATTTCCCAGTGAAATTTAGCACGTTTTGGAGAAAAAGACTACCTTTTGTGTTTGCGCCGTAGCTCTGCCAGCACCTAGGGAAACCTAGCAAACCTATACATTTTTGAAAACTAGACACCCAGGGGAATTTAGGATGGGGTGACTCGTCTGCCTACCCCCAGGTTTTGTTACCCAGAATCCCTTGCAAACCTAAAAATTTGACAAACAAAACCCATTTTCCTCACATTTCTGTGGTGGAAAGTTCTGGAATCTGCGTGGATCAACAAATTTCCACCCACCCAGCGTGCCCCCAGGTCTCCCAAAAAAAATGGTACCTCACTTGCGTGGGTAGGCATAGTGGCTGCGACATCAAACAGCGCAAAACGCAGCATGGTCGCACCTCAATTTCCCAGTGAAATTTAGCACGTTTTGGACAAAAAGACTACCTTTTGTTTTTGCGCCGTAGCTCTGCCAGCACCTAGGGAAACCTAGCAAACCTATACATTTTTGAAAAGTAGAAACCCAGGGGAATTCAGGATGGGGTGACTCGTCTGCCCACCCCCAGGTTTTGTTACCCAGAACCCCTTGCAAACCTAAAAATGTGACCAAAAAAACACATTTTCCTCACATTTCTGTGGTGGAAAGTTCTGGAATCTGCGTGGATCAACAAATTTCCACCCACCCAGCGTGCCCTCAGGTCTCCCGAAAAAAATGGTACCTCACTTGCGTGGGTAGGCATAGTGGCTGCGACATGAAACAGCGCAAAACGCAGCATGGTCGCACCTCAATTTCCCAGTGAAATTTAGCACGTTTTGGACAAAAAGACTACCTTTTGTTTTTGCGCCGTAGCTCTGCCAGCACCTAGGGAAACCTAGCAAACCTATACATTTTTGAAAATCGACACCCAGGGAAATTTAGGATGGGGTGACTCGTTTGCCTACCCCCAGGTTTTGTTACCCAGAATCCCTTGCAAACATAAAAATTTGACAAAACACATTTTCCTCACATTTCTGTGGTGGAAAGTTCTGGAATCTGTGTGGATCAACAAATTTGCACCCACCCAGCGTGCCCCCAGGTCTCCTGAAAAAAATGGTACCTCACTTGCGTGGGTAGGCATAGTGGCTGCGACATGAAACAGCGCAAAACGCAGCATGGTCGCACCTCAATTTCCCAGTGAAATTTAGCACGTTTTGGACAAAAAGACTACCTTTTGTTTTTGCGCAGTAGCTCTGCCAGCACCTAGGGAAACCTAGCAAACCTATACATTTTTTAAAACTAGATACCCAGGGAAATTCAGGATGGGGTGACTCGTCTGCCTACCCCCAGGTTTTGTTACCCAGAATCCCTTGCAAACATAAAAAGTTGACAAAAAAACACATTTTCCTCACATTTCTGTGGTGGAAAGTTCTGGAATCTGTGTGGATCAACAAATTTCCACCCACCCAGCGTGCCCCCAGGTCTCCTGAAAAAAATGGTACCTCACTTGCGTGGGTAGGCATAGTGGCTGCGACATGAAACAGCGCAAAACGCAGCATGGTCGCACCTTAATTTCCCAGTGAAATCTAGCACGATTTGGACAAAAAGACTACCTTTTGGTTTTGCGCCGTAGCTCTGCCAGCAACTAGGGAAACCTAGCAAACTTATACATTTATGAAAACTAGACACCCAGGGGAATTCAGGATGGGGTGACTCGTCTGCCTACCTACAGGTTTTGTTACCCAGAATCCCTTGCAAACATAAAAATTTGACAATAAAAACACATTTTCCTCACATTTCTGTGGTTGAAAGTTCTGGAATCTGTGTGGATCAACAAATATCCACCCACCCAGCGTGCCCCCAGGTCTCCCGAAAAAAATGGTACCTCACTTGCGTGGGTAGGCATAGTGGCTGCGACATGAAACAGCACAAAACGCAGCATGGTCGCACCTCAATTTCCCAGTGAAATTTAGCACGATTTGGACAAAAAGACTACCTTTTGTTTTTGCGCCGTAGCTCTGCCAGCACCTAGGGAAACCTAGCAAACCTATACATTTTTGAAAACTAGACACCCAGGGGAATTCAGGATGGGGTGACTCGTCTGCCTACCCCCTGGTTTTGTTACCCAGAATCCCTTGCAAACCAAAAAATTTGACAAAAAAACACATTTTCCTCACATTTCTGTGGTGGAAAGTTCTGGAATCTGCGTGGATCAACAAATTTCCACCCACCCAGCGTGCCCCCAGGTCTCCCGAAAAAAATGGTACCTCACTTGCGTGGGTAGGCATAGTGGCTGCGACATGAAACAGCGCAATACGCAACATGGCTGCACCTCAATTTCCCAGTGAAATCTAGCACGTTTTGGACAAAAAGACTACCTTTTGTTTTTGCACCGTAGCTCTGCCAGCACCTAGGGAAACCTAGCAAACCTATACATTTTTGAAAACTAGACACCCAGGGAAATTCAGGATGGGGTGACTGGTCTGCCTACCCCCAGGTTTTGTTACCCAGAATCCCTTGCAAACCTAAACACTTGACAAACAAAACACATTTTCTTCACATTTCTGTGGTGGAAAGTTCTGGAATCTGCGTGGATCAACAAATTTCCACCCACCCAGCGTGCCCCCAGGTCTCCCGAAAAAAATGGTACCTCACTTGCGTGGGTAGGCATAGTGGCTGCGACATGAAACAGCGCAATACGCAACATGGCTGCACCTCAATTTCCCAGTGAAATCTAGCACGTTTTGGACAAAAAGACTACCTTTTGTTTTTGCGCCGTAGCTCTGCCAGCACCTAGGGAAACCTAGCAAACCTATACATTTTTGAAAACTAGACACCCAGGGGAATTCAGGATGGGGTGACTCGACTGCTTCCCACCAGGTTCTGTTACCCAGAATCCCTTGCAAACCGAAAAATGTGACCAAAAAAACACATTTTCGTCACATTTCTGTGGTGGAAAGTTCTGGAATCTGCGTGGATCCACAAAATTCTACCCACCCAGCGTTCCCCTAGGTCTCCTGAAAAAAATGGTACCTCACTTGCGTGGATAGACATAGTGGCTGCAACAGGAAAAGGTTCAAATCGTACGGTGGTGAATTTACATTACCCTATTGCAAAACTACCTTGATTTTGGGGGGGGCATCTCAGTTTGTGGCCCGGGGCTCGGTGGTATTCTTTGCAAAGTAGCAAACCCAAACAGTTCTGAAAACTAGACACCCGGGGGAGTCCAGGGAGGTATGGCATGCGTGGGTCCCCCAATGTTTTCCTACCCAGAACTCCTTGCAAACCTTAAAATTAGGTAAAAATAGCACTTTTCCAAACTTTTTGGCGTGGGATCGCCGTGCCGGCAAAAATGTACTACCACCCAGCGTTCTCCTTGTTCTCCCGAGTAAAAGGATACCTCACTTGTGTGGGTGCCCCAAAGCAGAACACGCCAAAAATGAATTTTGAAAAAAGTAGTATTTAGTAGTATTTAAGTTTTACAAATTAAGCCCCCCAGCCTGAGTCACATGCCTTGGGCCCACCCACACAAGTGAGGTATCATTTTACTCGGTAGAACAAGGGAAACGCTGGGTGGTAGGACATTTGTGCCGGCAGCGAGATCCCACCCAAAAAAGTACGGAAAAGTGGGTTTTTTGACCAAAATGTAAGGTTTGCAGGGGTTTCTGGGTAGGAAAACATTGGGGGACCCACGCATGCCTTACCTCCCTGGACTCCCCCGGGTGTCTAGTTCTCGGAACTGTTTGGGTTTGGTAGTTTGCAAAGATGCCCGCCAAGCCCCGGGCCAAAAGCTCAGGTGACCCCCTCAAAAAATAAGATTGTTTGGCTAAAGGAAATTTTTTGGTCTCCACAGTAAGAATTGGGCCTTTTCCTAAAGCAGCCACTATGCCTACCCACGCAAGTGAGGTACCAATTTTATTGGGAGACCTTGGGGAACGCTGGGTGGGAGGTAATTTGTGTGAGCCCAGTGATGCCACGCTTTCCCACACTAAAACGTGTGAAAACATTGATTTTGTCCAGCTAAAAATGAGGTTTGCAAGGGATTCTGGGTAAAGGAACGTTGGAGGATCCACGCAAGCCATACCTCCTTGGAAGCCCCCGGGTGTCTACTTTTCAGAAATGTGTGGGTTTGGTAGGTTTCCCTAGATGGCTGTCTCGCACGGGGCCAAAAACCCAGGTAACCCCTCTTGCAAAAGCTACTGGACTTGACATTGTCACCATTGTCAAATTCACCAGCTTTTGCAAGAGGGGTTACCTGGGTTTCTGGCCCCGTGCGAGACAGCCATCTATGGAAACCTACCAAACCCACACATTTCTGAAAAGTAGACACCCGGGGGCTTCCAAGAAGGTATGGCTTGCGTGTATCCTCCAACGTTCCTTTACCCAAAATCCCTTGCAAACCTCATTTTTAGCTGGAAAAAATAATTTTTTTCACACGTTTTAGTGTGGGAAAGCGTGGCATCACTGGGCTCACACAAATTACCTCCCACCCAGCGTGCCCCCAGGTCTCCCGATAAAAACGGTACCTCACTTGCGTGGGTAGCCATAGTGGCTGCAACAGGAAAAGGTCCAAATCGTACGGTGGTGAATTCAAAATACCCTGAAGCAATATAACTTTGATTTTGGGGGGGGGGCACCTGAGTTTTTGGCCCGGGGCTGGGTGGTATTCTTTGGAAAGTAGCAAACCCAAACAGTTCTGAAAACTAGACACCCGCGAGAGTACAGGGAGGTATGGCATGCGTGGGTCCCCCAATGTTTTCCTACCCAGAACTCCTTGCAAACCGTAAAATTAGGTAAAAATTGCACTTTTCAAAACTTTTTGGCGTGGGATCGCCGTGCCGGCAAAAATGTCCTACCACCCATCGTTCCCCCTGTTCTCCAGAGAAAAAGGATACCTCACTTGTGTGGGTGCCCCAAAGCAGAACACGCCAAAAATGAATTTTGAAAAAAGTAGTATTTAGTAGTATTTAAGTTTTACAAATTAAGCCCCCCAGCCTGAGTCACATGCCTTGGGCCCACCCACACAAGTGAGGTATCATTTTACTCGGGAGAACAAGGGAAACGCTGGGTGGTAGGACATTTGTGCCGGCAGCGAGATCCCACCCAAAAAAGTACGGAAAAGTGGGTTTTTTGACCAAAATTTAAGGTTTGCAGGGGTTTCTGGGTAGGAAAACATTGGGGGACCCATGCATGCCATACCTCCCTGGACTCCCCCGGGTGTCTAGTTCTCAGAACTGTTTGGGTTTGGTAGTTTGCAAAGATGCCCGCCAAGCCCCGGGCCAAAAGCTCAGGTGACCCCCTCAAAAAATAAGATTGTTTGGCTAAAGGACATTTTTTGGTCTCCACAGTAAGAATTGGGCCTTTTCCTAAAGCAGCCACTATGCCTACCCACGCAAATGAGGTACCATTTTTATCGGGAGACCTTGGGGAACGCTGGGTGGGAGTTAATTTGTGTGAGCCCAGTGATGCCACGCTTTCCCACACTAAAACGTGTGAAAACATTGATTTTTTCCAGCTAAAAATGAGGTTTGCAAGGGATTCTGGGTAAAGGAACGTTGGAGGATCCACGCAAGCCATACCTCCTTGGAAGCCCCCGGGTGTCTACTTTTCAGAAATGTGTGGGTTTGGTAGGTTTCCCTAGATGGCTGTCTCGCACGGGGCCAAAAACCGAGGTAACCCCTCTTGCAAAAGCTAGTGGACTTGACATTGTCACCATTGTCAAATTCACCAGCTTTTGCAAGAGGGGTTACCTGAGTTTCTGGCCCCGTGCGAGACAGCCATCTATGGAAACCTACCAAACCCACACATTTCTGAAAAGTAGACACCCGGGGGCTTCCAAGGAGGTATGGCTTGCGTGGATCCTCCAACGTTCCTTTACCCAGAATCCCTTGCAAACCTCATTTTTAGCTGGAAAAAATCAATTTTTTCACACGTTTTAGTGTGGGAAAGCGTGGCATCACTGGGCTCACACAAATTACCTCCCCCCCAGCGTGCCCCCAGGTCTCCCGATAAAAACGGTACCTCACTTGCGTGGGTAGCCATAGTGGCTGCAACAGGAAAAGGTCCAAATCGTACGGTGGTGAATTCAAAATACCCTGAAGCAATATAACTTTGATTTTTGGGGGGGGGGCACCTGAGTTTTTGGCCCGGGGCTGGGTGGTATTCTTTGGAAAGTAGCAAACCCAAACAGTTCTGAAAACTAGACACCCGGGAGAGTCCAGGGAGGTATGGCATGTGTGGGTCCCCCAATGTTTTCCTACCCAGAACTCCTTGCAAACCTTAAAATTAGGTAAAAATTGCACTTTTCAAAACTTTTTGGCGTGGGATCGCCGTGCCGGCAAAAATGTCCTACCACCCAGTGTTCCCCTTGTTCTCCCGAGTAAAATGATACCACACCTTAACAGAGTTACTCAAAAGTAAAACATTCAAGCACGGCTATCTATTCCTCAAAGACACACACATACAGGTTGGATTTGGCACGAGGGCGAGTGATGGTTCAGTACATAAAATTTTATTACCAAGATATTTAAAAAAACGAAATACTCTGTCAATAAATAAATGCATAAAAACTGAACCAGTGACTCGCAACTCGTGAGCTGTAAAGCCACGACAAGGCACCAACCGTTTTACAGGCCATTCACGCACCTTTCATACCTGATACAAACCAGACCATTGACACCATCCGAATGGAAAAGCAACACATAACAACAATCACAATAAGGGACAAGGTACACCCTACTGCAGAAAGAGAAAAAAACAATTATTACTGCACACCCATCTAATCCGCAAGCACACACACATACTGGTTGGATTTGGCACGAGGGTGAGTGATGATTCAGTACATACAATTGTATACGCAAGTAATTTCACAAAAATGAAATACACTGTGTATAATTGAAAGTATGATAAACTGAACCACTGACTCACAGCTCGTGAGCTGTAAAGCCACGTCAAGGCACCAACCTCTTTACAGGCCATTCATACACCTTTCGTACGCGTGACACATACAAAACATTCACACCGCCACCTGCGGACCCATCACATTTCAACACTCACACCAGCAAACAGCGCCATTCAAGGGCCCATCACTTTCACACGCCCACATTTCTGACACTGCAACTACACAAAATGATGGACTGTGTGGAGTGTCACTCAACTAGCAGTGTGTGTAGTGACCAACAGAAAGTAACTACTCACACACCGCCTGCCGAGCGCCAGTCCACCCACACCACCATCCAAGCACCAGACCATGCACACCGCCAGCCAAACACCACTCAGCGCACACCGACAGCCAAGTACCACTCCACACACAACACCAGCCAAGCACCACTCCGTGCACAGACAGCCAAGTACCACTCCACGCACACCGTCCAGCCAAGCGCCACTCCACACACACCGCCAGCCAAGCACCACTCCACACACACTGCCAGCCAAGCACCACTCCGTGCACAGACAGCCAAGTACCACTCCATGCACACCACCAGCCAAGCGCCCCTCCACACATACCACCAGCCAAGCGCCACTCCACAAACACAACACCAGCCAAGCACCACTCCGTGCACAGATAGCCAAGTACCACTCCACGCACACCACCAGCCAAGCGCCACTCCACACACACGACCAGCCAAGCGCCACTCAACACACACCACCAGCCAAGCACAACTCCACACACACCGCCAGCCAAGCACCACTCCACGAACACCACCAGCCAAAGACAAATCTAAACACAACACCAGGCAAGCGCAAGAGCACGCACACCGCCAACCAAACACCAGACCACGCACACCGCCAGTCAAGCACCAGTCCGCAGACACCGCCAGACAAACACCAGTCCACAGACACCGGCAGCCAAGCGCCAAACCATGCCACAGTCAGACAATGGACACTACTCGCAAACCAACATCATACTTTAGTTTTTTTTTTAAATAAAAGAGAAACAAAAACAAATTGCAAATTGATACAAATCTACTAACTCGACAACTAAATCTAAAAAGACTACACAAATACAAACTTTGAAACTGAACAATAAGTTTTACAGAATAAAGACCAACCAGTTCACTTTACCACTCATTGATACTCCCAAAAATTCTTTTGCGTGTGGTACAATCTAAAACAAGCAGGTACACACAGCCCGGGGTTGGAAGGGCAGTCGGGGCAGTACATGCGAACCTCCTTCCGCAAACCTCTTCGCCAACACACTCTACATCTCCGACTGGGAAACTCTTTTGAGGTTGTAGGAGGAATTGTATCAGGAAAGTGGCGATCTTTCAATCTGGCAACATCCTCCACCTCTCCAACTCTAGGAACACTTGCGTGTTCCGCTAAAACAAGGCTGCCTATTACAGACTCCTGAAACTTTACAAAAGTCATCTTTGACTGGGGACAAGATTTCTGGAACACAATAAAAACATTAAAGGTTGCCAAGTGGAAAAGATGGATAGCCAATTTCTTGTACCAAATGTAAGCCTTACGAAGAGCAGCATACGGTTCGAACCACTGATCAACTCTGTCAACACCACCCATGTACTTATTGTAGTCCAGTATGCACACAGGTTTGCGCACTTCTGCAACCTGACCCCAAACAGTCCGCGGTTCAGTGCTTTCATCATGTATTGTAGTCAACATGTAGACATCTCTCCTGTCTGAAAACTTCACAGCTAGAAGCTCCTCACAACGCAATGCACTGCACTGTCCCCAAGCAAGCTTTCGACAAACAAGTTCTTTTGGGAAACCTTTACGGTTTGAGCGGATTGTGCCACAAGCAACAGTGTCCACTTTGGCCAATTCCCTGAACAACCGCACACCAGTGTAGAAGTTATCGACATACAAATGATGGCCTTTGTTAAACAATCCACGACCAAGTTCCCACACAATTTTCTCAGTCACTCCAAAAGTCGACGGACAACCAGGGGGTTTAATCCTGGATTCCTTACCAGTGTACACCCTGAAATTAGAGGCATATCCAGTCTCACTGTCACACAGCATATACAGTTTGATTCCATAGCGTGCCCTCTTACTAGGAATGTATTGCCGAAATACCAAGCGGCCCTTGAACAACAGCAAAGACTCATCCACTGCAATTTCTTTCCCAGGATAAAAGATCTCAGAAAATCGATCAACCAAATGATCAATGAGAGGCCGAATCTTGAAAAGACGGTCACAATCAGGGTGATCTCGTGGCAAAGCAAGACTATTGTCAACAAAATGCATCCTCCGCAGCAGAAGCAAATACCTATCACGACTCATGACTGCCGGAAATATAGCTGTTGCCATCAAGGGACTAGTAGACCAATATGAAGCCATTGATGGTTTCCTAAGCAAGCCCATCAAAAAAGTTAAACCCAAAAACTTTTTCATCTCCTCCAAATTTGTGGGAGTCCACCGGGTAGCTCTAGCGTGGGGCTTAAGGCTGGCACTGTTCACCCTCAAAACATTTTCAGCATACAAATTAGTCTGCTCTACAATCTCTGCCAAAAACACATCATCCATAAACAACTTGAAAAAATCAATAGGCAAAAAGTTTTCAGTGTTCACCCTACACCCTGGAACACCAGTAAATTCAGGCAATGCCGGCTGCACCATGCCTGGTGCAACCCAGAGGTCAGAACTTTCATCGTCAAGTCTTGCAGCCGCAGGCCGCCGCCCAGCTGCCTCTTGTCTCACTACACCAACTGGAAGTCTAGCAGCCCGAGGCTGCAGCCCAGATGTCTCTTGCCGCACTATTGGCACAGCAATGTCCTCCGCAACCACAGGCACAACAATGTCCTCCCCAACCACAACCACAGCAATGTCCTCCCCAACCACAGGCACATCATCCACACCAAAAGTAGCTTCATCAGCACTCAAAGTGTCTTCATCATCAGATGAAGCCATGTGTAGAGAAAACTCACTACCTGAATCTTCACCTCCCACCTCTGGCTCAGAATCAGAGTCAGACTCTGGACCATGATCAGAGGAAGAATCAAAAAGCATTCCAACAACTTGCTGAGCAGTAATCCGGCGGCTAGCCATTATCCTTACAAATAAAGGAGTCTGCACAAACAACTCAACAACCCCAACACTGCGCAAAGTAAGATAAAAAATGTAAGACTTTTTCACAAAAAACTATATTTAGAAAAAATATACAATTCACTTACAAGACACAACTACTCACCAGCACCTACTCTGCAAAGACACAGCAAATATGCAACGATATCCCACTAGAAAGAAGAAAAAAACATACATCTACAGAAGGACACATCAAAAACAAATGCAAAACATGTTTTAAAATCACAACAAACAGAAACAAAACATACTCGTATTACTACACACTTTGCAAAATAAACAATTACATTACAATTGAACAAAAAAAAGGTCTCTTACCAAACACATGCAACTACAGAAACAGCAGAACAACAGAACCACCAGTAACAGAACTGCACACTGCAACAATCTAAAGAGAAAAAAAAACAATACACATTAGAAGAAACAAAAACAACACACATTACAACAGGCTATGTCACAGGGTATGTCACAAATGGGGTGTCTGTCCCCAAGGGGGGGGAAGATTATAAATCATTATAAACGTGGGCCCCCTGGAAGCAACCCTACGGAGGGCAGAGAGGCCAAATAAAGACACGGCAGAACATACTGAAAACAAATGGGCCCAAGGAAGCAACCCTTGGCCAAGGGGTCGCTCCCTATAAAAAAAAATAACCCTGGAGTCTAGTGGGCTTTTCTATTCCCCCCCTGGGTCCAGAAACGGTAAAAAAACCCAGCCAATCTGCCCCCAGGGGGGGCAGAAAAGTCTATAAAAAAATTAGGGCCACTAGGAAGCGACCCTTCCCCAAGGGGTCGCTTCCTTTTCAAATCCAAACAAATCCCTGGTGACTAGTGGGCTTTTCTGCCCCCCCTGGGTGCAGATCAGCCAAAAAAAACGCCGATCTGCCCTAGGGGGGGGGCAGAAAAGTCTGAAAAATATTACATCCCCCTAAGGAAGCGACCCTTGCCCAAGGGGTCGCTTCCTTTATAAATATAAATCAATCCCTGGTGTCTAGTGGGCTTTTCTGCCCTCCTGGGTCCAGATGCGGCCCAAAAAAATGGCCGATCTGCCCCCAGGGGGGGCAGAAAAGTCTAAAAAAATATTAGGGCCACTAGGAAGAAACCCTTCCCCAAGGGGTCGCTTCCTTTTCAAATAAAAAACAAATCCCTGGTGACTAGTGGGCTTTTCTGCTCCCCCTGGGTGCAGATCGGCCAAAAAAACGGCCGATGTGCCCCAGGGGGGGCAGAAAAGTCTGAAAAATATTTTATCTCCCTAAGGAAGCGACCCTTGCCCAAGGGGTCGCTTCCTTTATAAATAAAAATCAATCCCTGGTGTCTAGTGGGCTTTTCTGCCCCCCCCCCTGGGTGCAGATCGGCCAAACAAAACGGCCGATGTGCCCCAGGGGGGGGCAGAAAAGTCTGAAAATATTCATGCTTCAAAAGGAAGCGACCCTTGCCCAAGGGGTCGCTTCCTCGACAAATAAATATGGCCAAATAATAAATTCCTGGTGTCTAGTGGGCTTTTCTGCCCCCCCTGGGTGCAGATTGGCCAAAAAAATGGCCGATCTGCCCCAGGGGGGGCAGAAAAGTCTGAGAACAATTATAGCCCCCAAAGGAAGCGACCCTTGCCCAAGGGGTCGCTTCCTGCACAAATATTTATGGCCAAATAAATATCCCTGGTGTCTAGTGGGGCATTCCTGGTGCACGATCGCGAGGCTGTGCGCGATCGTGCACCAGGAATGCCCTGCATTGGGACATCAGGGGAGAGGAAACACAGTTTCCTCCCCCCCGATGCCTCAAGGCACCGAAAACCGGCCCCCCGCCCCACCGGAGCACAAAACACGAACCTCTTTGCTGGACGCGCTGGAAAGAAATGGCTTCCAGCGCGTCCAGCGCTTCCTGATGACGTCGGCGCGCGCTGTGCGCGCTGACGTCACCAGGAAGCGTGAGGGGGGCCAGGGGGTTGCAGCGGAAAGTCTTCCGCTGCCACCCCTGCAAAAAAACACAAGATCGCTGCACAGGAGGGGGGGGGGGGGCGCCAGCGCTCCCCCCCAGGGCTGTACTGATGACGGAACGGTTCCGTCATCAGCACAGCCCAACCGATGCTGATGATGGAACCGCTCCGTCATCAGCATCGAAGGGGTTAAAATAAATAAATAAATAAATTCGGAAATGTCCTCAGGCCCAACTGAGCAGATTGTTGATCACCCGGTCAGAGACTCCTTTTAACTCACCTCTCGGGCCGATACGCCCCGCAAGTGTTGGGGTTTCTGTTGTTTAGGGAGTCATTCTCTGACCCGAGCTGTCGTGGCCGGCTGCTATTTTAGGCAGGGGGCACTCGCCGCATGGCACGCCCAAAAATGCGTGAATTCTCGGGTACTTCCCTGGATCTCCGCTTCAACCAGCCCTTTAATTCAGGGCTCCTACCGCTGTCGATGGATGTCGCTTGTCGGCCCGCAGGCGCGGAGCATTATGCTTGCATGCGCACCCGCTACGCTCCGGACTCGTCACCAGCCAAATCTGCCAAAGATGCAAAAAACACAGCAACGATGCAGGGCACGGAACCTCGATCATCCGGAAACAACCAAGCACCAGATGATGGGCGCCAGAACAACAGTTGACAGCTCCGAAATCCTGCAGCTAGGTGTCCACCCCTCCGCTGCAGGAAGGGCCTGGGGTGAGAAATCAGTCGACCTAACATTTCACATATGATGAGCACATTAGAAGGGGCAAAGATATTCACCACGCTGGACCTAACCTCAGCTTATTACCAAGTAAAACTCCACCCTGACTCACAAGAACTCACAGCATTTGTGACGCCCATGGGTGCATACAAGTTCAAGCGAATGCCGTTTGGACTAGTGTCTGCTGCTGCAGTATTTCAAAGAATAATGAGAAACCTCCTTAAGGGCATTCCTGGGGTCATGTGTTACCAGGATGATGTGCTGATCTTCGGAAGGGATGACAAGCATACATGAGACTAGGCTGAGTCGGGTCCTGGAAAGATTCCAAGAACAGGGACTCACAGTGAAGAAAGAGAAGTGCAAGATTGGCTGTGCGGAATTAGAATTTCTAGGTCACAAGGTGACAAGGGAGGGCATTCGCCCCAAAACAGAGCTACAAAACACGATTGTCAACCTTGAACCACAAAAAAGCATGGAGGAAATCAAATCCTTCATGGGAATGGTGGAATTTTATAGTAAATTTGAGCAAAACTTTGCCAGATGCACATATGCCATACGCAATCTGCTCAGGAAAGGGGTGACGTTCGAATGGAGCATGGAGTGCCAGAAGGAGTTTGAATATACAAAAAAGACGCTAGCTGAAGCACCCAATCTCAAATCGTTTATACCGGGCAGGAAGACCCTACTGACCACAGACGCAAGTTCAAAAGGGTTGGGAGCAGTTCTCATGCAGGTCAGAGAAAAAGGGGAGGAAACAATAGCGTTTGCATCACGCTCGCGACGCAAGGCTGAAATAAAGGCTTGTAATCAAGAAAGAAGCACTAGTAGTGGCGAATTGGGCCATGAACAAATTCAGAGACTTTGTGTGGGGTATGAAGTTTTACCTGAGGACCGACCACAGGCCCCTAGTCAAAGTCTTCAGCAAAAAAGGGCTGGACTCCATCTCTAGCAGGATCAGACGATGGGTGGTGAACCTCCAGGAGTACACGTTTGAAGTGGAATACGTGCCAGGAGTGAGGAACCTGGCAACCGACTGTCTTTCTCGCTTGGTGAGTGAGGATCATGGTGAAGCAGTCGATATGAAAGAGGAGATGGAGGCCGAGAAAGAAATGCAAGCGGAGATCATATGTGTCATCACTCAAGGAGCCATTGAAGAGGGAAGCTGGAAGGTAGCAGTCAGAGCTGACGAGCACCTGCAGAAAGTCTGTGAGAAGACGAAGGAGGGTTGGATGGACCAAGACAAACTAGAAGAGCTGCTTCGGCCATTCTGAATGGTCAGGAACAAACTCTCCCTCATGGATGAGTGTCTGTTCAGAGATACCAGGTTGGTCCCCCCGAGACCTTAAGAGAGAGGCTAGTCACCCTGGCCCATGAAGGGCACCTGGGAGTCACTAAAACCAAACAAAGGTTGCGGCTGGACTACTGGTGGCTGAGCATGGATATCGAAATTGAGAGGAAGATAAGAGACTGTGTGCCATGCACCGCCAGCAACAAAATCCTAAAACAGCACACACCATCCATGCAATGTAGGCCTTTTCCCGTGGGTCCATGGGTAGATGCAGCTTTGGACATAGTGGGCCCATTGACCGGGGAACATCCACACCTTACATTTTGGTACTCATGGATCTATACTCCAGGTGGCCAGAAGTGAGATTTGTGTCAGAGATCAACATTAGGGTGGTCATAGACTTTCTGCAAGAGGTATTCACCAGGGAAGGCTTGCCAAGTAGCTTATTGACAGACAATGGTGTACAACTCTGCCCTAGAGAAATGAGTGAGTTCCTTGAGAAGCATGGGATTGTACACAAGCAATGTGCACTGTATCACCCTGAAAGACGACGTATTAAACGACGAGAACGACCACGGCGTCCATAAATTCCAACAAACACTCGTCGATATTACAGATTGGATGACGGCGAACTACCTCCAGCTCAACGCCGGAAAAACGGAGGTGTTGCTGGTGGGAAAAAAGACAGACATTTGGGGTAACAACTGGTGGCCAGACACCCTCGGCCAACCACCTGAACCAAAAAACTGTGTCAAAAACCTAGGAGTCTGGGTAGACTCTGCCCTAAGTTATACCCAACATACCAAAAAGGGGCGGCCCCCTGCTTCGGCCTTCTAAGGAACCTTAGGCCTATCCTAGGATTTTTCGACCATCAAACCCGTCAGATGATAGTCCAGGCAGCCATTCTCTCAAGGCTGGACTACGCCAGCTCCCTCCTGCTATGAGCTAACGTGGCAGAAAAAAACAGACTCCAGCGAGTCCAGAATGCCGCCGCCAGGGCTCTGGTAGGACTCCCCCGCCATACGTCTGTGGCTAGCGTCCTTACAAAATGCCACTGGCTTCCTATGGAGAAAAGGATCCATTTTAAAACGCTATGTTTAGCGTTTAAAATCCTAAAAATGGCATTCCCCTCCCATGCTCTGCCCACTCCTGTCAGTCTACGTCCCCCGGCGTACTCTACGATCTGAGGGGCAGAATTTAGCAGCCTTACCTCGCATCAAACTAGCCAGGATGGGTGGCCGTTCTTTCAGATATCTGGCCGCCAAACTCTGGAATGACCTCCCGGACCAGATTTGAGGGATGCAGGATCTGTTATCCTTTAGAAAAGCAATCAAAACACTTCTTTTCCGTTAAAACTGTCTTCTCCCTTTTCTCTCCCTTTAACCCCTTCCCCCTGTCCAATGTCTCATACAGAAAGCGCCGGGACGCCCCTTCGCTGGGGCAGCCGAGCACTATACAAGCACATATAACATGACATAACAGATGAATGGGATGGTCAAACGATTCAACAAGACCATCAAGGAGGGGATCCTGTTAGCCAGGGCTAGTGGGCTATGTTGGAAGGGAGAGGTCAAGCAACGCCTGGAAGCCTACAGGCTGACCGCTCATCAAACCACAGGCAGGACACCTTTCGAGTTGCTCAGAGCCAGAAAGCCTAACACAAAGTTAATACATGGGTGGATGAATTGGCAAAAAGGGTGGACTGACCAAAATTAGGGGTCGCAGTGGCGAGAACGGGAACTTAAAGCCATGGGTGATAGAAAGGCCAGGTTCGACAGGTTACATGCTGTCAAAGACGTGAGATTCCAGGTACGCGACCTAATCAGAATCAAAGCACCCACTAGTAGAGCTGATTTGTCTGAGTTCTTAAAGTTGTTTAAGAATGCTGTCAAGGCCCAAGAGGGGAAGATTTAGAATCTGGGGAGGGTGGTAAGGTACATTGCTCCCCCAGTTGACACCAACAACACACCAGAGAGTGGGAGGGAAACTAAGTGGAGGGGCGAAAAGCCAGAGAGGGGTAGTTCAGGCCTGACCATTCCCCAGGGCTAGTCACAGTAAGGTTTGCCGCCCGAGGTATTTGCAGCATTACGTGACTTGATAACTACCCATGTGCATTTCCTCCAGTTCTTGTTCATTTGTTCTTGATTGTGTAAAGGAGGGGATGCGTGGTATCTTCTGCTGAGGGGGCCCACCCCAGCCTTGCCGCTCACCCCCTCCCCTCTATTTATAGTGGTTGATGCCACCGTGACATGCTAAGGAGCGTCACAGTGGTGAACGTTCCAATGCGAGCTCTCTGCGAGGAGTTGTGAAGTTAGGTTCGCACACTAACAGCTGTGGCTGAGGTCACAGTGTAATATCTTGATAAATAAAGCCGTTTGTAATCATACTGCGTTATCCTGTGCTCCTGTGTGTACGATTGTCCCCATACTACAAACTTCCCACACCCTTCGCAGTATCCACACTACACTGCATTCAAGATCCCTCTAGCCCAGAGGTCTTCAAACTTTTGGATGCCGAGACCCCACTGTCAACATTTTCAAGCGTAAGGACCCCCTCCTGACAAAAATTTCTAAACCTCTAGGTTATGAGGAAGGTGAGGACCAAATTATGCGACAGGCTTGACTAAACTGTGTGAGTAGAAAATGTAAATAATGTTCTGTGATGCTGCGTATTTTGGGGGAGCATTGCTTTATTATTTAGAATTTTTTTAAACACAGTAATACTAAGGAAAGATTTCACCCCATCAGTACCAGTTTATAACCAAAATACAGCAATTAACATCAGAAAGATGTCTAGTCAACCTCTGAGAAGGGCCTCCCAATCCGCAGGAATACGCGCTGCCACATTAGAAGCTCACCTGGCCATGGCCGGGAGCAGCAAGGGTGCATTCAAACCATGGCGGTCTTGTGCAGAGTTAAGCAGTTTACCCAGGCCCCTTTCCTCTCACCCCCTTCCTTCCATCCCTCTCTTCTCTCCTCTCCCAACCCCGAATCCCTCTCTCACCTTGCAGGCAGATGGTTATTAGCCCCAGGACACCTTTTGGTAACAGTAGCGCACTACAAATGTAAATAATAGGCAGAAGCAGGGGATCCACTAGACCCGAACTTCGGGGGGGGGTTAACACTCCCAGCCAGAGCTTGTCCAAGCACTTGTCGCACATGGTGCAACAGTCTTTCCACCTTCTCCATGAATTCCCTCACTACCACTCACCAACAATACACCTCATCTCTCTATAGCACCTGTCTGACAAACATTTGATTTTTTTATAGCTCTACTCATAGTTTACTCACACTCAGTTCTGTGATGTGCATGGTACATCTTCTTTGTACCAGGCACTTTAACCTTCTGCAATGTGTGGGTGACAAGAGTGCCCATGTGACTGCATGGCGAGCAATGCAACAGTGTGAGAGTAGGGTAAAAGGAGTGACTGCAGGGTGAGTGAGGTGACCATATGAATCTGGGTTCGGCTGTAAGTGCAGAGTGGGACGAATTAGTGCATGGTTAGTGATGGCCTTGTTTGAGTGAGCTACAGATTGAGCAGTAAGGGGGGGACAGGTGAGTGAAGTGTCACATGAGTGCAGGGTGAGAAGTGTGCTCGTGTGACTGCAGGGTGAGGTACAAAGTGAACAATGCAAGCGAATCTTTAGTGCAGAGTGATCACTGTGAGAGCAGGGTGAGCGGGTGAATGTTGTGAGTGCATGGTGATCAGTGTGAGTGCATTGTGATCACTGTGAGTACATTATGATCACTGTGAGTGGGAAAATGTTGTGAGCGCGTGGTGATCAGTGTGAGTGCATTGTGATCAGTGTGAGTTCATTGTGATCAGTGTGAGTGCATTGTGATCAGTGTGAGTGCATTATGATCACTGTGAGTGCAGGGTGAGCGGGTGAATGTTGTGAGTGCATGGCGATCAGTGTGAGTGCACTGTGATCAGTGTGAGTGCATTGTGATCACTGAGTGCAGGGTGAGCGGGTGATTGGTGTGAGTGCATGGTGATTGGTGTGAGTGCAGGGTGAGCGGGTGAATGATTGAGTGCATTGTGATCAGTGTGAGTGCATTGTGATCACTGTGAGTGCAGGGTGAGTGGGTGAATGTTGTGAGTGCATGGCGATCAGTGTGAGTGCACTGTGATCAGTGTGAGTGCATTGTGATCACTGAGTGCAGGGTGAGCGGGTGATTGGTGTGAGTGCATGGTGATTGGTATGAGTGCATGGTGATCAGTGTGAGTGCAGGGTGAGCGGGTGAATAGTGTGAGTGCATGGTGATCAGTGTGAGTGCATGGTGATTGCTGTGAGTGCATGGTGATCAGTGTGAGTGCATTGTGATCACTGTGAGTACATTATGATCACTGAGTGCAGGGTGAGTGGGTGAATGTTGTGAGTGCGTGGTGATCAGTGTGAGTGCTTTGTGATCAGTGTGAGTGCATTGTGATAAGTGTGAGTGCATTGTGATCAGTGTGAGTGTATTATGATCACTGTGAGTGCAGGGTGAGCGGGTGAATGGTGTGAGTGCATGGTGATTAGTGTGAGTGCAGGGTAAGCGGGTGAATGATGTGGGTGCATGGTGATCAGTGTGAGTGCAGGGTGAGCGGGTGAATAGTGTGAGCGCATGGTGATCAGTGTGAGTGCATTGTGATTGCTGTGAGTGCATGGTGATCAGTGTGAGTGCATGGTGATCAGTGTGAGTGCATTGTGATCGCTATGAGTGCATGGTGATCGCTATGAGTGCATGTGATCAGTGTGAGTGCATTGTGATCAGTGTGAGTGCATTGTGATTGCTGGGAGTGCAGGGTGAACGTGAAAGTGAAGGCGAGAATGAGAACCGAGTAGTCTGAAAGCAGGGTGCATTCCCAGAAACTTGAAGCACAGGGTTTCAGATATAAGTTAAACTATTGCTATAATTGCATTAATCAAGGTGCGAGGGTGGAGGAAACAAATAATGTGCTGATCCTGCAACAAACTTCCAGTCTAATGTTTAGGGTTACCAGCTCATTATTTTGATGACCCAGAAATAAGCATTCACCTACAGCTCTATTTTTTGCACTTATCTGTGAATACTTAGAACAGCAAATATAAATAGAAAGCACTTTTAATTGTGTTCTAGGGATGCCTCAATTAACCATGACTAATAATTAAAGAGAATAAAGACAAAAAAGTCACATAACTAATTAATACATACTTTTTTATTTATAACTCGATTTAGTGTCAAGAGCAGGTCTCTGCAGGATCTTTAAACAACACATAGCAGGCATGTTTCTTTTGGCAACCCAACTTTATATTTCTTTTCATTAAATGCATTCTCACACTACAGCAGTAAGTGTAAAAATACAAATGTAAGGAATAGGCAGAGTGGGGGCCCAGGGGGTACTGGAACCATAAAAACTACGCTTTGGTAATCAGTTAACAAAGGCATGTAAATATGCTAATGGTCTTTAAAGACCTGTGAAAAACTCGGGCGGAGATAAGACTCCAGACACTGCCCAACCGAGGCCCCAGGAGCGCGATCTGCACTGCAGCAGCCCGGGCTGAGACACAGGATGGGGGAGGAGGGGGGCTGGGCAGAAGTGACACTGTGAAGGCGCGACCCCCTTTGCATCGCTCCACGGACCCCCTGGGGTCGCGCCCCACAGTTTGAAGACCCCTGCTCTATCCCAACAACAGGGATTTCCTGGAAGTCTACCTCACATTGGGCATTCTCTCTGTCACGTGATATTGTCAAGACCTATCCTTAGCCCTTAGTCCTATTCTCGTAGGTATTTGAAACCGGCTGGTACTGCTCCAGTAAGACGCGAAGCCCGGGCGGTGCTTTGACCACTGCCCGGCATGGAGACTTCTCTTCCCCCACCTCGCTGAGGACAGCCCCTTTCCCTCACCCCCATCCCCGAAACCGCTGTGAGTACTGGCTGGGAGAGAGGAGGCATTATCCCACCCAGGCCAAGAGGGTAGTGGGATGACTTTGGCTCCTTTGGAACCTTGGGAGGGGAAGTTAGAGGTACTGGGGTGCTGTAGTGTGTGTATATGTGCGTGTTCTCTTGCCTTCTCTGCGGATGGTACTGCTATTGGTCTAAAGTCTGTGTTGGGCTAAAATGTGGCACTACCTCCCATTTCAGCCGCTGATGCAGGGGAGTCAGAATATAGCTACCTGGACAGCTCATTTGCAAGTCTTTTACTGCTGAGGTTGATGAGGTCGAGGTCTGCGCCTGACCGTAGACACAATTTGACAACTGTATTATACATTTGGGCCGTCATCACTGATTTTAATGGGGGCGATGAGGCTTCCTAAAATAACCAGAGATGTCGTTAGTCTGTATTCTTGGGATCAATGAAACCTACAAAATAAAAAGTGGGTTTTAGCATTTGATAACCACTCCTGCGTGTGTTTGGGTGTTCTCTGTAGCATGGTGAAGGGTCCATAGAAATTCCACAGTAGCAGTTCACTGTACGCGACAGATTCCAGAGGGTGTGATTTCCACCGACCTTCACTACCAAGTTGCACCTACTTGTGACCCTGGGAAAGCCCTAGCTAAGGTCGTGCACAGGTGCTCCTGATCACTTTAGTCTGAAGGGCTGCTGCACAGTGAATCCGGCCGTCGTTTAAACATACAGCTCTCATGAGAAGGCTGATTTGTAATATCGTAAACTGGATGACTATCTCTTTTCGAGTGCTTTGCTTTGATAAATAACCAATCCTTATAAATCTGATCACACCCAACACACGTTTTTGCATCTGCATGTTTTCTTTAACTGCCCATCTAAACAGCTCTAAGCATTCTACAGCCCCAATATTTTACCGAACCCACCTAACTTATTTCTTACAAAAGTGACGTGCGATTTCTGTAATTATGCACCAGAACATAATAGCTGAACAATCTTGCATCAACATTTCAGATTTTTTTTCTGCAGAATCCATGTATGCATTTTTTTGACGAAGGATAGCGTAGTGTTACCTTGTGCATAAAATTAATGATCTCTTGGTCAGAGGCAGTGACTTGTAACATTTGCATTTCAGCAAGGGAAGTTCGGGTGCCGAAGTTAACATGCGAAACATTTTATGACTGACATCTCATAAAAGAAATGGTCTGACCCAAAAAATAAGGATACAAAATATTGAAATGGTTAGTGATGCAGTTATATAAGTGGCTACGGAAACAAACAGAAAAATCATGAAACTGTACACTTAGGTGTTAATTGCATTCTGCGCAGGTGAATGGCCTTGGGGCATGGAAGAATTGGGAGGGGGCGTATTGCTTAGTTGTTGAGGATCAATAGTTTCACTATAAATGTATTGTCGTGATTTGCAAGAGGATTTCCAAATCCTTTTTTATTTGCTCATTCTCATGAGGGGCTGAAATATGTAGCTGTAGCGGTTTAGGAATTGACATTCTTATTTCACTGTCAGTACAAAGCATGTGACAACAAATGCTAAATTGTTTCTTATAGTGTGCATAATAGACTACAGTCAAATAAATGAATATACTCTTTTGTTTGCATCTATTTATGCACTGGTATCTCATTTTGAGTTACTGTAAAAGCAGGCAAGGTATCATCAATTGTTTGTTTATTCTTTGCTGCTTCTACTCTACAGTCTTCTTCAGTCTACTTTTTTTTGTAATTTATTTTATTAGCATTTCAAGGAATGAAAAACAAAGAAGCAACCATCACAATCATTGACAGTTATCGGTGGCAGCAGAAATACAAACAGTGTTCATAGATACATTGGCAGATATCACGAGGTTCATAAATATTTTGCCAGAGAACTAAGGGGAAAGAAACATCACCTATAAGTTACATAAAAGTACAGACCCAAATTGTTGCGTAATGAAGAATCCACATATGAAGGTAAGCTGGCGACCGTTCTCCTGCACAGGGCCCCTGACCCTCCTTTTCACCCCAGGCATGTCGTCTGATCAACTACAGAACTGCAGTGGAGGCTACGTCATGAGGTATCGCCGTGTCTATGTTCGGGTCCTCTCCACCCACCCGGTCATCATGACCCTCATCCTCTGTCGCGTCCCGTGACTGTCTCCCATCAAAAAGCATGGACCATAAATTCTTGGGTCTATTGTGGTGGGGTAATAGGTCACTATTAAGTTCTGATTGTGTGCAACAGTACGTCATCTCCCTGGTCCATACTGTCAGCGTAGGAGTAGGACCTCTCATCCATGTGCGCGCAACGCATCTTTTAGCAAGGAGAAAAGCCATGTCTATTAATCTGTGCGCCGGCCGTAGGGGCCTTGATTAGCCTAATATAGCCAATAGGGGGTCGGGAGTCAGCGCCAATTGCGTGATCCTATTAACCTCTTTGTACACAGCTTGCCAGAAAGAAAAGACGCCCGGACAGGTCTTATCAGTCTACTTTTCCCTTAAGGATGCTACACACCAAAGCTATTGGTGCAATAGCTTAGACATTACAAGATTGACATTTCGTTGGGTTGTTTCTTAAAGGTTCTTTGAAACAAGTTGATAATGAATTCCGATGGATTATTCATGTTTGCAGCAAATTTCTCACTACAGTAGAATTTTCAAAGAATTCTAGGAGTACTCCAAGAAATCTATGCCCGCTATACATTTCTAGAAATGTTTGCATGTTTAATATTTAAGTATGCCGATTTTCCAACAGTTTGAAAAATCTGCATCAATGGATACAATACAAATGTCAATAGCACATCTATGGCCATATGTAGGTAGCCTAATACCGGTCGGTAACGGCCGAAATTACTGAATTTCGGCCGTTACCGAATGGTATTTAGGGTCTTGAGATGTAGGAGGCAGATTTAAGGATTTGGTAATTACTGATTCCTTAAGGAATCCGTAAAATACAGATTCCGTATTTTCAGGAATCGTAATTACCGAATTCTATAAGCTATGTAGGAGGCACTCAAGTGAGTGCCTTCTTGCATTCAGGATTCGTTATTTACCATCAACTACAAGTTGGTGGTAAATATCGAAAACCTTTAAAAAAGCAATTTTGTGCTGTTTTAATAGTGCCATGTGGCAGACATACATACCCTTAGGGCATGTATGTGTGCCACATGTGGACACATGCACAATTCAGGGGTGCAACAGGGTGTCAATGTGACACCCTGCCACCCTTGAATATGTGCCCTCTATTACCGATTCGGTATTTACCAAATCGGTAATAGTGAATGGCTTCCCATTCATTCCTATGGGCCTGGAGGCCCATAGGAATGAATGAAAATTACCGAATCGGTAAATACCGATTCTTAAATACTGAATCTTAACGATTCGGTAAAATGTAACACATTTTTTCCTACATACCATTTACCGATTCTGAAATACCCAATCGGTAAAATTTAGTATTTTATAATTGCTAAATCTAGATTACCTACATATGGCCCCCAATGTTTTCTTTTGCTTGAGGAAAATATTTTTCCACGTGGTAAAACCACTTTCCCCTAAACCCTCATTTGAATGTTGTTTTTCACTGTTTAGTAGCAAAATGGAAATAAAACAAGGTGACTTAATCTTCAAATCCCCCCCAACTCCTACCCAGCAATAGATGTATTGACTGTGTATTGATTTAAAGGGACTACCCACACCCCTCCTATAAACTGTGATTTAATTTACTATGAATTGTTATTTATTTCACAAATGACGAAGGGATAGATGTATGACCCATTTCACCAGTCGCAAACGGTCCATCTGGCATTTTACGGCCAGTAAATGCATTTTCCTATGTACCCACCCATTCTTACGAGTTTTTAACCTATTACTGACTCACAAAATTGGGTTTGCAAGTTGGTATTAGGAAAGGGCGTGTAAATGGAGTCCCTTCCTAATAGCGAGTCACACTGGTATGTATGAATGTTTTACGGCTGTGAATGTGGTTGCGAAACATTTGCAGATTACCACTAATTTCAAATTGGTGATAAACCATTTGTAAACAGGAAGGGGTCAGTCCGCAAGGTACCCCTTCCCCTTTGTGAATAGGGGGTGGCAAAATATTTTCATAGCAAGCAGTCGTCCCATGGATCACAGCCTGTGCAACAAAAAAAAATGAAAAGAGAACCTTTCATTTTTCTTTTTGAAATGTCTCCCATTTTCTTTTAAGGAAAACCTAGCTGCATTGACAAAAAATGCTTTATTTAAAAAGAAATATTAAAGCTACAATGGTTCGAGAAAAAATATTTAACAAGGAGAATACATTTGTAATTAATATTACAAATAAATTAGTCAAATAGGGAAAACGTTTTTTTAAGGCAAACAAAGACTTAAAAAGAAGAATGGGTACCCAACACAGAAGATTGATGCAAAATAGGTCTCACCTTTGGGACCTTATAAGTGTTTAGTTATCTAGCACAATATCCTTGGTCCAACAACATCAAGTGTTGCATGGCTAAGCACTTATAAGATCCCAAAGGCGAGACATATTGGCTATGCCAATGCTTGTTTCTCTTGCTTGTGGTAAATGTATGATGCGGAAAAATAAGTGACAGTCCCCAAAAATGAGTGTGGCTCAACTTAAGCACTGCTTGTGTATGTCTGTTTTTATTCGTCCTCTCAAAGTAACATTTAATATTTATTTTCTCTCAGTCCTCCTAGCACAGACTGACACATTTCTTCTGCCTCCTTGTTGTACATCCCACAACATACTTACCTTTGTTTCCTGACATACCCCTGACTATTGTGCCTATTGCACCTCATGTCTACACCTAGGAGGATTTTAAAATTACCTGGACACATTCACCATCATAATATTCTATTTCTGAAAATGTAAACATAATGCAGTTGTGCATGGACAGTGCTTGCCTTTCAATTTTCAGTTGGGTCCCTTGCACCCAGACCCATACAGCTCAATGCAAATGTTTCATTTAGTTACTGGTAAATGTATTACACAGACTGCTTCCTTTGCCAGAATTCATTACTCATTGAGAGAAATCGAGCCTCAGAGTCACACTCTGTCAACATAATGTAATATACATAAGTCCCTCTTACACTCATCACCTCCTCTTTTCCTTGACCCAAGCCATAACTGTATAGTTGACTTCGTTTGAAAGGGCAGAAGAGCAGGTTTAATTAATTTGGGCAAAGGAAGCACTTTGAGTAATGCATTTACTAGTAAGTAAATGAAATATGACCTCATTGTGCTGCTTTTGCCAATTACACAGTGAAATATAGAAAGCAATATAGGGCCAGGACAACAGGTATGTAAGCCAAAAAGATGTGTTCATAAATTATTTTGTCACTGTTCAGCATATATGACAAACCTTTGATCCAAAGATATTATGGATTTGTTTCTCCTATAACTCTCTGCAGTGATTTGCAAATGTGCAAGGGACAACCCAAGTGACATTACAATAGATATCTACCAGGGATGCCCTTGTGTTTCAGCCCATGAAGTGGACAACCCTTTTGTAGAATTGCCTTCTACCCCTGCTGCGTGGGCTCACCAGACTCCCAAATGTTTAGACTAATAGTGGACCTAATAACGTAATACTCACAGGGAAACCCCACTGCCTAACAGCTATTGCAAAATTGCTAATCGTCACTGATGTAAAAAAACACAAGAGTCAAAGTTAAATAAATTACATCAAATGTATTATATCAAATCACAAAAAAGACATATTGATATAAAGTAGGTAAATATGACATATAACACTATACCCTTCAGGGAAAATGTGTGGCGCAGCGGCCAGGGCAACTGACTCCAGAGCCCAGGGGCTCACAGTTCGATGCCTGGTGCCGGTTGCAGATCAGCTCAGCGTCATGTGACTCTGTGCAATATCTCGCTTAATTTTCCCGACAGCCTCCAGCCCCTTGATACCCTCTGGTAATTGTTTCCACTTTACAAATACTAGACATTTACATTTACCCAGGTGCAGCATATACACTACACATCACTCAGTCAGACCGATACATACTCATTCATTTGCACAAGCCAAACAAATCATACGTATCCAACAGTCTAACAAAATGGCATCTTATAATTATCCCCCTTCAACAAGGTTGACAGCACTAGAATAATAGAATAATGGCGACAGGACAATATCCTTTCATTGATTGGAACAGCATGTTGGTACAATTCATTTACACAATTGTGTTGATGTCATAAGTAGAAAATCTCAGGGAGAGACATGAGAAACAGAAAACTCCAGCGCCGACGCGCGTTTTGGTGTGTGACCCCAATGTTGGGTCTCACCTCCATCAGGGAGCAATAACAAAGGGAGACAAAAGAAGGAGTGCCTGGGAAACATAAAAATATAAACTTTTCATGTATAGTTCCATGATAAAGAAGCCATGAGGGTTACAGAATAAGTCTTAGAATCAGAGCCAGATTGTACCAATTCCACGTTCATCTTGGAATGTTTGGACTTGGTACTTAAGGATTTTTTTTTCTTCAACAGGGATCTTGTCCAACAGATACAGAGGGGCCGCATGGGGCCGCCTGTGCCTGCCTGAATATGGCCCATTTTGAAGTCCATCATATTTATAATGAAATGGCACCGTTTTTCCAAAATGTCCTTCACTGGTCAAGTTTCATTGATGAACTTTTTTTCATTTGCAGGAGTGACCAAGTAACCCTGGGGGAATTCCTAGATGTATGGGTGGAACACCACAATTCCCATCTTTTGGTGTCATTATACACCAAACCAACAGCCAGGAAGACACTACTGCATTTTAGTTGTTTTCACCCCTGGTGTCAGAAGGATGGAATTCCGTTCAGTCAATTTCTCCGATTGAGAAGAAATTGTACTACCATCAAGGACTACATGACCCAAGCAGAGACTCTCCAGTACAAACTTATAGCAAGAAGATATCCAACCAAGTTAATCAAAGACTCTTAAAATAGAGTTAAGATACTACGACCATGAGAGGATGTTTAGACCTAACAATGAAAAGCAGCAAGACAAACTTGTTTGTGTGACTAAACATGCTAACATTGACAATTATGTTTGCCAAATCATTAACACGCAATGACATCTACTTAACATCAGTAAAAAGGAACAAAAACTACCTAGACCTCTCTTTGCCTTTAAAAGAAAGTCGAACCTTCGAAATCTCCCTGTCAGGGTGACGAGAACAGACATGGACAATTTCTGCCAAAAAATCCATCAAAGGGGACCCTATTAAAGGCAACTACAAGTGTGGTCCCTGTCATGCTTGCCCCAATGCCATTGTGGCTGACAACATCAGGGTAAATGACAGAACTGTGTTCCTTAAAGAGATGACCAACTGCCGTTCTTCCAACATTATCTAGATCATTCTATGTCCGTGTGAGTTGGCATATTTTGGAGAAATGGGTTGTGAGTACAGGAAGAGGATTGGGGAACACAATTCTAATATCCGGATTGCTAAACAGTCCGCACCATTAGTCAACCACTGGAAGAAAGCTAATTACACAGAGGGCGATTTGAAGTGGTTAGTCTTGGAAAAGATTATACCTTAACAGGGTTGGGACGCCACTGCCATCTGTAGAGAAAGAGACGTCTTTTGGATTTTCACTCTCCACACTTGGGAAAAAGAGATTACTTAACTAATTCCATGGGAGAATGCGATACTTGAGTGGTCTTCGGGCCCTGGCGTTTTATTTATTTTACCCATTGGTGTCCTTTCTTTGTGTTGAGGTGTCTTTTTGCTGTGTTGCGATAGAGACCCTCTCCATTTGGATGGGAATCCAGTTCTTGGTGTCCCTCTACCTCCTTTCTCCAACTACACTAGGCCTCACCCCTTTATCTTGTAGCCCTTTATCTTTGGGGTCCCTATGTCATCTTCACTATCTAGCATCCTTTCCCACCCGTCATGGCGTCCTCTGTGTCCATCTTTGGATATGTCAGTGTGGCATTTTGATTATCTCCCCTGATAGGAATCCCTGCTCCCGCGGAGTTTCATAGCCTCTGGAGAGAGGGTGGCAATTTGCCTCCCTGGGCCTTTGAGGCCTTCATTTCATTTTGTTGAACCTTGTAGTTGTGCGCTATCCTCTCCTTTTGCCTATTTATTTCTTGCCCATATTCGTGCTTAGAACGACCATTTCAAAATGGTGCCCATGTATGCATGCCATAATGAAGACGGCGACGTTTGTGTTCTGACATGCTGAGCTCTATTTGGTAATCAGCCTCTTTGGGCCTCTGAGGCCTTCATTTTGGTGATTCTTGTAGTTGCGGTCTATTGTTTCAACATGGCCAACCCTTCTGTCTTTTTCATTTTTGCACATATTTATTCTCAGTACATGGTGTGAGAAGTTGGCCTGGTATATGCTGCTCACTAGTTCTAGTGATAACCTTGTACCATGCCAAGCAACCCTTATGGTGCAGGTTGTAAAGTCAACCTTATAGACAAGCTAGCCTAGGGGTAGCATAGACTAAGCAGTCTTAGGCTAAACTCTGTAAAGGCATGTGAAGCAAGCTGTTTTACCATACACAATCCCTTGAATACCAAATGAAAGGACACCACACAGATATATATTGAAAATATATATAGATTTATTTCTCAAAAGATACCCTATACTCTTTATGAGCACAGAAGCACAAGCGTTAAAACAAACACAGTTTAAATACACAAAAGTTGCACGAATATGGATGAGCCCTAGGGGCCACCTAAACCATATACTAAAATAGTGGTATAAGAACCACTATGGGGAAAGTGAAGAGGCCTAGGGCCTGGGGAATCGCTGGAGCTGATCGGGACTAGCAGTGAAGAAGTCGGGAAAGGCCCGCGGGACTCGGGTGCAGTGCGGAAAGTGCATGCAGTACCAATGCAATGTCAATGGTGCGTAAAAGTTACAAAGTTAGTTAAAAAGGAACCTTCCGAGGGACCTAGAAGGATGAAACTTTAGACACAGACCCTAGAGGTGTGTACCAGTGTGGGAACACCGGCGGAGCTGAGTTACCTCACCCACAGGAAGCGGGTGCACAGGGTCGAAGTAGTGTCGGGTTTCGTCACGCAGGTCGATGGTGCTTGGAGCTGAAGATGCTGCAGGCGGCTCGATGTGAAGAGTTCCGGTGGATCCAAGGGTGGATCTGAAGAGGTGAAGACCTGAAAGCAGAGGGGACAATGTTCAAAGTCACTAGCCAGTGCCTACCGTGGAACCAGAGTGGGACCAGGCGATGTCGGGTGCAAACAGGCGTCGAGGTGTAGCTTCTCTCTGCAGCCACGTGGACACGAGGGGTCGAGGACGTCCAGGAGTCGGTCACGAGCTGTCCCACGCAGGCCTCTTGCTGTTGGCAGTGTCGGCAACCGGATGGAAGCAAACAGGCCTTGGCTAAGGCAAGCCACGCAGGAATCAAAAAAGGCTTGTTACTCGGACCAGCAAGGTCAGAGCAGGTGCTCCCTTTTACAGGAGCAAGGGCAAGTCTGGAGCAACCAGACCTGCGGTGAAAGTTGTAGGTTTCATCGCCTAGATGGCCGCTAGCCACGTGGCAAGTGGCCGGGATGGCACGTCGAGTGGCACAGTGCAAAAGGGCCCCACGCAGATCGTGGAGATGCTGGGGGGCTGATCTTTGGTGCAAAGGCTGCTCGAGGTTAAAGCTTCTCAAACCCCAAAGCACAGCGTCGAGGGTGCCTCTGATGCTGCGCAGTCAGCGTTTCGGGGGTCTTCCAAGAGATCCGGTCCCACGTCTCTCGATGCCTCCACGGGTCCCTTCTTTGCAGGGACTGTGGATCGGGCTGTGAGAAGTCTGGGAGTCTGGGTCTTGTCAGGCTCTGGGCTCGGGCTCCAGCAGGAGGCAGCGGCAAAGCAGACGTCGAGTTGCTGGTTGGTGCCTGTGTTCACAGGGTGGTCACTCCTTGGCCACAAGGGAGATTCTCTTCCGTCTTCTGAGCAGCAGAATGTTGAAGTCCAGTCTTCTTCTGTATTTCAAGTTGATTCAGGATGATCTGAAGTCTCAGGACACAGCTCCCACTCTTATTCGAATCTGGGGGGCCGGATCACCTACTAGGTCCCTCCTCTGGGTGGAACCAGGAAGGGGAGTGGTTACACCCCCTTTCCTTTGTCCAGTTTCGCGCCAGGACTGGGGCAGGAAAGCCCCAGCACCGGTTTGAACTGGCCTATGCACGGGGACACCTTGTGTGCCCCAGGCATGTCTGATTCTATTCAGCCCTGTCCTACCCAATACACAAAATCCTGTCTGGGGTGGTGCTAGCACCTCCCAAGGCAGGAAACCCTTTGTCCAAGCTGCCCTCGCTGGAAGGACTCCCAGCAGCAGGAGGTCAGACTTGTGTCTGTGGTGGCAGCATCCATTTTGCGATGCTAAGGCTCTGTTTAACTTTAACCGGGGTTCAGGCTAGGTACATGTCGTGTCCCTCTAGAAGGGTGGAATGCTACCCCCGTCGCCAGAACTGGCGAGGGGGTAGTATTCCAATTCGTATGACACCTTACTCGACATGTTTCGATAAAGCCAAACCTAAGATAGCATTTAACCGCGAGGATTATAATGCACTTAAGAGTATATGGTATGACAGTATCATGAAACAGCTAAAGGACATGGTTCCGAAAGCTGCAGACAGGCTCAGCTCATGCCAGAGCACTATCTCACATATTTCCAAGCACTCTGCCTCCAGGATTGATGAGGCCTTCCATAGGAGTGGCTGATAGGAACATATGTGTCCATTTTAGGTTAGGTATAGGCATACTACACCTAAGTAAGGGGTGGTTACACCGACTTACCCCAGCTGAGTGATCAGCCAGTTGTGTCAAATATGGAGGCCAGGCCAGGGGTGGCATAATACATGCTGCAGCCCCTGGTAGGCCTTGGAAGCACCTATGCCCTGGGTACCGGGGTACACTGTTACAGGGGCCAATAAGGTGAACCAGTTCCAATGTTGTTATGCACCTAAAGTACATGGGTAACAATTTAGAGAGAGAACAGCAGGCTGTGGGTCTGATTAGCAGGCCCACAGCCACATTAAGTCATAAACCAGTGAAGCAAAAAGCAAAAATTTGGGGTGACCATAGGATAGCAGACCCTACTCTCCTACACAACCCCCCCCCAAACGCAGGGACATTAGACTAACCTTGACCAGTTGTGTCTTCATGTTCTAAGTGGAAGTACCTGGAGAGACCATCTGCATTACCATGGTCAGTCCCTGGGCGGTGCTCCACTGTAAAGTCCATCCCCTGTAGGGAAATGGACCACCTGAGCAGTTTGGGGTTTTCACCCTTCATCTGATTAAGCCATAAGAGGGGCAACTTCTTCAGGGCCCACACCACAGCAAAGGCCTCCCTCTCAATGGCTGACCAACGTCTCTCTCTGGGGGTCAGCCTTCTGCTAATGAAAGCAATGGGCTGGTCTTGACCATCTACATTAAGTTGTGAAAGCACAGCTCCCACTCCCAACTCAGAAGCATCTGTTTGGACAATAAACTCTCTTGAGTAGTCAGGACTCTTCAGGATAGGTGCAGAGCACATTGCCTTCTTCAGGTCATCAAATGCCTTTCGACCGTATTCTGTCCACTGAACCTTTTTGGGCATCTTCTTGGATGTCAGATCATTAAGAGGAGTCACTATGGACCCATAGTTCTTAACAAACTTCCTGTAGTACCCAGTCAGGCCCAAGAAAGCTCTGACCTGAGTCTGGGTAGTTGGAGGAGTCCAGTCCTTTATGGTCTGAATCTTACTCTCCAGTGGTTGAACTTGGCCTCCACCCACAAGGTGGCCCAAGTACACAACCTTACTCTGCCCTATCTGGCACTTGGTTGCCTTGATAGTGAGGCCTGCCTTTTGCAGAGCCTCTAGCACTTCCTTCAGGTGGACCAGGTGATCCTCCCAGGTGGAGCTAAAGACAGCAATATTGTCCAGATATGCTGCACAAAAGTCATCCAACCCAGTAAGGACTTGATTCACCAACCTTTGGAAGGTGGCAGGTGCATTTTTCAAACCAAAGGGCATCACCACAAACTGGTAATGCCCACTGGGGGTAGAAAATGCTGTCTTGGCTTTAGACTCCTCAGCTAACCTGATTTGCCAGTAGCCAGCTGTCAAGTCAAATGTGCTCAAATACTTGGCAGAAGCCAATTTGTCTATGAGCTCATCTGCCCTTGGAATTGGGTGTGCATCTGTCCTAGTGACAGCATTGAGTCCTCTGTAATCCACACAGAACCTAATCTCTCTCTTCCCATCTTTGGTGTGAGGTTTGGGGACCAGAACCACTGGGCTAGCCCAGGGGCTCTCTGAAGGCTCAATGACACCTAATTCCAGCATCGTTTGTACCTCAGCCTTGATACAGTCTCTGACATGGTCAGGCTGCCTGTAAATTTTGTTCTTCACAGGAAGACTATCACCAGTGTCCACCACATGGGTACACCAGTTAGTCTGGCTGGGTGTCAGGGAGAACATATGTCGAAATGACTGCAAAACCTGTCTACAGTCATGTTGCTGATGTTCAGTGAGGCTGCCATCTAAGGCCACACCATCAACTGAGCCATCCTCAGGGTTCTGAGTCAGCAGGTCTGGGAGAGGGTCACTCTCTTCCTCCTGCCCCTCATCTGTAGCCATGAGCAAGCCCATGTCTGCCCTGTCAACATATGCTTTCAGCCTGTTAACATGGAGCACCCTGTGGGGGCTCCTGGGAGTTCCAAGGTCCACCAAGTAGGTAACCTCTCCCTTTTTCTCAAGGATGGTATAGGGTCCAGACCATTTGTCTTGGAGTGCTGCTGGGGCCACTGGCTCCAACACCCATACCTTCTGTCCAGGCTGGTACTCAGTCAGGACAGCCTTTTGGTCATGCCAGGCTTTCTGTAATTCCTGGCTAGCCTCAAGGTTTTTGGATGCCTTCTCCATATACTCAGCCATCCTGGAGCGGAGACCAAGTACATAGTCCACTATGTCTTGCTTGGGCTTTTTGAGAGGTAACTCCCATCCTTCCCTCACCAGACATAGGGGTCCTCTTACAGGGTACCCAAACAACAATTCAAAGGGGCTGAAGCCAACCCCCTTTTGTGGGACCTCTCTGTAAGCAAACAGAAGGCAGGGCAGAAGGATATCCCATCTTCGCCTGAGCTTTTCAGGTAATCCTTTGATCATGCCCTTTAGGGTCTTGTTAAATCTCTCAACAAGCCCATTTCACTGTGGATGGTAGGGAGTGGTGAACTTATAGTTGACACCACACTCCTTCCACATTGCTGTCAAGTATCCTGACATGAAGTTTGCACCCCTATCAGATACTACCTCCTTAGGAAACCCCACTCTGTAGAAAACTCCAAGTAAGGCCCTGGCCACAACAGGAGCTGTTGTGGTCCTAAGTGGAATTACCTCTGGGTACCTGGTGGCATGGTCCACCACCACCAGTATGAATCTGTGCCCAGATGCTGTAGGGGGATCCATTGGTCCAACAATGTCAATCCCTACCCTTTCAAAGGGCACCCCACCACAGGTAGTGGTATCAGGGGGGCCTTTGTGGTACCACCTGCTTTGCCACTTGCTTGGCAGGTTACACAGGAGCGACAAAACTCCTTTGTATCTTCTGACATGTGAGGCCAGTGAAAGTGACAGACAAGTCTGTCCCATGTTTTGTTCTGGCCTAGGTGTCCTGCTAAGGGAATATCGTGTGCCAAGGTAAGCAGGAAGCCCCTAAATTGCAGAGGTATGACCAACCTCCTGGTTGCACCAGGCTTGGGGTCTCGACCCTCTGAATAAAGGAGCCCATCATCCCAATAAACCTTATGGGTACCTTGAGCATTCCCAGCAGCCTCAGCAGCAGCCTGCTGTCTGAGGGGTTCAAGAGAAGGACAGGATAACTGAGCCTGCCCCAAGTCTGCCCTAGAAGGTCCCCCTGTCCCCAGAAACTCAACCTGATCAGGTTCAAACTCTATAGGGACAGTTCCTTCAGGGGTCTCAGAATCATCTTCCTGTGAAGGCTGATCCTCACTTGTAGGCATTTGGGAAGGCACAGCCTTTACCCTCCTGATCCTTGTCTTGGGAGGTGCTTGGTCCATTGTTCCAGGATCCAAGACCTGAGGTTCAGAGAGGCACTTTTTGGCCTGTGACCTGGTCACAGCAAGGACATGTGATGATATCCCTACCATCTCTGCATGAGTCCTGTACTCAACTTCTGACCATAGAGAGTTCTCCAGGTCATTGCCCAACAAACATTCTACTGGGAGATCAGCACTAACCACAACTCTTTTTAGGCCAGTTACCCCTCCCCAGGAAAAGTTCACAATTGCCACACTATGTGTAGCAGTGACATTGCTGGCATTGGTCACCAGGTAATTGTCACCTGGTAGGTACTGTCCAGGGTCCACAAAGCTAGGCGTCACCATAGTGACACTGGCACATGTGTCCCTGTATGCTTGAGCCACTTTCTTGTTAATCAGAGGTGTCTGTCTGTACTTGCCCAGATTATTGGGACTGACAGTAGGGGAAAAATCAATCTCCCCATCACAAATCAGAACAGCCTGTGTGGGGACTCTGACTAGGTCAGAATCTCCCTCAGTTCCCAAGGTGATACTCACTACCCCCTTAGTCTGTGGACCAACACTGCTAACTGTACTAGTGGGTGCAGGTGCCTTAGGGGCTGCAGTGTTGGGGGCGCCACCCTTTTTACAATCACTTGTCCAGTGAGTGGTGTTTTTGCAAAAGCTACACCAGGGTTTTCTTTGACCTTCTTTCTTCTTCTTCTTGGAAGTTTGGGACCCACCCTCAGTATTAGTTTGGGGCCCTGTTGAAGACTTCTGGTCTTTAGCTTTCTGCTCCCCACCCTTCTGGTCTGTTTTCTTTTGGTCACCACCCTGGTTCTGGTTCTGGTTCTTTTGCTTAACTCTGGTTCTAACCCATTTGTCTGCCCTCTTTCCCAATTCTTGGGGAGAGGTTAGATCTGAGTCAACCAAATGTTGATGCAACTGCTGGTTCTGACAGTTATTTAAAATCTGTTCTCTCATAAGCAAATTGTACAATCCTTCATAGTCTGTAACCTTACTTCCCAGCAACCAGCCCTCCAGAGCCTTAGTGGCACATTCAACAAATTCAGACCAGTCCTGAGTCTGTGTCTTCTGGGTATCTCTGAACATTAACCTGTACTGTTCAGTGGTTAAGCCTAACCGATCAATCAGAGCACTCTTCAGGACCAGGTAGTTTCTAGAATCCCCATCACTAACTGTGCGGAGTCTGTCTCGGCCTCTACCTTCAAAGGAGAGCCACAAGATTGCTGCCCACTGCTCCTGAGGGACCTGCTGTACCTTGCAAGCTCTCTCAAGTGCAGTTATCCATTTGTGGATATCATCCCCAACTTTGTAGGGGGGCACAATCTTACTCAGGTTTCTATTGTCATTGGACCTGTCTTTATCCTTAGGGATAGTGCTGCCACCAGTGGGTTCTAACCCACTCTCTCTAGGCTGCCTTGCTCTAGCAAGTTTCTCTTTGGCCAGGGCAACTTCTAATTCTTGTCTCTGGATCCTAAGTTCAGCCTCTCTCATTTTGGCCTCATGTTCCCTTCTCTGAGGGCTAATCAACTCCCTTCTGGAGTTGCCATGAGAACCTCTAGAAACATGGGAAGTATTGGATTCACCTGAGTGATTCCTCCTCCTCCTATGCTCCTGGTTAAGTCCTTTTGGGGGTCTGAATGGGTTGGACCCACCTTCAGTCTCAAATAAGCTTAAGTTAGCCTGGTTAAGCCTGCTGACTAACACCTGGCTATTTCTACCATCATCAGAGTCACTTTCTTCCTCCTCCTCCTCCTCTTTTTCTTCCTCAGGCTGAGTATTCCCAGGGGTCTGGTCTTCCTCATCTATCTGGATGACAGGTGCAGGGGCATCAGGGTTATCATCTTCAGAAGGTGAAACTTCCTCACCAGTCCCTGAGGGGCCTGGTTTGGAGTTCTTTAGAGCTTCAGACTGGTCTAATAGCTCTCTGAGGTTTCCTGCTGTAGGAGTAGGACCTGTTTTGATTCCTCTCATGGAACACAGTTGCCTCAGTTCCTTAAATGGAAAGATAGCAAATTTGGATGGTGCCCTTGGAGGGTCACTCTCAACAGAGATATGTCCAGTGGATCCCTCTGCTCCAGACATTGCTCTAGTGTGGTGGATGTGTTGCAATCTACCTACACTTGTGTTTTCCTACAAAACCTATCTAGTAGTTGTAGTCAGGGTGTGCTACTCCCTATCCTCTACAACAACTAAGTTCAGTAGAACTTAAGTATATCTAGTCTTGTTTTAGTGTACCTATCAGGTACCTGTATGATCTTTCAAATGATATTTCCAAAGATTGTAATGGTAAAACAACAGCAAGCTCAAATCCCAATCCGCTGCACACCAATGTGAGAAGTTGGCCTGGTATATGCTGCTCACTAGTTCTAGTGATCACCTTGTACCATGCCAAGCAACCCTTATGGTGTAGGTTGTAAAGTCAACCTTATAGACAAGCTATCCTAGGGGTAGCATGGACTAAGCAGTCTTAGGCTAAACTCTGTAAAGGCATGTGAAGCAAGCTGTTTTACCATACACAATCCCTTGAATACCAAATGAAAGGACACCACACAGATATATATTGAAAATATATATAGATTTATTTCTCAAAAGATACCCTATACTCTTTATGAGCACAGAAGCACAAGCGTTAAAACAAAACACAGTTTAAATACACAAAAGTTGCACGAATATGGATGAGCCCTAGGGGCCACCTAAACCATATACTAAAATAGTGGTATAAGAACCACTATGGGGAAAGTGAAGAGGCCTAGGGCCTGGGGAATCGCTGGAGCTGATCGGGACTAGCAGTGAAGAAGTCGGGAAAGGCCCGCGGGACTCGGGTGCAGTGCGGAAAGTGCACGCAGTACCAATGCAATGTCAATGGTGCATAAAAGTTACAAAGTTAGTTAAAAAGGAACCTTCCGAGGGACCTAGAAGGATCAAACTTTAGACACAGACCCTAGAGGTGTGTGCCAGTGTGGGAACACCGGCGGAGCTGAGTTACCTCACCCACAGGAAGCGGGTGCACAGGGTCGAATTAGTGTCGGGTTTCGTCACGCAGGTCGATGGTGCTTGGAGCTGAAGATGCTGCAGGCGGCTCGATGTGAAGAGTTCCGGTGGATCCAAGGGTGGATCTGAAGAGGTGAAGACCTGAAAGCAGAGGGGACAATGTTCAAAGTCACTAGCCAGTGACTACCGTGGAACCAGAGTGGGACCAGGCGATGTCGGGTGCAAACAGGCGTCGAGGTGTAGCTTCTCTCTGCAGCCACGTGGACACGACGGGTCGAGGACGTCCAGGAGTCGGTCACGACCTGTCCCACGCAGGCCTCTCGCTGTTGGCGGTGTCGGCAACCGGATGGAAGCAAACAGGCCTTCGCTAAGGCAAGCCACGCAGGAATCGAAAAAGGCTTGTTACTCGGACCAGCAAGGTCAGAGCAGGTGCTCCCTTTTACAGGAGCAAGGGCAAGTCTGGAGCAACCAGACCTGTGGTGAAAGTTGTAGGTTTCGTCGCCAAGATGGCCGCTAGCCACGTGGCAAGAGGCCGGGATGGCGCGTCGAGTGGCACGGTGCAAAAGGGCCCCACGCAGATCGTGGAGATGCTGGGGGGCTGATCTTTGGTGCGAAGGCTGCTCGAGGTTAAGGCTTCTCAAACCCCAAAGCACAGCATCGAGGGTGCCTCTGATGCTGCGCAGTCAGCGTTTCGGGGGTCTTCCAAGAGATCCGGTCCCACGTCTCTCGATGCCTCCACGGGTCCCTTCTTTGCAGGGACTGTGGATCGGGCTGTGAGAAGTCTGGGAGTCTGGGTCTTGTCAGGCTCTGGGCTCGGGCTCCGGCGGGAGGCGGCGGCAAAGCAGATGTCGAGTTGCTGGTTGGTGCCTGTGTTCACAGGGTGGTCACTCCTTGGCCACAAGGGAGATTCTCTTCCGTCTTCTGAGCAGCAGAATGTCGAAGTCCAGTCTTCTTCTGTATTTTAAGTTGATTCAGGATGATCTGAAGTCTCAGGACACAGCTCCCACTCTTATTCGAATCTGGGGGGCCGGATCACCTACTAGGTCCCTCCTCTGGGTGGAACCAGGAAGGGGAGTGGTTACACCCCCTTTCCTTTGTCCAGTTTCGCGCCAGGACTGGGGCAGGAAAGCCCCATCACCGGTTTGAACTGGCCTATGCACGGGGACACCTTGTGTGCCCCAGGCATGTCTGATTCTATTCAACCCTGTCCTACCCAATACACAAAATCCTGTCTGGGGTGGTGCGAGCACCTCCCAAGGCAGGAAACCCTTTGTCCAAGCTGCCCTCGCTGGAAGGACTCCCAGCAGCAGGAGGTCAGACTTGTGTCTGTGGTGGCAGCATCCATTTTGCGATGCTAAGGCTCTGTTTAACTTTAACCGGGGTTCAGGCTAGGTACATGTCGTGTCCCTCTAGAAGGGTGGAATGCTACCCCCGTCGCCAGAACTGGCGAGGGGGTAGTATTCCAATTCGTATGACACCTTACTCGACATGTTTCGATAAAGCCAAACCTAAGATAGCATTTAACCGCGAGGATTATAATGCACTTAAGAGTATATGGTATGGCAGTATCATGAAACAGCTAAAGGACATGGTTCCGAAAGCTGCAGACAGGCTCAGCTCATGCCAGAACACTATCTCACATATTTCCAAGCACTCTGCCTCCAGGATTGATGAGGCCTTCCATAGGAGTGGCTGATAGGAACATATGTGTCCATTTTAGGTTAGGTATAGGCATACTACACCTAAGTAAGGGGTGGTTACACCGACTTACCCCAGCTGAGTGATCAGCCAGTTGTGTCAAATATGGAGGCCAGGCCAGGGGTGGCATAATACATGCTGCAGCCCCTGGTAGGCCTTGGAAGCACCTATGCCCTGGGTACCGGGGTACACTGTTACAGGGGCCAATAAGGTGAACCAGTTCCAATGTCGTTATGCACCTAAAGTACATGGGTAACAATTTAGAGAGAGAACAGCAGGCTGTGGGTCTGATTAGCAGGCCCACAGCCACATTAAGTCATAAACCAGTGAAGCAAAAAGCAAAAATTTGGGGTTACCATAGGATAGCAGACCCTACTCTCCTACACATGGTTCTTTCCATAACCCATTCCGAAATGGTGCCCATTCACGAATGCCATTATGACAGTTCGTTTTCATTACCCTTTCCAAAATGGCGCCCTTTTACGTGCGCCGTAACGATGACGGCGATATTAGTGTCCGACACGGTGAGTGCTATTTAGCGCTCGCTGCATCTCCCAGACTTTGTCCACCGAGGGAGGCCACATTCCGCCCCCCCCCCCCGGCGACGTGTTGTCCGGATCGGAAGGACGTTGTTTCTGGTCTTTGCTTGAACCTGGTAAGTGTGGGTCTTTGGCATTCTAACCAGCCTGCTTAACCCACAGTCTGTCTACATCTGGGGCCAGGCAAGGGGGATCCTCATTACCATTATTTACCCTGTGGAACTCTATGCTCCCGTGTGAGCAATTCCTTGGCTAGCTGGATCACGTTAGCCGGGATTTCCCTTCCCTTATTGTTTTATTTATTTTTTCTTTTCCAGGTGCACCCTTACAGGAGTTCCATAACCAGGATTACCTGTGCAGCCGGCATCCCTGGAAGTACCAGACCAGGCTCTGGTCCCCTAACCCTATTAGCCAGAAATTTGTTGGCAGCCTCCATTTGATCTTCCTTAATGTGGGGGATCGCCTCTTATCCTCATCCAAATTTTGGGGTAACAAGGGGGGTCGGAGCGAGAGCAGGGTGGACTTACTTAATGACTGGGGTTATGTGACCAAATCCGTTTCACCTCTTTTTTCTTGGCAGCAGGATGAGTGGACTGACCCGGATATGCAACCACACACCAAGGATGAGGAAAAAGGACCCTGTTTCTTTAACTGGGGAGACTTCTCCCTAAGCCACACCCCTAGCAATGACAAGGAGGGGGCTTTGCTTTAAAATTCCGGAAGACCGCGGATATCGGTGTGTGTGAACACTGGAGGAGTCGGAGCAGCCGAGGGTATCGAGAGCAGTCCGAAGCAGACGGAAACCGGAGGAGAAGCAGTGGTGGAGCGGTCGCAGAATCACCAGGAGCCAGGAGGCCAACGTCCCCCTGTGTCGCTCAGCCACGCTCCCGGAGGAGCATGGCTCTCGCAGGTACACAAGCATTTCACGGGCTGGGTGGGTAAAAGGGGAAGACCTCATACTTAGCTGTTGGGTCTCCGGTTTCCCGGTATACCTGTCCTGAGCACCACCCTCACTTAAATAGAAGTGACGTGCACTGTGTGACTCCTCACTTCCCCTTCCCTCATCACATATTACATTTGTGCACCACACTCATACCGAGTTCCTTTATTTTTCTTTCACGCTGAACCAATGCGCATCCCAACAACCGGACGGTATCGCGCTGGAGTGGAAACGGAGAGGGAGGACCTCGCCGAGGGACCGAGTCTCACCAGAGAAGGCAACAGAGCCACCTCTACCATACTATAGACTGTTCTCACATCGGAAGTGTGTACTAAAGCCAATAAAAGATTCTTTGACCTCATCTAGTCTACCTGCTTATTCTCCTGCCCCACGACAGGTAAGCTAGACATCGAGAGGGCATACCTATTAGGTTACCTGTGACTGGGCCACTCGGACCCTCAAACTTATCTGGCCTGACCTATATTCTGTTGTTTGTTTTCATATCCACTTTAACATTATAGGACACCAGTTTACTCCGCTCCCCAACGGGGACTGTCAGTCAATTTCCCAACGTAGTATTGATCCTTGTGTTAAGCCCAGGTACAGTTCAGTGCCTCTATCCCTGGGGCTTACTCATGTATTGGTGAGGAGGCAACAGGTTCAGCCTTTCTATATACACACTCCTTATCTCAATCACAGGTCTAATGGTGTGGATGCACTGTTTTTCTACCTTTCTCACTGAGTTTTTCTCTTGGCTTAGTTTTATAATTCTTTCCCACTATACTATATCTCATGCACGTCTCCAATTGTTATCTTTTTTCTTACCTGTGTTATGTCCAAAACCCCCTTATAATTTTCTTTACAGTGTCTCATGAGCTTATCACATGGTTATCATGGAACCGTACATGAAAAGTTTTTCGTCTCCCTTTGTTATTGCACCCTGAAGAAGGTGAGACCCACACCGAAACGCTCGTCGGCGTTGGTGTTTTCTGTTTCTCATGTCTTTCCCTGAGATTTTCTACTTATGACATCAACAAAATTGTGTAAATGAATTGTACCAACATGTTGTTCCAACCAATGAAAGGATATTGTGTTGACACCATTATTCTATCATATTGCACTTTGTGGCTATTCTAGTGCTGTCAACCTGGTTGATGGAGGATAATTATAAGAAGTCATTTTGTGAGACTGTTGGATATGTATGATTTTTTGGCTTGTGTGAATGTATGAGTATGTATCGGCCTGGCGGAGTGAGTGCTGTGCAGTGTGTATGCAGCGCCTGGGTAAATGTAAATGTCTAGTATTTGTAAAGTGCAAATAATTACCCAAGGGTGGCAAGGCGCTGTCGGGAAGATTAAGCTAGCTATTGCCCAGAGTCACATGGCGCTGAGCTGGTCTGCCACCGGTGCCTGGGACTGAACCATGAGTCCCTGGGCTCAAGAGTCAGTTGCCCTGGCCACTGCGCCAAACTTCTTCCCTGAAGGGTATAGTGTTATATGTCATATTTATCTACTTTATATCATTATGTCATTTTTGTGATATGATATAATAAATTTGATGTAATTTATTTAAAAAAACATTATCTGTTATCTCTTATCTTGGTCAAAAATTCTTTTGACACTCATGTGTTCCTTTTGGGGGGTTATAAGACTCTTGCGTTTTTTTACATCAGTGACAATTAGCAATGTTACAATAGTTGTTAGGCAGTGAGGTTTCTCTGTGAGTATTACGTTGTTTTCCCCTTCTTCCCCTGCCTATATATCCATTTCAACGGCACCCTTCCGTGTGATTGTTTAATAGTGGACCTAAACCATCTGCTAAGTGTCGGAACTGTTAACTTACAACTAAATAGGCTATTTGTGTCCCTAGAAGCATTAAACTCCACTTAATTCAACACAATGTCACACAATTCGACAACACACAATTCAGCGCCACACAATTCCACACCATGCAACATTTTCACTCCACATAATACCACTTAACAGCACATAATTCAAGTGCAGCTAATTAAACTTTACTCAATAAAACATAAATCCACCCCACATAAATCCACTCTATGTCAAATAACAACAGTCCATATAAATACACTCCCCACTTTGCCACATAATTCCACTCAACATAATTTCACTCAAAGCCACACTGTTCCATGCCACACTATTCAACTCCACACAAATCCATTCCACATCACATAATTCAGCACCAAACCACATAATTCCACTCCACAACACAATTCCACTGCACACCACATATATCCAATTCAAAACACATAATTCAACTTCATACCACAAAATTCAAGATCACACCACAGAATTAAACTCCATTAGATAACACTCCACAACACAAAATAGCGTACCACATAATTGCACTCCATGACACAGAATCCCACTCTACATAATTCCAATACACTAAAAAACACATAATTACTAACCACATAATATCACTGCACGCCATGCCACATACTTCCACAACACAAATCCACTCCACACCACATAATGCCACGGCTAAAAATTCCAATCAACCCACATAATTTTGCTGCACACCACATATATCCACTCCACTCCATTACACATAGGTAAGAAACATTTACATTTACAAGCCAGTAGCTCTAACTCTATTTCATTTTTTTTGTAACACCCAAACACACACATCTGGAGCTTAGCTCCTACCTAATTGTTCTTTCTCCTCACCAGAGGCAAAGTTAGCCACACCATTTTACACCACACAATTCAACTGCATACATTTCCAATCCACACCACATAATTCAACAGCAAACCATATAATACAACCATATAATACAACTGAACACAATTAAACACACTGCATGCATCCAAGCTACACCACAAAATTCCACATCATGCCACAAAATTCAACAGCACACCACATAATTAAACTTCACTACGTAACACTCCACAGTACAAAATGCCATTCCACATAATTGCACTCCTTAACACCCAATTCACATAATTCCAGTATACTCAATACCACATAATTACTACCCAAATAATTGCACAGCCCAACATACCACATAATTCCACTACACAAATCCACTCCACACCACACAATTCCACGCCACACAATAACACAACTAACTAATCCAATCCAAACCACATAATTCCACTACATACCACATAAATACACCCCATAACACATAAGTAAAACACATTGTCAATTACAATGCCAATAGCTCCAACTCAAACAAATGCGAGACATATTGCATTTCTAATGTTTTTTTTTAATTAGCTTAAATAGTGTTAAAGGGCTCCTCTACTTTAAAACAATCACGTTTGCACCAAACAGTGTAGCGTGCAAATCGCTGAACATGTATGGAAATTTTGATCTGCAGTTCACCTTAGCGTGCAAATCGCTGATTAAATATAACTTGCTGATCTGCACTTAACATGGAATTGTTTGCATGTAGCTGAATACATATTTTTTGCTTAGCACATGTACACCACACACATTGGCGTTTGAAGTGTTCAAAAGCCACACCAATGCTGCTCTGCAAGCCTTATTAGCGTGCTAATCGTGAAAACGTTTCGAAAATGCTGATCTGCACAGTCACTCACAACAAGGGATGAGCCAACAGTAGAAAAGCGTGCACATCGCTGAAGAAATGCCTAGATATTAAATGGAAATGAATACTGCACAAGCAGTACCAGTTATGCCCACTGTATGTCGCCCAACAGCAAGGAAACGTGTGGTAAAGCTTAAATATTCACCTCCTTGATGCAGGAGTGAAAAGAAACCCTCACGAAATTGAAATGTTTACCACTCGAAGGGTGGAAGAGACATGGCGACGAAACATGATGACGACTGCCTCCATGAGTACGAGTGAGGAGAATACGTGCAGGGAACTGCCAGCTCCAGGAACAGGCCTCACGTTGCCCAGGAATTAAATTTACCGGCAGAACAACCCAAACAGGTAATTCAATCTTCGTTCACAACTCCCTTAATTCCAAAGTACGTAGGGGCTTATTTACAAGCCCCTTGCGCCACTTTTGCGTCATGTTTAACATGGGAAAAGTGACATACGGTTGGCGCAAGGGGATTGTAAATATGCCCCATAATTTCTCTCACGCACTAAGACCACAGCCTAAGAAATGCGGTGGCCCCAGTCAAATAGTAAGTCCATTTGAACTACATAGAGTCTGCACGCCTTACCATGTAATGGCTGACATGTTGATATCACACTGCAACATTTCTTGGGCGTCCTTGATGCTTTCTAGGTATCTGTGCTTGCATGCCCTTCCAAAATAAATGCGTGGATTCCTCTGTGGATTTCCTGACCTCTCTGAATGCTGTAATGTTCTCAGTGCGGGGTGACGGTCCAGTTCACCTCCGCACACAGCGTTGTAATAATGTGCTGAGACTCCGTTGTGCTTATAACTTGTATTTATTAGGAGCGCCGGGGCTGTGTGACTGCTCTTGCGGTCGGCGCCAGCAAACAAACGTGGCCGCCTTCCGCTTCCTGCCTAGCTGCTTCCTGTTCCGTCCCCGGAACAACTAGACCGCTACCACATATCTCCCCCCTTTTAATCACACAACAATTTACAAAGTCTTACTTCTAGTCCATTACGAAATCTTTAAATCTCTCCGGTACCTTGATTCTTCTTCCCACACGAGTCTCCATTCTCTCTTCCTTTCTCTCACCTTCCGTCTTTCCGTCTTCTCTTCGTACTCTATTACTCTCCACTTCTCTGTCCCTCTCTCTCTTCTCACCACTTCCTTCTCTTCTGTTTCCTTCTCCTGTTGGCTTCCTCCCTTCTCTTCCTTCACCTTCAGATCTCCTTTCTGCATCGTCGACGTTCTCTCCTTGTCTCTCACAACTTCCTCTGACATTCTCTTCCTGTCTTACACTCACTTCGCCTTCTCCTTCTTCAACGACCTGTTCCGCTCCTTCTTCTATCTCCTCCTCCCATTTCATTATCTTGCTGCACCTGGCCATTCTGTCCATAGACCATATCTTTCCATCACTCAGCAGTGCAGACCGGGAGTATGGCTCCACTACTTTGAGGGGTGGAGAAAACTTACTTTCACCTTTCTTCTTCCTGATGGCGAGTTTCACCCTCACCCACTCCCCTTTGTCCAATTCCGTACTGCGCGTATTCCTCCTTTTGTTGTAATGCACAGTGTATATGTCCTGTGCTCTCTCCAGGTTCCTTCTTACCACCGCTGGTGACCACTTGCTCTGCACCACCAATTTCTTCCAGGCTGCATTGTCTTTGGTGAATGCTTCCCTTCCTCTTAAGATCTTGAAGGGGCTGTAGCCCGTGCTTCCGGGTGTAATGCGATATGCCCAAATCATTTTTTCCAACTCTCTTTCCCAATCCAGGCCATCTTCAATAGCTGCCTGTATGGTGCCCATTATCACCCGGTTGAAGCGCTCCACCTGTCCATTTCCAGCGGGGTGGTAGATCGGGGTGTGTTTCACCTCAATGCCGTTCCTGCGGGTAAAGGCGATCCACTTCTCGGACGTGAACTGGGGACCATTGTCGCAGGTGATGATCCTTGGGATGCCTTCGCTGACGAACGTGGTGCGCAAGAAACGTATCACTGCCTCAGTGTCCACCTGTTCCAATACTTGCAGCTCCGGCCACTTGGAATACTTATCAACTGCCACTAGCACGTATTTCGGAGTGCCATCTTTGTCCAGAACTGGCCCCATTATGTCCACCGATAACATTTCCCATGGACCCTCCGGAATAGGAAATCTTCCCAATGGCGGCCTAAGCATGCTTTGAGACTTGTCAGCCCTTGCACAGGACTCACAGTTACGCACGTGCCGTTCAACTTGTGCATCAATGGCCGGCCACCAGTATGCTTGTCTGGCCAACGCTTTAGTCTTAGTGATCCCTTGATGCCCTTCATGGAGTAAGGACATCAGCCGTTCCAATATGCTCTGGGGTGGTACCACCTTGTCTCCACGGAGTAGGAACACAGGGTTGTCCGCTCTTGACAGCTCCTCCCTGACTTCCCAGTACCTTTTCAATTCCTCCTTCAAATGTCTCTTTTCAGGCCAGCCATGTGTTACGTAGCCTTTCACTGCTTCCAGATCCGTATCTTCTTTGTAGGCACTTTCCCAGTCTTGGGCACTTATTACTTCCTCGGTGTCCTGAATGGTTGCTACCATATAGCCTTCCCAATCATGCTTTTCCTCATCCTGTGCCTCGTCCATGGCCGCCGCCCTGCTCAGAAAGTCAGCCACTTTGTTCTGTGGCCCCGGTATGTGCTCAACGTCATAGACAAAGTCTAATAATCGGAGGGTCATCTTGGCAATTCTGGGTGTGGCATGATCATGTCCGCTCGACGTCAGGACGCGAACTAATGGCTTGTGATCCGTTTTGACAAGGAACTTGGCCCCCCAGAGATACTGCCTGAATTTCTCCACTGCCCAGACTACAGCCAGCATTTCCTTCTCCACCACGCTGAACTTCTCCTCATTCGGCGCCAACGAACGGGAGGCAAAACTGACTGTCGACATCTCACCCGATTCCTCCCTCTGCATCAGGACTGCCCCTAGGCCTCGGTCACTTGCGTCCGTAGTGAGAACGGAATCAGCTTTGGGATCGAAGCCCTTGAGGGGAATTGCAGTGCTCATTTCTCGTTTGAGTGCATCGAACTCCGATTGCTCTTCCTTTCTCCACTGGAACCTGTTTCTTTCCTTAAGCAGTTGTCTCATAAAGTGTGTCTTGGTTGCGAACTGTGGGATGAATTTGCTGTAATACTCGGCCATTCCTAGGAATGACCGAACATCCTCTTTCTTTTCTGGAGTGGGTGCCTCTTCGATGGCTCTGATGTTTGCCTTCTTGGGTGTTATTCCCTGTCCACTAATTTCATGGCCGAGGTATGTCACAGACTGAACTCCTAAATTGCATTTGGACCATTCGGCAGTCAGCCCATTATCCTGCAGCCTTTGGAGCACCTTGTGGAGCTTCGCGTTGTGATCTTGCATTGATTTCCCCATCACTAAAATGTCATCCTGGAAGAAAAGGACGTCCTTCAGGTCTTTCAACAGTTTGTGCATTATTTTCTGGAATACGGCCGCTGCCGAGGCAAGGCCGAACGGCATCCTCACAAACTCATAGCACCCGAATGGCGTGATAAATGAGGTAAGGTGGGTGCACGATGGGTGAAGTTTCACTTGATGGTAGGCGGACGATAGGTCCACCGTGGAAAACCATGTGACATCTTTAGTTTTTGCCAACATCTCGCTGATGCGCGGAAGGGGGAATTTATCAATGACAATGTTTTTGTTTAATTCTCTCAGGTCTACACATAGACGTACCTTGCCGTTGGGCTTCTGAGCAACCACCAGGGGAGATAGCCATTCCGCACTCTCAATCGCTCTGATGACGCCTTCCCTTTCCAGCCTTTCCAATTCTATTTGTACAGCTTCTCTGCTGCGGAACGGGATGTTCCTCACTTTGTGCACTACCGGCACCGCTCCGTCTTTGAGTTTGATGAGATGCGTGTATTTGCTCAGCTCACCTATTTGCCCGTTGAAGACTCTCGGATACGTTGCCTGCCACAACTGCACATTCTCCTTGACCTCCATGTCCATGAGTAGAATTTTCTCTATGCCTCCTGGGTTGAGTTGAATTCCCAACGCCCCCTGGTCTTTCCAACTCAGTACAGACGGGCCTTTCTCTGCGACATATAGTTTACATTGCGCCTGCCGGCCTCTAAATTCGAACATGAGCGGACAATAGCCTAGCATGGGAATCTTTTGTCCGGTGTACGTTACCGGTCTCACATCCATGGGTAACAGAGTGTCTTTGAGAATGGATGCGAAATTGTTCTCCCACACTCGTTTCTGGACTATAGATATGGGTGCTCCACTGTCCGCAATCATCTCCAGGGGTACACCACCTATGTGCATGTCTAGCCTGGGTCTATCCGTGTTGGAGCCATCCATTTCCAAAATCTGTACGTCAATGTAGAGGAATTCCTCCTCCTCCACTGCACTTTCCTGGTCGCTGGAATCACCTCCTTGCTCTTGGTCCACCAGCCGCACCACTGCGTTTTTGGGCTTCCTGCGACATACCTTCTCATAGTGCCCGAATATGTTGCAGTAGGAGCACTTGGCCCTGAAGGCAGGGCATGCCTTGTCGTTGCCCAAGTGAGAGCTGCTACCGCACCGGTAACACTGTGCTTTACCCGCTTTGTGTGGCCTGCCGTCCGACTGCGGTCTCGTATGGAACTCTGCTCTGCTACCACCTTGGTTCCTCCTCGCTTCATTCTGTTTCCATCGGTCATTTCTGTTGGGCGTCATCACTCTGCACACCGTTTGTGACTCTTGGGCATCTCTCTTCGCTGCCTGGGCGCACCTCTTCGATAACTCGGCCTTCTTGACCATCGCCCAGATCTCCTTGAGGGGAGCGTCGCCGTTGACCCACAGCTTCTCCTGAATGTGAGAGCTGGTGGTATGCATAATAATTTGGTCCCTAACGAGTTCATCATGTAAGGCTCCAAATTTGCAGGTGATGGCCAACTTCTTCAGTGCGACCACGTACTCGTCCACTGACTCACCGTTTTTCTGCTTTCTCTGAAAGAAATTGAACCTGTCAATTGCGACACACACCACTGGTCTGTAATGTGCGTCCAAATCCTCAATGGCGTGATCAAACACTTCCGTGTCCGCCGCCGTCCTCTCACCTTTCACTATGGTGTCATAGATCCTGAGCCCTTCTGGGCCTAAATTGTGGAGCAAAATTTTCTTATTTTTTTTTGCTTGTGAATGGTGTGTCACCCTCCTCTTCTAATGCCTCTAGGTAATTGAGGAAGTACCTCTTCCAGTCCTCCCATTTTCTCTCAGGTTCTCCGCTCTTCGTAAGGAATGGCACCAGCTGCGTGAGAGAATTGCTTTGGTTCGCCATGGTTGGTGTGTTCCTCCTTACTGTAGCTGCGGCGTTTGCCTGCCTGGCCGGACTGCCCGGAGCGTCCTGCTCCTCTCCGTCGTCCCCCCTGTTCTCCTCTTCGCTATCCTCCACTAGCGTGCCCCTAGTGGTGTCGGATGTAGCTTGCCTTGCCCCTACCGCCCCTGGACGTAATGGGCCTGCTTTAAGCGCCAGCGTGTGTCACTCTGCCAGGGTGCCTGGTCGCCAGATGATGTCCCTCCGCAGTGCGCAGTACTGCAGTGTTCACCTGGCTTTCAGCAGTGGTCCCTCACTGTCCTTTGGTGCCCTCTGCTGTCTGGGCGTCTTTCTGGGCGTTTTTCCTGCTGGGTAGGGTGGTGCACTGTGCCTGGCCGGCTGGCTATTAATTGCTTGGCATGGGGACGTGGTGGCTCACCTTCGCGCCAAAACTTCGCTTGTCCCAGCTCCTCTGCCGCGCTCCGGAGCTTAATTGGTGTCTCACGCACGATGCGGGTGGTTTCGCTGAGGTCGCGTGTGCGTGCGCGGGTCTTCAGAGATCCCGACTCGTCGCCATTGTAATAATGTGCTGAGACTCCGTTGTGCTTATAACTTGTATTTATTAGGAGCGCCGGGGCTGTGTGACTGCTCTTGCGGTCGGCGCCAGCAAACAAACGTGGCCGCCTTCCGCTTCCTGCCTAGCTGCTTCCTGTTCCGTCCCCGGAACAACTAGACCGCTACCACAAGCGTTCGCTTGGATGCTGGCGCATGACGTAATGCACTTGTATAAAATGAAGAGGGGGCCCAGCGGCGGTAGTTGGGACCGCCCTACGAAAACAACCACATGTGTAGCGTCCTTTATTGGCAGCCACAGCGCGAGCATGGTCCCCCACAAATGAGGCCGATTGTAAATGCCTCGCCTGGTCTGAATCATCGCCAAAAATGTAGTAACAAATGTCACACTCACGTAAGTGTAAGAGTAGTTTATTTCTCAGAAGTCAGGAGATTTCAACCATCCCCAGTCAGGCACCGCCAACGATCACCAACTGACATAACGTACCGTGACCACACCAGGGCCAAAGTGACATCACAAAATGTTGTGAGATCACCAAGGTCCTAGCCTGGCCAAGGCAAGATAAGACCATCTGGTCCCGGAGCCTTATTTTTTGTCATCTCTACAATGGCCCTTTGTACCTCCACTTCCTTAAAACATAAAGGAGAGACTGCTCCATTATCTGTGGGATTCACTGTTAAAATATAATCCTCTGTGCTATTGTAAATTTTACTGAAGTGTGCCACCCATACCTCGTCAGGGATCACAGAGTCCAGCACCATATTATTTGTACCAGAAAAGTAAGGGTGGTTAATTACAGCCCAAAATTTTGAGCTGTCTCTAAGTACATCAATCGACATGAGATCTTCCCCAGCCTCCTTTTTTATGTGTTTTTTACGATTATCCGTGGCTAATTTATAGTTTTTCCTAAGTGCGGCCACCAGCTCCCGATTTCTTGGGTTTTGTTTTAGTGCATGAATAAGTTCTTTATGGGCTTTTGAACACGTCTCATCAAACCACCTTGGTTGGTCGAGACCGTCCCCCTTCTTGTTACGCTTCAGTTGAAGTTTAACTTGAGCACAGATGCTGGTAAAAGAATTTATAACCACTTTCCCATCAACTTGACTGTCTTGGCATATTGCCATATCAACCTTCACTTTGTTCTCTAATTCCTGCATAAAAGTGTCTGGGACCACCTTGGCCCAGTTCAGCCTCCTCCCCTGATCTTTAGGAATAAGTTTATCAGAATTACATTCCTCATTTTCCTTTAGATTGTCTGCATCCCATCCCTTATATAGGGACAGAATCAGGGGGTTATGGTCGCTAAAAACTGAAGTTGCGACCTCGATGGAGGAACACACATGGACTATACCGGGGGAGACGAAAATGTAATCGATTACAGTCTCTGCCTCTCTACCTACAAAGGTCGGAGCCCTTTCCTCCCCTCCAATTCCCTCCACTTCATATAAATTGATATTTGCGAGGAGTTCTTCCAGCAACTCACCCTGGGGCGAGTGTTCGAAGTGAGTAGAGATTGAACCAGGTGGGCCTATGTTTAGTTTTGCCAGACAGTCCCAGGCACAGGGGTGAATATTAAAATCTCCCATTAGGATTATTTCGAATAAAGCGTTTTGTGTTGACTTGTAATGTTCTAAGAAAGAGGCCAGTTTACTCAGGTGTGTGTGTTGTGTATCCTTCTCTGGCGCATTATAAAAATTCAAAATTAAGATCTTTGGATAGTTAGGACGACTCCATTCTAGTCCTTGCAAATTAGCTGAAAGAGTACCCAAATCAGTAAAAAAACCTGGGAGTCTGAGTGAGGTTAAGATACATAGACCACCTTTAGGTCTCCCTCCCAGGCCAGGGGTAGCCTTAACTTGGAAGCTACAATAACCGTCTAGGTAAAAGAGATCACTTGTGGCCCAGGTTTCTTGTAGGGCTATGATCTCATGTAATTTCACATATTGTAACCAGTTATCATCCGTCACCTTCTTACCTAGCCCAGCTACGTTCCAACTAATTATTTTGAGCAAGGAAGGGAATTGCGATTGAATAATCTGGGCAATAATAGACGTGTTAACATTATCAGAGGGTAGTTGTCAATCGTTTATATCTAGATTAGATAGAGCAGAGAATCTGTTTGTTAGTGTTATATCCGAGTTGACTCCTATGCCACTCGTGTCGGTCGTGCCTGTTTTTGTAACCCTCAGGGAAGCCTGTTGTGTTTGATACGAATTGCTTTTGGTTTTGTTAGCATTCAATGTAAAACCTCGAAACGAGGGATCTGTGTGCCGACCTGCTGTGGGTTGCGGAAAGGGAGGTGGATAAAAATAACCCAAAGGAAGTGGCCTGATGCCACGTCCATCAAGCTGAGAGCCGTCCCACAGCAAAGTGTCCCCTATGTTTGGTCTGCTGAAATTTACAACCACACAATCTCCTGGAATGGTCTTTTTTCCGTTTCCCCACCCATTCAACCCTTCTAGTCGCGATGATGCTCGTGGCAATATCAGCGCTCCCACTACTAAACTGTGAGCACCACCTTTTGGTTCTATCTAGAAGATCACTCTGAGTTTCCACAGCGCCATTTTTTAGAGTGGGAATTCCAGACAGAACCACCACCAGAGGGGCAGCTTGTGGGGGGAGGAGTAATCTGGGTAATTTTGAGGTGCATGATCTGGGGTGTGTCGATCGTTAGCTAGGGTCCTTACATGCATAACCTCGTTGAGTAGGGGATGGCTTTGAACCCCCGGGGTAGAATCTGTCGTCTTTGCGTGTTTTATAAGGCTTCCTAAATGAGTCTGCAAATCCTCTCCCGGGGGGGACTCTTTGTCTGTGTCCTGAATGGGCACCCTAACTTGATTTACACGTAGGGGATTACCATCATTGAAACCTATAAGGTGGGCCCTTAGGTCTTTCAGAAAAGTGTCGATGTTTTCACATTTCTTAACGATATTTGCCACACAAAGGTTCAGAGAGTCCACAATGTCCTTGCCAATGTTCACAAGCACAGGCTCCAAATGAGATTCAATTAGTTCCTCCATCAACTCCGAAACACTTTTTGGTAGCCCAAGGTTCGATGAATTAGCCACCCCCCCTTTAGTCTTATTTGTGGGTTTATTCCTTTTGGTATCTTTCTTAGTCATTTTTGTATTTTCATCACATGGCCTTTTCTCCCTCGAGCTAACTGTTTCAGAAGTGACCACAGAGACCGGGTTATCCATGTCACCCTGAAGGGAATTAACTACAATAATGTCTGGCTCTAGAGGGATGGTGGGTACTTTGCTTGGAGACATTTCTGCATTCGGAGTGGACATAGCGTCTGTAAGTAAATCAAGTCCCAATTCCTTCTCAACATTTGCAATTTGATCGTTTAAAGCCCCTACGGCAGAGGTTAAATAGGAAATGATAGACTCCGATTTTCGGGGCACCTTGGCCTTCTTACCTTCCCCTTCTCTGGTATTTAATTTACGCTTCCCCATCCTGAAGCCAAGGGGGGGTGGCCCGACCCGACCACTGCTGTCCCCTGATGGCCACAGATGGCCCGCCCTCTGCCCTGGCTCAGCCCGGCGTCGCCCGCGCGCGTCCCGCGACACGGGGGGAGTGTCCTGGTTATGTAGCGCCTGCGGGCACGCAGCGGCAGGAAGCAGGAAGTGGGCGCAAGGCTCCCTGGGAGCTGTAGTCTCCAGCCGCGAGCCGCGAGGTGGAACAATGCGGCACGGCGAGACCACAGCGTTTGGGCCCCAGTAGTGAGCAAGCGTTTGTGTAGCAGGTAGGGATTCCTGGTCAGTGATGTAGCCCCCCGCTCCACCGAGGGAGCGTCCTGGTTATGTAGCGCCTCCGGGCGCGCAGCGGCAGGAAGCAGGAAGTGGGCGCAAAGCTCCCTGGGAGCTGTAGTCTCCAGCCGTGAGCCGCGAGGTGGAACAATGCGGCACGGCGAGACCATAGCGTTTGGGCCCCAGGAGTGAGCGAGCGTCTGTCCAGCAGGTAGGGATTCCTGGTCAGTGATGTAGCCCCCCCAAGCACTCAAGGAGTTACAGCTATCCCAGCTGGGGACTGGCTCTGGTCTCCAGGAAGAACAGCAAGGCATGAGCTCTTTCTATGAGCTCTTAGTTTCTCTCAGTGCAGCGCCCTTTCTGGGTACCACCCTGGTTAGCTTCCACTCTCCTTTTTCCCCCACCCCTGTTCCTCTACCGAATATCTCCATGCTCTCCGTCCTCCCTCCATTCCAGTCGGTCACGAGATTGCCTCTCAGAGGAGCCTGGTGGAGGAGATGGTGTTCTGTGCTGCCAGATGAGCATCATAAAAAAGGCCTGGTTTTTGTCAAGTGCTGACACCTTTCTTTAACATTCGAAATATTCTGCGGCACTAATTAAAGGCACCAATGCACTTTGACATTTATACTGACACAAGAGTAGAAAGTAGGTATGGAAAGTACACACTATGCTTTCCCTGCTTTGGAGTCAACATGATGTAACCACACTCAATATACATAACTTCCCTCCGATTTTTTTCTTTAAAAGACTGCTTTTCTAGGAAATCTCAATTACGATTTTATTCACAATTATGTATTTCTGTTGCTAACATGCTGTTTGTTTGCTAAATTGAAATGTATTTCTGTTGTGGTTTTCATACAGTTTCTTTATTTTGCACTGTTTTTTGAGACTGTACTTTGTAATAGGTGTCTTATGTAATGTGCTGTATGTCTACCATACCATGCAGAATTGAAAGTTATCTATGTTATATTTTAATTTATTTTCCACAATATTGCTTTTGTTCTGATGTGTAATAAATATGCTGTGAATTGTTTTTTCAGTGTACTGGGTCTCAATGTATTGTGGCTAAAATTTACTTTTGACTGTCTGCAATTATTCTATGTGCAGTTGCAGGCACTTGAACTTTGATCCCTAACTTCAAAGTGAGCACCTGTATCCCTTTATTTTGCCAATTTGTTTTTCATCCTAGTTCTATTATATAAAGGTTATTTGCTAAAATAAAACATATTTCTACTCTAGTTTAGCTATATATATCTCTCTCTCTCTCTTTATATATATATATATATATATTATTTTTTTTCAAGCAGTTACTTTGTTATCAGAAAGTGAAAAAAGCTCCTAAGCGTTCCGAACCGTAGTCCCTGTTCACGGCAGTGTTTGTCATTAGTCCCTCTTTGATTTTCCTATTTATACCATTACACCCAGGTGTTGGTTGTGGCGCATGCTGGACCATGTAGTGTGCAAGTTGTTAAACTTTATTAAATGAGCATTTCAGTGCTCCTACATGGAGAGTGATGTTAGACAACGAGGTAGTATGTGTTTTACTACACTTTTAAGCATTTTACTAATGTTAGAAAAGACCGCTTATAACATTCATGAACATCATGAGTGTCTAGATCACTATCACGATAAGTGATAATTGATCGTGTACGTAACTTGTGACTGTGTGTCTGTTGGACTATCTAGGGCTGAGTGCCCTGGGTCCTCCTTGGGTGTTCCCACCACCCATGTGTAATTATCTAATGGTGTGCTCTGATCCATTGTCCAGCAGTAGCGTTTCTCATGCAGTTGTGCCAAACCAACCTAATCGAATGGATGTACTACACCTTGCGAGGTACATGTTAGTTTCTTGTAGCCAGATATAGGATGTTTTTTATGTCTTCCAAGGTTTTCATCCTTTCTCATTTCATTTACATTTGGATTGGAGGCATGTCTGGTTTGTGTTTAAGTCTCTCTTCTAAAGATGAACGTGCATTTCCTTGTCTCCATTCAATCCCGACGGCTGCTTGGTGTTGAATCGCATGATCAGCTTTGATTCTAATCGTCTGAGTTTCTGTGTCCGATTCCACCTCTCCCATGCTGTGGAATGATTGCCATTCCAAAATATTTGACATCCAACCACGTTTTACCTGGGTGAGTGACCATGTGTTTAGCCAATGCATAGGTGTGATCACCGTTCTGAATAGCACGAATGTGCTCTAGTATCCGTTTTTTGAGAGGGCATGTCATGCTACCAATGTATTCTTTTCCACAGCAACATTGCAGCCTATAGACAACAAAAGATGACTCACAGGTTATGTTGGTTCTGACTTCAAAGTTTTTTCCTGCTGGATCTTGAAGATTCTTAATGTTCCGGCCTATTTTGCAGGCTTTACACGTCATGCATTTCGTACCAGATGATCTGAAAGATTGGGTGCCCTTCGGTATGAGACCAATGGACGATTTCCGATGTTTGTTCCTATATCAGTATCCTTTTGAAGTATGTGCCAATGTTTCGTTAGGATCTTTTGTATTTTGTAGCTCTCTTTACTGAACGTCATTATCATCCATGGTTGTTCTTCCTTCATAGCTGTTTGATTATTTTCATTGACAGTCAGTTGAGTCTCTTTTTCAATTCTTGTAAGTTCAGTTTTCTCCTCTCTGCTCAACAGAGTCTCTGCTCTGGTTTTCATTCTTGCTTTCATTTGGCTTCTGTTTACATCTGTGGTTTTGTATCCACGTTGTACGAAGCGTTTTTTTGTTTCTGGAAATTTCTTTTCCATTTCCACATCCTCAGAGAAATTTCTTCTCATTCGTAACAGTTCCCCGTACGGTATGCTCTTTTTTAAATTTTGAGGATGAAAGCTAAGTCTGTGCAGGAGACTCTTCGTGGCCGTTTTCTTTCTATGGACAGTGGTCTGTATTCTGTTATCTTTGACATAGACCTTTGTGTCCAAGAACTCTATCTCCTTAGCACTGACTGTGCAAGTGAATCTTAGTCTAACTTCATTGGCATTGAGGATGCCGAAGAAGGTGTGAAACTCCGACTCTGTCCCTTTCCATAGTAGGAACAGATCATCAATAAATCATAGCCACAGTGCTACGTTTGCCATATGATGGTCGGTTTCTTCTCTCCAAGCTATGCTCCTCTCCCACCATCCCATCATGAGATTCGCATAGCTTGGAAAGAAGGAAACTTCCAACGCCGTTCCGCAGCACTGTTCATAAATCTTCTTATTAAAGAGAAATACATTGCTATATAGGCACATCGTTATCATTTCAATTAAAATCTTCGAATGTTCTCTTTAATTCATTGGTCTTTGTTGGAGAAAATACCGGATGGCTCGAATCCCTATTTCGTGGTCAATGGAGGTGTATAACGACACCACTTCGATTGTCACTAGCAGGTAGTTGGGTTGCCATTCAGTGTTCATCAGTATGCGTAGAAAGTCGCCCGAATCTTTTATATATGAGCTCAGTGTAGGGACAATTGAAGCTATAAAGTGATCCACGTACCTCGAGATGTTCTCATACAGACTGCCACAACTAGAAATAATCGGCATTCCTGGTGGTTTGTTCAGTGTCTTATGGACTTTCGGAAGAAAGTAGATGGTCGGGTGATTGGATTTTCGACCATTAGGAATTTCTTTTCCACTTCCGTTATAAGTCCTTTTGATTGCCACAGGTCCAATTTTTTGCTTAGATCCATCATGAGTTTGTGAGTGGGATTATTAGCCAATAATTTGTAGTTCTTAGTTTCATTTAGTTGTCGCTTAGCCTCCTCTATGTAATGTTGTCTCTCCATCACAACTATGTTTCCGCCGTTATCAGCGGGTTTGATTTCAATGTCATTGTTGTTTGTGAGACTTTGTATTGCCATCCGTTCACTTTTTGTTAGATTTTCCTTTTTCATTGGATTCACGTTGTTTTGCATATTCTCAAGGTCTCCCATTACCAAATCGTGGAAGATGTCGATTTTGTTACATGGATGGAGAGCAGGACAAAATTTAGACTTGTTTTTAATCCCAGTGGCTTTGCGGCTATCTGATCTTATTCCCATTTCATCCAAGATTTGGGTGTCAGCTATTTGGGCATCAATTGTTTCATTTGCCAGCTCATATGCAACTCGAAGTAGTGGTACTTCAGTTATTCGTTATATGTTTGAGAACCAACATAACCTGTGAGTCATCTTTTGTTGTCTATAGGCTGCAATGTTGCTGTGGAAAAGAATACATTGGCAGCACGACATGCCCTCTCAAAAACGGATACTAGAGCACATTCGTGCTATTCAGAACGGTGATCACACCTATGCCTTGGCTAAACACATGGTCACTCACCAAGGTAAAACGTGGTTGGGTGTCAAATATTTTGAAATAGCAATCATTCCACAGCATGAGAGAGGTGGAAATCGGACACAGAAACTCAGACGATTAGAATCAAAGCTGATCATGCGATTCAAAACCATGCAGCCGTCAGGATTGAATGGAGACGAGGAAATGCACGTTCATCTTTAGAAGAGAGACTTAAACACAAACCAGACATGTCTCCATTCCAAATGTAAATGAAATGAGAAAGGATGAAAACCTGGGAAGACATAAAAAACATCCTATATCTGGCTACAAGAAACTAACATGTACCTCGCAAGGTGTAGTACAATCATTCGATTAGGTTGGTATGGCACAACTGCATGAGAAACGCTACTGCTGGACAATGGATCAGAGCAAACCATTAGATAATTACAAATGGGTAGTGGGAACACACAACGAGGACCCAGGGCACTCAGCCCTAGATAGTCCAACAGACACTCAGTCACAAGTTACGTACACGATCAATTATCACTTATCGTGATAGTGATCTAGACACTCATGATGTTCATGAATGTTATAAGCGGTCTTTTCTAACATTAGTAAAATGCTTAAAAGTGTAGTAACACACATACTACCTCGTGGTCTAACACCATTCTCCATGTAGGAGCACTGAAATGCTCATTTAATAAGTTTAACAACTTGCACACTACATGGTCCAGCATGCACCACAGCCAACACCTGGGTGTAATGGTATAACTAGGAAAATCAAAGAGGGACTAATGACAAACACTGCGGTGAACAGGAACTATGGTTCAAAACGTGTAGGAGCTTTTTTCACATTCTGATAGCAAAGTAACTGCTTGAAAACCAAGAAGTGTGCCGCGATATTTTCTTTCGTGTGGAATATTTACGAGACACTGCCCTGGTCTCGACGCGGGCACCCACTAAACAGCGCTCCCGCTGCTACAGGACAATTTGTGTTTTTATTTATATATATATATATATATATATATATATATATATATATATATATATATATATATATATATTACCTACTGGCGATAGTGATGCAGATATTCACACAGTTTAGTCACTATCCACTATATTTAGTGAGACATTATAAATTGGTCAAGTAAACAGTCAATTACACTGCTACTAAATCCTCCATCCAAATATTTATTTATATATATCCACTCATTCTTCAATGTAAATTGCTATATATAATGCATATTTAAATAATGAAGCAAACTACATTCACTGGATGATGTCATCAGTGATGTCATCAGTGATGTCATTTGAGATGTCATCAGTGATGTCACTGACCATGTCATGAATGATCTAATATGTGACATCATCAGCAGTGGATTGCGGGTGCGCGAAATATAGTTAGTACAACTAACTATATAGGAGCAATTTCATTGGTTTTGTATGAGTAAAATGTCCAGCTAATTATAACACCACTAAAACTTATAGTTTTTTGAGTGAATTTTAAAGGTTTTTTAAAAACGAATTCCTAACTATATAACTCCTGAAACCTATGGTTTTTTCAGTGAATTTCAAAGATTTTTTTAAATGCTAATTCCTAACTATATAAGGCCTGAAACCTATGGTTTTTACAGTGAATATATATATATATATATATATATATATATATATATATATATATATATATATATATATATATTTATAATTATTACCTACTGACGATAGCCAGTAGGTATATATAGTTAGGATTTTTTTCCTATGGGATTTTTGAAAATTCTATGTCGAATAACTTTGGCGTTTGAGGACAGAATTGGCTGAAAGTTTCAGGAAAATGGAACATTTTGTTTCTGAGCAGCCCCTGAAAATTTGAGGGAGTTTCGTCAAGGGGGGGCCGAGAAAAAAGGGGGGTCCCAAAACATGTTTTTCCCATGCAATTTTCCATAGGGCGGTTGGCCTCACTTTTAGCCTGAACGGCTGAATGGATTTACACCAAACTTGGCAAAATTGTAGGGACTGGTAGCCCGATGTGCCTTTGCTATGTCTCAAGATATAGGCTCCAGTGGTTTTTACGAAAATTAACTTTGAAAAATATATATTGGGCTACATTGGGCTATATATATGTTGGAGCCCAAATGTAGCCCAATGTAGCCCAATGTAGCCCAATGTAGCCCAAAGATGGCCACCAGAGACAAAAAAAAACAAATGTAGCCCAAATATCAGCCAGATGTAGCCCAACTATAGCCCAATGACAGAATGTCCCAGAGTGTTCTAAAGAACAACTAGAGTGCTAACTGTCCTACTTATTACAAAGGTATGGCACACCTGAAGCCATCTTGATTGGAATAAAGTGGTAACTCTTAAAACATTTAATTTAAAAAGGAACAAAATGAGGGGGTTCATTTTGCCATAGAAAGTATGATTAGCGAATATATGACGAAATCCCGCATACCATCAGTCCGCAAAAAAAATCCCGCATGTACTATTAGGCCGCAAATTAAAATAACGAAAACTTTTAGAACGAATATGCCTTTAGCATACACTAAACAACTAAACTACCCTAAACCCTAAAACACTACCCCCAGCATGACCCTACACTACACAAAACAGTACAACACTACCCTAAACCCTAAAACACTACCCCCAGCATGACCCTACACTACACAAACACTACAACACTACCCTAAACCCTAAAACACTACACCCCAGCATGACCCTGCACTACGCAAACACTACAACACTACCCAAAACCCTAAAACACTACACCCCAGCATGACCCTACACTACGCAAACACTACAACACTACCCTAAACCCTAAAACACTACCCCCAGCATGACCCTACACTACGCAAACACTACAACACTACCCTAAACCCTAAAACACTACCCCCAGCATGACCCTACACTACACAAACACTACAACACTACCCTAATCCCTAAAACACTACCCCCAGCATGACCCTACACTACGCAAACACTACAACACTACCCTAAACCCTAAAACACTACCCCCAGCATGACCCTACACTACGCAAACACTACAACACTACCCAAAACCCTAAAACACTACCCCCAGCATGACCCTACACTACGCAAACACTACAACACTACCCAAAACCCTAAAACACTACCCCCAGCATGACCCTACACTACGCAAACACTACAACACTACCCAAAACTCTAAAACACTATCACCCAGCATGACCCTACACTACGCAAACACTACAACACTACCCAAAACCCTAAAACACTACCCCCGCATGACCCTACACTACGCAAACACTACAACACTACCCAAAACCCTAAAACACTACCCCCAGCATGACCCTACACTACGCAAACACTACAACACTACCCAAAACCCTAAAACACTACACCCCAGCATGACCCTACACTACGCAAACACTACAACACTACCCAAAACCCTAAAACACTACACCCCAGCATGACCCTACACTACGCAAACACTACAACACTACCCAAAACCCTAAAACACTACCCCCAGCATGACCCTACACTACGCAAACACTACAACACTACCCAAAACCCTAAAACACTACCCCCAGCATGACCCTACACTACGCAAACACTACAACACTACCCTAAACCCTAAAATACTACACCCTAGCATGACCCTACACTACGCAAACACTACAACACTACCCAAAACCCTAAAACACTACCCCCAGCATGACCCTACACTACGCAAACACTACAACACTACCCTAAACCCTAAAACACTACGCCCAGCATGACCCTACACTTCGCAAACACTACAACACTACCCTAAACCCTAAAACACTAGCCCCAGCATGACCCTACACTACGCAAACACTACAACACAACCCTAAACCCTAAAACACTACCCCCAGCATGACCCTACACTACGCAAACACTACAAAACTACCCTAAACCCTAAACCACTACCCCCAGCATGACCCTACACTACGCAAACACTACAACACAACCCTAAACCCTAAAACACTACCCCCAGCATGACCCTACACTAAACAACCACCACAACTCTACACTACACTAACACAACACTACACTACACAACACTACACTACACTACACAATCACTAACCCACGAAAAAATTAACACAAACCCACTTACCTCTCTCGTCATCGTGGTTTTCACAACGCAAATGCATTTACCATACATGCCTTTAAAACGTAATTCTTTGTAAAGGCATGCGCGATAAATGCACATGCGTTTTGAAAAAATGCGGGATAATGGTATGCGAGGTCAATGACCTTGCGGGATAATGGTATGGGGACTGAAAGTCTGCGGGATAAAAAATGCGGGAATATGGCTGCAAACCATGATTAGCAGCAGACTTCCCTGGTGAGCACTAGCTTTACTACAGTGATCTAATGAGCAACTAGAGTGCTAACATTCAGAATTTATGGCAAATGTGTGACACATCTGAATGCCTTCTTGATAGAACCAAAGTAAACAAGCATTGAAAATGCAATAGATCTCGCCCTCGTTTAAGTTAAAGCCATTCTGTTTGTAATGAGGTGGCTTTTTAGCTTTGCTTTTATTAGTGTTTTTAAAACTTTCATGTAAATAACATGCATATGTATGCATATATGTATATGTATGCATGCATTTATATTTATATAGATATGCAGATTATATATGTTTATATATGTATATTACCTACTGGCGATAGCCAGTGGGTATATATAGTTAGGATTTTTTCTCTATGGGATTTCTGAAAATTCTACGTCTAATAACTTTGGCGTTTGTGGGCGGAATTGGCTGAAATTTTCAGGGAAATGGCACATTTTGTTTCTGAGCAGCCCCTGAAAATTCGGGGGGGTTTCGTCAAGGGGGGGCCGAGAAAAAAGGGGGGTCCCAAAACACGTTTTTCCCATTCATTTTTCCATAGGGCGGTTGGACTCACTTTTAGCTCGAACGGCTGAATAGATTTACATGAAACTTGGCAAAATTGTAGATATGGTTTGCCCGACGTGCCTTTGCTATGTCTCAATATATGTGCTCCAGTGGATTTTGAGAAATGAACGTTTAAAAAAATATATATATCTGTGACAGCGCTCCGGTTAGCGCCCCGGTTCGCGTACCTGACGCGTAACGGAACTTCGCGAAACGAAGCTGATTGTCTCTCCGGTGTCTGTCAACATTCTAAACAGTCCGGAGCGGCCGCCATCTTGTCTCTCGGTACGATCGAGAGACAAGATGTGGTGAAAAACGAAGGGGGAAATGAAGGAAAGGGGGCAAGGTAGACCACTCCTGACCCCTTAGGATTGATGAGGGGGATATTAAAGTCCCCCGCGATTTTTCACGGTAGAGGCGCTTCCCGGTACGCGAACCGGGCAGCTAACCGGCAGCGTAACGGGAGTCCGCCATCTTGTGTTTTTGGAGCGTCCGGTTCGCGTACCGGGTAGCGTCCCGGTAAGCGTAACAAGGGGAAAACCAAGAGAAACAGTAAAAAAAAAATTAAGGGAATAGATTTCCAGCAAACTTGGCAAAATTGTAGGGACTGTTTGTTTGATGTGCCTTTGCAAGGCCTCAATATATGTGCACGTGTGGATTTTGTCTAATTAAGGTTAAAAAAAATATATATATCTGTAAGCGTGCTCCGGCACGCTTACGTTACGGGTTTTGTTTGCGCTGCAGAGCCGATACGTCACGGTTATGCAACGCGTCATGAGGCGTCTCACGTGGCTACGTGATACGTCACGTAATAAAGAATATATTTTACAGCTATAAATATTAGCTTTTAAAAAACCAATGAAATTCACTGAAAAAAACATAGGTTATAGACCATATATAGTTAGGAATTTGCATTTACAAAACCTTGAAAATTCACTGAAAAAACCATAGGTTAGAGACCATATATAGTTAGCTGGACATTTTATTGACATAAAACCAATGAAATTCCATATATAGTTAGTTGCACTAACTATATATCGCGCACCCGCAATCCACTGCTGATGATGTCACATATTACATCATTCATGACATGGTCAGTGACATCACTGATGACATCACTGATGACATCTCAAATGACATCACTGATGACATCACTGATGACATCTCAAATGACATCACTGATGACATCATGACACACCAATACCAGTTACTACATACGCACTCACTGATTCTTACGTCTACACACACATTCACTCATTCACCCATACAATCACTCATACATACAGTCACTCATTATTACAACACTATCATATGCACTCATACACCTATGCAGACACTCACACACTGCCACTCATCCATGGAGTTACTCACACACCTAGTCAGTCCTGTAAAGAATCAATCACACTTCCATTTCCTCATCTATACAGTTAAACACAGAACACCATACTTCAGTGACATCACTGATGACATCACTGATGACATCTCAAATGACATCACTGATGACATCTCAAATGACATCACTGATGACATCATGACACACCAATACCAGTTACTACATACGCACTCACTGATTCCTACGTCTACACACACATTCACTCATTCACCCATACAATCACTCATACATACAGTCACTCATTATTACAACACTATCATATGCACTCATACACCTAGTCAGTCCTGTGAAGAATCAATCACACTTCGATTTCCTCATCTATACAGTTAAACACAGAACACCATACTTTTCACACATATACTAACACATACTTACTCTCTTATACAATCACTGATACAAGTACACATTGATATGCACAGTCACACACCTCCCAGCCAGCCAAACACACACTCAGTCTTCCATACATCCACTCATTCTTCAATGTGTAAAACATATTTAAACTTTACAAAAACACACAGACACTAGATGATGTCACCAGTGATGTCATTTGAGATGTCATCAGTGATGTCATCAGTGATGTCATTTGAGATGTCATCAGTGATGTCATCAGTGATGTCACTGACCATGTCATGAATGATGTAATATGTGACATCATCAGCAGTGGATTGCGGGTGCGCGATATATAGTTAGTGCAACTAACTATATATGGAATTTCATTGGTTTTATGTCAATAAAATGTCCAGCTAACTATATATGGTCTCTAACCTTTGGTTTTTTCAGTGAATTTTCAAGGTTTTGTAAATGCAAATTCCTAACTATATATGGTCTATAACCTATGGTTTTTTCAGTGAATATATATATATATATATATATATATATATATATATATATATATATCGCACAAGGAAACCCCCGAAAGGGGAGCCCATGACCCTACAGGGCGGCCTCTTCATCCGGGCACGGAGAAGCCCGGAATAATTTTTCTTGGCAGGAAACAGACACAAGAGGCCCATTCGGGGAGTCAGCAAGCATTTAATCACGCAGAGTGAACAACAAATCCATAGTCCCAACTAGTTTCGGCTCGAAGCCTTGTTCACGGGCAGGAGTGATGACCAGTGTCAAAGTTCACATGTATTTATGACGTGTTGCAGGTCACCTGACTGTTCGTGGACTGCAATACCCAGAATGCACCATATTGCAAAGGTGAGTGGTAGGACAATTCCGTCTAATGTGGCTGTCAGTACAATGTACTAATCAGCGTTGCTGTGCATTCACTATCAAGGGAATATTTACCGAGTGGTGAGCAGTCAGGGTTCCAAGTAAAAAAGTTCAATGCTGAATAACGTCCTGCTTAATGTTCGTGCTGCCGGTTCCCCAACGATTGACAGGAGAGTCATCTCCAGGCAAATCCCTTCCAGCGCTGCCATCTGATGCCATGTGGAAACCTCAGTGGGCCGGGCGGCAGCGTGTGGGCCAGTCTCCCTCATTGAACATCGCACAAGGAAACCTCCGAAAGGGGAGCCCATGACCCTACAGGGCGGCCTCTTCATCCGGGCACGGAGAAGCCCGGTATCATTTTTCTTGGCAGGAAACAGACACAAGAGGCCCATTCGGGGAGTCAGCAAGCATTTAATCATGCAGAGTGAACAACAAATCCATAGTCCCAACTAGTTTCGGCTCGAAGCCTTGTTCACGGGCAGGAGTGACGACCAGTGTCAAAGTTCACATGTATTTATGACGTGTTGCAGGTCACCTGACTGTTCGTGGACTGCAATACCCAGAATGCACAATATTGCAAAGGTGAGTGGTAGGACAATTCCGTCTAATGTGGCTGTCAGTACAATGTACTAATCAGCGTTGCGGTGCATTCACTATCAAGGGAATATTTACCGAGTGGTGAGCAGTCAGGGTTCCAAGTAAAAAAGTTCAATGCTGAATAACGTCCTGCTTGATGTTCGTGCTGCCGGTTCCCCAACGATTGACAGGAGAGTCATCTCCAGGCAAATCCCTTCTAGCGCTGCCGTCTGATGCCATGTGGAAACCTCAGTGGGCCGGGCGGCAGCGTGTGGGCCAGTCTCCCTCATTGAACATCGCACAAGGAAACCTCCGAAAGGGGAGCCCATGACCCTACAGGGCGGCCTCTTCATCCGGGCACGGAGAAGCCCGGTATCATTTTTCTTGGCAGGTAACAGACACAAGAGGCCCATTCGGGGAGTCAGCAAGCATTTAATCACGCAGAGTGAACAACAAATCCATAGTCCCAACTAGTTTCGGCTCGAAGCCTTGTTCACGGGCAGGAGTGACGACCAGTGTCAAAGTTCACATATATTTATGACGTGTTGCAGGTCACCTGACTGTTCGTGGACTGCAATACCCAGAATGCACCATATTGCAAAGGTGAGTGGTAGGACAATTCCGTCTAATGTGGCCGTCAGTACAATGTACTAATCAGCGTTGCGGTGCATTCACTATCAAGGGAATATTTACCGAGTGGTGAGCAGTCAGGGTTCCAAGTAAAAAAGTTCAATGCTGAATAACGTCCTATATATATATATAGCAACAGATATTCTGGCGTCTTTGAGATGTGGCTCTTTCTTGTTTTGAGACAGCAAACAGGTGGCCTCAACCAACAGGGAAAAAACAAGGAGCACAAAATACTCAGAAAATATATTTCAAAAGACCTCTTCTGCAAGAGACAGCGTAAAGCCTATCTCAGCCAACAGATGAGATCGTATGATCAAAAAGAGCCAACAAGGTTCGGGTGGGGCCAGGAGCGTCCTTCGCAAGAAACCGCGGAATGCCGGTCTCAGCCAACGGAGGAGGAAACACCACAGAGGGATAAGGAAGGGTCACGAGACCCCTCTGACACACTCCGCCAAAGAAATCCACATGAAGGAGATGTGCCGGCTGGCACTCTTATGCCACACCACAAAGGAGTTCAACGAAGAAGTCTGCCAATTCAGGACGGGAATAATCGGCAGCGCCGATGGTTCTCTGCTTGCATTTTCTTTGCTTCAGGCTGTACGAAAGTGTCACATGCAACTTGACCTTCAGGGCATGCCGGGAAGTGTAGTTCACAGCAGCTTATGCCCCTTGTTACGGCTTACCGGTAGTCAGCGTGTCACCAGCCTGGGATTCCTGACAGCACATCCCCTTCCCGGAAAAAGCTGACGAACACCAGGTTTGGCGGGGTGCTGACAATGAAAACTGGCTACCAAACGGGGGGCGTGTACATCCGCCGCTGGCTCCCAAGAGTTTTCCTCTGGCCCATTCCCTTTCCATTAAATTAGATACCATAGCTTCCCTCGTACTCTCGTCACATCCACTATCCCCTTCACTTCATACTCCTGGTCTTGTTGTACCCAAAGAGGAACAGTTTTCCTTTCACCGGACTGTTAGAAGGTTTTAAAAGGGAAACATGAAAGACAGGGTGTATGCGAAAGTGGACAGGTAGGCGCAATTTCACGCCACAGGGTTGATATGTTTTATCACACGATATGGGCCAATGAACTTAGGGTTGAACACACTGTGTTTCTTGAAACAGATGTTCTTGGTGGATAGCCAAACTAAATCCCCTTTCTTATATGAGGGACATGGTCTACGGTGTTTATCTGCCTGGGCTTTATATTTGTTTTTGGCTTGTATCAAATTATTGCGTGTGGCTAATAGCGTTGCACGTACATGCAACAGCCTGTCTCGCAGATCTGGTAGTTTGGTGTTGGCACTGGGGAGAATCGGAGGGTTGAACCTGGGATACATGCCATAGTTGCTAAAGAAAGGCGTGTGTTGTGCGGAGGAGTGTTTAGCGCTGTTGTATGCGATTTTTGCTACCAACAACCACTCCACCCACGCCTCTGTGTTATTATCAACGTAGCACCTGAGGAATTGTTTGAGTGTTTGATTAAGCCTTTCTGTTTTCCCGTCAGTTTGCGGATGAAAGCTTGTGGAAAGGGAAGAGGCAATCTTTTGTTCAGAACACCAGGCTTTCCAGAAATGAGCAGAGAACTGGGCCCCTCTGTCTGATACAATGACTTTGGGGAGGCCATGGAGCCGGACCACCTGTGTCATAAGGATTATGGCTAATTGTCCAGCTGAAGGCACTTGCTTGCAAGCAATGAAGTGTCCCATTTTTGTTTAGTAATCTATGACAACTACTATTGCTGCATTTCCTTGGTCCTTGGGTAGCCCTACTATAAAGTCCACAGATATTCTCTCCCATAGGGCTTCAGGTGTGGGCTTAGTTTGCAGGAGTCCTTGAGCTTGTCTGTGATCAGTTTTCATTTGAGCACATATGATACATTATTTTACCCATTGTAATATGTTGGGTCGAACACTTGGCCACCAGAACTGCCGAAGCACTCTCTCCAATGTCTTCGCACCCCCTGTGTGACCTGCATATGGAAGGTTGTGACACCAAACAAAGACAGTGTCGTGTAAGTTTCTGGTAGGTACTAGAACCTGTGATCCTTTCATGGGAATCCCGTCATGCATCTGCCATTCTTTGTGATGTCTCAACCAAGTTCTCCATGTACAGGACTGTACCCCTTTTCTGATTTTCTCCAAGAAGTCCTCTGTCTGAACCACACATGGCGCTCTACTCGGTTCTATGACTGCTCGCTCGAGAAAAACTGTGTGTCGGGTTTTCTTGTCTCATGAGCGCATCTGCTTTTTTGTTGTCCACTCCCGGTCTGAAGGTTACTATGAAATGAAACTCCTCGAAGAATTGCATCAAACTGAGTTGTCGTGGGGTGAGATGTCTGGCTGCCCGCATGAACTGCAGATTACGGTGATCCGTGTAAACCGTCACCTGGTGAACTGCCCCCATCAGCCAATGTCTCCACTCCAAGAACGCATCCTTTATGGCCAGGAGCTCCTTCTCAGCAAAGAATGTAGTTTTGTTCTGCTGTATTGAGTTTCCTTGACATGAATGTGATATGATGAAGGTATCCAGTGGTTTTATGTCTTTGGGACAAGACCACTCCTAGGGCTACATCTGACGCGTCTGCCTCTACTATGAAAGGCAACGTGGGATCTGCTTGTGTTAGAATCGGTGCAGATATGAATGCCTCCTTCAAAAGGTCGAAAGCCGCTTGAGTTTCAGTAGTCCACAGAAAATGTGTTTTCTTTCTTGTTAACCTTGTTAGAGGTGCTATTAGATTTGAAAACTGTCTGATAAACCGTCTGTAAAAGTTCGCATATCATAGCAGGCTTTGAATGTCTTTAACATTTTGGGGACAGGGCCACTCGACTATGGCTTTCACTTTTCTTTCTGCCATCACCTGGCCGGAAGGGGTGAGCATGACCTCTAAGAATTCATCTGAGGTAACATGGAACTCGCATTTCGTGATCTTACTAGTATAGCTGGTGTTTCCGTTAGGCTTGTAAGACCAAACGCACATGGACGATATGTTTCTCTTCATCAGTAGAATATTTCAGAATATCGTGATATAAACAACAATGAAATGGTCGAAGTATTCCCTGAGCACCTCCTTCAGAAAAAATTGAAACGCAGGAGGGGTGTTACATAATCCAAAGAGCATTACTAGGTATTCAAACAACCCAACTCTGGTCTTGGAGGCTGTCTTCCACTCATCACCTTGGCGTATTCTCACCAGGTGATACGCCCCTCGCAAATCCAGCTTCGCGTAGATGCCTGATCCTCTTACCTGTTCCAAAAGGACTGGAATCAGTGGGAGCGGATATTGATTTTTTATGGTTATGGTGTTCAATGCCCTGTTGTCCATGCAGCATCGTAAATCTCCGTTTGCCTTCGGAATAAAAAAGAGTGGCGATGCCGCAGGAGACCTTGAGGGACGGATGAATCCCATCTTCAGCTGTTTGTCCAGATATACCCGTAGATACCCGTTCTGTGGTACTGTAAGAGCATATATCCGTCCACACGGAATCACTGCTCCTGGGGTTAACTCAATTCGGCAATCATATTCCCGGTGAGGGGGAAGTTTTTCCACCTGAGTGTCACTGAAGACATCGGTATATGATTTGAGGCATTCAGGTAATGTCACGATTTTTTCCGCTGCAGTCGCGATATGTTGTCTAGAAGCTAATGCTTGAGACGGCCGACTCGGTGAATGGGTGCAGTGACTTAAGCAACCAGGGGATTTGAGCTCCAATGTTTTCTCTGCCCAATTTATGTTGGGTTCGTGTTTCTGTAACCATGGAAGGCCTAATATCACCCCGTACTGTGGTGCCTGTATGATATTAAAGGACAACCATTCATGATGATGACCACCAAAGATAAGTTTGTATTCTGGGGTTTCATGTCTTATAGGTACTGAATCCAATTCCTTGCCATCCACTGCGAATACTGTGTCAGGTGTGGTTTTGCATTGAAGCGGTATACCCAACCGCTTTGCTTCTTCTTTATCCATAAAGCAACCGGTAGCGCCCGGGTCCACCATGGCCTTTATGGGTTTCTTGTCTGCGTCAAAACATATTTCCATTGGAATATAAAAGTGTTCTGAGTCTGTGACGGTATATGGGGATATTGAAGGGATGACACTGCTGCTTGAGGGTTCCCCTTCTACTACCTTCAAGTGCTGTGGTTTTCCACTCCCATTTCCACTGCCACAGTGCCTAGTTGTCCCATCCTAGGATGGCTATACTTGGGTTTAACTGGATATTCCCGAAGATAGTGTCCCTTTTTCCCACAATATAGGCATAAGCCTTGTTTCCGCCGATGATCCCTCTCACTGAGTGTTAGAGTGGCTCTCACTGCCCCATAGGTTCGGTCATTGGTGATGGCTTGTTGGTGTGAAAAACACAAGCATTCTGCGATGTACTCCTCTCTTTCCTCTTGTGCTCTCCTTTCCGCTCTTTTAGTCGATGATCTAGCCCTAGTGTCGGCTCGATGAGAGCAGCACACATGAGTGGTTGTGGATCAATTTGGGCGAGGACATCTTTTAACTCTTCTGAGAGTCCCTGATAGAAGATGGCTGATTATTTGGATTCTGGCCAGTCGGTTTCAGCTACCAGTCTCCGGAAACTGTTAAGATAGGTGACTAGGTCTGTATTTCCCTGTCGTAACTCCAGCAGGTCTTTATGCGCGGAGAACATTTCCGCCCTACTGTCAAACGTCTTCTCAAATTCTGCCCTAAAATCATTCCAATCACGGAGAAGAGGGTTGTCTCTTCTGACTATAGGAACAGCGCATTGTGCTGCCTCACCACCCAAATACGATATCAGGAGTGCTACCCTTGCTTGATTGTTGGTGAACAGTTTGGGCATGCATGTGAAATGGAGTAACACCTGAGTAACAAAGACCTGTACCTTCTTATTATCCCCATTAAACCTTTCCGGAGGGGCCAATGGTACCTGGGCTGGCATTTCTACAACGACTGATGTAGGGTGTGTGGTACTCACTGAATCAAATGGGTTTCTTTGCATTCTGTCTACCCGGTGTTGTAAGTTTGTGGTTTCCTGGCGCAAAGCTGCAAGCTCCATTTGTACCATCACCAGAGCTGCCATAACATCCTCCAAGGTGGACATCCTTGATCACAGCAGTCAGGAGGAAATAAATACTTGGGGCGATTATTCTTTCAGACTTTTCCTTCCAGAATCCTCGGGACGGCGCTGTGATGCTCAAAGGGGGTCCACCTCTTGACGGCCCCAAGTCTGGAATGTAATAACACACAGACTTTTGGGATAGTCAAGTGAGGGAAGGAAAGGGTAGGGAGTGCAAGGAGGGAGAGCTGTGGATGACACAGGAACACTGGGTAAATATACAGTTTTCATATATGTATACATATGACCTACAAGATTTTAGACCTATTAATCAAAACACAATATGATTGGTATACCCTACCTCTAAAGGAAAAGAAAGGTGCCTTATATATTGCCAGAAGAGAGTAGGGGTAGATGTGAGGTTTTGTTGGAATACATGAAACTACGAATTAAAGAGACACCAGTGTAAAGCAATCTGATCTATTTTTACTTATACTTTTGTTTATACGTAATAACTCCCCTCCTTACCTAGACAGACATGTAGCAACTCCTGAGACTCAAACATCATAGAAGATACCCCCCAGCGTTGGATCTCTCTTCTGGGAAGAAGACAAAACAAAATAACTTGATTAAAAAATGCAAGATCACTAGTACCATCCAAAACAGGAAAGCACAGTTCGTGAAATTATAATTCTGACAAGGTTCCATAAGATATGATCATTAAGACAGTTTCTCTTTTGTTGAATCACAATAGAGCACTTTCAATGTCTTATCAACGACTTTCACAAGCAACAATGTTATGACTCATAGTTTAAGATCCAAGAATATAGTTGTCTTGATAATTTACTCATAACCAAAGGTGTGATAGTGTAGTCTTATATATACATATCGTGAGAGGCCCCACTGCAGAAGAGCGGGTCCCTAGCGCTAGGAAAAATGAAAGCGCAGAGGGAAACGTTAATTTACCAGCGGGTGGAAATTGGATATTTTAAAGGTGAGCAGCAGTTGACTGACAAGCAGACCCACTAAGGGATTAACAGCGCATTCATTTGGCAGCACGCACTGTGCAAAGACTACATCTACAATATTGCAAAGCGAGTGAAAGCCAGAAGGGGCGTGTATTTAAAAGGGCGCATGTGTGCTTTGAACTAATACTGCTTGTGAATTTGCCTACACCAGTGATCAAGGGCAATGCTGCCTGAAACTTGTTTGGAAACGCAAAAATGAGGCAAGCTGAATAAATATGCCTGAAAGCAAACACCTTGCAAGCCTTTCTTTCTGCCAACAGATGGAAATGTTACAACGTGTGAGGCCCTCAAATGCGGAGTGTCTTTTTTTGTGGATTTTTGACGGTATGACTCATATCGTGAGAGGACCCACTGCAGAAGAGCGGGTCCCTAGCACTAGGAAAAATTAAAGCGCTGAGGGGAACGGTGTTTTACCAGCTGGTGGAAATTGGATATTTTAAAGGTGAGCAGCAGTTGACTGACAAGCAGACCCTCTAAGGGATTAACAGCGCATTCATTTGGCAGCACGCACTGTGCAAAGAATACATCTACAATATTGCAAAGCAAATGAAAGCCAGAAGGGGCGTGTATTTAAAAGGGCGCAGGTGTGCTTTGAACTAATGCTGCTTGTGAATTTGCCTACAACAGTGATCAAGGGCAATGCTGCCCGAAACTTGTTTGGAAACGCGAAAATGAGGCAAGCTGAATAAATATGCCTGAAAGGAAACACCTTGCAAGCCTTTCTTTCTGCTAACAGATGGAAATGTTACAACGTGTGAGGCCCACAAATGCGGAGTGTCTTTTTTTGGTGGATTTTTGACGGTATGACTCATATCGTGAGAGGCCGCACTGCAGAAGAGCGGGTCCCTAGCGCTAGGAAAAATGAAAGCGCTGAGGGGAACGTTGTTTTACCAGCTGGTGGAAATTGGATATTTTGAAGGTGAGCAGCAGTTGACTGACAAGCAGACCCTCTAAGGGATTAAAAGTGCATTCATTTGGCAGCACGCACTGTGCAAAGACTACATCTACAATAATGCAAAGCGAGTGAAAGCCAGAAGGGGCGTGTATTTAAAAGGGCGCAGGTGTGCTTTGAACTAATGCTGCTTGTGAATTTGCCTACACCAGTGATCAAGGGCAATGCTGCCCGAAACATGTTTGGTAATGCGAAAATGAGGCAAGCTGAGTAAATATGTCTGAAAGGAAACTCCTTGCAAGTCTTTCTTTCTGCCAACAGATGGAAATGTTACAACGTGTGAGGCCCTCAAATACGGAGTGTCTTTTTTTGTGGATTTTTGACGGTATGACTCATATCGTGAGAGGCCCCGCTGCAGAAGAGCGGGTCCCTAGCGCTAGGAAAAATGAAAGCGCTGAGGGGAACGTTGTTTTACCAGCTGGTGGAAATTGGATATTTTAAAGGTGAGCAGCAGTTGACTGACAAGTAGACCCACTAAGGGATTAACAGTGCATTCATTTGGCAGCACGCACTGTGCAAAGACTACATCTACAATAATGCAAAGCGAGTGAAAGTTGAAGGGGCGTGTATTTAAAAGGGCGCAGGTGTGCTTTGAACTAATGCTGCTTGTGAATTTGCCTACACCAGTGATCAAGGGCAATGCTGCCCGAAACATGTTTGGAAATGCGAAAATGAGGGAATCTGAATAAATATGCCTGAAAGGAAACTCCTTGCAAGCCTTTCTTTCTGCCAACAGATGGAAATGTTACCACGTGTGAGGCCCTCAAATGCGGAGTGTCTTTTTTTTGTGGATTTTTGACGGTACGACTCATATCGTGAGAGGCCCCACTGCAGAAGAGCGGGTCCCTAGCGCTAGGAAAAATGAAAACGCTGAGCGTAACGTTGTTTTACCAGCTGGTGGAAATTGGATATTTTAAAGGTGAGCAGCAGTTGACTGACAAGCAGACCCACTAAGGGATTAACAGCGCATTCATTTGGCAGCACGCACTGTGCAAAGACTACATCTACAATAATGCAAAGCGAGTGAAAGCCAGAAGGGGCGTGTATTTAAAAGGGCGCAGGTGTGCTTTGAACTAATGCTGCTTGTGAATTTGCCTACACCAGTGATCAAGGGCAATGCTGCCCGAAACATGTTTGGAAATGCGAAAATGCGGCAAGCTGAATAAATATGCCTGAAAGGAAACTCCTTGCAAGCCTTTCTTTCTGCCAACATATGGAAATGTTACAACGTGTGAGGCCCTCAAATGCGGAGTGTTTTTTTTTTGTGGATTTTTGACGGTATGACTCAAATCGTGAGAGGCCCCACTGCAGAAGAGCGGGTACCTAGCGCTAGGAAAAATGAAAGCGCAGAGGGGAACGTTGTTTTACCAGCTGGTGGAAATTGGATATTTTAAAGGTGAGCAGCAGTTGACTGACAAGTAGACCCACTAAGGAATTAACAGTGCATTCATTTGGCAGCACGCACTGTGCAAAGACTACATCTACAATAATGCAAAGCGAGTGAAAGTTGAAGAGGCGTGTATTTAAAAGGGCGCAGGTGTGCTTTGAACTAATACTGCTTGTGAATTTGCCTACACCAGTGATCAAGGGCAATGCTGCCCGAAACATGTTTGGAAACGCGAAAATGAGGGAATCTGAATAAATATGCCTGAAAGGAAACTCCTTGCAAGCCTTTCTTTCTGCCAACAGATGGAAATGTTACAACGTGTGAGGCCCTCAAATGCGGAGTGTCTTTTTTTTGTGGATTTTTGACGGTATGACTCATATCGTGAGAGGACCCACTGCAGAAGAGCGGGTACCTACCGCTAGGAAAAATGAAAGCGCTGAGGGGAACGTTGTTTTACCAGCTGGTGGAAATTGGATATTTTAAAGGTGAGCAGCAGTTGACTGACAAGCAGACCCACTAAGGGATTAACAGAGCATTCATTTGGCTGCACGCACTGTGCAAAGACTACATCTACAATAATGCAAAGCGAGTGAAAGCCAGAAGGGGCGTGTATTTAAAAGGGCGCAGGTGTGCTTTGAACTAATGCTGCTTGTGAATTTGCCTACACCAGTGAACAAGGGCAATGCTGCCCGAAACATGTTTGGAAACGCGAAAATGAGGCAAGCTGAATAAATATGCCTGAAAGGACACTCCTTGCAAGCGTTTCTTTCTGCCAACATATGGAAATGTTACGTGTGAGGCCCTCAAATGCGGAGTGTCTTTTTTTTGTGGATTTTTGACGGTATGACTCATATCGTGAGAGGCCCCACTGCAGAAGAGCGGGTCCCTAGCGCTAGGAAAAATGAAAGCGCTGAGGGGAACGTTGTTTTACCAGCTGGTGGAAATTGGATATTTTAAAGGTGAGCAGCAGTTGACTGACAAGCAGACCCACTAAGGGATTAACAGCGCATTCAATTGGCAGCATGCACTGTGCAAAGACTACATCTACAATAATGCAAAGCGAGTGAAAGCCAGAAGGGGCGTGTATTTAAAAGGGCGCAGGTGTGCTTTGAACTAATGCTGCTTGTGAATTTGCCTACACCAGTGATCAAGGGCAATGGTGGCAGAAACATGTTTGGAAACGCGAAAATGAGGCAAGCTAAATAAATATGCCTGAAAGGAAACTCCTTGCAAGCCTTTCTTTCTGCCAACAGATGGAAATGTTACAACGTGTGAGGCCCTCAAATGCAGAGTGTCTTTTTTTGTGGATATATATATATATATATATATATATATATATATATATATATATATATATATATATATATTTATATATGAAGAAAGAACTCGCCAAACAATCCCAGCCCTGCCACGTTCCACCGGACTGGAAAGACGAAGAGAGGAACCCGTTTACTTGGTGCCAAACAAAGTGAGTTCATTCAAGCATATTTTCGCTCAGCATGCCCGCCATTACGCGTTTCCACAGTAACCACTGTCTTGATCACATGATGTGATCGCAAAGCCACATGGGGAGTTTAAATACAAAACACTAAGGGCGGACTAATGGTTCCCACCCACACATTCACAGGTTCCAGATAAGGAAACAGAAAAAAGACTGCAATTATTATCAGAGTCTTATCGGTCACAAATATAACCCAAAGTGGGTCTTAATTCCCTCATGTAATATATGATATATATAAATGTGCAACATCAAGCAATAGAATAAATATATATATAAATAAATTAATAAATATATAAATACATAAAATATCCTAAAAACAATAAGTGATGTTATTACATTCAAGACCAAGTTTCCTAAGTAAAAACCTGTGCAAAATAAATCCCAAGTGGGGATCTACATTAAAGTGTTTTGTGCAAATGTAAACAATGACCTCTGTAAACATAAGCAAGTTGTCATTTTCTCCCATATCGTGGCAAGGAGCAGCTATCACAGCTAAGTGCAAAATCTAATGATAAAGTGCAAAGTGCAACAAGTGAAATAGTCAAATACAAGTATCTAAAATAATTTCCATTTCAAATCATCCTGCCAGAACTGTGAAAGCAGCCTACTAAAGGTATTTAAATGGAGACATGCATGAATTACAAACGAACTTTGGAACTTACTTAAAGCACATAAAATTCAGCGCACTAAGGACTTCAGATCCCATGAAGCATCAGGAGGCTTGTAAATAGTGAACGCCCACTGAGGGATTTGTATTTAATAAACCGGAAATGCTAATTAGTGTGCTCATCCAGTGTAGTTTGTGCAGCTCATGAAGAAGGGGCCAGGTGGCCTTGAAAGGCGTCTGCACAATTACTGAATGCAGAGCATGAAGGCAGGATGGAAATATATGCTGGAGAGCAGAAACGCTGTTGTGTGCTCTCAGAATGCTACAGGGCAATTTGTTGAAGATGTTTTCCACACGGCAGCCTGGCCGTGCTGAGAGGCACCACCACCTGTGAGGGGCAGAACGAAACTTCTTGCAGGCAGAGGCTGAGGGTTACAACTATTGTGAATCTTCGTGGCACAGCGTTTCCATTAAAAATCATCCTGCCAGAACTGTGAAAGCAGCCTACTAAAGGTATTTAAATGAAGACATGCATGAATTACAAACGAACATTGGAACTTACTTAAAGCACATAAAATTCAGCGCACTAAGGACTTCAGATCCCATGAAGCATCAGGAGGCTTGTAAATAGTGAACGCCCACTGAGGGATTTGTATTTAATAAACTGGAAATGCTAATTAGTGTGCTCATCCAGTGTAGTTTGTGCAGCCCATGAAGAAGGGGCCAGGTGGCCTTGAAACGCGTCGGCACAATTACTGAATGCAGAGCAACAAGGCAGGATGGAAATATATGCTGGAGAGCAGAAACGCTGTTGTGTGCTCTCAGAATGCTACAGGGCAATTTGTTGAAGATGTTTTCCACACGGCAGCCTGGCAGTGCTGAGAGGCACCACCACCTGTGAGGGGCAGAACAAAACTTCTTGCAGGCAGAGGCTGAGGGTTACAACTATTGTGAATCTTCGTGGCACAGCGTTTCCATTAAAAATCATCCTGCCAGAACTGTGAAAGCAGCCTACTAAAGGTATTTAAATGAAGACATGCATGAATTACAAACGAACATTGGAACTTACTTAAAGCACATAAAATTCAGCGCACTAAGGACTTCAGATCCCATGAAGCATCAGGAGGCTTGTAAATAGTGAACGCCCACTGAGGGATTTGTATTTAATAAACCGGAAATGCTAATTAGTGTGCTCATCCAGTGTAGTTTGTGCAGCCCATGAAGAAGGGGCCAGGTGGCCTTGAAACGCGTCGGCACAATTACTGAATGCAGAGCAACAAGGCAGGATGGAAATATATGCTGGAGAGCAGAAACGCTGTTGTGTGCTCTCAGAATGCTACAGGGCAATTTGTTGAAGATGTTTTCCACACGGCAGCCTGGCAGTGCTGAGAGCCACCACCACCTGTGAGGGGCAGAACAAAACTTCTTGCAGGCAGAGGCTGAGGGTTACAACTATTGTGAATCTTCGTGGCACAGCGTTTCCATTTCAAATCATCCTGCCAGAACTGTGAAAGCAGCCTACTAAAGGTATTTAAATGAAGACATGCATGAATTACAAACGAACATTGGAACTTACTTAAAGCACATAAAATTCAGCGCACTAAGGACTTCAGATCCCATGAAGCATCAGGAGGCTTGTAAATAGTGAACGCCCACTGAGGGATTTGTATTTAATAAACCGGAAATGCTAATTAGTGTGCTCATCCAGTGTAGTTTGTGCAGCCCATGAAGAAGGGGCCAGGTGGCCTTGAAACGCGTCGGCACAATTACTGAATGCAGAGCATGAAGGCAGGATGGAAATATATGCTGGAGAGCAGAAACGCTGTTGTGTGCTCTCAGAATGCTACAGGGCAATTTGTTGAAAATATATATATATATATATATATATTCACTGAAAAAACCATAGGTTTCACACCAGTTATAGTTAGGAATTAGCATTTAAAAAACCTAATAAATTCACTGAAAAAACATAGGTTTCACACCAGTTATAGTTAGCTGGAAATTTTACGCGCATAAAACCATTGAAATTCCCACGTTATAGTTAGTTGGACTCACTATAACTTGCGCGTGCAATGCACTGCTGATGACGTCACATATTACATCACTCATGACATGGTCAGTGACATCACTCATGACATCACTGATGACACCATCCAGTGAATGTGTGTCTTTTTAAAAAATAAATATGTGTTATATATGTATATGTAAAAGTTGATGGAAGTATAAATGTTTAAATAAGTGTTTACATGGATGTTTTAAAAAAAAAAATTGATTGGTTAACTGGTTTATTAAGTGTATCTTAGTGAATACATATATTAGAGAGTAATGTTTAAATATTTAAATATATGTATTGGTGTTTCACTTTGTGTATAAGTGGCTGCATGGGTTGGTGAGTAGCTACATGTGTATGTATATGGGTTATTAGATGTTTTTCTTAGTATCAGTATGAGTGTTTCTATGGTTTGGTGGGGGTATTACTTAGCACATAGATGTATGAATGACTCACTCTCTCTTTGTATGTGTTTTGAAGACAGTATATATGCAGGACTGTATGGGTGGATGAGTGTGTATATGTGTGTGTTAGTGAGTGAATGACTGTCTCACTAGTGTCTTTATCAGTAACTACATATGTTTTAATCTATTATATGTGAATATTGATGTATATAAGCGAGTATATGTGAGAGTGAGGGATTGTAAGAGTTCCTGTTTAAATAAGTATGTGTTTCTATAAGTGATTGTTTAAGAGAGTAAGTATGTGTAAGTTTCCTTAGAAGTAAGGTGGTAGTGTGTATATAGCTGTATATGCAAATAAATGGATGTTCAATAGTTTATTTGCATGTGTGAGTATGTGTGAGAGTATCTTTTGGATGACGGTCGGTGTGTAACAGGATGTATAGGTGTATCACTACATATGATGAGTGAGTATATGTATGAGTGACTATATACAACTGTTGGTGAATGAGTGGATGTGTATATAGATGGTGGAATTATTGAATTGGTTGTTGAAACTGGTATGGGTATCTCCATTTTTTTGAAAATTTTATTTTCAATTATTGAATATGTGTTTCAAGGGTTACATTACAGTGAAAGGAGGTCTGTCACTCTGTCACAAGGATGGTGTCATCAGTGATGTCATGAGTGATGTCACTGACCATGTCATGAGTGATGTAATATGTGACGTCATCAGCAGTGCATTGCATGCGCAAGTTATAGTGAGTCCAACTAACTATAACGTGGGAATTTCAATGGTTTTATGCAAGTAAAATTTCCAGCTAACTATAACTGGTGTGAAACCTATGGTTTTTTCAGTGAATTTAATAGGTTTTTTAAATGCTAATTCCTAACTATAACTGGTGTGATACCTATGGTTTTTTCAGTGAATTTCATAGGTTTTTTAAATGCTAATTCCTAACTATAACTGGTGTGAAACCTATCGTTTTTTCAGTGAATTTCATAGGTTTTGTAAAAGCTAATTCCTAACTATATATAGGGCCTCAAACCTATGTTTTTTTCAGTGAATTTCATAGGTTTTTTAATAGCTAATTTCTATAGCTATGAAATATAATATTTTTTATAATAAAACCTATATTGTATATTTATGTAATACTATTTTTTTATGTATATTTTTCTCTTTTTTAATTTTTTTTTGCCTTGGTGCGCTCCCGGTGCGCATACCGGTGAGCGTCCCGTTAGCGCCATTGCCGCGAACGAAAACATCATCGTGACGTATCGCGTAGTCGCGTGGTGCGTCTTATGACGCACGGCGTAAGCGCACCCGGAAGCGCCCGAGCGCATACGATCGCGCAACATAAGCACCGCTGGGTGCGCACCGGGGCGCGTAGCGTAAGCGCGTCGTGTCATGTGACCTGAAAATAACACTTTTCATTGGTTCAGAACAGTTTTGGTTCCCAACTGATGAAAGCCCAGGTCATATGACCTGAAAATAACACTTTTCATTGGTTCAGAACAGTTTTGTTTTCCAAATGATGAAAGCCCCCACCTTTTTTCCTCATTCTCACTTTGTTCTTTGAGTGAGGAAGACCTGCTTCTATTGATAGAGAAATGGCTACAGTAGCAGCAGCAGCTGGAGCATGGGCACCACCACCACCACCACCACCAGCACAAGGACCACCACAACATCACATTGGTGGTGAACAAGAAGAGGAGGATGAGGAGGAAGAGGATGAGAGAAGGCAGTTCCTGCCTGAAGACAATCCCCCATATAAACCAACGGAGCACTTTATATGGGAGTTTTTTAAATTCCCAAGGGGTGCAAAGAAGGTAAACGCTTCAAAGGTGACCTGTCTCATCTGTGGCGCTGTACTATCCAGGGGGAACCCTGCCAAAAAATATTCATTTGGGACTCACACAATGATTCGCCACATGCAACAAGTGCACCAGCAGAGGTGAGAGAACTGTGCAGAAACCTTCCACAATCGTCTTCCAGACCCTCAACAAGCCAAGAACCCACTCCATTGGGTCCAGAGGCAAGGGAGATGGTCCCAAACATACAAACCAAGTTTGGTAGATACAAAATCATTTGTATACTTTGTGGAAAAATGATTACTTATGGTGAGCAAAGTATTAATCTCATCAACCTTGCTGGTGACAACCACAAGTGTTCAAAGAAGCCTTAATTTTTACCTGTTTTTTTTTTGCTCCAGTTGAGCCGTTTACAATTCCCTGTTTTTTGTTTGTCCCCATAAAAAATACAAAAAAAATGTAAAATTCTTCATAAAAGCCAAAAAAAGTAAAAAATGGTAAAAAAAAATAAAAAATTATAAAACAACAAAAAGAATAAAAAAACAGTTCTTTTTAGAACTACCTCTAATTTATAAAAAAATGCTACATTTTTAAAAACCTCTGTCATTCTTTTTTCTCCAGGGTAGGCGTACCGGTACACGCACCGGTACGCGTACCGGGGCACGTACCAAAAAATAAATAAATAAAGGAGTAAGCATGAGGGAAGGACACAGAGAGAGTGAGGTTAAGAGAAAGAGAGGTAGAGGGAGCAACACAGAGGGACTGTTTATTAGATAGTAAGACAGAGAGAAGGTGTAATAGGGTGTAAGTGAGAAAAGGAAAATGAATAAGGGAGCGAAAGAAGGGAAGAGAGAGGAAGAAGACTAAAGCAGAGGTACTGGGAGAATGTGAGTGGGTGTTGAAAGTAAAAGGAAGGACAGTAAAGGATGGGGAGTGAGGGGTAGTGAACGAACTGGAGTAAAGGAACAACGGTGAGGGAGGGTGAGAAAAGAGCAGTGAGTGTAAATAAAGAGGGGTGAAAGAGGGTGGATAAAATTGAATAAGGGTAAGACATAGGGAGTGACAGAGAGAAAGGACAGAGGGAGTAAAGGAAGGAGTGACTGAAAGGGTGTGAGTGAAGCAGCAAAGAAAGGTAAGTGAGGGAGTGTGGGTGAGTTGTAGGGAGTGAGCATGACGAAAGAGTAGTGACAGAGTGAGGGGACAGAGACAGCGAGGGTAAGAGAGACAGAGTGAGGGAACGGGAGTGAGGAACTGTGAGGACAGACGGACTGAGAGAAGGAGTGAGAGGAGTCAAGTAAATGAGTAAGGGAATGAGTGAGGGAGCGAAGGAAGGGAACAGAACATAAGGAAAGTAAAGCCAGGGGGACTAAAAGAAGTTGAATGTGGTAGGAGAGTAAGGGAAAGAGGAGTAAACATGGAGGATAAGAATAAGTGAGGGAAGCAGAGTAAGGAAACAGGAGTGAGGTAGGGTGAGAAAATAGTAGTGAGGTTAAAGCAAAGGGTGATGACAAACTACATTTTTTTTAGTCACACTTACCATATAATCAATGTAACTTTAATTACATTTTTTTACTACACTTTGTATCTGTGAAAGAGAGAAGAAAAAATAAGTTATAATTAGTAAAATATATATTTTAAAATAAAAGATACAAGTGAAGAGGTTAAAAATCATAACAGTGTATTAAGAAATAAAGTACGAGTGAAAGACACAGGAAGGGAAATAAAGTAATGTAGAAGGACAAAAAGAGGGTAAAAGAAATAGAAGGAGAGCAAATTACTAAGAGTAAGGCATATAGATTCACTGACAGAGAGGAAGAGAAGAAGAGAGAAATGAACTGAAGGTAAGAAAGATACTAAAAGAATGTGAGTTAGCAAAACTAAATCAGGAAACAGGAGTAAGTAAAAAGAGAATGACTGAGAGGGAAAGGAGTCTGATTGAGGATGCATTTAGAAGAATGAGGAATGGAAGATAACTGAGAGTAAGTGAAGGAGAGTCATAGAGTGAAGAGATGAAGGGAGAGAGGATAATATAGAAGGATTGAGGGAAAAGGAGTGAGGAAGTTAGTAGACAGAGAGACTAAGGGAAGGACTGAGTGAAGTGGAGTACAATGAGTGAGGAAAGGAAAATGAGTAAGGGAGCAAAAGAAGGAAAGAGAGGAGAAGAGGACTAAAGCAGTGGTACTGAGAGAAAGTGATTCGGTGATGAAAGTAAAGAGAAGGACACTGAAAGATAGGAAATGAGGGGTAGTAATGGAACCGGACTAAAAGAAATGGGGTGAAGAACGATGAGAGAGGAGCAGTGAAGTTGTTGTAAGAGAAATGATAGAAGGTAGATAAACACAAGTGAACATAACACAAGGAGAGTGAGGGACTAAGGACATAGAGGTAGTGAACGGAAAATAGAGAGAAGAGGTCAAAAGAAAGGAGCAAACAAAGATAAGCGAGGGAGAGTGGGTGAGTTATAGTGACAGAGTGCGACAATACTGGTGAGTGAGTAAGGAGGAATTACTAAAAGAGCAAAGGAGGAAAAGACGGAAAAGGGAAGTAAAGCAGAGAGACTGAAAGCTGAAAAGTGGTGCAAGGGAGAGAGGGGATGCAGACAGTTGAAATGGAAATGAGGGGTTGTGAAAGAAGTGGAGTAAACGAATGGGTGTGAAACAGAGTGAGAGAAAGGCAGTGTGAGTGAGTAAAGAGAGCTGAAAGAGAGAGGAAAAAGGAAAGTGAGTGTGAGACAATGGGAATACAATATAAATTACACAATACAAACTATAGAATAATTTGTACAACATGTAAGATAGTTTATTTTTGCTGTTCTCAGAACATGTTGAATTTCACTAAAAACAGTGAGTTCAAAATATTCATCATATGACAGCGGGAAAAAAAAACACAATCAAAAAGATTGTGTTTAAAAAAAAACATATAAACTTACAAATCACATATGTATCTTTGATTCACTTACTTTTCCTTTAGGCCAAATAGTACATCATGAAGGTCCTTTTCGTTGGAAGGTACTCTGCTGTTCTCTAAAAATTCCATTTCATCGACTTTCTAGAAGAAAAGCTCCAAGAACATCTGAAATATGTTTCAATGGTTTCATATACTCCTTGTGTTCAGTCATGACTCTTTGCTCATTCCTTCACCTTTCCTTATGGCCAAATAGTGTCAGATGTATCAGTATATTTTCAAATTACTTAAAACAAACTCTAAAATTACCGTTTTCCCGACGTTCTGAAAGAAAGTCTCAAACAACATTTTCACAATATTTAAATATTCATTATTCCATCTCTGGCTCTCTCATGTTGAACATTTCCTTTAATACTGATATCACTTACTATGCGATCCACTTACCATACCTATATGAGAACTATAATTTTTATATTATCTTCATCACTTTTACTCACAATATCATTTTAAACAGTAGACTAACTTTTATTAACTGCTCCCGTCTTCATAGGCTAATTACCTTTACTTAAATTTTGGTTGTAAAAACACTAGGTATGAATTTTTTAAGTCAAAAGGCAAACGTTGTTTGAAAGTCAAATGAGTATCATTACAGTTAGTCCAACCTTTTCGACATTTTAAATAGCATGTGTAATGCCCTGATGTTGTTGAAGGACCGTCATGATAAATATTAGCTACAGTTGCAAAAGTTCTTCCTGAAATTGATAACTGAGAAGCCACAAAATTTTTAATAGAAGTTGTCAATTTAGTTCCATCAGGTCTACATCGTTGGAACATTAAAATGACATACTGACCATAATTTTGTATAAATAATGTGGACAGCATTGCAGACTTACAATGGGTACACACCATATTGTGATCAGCTGCTTTAACTAGATTATTAACCCCTTCCGCGCTAATGACAAAGCCAGCTCGTCATGGGCTTTACCTGCGCTACGCGGATGACGAGCTGGCTTTGTCATAAACAAGCCATTTTTTAAATTCCAGCGCACAGCGGGAAAACGCGGTAGTGCGGTAGGGGCACTTGGATGCTAATGACAAGGGTAACTCGTCATGGAGTGCCCATTCATTTCAATGGAAATTACAGTAATTTGGTCCAGATACCTTAGCATCCAAGTGGTTAAAAGGCACTGATTTGCAGTCTGGTAAAGTCAAATATATAAATCTTTCGGTGTCTATTGTAGTACTACTTGATAAACTACAGTTGTCGCAGTCATGCTGCCATTGATAAGAAAGGCTAAAAAGATTTTTTATATCTACACCTTCATCTTCCAATACAGCAAACATATACATTAAAAATTCCTCACAATCCTGCTGAATATTCTGTGAAAACTGATTTTGACCAGAACATATGTCTAAAAGATTTCGAATTTCTGAAACACTTTCTATTTTTCCTCTATCACTGCTACATTTCTCAAACACAGAATTTAATAAACAGCAGAATGTTTGATCCCGATTTTCAACAATCTGTTCTTGTAAATTTTGAAGAAAAAAAACATTAACCACTACATTAGCATAGCAGTTGACGCCAGAACTGTTTTCAAACTGAAATCCAACAACATCTTCAACAGAATCCTTTTTCTTTCTGCTTACAATTACAGTTTCATCTACTTTTTGTCTTTTTGCTACTACCTCACTGCAATTATTCTCATTTCTTCTTTTTCGGCCTACCACACGTTTTTAAAACAGAGGATATTGAGGCAAATGTGGAGCATACTCTCTTCTTAACCTATTGTATTCTTTAACACAATCTAGATCTGCACAAATCTTTGTTTCATCGCATTCAATCAAGTACAATCCTGATAAAGTTGTGACTCGTGATAATGCCACATATGCCATACCCTCTTTAAACACAGACCTTCCAATGTTCACCAAAGCACTATCTACACTTAAACCTTGAGATTTATGAATTGTCACCGCATATGCCAAACAAACAGGAAACTTTTTTCGGCGAACATATAAGTCTTTCACAAGCAAAAATCTAGCTGAACAACAACAAATTTGTTCTATTTCGTCAATGCCATCAAATTTAATTTTTAAAATTTCAATTCCATCTCTATTTTTGTAATTCACAAAATCAACAACATGACCCATTGCTCCATTTACCAGACCTCTTTCAAAATTTAAATTCCTTCTCAAAATGATACGACAATTTAAACACACATTCAGAGTCTTTTCAAAACCAGCAGTTTTAGATATACTCTTCTCTAATGAATCCAATTTTGATTTCAAATTTTCTGACAAAATAATTGTTGCTCCCATATGCTCTATTTTATCTATAGCTTCCAGTTTCACAATCTCTTCATTTTCTAACTTTAACATTTTGTTGTTGAAGATGGAACATTCTTGCAGAGTTGGCATCAACCATATCCCAGATTTGTTCTCAGTCATTTTCTTAAAGAATGTTTTCATTTGGATACAAATTTGAAATTAATCGTGCATGTAATGCTTCTTTCCCATGCTCACTTACTTTTCCGATTCTTACATCTTGTAGAATATTTTTATAATCTTCATCCTTTGCTTGTCGCATATTTTGAAGCAGTTCTGCATATTTGAAATTGAACCATATGTTAATGTTTCCAATGGTTCCTAGGCACTTCCTGGTATATTCATGCGTGAGCATTTTAAACACTGGTTTTCCTTTCACTGGAGTCAACTGCAGTAGATCTCCAAAAACAATAATGTGTTTTCCTCCGAATAAGACATCATATTCTGTTCTAAGAATTTCTTGCATTCTCAAATGCACAAAAGCAAGCATTAGATTTGAGACCATGCTTACTTCATCAATGATAAGAAGTTATATTTTCTTCAGGACTCTGGAAACTTCAGAACAAGCATCTCCAGATAGCTTGTGGTATTGTAATTTGTTATCATGCTCAACTGGTAGCATCAGTAAACGATGTAAAGTAATCCCTTTAATGTTATGTGCTGCCTGCCCAGTTGGAGCGGTAACAACACAAGACAGCGGTGATTCAGTCCTTTTCTGCAGATAAGTTGCAATTGCTTTAATCAGAAAACTTTTTCCAGTTCCCGCTTCTCCACTCACGTACAGTCGGACAGGCTTAAATGATGTACATGAGCACTCTTTTTTCTCATGACTGAATCCATGTTCAACCTGTTCTGTGACTTCGTCATATATCTGTTTCTGCTCAAGGTTTAGTTGTTTCACCAAATCTTCTAAGTTAACTACATCATCTTGAGCTTGTTCCATAGCTCTTTCCACCTCATCCATGGCAGTGGCAGCTTCATTTTGGATAATTGGTCCTCCTAGTGGATCCTGACTCAATGAAGCAAACTCTGACTGTCTTGAGAACTGTCTCAAGCAATCTCTACAGCAATTGTGGCTTCTTGCTCTATTTCTTCGTTCAACATTTGCAGATAATTTGGAAAATCAGGACATTCTATGGTATCCTTGGTTGCATTAAAAGAATGTTCGTAACAGAGAAAATCTCCAAGTAGTTCCTCTTCTGTACGCCATGGCTTAAAGAGTTGCAAAAGAGCTAAATAGTAAAATTCCCTTTTCTCTGGATTTTCGCAACTCAATTTTCGATGATTAATCAAATGGCCTTTACTCTGCTTCACTAGACATCCTTCACACCCAATGATAGCATATATTCCATTATTAATATCTTCTCTGATGGTCCTCTTATAAATATAGTTTTGCAGAACTTCATACAAACAACTGTTCTCAAGATGACTACTTCTATTTGGATAGTATGTATCCAACATGTTTGTCTTCAAAATATCTGTACTGGTTGGTTCTTTCTCCGCCAAATACTCAATTTCCTGTACAGATTTCAAAACTCGGTTTCGTGTTGCAGCAATACCTAGACTCGCCCAAATAATTGTTCTAGACTTGGCGTAGAGACTTGCTGATGATAACCGATCAGAACATTCATATGCTCTAATTTCTCGATGCGACAACATCTTGACTGAAACTGTATAATTTTTTACTTATACTCTTTTCATGTGAAATGTCCTCCCACATTTCCTTCAGTTCTGTCTTTTCTTTTTTTGTGATGTAAGACTTCACATATCGAGCCACAGCAATAGAGTTGTCAGCAACTAACTGAATATCCATGTTAGCATTCCACATGGACAAAATCACTGGGTTGTAGTCGTTGATGTACTTGGACTCTTCGTTTCTTTTTAAATTGTATGTATTTTTTGGTGATTTCCTCGTCACAGTATGTCGCAGAGAAGACATCAAATTATTTACTCTTCCTTTAGAAATCACTGGTCGTGGAAACCCGAAACGACATTTTGTGTAGAACTTGTCCTTGTTTCTGAATTTTCGACTACAGTACTTTCCACAACGATGGGATTGAAAGCGTAAAACTTGTTGCCTTAAACTGTTTTCTTCGGTAGTTTTCGGAACAGCACATGTTGAATAATCTTCAATGAAACTCATCACTGTGTCATCCGAATCTGTTCCAAATTTGGGTGCATCTTTAATCCATAACAACATATGTATGTGAGGAGCACCTCTCGCTTGATACTCCTTTCTCCAAAAGAAATCCAAAACCTCTCCAAGGGGAGGATTTTTTTTGTTTGTAATGAAAGACATCATAGCTTCAAATCTATGATTGAAATATCTGCATACATTCACTGGATCCAAAGAACACAGTTCTCCAGGTGTTTTGAATTCTATATTTTGTATGTTTGCATTTGCCTCTCGTAGAAATTGAAGTAAGTCGTCCCATGCATACTCAGCACAGCTAAGAGTGAGGAACCATGTAGGAGTTCCTAAGTTTCTTAGCATACATTTCAATTCCCCATGACGAAAGTACCAATACTCGTTTGTACCACGCTGACATGCCATGAGATTGATTAGATGAGATTCCAAAATATTGTCTTGCAGATGTACTTTCTCCATAAAGTCCCTCGCCGAAACATTTTGCAGATGTGCTCCACTTTTCAGTATATGGTTTACTGCATAAGAAAGCCCAGACAAGTCACTTTCATACAGTAGATGAAACAAATATGGGATGCATTGACGAAACCTTGGATCTTCAGCATATAATCTTAAAGTCCGGTATTCAGATGCAGGAATTTGAAGTGGTCGATCGTCATATCGTCCACCTCAACCTGTTGGAAATAGCTGTGGAAAACAACGAGCTTCCAAACTTTCTTCCCATACACTAATGGGACTTCCTTTTGCTGCTTTCATTTGAAACAAGTCAATTGCATTCCCCATTACTTCTTTGGAATGCAAAGGATGAACAGTATAATGTTCATATATTTCTTCACTTCTAGACACATCAACTTTTTCAATTTGGCCGGTTGAACAATCACTGTCTTCTTCTGCAGCTGTTTCCTCTGCTCCAACACATACATCTTTGTAGTACTCATTGTTTTTGACCAAATACAACGTTGCCTTTTTGACTTTCCTAACATCTACTAAATCTTGCCAGATTTTCTTACTCTTTGTCGGAACCCCATTAACTAGAATAACCAGAGGTTCCTCTTCCACTTTCTCTACACCAATTGTATCAATATTTTTCTTGAAATCTAGAGGCAAATAAACAACTCTTCCCTTTAATCCTCTTTGTAAATCTGAAGGAGGCAATTTCCCTATCTTAGGCTCCATGCAAACAATAGCCTGAAAAGGATGGACACATTGAATCAAAATAGATTCATATGTATTTAAATCCATCAATTCAGGAGGAATGTCTACCAACTCAAGATTATTATGAACAGCTCTAGCAGGCATTCTGTTTTCATTTAATTTATTATAACAATATTTACAAATACGCTGATCAGAACTCAAATCAAAAGAATACTCCACCAACAAAAAAATTGCAAAATTCTTCCATTCACTATAATTTTCCATTTCACTTTCTGCATATAAATCAGCTAACCTAGTCTGAATCTTATAATGAGTCCGTCGACAACACACACAAGTAAAATTAGGACTGTCACTTGATTTCACCTTAAACTTGATAATTTCCTGGTCAAACTTTTCTGTACTTGAAATCTGTACATTGTCTTATTACCTTCTATTACTGTGTCAATTTCTACACTGTCCTCTTTTTCACCAAAATAACAAATCTCAATTTCTTCACAAATCTTCTTCACATCTAATTCAGTTCCATGCAAAAGAGCACTGTTTAATTGTTTAAGCTTAAGTGCTAGACTTTTTGCATAATACAACCTTCTCACTAATTTCCTCATTTTGTTATGATGCACTGCTAACATCCTAAAATGATGAAAAACACATACTTTTCTAGAAAGACAAGCCAGTGAATGCCCTTGCAAACCTGTGTTTTCTCTCACTCTGCAAGGATCTAAGTCTTGCAACATCTTCATTTTCTGTTTTAGACTTTTCTTACTATATGTACGTAAGAAATTACGAAGCAAATCGATTGAATCCTGTCGCACACTACAAATACTACTACACTTCCAAATGTACACTGGACCCTTAGTACGTCCCCCTAAAACTTCATCAGTTAACACCTCTTCTGCATCTCTAGACACAAGTTTCTCTTTTTCAATTGGACAACCGTCTTTCACCTCATATGCTCGACCACTGGTGTCAACTGCATGCACCAAATCATTCTCCTGGAAGTAACTCTCCTCATTAAAAAATGGCTCACAACTTGAACTATGCATCCATTCTCCAGAAAAAACTTTACAAAAATGTGTCCGATTAATTACTCTTTTGCATCTACTCTTTGATTTGAAAACATCAATTGTCTTGTTAAGTGTCCTAATTCTATTGATTACTAAAATAAATAATTTTTTCTTAAGTTCAAAAGCCTGATCAACAATCTTCTCTACACTTTTCTTTTTCTTATAAAAAGCAGCTCTCTGTTGACCTTTTTTTATATTTTTTAACAAATTTAAAACCACCCTATTGCGAAACATTCGTTTACGAATGTCCCTAAATTGGTTTTGCCTTCTATTCCTATACATATTATTCTCTCCCGCTCCAGTAGTAACATTTTTGGGGGGCCTCTCCTACCTTTTCAAATTTGCTCCCTCCTTCTGTGTATTCACATTCTCATCAACATTTTTTTTTGATCTACATATGTTCCGAAAGAAAGACTTAGTTGTCTTACCAGGAGCTTTTTTCCTGTTTTTTGAAGTATTTTTTGTAGACGAGTGCTTTAATTCCGTTGCTGTTTTTGATTTTTTCTGCTTGGCATCTTTTCTTCTCCTCTGCCTTGAGGGCATATTTCCTTACTATTGAAATCTTGATTTCAATCTGTGTTAAAGAAAAAAATAACACATTTTAGACCACTATTACCAAACAACAAAGCAATGACAATAAGCAAACGATATAAACACTAGTTTACAACATATCTAAGTTTTTTATCACAGCAACTATGTAACTAGGAGTAAAACAGAGAAAAAGAGCTAGAGGAACTAACACAAAAAGACAGAGAGAGTCAGACAAAGAAACAGGTAGAGGGAGTAAAACATAGAGAAGGGGTAAGACAGAAAGAGTGTATAATATGTTGTAAGACAGAAAAAGGATTTAATAGGGAGAGGGAGTCAGTCAAAGAAAGGGACAAAGGGAGTAAGTCAGAAAAAAGGATGTAACAGTGTGTAAGACAGAGAGAGGGTGTAAAACGATGTAAGACAGAGAGAGAGAGTGTTAGAAGATGAGAGAATGTAAAAGAGACTAAAACAGAGAGAGGCTGTAAAAGGTAGAGAGAGAGAGTAAGTTTAAGAGAGGGTGTAAGAGGAAGTAAATCAGAGAGAGGATGTAACAAGGAGTAATGAGAGAGAGGGAATTAATCAGAGACAGGGTGTAAGGGGAAGTAAGTCAAAGAGAAAGTGTAAGAGAGTGTAACACAGAGTCAGGATGTAAAAAGGAATGAGTCAGAGAGAGGGTGTTAGAAGGGGACTGATGGAAAAATAGAGTAAGTCAGGAAGAGAATATAAGAGAGACTTATACATTCTTGACAATACTTGGTAAAGAAACCTTGGTGCATAAAGGAATTGTATTTTATAAATGAGCGACGTTTCAGTAGTGTAATCAAATGCTTATACATATGACCTTTTCTCTGTTTTTTAAATGTTATTCTAAAAAAAGATTTCGGGCACATGAAATAGTTTTACATTATTGACAAGGATTAGATAGTATCTACATGATTTAAAAAATATATTAGCACATTTCACAATCATGTCACCTGTGTTTTCTCAGATTAGTAAGTACATTGTGCACATGAGGTGAGGCCTGTCCAGGGGTGCAGAGGAGGTAAGGCCTGTGTCGAAGAGTGCATTGGACAGGACTCACCTCCTCCGTGCACCCTGGACAGGCCTCAATGTATTGGGTATAATTGATGGTAACAGGATGCAGATAAGGTGAGGCCTAACTAGGAGTGCAGATGAGGTGAGGCCTGTCCTGGGGAGCAGAGGTGTTGAGGCCTGTGTCCAAGAGGGCAGTGGATTGGACTTTATAAAGCCTCTCCCCCACTGCACTCTTAGACACAGGCCTCACCTCCTCAGTAACTTTCACAATCATGAAAGCCATTTCGACATTCCTCATCTCCTCTGCACCTTTCGCAATCATGTCAGGTGTGTTTCCTCATATTATGAATCAGATTGTGTTTTTTTATTGTTGCTTTCTGTTATTTTTTTGTTAATGCTTGGTAAAAATGTTCTGCTGCATAGAGGAATTGTATTTTGTAAAAAAAATGAGGTTTCAGTAGTGAAATGGAATGCTTGTACATATGATCTGTGCTCAGTTTTTTTAATGTTAATATAAAAACGATTAAAGAGCAAATGAATGGCTTTAGCATTTTTCAGAAGGATTAGACAGTGTCTGCATGATTAAATAAATATACCTGCACTTTTCACAAACATATCAGCTGTGTTTTCTAAGATTAAGAAACAGATTAAACTTTTTTATTCTTTCTTTGTGTCAATTTTCTTGATAATACTTGGTAAAGAAATGTTACTACATAGAGGAATTGTATTTTGTAAAAAAAAATGAGGTTTCAGTAGTGCAATGAAATGCTTCTATATATGACCTGTGCTCTGTTTTTTAAATATTAATTAAAAATCGATTTAGGGCACATGAATTGGACCCCTGGACAGACCTCACCTCATGTACACCCCTGGACAGGCCTCACCTCATCTGCACCCTGTTACCATCAATTATACCCAATACATTTAGGCCTGTTTAAAAAACGATTTAGGGTTGCAGATGAGGTAAGGATTGTCCAGGGGTACAGAGGAGGTGAGACCTTTGTTCAAGAGTGTACTGGGAGAGATGCGTGTTCTGGGGAGCAGAGGTGGTGAATCTTGTGTCTAAGAGTGCAGTGGGCTGGACTTCATGAAGCCTCTCCCCCACTGCACTCTTAGACACAGGCCTCACCTCCTTTGCACCCCTGGACAGGCCTCTCTCCCACTACACTCTTGAACACAGGCCTTACCTCCTCTGCACGCCTGGACAATCCTCACCTCATCTGCAACCCTGAACAGACCTCACCTCATCTGCACCCCTAGACAGGCCTCAGCTCATCTACACCCCTGGACACGCCTCACCTCATCTGCACCCTGTTACCATCAATTATACTCAATACATTGAGGCCTGTCCAGGGGGCACAGAGGAGGTGAGTCTTGTCCAAGGGTCAGGGGAGGTGAGTCCTCTCCACTGCACTCATGGACACAGGCCTCACCTCCTTTGTACCCCTGGACATGCCTCACCTCATCTGCACAATCTACTTCCTAACATGAGGAAACACAGGTGACATGATTGTGAAAGGTTCAAATATATTTATTTAATCATGCAGACACTATTTATTCCTTTCCAAAAATGTAAAAGCCATTCATTTGCTCCAAAATCGTGTTTCCAATAACATTTACGAAACAGAGCGCAGGTCATATGTACAAGCATTCCATTTCACTACTGAAACCTCACTATTTTTCAAAATACAATTCTTCTATCTAGGAAATGTTGATACCAAACATTATCATTAAACTTAACAAAAAGCAAGAAGAAAAAAGCTGAATCTGCTCCCTAATCTAGAGTAACACAAGTGACATGATTGTGAAAACTGCAAATATATTTATTTAATCAGGCACACACTATGTATTCCTAGTCAAAAATGTAAAAGCTATTCATTTGTCCAAAAATCGTTTTTCAAATAAGATTTAAGAAACAGAGCGCAGGTCCTATGTACAAGCATTCCATTTTACTACTAAAACCTCACTATTTTACAAAATACATTTCCTCTCTCTTGCAAACATTGATACCAAGCATTATCAAAAACCATGACACAATTCAACAAGAAAAAAGCTCAATTTGCTTCCTAATCTGAAGTAACACAGGTGACATCATTGTGAAAGCTTCAAATATATGTATTTAATCGTGCAGACACTATTTATTCCTTCTCAAAAATGTAAAATCCATTCATTTGCCCCAAAATCGTTTTTTAAATAACATTTAATAAACAGTGCGCAGATCCTATGTACAAGCATTAAATTTCACTAGTAAAACATTACTATTTTACAAAATACAATTCCTCTATCTTGCAAATGTTGATACCAAGCTTTATCAAAAAACATGACACAAACCAACAAGAAAGAAGCTCAATCTGCTTCCTAATCTGAGGTAACACAGGTGACATGATTGTGAAAGGTTCAAATATATTTATTTAATCATGCAGGCACTGTTTATTCCTTCTCAAAAATGTAAAAGCCATTCATTTGCCCCAAAATCGTTTTTTAAATAACATTTTAGAAACAGAGCGCAGGTCCTATGTACAAGCGTTCAATTTCACTACTGAAACCTCACTATTTCACAAAATACAAATCCTCTATCTTTTTATCTTATCAAAAAACATGACACAAACCAACAAGAAAGAAGCTCAATCTGCTTCCTAATCTGAGGTAACACAGGTGACATGATTGTGAAAGGTTCACATATATTTATGTAATCATGCATACACTATTTATTCCTTCTCAAAAATGTAAAAGCCATTCATTTTCCCCAAATCGTTTTTCACATCACATTTAAGAAACACAGCACAGGTCCTATGTACAAGCATTCCATGTCACTACTGAAACTTCAATAAGATAATCAACTCCCACTGGGGTACTCTGAATTCTGCTGGGCTGGATATTCCACGTCCACGTTTCACCTTCAAAAGAACCGCTAACCTGAAGGACACCCTGACCCATACTCGACCCAAGAAGTCGAGCATCCACCACGAGAACACACTTTGGGACCTGCCACCTGTGGTCGGGCATTTTAGATGTGGCAACTGCATCGTTTGTTCTCAATCTATACAAAGCAAAGAGATCAAGCTTTCAACATCGTTCACCTGGCACATGAACAAACACACCAATTGTAATAGCAGCAGATGTATATACATGCTCATATGTTCGTGTGAGCTTAAGTATATAGGCATGACTATGCGAACTGTGAAAACACGCATAATTGAACATAACAGCAACATTCGCTGTATTAAGACACACACTAGGCTTTACGAACATTGCAAAGAAGCGGGCCACAGAGCAGACAACATTAAGTGGATAGTCTTAGAATGTCACCCTTCCATCCACCAACATGCACTACATAGATTGGAACAGAGGTGGGTGCACCGTCTACAATTAGACACCTGTGGGTTGAATGATTCGATCCCTTGGAATCAACTAGCAAGATGACTCTGCCAATTGACTACCCACAATCTGCCTGCTCCCGACTGCATAAGAGACTGGTTTACCCATTCCTTAGATAATGAGTATAACACTGCTACACCTTTCCCAAGGGCACAGCGGCATTTTTTATTCTTAGGCGACACCAGTCGCACAGTAACGTCTTCACTCCTCAGTCTACCCCCGGGTTACTCTGTCCCACACGGCCCTGTCACTTACCCCATCATGGCCCTCAATCTCTAAGAGAGCAAATGGTTGCCCAGCCACCTGTGGGCCCTGCCAGTGTGGAGTTGCTCCATATGAGAATTGGACGAGCACTTGATACCCCTATCCTTGCTTCTCCAGTGCTTCAGACGTCCCCTGACAGGGCCTTTCCTTAGCGTCACATCCCCTGGATGCCCCACTAACGCCTGGGCCATCATTGGATAAGACTGCAGTTCCCTCACGTCTCGGGACCCCCCCCGGAAGTGGCCTCTGCAATACCTCACACCACCTCCGGGGGTTATTTCACTTATTGAGGTCCTCCCTGTTTTCCATCATTTAAGAATTATACTCTTTTTCCTTGAGTGACACTACGCCAATAGGTACTGGTCTCACATTACCTCGCTGGGGACTGCGAGTCACGTTTCCCCGTTCTAATCCCTGGGCACTGCCATTACCGGTTTTGTAGTTCTAACATTCTATGATTCTTACGGTTAACTACAATTCCCATCCACACACTCGAGTGGCCCCTGATTGGCTACCCAGGCAATCACGTCATGGTAGTCACGCCCCCACTGCACCCGCACGCCCTGTTCATAATGGCGGCCGTGCTCCAGGACTCCACCGGCTGTTCCGCGTGCAGTGACACGCCGTATGTGTGGGGGTAGGTTGTACCGGCGCTGTCTCCACGCCGCTAAGGTAAGCCCTCTTTACCGAGCTACCGCTCGCCGCCGGTCCCAGGTACGGCCTGCTTGCAGGGGCCCACGTGGGGCGCCCCGCACCGCCGGGCTGTCATTTGTGTGGACCCCGCTTGCTCGGAGCTGGCACTTGATCCACCGCTCCGGTGACCCCTAACACCGATGATCCTACCCTCGACCACCTGTGTACTCCCGGTGCTCATATGCGGGCTCGGTTATTCTATTGGGTGCTTTTTACAGACTTGCGGGACAGCCTGGCGGGGTGGAGCCACACGTGGTCCACTGACTTACATCGCTAACGTCCTGGTTCCAACCCCGTGTGTTGACCTTGTCTTATTGTGCTTTCTTCCCTTGTTAATTCCCCTCACAGGGTTAGGTCCCTAGCGCAGTCCCCACAGGAATTAGCCGCGAAGACTGACAGTGGGCTCGCAATGGTAAGTCCCATGAATCTAATAGCAATCATCCCTCAGAGTCCCTTACGTCTACCTTGGGGCTTAGTGGCTGTCCGAATTAAACGATTAACTTTCTATTCTAGTGGTTTTATTGTTAGTAAACAACATACCTCCATTTAAAGAGTAGTACTCACACATGTCCCAATTGCCCTCTGGGTCATGTCATGATGCATGTAATAATGGTCTCTCTCCCTTCACTATGTCACACACCAATATGCTCTCGGCACCTAGCAGATCATGTATGACTGGGTGCGTTATTGACTTTTGGGATAAATACGACGCACAATATGTAAGCGTTTGGACTAATAACGATAATGCTGATATTGTTATGTGTACTTGATCCCTAGGTCTGACGGTGATGCAGTACTCCTCGCCCGCTATAGACCTAGACCCATCAGGTTGTATTACTAATACCCTGTAGCTCACTTTTGGGCACCCAACGAGTATATGAGCACTTTCTGGTCCTGAAGAATTGCCCCTTTGGGCATGAAACATGTTGACCATGTTTGAGGGTTGAAATGAGGCCATATTAATGGTTACTTTGGTCCTCAATACCCCTCTCTGCACTTTTTAACAAAGTGGCTAGCCACATGAATAAAGGTTACCTCGTGGACTATCCAACTTTTTTAAAACTCACTGCATATTTGAAATTGAACCATATGTTAATGTTTCCAATGGTTCCTAGGCACTTCCTGGTATATTCATGCGTGAGCATTTTAAACACTGGTTTTCCTTTCACTGGAGTCAACTGCAGTAGATCTCCAAAAACAATAATGTGTTTTCCTCCGAATAAGACATCATATTCTGTTCTAAGAATTTCTTGCATTCTCAAATGCACAAAAGCAAGCATTAGATTTGAGACCATGCTTACTTCATCATGATAAGAAGTTTCATTTTCTTCAGGACTCTGGAAACTTCAGAACAAGCATCTCCAGATAGCTTGTGGTATTGTAATTTGTTATCATGCTCAACTGGTAGCATCAGTAAACGATGTAAAGTAATCCCTTTAATGTTATGTGCTGCCTGCCCAGTTGGAGCGGTAACAACACAAGACAGCGGTGATTCAGTCCTTTTCTGCAGATAAGTTGCAATTGCTTTAATCAGAAAACTTTTTCCAGTTCCCGCTTCTCCACTCACGTACAGTCGGACAGGCTTAAATGATGTACATGAGCACTCTTTTTTCTCATGACTGAATCCATGTTCAACCTGTTCTGTGACTTCGTCAAATATCTGTTTCTGCTCAAGGTTTAGTTGTTTCACCAAATCTTCTAAGTTAACTACATCATCTTGAGCTTGTTCCATAGCTCTTTCCACCTCATCCATGGCAGTGGCAGCTTCATTTTGGATAATTGGTCCTCCTAGTGGATCCTGACTCAATGAAGCAAACTCTGACTGTCTTGAGAACTGTCTCTAGCAATCTCTACAGCAATTGTGGCTTCTTGCTCTATTTCTTCGTTCAACATTTGCAGATAATTTGGAAAATCAGGACATTCTATGGTATCCTTGGTTGCATTAAAAGAATGTTCGTAACAGAGAAAATCTCCAAGTAGTTCCTCTTCTGTACGCCATGGCTTAAAGAGTTGCAAAAGAGCTAAATAGTAAAATTCCCTTTTCTCTGGATTTTCGCAACTCAATTTTCGATGATTAATCAAATGGCCTTTACTCTGCTTCACTAGACATCCTTCACACCCAATGATAGCATATATTCCATTATTAATATCTTCTCTGATGGTCCTCTTATAAATATAGTTTTGCAGAACTTCATACAAACAACTGTTCTCAAGATGACTACTTCTATTTGGATAGTATGTATCCAACATGTTTGTCTTCAAAATATCTGTACTGGTTGGTTCTTTCTCCGCCAAATACTCAATTTCCTGTACAGATTTCAAAACTCGGTTTCGTGTTGCAGCAATACCTAGACTCGCCCAAATAATTGTTCTAGACTTGGCGTAGAGACTTGCTGATGATAACCGATCAGAACATTCATATGCTCTAATTTCTCGATGCGACAACATCTTGACTGAAACTGTATAATTTTTTACTTATACTCTTTTCATGTGAAATGTCCTCCCACATTTCCTTCAGTTCTGTCTTTTCTTTTTTTGTGATGTAAGACTTCACATATCGAGCCACAGCAATAGAGTTGTCAGCAACTAACTGAATATCCATGTTAGCATTCCACATGGACAAAATCACTGGGTTGTAGTCGTTGATGTACTTGGACTCTTCGTTTCTTTTTAAATTGTATGTATTTTTTGGTGATTTCCTCGTCACAGTATGTCGCAGAGAAGACATCAAATTATTAACTCTTCCTTTAGAAATCACTGGTCGTGGAAACCCGAAACGACATTTTGTGTAGAACTTGTCCTTGTTTCTGAATTTTCGACTACAGTACTTTCCACAACGATGGGATTGAAAGCGTAAAACTTGTTGCCTTAAACTGTTTTCTTCGGTAGTTTTCGGAACAGCACATGTTGAATACTCTTCAATGAAACTCATCACTGTGTCATCCGAATCTGTTCCAAATTTGGGTGCATCTTTAATCCATAACAACATATGTATGTGAGGAGCACCTCTCGCTTGATACTCCTTTCTCCAAAAGAAATCCAAAACCTCTCCAAGGGGAGGATTTTTTTTGTTTGTAATGAAAGACATCATAGCTTCAAATCTATGATTGAAATATCTGCATACATTCACTGGATCCAAAGAACACAGTTCTCCAGGTGTTTTGAATTCTATATTTTGTATGTTTGCATTTGCCTCTCGTAGAAATTGAAGTAAGTCGTCCCATGCATACTCAGCACAGCTAAGAGTGAGGAACCATGTAGGAGTTCCTAAGTTTCTTAGCATACATTTCAATTCCCCATGACGAAAGTACCAATACTCGTTTGTACCACGCTGACATGCCATGAGATTGATTAGATGAGATTCCAAAATATTGTCTTGCAGATGTACTTTCTCCATAAAGTCCCTCGCCGAAACATTTTGCAGATGTGCTCCACTTTTCAGTATATGGTTTACTGCATAAGAAAGCCCAGACAAGTCACTTTCATACAGTAGATGAAACAAATATGGGATGCATTGACGAAACCTTGGATCTTCAGCATATAATCTTAAAGTCCGGTATTCAGATGCAGGAATTTGAAGTGGTCGATCGTCATATCGTCCACCTCAACCTGTTGGAAATAGCTGTGGAAAACAACGAGCTTCCAAACTTTCTTCCCATACACTAATGGGACTTCCTTTTGCTGCTTTCATTTGAAACAAGTCAATTGCATTCCCCATTACTTCTTTGGAATGCAAAGGATGAACAGTATAATGTTCATATATTTCTTCACTTCTAGACACATCAACTTTTTCAATTTGGCCGGTTGAACAATCACTGTCTTCTTCTGCAGCTGTTTCCTCTGCTCCAACACATACATCTTTGTAGTACTCATTGTTTTTGACCAAATACAACGTTGCCTTTTTGACTTTCCTAACATCCACTAAATCTTGCCAGATTTTCTTACTCTTTGTCGGAACCCCATTAACTAGAATAACCAGAGGTTCCTCTTCCACTTTCTCTACACCAATTGTATCAATATTTTTCTTGAAATCTAGAGGCAAATAAACAACTCTTCCCTTTAATCCTCTTTGTAAATCTGAAGGAGGCAATTTCCCTATCTTAGGCTCCATGCAAACAATAGCCTGAAAAGGATGGACACATTGAATCAAAATAGATTCATATGTATTTAAATCCATCAATTCAGGAGGAATGTCTACCAACTCAAGATTATTATGAACAGCTCTAGCAGGCATTCTGTTTTCATTTAATTTATTATAACAATATTTACAAATACGCTGACCAGAACTCAAATCAAAAGATTTCTCCACCAACAAAAAAATTGCAAAATTCTTCCATTCACTATAATTTTCCATTTCACTTTCTGCATATAAATCAGCTAACCTAGTCTGAATCTTATAATGAGTCCGTCGACAACACACACAAGTAAAATTAGGACTGTCACTTGATTTCACCTTAAACTTGATAATTTCCTGGTCAAACTTTTCTGTACTTGAAATCTGTACATTGTCTTATTACCTTCTATTACTGTGTCAATTTCTACACTGTCCTCTTTTTCACCAAAATAACAAATCTCAATTTCTCCACAAATCTTCTTCACATCTAATTCAGTTCCATGCAAAAGAGCACTGTTTAATTGTTTAAGCTTAAGTGCTAGACTTTTTGCATAATACAACCTTCTCACTAATTTCCTCATTTTGTTATGATGCACTGCTAACATCCTAAAATGATGAAAAACACATACTTTTCTAGAAAGACAAGCCAGTGAATGCCCTTGCAAACCTGTGTTTTCTCTCACTCTGCAAGGATCTAAGTCTTGCAACATCTTCATTTTCTGTTTTAGACTTTTCTTACTATATGTACGTAAGAAATTACGAAGCAAATCGATTGAATCCTGTCGCACACTACAAATACTACTACACTTCCAAATGTACACTGGACCCTTAGTACGTCCCCCTAAAACTTCATCAGTTAACACCTCTTCTGCATCTCTAGACACAAGTTTCTCTTTTTCAATTGGACAACCGTCTTTCACCTCATATGCTCGACCACTGGTGTCAACTGCATGCACCAAATCATTCTCCTGGAAGTAACTCTCCTCATTAAAAAATGGCTCACAACTTGAACTATGCATCCATTCTCCAGAAAAAACTTTACAAAAATGTGTCCGATTAATTACTCTTTTGCATCTACTCTTTGATTTGAAAACATCAATTGTCTTGTTAAGTGTCCTAATTCTATTGATTACTAAAATAAATAATTTTTTCTTAAGTTCAAAAGCCTGATCAACAATCTTCTCTACACTTTTCTTTTTCTTATAAAAAGCAGCTCTCTGTTGACCTTTTTTTATATTTTTTAACAAATTTAAAACCACCCTATTGCGAAACATTCGTTTACGAATGTCCCTAAATTGGTTTTGCCTTCTATTCCTATACATATTATTCTCTCCCGCTCCAGTAGTAACATTTTTGGGGGGCCTCTCCTACCTTTTCAAATTTGCTCCCTCCTTCTGTGTATTCACATTCTCATCAACATTTTTTTTTGATCTACATATGTTCCGAAAGAAAGACTTAGTTGTCTTACCAGGAGCTTTTTTCCTGTTTTTTGAAGTATTTTTTGTAGACGAGTGCTTTAATTCCGTTGCTGTTTTTGATTTTTTCTGCTTGGCATCTTTTCTTCTCCTCTGCCTTGAGGGCATATTTCCTTACTATTGAAATCTTGATTTCAATCTGTGTTAAAGAAAAAAATAACACATTTTAGACCACTATTACCAAACAACAAAGCAATGACAATAAGCAAACGATATAAACACTAGTTTACAACATATCTAAGTTTTTTATCACAGCAACTATGTAACTAGGAGTAAAACAGAGAAAAAGAGCTAGAGGAACTAACACAAAAAGACAGAGAGAGTCAGACAAAGAAACAGGTAGAGGGAGTAAAACATAGAGAAGGGGTAAGACAGAAAGAGTGTATAATATGTTGTAAGACAGAAAAAGGATTTAATAGGGAGAGGGAGTCAGTCAAAGAAAGGGACAAAGGGAGTAAGTCAGAAAAAAGGATGTAACAGTGTGTAAGACAGAGAGAGGGTGTAAAACGATGTAAGACAGAGAGAGAGAGTGTTAGAAGATGAGAGAATGTAAAAGAGACTAAAACAGAGAGAGGCTGTAAAAGGTAGAGAGAGAGAGTAAGTTTAAGAGAGGGTGTAAGAGGAAGTAAATCAGAGAGAGGATGTAACAAGGAGTAATGAGAGAGAGGGAATTAATCAGAGACAGGGTGTAAGGGGAAGTAAGTCAAAGAGAAAGTGTAAGAGAGTGTAACACAGAGTCAGGATGTAAAAAGGAATGAGTCAGAGAGAGGGTGTTAGAAGGGGACTGATGGAAAAATAGAGTAAGTCAGGAAGAGAATATAAGAGAGACTTATACATTCTTGACAATACTTGGTAAAGAAACCTTGGTGCATAAAGGAATTGTATTTTATAAATGAGCGACGTTTCAGTAGTGTAATCAAATGCTTATACATATGACCTTTTCTCTGTTTTTTAAATGTTATTCTAAAAAAAGATTTCGGGCACATGAAATAGTTTTACATTATTGACAAGGATTAGATAGTATCTACATGATTTAAAAAATATATTAGCACATTTCACAATCATGTCACCTGTGTTTTCTCAGATTAGTAAGTACATTGTGCACATGAGGTGAGGCCTGTCCAGGGGTGCAGAGGAGGTAAGGCCTGTGTCGAAGAGTGCATTGGACAGGACTCACCTCCTCTGACCCTTGAACAAGTCTCACCTCCTCCGTGCACCCTGGACAGGCCTCAATGTATTGGGTATAATTGATGGTAACAGGATGCAGATAAGGTGAGGCCTAACTAGGAGTGCAGATGAGGTGAGGCCTGTCCTGGGGAGCAGAGGTGTTGAGGCCTGTGTCCAAGAGGGCAGTGGATTGGACTTTATAAAGCCTCTCCCCCACTGCACTCTTAGACACAGGCCTCACCTCCTCAGTAACTTTCACAATCATGAAAGCCATTTCGACATTCCTCATCTCCTCTGCACCTTTCGCAATCATGTCAGGTGTGTTTCCTCATATTATGAATCAGATTGTGTTTTTTTATTGTTGCTTTCTGTTATTTTTTTGTTAATGCTTGGTAAAAATGTTCTGCTGCATAGAGGAATTGTATTTTGTAAAAAAAATGAGGTTTCAGTAGTGAAATGGAATGCTTGTACATATGATCTGTGCTCAGTTTTTTTTAATGTTAATATAAAAACGATTAAAGAGCAAATGAATGGCTTTAGCATTTTTCAGAAGGATTAGACAGTGTCTGCATGATTAAATAAATATACCTGCACTTTTCACAAACATATCAGCTGTGTTTTCTAAGAATAAGAAACAGATTAAACTTTTTTATTCTTTCTTTGTGTCAATTTTCTTGATAATACTTGGTAAAGAAATGTTACTACATAGAGGAATTGTATTTTGTAAAAAAAATGAGGTTTCAGTAGTGCAATGAAATGCTTCTATATATGACCTGTGCTCTGTTTTTTAAATATTAATTAAAAATCGATTTAGGGCACATGAATTGGACCCCTGGACAGACCTCACCTCATGTACACCCCTGGACAGGCCTCACCTCATCTGCACCCTGTTACCATCAATTATACCCAATACATTTAGGCCTGTTTAAAAAACGATTTAGGGTTGCAGATGAGGTAAGGATTGTCCAGGGGTACAGAGGAGGTGAGACCTTTGTTCAAGAGTGTACTGGGAGAGATGCGTGTTCTGGGGAGCAGAGGTGGTGAATCTTGTGTCTAAGAGTGCAGTGGGCTGGACTTCATGAAGCCTCTCCCCCACTGCACTCTTAGACACAGGCCTCACCTCCTTTGCACCCCTGGACAGGCCTCTCTCCCACTACACTCTTGAACACAGGCCTTACCTCCTCTGCACGCCTGGACAATCCTCACCTCATCTGCAACCCTGAACAGACCTCACCTCATCTGCACCCCTAGACAGGCCTCAGCTCATCTACACCCCTGGACACGCCTCACCTCATCTGCACCCTGTTACCATCAATTATACTCAATACATTGAGGCCTGTCCAGGGGGCACAGAGGAGGTGAGTCTTGTCCAAGGGTCAGGGGAGGTGAGTCCTCTCCACTGCACTCATGGACACAGGCCTCACCTCCTTTGTACCCCTGGACATGCCTCACCTCATCTGCACAATCTACTTCCTAATATGAGGAAACACAGGTGACATGATTGTGAAAGGTTCAAATATATTTATTTAATCATGCAGACACTAGTTATTCCTTTCCAAAAATGTAAAAGCCATTCATTTGCTCCAAAATCGTGTTTCCAATAACATTTACGAAACAGAGCGCAGGTCATATGTACAAGCATTCCATTTCACTACTGAAACCTCACTATTTTTCAAAATACAATTCTTCTATCTAGGAAATGTTGATACCAAACATTATCATTAAACTTAACAAAAAGCAAGAAGAAAAAAGCTGAATCTGCTCCCTAATCTAGAGTAACACAAGTGACATGATTGTGAAAACTGCAAATATATTTATTTAATCAGGCACACACTATTTATTCCTAGTCAAAAATGTAAAAGCTATTCATTTGTCCAAAAATCGTTTTTCAAATAAGATTTAAGAAACAGAGCGCAGGTCCTATGTACAAGCATTCCATTTTACTACTAAAACCTCACTATTTTACAAAATACATTTCCTCTCTCTTGCAAACATTGATACCAAGCATTATCAAAAACCATGACACAATTCAACAAGAAAAAAGCTCAATTTGCTTCCTAATCTGAAGTAACACAGGTGACATCATTGTGAAAGCTTCAAATATATGTATTTAATCGTGCAGACACTATTTATTCCTTCTCAAAAATGTAAAATCCATTCATTTGCCCCAAAATCGTTTTTTAAATAACATTTAATAAACAGTGCGCAGATCCTATGTACAAGCATTAAATTTCACTAGTAAAACATTACTATTTTACAAAATACAATTCCTCTATCTTGCAAATGTTGATACCAAGCTTTATCAAAAAACATGACACAAACCAACAAGAAAGAAGCTCAATCTGCTTCCTAATCTGAGGTAACACAGGTGACATGATTGTGAAAGGTTCAAATATATTTATTTAATCATGCAGGCACTGTTTATTCCTTCTCAAAAATGTAAAAGCCATTCATTTGCCCCAAAATCGTTTTTTAAATAACATTTTAGAAACAGAGCGCAGGTCCTATGTACAAGCGTTCAATTTCACTACTGAAACCTCACTATTTCACAAAATACAAATCCTCTATCTTTTTATCTTATCAAAAAACATGACACAAACCAACAAGAAAGAAGCTCAATCTGCTTCCTAATCTGAGGTAACACAGGTGACATGATTGTGAAAGGTTCAAATATATTTATGTAATCATGCATACACTATTTATTCCTTCTCAAAAATGTAAAAGCCATTCATTTTCCCCAAATCGTTTTTCACATCACATTTAAGAAACACAGCACAGGTCCTATGTACAAGCATTCCATGTCACTACTGAAACTTCAATAAGATAATCAACTCCCACTGGGGTACTCTGAATTCTGCTGGGCTGGATATTCCACATCCACGTTTCACCTTCAAAAGAACCGCTAACCTGAAGGACACCCTGACCCATACTCGACCCAAGAAGTCGAGCATCCACCACGAGAACACACTTTGGGACCTGCCACCTGTGGTCGGGCATTTTAGATGTGGCAACTGCATCGTTTGTTCTCAATCTATACAAAGCAAAGAGATCAAGCTTTCAACATCGTTCACCTGGCACATGAACAAACACACCAATTGCAATAGCAGCAGATGTATATACATGCTCATATGTCCGTGTGAGCTTAAGTATATAGGCATGACTATGCGAACTGTGAAAACACGCATAATTGAACATAACAGCAACATTCGCTGTATTAAGACACACACTAGGCTTTACGAACATTGCAAAGAAGCGGGCCACAGAGCAGACAACATTAAGTGGATAGTCTTAGAATGTCACCCTTCCATCCACCAACATGCACTACATAGATTGGAACAGAGGTGGGTGCACCGTCTACAATTAGACACCTGTGGGTTGAATGATTCGATCCCTTGGAATCAACTAGCAAGATGACTCTGCCAATTGACTACCCACAATCTGCCTGCTCCCGACTGCATAAGAGACTGGTTTACCCATTCCTTAGATAATGAGTATAACACTGCTACACCTTTCCCAAGGGCACAGCGGCATTTTTTATTCTTAGGCGACACCAGTCGCACAGTAACGTCTTCACTCCTCAGTCTACCCCCGGGTTACTCTGTCCCACACGGCCCTGTCACTTACCCCATCATGGCCCTCAATCTCTAAGAGAGCAAATGGTTGCCCAGCCACCTGTGGGCCCTGCCAGTGTGGAGTTGCTCCATATGAGAATTGGACGAGCACTTGATACCCCTATCCTTGCTTCTCCAGTGCTTCAGACGTCCCCTGACAGGGCCTTTCCTTAGCGTCATATCCCCTGGATGCCCCACTAACGCCTGGGCCATCATTGGATAAGACTGCAGTTCCCTCACGTCTCGGGACCCCCCCCGGAAGTGGCCTCTGCAATACCTCACACCACCTCCGGGGGTTATTTCACTTATTGAGGTCCTCCCTGTTTTCCATCATTTAAGAATTATACTCTTTTTCCTTGAGTGACACTACGCCAATAGGTACTGGTCTCACATTACCTCGCTGGGGACTGCGAGTCACGTTTCCCCGTTCTAATCCCTGGGCACTGCCATTACCGGTTTTGTAGTTCTAACATTCTATGATTCTTACGGTTAACTACAATTCCCATCCACACACTCGAGTGGCCCCTGATTGGCTACCCAGGCAATCACGTCATGGTAGTCACGCCCCCACTGCACCCGCACGCCCTGTTCATAATGGCGGCCGTGCTCCAGGACTCCACCGGCTGTTCCGCGTGCAGTGACACGCCGTATGTGTGGGGGTAGGTTGTACCGGCGCTGTCTCCACGCCGCTAAGGTAAGCCCTCTTTACCGAGCTACCGCTCGCCGCCGGTCCCAGGTACGGCCTGCTTGCAGGGGCCCACGTGGGGCGCCCCGCACTGCCGGGCTGTCATTTGTGTGGACCCCGCTTGCTCGGAGCTGGCACTTGATCCACCGCTCCGGTGACCCCTAACACCGATGATCATACCCTCGACCACCTGTGTACTCCCGGTGCTCATATGCGGGCTCGGTTATTCTATCGGGTGCTTTTTACAGACTTGCGGGACAGCCTGGCGGGGTGGAGCCACACGTGGTCCACTGACTTACATCGCTAACGTCCTGGTTCCAACCCCGTGTGTTGACCTTGTCTTATTGTGCTTTCTTCCCTTGTTAATTCCCCTCACAAGGTTAGGTCCCTAGCGCAGTCCCCACAGGAATTAGCCGCGAAGACTGACAGTGGGCTCGCAATGGTAAGTCCCATGAATCTAATAGCAATCATCCCTCAGAGTCCCTTACGTCTACCTTGGGGCTTAGTGGCTGTCCGAATTAAACGATTAACTTTCTATTCTAGTGGTTTTATTGTTAGTAAACAACATACCTCCATTTAAAGAGTAGTACTCACACATGTCCCAATTGCCCTCTGGGTCATGTCATGATGCATGTAATAATGGTCTCTCTCCTTTCACTATGTCACACACCAATATGCTCTCGGCACCTAGCAGATCATGTATGACTGGGTGCGTTATTGACTTTTGGGATAAATACGACGCACAATATGTAAGCGTTTGGACTAATAACGATAATGCTGATATTGTTATGTGTACTTCATCCCTAGGTCTGACGGTGATGCAGTACTCCTCGCCCGCTATAGACCTAGACCCATCAGGTTGTATTACTAATACCCTGTAGCTCACTTTTGGGCACCCAACGAGTATATGAGCACTTTCTGGTCCTGAAGAATTGCCCCTTTGGGCATGAAACATGTTGACCATGTTTGAGGGTTGAAATGAGGCCATACTAATGGTTACTTTGGTCCTCAATACCCCTCTCTGCACTTTTTAACAAAGTGGCTAGCCACATGAATAAAGGTTACCTCGTGGACTATCCAACTTTTTTTAAACTCACTTTCTGCTCACTACCTCACTTTCTCTAGCCTCACACATTTCAGCATATCACGGCAAGGAACAAAAGATCTCCGTAAAAGAGTGACACTTGTTGTTACCCGTCAGGCATTGCAGCGCCGGCCTGACGTAGGAGCAGGAAGCCGATGATTTAAACAACATCCCAAGTAGGCTGAATGAGACATGTCATCCAGCTCATCAGTTGTGTGAGGCTTCCTAAGTTCCGTCAAGGAACTTGCTGACTTTGTAGCAAATATCACCCTCTTGTTTTCTCCTAGCAGCCTGGGAGAGAGACCTTATTACTTGTCCACCCTTAGGGGAACTGTGTACAACTTTGTTTCTTACTACTGAAACTTCACAATTTTACAAAATACATTTCCTCTATGCAGCAAAAACTTTTTACCAAGCATTATCAAAAAACATGACACAAAGCAACATTTAAAAACCACAATTTGCTTCCAAATCTTCTCCATAGAGTATACAAGTCTCTATCTATATTAAATGAATCATTACTCACCTTTACAAATGCTTTGGGAGATTGAGAACAGTGTCAGACACACACACCAATATTTATTTAGCAGAGCAAAAGGTATGTACTCCAGGCACTGCAACCATGAATGGCACAGAAAACCTCAAATTCTACACACATATCCCTCATGTTAACCAATTAAACCTCCTCCCTCTCTATTTTCAAACCAAAACCCTTCCCCCCTCAGCCCTTTCTACCTGTTACCATAGCAACTCCATCCTCACTGACCTCTCAGGTTTAAAAGTTTATTCTACAATGTTGCAAATGAACTCAGCAAGGATGTTTGACCTCTCAATACACCAGCTTATCCGGTGCAATGTTTCTTTAAATGACTTTTTCTTAACCATTCAAATTACTTCTTTCACAGAACAGAACCATGCACCCTAACTTTCAGTTTTCAACTATCTGAATCCACCAATCATTGCTTGTGATTCAAGAGCACTGAAACTCCACAGTTTTTTTTGTGCAAACTCCTACTGTTCCAACTGCCATTTCATTCCCACACTTCATCTGACTGCACCAGAACCTCCTCTCACCATGTATTCTGTCTGGATTATTGGACATAGCTACATCCACTGGGCTCAAAGGTATGCAGCTATCATACATTTTCACAACCTTGATTTACCAAATGTAGACATCAAGTGGATTGGCCAAAGAGGATTGAGATGTCATCAATTGATACCATTGGTGAAAACCTTTTACCATCTGCCACACCCTGACCTCATAATTTTGCACTGTGGTGGAAATGACCTAGGCACTTTGACTGGGGTAGGTCTGGAAATGGTTTTAAAGGACACCTTTGGGCAATTGATGACACTTTTTCCACAAACTGCCTTGGTATATTCCAATATATGCCAAAGACAGAAATGGAAGTGGTCCAACCAATTTTGTCCACAATTTGAGAAAGCACTGAAACATGTGAATAAATCTGTTTCTGCTTACATGAGAGACTATGGAATGGGTTCAATATACAACAATAACTTGCGTTATAACATGCAAGATATCTACAGAGGAGATGGTGTGCACTTCTCAGATGAGGGGAATAGAATATTCCTCCTGAATTTAAGACTGTGCATTGGAACCTACTTGTAGGTACCTAAATCAGCCACAGAACCCAAAAGCTCTTTTCAGGGCTACCCTACCTCTCATCACTCAAAATGATTACTTTACTCTAGCTTTTTTCACTGTTTTTCACCAAAGTACGCTCCCCGGTACGCTCCCCGGTACGCGTACCGGGCGCTCCCCCCGCGAAAAATTAAATTTTTATTTTTTATTTTTTGGCCTATATGGGCCTCCTAAGCCCCCCTCAGAAAACCTAGGGGGTCAGGGGGTGTCTACCGTGCCCCCTTTTACCCATTCCCAACATTGTTTGTCCTCCATCTTGTGTCTCAAATCTACCGAAACACAAGATGGAGGACTCCCGTAGCGCTGCCGGTACGCGTACCGGGGCGTGCACCGGTAAGCGCTCCCCAAAAAATTAAAAAGTTAATTTACATAAAAACCACTGGAGAGACTTTCACCAAATATTGAATAGGCCCTACTACATACCAGTCCCTACCATTTTCCCAAATTTGGTGGAATACCATTGAGCCATTTGGGCTGTAGCCCTGTCTAAATATCCTGGGGTAAATTACATGACAAAAACACATATGAAGTGTTAGAATTTACAACCAATTAAAATGTTACTTTAATTTTCTACTTTTATTTCCTGACATTTGATTAGTTATGTACATGAATATAAATGAAAAATGAGAGGGAAACACTGCCATTTTCACTACAACTACCTGAGGTACATCTTTAAAGGATTTTCTCATTTATCTTCATCACCTTTCTATAAGGTAAGTTGTTAATTTGTAAGAGGCACTTTAAGTTAATTTGTAAAAACGTTTTCTGATAGTTATTTACTGTCCCTCTGTTATAGTTAAAGATTAAGATAGGCTTCTCTGTCATAGTTATAGACTGAGTTAGGCGTCTCTGGTATAATTATGAATTTACTTAGGCTTCTTCACATACACTTTTTTATATTTCTACTTCCTGCCTGATACCATACACTGCCCAAATATAACTTCACTGTTAAAAACTCAGAAGTACCTGTCTGAACTTAAACCCAACAGTGCCCTAACTCTACTGATATAGTTATTTTTTATGCAATTTACAGCAAGAAAATGGAAGGAGAACAAGAAAACATCAATATTTCTTTCGAAATTACCGATGAGGAGATTCTTCAACAAGATTTTGTTGACGATGATTTTATGGATGAGTCTCTGGACCAACAATTTATAGACTGTTTACAAAATATTGAATCATGCAATTTTGAGGAGATTCCAGATCATCTGATGCTGGAAGTTGTATTAAACTATGAAAATTCTAACCAATACATTTTTATTTAATAATTAAACATTTTTTAAACATTATTTATTTTTATATGTATTTCATGAAGTAGTACCAAAATGATTATAATATAAAGTGAGACTTAGAGTATACTGTGCAATTTTAAAACATCATAAGGGAGCAGGGTAGACTACCCATGATCCCCTAGGCCTTCTCAGGGAGTGCTTACAGGATCTGTTTATGCTTTCCTGACAGACTATGGTATGGATTCCATATATCACAATAACTTCTGTAACAACATGCAAGATATCTACAGAAAAGAAGGTGTACATTGAATTTAAGACTCTGCATTGGTACCTACATGTTGGTACTTAAATCACCCACACAACACAACAACTCTATTCAGAGCTACCCTACCACTAAGCACTTTAAATTATTATTTTACTGTTTCACTTGGTTTTCCCCATGGTACGCTTCCCGGTGCGCGTACCGGGCGCTCCTCCCGCGAAAATCGTTTTTTTTTTTTGCCCCGCGGGGCCCTTTTATGGCCCCCACATTAAACCTAGGGGGCCAGGGGGGGTCTACCCTACCCCCTTTTAGTTATTTCCCCTTTTGTTTTTGCCACCTCTTGTGTCTCGATCCTACCGAGACCCAAGATGGCGGCCGCTCCGGACTGTTTGGAATGTTGACAGACACCCGAGAGCCAATCAGCTTTCTGCTCGCAAACTCGCGTAGTGCGCTGGTAGGCGCCCCGGTACGCGCACCGGGGCGCGCTTATAGATATATATATTTTTTTGAACCTACATTACTCAAAATCCACTGGAGCACATATCTTGAGGCATAGCAAAGGCACATCGGGCTACCACTCCCTACAATTTTGCCAAGTTTGGTGGAAATCCATTCAGCCGTTCGGGCTAAAAGTGAGTCCAACCGCCCTATGGAAATTAACATGCGAAAACACGTTTTGGGACCCCCCAAATATCTCGGCCCCCACTTGACGAATCCCCCCCAAACTTTCAGGGAAGAAGCAGAGCGGAGCGGGCCATCTTCTTTTAGAAATTCGCGAACATTCGTCCACCGGCGCCAAAGTTATTCCCAATAGAATGTTGCGGATTTCCTATGGAAAACAATCCTAACTATAACTACCTACTAGCGACCGCCAGTAGGTAATATATATATATATATATATATATATATGTATATATATATATATATGAAGTAATCGCCTCCTCTCAAGGTGGCCTCAACCAACGGGGAAAAAACAAGGAGCACAAAATACTCTGAAAATATATTTCAAAAGACCTCTTCCGCAAGAGACAGCACAAAAGCTATCTCAGCCAACGGAAGAGATCGTATGATCAAAAAGAGCCAACAAGGTTCGGGTGGGTTCAGGAGCCTCCTCCGCAAGAGACCGTGGAATGCCGGTCCCAGCCAACGGGGAAGGAAAAACCACAGAGGGATAAGGAAGGGTCACAAGACCCCTCTGAAACACTCTGAAAAAGAAATCCGCACAAAGGAGATGTGCCGGCTGGGAGTCCAACGAAGAAGTCTGCCAATTCAGGACGGGAATATTTGGCAGCACTGATGGTTCTCTGCTTGCATTTTCTTTGCTTACAGCTGTACGAAAGTGTCATATGCAACGTGACCTTCAGGGCACGCCGGGAAGGGTAGTTCACAGCCGCTTATGCCCCTTGTTACGGCTTACCGGTAGTCAGCGTGTCACCGGCCTGGGATTCCTGACACAGTTCCTGGGTTGAAAAAGGCTTCAAAAGGGGAGAGACGGGTAGAATGGATTCGGGTTTCCTAGGACTGGAACAGCTTGATGCTTTTCTTCCCTACAGATTTCTGCAGCTCTGTTGGTCAAGAAGCTTATTACGGGTTTCTTCAGGTCCGCTGTAGTCAAGAAACCTATTACGGGTTTCTTCAGCTCTGTGGTGGTCCAGTAACCTTCTTCGGGTTTCTGCGCGGCTGCTGGGGTCCCGGAATAAACTCCAAAAGAAAAGACAAAAGAAAGGTACCGGTAAATATAGGGTTCTTTGTGTATGTGGGTATCGTCACCAAAACCCCACGTGGAAAAATAAAGAGGGATAATTTGTGGACGGCGGCGCCTAGGAAAATCAAGCTGGGAAGTCAGGTAAGGGAAGTGCAGGGGGAAGGCAAAACAGGCTAAAGGCTTGAGTTGTATAAAACCTGGGGCACATTAGGGTAGCACAGCTTTTAATCTATGTCTCTTAGGGTGCCGTTCCGCTCTGCCTAACTACCTGTGCCCAACCCCTGCCCTCGGTTACACTCCCCTCCCCTCAGTCCCTTGTCCCGTTCATGCACCGCTGTGAGCCACAATTCTCCTGAGTTGGGGTGGCTAGTATGTCCTCCGGGACCCACCACTCCTCACTCCATGTCTCGAAGGCTTCTTCTTCGGTTTCCCCTTCTCCGGCGTTGGCGTTACTCCTGGACTGTGTAGGAAGGTGGATACCTGACTATGGTTACCCCAGATTTTTTGCCTTGTGTTTAGCTGGTTTTCGACTTAGTTGGCCTGGGATCCTGCTAATCAGGGTCCCAGGCTATCTGCTCTCTCTTTAAATGGACTCCATGTACTATAGGTGCATCACCAATTTGGTACTGGACACCTTATCAGCCCCTGTACAGTGCACTATAGGTGCCCAGGGCATAGGTGCATCCAAGGCCTACCAGGGGCTGCAGCATATCTTTTGCCACCCCTGGCTGGTCCTTAAATTGACACAACTGGCTGATCACTCAGCTGGGGCAAGGTGGTGTAATCACCCCTTGCTTAGATATAGTATACCTATATCTAAACCTATATCTGGACACATATATACCTATCAGTCACTCCTATGGCAGGCCTTTACAATCCTGGAGGCAGAGTGCTTGGTTTTATGTGAGATGGTGCTCTAGCATGAGCTGAGCCTGTCTGCAGTGTTCGGAACCATTTCCTTAATGCTGTTCCAGTGATACTGCCATACCATATACTCTTAAGTGCATTATAATCCTCGCGGTTATTGCTAACTTTGGTTTGGCTTTATCAAAACATGTCGTGTTTTGTGTCATACACTTTGGAATACTACCCCCTCGCCAGTTCTGGCAACGCGGGCAGCATTCCACCCTTCTAGAGGGAGAAGACATGTTACTCTACTGAAAACGCGGTTAATCCTAACCAGTGCCCCAGCATCATAAAATGGATGCTGCTGCCACAGACACATGTCTGACCTCCTGCTGCTGACCGAAACTTGGCAGAGGACGCCTGGACAAAGGGTTTACCTGTCACAGGGAGGTGTCACACCACCCCAGACAGGAGATAGTGGATTGTAGCAGGGAGGGTTGAAAGAAACTAGACACTGCCTGGGGCACACAAGGTGTCACTGGGCAGATTCCAGTCAAACCAGTTCTGGGGCACTCCAGCCCCAGTCTTGGCGGCAAACTGGACAAAGGAAAGGGGTGTAACCACCCCCTTCCAGGGTCCCACCCATAGGAGGGACCTAGCAGGTAATCCAGCCCCCAGATTTGGAATATAGGTGGGAGCAGTGCCAATGCACATCAGATTATCCTGACTGAAACTTATGAAATGAAACTCTGGACCCTTCGACATCCCACTCGATGTGGAAGACTGAAGAATCTCCCTTGTGGTCAAGGAGTGACCACCCTGTGCCAACAGGCACCATCCAGCACCTCGACGTTTGCTTTGTTGCAGTTCTCTCCAGAACTCGAGCGACAGAGATCAACAAGAGCCAGCTTTCCTGCCTTCCAACAGCCCGATCCACAGTCTATGCAGAGCTGAGACCCGTGGTGGTGACCTGAAGCGTGGGAGCGGCCATCTTGGAGGAACAACGAAGCGCTGACCGTGCAGCACCCATGGCTCTTTTGAAGCTGTGCATTGGAGTCTAAGAAGCTTCAGCCCCGAGCAGCTTGTGCACCGAAGCTCACCCCTCCACACGCGACGAGTGCTGCGTGGGGCTCTTTTGCATTTTCCTGCTTGACGCGTTGGTCTGGTCGCTTGCCCCTTGGCTAGTGGCCCCAGTACCGACAAAACCTTAAATTTACACAGCTGATCTGGTTGCTCCAGATTTGCACCAGCTCCCCTGAAAAGGAGCACCCACTCAGACCTTGCTGGTCCGAGTGTTAAGCCTTCTTCGAATCCTGCGTGGGTTGCCTTTGCCAAGGCTTGTTGACTCTGATCCGGAAGCCGAGACCGCCGACAGCGAGAACCTTTGTGGGACAGCTCGTGGTCCACTCCAGGACATCCTCGGTGCCCCAGAGTCCACGTGGCAGCGGAGACAAGGCACCTGTCATCAACCTGATTGCGCCGGACATCGCCTGGTTCCTTCCTGGTTCCTTCCTGGTCACTGGCTAGTGACCCAGACTCTGTCCCCTCTGCTTTCAGGTACCCTTCAACTTTGATCCACCCTTGGATCGCACCGGACACTTCTCTTCTGGACGCCTGCAGCATCTTCATTCTCAGGCACCATCGAACTGCGTGACGAAACCCGACACAGGTTGGCACCTGTGCACCCGCGTCCTGTGGGTGAGGTAACTTACTAGCGCTGGTGTTCCCACACTGGTACACACCTCTAGTGCCTAAGTCTAAAGTTTGGTAGTCCTAGTCCAGTCGGAAGACTCCTTTTGCAATAACTTTGTAACTTTTACGCACCATTGACTTTACATTGGTGCAAGCCGTGCTTCCCGCACTGCACCCGAATCCCGCGGGCTACTCCCGTCCTAACTGCTGTTAGTCCCGTGTAGTCCCAGCGATTCACAAGGCCCTAGGCCTTACCCCCCATCGATTAGTGATTGTTATACCACTTTTTTGATATATGGTTTGAGTGGCCACCGGCCTCATCCAAAAACGTGCAACTTGTCTATGTTTAACTGTGCTTTTATTTAAACGCTTGTGCTTCATTGCTCATAAAGAGTAGTGGGGATTATTCTAAGAATAAATACATATATTGTGATAATATATAGCTTGTGTGGTGTCCTTTCATTTGATATTACAGGATTGTATATGGTAAAACAGCTGGCTTCACATGTCCTTTGGAGTTAAGCCTTTAAGGCTGCTTAGTCCATGCTGCCCCTAGGATAGCTTGTTTATAAGGTTGACTTACAACCACCACCATAAGGGATTGTTTGGACTGATACAGGGTGCCCACAGAACTGTGGACATCATATACCAGGCCAACTTCTCACAGACTGTGCCTCTGTCTCTCCGTCGTCGGGTCCTGGATTCTCCTCAGCTGACACGCCTTCCGTGCTGTTTCCTCCCTTTTTCTGCCAGTCTTGACCTTCTGCAGGCGCTTCTGATTGGATCATGTGGGTTCCCGTCCTGCCTTCTCGATGGATGACTACATCCGGGTTACTTCCGGAATTCTGATGGAGGAGGGGAGAGGCTTCCATTAGCGGCGTCGTTCCGGGGATATCTTTGTCTTTCATACGGTAAGGGCTCCATAGCGTATGTGGCGGGGTTCTCTCGTCATTAGCAGGGCTGGCCCCGGGGACATCCTCACATCCCCCTTCCCTAACTTTCCTGTGTACAAGAAAAGGTTCATAGGGATATCTGGACATAAAATCTGCATTGGCATGCTCTTTCCCTTTTCTGTGGTGTACAGTGTATCTAAAAGGTTGAAGGGACAAAAACCACCTAAGGATTCTCTGATTGTGACCTTTGTTCTGCGAAAGCCATTCGAGAGGAGCATGGTCAGTATATAGTTGAAACTCTCTCCCTTCTAAATAATACCTAAGGGCTTCCAAAGCCCATTTGATGGCTAAGGCCTCTTTTTCGATGACGGCATAACGGGTCTCTCTCGGAAACAACTTCCGACTTATAAAGAGAGTGGGATGTTCCTGTGCGGTCTCGTCTTCTTGGGACAACACTGCACCTATAACATGATCAGATGCGTCTGTCTGTAATAGGAATGGGTTTTCACAGTGGGATTGGTAAGTAGAGGTTTGGAAGTGATGACATGTTTCAATTGTTGGAATACCTTTAGTGCTAAAGGGGAGGGATCCCTCAAACACCTTTCTGTATGACTACTTTTCTTCAACAGGTCTGTTAAGGGAGAAGCTATTTCAGAGAAACAAGGGCTGAGTCTTCTATAATAACCGAGTAGGCCTAAAAAGGCCCTGAGGTCTCTCTTGGTTTTGGCGAATGGAAATTGGGCTATTGTGGCGACTTTCTCTTCTTGGGGTCTCATGCAATCTCCTCCCAACTTAAATCCTAGGTACTTTACGGACCTGGCTGCCAAATGACTCTTGGCCGGGTTCATGGTTAGTCCTGCCTCTCTTAGGGATTGGATGACTTGGGTCAAATGATGTAGGTGTTCTTCCCAAGAATTGCTGTAGATGATGATGTCATCTAAGTAAGCAGCGGCGTAATGTTGGTGAGGCTGTAAGACTTTATTCATAAGATGTTGGAAAGTTGCCGGAGCGCCATGTAACCCAAAGGGTAACACCTTAAAGTGATACAATCCTTGTGGTGTGCAAAAGGCAGTTTTTTCCTGATCTTGGCGTCTCAACAGTACCTGCCAATATCCTTTGCATAAGTCAAGCGTGCTGACATACTGTGCTTTTACGAGTTTTTCTACCATCTCATCGACTCTAGGGAGGGGATTAGCATTGAATTGTGAAATGTTATTCACCTCTCTAAAGTCTATACAGAAACGTATAGACCGGTCTGGTTTGGGTACTAATAAGATTGGTGAACACCATTCGCTTTTGGAGGGTTCAATAATTTCCATTTGCAATATTTTAAGAATTTCTTGGTTAATAGCCTCTCTTCTGACTTCAGGTATACAGTAGGGTTTTAACCGTACCGTTTTCCCGGGAATTGTGCGTATCTCGTGTTCTACTAATGTTGTCTTCCGCGGTGTTAGGGAGAATACTTCTTGCAGTGGGGCTAAGGTTTCTCTTAGATCCTGTTTTAGTGGTTCTGGCAGTTCGGTGTCTATGCTTTGTTCTGCCAGAGCAGGGGTTGGATGTGACACCAGGACCGGGGTGGATCATTCCCATTTTTTTCATAAATTGATATGGAAGATGTGAGTAGTGTTACCTTTGGGATCCATCTCTAATTTATAGGTACCAGGGGTTATTTTGTCTATTACCTTAAAGGGACTCTGCCATTGACTGAACAACTTATGTTCTGAGGAGGGGCATAGCAATAGGACCTGATCCCCAATTTCTAAAGACCTCTCTTTGGTTGACTTGTCATACTGTTTCTTTTGAGATATTTGTGCCTGTTCTAGGTTAATACGTACAATCCTGCTTGCCTGATTCAAATGAGACCTAAAACCCAACACATAATCCAACAGTGGTTTAGAAGTATCAGTTTCCTCTTCCCTAGCCATGTCCATAAGGGTACGTGGAGGTCTCCCGTTTAGTAGCCCAAAAGGGGAATACCCTAGACTTTTCTGTTGACTACATCTGATAGCGAAGAGTGCTAAGGGAAGCATATCCTCCCATTTACGGGCTTCGAGGTTTAATAACTTCCTTAGGGTGGTCTTTAAGGTTGAGTTATAATGCTCTACCAACCCATCTGTATGTGGGTGGTAGGCTGCGGTACGGATCTGTTTGATGAGGAGTTGTTGACAGACCTGTCTCATCAGTCTAAAGGTAAAGGGAGTGCCCTGGTCCATTAGGATCTCTTTTGGGAATCCTACCCTAGCAAAGATATTTATCATTGCTTTGGCGACCTGGGTAGTGTTGGGTTGTCTTAGGGCGACATCCTTGGGAAATCTCGTGGCATAATCCACTAACACTAGGACATATCGGCACCCACTTCTAGAGGGTAGAAGAGGGCCTATATTATCCATACCTACCCTTGAGAAAGAGACATCGATTACTGGCAATGATTTTAGAGGCACTCGAGGGGGAACAGAGTGGCTTGTTTTTTGGCATACTGAACATTCTCTGCAGTATTTTCTAACCTGGTGATGAATGCCTGGCCAATAAAATCTCTCTAGGATGGCTTTTTCAGTCCCCCCCCCCCCAAAAAAATGCCCACCTAGTAAGTGGCTATGGGCTAGGTATAGAACCTTCTCTCGGAAGGCTACAGGGACTAACAGTTGTGAGGGAAGCGTTTTTCCTCCTTTACGGTATAACAAGCCTTTGAGGATAAAGAATTGGGGACCTACTTGAAGTGGATTTTCTTGCTCTTGTGCTTGTTTCCAGGGCTCTTGTAAGGTACTGTCCTACCTTTAAGCGAACCGAAAGTTCTTGTCATTTTCCCATAAAGGTGATTCTGGGTTTGTCAGAAGGACCGTTTTTCCTTGCTTCTTTTCTCATCTTCATTGTTGTTTGCTTTTTCTATCTTTCCCGGGTTCCCACTCGGGATAAGACTCCGAAAAAAATTACGCTTCTTCTCTCCATTCTTTCTCAGTGTCCCCCAGTGGTGTCTTCATGTGAGGATAGTCTGTTCCCAGGATCACGGGTTCAGGGAGATGTGGAAGAAGACCTACACGCATTTTTACGGGAGTCTGGGCGGGTCGATGTTGTAGGGAGGTATGAAACTGTTCTAGATATATTTTTCTATAATGGCCTCTTTGGAGGCAGTCAAAGGTTTTAACCAGCGATCAGCAGCGTCTTTAATGCGGTAACAGAGGGCCCGGGGATTCTCTTGGGGACCCTCTTTAATTTGACGAATCGCATTCTATAGGTCTCTTCATCTATGCCCATTCTTTCTAGGACACAGCGTTTAATCTCGGGATAGGGAGTGAGTCCAAGGGGGTTTGCGGCCTGATAGGCAGCCTGTAGATCCCCACTCAAAAGGGGTTCCAGATACTGTCCTCACCGGTCTTCCAGCCATTGAGTGGCACTGGCCAACCTCTCAAAATTGGCTAGGAAAAAATCGGGGTCTTCTCTTTGTACATATTTTTGTACGACCACTGATGGGGGAGCAGTATACCCTCGGGGCTGTCCTAGTGTCTCGGCCAACTTCCCCATGGTAGCTTCTTGGGTTTGTCCTTGACTCATGATAGTCTTATGTAGGGCTTTCCTTTCAGGCTCTGCTGTTTCTAGGAACCGGGCCATGATCTTCTCAAGGCGATCTTGATCTTCAGCCATCTTTTTAACTACTGCCTCCATTTCCTCTGATCCCACTTCTGACACCAAATGTCGGAGGGATGGTCGGAAGCAGAAGCGAGGAGGCCGTATGTGTTCAATATTGGGGTTTTATTGAAATTAAATGCTAAACTTGGGAAACACACGGATAGTCGGGTAAACAGTTCTTGGGTTGAAAAAGGCTTCAAAAGGGGAGAGAAGGTAGAATGGATTCGGATTTCCTAGGAATGGAACAGCTCAATGCTTTTCTTCCCTACAGATTTCTGCAGCTCTGTGGTGGTCAAGAAACCTATTACGGGTTTCTTCAGGTCCGCTGTGGTCAAGAAACCTATTACGGGTTTCTACAGCTCTGTGGTGTCCCAGACACATATTACGGGTTTCTGCAGGGCTGCTAGGGTCCCGGTAAAAACTCCAAAAGAAAAGACAAACGAAAGGTAGCGGGTCAATAGAGGGTTCTTTGTGTATGTGGGTACCGTCACCAAAACCCCACGTGTAAAAAGAAAGAGGGATAATTTGTGGATGGCGGTGCCTAGGAAAATCAAGCCGGGAAGTCAGGTAAGGGAAGTGCAGGGGAAAGGCAAAACAGACTAAAGGCTCGAGTTGTATAACACCTGGGGCACAATAGGGTAACTGAGCTTTTAATCTAGGTCTCTTAGGGTGCCGTTTCGCTCTGCCTAACCACCCGTGCCCCTGTCCCGTTCATGTACCGCTGCGAGCCAAAACTCTCCTGAGTTGTGGCGGCTCGTACGTCCTCCGGGACTCACCACTCCTCACTTCACGTCTCAAAAGCTTCTTCTTCGGTTTCCCCTTCTCTGGGGTTGGCAATACTCCTGGACTGTGTCTCCGTCTCTCCGTCGTCGGGTCCTGGATTCTCCTCAGTTGATGCCCCTTCCGTGCTGTTTCCTCCCTTTTTCTGCCGGTCTTGACCTTCTGCTGGTGCTCCTGATTGGATCATGTGTCTTCCTGTCCCGCCTTCCAGATGGACAACTACATCCGGGTTACTTCCGGCGTTCTGCGGGAGGAGGGGAGAGGCTTCCATTAGCTGCGTCATTCCGGGGATATCTTCATCTTTCATATGGTAAGGGCTCCATAGCGTATGTGGAGGGGTTCTCCTGTCATTAACAGGGCTGGCCCTGGGGACTCCCTCACAGTGCCATCCTGGTAGCGCTGGTTGATGATGGACAGTCGGTAGAAGTGGAATCATGCACACTGCCTGGGTAGTTGGTGACGACGTTGGTGGCGATTCCCCAGTGGACAACTATTGCCTGCACATTGATGGAATGTGTGTTTTTTCTGTTGAGGTAATTGTGTGCAGTGTCACTAGGGGGCATAAGTAGGACATGTGTGCTGTTGATTGCCCCAACACATGCGGGAAACCAGCTCTGGCGTAGAAGCTTTGCTTGGTCTCCAGCTGTTCCTGCTCATTGTGGAGGACGTATAGGTACTGGGATACCAGGCTGATGATGGCATCAATGACAGGTGTGAGTGACTTGGATAGGGCTGGCTGTGAGACTCATCCAACTCTGGCGGTTGTTGGTTGGGCGGTACCAGAGGCCAACAGGTGCAGCACATGCAGCAGCTTTGTCTGAGGTGGGATGTTGGTTGTCTGCTTTGTTGGTGCTGTCAGCCTGTGGGCAATGATGGCCAGGATACGGAGGATGGTTGTCCTTTTGAGCCAGTAGTGGGCAATGACATTGTCTGGTGTTAGGTCTGTGAGGCTGGTGCGTTTCCTGAGGGTCTGCTGTCTTTGTCTATGCTGCCTCTGTGGTTGTCCGGGGGGTCCAGGGGGGCAATCCTGGGGGTGGAGGCGGTGGGTGTTCTGGCCCTGTTGGGGCTCCGAGCTGCATGATCAGTGGCTCCATGGCACCTGTTGGTCTTCAGGTGTGGCTGTGGGCTGGGCTTCCATGTCTGATGGCGGTTGTCATCCGACTTTGCACCAGGTAAGAGCAGGTGTTAATTTCTGCTGCTAACACGCCTTATCACATGTTTTGTGATCTTATCCCTGATCTGGCTTTTTGTTGAGAATGTTGAGGTGTGGTGTTGTCGCAGCTTTTTGCTCGGGAACGCCTACTCTGCATCTCATTAGCAATAGTTGCCGGGTCATCTGTGGCGATGTTTTTTGAGGATGCCATCACCGGAACACTGGTGGTATCGGCCGTTAGCACCAGCGTGTGTATGGGGCGATTAATTTTCTCGTGACTTTGGCTGAGATAAAGTGCCGATAACATGGCAATAGGTCCTTGAGAATATGCCCCTGAGTGTGTTGTTGGTCCCGTTAGGAGGTATCTACGGAGTTTGGGGTAAAGCACTCTGTTAAAGTTCCCACTGGGATGTATTCATCTATCTATTCTATACCCAGGTTCATCTCTGAGACGGTAAGTGCAGTGGTTTACAGCTGCTAGATGGGCTACCCAGTAGTACTTTCTAATATGTGGTAGCCTGATCCCTCAGTTATACCACCCAAGTGTGAGTTTGTGTAGAGCAATGCGAGGTCTACCATCCCACAGCAGCTCCCTCTGGATGCTCTCGATTTCTTTAAAGTATTTAGCTGGAACTAGGTCCGGGGTGTTCTGGAGGACATAGAGGAAGTGTGGCAAGGCCATCATTTAAAGAGCGCTGCTCTTCCCAGAAGTTATAACGGCAGCGCTCTCCAAATCGCGGCATCACTCTTCAATCGTTGGAGTGGGGGGAGAAGATTGTATTCGTATCGAAGTTTAGAGTCAATGGTGATAAAAATTTCCAGATATTTAAAACCCTCTTGGGCTGTTTGGATGGTGCAATTTCGAGGTGGAGTGGGTGGGTCCCTGTGCAGAACGTACAGCTGAGACTTGCTCCAATTGATTTATACCCAGAATGTTTCCCAAAACTAGTAAAAAATGTTGAGAGTGACATGCAATGAAGTTTTAAGGGAGGCTAGTTATAGGAGAATGTCGTCAGCATATAGGGAGATACGGTCCTCCCACCCCTCCATCCACCTAAGCCTCTGATCGCTTTACAGCTATCAGATAGTGATTGATGCATTGGAGTTATGGCTGTTTTTAAAAAAAGTATTTTGAGAGTAAGGAAATGCAACACATTTTAACGACGTCTTAAAGTAGATTAGAATGTAGTAGATTCTGTAGGATTGTTTTATTTACAAAATGTATCCCTCATAATAACTTGCTTGGATTAAGTCCACTTGTAAAAAATGAATTTTTGAATTGTGTAAATTTGTATTTAGAAAAATTTTGAAATGTTTTTTATCTGTTTGTTTTTGTGATTTTATATGACTAAAATCGAATAAAGCTCTTTTTGATTTGATTTGATTTGACAGTATTATTATTACTATGTTTAAAGAAATTGCTGTTATTTACACTTTAGAGAATTATACTTTCCTAACTAAAATAGCTATGATGGGGGAACCTGGAGATTAACGAAAGCAAGCTAAAAGAGGAAGTAAAAAAAATCAAGGACTCCAGGAAGGAGGCCAGAGAGAGAATGGTAAAGGCTCTGTCATAAACCTTTGAATAATTGTCCTTAATATTTAATTCTTTGAAGAGGGTGCAGTAAAAAGATCACTGAGGATGATGGGATGATGGGTTGCATTCTCTTAAGTGTCCTACGTGGCAGTGTAGTTTAGTGTTTATATGTACAACATGCAAGTACACGTTATTCAGCATGTATTATTGTGTACCTATCCGAATGTGTTCTTTATGGTTTTATTAAACACTTCCCTGTTGGTAGACAATCACATAGTATGACTTTGGGAAGTCTTTGTTTGTTACACACCTTGGGCAGCAGTGTTTTTTTGCCGTTTGGGAGCACTTCCCTTTACATCGCTACTAGCGCCTTGACTTCACGTTGGTTGCTGGTCCCCCCCGCCACCGCGAAAGGAACACCACGTGGCTGCCGAGCAGGAGGACTACAGCCCCCAGAATCCTGTGCTCCTCCACTCCGACCTCCTCCGCCCACTTCCGCGCCCGGAAGGCGCACAAAAGACCGGCGCTCCATCTGGGGAGCGGGAGACTTTGTTTGTTACACACCTTGGGCAGCAGTGTTTTTTGCAGTTTGGGAGCACTTCCCTTTACATCGCTACTACGGCCTTGACTTCACATGGGTTGCTGGTCCCCCCCGCCGCCGCGAAAGGAACACCACGCGGCTGCCGAGCGGGGGGTTTACAGCCCCCAGAATCCTGTGCTCCTCCACTCCGACCTCCTCCGCCCACTTCCAAGCCCGGAAAGCGCACAAAAGACCGGCGCTCCATCTGGGGAGCGGGAGACTTTGTTTGTTACACACCTTGGGCAGCAGTGTTTTTTGCCGTTTGGGAGCACTTCCCTTTACATCGCTACTAGCGCCTTGACTTCACGTGGGTTGCTGGTCCCCCCCTGCCGCCGCAAAAGGAACACCACGCGGCTGCCGAGCAGGGGGACTACAGCCCCCAGAAACCTGTGCTCCTCCACTCCGACCTCCTCCGCCCACTTCCGTGCCCGGAAGGCGCACAAAAGACCGGCGCTCCATCTGGGGAGCGGGAGACTTTGTTTGTTACACACCTTGGGCAGCAGTGTTTTTTTGCCGTTTGGGAGCACTTCCCTTTATATCGCTACTAGCGCCTTGACTTCACATGGGTTGCTGGTCCCCCCCGCCGCCGCGAAAGGAACACCACGCGGCTGCCGAGCGGGGGGACTACAGCCCCCAGAATCCTGTGCTCCTCCACTACGACCTCCTCCGCCCACTTCCGCGCCCGGAAGGTGCACAAAAGACCGGCACTCCTTCTGCTTCGCGGGACGCCGGGCTAAGCCCAGGCAAAGGGCGGGCCGTCTGTGGCCGTCCGGGGCTGGACTAGGCTGGGGTGGGCAACTTCCCTTTTCTTCGCTCTGTTTTTCCTCACATCCTTGCATTCTTCAGTAAGTATATGTACCCGTTTGTGTGTTGTATGCCAAGAAAGTTGGACATTTGTTAAACTGTGGCATATATCTAGCAGTAGTTAAACCATTCAATATGGACACTTGGCTAAAAACTGGAAGGATAGCCATGACAGGAGGGTCGGTGAGTGGGACACTTGATCATATCATCAACAGGGCCGCCTCTGTTTTAGAACGAGAAATCGCATTCACCGAGCGGCGCTTGTCCTCTGAATTGTTAAAGAAACATTCTTCATTGGGCCATATTCAGCTAGTAACTACTCCACCGAATTACGCCACTGGGATAGACTGTATAAGTGATATTGGTATACCCCACAGTTACAAGATCTTACAGAGTCACAAGCTCAAAGCAGGGATATGCACCACACAAATATCACCATGGGATCTCAAACTGATACCACTACAGAGGAGCAAATATTGGTGACACCTAGCAAGCCCCTTAAAAAGATGCCCATGGTAAAAACATCTGCCCCGGCCCCTCCAACTAAAAGGAAACGTGGCAGGAATAAGCAAAAAGGCACCTGATCAAAAACTCCTAAATTAACCAGAAGCCCTGTTGAAAATAATGGCCTCATAAGTAGGACAATTGATAAAGACCACTCATCTGCACATTCGCATCAAGATCTTATGTCCAATATAGAGAAACTGGTCAAATCCTTGTTGCTACCGTTGGTAGAGAGAGTCAGAAGAATGGCGGAGCAACTGGGGTCCATTCGAAAAATTGGTATTACCAACACAAATTTAATTAAGGAATTATCAGTAAAGAGGCCTGATATCACTTTACCTGTTCCAGTAATGGTACCAAAGCCAATTAATCCTACAAACAACGCAGAATCACTGCCCTCCGCGCATGGTAGCCTCCCGGTAAAAGAAGTTATGAAGGCAGTACTTGAACCATTAAAGCACAGGGAAGGGAGAGATAAAGTACAAGGTAATAACACTCACAGACATGAACAAGGACGGGAAACAGGGAGATCATATCAGGATTTAAACTTAAAAGGACAAGTACATTGCATAGACTTACCACCGGAGTCAGTGCCATATGTTATTGCCCTGACGGGGGTTCCAGAGCTAACAGAGGGGAAATTTGAAGCTAACCAGAACCTTAAGAACAAGGTCTTGCATTGGTTACGAGTAAATAGGCCATTACCTCGTAACATAAATGGTGAAATTCTACATGTTAGACGGTGTGGCTGGGTGGGCCCTAGACAAAAGGACCTACACAGGGACATTATTATTATACATTTCAAGGACTATAGGGTGACAAATTATATAAGAGACTAGTACCCAGAGGGTTATGAGGGTGGAATATCTACCAGAGACCTTAGTTACTTCTACCCAAGGTCCTTGGTAGAAAAACCCCTGAGACCAAGATATCAGAATGCCAGGACTGTGGTGGCTCCCAGGTTAAATATTGCCACCCAAAATCGCTTTGCTCCTCTTTCTGGATTGGAGGGGGTCGATTGACTCGCTAAACCGACTGAAGAGCAAGCAAAGGAGTACGACACACCTGTAAGCATGCCCAATGATATAATAGACAGGGGAGAAGGTCATCCTGAGAATAAACCTAGGAGGGGTCAGCATGATCTCATCTGTGGGGAGCACCAGAAGGGCCAGTTGATCATTTCCTGGAATATAGCAGGACTTAAAGATAAGGTGGATCGCCCAGACTGGTCCGAGATTATTATTAAACACAATATCTTGTGTTTCCAGGAAACCTGGACTGCTCATGACATGCATATGCTGGGATATTAAACCTATAATACTCCTGCTAATATCAGCACCCATGGCAGAAATAAAGGTGGTTTATGCACCTATATTTCTAATGCATCAGGGATTAAAATGAATAAGTTTATTTCGGCAGAGTGTTACCAAATTTTGATGGTGAGTTGGATGGGTATAAAAACATGGCCATTGTAAATTTCATAATAATGCCCATGCGCCGCAATGGGAAGAGATAATATCAAGTCTCAGAAGACGATTATGGGAATTAGAAAAATATGGAGAGGGGGACTTGACCCTCCTATGGGTTGGAGATTTCAATTGTTGTCTCTGTACCAGCTATGTCACAGGCACTTCCCATCTGGCCGAGGACAGGGGAGACATACCAACCCATTTTAGTCACTCTAGGTTGGGGGACTTACTGAATTCCCTGATACATGAGTTTGATTTGGGCTATATTAATGAAAATTGCTCGCCACCGGCGCTTTTTAAACCAACATTTAATGGGAGAGGGGTGAACTCTATAATTGATTTCACCTTCTTATCCTCTAGACATCGGTCCTTAGTGTTGTCGTGGGAAACACTAGATGCTGCCCACAGCGATCACTACCCCATCTCTTTCTGTTTGGAAAAAAGGGGATATGAACCAACTATGGAGGTAATTTATAAAACCACAATAAACCTGGCTAGTACTAATGGCTATCGTATAAATTGGGTGAAAGTAGACCCAAAAACCTTTATGCATAAACTGATTACTAAAGCCTACGACCAGTTAAATATCTGCCTTGCACTAACTGTAAGCAATAAACAAGTCCTCGATGCCTTCGGGGACAAAACATCTGAAATTAAAAAAATGCTGACTAGAGATTTTAAAACTCATACTCAAAAAGCAAGGAGTTGGTTTGACAAAAATTGTACAAAGGCACATCAGAATTTGAAAAGGGCTCTACACGAAATCCCCAGAAATATGTCATTGATAAGACAAACCCGGAAACTGTATAGGGCTACAATAGCCAGAAGGAAAAAAGAGTTAAAAAGTGAAATTTGGCAGAACCTTCATGATGCCTGTCTAAAAAAAAGATAATATATCCTTCTGGAGAGCTGTAAACACCCCTTTTCTATCAGATTGAGATTTTGACATCGTCGATATAGCTATACCAGGGGATACTTGGGTTATACATTTCACCAATTTATATAAAATTACCACCGCTCCTGAGATTGACAATGTTTTGGATAACCAGGAGTGTTTAAAGCCAAAATATGGAGAGGGGGACTTGACCCTCCTATGGGTTGGAGATTTCAATTGTTGTCTCTGTACCAGCTATGTCACAGGCACTTCCCATCTGGCCGAGGACAGGGGAGACATACCAACCCATTTTAGTCACTCTAGGTTGGGGGACTTACTGAATTCCCTGATACATGAGTTTGATTTGGGCTATATTAATGAAAATTGCTCGCCACCGGCGCTTTTTAAACCAACATTTAATGGGAGAGGGGTGAACTCTATAATTGATTTCACCTTCTTATCCTCTAGACATCGGTCCTTAGTGTTGTCGTGGGAAACACTAGATGCTGCCCACAGCGATCACTACCCCATCTCTTTCTGTTTGGAAAAAAGGGGATATGAACCAACTATGGAGGTAATTTATAAAACCACAATAAACCTGGCTAGTACTAATGGCTATCGTATAAATTGGGTGAAAGTAGACCCAAAAACCTTTATGCATAAACTGATTACTAAAGCCTACGACCAGTTAAATATCTGCCTTGCACTAACTGTAAGCAATAAACAAGTCCTCGATGCCTTCGGGGACAAAACATCTGAAATTAAAAAAATGCTGACTAGAGATTTTAAAACTCATACTCAAAAAGCAAGGAGTTGGTTTGACAAAAATTGTACAAAGGCACATCAGAATTTGAAAAGGGCTCTACACGAAATCCCCAGAAATATGTCATTGATAAGACAAACCCGGAAACTGTATAGGGCTACAATAGCCAGAAGGAAAAAAGAGTTAAAAAGTGAAATTTGGCAGAACCTTCATGATGCCTGTCTAAAAAAAAGATAATATATCCTTCTGGAGAGCTGTAAACACCCCTTTTCTATCAGATTGAGATTTTGACATCGTCGATATAGCTATACCAGGGGATACTTGGGTTATACATTTCACCAATTTATATAAAATTACCACCGCTCCTGAGATTGACAATGTTTTGGATAACCAGGAGTGTTTAAAGCCATTCCCGCTAGGAGTTGTTTTCGAGCATGCGGAGGTCGTTAAAGCAATTCAAGATAGTGCCTCGGGTAAAGCACCGGGCCCAGACGGCGTCCCGATCGACCTGTATTAAGCTGAATTATCCTTATGGTCGCCCCTATTAACTAATGTTTTAAATTGTGCAAATGCCTCTGCCTTTATTTCTACTTGGCCAGAGGTGGTGGTTGTACCTATTTTTAAAAAGCGGGACAGGAATAATCCTGTCTGCTATCGACCTATATCGCTTTTGGACGACCTAATGAAGGTAGCGGGCAGAATTGTTCTTAATAGACTACAGGTCTGGGTAGAGGATAAAAACATTATTTCTAATCTCCAATACGGATTTCGCAGCGGAAAGGGCACAATAGAACAGGGCCTAAACTTGGCGTTGTTGACCGCCAAGTATACTCAAGCCAAACAGGAAAAACTTTTTATTACATTCGTGGACCTAAGTTCCGCGTTCGACTGTGTAGACCATTCTATGCTATGGAAGACGCTTGGAGACATGGGTGTAGACCACCAGCTCCTTTCATTTATTAGAGAACTATACAGGGAAACGGGGGCCAGGGTACGCTACGGGAGAGCGGGGGCTTGTTCTGACAAATTCAATATTAAAAGAGGTGTCCGACAAGGGTGCATTTTAGCGCCCTTTCTTTTCACCCTATACATCAACAGCGTTGGACAACATCTTAGAGACTTCCTGTTTGATTACCCCGCTGTCGGCGACCACCCATCCCCATCCTTTAGTATGCTGATGACGCAGCAATAATGTCTCGTACCGTCATCGGCCTACAATGGGCTGTAGCTGAATTTTCGGAATATATGAAGACCCGTGGCCTACTGATTAATGTCTCTAAAACATATTCCATGACATGTAGTAATACAAAAAAACACAGTAAGGCAATCCATCTGGGGAGAGATAAGGTCAAAAACACGGACAGTTTCTGTTATCTAGGAGTCGTTTTTGACAGCAGGGGGGGTTGGAAAGAGGCAGTCTTCGCCAGAAAACTGGCTATTAGCAGGGCGAATGGTGCCTTGATAAACTTTTCTAGGAAACTGGGTGGGTGCCCAGCAAAGGAACTAACCCAAATTTATAAGGCAAAATGTATCCCTACCGGTACCTATGGTGCTGGGCTCTGGGGGTTTGTTAGTGTTGATCATATTCAATGAGCTGAAAATGATCTGCTTCGTTATTTACTGGCTGAACCCAAATCTATGTCTACTTCCTTAATTCACAGTGAACTGGGGATATCGTTTGTAGAGGATACGATTAAATCATCCCCACTGCTTTTATGGCATAAAATTTGGGTAACCCCAGAAACGTCTCTAAACAGAGATATCGTTTTAGATTGTTTAGCGTTGGATGGAGCAGCAAATATTAAGTGGTTAAAATTCCTTAAAACTATGGCCTCGGACATAGGGCATAAAGAATATTTCGATCACCCTACATGTTTAGAAACGGTCCCAAAACGCACACTTAAAAAATTAATTTTCGAGTATTTAAACCATAAAAGGTGGCTGGTAGAAAAGGATAAACATACATGCTTGGAATATCAGAAAATAAATCCACACGTAGGTATGCAATCATACCTCTCATTGGAAACAAGCCCCTATGCGAGAATGTTATTAACCAGGTTCCGGGCAGATACCTTTTTCCGTTTGATAACTCTTCCAAATTGTAATGATTGGTCAAAATCGTTAGGTAAATGCCCTTGTGATGAAACATCCGTCCAATCTAATATTCATTCCATCTTGTTCTGTAAACATTACGTGACCCCCAGGAAGAGGTTTTTGAAGCCGGTTCTTATAAAATGGGGAATAAGGAGTTCCAGAGCAGCTTATTTTAAACTGAAGCAGCTAGAAACAGCATTTGTGGTAAAAGCGGTCTCCTCTTATCTGAGAACTTTAATTGCCCTGAGAAATACCATAGGACTGGGATTATGTAGGCCACAATGTATGTAATTTGTCGCTTCTTATTTTTAATCGGGTAATATTTACTTTTAAAATATACGAAATTAATTTGACTGTTCCATAGTGTTCAATCTTAGCAATTGAAAAATGTATGGTGATAGTTATGTGTAGTTTTTGGTACTATCCCATCTGACTTTTATTAACTAATATGAAAGTATCGATTGTTGCTGAAATATGATCATTTTTATTGTATAAATATGTGGCGAACATTTTCTTTTTAACTTTTTAAATTGTCTATTTAATGTATTGTGATAGTTGTGCTTTTATGATTTTGCAACAAAAGTCGAATAAAGCTCATTTTGAATTTGAATTTGAATTAAGTATGCCTTTGTAGATATGTTTACCTATATATGAAATGTGCTGGTTTACCTTATAGAACATAGCTTTCAAATATACATTGAACTTTATTTTCATGATTCCTGTAGGGATACGATAATACCTATACCTACCTATTTTACACATGGGTAATACAGGCTTCAAAGAGCTGATTAATATATTTTCCCCTGTATTCTAAAGGTTCTTTTTGAAAAATATTAAATGATCTTTTTTTCATGCAGAGTTGTGGGTGGTAAATGGCTACTACAAATCCCAGGCACTCTATTTTACTTATTCCTCTTGGGATAATGGGCATATTGGTTTTGCATGGGGGTTAAATTGCTTTTATATATACCTGCCACTATATTTTAGTAATTGCTGAAGGAAAAAGGGGACACCTGTGTTCTACAGAGGGGATTATGTTCATTAAATTGCAATTCATAATCATTGGGAATGTATTACTACTCTTACAGGAAGGAAATGGGAATAGGTATTTTCTACAAGAGTGGTGACGGGTGTTAAATGACTGTTACAAATACCTGCCACTGTATTATCATTATTCCTGTAAAGAAATGGTAATAGTTAATTTACTCATTGGCGATTATGGGCTTTAGCGGATTTCTGAATAATCTTTCCCCTATATTGCAATGATTCCTGATAGTTGAATGAAAATAGATAATGTTTACATGGAGGATTGCAGGGTGCAATTGGCTACATAATTGCAATTGGCCAAGCAATATTAGATATTTCTGTTGGGATAGTGGACTTAGCGATTTTCTACATGGATGATAATGATTGTTATATGGCTGTTACATATCCTAAGAATTATATTTTATGTATTCCTCTTGGGATAATGGCCATAGTGATTCTTTACTTGGGGGTTGATAGGAGTTAAATGGCTGTTACATATATCTGCCACAGTAGTGTAGTGATTTGTGTTGAGGAAATGGGAATTTGTTTTACATGGAATTGTGGGGGTTACATATACCTGGTACTGTAATTCAGTAAATGTAGAAGAAAAATGGGCATAGTTCTGTTCTGCATGGAGGATTATGGGTGTTACATGGACATTGCATATATTTGGGATTGTGTGAGGACTATTCCAGGTAAGAAGTGGGGATGGTGATATCCTACATGATGGTTAAATGGATACTAATGTACGTGCCACAGTATTCAAGCTGCAGGCCAATCTTAGAACGAGTACTCAACTAAAGGGACCAAGATCCTGTTCTCTGTCTGGCCCATGATGTCAAAGACCTAAACTATGAAGGTGCTAACATTTCCATCTATCCTAACTTCACAATAGCTGTCCAGGAGGCATGACAAGCCTTCTTCGAGAATAAAAAGCCCCTCCAATAGATGGTCATGGACTATGCCATGCTTTATAATGCAAAATTGTGTATCATACACAATAGGAAATCCATGTTATTCAGCGATCCCAAGGCAACACTTCAATTGCTTTTTAAATTTGTGTCAACAGGCGAACCCTCAGTTGAAGGGGGACCTTCCTCTGTAGAAGTCTCCATTCTTATACATATACCATTAAAGCTGAAAGCAAAAGACCTAGCAAGTGAACTGGGGCTATACATCTTTTTGCAGGCAATGGCCACAAACAAAAAGCAGGGCAGGAAATATGCTGCTTTGATCATTGGAAGCATCTATATAAATCCAAAACTGTCCAAGAAAAAGTCAGGCATTGGGGAAATCTCAAGGATAAACAGAACCCTACAGCAAAACTATGCAGCAGATACATGGGTGATAGTGGGAGACTTCAACATGTTTCTATTGGGAACTGTAGGAAAGAAGTATCTGCTTCTTATGGTTACCCCCACTTTTTGCAGATGTCACACTGTTTTTGGCATAGTCTGACTGAGACCTGATATCCAGGACCCCAGTCTATCTGCTTTCTCCTGTAAATTGATATGCATGTACTTTAGGTACACTCCAGGTTGGTTTCTGGGGTACACTTATCAGTCCCTGGTATATGGTACACCATAATGTACCCAGGGCATAGGTACACCAGAGGCCTCCCATAGGCAGAAGCATGTATTATGCCACCCCTGAGAGGCCATCCAAATTGACACGACCAGCATGCTACAGCAGACTGTGTAAGCTGGTGCTTGCATCACTTACTTAAGATTTAGGTTGACTATATCTATTTAAATCACTACACTTAAATACCTATCAGTCACCCCTATGGCAGGCCTTAACAATTCAGTAGGCAGGGTGCTGAGTTTTACATGAGAGGGTGCCCCTGCATGAGTAGAGCCCCTCAGCAGCCTTCGGAGACCATTCTCCGGGGTTGTCTGTGATGCAGCCGGACATATATGTGTAAGTGCATTATAACCTCGCCGTAAATGCTAACTTTACAACGGCTGCTTAGAAACATGTTATGTTTGGTGTCAAACACCTTGGAATCATACTTCCACACCAGTAACTGGCGTGGAAGGTATGATTCCACCCTTCTGAAGGGACATATGTGGGTCACCGGTATACCCGGTTCCAGCTTTCTTGACCTGGGCAGCACAAAATGGATGCTTCCAGCCACAGACACGATTCTGCTCTCCAGCTGCTGAGCAAAGCTCATGCAGAGGAAGGCATGACAATAGGGATCCTATCACAGGGAGGTGCAGCCACATCCCAGACAGGATTTAGTGTATTGGGGCTGGGTGGGTGCACTCTTAGAGTGCCAGAAACTGGGGGCACATTTGGTGTCCCTGTGCATAGTCCAGCTCAAACCAGTTCTAGGAGATATTTGCTTCTGCTCTGGTGCAAAAGTGGACAAAGGACATGGGTGTAGCCATCCCTCTGTCCTGCCCCTCCCCTTGGAGGGTCCACAGAATCTTTCCAACCCCTTCCAATGTGTATAAAGTGGGTTACCTGACTACAGGACTTTAGATTTTACCTGGACAAGATTCTGCTAAGAAGAAACCAAGTAATTCTACTCCCTGCATGACACTGGGTGACTGAAGAACCTCCCTTGGAGTAACAGATTTACTCTCCTGCAAAAGCAGGCACCTAAACTCATCTCACTGGTTTGCTTCTCCCAAGTTCCTGGGGACTCCGAAGATTTCAGCAACATAGGAGGTGGGTTCCTGAAAGTCGGTGAGGTCGATCTGCCCTCTCAGCGATTCTGAGACCAGTATCCCTTGTGGGGACCGTGCAACCTGAACCCCTGTGCACCTCGTACTTTTGCAAGTTCATGTGCTTAGTGACAATTCCTGAGCTTGTACTTTGGACTCCTTGTAGTCTCGACCCTGAGCAGAATTTGCACTGAATATTTCCGGCCTCCACTCTCCGAGTGTCTTGTGGGCTGGTGCTTCGCAGACTTGCTTGAGGTCTGGTCTGGTGGTCTGTGTGTCCTGGTGAGGGTCACCTTGCTAATTATTGGGCTTATCTGGTTGCTCCAGATGGGCCCTGACTCTCCATAGCTTGAAGGGTTCCCTGGAACTTGCTTGTCCACACCATAACCTGTTTCCTCTGTCCGCATGGGTTGCAGTAGCCAAGGCTTGTTGGTGCTCCAGCCGGACATCTACTCCTCAGCTCTCGACATCCTTTGTAGGACAGCTCACCTCCGGACTTTGACCATCCTCGACATCTCCTGGTCCCCGTGGCTGTAGAGTCAAGCAACCCTTCTTTGCACCTGAAGCACCAGACAACAGTGGGAATTCGACTACCGAGCCCCTGGTCACCAGAAGTGACCCAGATTCTGTCCCCTTTGCTTTCAGGTTCCTCTCCTCCTAAATCTAGGCTTGGATTCCACCAGACCCTCTTCACCTTCCTGGCAGCAGTACTTCTTTGCAGCTCTTCTTTGAAAACGACGAAGGTTTCTGACGCCACTTGACACCTATGCACTCGGCTCCTCTGGGATAGGTAACATGGGTACCTCGGTACTCACTGGTGGGTTGGCCTTAGAACCTCCTATGTTCCAAAGGTTTGCTCGAAGTCCTCTTAGAAGTGTCCTTAAACTTAAAATTTCCAACCATGACTCCCCCATAGCGTTGTACGGAGCACACGTCTGTGTTTTCTCACTGCACCCATCCTCTGTGGGCTCCCTGTGTCACTCCTCTGAGTGGTTCCTTGGGTCCCATCGATTCTACGTGCTTTAGGCCCTGTGTCTAGGCAAGTTGTTGTTGTTATACCATTTTATTAGTATTTTGTTCAGTCTCCCCCTGGAACCCTATGTGTATTGTGCTATTTACGAATGTTCTATTCATTAAGTATTGTGTGCTTTATGCCCTAGTCTCACATGGAGACTAGTAGGGAGTGTTATGTTAATAAATACATGTTTTTATATAAGCACTGTGTGGTATTCCTTTCATTTAGTCATTTAGGAGGTTATATTCTGGTAAAAAACAATCTGCTTTACATTCCTTCAAGATTAATCCTGAAAGCTGCTCTCCATAACAACCACTAGGATAGCTTTCAAAAAAGTTATCTTTGACCTCATACATCATAAGGGTCGGTGGCCTGGTACAAGGTGCCCACTTTAACTAGTGGACAGCATATACCAATCGACCTTCTCACAGGAACTGTTGATCTTCCCACATGGCAATAAGAAGAAGATTCGGCTTGGCAGATCCAAGAAATTATTTTAGGGAAAACAAAGTAAGATAAGGTTGGAGACAAACTTGCCACCACCCGTAATTCATTAGGCCTCAACTTTCATCCTGCACACACATAACGAGCTCAAGTTCGCCGTTATTTGATTATATCTGGGTATCCATCCAAACATTTCCACAGATTAGCAATTTTCAAGTTTAGCATAGCCTAACCAGTGACCACATAAGGCTAGTTTGCACTCTCGCTAGGGAAAGTAACAGACTCCAACAGATCCGAACAATAGGCTCTTGTGGGTTGGGAAGAGTAAAATGGCCAACAACTCAGTGGGACAGAAAAAAGGAGGCCTGATAGAATTTCTAACAAAAGGAGCAATGGAGCAGCTGCTCCTACCCTTGGATTGGGCTGAGTTCCTGGAGAAGCTTCTTAACTTATTTCCCAACAAGGAAAGTGACAAACAAGCAGCTCCCCCCCCCTCACTGAGGGACCTTAAACCTAAAATAAAGAAGCTCCTGAGAACAACATGCAAGAATAGGAGGAAGCACTATGGATGGAACTACATGAAGACAAAAAACTAAAAACTCAGCAACATTCTGGACACTAGTACAGAAAAAAACCAAGCAAAAATCATTCAAAGGTTTCCACCTCAGTTTCCGTCCGCAAGTAGACAGAATGCAGCTTGAACGCATGCCACTCCATGGAAGAGGGACCTAGTATGGCCCATTTATTGAACGATAAACTGGAACCCCCCGCACGAAAATCAAAATCAAGCAATGGAAAAAATGATGTTTGAAAAAGAAAAAATCGCACAAATATTGGTGTAATTTCGATCAGTGGGAGCACCAGAACCAAATGGTCTACCAACTCGAATATTTAAATCAGCGCCTGTGGAATGGGCCACTTTGCTAAGTCCACTTTTCAAACATTGCATAGCAAGAAAGTGCCAGACAGTTGAAGAGGCACCATACTATTACCAATTTATTAAAAGGGCACAAATTATCAACCAGACAGTTGACCTTTTAGACATTGAGGGAAAATGCTTTGCAAAAACTGTGAACAATGAGCTAGAGGAATGGGCAAACCAGAAGTCCTTAACCTCTTTAACTCAGTCCGGTTGAGGCACGGTCATGGAACTGAGGACAACTTAATTATCCTCTCCTTTCTAATTCAAGCCACCAACATTAAAGATGCACCAACGCTGTATGTAGCTTCAATTGATTTTACAACAGCATTCGACAAAGAGGACAGATTGCGGCTTTGACAGAAGCTGTCCAACTGGGGCATCTCAGGAAACCTAGTCAGAGCCATCAGGAGCCTCTAAACAAGAGCCTGGGTGCAAGTGAAAACATCAGCAAGTAGAGATAAGACACACAAGATATATACCACTACTTGGGTAAAACAAGGATGTATTCTAGCCCCCTTTTGTTTAATCTCTATGTGGCAGACATAAATGACGCATTAGAATCAGCTCAATCTTTCCCTCCCAGATTAGGGGGCACACATATTCATTGCCTCATATATGCAGATGATACATCAATATTCAGCCACACTGCAGTGGGGATTCAATGATCACTAGAGGCTCTTGTACAGTCCTGCAAGGATAACAAATTAGCAGTAAACAACGCTAAAACAAAAAATATGGTTTGTGGTGCCGGGAGTAACAACACTTCAAATAGATCGAAGTTTAAATTTACAGAGAATGATGTAGCCCCGAAGGTAGTTTCAGGTCTAAAGTATCTAGGCATTTTCTTTAATCAGTGAGGCTCACACACAACACAAGAAACTATCAAAGAAAATGCGCAGCCCGACCTCTCAGGCACCCATAAAGTAATTGAAGCTAATTTCATGTCAACTTTAACCAATGAGTGACTGACTTCTAAAGACCAAACTGACAAATGGATGGATGAAGTGCAAACGTGATGCTTCAGAAACCTGTTCCTTCTCTCCAATGTCACACCATCTTCCAAAATACAATTAGAATTTGGACTGAACAAAACAAGCAGTAATGATGAAAGCTCAATTCTTGAGATACTTATTGTGCTTACAAATCCCTCAACGAACTGATGAAACAAGGCCTTCAGGAAAAGAAACTTCAGCGTGATCCTTTCGTGACAACTGCATCTGAATGCTTGGGAGCCCAGAATATACTCATACAAAAGCTGTTGCAAACATTAATATCCAAGATCCTAATAAAAAATGCAAAATTAATATCGTGGGAGGAAAACCAACAAGAACTACTGTAAAAGGCACACACAGACATATGTAGGTAGGACCAGGAAAAAGCCCGATATTTATCCAACTACAGGAACCCGACTCCTAAAAAAAGACTCTCCTGAGGATGCGATGTGTTTCAATTCCAATAAAGGCATACAAATTTGAATGCTTAAAATGCACCGCCACGACAGCTGACTGTGCAACTTCAAGCAGGAATCACTGATGCATGTCTTCTGCCTTTGTCCTGCTTTAAAAAACTTAAGGTGCTATTGGCTAAAACCGATGTTCCAACATTTGAGTATCTCTCAATGCAGCCAGGCTGTCACTGCATGTTTGAGCAGCGATAACAAACAATTTTCCTACAGATGTATGAAATTTCTTAAGGAAGTATAGGAAGCTGGCTCTCAATATAATGCACTAAAATGAAGTACACTGTGAGGAGAGTCCAGTGAGACCTGAATTGGTATAAAAAGACAATCAATCAATCAGAGTACTTGTAAAGCGCGCTTCTTACTCAAGGCGCTATGGGGGGGGGGGGTGCTGCTACTGCTCGAAGAGCAAGGTCTTGAGGAGTCTTCTGAAGGCGAGTAGGCCCTGGGTCTGCCGTATGTGGGTAGGGAGGGTGTTCCAGGTCTTAGCGGCGAGGTAGGAGAAGGATCTGCCGCAGGAGGTCTTTTGTTGGATGCGGGGGACAGCGGCGAGGGAGAGGCTGGCGGAGCGGAGCTGGCGGGTGGGGGTGTAGATGCTGAGTTTGCTGTTCAGGTAGGCTGGTCCGGCGTTGTGGAGTGCTTTGTGTGCGTGGGTGAGGAGCTTGAAGGTGATCCTCTTGTCGACAGGGAGCCAGTGTAGGTCTCTAAGGTGGGAGGTGATGTGGCTGCGGCTGGGGATGTTGACGATCAGTCGGCCGGAGGCATTTTGGATGCGTTGTAGTCGTCGTAGGTGTTTGGCTGGGATTCCTGAGTAGAGTGCGTTGCCGTAGTCTTGTGCTGACGAGGGCCTGTGTCACCGTTCTTCTTGTTTCGGTCGGGATCCACTTGTAGATCCTGCGGAGCATGCGGAGGGTGTTGTAGTAGGAGAAGGAGACGGTGTTGACCTGCTTAGACATGGAGAGGGAGGAGTCAAAAGTAGATAACACTAATGTTCAAATTATGGTCCTGTGGCCGAGCAGTTAAAGCTTATCAGAGGGTGGTGATAATCATTTTTTGTACTCACAGAGTCCATGAATGAGACACCCACTCAACAATAAATCCAAGACCAATTTTTAAAAAATAACATTGATTTTTATCTAATTTTTCAGACCAAGAACTTAATTCTATAGGAAGTACTTTTTAGGATGTGAAATTTTCAAGTTCACCATATACATTTTTTAGCGCAATTAAGCACCACTGAAGCCAGTTGGATTTTGAGGTTCACCTTCAGGATTTGGGTGGGCAGCGATGCCAGGTCCAATTTTCCACCAGCAGATTCTCTGGAGTGTCCTAGATTCAGCCAGGAGCAGGGCGCTGCGGACAAGTCAACTCTGGGTGCTGAGGTCATTGGTAAATGGTGCACTACGAAGAAGGGGGCCATCTGAAAACACACTGCACAAGGAGACTTAAGGTAAGTACAAGGGGTCACACTCAAGGAAGCAGGTCAAAAGGCCCTCAAGACCATGTGAGCACTGCTGGTTCATCAGTACCCAGGCTTGGAGGGCTAGATGCAGAGCAGATAGGTCAGACGGGCAGCACAAATCCAGATGTCTTTGCGGTCAGGAACAGACAGCTTGGAGAGGCAATTCTGTGACAGCTGGGCCACTCACAAAGTGGTTCTGAATGTCCCATGATTTTTTTTTTTTTTTTTTTTTTTTACAATCAGATTGTATTGGTTTTCAAATACATCATCTACAGTCATAGGCATTGTGCATCTTCAGTCAGGTGCATAAAACTTCCTGCCAATATTTCCTGGTGCATTTATTCAAAACTTACCCCTCAACATAACTACCCTGTCGCAGCCTTGAATCCTTGAGATCGTATGTTGCTCGTTATGGTCCACCTCTCGATACCACCATGGTCTGATTTAGTACACAGACTTCATGGAGTGATCAAGTGATGGAAGGGAAGGATGGGCACAGCGGGGAGGGAGACCTGTTGAGAAAGAACAAAGCAGGTAACACAAAGTAATACACCCTACCAAGACTCTCTACTTTTGATATGGAACAACAATTCTGTCCATCTACCTATAAAGAAAAAATAATGTCTCTTTTTTCTCTATGTCAGCAATATGGTAGATATCAGGGAGCTGCTCATTTCTAAAGAAATGAAATAATCATTTATAACAGAATACCATTGGGGTGCTTCAGTGATTCACTCATCAAACTCTCTACACTTCTTACCCACAAACATGCAGCACAGAAGCGTTACAGGGGGTGCAGGGGCTGACGTAGGATGTATCCGGTCCCCCTGTAGCAAGACAATATAAAGAGGATCCCAACAGTGGCAGGTCAACAATTCTTTGAAATCATATGACAAAAGGATTGAGGGTACTGCATCAGTATCAAACTCCCATAAAGTATAATTAGGCAGGTATACCCCCTGGTAATCGATGTCTGATAATTCTCAGACCAAAAGGTACATGAACAATTCGTAAATTCAGTTTCACAAGAACGTGAGAATAAATCCAACACCCTATGCCTTTGTTGGCGGAACGAGGTCACAAAACATAAGGCTTTCAAAATAATCGTAATAACATCAGGAAATACTTGAGAATCTCCTTTGTTCCTGATTCATAGGAAATAATAAGTCGTGCTGGGAACTCCCCTAACCATTAATTCATTTCCGGGTGAGTTCACCCAAACAATGATGAAGAAAGGCAGCCGCCTTCCTTCTCTGTATTTCTTTCTCTAAAAAGATCAGCAACAATACTCACCTGCTCACTCTTCGGAGCAAAGGGAGCTACTTCCGCTTTCCCGCAAGAACCTGACGAGGTTCGCCAACGGGACAGTGGTAACTCAAAATAACACGAAGAAAACTTGCCACATCTGCTGAACAGGAAATGAATGAGCAAGAGTTTAACGGTGCATGTGCACCCTTACCAGGACCTGGACGGCACGTCTACCCAGCGGGAGGAGTAACCGGCACCCGTGATTCTCCTTGAAGCGACAAAATCGTTTCCTGGAAGAAGCGCGATGACGTCATCCACGTGCCTCTTCGCAGGGAACCTGGGAAATGTAGTGCTGTACACAGCAGGAGGCAATGTTAGTGTTTACCCTGATGGGGCCTGACAAATCCCCCCCCTTAAGTTGCACTTAGGTGGATACAATCTGCTCTTCAAATACTATTGGGTTCTTGAGTACAAGGTGCCGGTTCTGGCTTAATACAGCTCCTACCTCCCCTGTCCTCCGGTGTCCTTGTTCATCATTTCCTTCTAGACTCGCCAGTGGTGGTGGGGAGCCAAGTTCACTGCTTTCATGCCTCTCCGCTGCTAATCCACCTACTAAGTTTTCTCAGGCCCTTGCTCTGTCTATCTTCCCTATGCCTCGGCCAGGTTCCCTGAGGAGCAATCTGCCCTCCACCCCCACCCACTTCTCCAACTCCCTCCTCCAGGAGACAATTCTAGGCCCTCCCGGTGCCTTCCAGTTTCTGGGTATCTCCCTTTTAGCCAGGACAAAAGCTAAGTCCTGGAATCTCCCGGTTGTTTTGTTTTTGGCCGTGTGTGGGACGTATCCTAGTAAGAAATGCTCAGGGGTGCACGGAGTTCCTTGTCTATGAGATCCCCTATTACTTGTCTAACTTCTTCCCAGAAGGCTTGTAGCGTGGGGCAGCTCTGGAACATGTTGATGATATGTGCTTCTCTCTCTCCACACCTTGGGCACACTGCTGTGTCTATGTCGAAGTATCTTCTAATACGGGACGGGGTTAAATACGCTCTGTGCAATATGTAGAAATTAATCAATTTGAATCGCACATTCTTGGATACTTTCGGAGTCCGTTCTAGGATCCTGTCCCAGTACGCATCTGGATCTGTTTACCCAAATCCTCCTCCCACTGTAATCGCAAGAGCTTCAATGGCTTTTGCATGTCCTGTCTCATTGCCTTGTACAGACAGGAAACTGTCTTGATTCTACCCGCCGAGAGTACTACATATCTATATCCCAGCAGTGCCCATTGCTCCATATCCCCCCCAATGTTGTCTAATCCTCCTGGTGAGGGCCCGTGTCTGAGGAAGTGACCTCCCGGTAAGTCGCATGCCGCCTGCAGTTCTTCAAAGGGGATCAGCGTCGAGGCTAGGTATTAGTCACCCATTGACTTCAGTCCTTCCTCTGCCCAGTCCCCCAACCCTGCCCCATGAGCCCCCTGTGGTTACCATCGCAGCATAGTAATTGGAATGTCTGGAGAGTACGGAATCCTGACCCCCACCCATCTCAAGTACCTAGCTCAACATCACACTACCACACTGGTTTCCATGGTGTCAGAGGACCTGTTCTGTTGGGACCTTAGGAGTATCTGTGCGAGGGTTGTGGCATCCGGTGCAGCTGGGTACTGTTCCCCTTCTGGGTTGCGGCTTGCTGCCAGCCATTGAATAAGCCAGTTCAGCTGAGCAGCAATATAATAACCCTCAATATCTGGGACCACTAGCCCTTCTGCCGCTGTCGGGCACTGCAAGGAGGCCAGCACTACTCGTCTGCACCACGCTCCCTAGATAAATGACGTGAGCAGTGAGTCAAGATCTCTGAATATTGCCCTTGGGATCCATATTGGCAAGGCCTGAAGTAGTACAGGAGGCGCGGGAGTGCTGAATGTCCCATGATGGGTGCTTTCTTCCTGGGCAGTTGGTGTCTGGATTGGATTCATCTTGATGAATGCTTCAGAGGGTTGAGTACCCCAGTTATTGGTGCAGCATGGCTCCTGTAGGTCCTGGTGTCTCCAAACGCGGTGGGAAGACAGATCCGACCCTCCGAAACTGGTGTACCACTTTTGGTTTGAGTACTACATCGGAGTCGTTGAGGGGCAGAAAGTGGCTAAAACTGGATCCCGCAGTTTGGTGCCTGTGGGCTTTAGGGCAGTAGTACCTCTACTCCAAGGGAATTCTTTGGTGATTTTTAGAAGTCTTGAGGAACTCTGGAGTTCTTCGAGGCCTTCTAGTTGCAGGAAGAGGCGGCACACTATGAGTGTCAAGTCCTTAAGGCAGCAGGCAGGGTTTTGGCTCCAATTTTCTTCATCAGGGCTTTGGTCCTCATGTAAGCAGCGCTTGTTTGTCCTTTTCTTCTCTGTGTCCATCGATTTGATTTGCAAAGTTCAGGTATGCCACCTAAATACTATATTTAGGGGCATTAAAGGGGATAACAGGTAGTAGCCAATTGACTACCTGCCTTTAGGGTGTCTACACCCTCTAAGTGACCACTTCCTGTGTTAAGGGGCACTACTCTGACCCTCATTGGCTAATTCCTCACAAACCAAGATGGAGGGAAAGGAAAAGTGGGCTCCCTATCACCTACCCCACCTTAGAGGTGGTGCTGGCCGAATGGGGACACACCTCTTAAATTACTTAATTTTCCCACCTGCCCTACCACCAAATGTGGAGCAGGAAAGGGGGGATTGGCATCCTCCACTAGCTGGAGCTGCCTGCATAGCATTTCAAAGGTGTCAACGCCTTTGATGATTCCTGCTTTGAAAAGCCATCCTGTCCTGGGGGAGGAATGAAGCACCTCTGCGCAGAGCAGGTTTTGTTCCTGGCCTCCTAGAGAGCAGGCTCTCAACCCATGAGGTCTGTCACATGTCTTGTGGTGGAAGGCTGGCTAAGACAAGTCAGAGACCACACCAGTGCTTGATTTTCAGGAGACCCTCTACAGGTTCTCCTGTGCGCATCAGTGAGGGTTTATTAGGACAAGATGTTTGGTGCAAAACATCTTAGGGTACAGTGAAGCCATCATGGAACTAGGAAACTTGTGATGACAAGTATCCAGCCCTTGTATTCTGTTTGGCTTCCATGTGCACTTACAATATGCGAGAATGGCTCAAATATTGCTGGATCATATCTGCTCATGCAGATATATCCACACATGTGATATAGTACACCCTGCCTTAGGGCTATAAGGCTTGCCGTAGGGGTGGCTTACCAATACCTGATGCAGTGTATAGGGGCATGGCACTGCATGGCAGGGCATGGCATGTGTGGCATGTCGACTCTCCAGTTTTCTCTGAATCAAGACATGCAGCCTGCAATTGTCGTGTTGAGGGGTCTATGGGGTGGCACAATTTGTGCTGCAGCCCCAGTGGAGCCTTTCCAGTGCAACTGCTCTAGGTACAAAGGGTACTATTTACTAGGGACTTACAGGGGTGGCTGAACTTGTGCCATTCAAGGTACAGTTTTAGGAAAGAGACCTGGCACTGAGAACCTGGTTGGCAGGGACCCAGTGCACTTGAATTGGAAATCACATCATACACCAGAAAAGTGGGGGCTAGCCATGTCAAAAGAGGCACTTTCCTACAAGAAGTGTTTATGGTCTTGAACTTGAGCCCTTTAAACAGTTGAAAGAATGGACTGTCCATTAGACTTTAAGTCAAAGCTTTGTTTTGCATTTTACCAAAGTATCTATTTAGGTCTAGTGGAGAGGTTGTTGTAGGCCCCACTCTATTATACTCAGCACTCTATGATCAGGCCGGTAGTTTTTGAGCGCCAGATTTTTACCAAACTGATGTGGGCCTTTCTACAAGCAGGCTAAGTGCCCTTTTCTCATGGCAGGTTAAGATTTCCATGACTTAGCTCTGATTGGTTATAAGCCATTATTTATTGCACTCCTCTAACCAAGCATTTGACAAATCCCATAAGGTATCAGGTATCCACTTTGATTGAATCTCCTTTCTTGAGAGAGTACCCTCCATCTAAACTCATTTACTTTTTTCAGTCATGCCACCATTAAAGTGCATACCAATGAAATACCCTGCATCTCCTTTAAATGAGTATACCTTTGATAACCTATGTGCATGTCAGATGCATCTAACAAAGTTAAACTCTACTCTGGATGTATCACTGTAGACACGTTTTTGCGCTTTGAGGTTCACACTTGCATTGCTGATGTTTTTGTTGATTTCAGTTGAGGGTATCATAGACTGCAGTTCTCTTTTTTAAATGGGAACAGGACACATTTGTTGTACCTGGCTGCCAAATGAACTGTTAAAAAGGAAAAAAGTGATAATTGAAAGGCAGTCTAAATGGGCATGGCTCGTGAATATCAATTCTAAATATTGTGTGACCATAATATTGTGGCCAAAATATCATGGCTCTACAAATTTTGAAGGCAGAATGGCCAAGCCTGGAATGGAGTAGGTCGCTGGGTGTCATTGCGCTGCTCCATCGCAAATCCATCAGCTGCGTTCAGCATGCCTTCCCATCTTAACCATATTGCCATCTACCTCCTTATGAGCCTGGAGATGTAATAAATCGAGTGGTGACGGGTCCTGGGAGGCTGGCGTTCCAAAGATGTGGGACTTGATTTGGTGGTGGACGATTGTTTTGTGCCCCTCAAGCCGCACCAAGCAAGGTAAGAAGAGTGACTAGACCCTAGGCACTGGTCTCGTTGTAGAGCCCTAGAGGGAGACCAGGCCCAAGGACTGCCAACTGTCGTTAAGGGGGTACCGCTGGGATTGGGTTGGCCCATTGAGGGAAATCACAGCTGGAGCTGGGTCCTACCCTGGGATCTTTGCTGTCTCGGCAATGGAGGAAACGTCCCTGCCAGGGGAAGCTACTGCCTGTGCCACCATTCCCTCTTTAGCATCAGGGCAGTGGACCATCCCCAACATACAATCGATGGACAGTTGACATTGGTTGGTATAGTTAGCCTTGGGAGTTCACGGGCCTGAGTTGGACCAACCAGACAATAGCTGACCCAACATTTACAAACAACCAGTAAAATATATATGTAATAGCCATTTAACCCTCATCATCTTCAGTTAAAAAATAAGCATTTCTAGTTCCTCAACATAAATCACTATACTACTGAGGCAGGTACATGTAAAGTGATTTACTCCAGCCCCCTATAATCCTCTATGTAAACATTATCTATTCTAATTTTTCTAAAGTACCATTAGAACATAAGGGAAAATGTATTCAGCAACCCTTTACATCCCGCATTCCCGATGAGTACAATGGCTAATGTAATTTCCTTACAGGAATCATGAAAATACAGTGACAGATACATGTAACATCTATTTAACCCTCGTCGTCCCTCATATAGAAAGTCACTATCCCTATTTCCTACCTGGCCAAGACTAATACATTTTTATTTATATTTAGTGCCCATAGCCCTCTCACCCCATGTAGAACGCAGGTATGACTAGTTTCCTTCAGTAATTACATAAATATAATGGCAGGTTTATGTAAAAGCTATTTAACCCCCATTACCCTCTATGTAGAAAATCCCTACCCCCATTTCCCTCAGGAAACAAGACTAAGAGCAGCCAAATTATATTCAACATCCATTTAATGCCCAGAATCTCCCTTGTAGGACATAGCTATCTAGTGCATAATTTGAGTGGTCTGTTGCAGATGGAGCCCACCAGAACTAATTTGTGTGGACAGGCACTTATTTTTCCTCATCAGACTTTAATCCTGAGCATAAGAGAGAAAAACGAACAAGAGGAAAGAAGGTGGAAGAGAAAGAGGGAAAACAGTAATAGAGGAAGAAAGCGTTGATTAAGAAGAGCCTACGGAAGTGAGATAAAGAGGCTTAGCGTGTTGTACCCAGAAGCTAGATAGCACCAGATCAGACAATCATTGGCCCGCATTGAGTCTGTGTAAACATATATAGACATTCAAAAGATATTGTTTACTGCTACTGTAGTAGCCTGTCTCACTAGGATAACTACACTGAAGGAAAGTTAGCTAAAGAGATGGATATAGTAGCAAGCCTCGAACACACGTGCTATCAATGTGTACATTGGTTAATTGCTAAACTGTGAAATTTGCTCATACTGGACATTTGGTTCTACCAATGGGATTGTAGATGTGAGCGCCAATGCAATGTTGACTTCCTTGTATACATTGTAAATGTTGATTGCTGGCCGCGAAAACACTGTAATGTGGTCGACAATAAAGGCCGTACACTTATTGTTGATCAATAAGTATATGATTGCACAAATGTTTTAATGTTATAACCAATTAAATATTTTTTTCAGAAAAGAGGCATGAAGCATTTGGTGGAGGACTGAAAAGGTATGAGGTGGAAACAAAATTACACAACCTTGGTACTTTGCACCTGTGATATTTGATAGCACGGCCAGGAGCTTCTAAGCACTAATGTCACGGTTGGTTATCCTCGGGATCGGATCGATACTCTGAATGGTCCACCTCCTGACAACTCCAAATTCTGAATAGTGTGATAGGACAGACTGTTGAAGGGATCAGGCGAGGGAAGAAAAGGAAGGGAACAGCATGGAGGGAGACCTGGAGGGTGCAAAAATAATCGAATTATTATATGGAGCGTAATGATACCTGTTTTGTGTATTTCATTTGAATCTCCATAAATACATGTAAACAATAAGAAGAGAGACTTTAACCAGACTCCTTTTGGGTCCTTGATAAAACTATAACCATCTAGGCATAAACATCTGATGCTGTAATGTGGAAAAAGCAAAATCAAATAGATCAGGAATCATATCTTTTTTAACTACACATCGACAATCACCGGGGTAATGTTAAGGATACTCTCCATCTACCCTCCATGTCTTACAGCTGTGACTCACAGGGGAGAATAACCCAAGGAGGCAGGAACTACATCAACCCCCTGTTAGAAAGGGAAAACAAACAGAGCAAGAAGCAAGTATAACTGCTGTCAGTGCATGTTACACATCAAAGCACCATTGAATCCAGATCCTCTAAGACAAGTCTGCAATCACCAATTTAACTCTTAATTCCTATTCCCTGAGTTTGTAGAATAGGGTTATTGAAATGTTACAACAACACAAAAATGTTGAAGGACGCTCTTCTAATATATGTATATAAACATGCAGATTGTTCCAGCTCTCTCTTCAGTACACAATCTTTAAAGTCAGGGTTCTATTATTGTCCCCCCAATATGAGACACTCCTTGGGTCTCACCAATGGGGTGGAAACCACCAGAGAATGAATCCTTAACTATTCTTGGTGCTAAAGGCACCTGGATTCAGGCTGCTCCTCCATAGACGCCCCCAAGGAGGCAGTGCAACAACACTGCTTGACTGCAGCCTCACCACAGGCCGTGGAACACACTGGAAAGGTCCATAGGTGAGGGAAAGTTTCCCTCTGAAACTCCCTCCGCAAGAGACACCCAGACTAGGGCCTCACCAACGGCAGAGTCTCACCAAAGAAGCAGCACAGTAGCGTGCTTCAACAGACTGCTCCTGATACCAGCCAACCGAGCAATTCACCGGCACGTCAGATGCATAGCTTGGCAGAGTACGAATAATGGAAGTGGTCCATCAAGGCTCCCTTAGCGGTCCGGAGCATAATCCTTGCTCCCCTTCTGAGGGGAATCCTTAATTAACGGATGCAACCGCTAGGCCTTTAGAGATGGATGGGTCTCACTCTGACGTGAGTGAGTGCGTGCCTCTTCCCCTTCCTCGATGTCGGTTCATGGGTATTGTCAGTGCTTTAAATGGGAAAAAATAAGTGCAGGTACTCATTAAAAAGAGCTAGAGGTGTAGTTAGGGGGTGGGGCTAAGGGCAAGACAGGATGATACTTAACAACTTCTATATTAGTTGCAGCACATCCCAAAACAGATGAGAAATGTGTTTATATAAACAAAGCAAGTTAACTCATTACACAAAATGAAAGAGAAATGTGATAATATGTTAACATTTCCTTTCTTTACATTAGATGCACCTTCTTAATGTCATACTGTTAATTGCTGTTTGGCACAATACTATATATTTTTGAGCACGCGAGTAGGAAGAACCTGAAAATACCCCCACGTCGCACCAAAGCTCTTATGGCACCAAACAAATGAAGCAACTCATCATGACCCTCCCCCGAAGATATCTCTTGTCTCTTCCATCAATCTATCCATTCATCCTTTCATCCTACCATTTACCTGCTGATGTCCACCATTTAACCTTTACATTCAATCTTCTCTTCAGTCTTTCATCAATCATTCAGTTTTTCACCATTCCGTCTATCCACCCTTCATATCTAAACCTATCCATCCATCCATCAATCCATCTCCAAACCTATCCATTCATCCTTTCACTCATCCATCTCTTTATCCTCCCTTTCCCTCATCCATCAATCCTTTTGCTCATCCATCAACCCTTTCACTCCTTTATTCCATCCACCCTTTCACTCATCCATCATCCACCCTCCCTACCTTTCATTCATCGATCAAATTGTTCACTTGTCTACCCATCATCCGCCCTTTTATCCAATCATCCACCCACTTTCACCCATTCTTGCTTTCACTCATCCATCCATCTATTCATTCATCCATCTATCTATACTACCACCCTTGCTCACTGATCCATCCATTCACTCATCCACTCACCCACCCACCAACCCTCCTGTTACGTTATTTATGAATCTTTGTCGCAGAGCAGACATGTACAAACAAAGTGCCACACATTTTCTTTAAAATACCTTGAGAGGGTCTTGATACTCTTTCTCTTTCTTTCAATTTTTTCTTACAAAAACAGGCATACACACAAACATAGCAGACACGCAAAAGACTCAGGTATGTTAAAAGCCATCTTTCCTCTTCACCTACCATGGCTTTTTTAGTTGCCATCAGGGCCGGACTGGCTGTAGCCTGATTGCCACTGCCAGGGGACTGACATGATTCCTGTGCTTGCAGGAATGCACAGGATAGTGTGAATGTGATTGACAGCACACAGAGCCTGAATGGACCCTGCTCAGTCATGCACAGTGTGATGGTGAGCACCCGGACATTATTCAAATGAGCCCTGCTGAGTAGCTCAGCTGGGGCTCAGATCAGGGCAACAGAAGCAGCGCCTTGGCTCCAGAGACACATTCCAATCCTGCTTACCAGCACAGCTAATGAGCTTACATTTTCACGAGGACCAGTACTCTCTAGGGCAGTAGAGAAGTGCTGGTACTCAGTGTGATAAATCAAAGATGTGATACAAAAGGGGATGATGGACGGAGCATTTGAGCAAATCAAAACACTCACCCCCAGTCAACTGATCTGGGTTTAATCCATCACCATTCTTTAGCCCACTCAGCCACCCCATTTCAGACATGGCTATATGCAAATCAGTCTGACCCTGTGCCTCATGGGAACAGTCCAGCCCGAACTGCCAAGCCATGTCTTCCATGGACCAGAAACAAGCATCCTGGGACCGGTTTCGGATTCATAATCCTCAACAGCCAGGCTATCTTGAATCCAGTGGCCAAGTGAGCAAGGGACTCACGTCTGAGCATGCCCTGCCACACTTAGGGCGAACAAAGCGATACAAAAGGGGATGATGGACGGAGCATTTGAGCAAATCAAACACTCACCCCCAGTCAACTGATCTGGGTTTAATCCATCAGCATTCTTTAGCCCACTCAGCCACCCCATTTCAGACATGGCTATATGCAAATCAGTCTGACCCTGTGCCTCATGGGAACAGTCCAGCCCGAACTGCCATGCTAAGTCTTCCATGGACCGGAAACAAGCATCCTGGGACCGGTTTCGGATTCATAATCCTCATCAGCCAGGCTATCTTGAATCCAGTGGCCAAGTGAGCAAGGGACTCACGTCTGAGCATACCCTGCCACACTTAGGGCGAACAAAGCGATACAAAAGGGGATGATGGACGGAGCATTTGGACAAATCAAACACTCACCCCCAGTCAACTGATCTGGGTTTATCCATCACCATTCTTTAGCCCACTCAGCCACCCCATTTCAGACATGGCTATATGCAAATCAGTCTGACCCTGTGCCTCATGGGAACAGTCCAGCCCGAACTGCCAAGCCATGTCCTCCATGGACCGGAAACAAGCATCCTGGGACCGGTTTCGGATTCATAATCCTCATCAGCAAGGCTATCTTGAATCCAGTGGCCAAGTGAGCAAGGGACTGACGTCTGAGCATGCCCTGCCACACTTACGGCGAACAAAGCGATACAAAAGGGGATGATGGACGGAGCATTTGAGCAAATCAAACACTCACCCCCAGTCAACTGATCTGGGTTTAATCCATCAGCAGTCTTTAGCCAACTCAGCCACCCCATTTCAGACATGGCTATATGCAAATCAGTCTGACCCTGTGCCTCATGGGAACAGTCCAGCCCGAACTGCCAAGCTAAGTCTTCCATGGACCGGAAACAAGCATCCTGGGACCGGTTTCGGATTCATAATCCTCATCAGCCAGGCTATCTTGAATCCAGTGGCCAAGTGAGCAAGGGACTCACGTCTGAGCATACCCTGCCACACTTAGGGCGAACAAAGCGATACAAAAGGGGATGATGGACGGAGCATTTGAGCAAATCAAACACTCACCCCCAGTCAGCTGATCTGGGTTTAATCCATCACCATTCTTTAGCCCACTCAGCCACCCCATTTCAGACATGGCTATATGCAAATCAGTCTGACCCTGTGCCTCATGGGAACAGTCCAGCCCGAACTGCCAAGCCATGTCTTCCATGGACCGGAAACAAGCATCCTGGGACCGGTTTCGGATTCATAATCCTCATCAGCCAGGCTATCTTGAATACAGTGGCCAAGTGAGCAAGGGACTCACGTCTGAGCATGCCCTGCCAGACTTACGGCGAACAAAGCGATACAAAAGGGGATGATGGACGGAGCATTTGAGCAAATCAAACACTCACCCCCAGTCAACTGATCTGGGTTTAATCCATCAGCATTCTTTAGCCCACTCAGCCACCCCATTTCAGACATGGCTATATGCATATCAGTCTGACCCTGTGCCTCATGGAAACAGTCCAGCCCGAACTGCCAAGCTAAGTCTTCCATGGACCGGAAACAAGCATCCTGGGACCGGTTTCGGATTCATAATCCTCATCAGCCAGGCTATCTTGAATCCAGTGGCCAAGTGAGCAAGGGACTCACGTCTGAGCATACCCTGCCACACTTAGGGCGAACAAAGCGATACAAAAGGGGATGATGGACGGAGCATTTGGACAAATCAAACACTCACCCCCAGTCAACTGATCTGGGTTTAATCCATCACCATTCTTTAGCCCACTCAGCCACCCCATTTCAGACATGGCTATATGCAAATCAGTCTGACCCTGTGCCTCATGGGAACAGTCCAGCCCGAACTGCAAAGCCATGTCCTCCATGGACCGGAAACAAGCATCCTGGGACCGGTTTCGGATTCATAATCCTCATCAGCCAGGCTATCTTGAATCCAGTGGCCAAGTGAGCAAGGGACTCACGTCTGAGCATACCCTGCCACACTTAGGGCGAACAAAGCAATACAAAAGGGGATGATGGACGGAGCATTTGAGCAAATCAAACACTCATCCCCAGTCAACTGATCTGGGTTTAATCCATCAGCATTCTTTAGCCAACTCAGCCACCCCATTTCAGACATGGCTATTTGCAAATCAGTCTGACCCTGTCCCTCATGGGAACAGTCCAGCCCGAACTGCCAAGCTAAGTCTTCCATGGACCAGAAACAAGCATCCTGGGACCGGTTTCGGATTCATAATCCTCATCAGCCAGGCTATCTTGAATCCAGTGGCCAAGTGAGCAAGGGACTCACGTCTGAGCATACCCTGCCACACTTAGGGCGAACAAAGCGATACAAAAGGGGATGATGGACGGAGCATTTGAGCAAATCAAACACTCACCCCCAGTCAACTGATCTGGGTTTAATCCATCACCATTCTTTAGCCCACTCAGCCACCCCATTTCAGACATGGCTATATGCAAATCAGTCTGACCCTGTGCCTCATGGGAACAGTCCAGCCCGAACTGCCAAGCCATGTCTTCCATGGACCGGAAACAAGCATCCTGGGACCGGTTTCGGATTCATAATCCTCATCAGCCAGGCTATCTTGAATACAGTGGCCAAGTGAGCAAGGGACTCACGTCTGAGCATACCCTGCCACACTTAGGGCGAACAAAGCGATACAAAAGGGGATGATGGACGGAGCATTTGAGCAAATCAAACACTCACCCCCAGTCAACTGATCTGGGGGTTTAATCCATCAGCATTCTTTAGCCCACTCAGCCACCCCATTTCAGACATGGCTATATGCAAATCAGTCTGACCCTGTGCCTTGTGGGAACAGTCCAGCACGAACTGCCAAGCCATGTCTTCCATGGACCGGAAACAAGCATCCTGGGACCGGTTTCGGATTCATAATCCTCATCAGCCAGGCTATCTTGAATCCAGTGGCCAAGTGAGCAAGGGACTCACGTCTGAGCATACCCTGCCACACTTAGGGCGAACAAAGCGATACAAAAGGGGATGATGGACGGAGCATTTGAGCAAATCAAACACTCACCCCCAGTCAACTGATCTGGGTTTAATCCATCACCATTCTTTAGCCCACTCAGCCACCCCATTGCAGACATGGCTATATGCAAATCAGTTTGACCCTGTGCCTCATGGGAACAGTCCAGCCCGAACTGCCAAGCCATGTCTTCCATGGACCGGAAACAAGCATCCTGGGACCGGTTTCGGATTCATAATCCTCATCAGCCAATCTATCTTAAATCCAGTGGCCAAGTGAGCAAGGGAAATCAAAGATGTGCCAGTGTTGTAGGTCTGCTTTCATCACCACTTAATGTTCCTTCATTGAACTGTCGACCTGAACAAGTAGCACATTATGCTGATGATATTCAAGATCAACCATTAAGTTAATCATTGTTCCCAAACTTGGAAGAAAAATGGAGCATTCTATCATGGAATGTTGCCAGGCGAAAAGCCAAGATTCTGAATGAAGTACTTTTATTGACAATTTTGGAATCTGTGCTTTCCAGGAAACTTAGAACCCTGAGACTTGTTTTAGATGTGGGTACTCTAATTGTTGCTGTCCAGCACAGGCCCAGGCAAGAGGTTGTCCTGTGGGAGGGGTGTTAATATTATGGGTGAAGAACTCTTTAAATTGTACTATCAAGGTATTGCCAATCTCCTCTCTGGACATACTTGGTCTTTCCCGTCAAAAAGGCAATACTTGTATTTTTCTTTACAGTGTTTATAATAGACCCTTGGGTGTGAATAGGGAATCTTGTACTTTGGCGATTTTAGATAATCATCTTAGCTCACTACCCCCGGAAGCCCTAGTGATGGTTGTAGGTGACTTTAAAATGATGTATGAACTCTTGGATAAATATGACCAGTCTTTAACTGAGGATGAAGATATGGTTTGGCAGGCTCCAAAACTAGGCATCACCTCAGTGAAGCGAAGCTCTAATCTGGCACTCCAGCTGTATGGTATTACGCTTAGATCAGGATTGAGGGCATGCAATGGAAGGTTCCAGTCAGACCAGGATGGTGCCATGACCTTCAAGCCCCCCATTAGTACGAGCAGAATCGATTACATATTATTATACCTGTATGTTTGGTCTCTAATGGTAGACATGATGGTAATCGATAGGGGCGACAACCATAATGCGCTGAAACTAGTGCTGACAGGTCTTATTGGACCGGGGAGAAAGGAAATTTAAACCCATTTAGATTTAGTTATCTCTAACAACAACAATGCCCTTAAGTGTGAATTTGTGGAAGCACATCATATCTCTTGAAACAAATCTACTTAAGAGTGGGAGATGCTCTAGAAAACATGGGCAAAGACATAGAACCCAACTATGTAGCAAAATAACATGAGGACCTGTTTACTAGCTTGAGGATGTTGCTCTCTAGCCAGCCTAGAAAAGGGAGTGCCCCAAATCACACCCATGTCTTAACACCCAGGGCAGCGAAATCCCTACTCCTAGTTCATATAAAAAGCAGAGACCAGCATAACATCCTTGAGACCCATAGGAAATACAAGGAAATCATACTGCAATCCAAAGGAGGAGGTTTGGTCTGATCTGACCCGAGCCGCAAAATCAGGGGATACAAAAACATTTCGGAATAATATAGCACATGGTAATTGCCCTTCAACCAGCCATCTAGCCTTCAATGTCCAGCCTCAACAATGGGTTGATCAATTTGGGAAGCTTTACTCTGCTCCTGTCGATGTGCGATGTGTACATGTTTACAGCCAACTAGACCAACAGGAACTAAAATGTCTAGGACATAAAGGGGGCTGTTGGGGGAACAGTGATACTGGCCCCATTAGTACACTAGCAAACCTAGACCCCCTGGCAATAACTAGTATAGACTCCCTAAGGGCCTTAAAATCTTTTGTCCCCAAAAAAGCCCGGGCCCCGACTGTATTCCATCTGACCTCTATGCAGCTGAAACAGATATCTGGGCAACTTATTTAAACCACCTAACAAGGACAATTCTTGAAGGGGGTGCTATTCCAGAATCCTGGCACAAAGATGAAATCGTCCCAATTTATAAAAAAAGGGTGGAGCGATGAGGCTGCAAATTACAGGCCAATTAGCCTTTTGGACGGGCTCCAGAAGCGTTTTTGCCAGCAAGTGTTGGAGAAACTAACTGACAGGGCCAATCTAAATAATACGTAAAGAATACAATAATTTTCAATACTTGCAAGCAGGTTTTGGCCAAAAACAAGCACCCTTGACCAATTGCAAGATTTTCAACAATATACTCGAAAAAAATAGTCCTGGGTAAAGGATGTCTTTATGTAACCTTCGTAGACTTAAAATCTGCTTTCAATATGGTTCCACAAAGAAAACTTTGGGAAGTCTTAGAAAATATGGGAGTCCCAGCTAATATTTTGGATATCCTAATTAGGATCCACAAGAATAATATGGCACGAGTTAGATAGGGCAAGAACGGGGAATTATCAGATGCATTTGGTATTGAAAGGGGAGTTTGCCAGGGGTGCATGCTCGCTCCAACTCTTTGCACTATTTGTAAATGATCTGGCTGACTTTTTAAATTTCCTCAAAAATGACGCTCCAAAAATTGGTTCTATAAAAATTCTGGTACTATTATTTGCACATGACACGCTATTAATTTCCAAAACCCAAAGCGGCCTGGAAACAATGTTGAATCGCCTTCTTCAGTTCTGTACTGATCAGGGTCTAGAGATAAATATGAGTAAAACAAAATATATGATATTAAACACTCATAAGACTTCCCATACAAATGTATTGGTAAACAACTCCACCCTTCAGTGAGTTTTTGAGTTTGTTTACCTGGGGATAACTCTGTCCGACAAATTAAGCTGGAAGCCCGAGGTGAGCAAATGTGGTCTTAAACTCCAACAACAGCCTGGGGCAATTATCAAGCTGGCAAAAAGACTGAAATCTAAAAATCTAACTCCAGCCTCAGAACTATATAAAATCAGGGGAAAGTGTGCAGCCTTATACGGAGCGAAACAGAGTGGTCATTCAAACATAAGGGAATTAACTGTGGCCAAGAATTGTTTTGCTAGGCAGTTACTCAATCTCCCACAGAGTAACCCAAAACTTGCGGGTGGTCGCGTATTCGCGTAGTGCGAAGTAGCGCAAACTTCGCAACCTATGCGAGCATAGCGTAGTGCTTTGCCCAGACTTATTTATATAATTTTTATTTATTTATTTATAAAGTTTTATATAGCGCGACCCAGACCCAAGAGGTTATCAGAGCGCTTTACATTTAGGATTGTTGCGTTAAGAGTTACATCAGATACAAGAGCATAGTAAGATACAGTAAACATAAACAATGATTCACAAATTTGATGGAGGGAGGGGAGGAAGGAGTAATAGCGGGGAGACTACGAGGAACTGGGCCCAATGTCCGGCTGGGTAGGTAACGGTCAAGGGGGAAACCAGGGCCAATCTCCTCATTAGCTGTCTAGCAGCTCCCCCGGGTATCAGCCATGTTCCTCAGGGCTCAGCATTCAGGAAAACCAGATTTTAGTTTATTTGAATTTAGTTGAGAAGGTTATATAGCGCTGGCTAGATCCGGAGGTATCAGAGCACAAAACCAGAGGATAGTTGCCATACAAGGCATATCTAAAAAGGTTTATATAGCGCTGGCTAGACCCGGAAGCATCAGCGCGCTATACAAGAGGAACATTGCGTTACGAATTACATCAGTTACAACAGCATAGTATGGTACAGTCAACAAACACAAGGATTAGAGAATTTGTAGGAAAAGAGGGGAGGAAGAAGCCATAACTGGAAGACGAGGAAGAACTGAGACCGATGTCCAGCTGGGTAGGTGACGGTCAAGGGGGAAACCAGGGCCAATCTCCTCATTAGCTGTCTAGGCAGCTCCACCGGGCATCAGCCATGTTGCTCAGGTCTCAGCATTCAGGAAAACCAGATTTTAGTTTATATGATTTGAGAAAGTTTATATAAAGCTGGCTAGACCTGGAGGTATCAGATGGCAAAACCAGAGGATTGTTGCATTACAAGGTATATCTAAAAAAGTTTATATAGTGCTGGCTATATCCGGAGGTATCAGAGCGCTATACAAGAGGAACATTGCGTTATAAATTACATCAGTTACAATAGCGTAGTAAGGTACACTCAACAAACAACGAGTATGAGAGAATTAGTAGGAAAGGAAGGGGGGAAGGGGCCATAACAGGGAGACAAAGGAGAACTGTGTCCGATGTCCGGCTGGGTAGGTGAGGGTTGAGGGGGACACCAGGGCCAATCTCCTCATTAGCTTCTAGCAACTCCACCGGGCATCAGCCATGTTGCTCAGGTCTCAACGTTCGGGAAAACCAATTTAGAATGGATACATAGGCTACAAGGAAAGAGGTAACCGAAGGACACGGAAGGGGTTGTAGTGCGCCAACTGCTCAGAATGGGAGTGCCCCGCAGCCACGGGGGTCTCCCACGGCGGTGATTAAGACTGACCCTAGCCCCCATCCTGACAGGGAAACGTGTGCTTCTCTGGGTGTTAGTGTTGATCGCGCTTTGATTGCAGGAAGGTCCGCCATCTTAAGATCAAGCTTCTGATACAGGCATACCGGAGGTTTGTGAGGTGAGTGGGCATGAATTGCATTAGGCAAGGGAAGGGCTAACATGGTTCACTTTGAGTAACAATACAAAATACAGGCAGGACAGAGTTCTGTAGCGAGGTGAAACACAGTGTGTGGGCCCCTCCCCCACTGATCAAAGCCTCTCTGTAACCATGTCGCGGGCACGCCAAAATTCCGTTATGGCAGCCCTCCCCTACAGGGGGTTGAACGGCAGGGCTGCGCCTCGGTAAGAGAACAGGGGAGGGGTGGGGGGCCTCTGTAGATAGTCTGAGAGGGGATCAACAATGTCATAGCCTCCGTCCCACGTACTCAGATTGCAGCCCCAGCTTACTTCAGGTGCCATCCAGGTCGCGGGCACTCTGTAACATTGTGGATCACTTTCCAACCCTCCAGCGACCCAGAACTGCAAAGCCAAACTCCATGCATGCATTTGTCCCAGTGGCCGCCATTTTGAAGTCAGGCAGACTACTTGGGGGCTTTTTAACTAGCTGGTGAGTCCCAGTCCTGTTGCCCCTTAAGCCCCCGTTGCCGATGCTCGCTGCGGCACCGCTGCTTACCGGTGGTTCAGTTGGCCCGAGGCTCCACTCTGTCGTTGCGCTCCACTCGGCTCCACCCACGCTGAAATCCGGTCGATCTCTCGGTTAATCTTAACTCTGCTCCACAATCTTGGTCTATAATCCTGCACAATGCAGACTCTCAGGGGGCGCCTGCTCCCCACCAGCTCTTTCCCTCCCTCAGCGTTGCACGGACGGGTCAGACTGGGGCTCAGGATACAGGTCAGGTCCAGGTCGAATCCGTCCTCCTGGTACCGCCGCCGCTAACACTGCATTTTAACCAGCCTACCAACCTACAACAACCTCCGTAAGAAGTGGATTATACCTGTATGTCGCCTTATGGGTGTAAGAACAATTGGGGTAGCCTTAAGGATATTGAAATCTGACACAAGGGAAGTGGTTATCATCGCCATGGCTAAATCTTTACATGCAGCTTGGCTTATATGTATGCGGACTGTAAGCTCCGCTTTGCAACATGAGAACGTGTTGTAATTTTAAAATCAAGAGAAGTGGTGTATAAAGAAAAATGAATAAACAAAAGGCAACCAAATAGACTTGGTATCTGGTTAGCATACTTTAAAAGGTGGATATCATTATTAAATATATTATATAAGAGAGGTGTAGAGTAGTGGTTGACTTTTTTTAAACTTTATTTTTCAATTTTTCCATAAAACAATACATCACATATGAGCGCGTATATATCCATACATTGATAGGTCCATTGTAGGTAACAGACAGCAAGTATTGTGGTTCAAATGTATTTCGAGACTACTAGGAGACAATGTTCGTAGCCTTCGGACTCTGACAAATTATTGTATATAGCAGACATGACAATTACATAACATCAGTTGTGAAGGCATGGTGCACCTAAGAAGTAAAATAGCTGTGGATGGGCCTGTCTGTGAGCTGAAGCATAAACTGAGCAAATTGTACCTTTATGAGATATTTAACAAAGATAACATCTTTTAGATAGAATGATCATTGCGAGATTCAGCAAAAGTTATCCTTTCTACCTTGGGACAAAGTTCAGGAGTTGTGTGGAGAAACATGAGCTGCTGGATTCGGCCCAGGGTCTGCCAACAGATAGTTTGTGAGGGGGCTCCATATATCATTGGGTCGTGACGCGCATGGTAACAGTTTAGTATAGTGAATCAGTTGTTCCTGACAATACAATAGGTCCGACATCCACTCCTTAAACGTAGGCGCTCTGCTTCAACCCCAGCGGCAGGCCACTCGTCTTTTAGCCATTAATAGGGATAGAGAGACATATTTACGTTGTGCTTTAGGAATATGTTTGGTGTAACCCAATAATGCAAAGAGTGTGGTTTTGTCAATAGTGAGAGCTGTCATCTATTCTATGGCTTCCAGGACTTGGTCCCAGTATTCGTGCACACAAGGACAGTTCCAAGTCAGGTGCAGGAAATCCAAGCCCGGGTATCCGCATCTGTCACATAGGTCTGAATCTCTGAGTGTAAACCTACACATCTTGACAGGGGTGTAATATAGACGATGGAAGAACTTGAAGTGTATAATTTGTAGCCTGCTGCTAGCCGAGATTTGTTCCGTTTGTAGACAGCAGTATGACCATTGGTGGTCTGACATTACAGAACCAATTTCTGAATCCCATTGTGCACGCGCATGGCATGGGGACCTTGCTTCCTGATCGTGATTGGTGTGATATGACATGGAAACCAGTCGCTTCGGGGAAGCTGCTCACATCATCAAATGTAGGGGAGTAAGGCAAGAGGGTTCCTGCAGTAACTGTGGAGTGTTTAAACATATGCCCTTCTGAAGATGTACATAAAGAAAAATATCCAAGGGGGTTGGCTGATGCCCTCGGAAGAAGAGCAGATGTACAAAATTTACTGTCTTGGTATAGATCACGCCATGTATTAACGTGAATGTGTTCCACAAGTCGACGAAAATCCGTCTATTGTAAAAGCGGCATATTAGGATGATACCTAAGAGGGAATGAAGGGGAATATAGCATTGAGTCGTGCATGATAGCATTTATGCATTCCCAAGCTTTTATTGTACTCGTAATTTTAGTGGGGTCTTTGTCTCGTGGCGTTACAACAATGTGGAGGGCACCTTCAATGGGTATGGGGTCGACCAACCAGTGATCCGCCGCTACTTGAGGCATGTATGAGGGAGGATGTAGCCAATAGTAAGCGTAGTGTGCTTGTACTCTTAAATAGTACAATTCAAAGTCGGGAATGTCAAAGCCTCCTTGCGCATAAGGTTGAATTAGGCTGTTCCATTGTAAGCGAGGTTGCTTGCCCCCCCCCCCAAACCAATCGGATCATTTCAGTTGGTAGCGTTTGAAAGAAGAAACCCCTGGGGTGATAAGAGATGTTCAAAAATAGAGTAATTGCGGGAGAATAACCATTTTTTAATGGGATGTGCGTCCTGCCAAAGACAATGGCAATGCAATCCTGCAGGTGACGCATTCTCTGATGCGCTCGATCGCTGTTCCATAATTAAGTCGCATCAGCTCTTCTCTATCTCGTGAAATGCGGATGCCTAAGTATCTCAGATCAGTGTCACACCACTCTAGCGGGAAGTCTAGGGGAAATTTGAGGGTTGATGAGGTGAGGGGAAAAAATTAGATTTTTGCCAATTAATCTGCAAGCCTGATATTTTTCCAAATACTATAACTTCTCACAAAATGGGATTTAGATTCTCCTGTGGATGTCTGATGTATAAGGTGATATCATCTGCGTATAGGGATACGAGAATGTGGCATAAATTACAACGGAGTGCCCTGTGTTGATGGTGCTGCCGGAGTTTTTCCAATTCGAAGGGGGCGCATAGGAATTTTAGCTGTGTGTCGCCTAATCCCCCCAATGCCACGTCGTTGAGGTACTCCCCAAGGTCAAGTGAACCAGTTCTAGTGGAGGCATATATAGAGGAATAATGCCCAGCAAATACCTTAAGAATGTCTTCCTTGTCTCGGTGGAATGTACCGTCCGGCCCTCGCACTTCCAGGGCGTAATTAGAGAAGCGTGGTTTGCATATTGTTTCAGCTAGTGCCTTTCCAGGGTGCTCCCCTCCCCATATCTCCTAGCTATCCAGCTTTTGCCCCTGAACTTAACCTCACAATTGGCAGTGTCTGTGTATTCCGAGAGTGTGTCGTGAAATTTCTGCGAAGTTTCTCCATTGGGGCCAGTGGAAAGTTGTGCCTCTAATGCTTTCAGCTCCAACTCCAGCCTTTCCAACGTGGTTTGTTTATCCCTAAGCACCCCTGCGCTCTTGGATATACAGATGCCTCGAATGGTGACATTAAAGGCCTCCCATAGAGTTCCCACTTCTCCACTGGCCCTCTGTTTCCATTAAAAAAAATCATGTATTTCGTGTCCCAGTTCAGCATGAAAAACCGTGTCAAACAATGTTAAGGGTTGTAAGCGCCAGCCGCGTCGTGGGGGACCATAACCTGGGAAAGTCAGTGACAGAAGGACTGGAGAGTGATCAGAGTATGTTCGAGCCAGATGCGTGATGCTCATTAAGGAGGGTCCAAAACCACGTGAGAGGAGCATGTAATCTAGGGGTGCTCACGACGCAGCTTCAGCAGTGAAATGGGTGCCTTCGCATGTGTCCGGGTGCGTGTGTCGCCATGCATCTATGAGGGAACTTGCGTCAATGATGCCTTTTAGGATCACGTGGGATTTTGTGTAATGCTGGGGGTCTGGGTTGGACCGGTCAAGGATAGTGTTGTGCACCTTGTTGAAGTCTCCCCCACAATATATTGGTGGAGCCTATCTCCATGATTTTTCCCTAGAAGGTGGTAAATAAATTTGTGGTGTCCCCATTTGGGCCATAACAGAATGCCAAGCAATATCTCCCATTGTGTCACTGAACGCGCCCGCTAAGACAAAGGGTGTGCGCTTTTTAACGATAATGGCCGTGCCCCTCGCATAAGATGAATAAGAAGAAAAAAATACTGTGATCAGACCATTTCTGCGCAAAGGTATTATTATTCCTTGGGTCACAGTATGTCTCTTGTAGCATTGCTATATGGATTTGGTGTCTGTCCAAGTATGCTAATATCTGGCGCTTTTTTTGTGGATCTCGCAACCCCCAGAACATTCCATGTAGCAATGTTTAGTTTCCCAGTTTCCCTGAGTGATATGTGGCTCAATAATTGCTCATCAATTGGAACTGTGAATATGTAATGGAAAGCCTTTTTGTCCTTTTCTGGTGATAACATGCTATATCTGGAAAGGAAAAAACGCCACCCTGTCCCACCCCCTCCCACTGAAGCAACCCAATCTTACCAGCAGTATAAACCATACCTACCTCCCAAACCCCAAACAGTAAGACAAAACTTGCTGCACAGAGTATGCAGCAGAACTCAGTGGGGGGTTGCCCTCTGGGGGAACCCCTAGGTGCCAGCACAGGTTCCTTTCGTCATCAGGGATCATGGAAGGTGGCACGAACGAACCCTGAGAGGGCAGAGGGTGTCCGGCGCTACATTGAAGTGCAGTCCCATAATGGCAACCAATACTGACATATAGTCCAAATTAAGGCTCCAGAGAAGTCATGTCCCGAGTTCAGTTCTCCAGTCAGTCTTTCGATTTGCCACTTTTTCGGGTGTCATGGAGGTAATCAGGCATTGTTCAGTGTGAGTCCGATTCTGCCGACTGAGAAGCGGATCGCTGTGACGTGGTAGGTGAATCAGGATTATGATTGGTACGTTTCAACTGTTTTAGAAATTCGTCCACCTGCTGCGGTTTAGTAAAGAATCGGCGTTTGCCTTGATATGTGATCCAAAGGCCCACTGGGTATAATAATGCATAGTCTATTTGGGCTTGTCTTAGTGTATTTTTTGTGGCTATAAATGCTCATCTCTCTTTTTGCACCATCGCCGTAAAATCAGGATATATGGAGAAAGTGATGCTATCAAAGGTTAATTGTTGTTTGCTTCTTGATACTCGGGGCACTGTGTCCCAGTCCCTATAATTCAGGAGTCTAGCAACGATGGGGCGAGGTGTGCTTCCTGGTGGCGGGCGGGGTCCCAAGGTGCGGTGCGCCTGCTCAACGATGAACTGGGATGAGAAGGATTCTGTGCCTATAGAGGATAACAGCAATTTTCCATGTACTCCTCCATCTTTCCAGTGTTTGTAGACTCCCAAATACCCAGGACACGGATGTTATTGCGCCGACTCCTCGCCTTCAAATCCTCGTTTTCGGCAGCTATAAGTTTTAACAGTTTGTCCATAGGTGCGACTTGTGTTGCGACCTGCGAAGTGGTGTCCTCAGTATCTGAAATGCGACGTTCTGCTTCTTTTATATGGTCCTCATGACCCTCGAGCTTATGAACAAGGACATCCATACGAGTTGAAATGCTGTCTACCTTATCAGTTATGGAAGCAAATCCCTGCTGTACCTCCTGAAGAATAGTCTTCATGTATTCCGATTGCGTGGAGGAAGTGTCTTGGGTGATTCCCTTCCCATCCGTGTCCAGCTCATCATGGGTCCTGTGGGTGTTCTTTTTGGCCTCAAATGTAAGCCGCGTCTGCCGCCTATCAGGTTTCCCCTTTGCGTGCTTCGGCTAAGAATGTTGGCGCAGATCACTATGAGGGACCGGCAGTATCGTCCTTTGCTCCTGTCGTGGAGATGGAGGGGGGGAAGCGCATGAAAATGGCACCATTAGTGTACAGTCTACCTCACCCACACAACAGGCAGCAGGAGGCGCAACGTGTTATGAAGCGATATTGTGACTTTAGGCAAAATACAGTGTGCAACAATTTAAGGAAAATCTCGCTCCAGCATCTAAAAGTCACTTCACTACAAGTCCATGCACACCCTCTCAATTGCAGTCGAGGAGTGAAAATTGGTGGTAGCAGCAGGCCAGGAGACGTTACTGTTCTGCGCCCAACCCCTTAGTGCATTAGCAATGCTCGGCGCTGGATGCAATGCAAAGGGGAAGCATATGAGTGAATGCTGCAGGGTGAATGACAGTCTTAGTATTAGAGGCTCCTCAAGTGCTGTGAGTGGTGGCAGGGACGACCGGCGTCCCTTGCTGCTGTGATCGCAGAAATATGGTGGGAAAGTTGTGCGAACCTACGTAGAGTGTGCCGCACCACTCACCACTTTCTTCTTGTGCTGAGCTAAGGCTGCAAACTGAACAGCATCAATGCGGTGCAGCGCTGGAATCCGCGCAGATGTCTCTCCGAAGCGCAGGCGTCAGGCGCGGCTCCCTCCCCTCGCTCTCAAGGCGCCACACTTCCACTCCGCCGCCGATGGCCGAGGTACCTCGTGGGTAGCTGCGGTCTTGCGTGCCTCCGTGCTCTGGATTGCTGCTCCACGCTTCCCAGTTTGTCAGCATGGTGCGAGAAGCAGGCCCAGATATCAGCGGCCAGGCCCAATCCAGCGAGCTAGAACTGACATGAAAGGTTCAGCGGGCTATGAGCTTTAGTCGCCGTAAACTTGGCCGTCTGGGGATGCCTATGGGTCGGATAAATAATGGATCTTGCCGCCGGGCTGCAGGAGCCTCACGACAGTGCGGCCATCTTGCATGTGCGCCACCTAGTGCCCCTCGAGTAGTGGTTGACCTTATTCAGAATGATTAATGACTCTGAGGGGAACTTTAACAACATTCGTCCCGTAGAAAGAGGATATACATTTGAAGGGTCACTACCCCCCCTTAATTTTTCTCAATTTTAGTTGCGTCCTATGTGGCTTTAAAAAAATGTAAATTACATTTTCAATTGACAGAAATGTTAAAGTGCGCCTTGGTTATGTGAAATGCTATTTTTAATTCTTATGAGTTTTATTGATTTTAATCTGAAATGAGCAATTGAAATGGTAAAAGTTGTAGAACGGTCAGGAGCTTCTGAGCAAAAATCTAGCCCTCAGTACTTTTACTAATTAGGCATTGGCTACACCCATTTTCTATCGGCAAATACTAAAAAACAGTGGCAGTTATATGTAACAGCAATTTAAAGCCCATCATCCACATGTAAAAACCGGTTGTGCTCACTGTCACAAGAGGAATAACTAATATCAATGTCCATGATATTTAGCAGCTGATTTATTTAAGAGTTTTATATAGCGCTAGCAAGACCCGAGGGGTATCAGAGCGCTTTACATCAAGTATCATAATGCAGTCAACACAAAAAATAACAGTAAAAACCAAGTTCAAACATAGAAAGTAAGAATAATAAGCATATTGATTCATTGCAAATCTAGTTCAGGGAGGGGTGACAAAGGAGTGAGACAGGAGGTTGGTGAAGTGAAGGCCTTCTAATCGAGAAGATTGTATGTTGCAATGTGCGAGATTCCATGTTGAACGTCAGCTATCCGTTCGGACAACTTCTGTTGAGAAATAAGTCTTTGAGCTGGCTTTTGAATTTTGGAAAGGATGGGCTAGTCCTGATATGGACTAGGATGGAGTTCCACGTTTTGTGCGCATTTCCAGAGAAGTAGCGTGATAAGGGTTTTTGTTTGCGAGATTTTGGAGGAATGAGGAGTAGCGTGTTGGTACTCCTGAGGTTCCTTGTCTGACCGGCTTTGATGAGTTTGGAGGTTAGGTATGCCGGTTTACCCGTATGCAGGGCTTTGTGTGTGAGACAGGCGGTTCTGAAGCTGGCGCACATTTCAATTGGGAGCGATTTAAGTTCTCTGAGAGCAGGAGAGATGTATTCATATTTCTTAACTCCAGTGACCATCCTGGCTGCTGTATTTAGAGGTGTTCTGAGGAGGGCTAAGTGAGATTTTGCTGTGCCTGTGAGATGTGCGTTCCCATAGTCCATTGTGGACAATACCAGGGATTGAGTAGCATGTTTGAGGTCATTGGGAGGGATGAAAGGTTTTATTTTGTTGAGCAGTTTTAGGTTGAGAAAAGCGCTCTTAGCATTGTTCTTGATGTGTTTACCCATGTCTAAGTTTGGGTCCATAGCGATTCCCAGAGATTTTACGGAGTCTGCCGGGATGAGACTGCATTTGAAGGCATCAATGGTTTTTAGCCATGCTGTGATTTGGGGGTCTACTATTTGTTGGAGATGATGAGGATTTCCGTCTTATCTTGGTTGAGTTTCAGGTGGTTGAGGGCTAGCCGTTTTTGGACTTATTTTTGGGTGGTGTTTAGACTCTGAATATCGTTTCTAAGTAGGGGATGTTGGTTTTTTTTTTAGAATATTGGTGAGGGGCTCCATGTATATGCTGAACAGTGATGGGGAGAGAACTGATCCTTGTGGTACATCCCTGCTTACGGGGAGCAGGTTGGACGTGCAGGTGTTAATTTTTGTTCTTTGGGTGCAGTGGTTTTGCAGAAAGGAAGTAAACCACTGTAAGACTACCTCATCTGCTCCTACCCTTTCTCGCAGTACATTGATGAGCAGTGTGTGGTCTACTGTGTCGAAGGCTGATGATAGGTCTAGGAGTATGAGTAGACAGCATTGGTCAGTGTCTCATGATTTGTGAATATCATCTATGACATTCAGGATTGCTGTCTCGGTGCTACAACCTTTTGTGAAGCCTGATTGGTGAGGGTCAAGAATGTTGTTGCTGTCAATTTGTTGGGTGAGTTGTAGGAGAACACATCTTTCCAGGATTTTGGCTAAAAACTGAAGATTGGAGAACGGCCTGAAGTTATTGAAATCGTTGGGGTCAGAGCCCGTTTTTTTTTATTAACGGCATGACTTGACCAATTTTGAGACAGTCTGACATGACTCCAGTTCTTAGGGAGCTATTTATAATCTTGGTCCAGAGCAAGGCAAAGGTAAGTTTGGGCTTTTTTGCCAGTTGGGCAGGGATGAGGTTGGAGAAGTGTGATGAGGGTTTGGCACTGGTAATCAATTTGATGATTTCTGCTTAGGAGATGAGACTGAAAGGTTTCCAGTAGTTGAAGGGTTGCCTGGGTGGGTTATTGTCTTCTTTGCAGGGGGGCTGGCTTACGTTGAAAAGTTTCAGCACTCCGTCCATCATCTCCTTGTGTTTGCCTTGTTTGCCCTAAGTTGGCAGGGTATGCCCAGACGTGGGTCCCTTGCTCACTTTGCCACTGGATTCAAGCTAGCCTGGCTGAAGAGGGCTGTTAGCCCGAAACCGGTCCCAGGATGCTTGTTTCCGGTCCAGGGAAGACATGGCTTGGCAGTACAGGCTGGACTGTTCCCATGAGGCACAGGGTCAAGACTGATGTGCAAATAGCTGTGTCTAAACTGGGGTGGCAAATTGAGCTAAAGAACGATGATGGATTCAACCCAGATCTGTGACTGGGGGTGAGTGTCTGAAAAGTTTCAGCACTCCGTCCATCATCTCCTTGTGTTTGCTATGTTGGGTGACCAGCAGTTGTTCAGGGAGAGCTCAATCTTGGTGATTTTCTCATTAAAAAAATTGGCAAAGTTGTTACACCGGACTTTGAAGGCCTTCACTGAGGAAGAGGGGGTTTGGATGTCTGTTTTTTAATGAGATTAAAGTGTTCTTTGGGCTAATTTTTTGAGTTATTTAATGCCTCACAGCACAATGAGGTTTTTCCCCCTTGATGTGTTTTTATATTCCCTGCGTTCAGATTTGAGTAGGTCGAGGTGGATTATGGTCGGGTTGTTTTTCCAGAGTCTTTCTGCAGCTCTTAATTGTCTTCTTTCCGAGTTTAGGTCTGTGTTGAATCAAGATCTCGAGGGAATGGTCCTGATTTTTTTTGTTTCAAGGGGGCTATTTGGTCACGAATAGGGTTCATTGTTGTATTGTAGTGTGAGGTAAGTTCAGTTGTCGACAGGCTGCATGCGGTGGTGGGAAGGAGTGAGCTTAGCCTTTCTTCCAGGTCAGCAAGGGGAATCTTTCTTAGATTTCTCACCCATTCGTTCCTGTGTATGGTGTAGGCGGTTGATCATCTGGTTGAGGTGGAATAGGATGATATGGTGGTTTGACCAGTCAACAGGAAGGATGTGTTCTATTGTGATTACATCTTCGTGGGATATGATGGCATCTGAAATTGAGCCCTTGTTGTGGGTTTGTTCGGTGAAGTGTTGGATAAGATTGTTGTTGCGTAGAAGTTCATTCAGGGACTGGATCAGAGAGTTGTTTTCGTCATTCCACTGTAGGTTGAAGTCACCTAGTATTATGTTGTTGGAGTCTAAGAGACAGCAGTGGGTATCAGGTCAGAAAGGTGTTCTCCGAATAATGAGGTGTTGCCTCTGGGATGGTGGAGGAGATGGCAGTATAGCATTTTGTTTTACCACGTCTTAATGGTGGCGGTTAGATATTCGAATGTGTTATATTTGAAGGTGTCGGATTCCGTTACGGAGATGTTGCTCTTGTGGAGGATAGCAACATCCCCGCCACTGTGGTTTGTTCTGTCTTTATTGATGATTGAGAACCCTGGTGGTATGAGCATGTCCATGATTGGGGAGGAGAACTAATTTAACCAAGTTTCTGTAATAAACGTTATGTCAATGCCATTGGTGAGAATGGTTTCTGCCAGTTCTGTTGCCTGCTTGGTGCCCGATCTACAGTTTATGAGCATGCATTTGTTCGTCCCCATGTTGTTGAGTTTCTTTGTTGTGGGAGCCATGGGGATATTGGTGAGGAAGGTTGGAGGCCTCAACGATCTAGGTGAGGAGCGATCACTTCAGAAGCCTGTGATAACTTGGATTTTGGAGCAAGGGTTGGCCGTTGAGGATGAGTCGTAGGAGTTGGAAAGATCGCTCACTTCTTTAATGGACATTGCTTCCGTTGTTCTCTTGATTCTCAGAGGATTGTATAGAAGGGGGTTGTGTTTCAAGTGTGCCATTGAGCCTTGGGCAGCCTTGTCAGTTTTGTGTTGGTAACTGTGGGTGAAGGGTGAGGGCATAGGGTAGACTCCAGAGGTGAGAAGAGGATTGATAGGACATTGTTAATGCCCTTTATTGCAAACTTTAGTTGATTTTCCAGTATCATCAGTCTCTGGGTCATACTCGAAGAGGAGGGTGTGGTGGAGTTAAGGTTTAGGCTTTCTCGGGTGTGGCTGTCCAGGGATGGAGAGAGCTTGTCATTGATAGAGTAGCTCACAGTGTGAGTGCTGCCTAAGTTGCCCCCGAGGGTGGTCGTGGGCATGTGGCATGGAAAATCACTTTATGTTTCAAGCGTCAGCTTCTTGGGTGCCGGTGATCGGTGACAGTTAGGAGTCAATGACTGAGGGTCAGTTATACTGATTGCTTGTTGGGAGTAGTATTGTGGAGGGGGAGAGGAGTAGTTCGGCGGTGGTTGGAGAGTCTCAGCTGAGACGAATTCCTGATTGGTACTGGAAGAGAGGTATGTGTAGTGCGAGTCAGGGGAAGTGGGGTAGGGGAGGGGGTGGTGTCTGGGAGGGTACATTGGGTTTGTTGAGGAGTGTCATGGGATTGACTTGTGAATTCTCCAGGGGGGTAAGTCTGTTGGTGGCCAGGGGGTTGTTCAATTGGGCATAGCGTGAGTGGGGGAGGGCGTTGCGTATCGTGGGGAAGAGGGAGTCAAATGAGTCTAGGTTGTCATTGTTGGCTTGGATCAGTACTTTACCGTTGCTTTAAATGGTCGCTGAGGTGTTACCACTGCGCTTTGGGTGGTTTGCAATTCGGATTGTCAGTTTGTAGCTGAGAGGGGTGCTGGTTGTTTTAGATATGCGAAGGTGGGATCTCAGAATGGTATTCCATTCCGCAGGGCTCATGGTGTGAAAAATGAGATCCATTTTCTGCTGGTCTTTGGAGAAGCAGTGATATATATCAACGAATAGTGTTTCCGGGTTCTGTCTAATCCGCCTGTGTTTAAAGTTGAGAGATTGGGGGTAAAGATGATGGAGAAAGAGTTTGGCCCATGGGGTTTCAGGCAGTTTGTTGCAGGGCCGCGGCGGGAAGTTGCGATGACAGGTATCATTTTGTCTCAGTTAGCAGGTATATTGCTACCCAGGCCTCTCACCAGTCTATTGGTCTTAGAGGGGTGGAACTGGGCGGAAGGGTTGGATCTCGATCTTCTCTTTTTAATTGAGCTAAGGAGGGACTAAACATCTCACTTGGATTTGTCTTGAGGTTACACCTGTGAGTGGGTGTAGTGATTGTTTTCTTTGTCTGGTAAAGATTTGTTCCTCAGGAGAGGTCAGGCCGAGTACTGTCTATGTGCCGCGGAGCCGGAGCCGCCGTGAGGGGGTGTCAAGTTGGCCAGCAACAACCCTCCCTTAGTGGTCTGATGAGCCACCAACTCAGGGAATTGTGAAGTCGTGTGAATTTTTTAGGACAGCGTACTCACTTTTGCATCCGATAAGTTCAGAAGGGCATGTAAGAAGGACAGACTCTAAGTTAAAGAATGCCGGGGTAGGCATTATACCGATGGTGTGCTTCCAGCATCATCAGCTCCTCTTCTCCCTGTGGTCCATTCAGATAGAAACATAATGCTACCACTCTAAAGGCTTTTGTCAGTTCTTCTGTCCTGAGTTTGGGTATATATACATAGTTGTCCTTAAATGGTGCTAAGGAGGCGTGAATACTCCTCGCATTAAAGCTGTTTACAGCTCAACAAGCCACTCCTCGCTGCTTATACTCCTCTTCTCCTGATGAGTTATTATCATAAGTGCCACTCTTCACGTTGTTGTGGTGAAAGCACTTTGCAGGTAGGAGGACTCAATGAGCCATCATCTTAGAGTGAGGCATTTGTGACTGATGGGTGGCCATTAAGTGTCAGGAACACATTTTTTTACTTTTCTTTCTTAGGATCGCAAGTGCTTGTATAAAGTAAACAGTCTCTATGGACAGCTCCTCGTGCATTTGTTAAAGATGTAGATGAACTCGAGGATCCGCCATCTTGGGGTCAGGCATCTGAGTTTTTATGGACTCGCTCCTTTCCGTTATTGTGGCCGGCGAGTGCTCCTCAAAATAGAGCTGTGTGCAATTCTACTTAGGGTACAGAGTGAACAGTATCAGCGTACTGCTCCCCGCGCCGTTGTTAAGCATAGCGCATCAGAGGTCGACGAACTCGAGGAGTCGCCATCTTAGGGTTAGGCATCCAAGTTTTAATTTATCCCCTCGCCTCTCCGATTACCGTGGCCGGCGTATCCGAGGCGGATTTCACAGGTGGTCTATTGAAAAGACCCTTCTTCTTGGAATGCTCCGGTACTCCGGTACTCATCAGCACACTTTTCTCGTGCGATACACTTTTAAGTCACTGATGGCCTTTTTAGGGTCAGACAGTCTCATTCTCGACTCGGTGATCAAAGTTATCTTGCTGCCTGTTTTTTCTTTGGTCGTAGAGATGTGTGACTGGTAGTCGTCAGCTTATTATTGTGACTCTTGCGTGTCTCATGCGAGGCTGTCCTGGAATCGCTAGTAGATGAGTCCGCCGAAACGATCACCTCCGAGGCATCTGTTTCGGTCCTGGAGGTATGGAGGCGCAGATCTTCGTTTCCTGGCCTGTGCCACGACGTGATTCAGGCTTTCCCCCTTGGCCTTCTACTCCTAAGCACTGTTCCCACTAAGCTGCGTGCATGGGAGCGTGCCCATGATGGTCACCCGGAGCGCGCAGTGTCCAGGATTTAGCGCGCACACCCCTACCAGACCGTTCGCGCCGCCGCTTTTAAAAAGCGAGCGGCGCGAAATCCAGGCGGGAGGCAAAGGAAGAGCCCATTGTGCTTCAGACTTCTGCTTCGACCCCCCCACCCCCGGCCCCTCTCCCCCCTTCCCCTCCCCTCATGTGTGGACCCCCAGGCTGAGACAGCTTCCCGGCACCCAACAGTCGCACCCAAGTACTTCGCGGGTCTTTAAAAGACCATTTGCAAATTAATGAGGTTTGTCGCTTTTTCACACCTTCTTAGCCCCTGTATCTCCAAGACCGTATTCATGTTAAGTGCGGCGCCCGTTTGCACTGTAATTAACAAGAATACTACCTCAAAGGGTTCACAATCAGCCCCGCAGCTTACATTGTTAAGAAAGGAAAAACAGTGTCTTCAACACAACGTGTGCTTTAGCACACGCTGTGTTGTAGACTCTGCTTTTCTTTTCTTAATTGTACAGCTAGGGGGCCGATTGTAACCCTTTGTGTTAGTATTCATTTTAATTTCTGCGCCCCTGTGCACTGCAATTAACAAGGATTCTACCTCAAAGGGTTCACAATCAGCCCCGCAGCTTGCACTGTTAAGACAAGGATGCCAAAGTTATTTCTGACACTAATCTCAGAAGGCGATCATCAGTAGACACAAGAAATAGACTCGAGCGGATGTAAATAAGCAAATCTGTGCCAGTGCTCCCTCTGACTCACTGGGACTGCGTGCAAATGAAATACCTTTCACAACAAACAAGCATTGGCACAGAAAATAGGTGTTGCCTAGTTTGTCAACTTACTTTTTCCAAAGCTTTTTGCCGAAGGTGAGGAGCATCTTAAAAAAAAAAATGAAACAAGAAAGATGCGATAATGTAGCGACATCATTCCATACCCACTCACATCTTTGATGACGTTCCTACAGAATGAAACGCCATTTTATTATTTTTATTTAGTAACCTAAAATAGTAAACACTACTTGGAATGGTAACTAAAATAATACATTTAATTAGGGTTAAAGTGCTTTTTGGAATGCAGCGTGGTACAACAGTATATTTCAGTTGCTGCCCCCTGACCTCCCCCCCCCCCCGAAAGAAAAATGAGAAAATTGTTGGGCAGGTTCTCAGGTAAGATGCAACAATGTGTGGGCGAGAAATAACAGAGGTGCGTAAAAATGCCTTTTGGAACGCAAAGTCGCCCCCCAGCAAAGAGTAGCTACACAGCTCTAAAAAAAATAATGAAAGTTAAACAATTTTATTTAAAGTGCCATCAGCGGTAGGAGAGCAATTGAGGAACAGGTGGGGTCATTCTAAAGGGAAGCAACAAAAGGGTAGGAATATGAAAGGGGGAATCAGCACATAAGGCAAAGCAAGAAAGAAAATACAAGCCCCCTCATAGAGTGCTTAGTGAAAAAGAATACCCATTATTTTGAGCGGTGACGATACAAGTCATCCAGTCAAAATAATAAAAAAGAGGCTATACACCAAGAAAGGTACAAACACAAGAAGAGGAAAGCAAATAATAGCCAGGATAAGTAAGTAACAGACAGTTTGTTAAGGAGTTGAAGTACCCAAAGTTCTAAGTTACATTTCAAATTTGTCGCTTTTCATTCGTGAATAGGCTTAGTAGTCCCTCCTTGGTACCGCCTTGTCTGCATTTGTTTCCTCCCATATTGACTGGACTTTTTACTTGTGTTGTTACATGGTCTGATTTATCTAGTGGGTGAGCACTGTTTTCTTTAATGATCTTCCCTATTCCACCCACGATGTCGCAGCACGCCGCCACCTTTTATATCATGTCACTTACTCGTGTATTTTTTCATTTCCAGTGCAGCCCGTTTTAACTATAGCAGCTGCGCTTATTTATTTAATTTACGGCGTGGTCCGCTTTCACTTTAGCAGCTGTGCTTATTTATTTATTTAATTTACAACGCAGGCCAATTTCACTTTTAGTTGCTGCACTTATTTATTTATTTATTTCACAGCACAACCACTTTTACTTCAGCGGGCGCACTACAAAAGCTTTCTTTCTTTCTTCATTTTTATTACACTTTGTGTAAAAGCGCCCAATAGGCATTTTCACTTTAAGGTTGGCCGCGCCCCTTTCTTTAGATGCTGCACCCACAGACGCGGACTGGTTCCGGGCACATATCCTTGGCTGCAGCGCACAAAGACCTTACAGTGCCGCACATAGAGGAAAAAAATTAGAGGAAACATTGCTCCTAGGAGATTACCCCTCATATTCGTCCAGGTAAACATTATCTATTTCCATTTTCCTAACAGGAACCATGAGAGTACAGGAGAAAATGTATTCACTAGGCATTTAAAGCCTGTAATCCACTGAATGTAAAATAGCTATTACCATTTGCTTATTGGAATCTTGAAATAAAGTTCAACATATATGTAATGGCCATATCCTATGAGGTAACCCATCACATTAAATACACAGGTGAAAATATCTCAAAACGCAGAGTATGTGATTGTCTACCAACAAGGTAGTGCAGAACACAACCATTAAAACAATTCCTGACAGGTTAGCCCTAACAAATACTGAAGAGAGTTAACTTTCACGTTCTACCTGTAAGCACTATACTACACTGCCACTGGTAGACACTTAAGAGAATGATGCCCAACATCCATCATCCCCAATGATCTTGTAGCACATCCACAAAAGTCTTTTAAAGGTGCACATGAAAGAAATTAAGGGTCTTGGACACTAGAAAGCAAAGTTGAAATTAAAACTGAAATTTTAAGCAGAAAAAATTCCTTCTTTGATTATAATTGGCTGACTATTAAATATATGCCTGGGCACATCAAAGGAAGTGGAAATGTGGTCTCACTTTATGCTCATTTCTCATAAATACATTTATTCAGGTGGTCCATTTTAAAGCCAAACTTTTGAAAGAATGCCTAAAACAGTGATGAATTGTATGTGGCGTGCGGAAGACAACCATAGTAATCATAAGAATGCAAAATCTTTTGCAAAAGCTTAACAAATAGAAATTGTCTTTTGTAAATTGATGAAAGGTATTCTTTTTGATGTCCAAATTTGCATGTTAAATGGATATTGGCTATAAATATTTTATATTGTAAAATGATTTAGTACACTAATCTACAATAAACTACTTCATTGATAACACCCTATACTATAGAAATGCTGCCTCATACCCAGGCACTCCATCAATAAAAAGTAGCTGTTGGTGCTTTGTAATTTGGAAACATACTTGGCATTTAGCCATTCTCGACTGTGTCAAACGTTTCCACTTCCTTTACCAGACTCTCCTTCTTCAGACACTTTGATAATATATTAGGTAAGATATTACAACCCAACCTTCAAGAGCACAATACCATACCTGAGATGTCAAATTCCAAATTTTGTACCCATTTGTAGTATTTGTCTGCAAATCGTTGTGCATTAAGAACATGCTTATTGCCTAAACCTGTCCAAATCTGGGAAATAATTATTTTTGCAAGAGTATTGTCTCCAATAAAAAACTACACAGACCTTTGAGCCCTGTGGCAGAATTTAAAAGAATATTCAAAACCATAGTATGTCCATACTCTATACAGTGTTGGAACGCCAAGCTTACAGTGACTGATCCACCATATCAGAAAGTGCTGAAAGACATGGTGATTCATTGGCATTCTCAGCAATCATTCGAGAAAACATTTAGCAATTCAAATCAATTATCTTTAAATTGGCATTCCTTATTTGACATGGGCATTTCACCCTTTTTCAAGATACTATTACTTTTGTATCTCAAGTAATTGACAATTACAGCAGGTCTCATGGGATACTCTACGGCCTTGTTCACGCCAAGAGTGAGACTGTGGGATTAAGAGTTGTAGCTTGTGATGTTATGTGTCCTCATCTTTGCAAGAGTGCAATTTAAGACGTGTGAAGCTTGTACAAATAAGGACCGAAAGTATAAACTGTTAATAAAAAGCATACAAAGGCCATACAATCTGACCACCCCTGAACCACCAGCGTTTTAACTATATGAAAAAGATAATTCCTCCGCTGCAGAAAAACAACAAAAAAACGGAGGTAAAAGAGCACCCTGTCCACGCACTCCTCCTTCCCCCAGGCAAGTACTTATGGTTTGCTGGACCACTGATGACGCTTTAAAAGTAATGTCTAGGTTTGAAATACTGCACATTCGTGGAGATGACCGCATGTGCCCTTGTGGAGCCAACTTTGATCATTCTTTAATTAGGAAAGAAGAGAGAACTTTATTTTTCCATTTAAATGATAAAAAAATCATCAGCTTGTAAGGTGCCAAAACTGTGAAGCAGATGGTCTGAACTCCCACGAGTAGTAGAAATAAAATATGTTTTTATGGTGAACCCGACCATTTAATTAGTCGAGAAAATGTAATCAGGTGTCACGGAACATTTATTTTTCTTTCGCAACAGATGAATTGACATGTTTGTTTCCCAGATTTTTTGGCACATCCCCGTCGTCCATATAACAGGCACGCTGCTACTGCATGAGGAACCAAAGTGCCATATTGGAACGTGTTACCCAACAAGTACTAACTCAGGACACTCCTTATCCAACAGATTCAGTAAAAATCGTGAAAGCCTTGACCCAAGAGCAGGACCCACACCCAGCACCATCACACATTTCTTCGGAAATGCGGTAACGAGGCCAGAATTTAGTTTCACTGCATTTCACTGTCACGGTTTGAGTGGGAGAGCGATCCATAAAAATGTGCGTCACAAGAATTGCAGTCAAGCCAAGCACTAAGGACAAATGGTTTTTGACGTTGTGACCTACTACGCCCGGTCAGCCAGTCCATTTCCGAGCCATCCAGAAACAGGTGCCACGGTATTCTCTTGCTTTCACAGTACTACTGCTCATCTGATTGCCTTGGTATGGCATTTTCATTAATTTATTTTGCTTTCACCAGCTATCCTGTAAAGTTGTCCATTTACTTACTATTTTTCACTGACATTTATTTTGTTTGCTTTACTTCTCGCCTTAGCCCCAATGCTTCTTTGTAAAACATATTTGGCCCTGGACTTTTTTTATTCACTTTAGGGGCTACAATGTTTTTATTATATTATTATATCACACACACCGCCTTTGTTAATTCTTGGCTCTTTCCTCATTGGATTTATGATTTACACTTTTATCATTTTGATAGCGCATCTTTAGTCTGAGCTCCTTCCAGTCTTTTTCTTCAAGAAATGTCTTCACTAGAAGGGACCGTATTGGACCGTCGATCTGTGAAAAAAAACACTTCACCTGTCAAATCATCAAATAGGGTGTGTGGGATAGGGAAAATCCTCTTGTATGTGATTTAAATCGACAATAATTGTGCTACATGTAAGAAACTGTGCCACATACATGGTGCACATGACCATTGACTTGACTCAGTTAACTAACTGAATTTTGATTGTTAGGGAGAGGGCATGAATGTTTTAATGCACATTCTTTTGAAAACTCTCACTTTTAATAAATGCCTTCTCAATGAAGTGAAATAGTCTGATGTACTACTAAGGTGACTTGCTTCACTACGTTAAATTCACTTTTTGGAATTTTGAAGGAGTTTTAGCATTTTTTACTGATGTTTATTACACAATTTACGTGGCAAGCATTATCACGGCTCAGCTCGTTCTGTCGTTCATGGGCTCTTAGAGCCAAGCTTGGCTCTCATTGTTAGTTTGTTGGCTCCCCACCTCTGACTGACTGAAATATTTTTAAAGCGCTCGATTGCCGCGGCGTCTTGGTGCTGTAGTACAGAAGAACAGGTGAGAGCAGGTTAGGGCAAAGAGAAGAGCAAGGTTTTCGATGCCTTCCTAAAGCTCATTTTGGATTTTTGTGAGCGAAGCGCGGGGTGCAACGCGTTCCATAATTTGGAGGCTTGGTGGGAAAAAGATTTTCCACCCCATCGGGCTCTCCTTATTCTGGGCTGACATACTAGGTCCTGGTTGGCTGACCTTAAGGTACATAGTGGCGTGTAACGAGGAAGGAGTTTGGCTAGATTGTCAGGACCTTTGCCATGCAAGGATTTGTGGACCAAGCAGAGGGCCTTGAACTGTATTCTACGCCTAACTGGGAGCCAGTGAAGTTCGCGTATGGCTTTGGAGGTTGGGTGACGCTTTGGCAGGTTCAACAGGACCCTAGCTGCGGCATTTTGAATTGCCTGTAGCTTGGTCAGTTGTTTTTCTCCCATGCCCAGGTAGAGTGAATTGCAATAGTCCACTCGGGACATTACCAGGGCTCCCATCACCGTCTTTTTTAACATAGGCGGGATGTACAGCAAGATTTTTCTGAGAACCTTAATGGTGTAGAAGCAGGCGGAAGTCACCTGGTTGATTTGCGCCATACAAGACAGGTCTTTATCTAACAGAAAGCCAAGATTCCTGACCTTATCAGCTGGACTGGGGCAGGAGCCCACCTCAGGAGGCCACCAAAGGTCGCTCCAGACGGAAGGTTTCTGGCCGAACTCTATTACTTCGGTCTTATCCGTTTTTAATTTTAGGAAGTTATGGCTCATCCAGCTTTTCACACCGAGGAGGCAGTTCCTGAACCGTTGTGCTGTAGCTTCTACTGACTGGGAGATCAACACTACAATTTGAGTGTCCTCGGCATACGACACTAATCGTAGGCCATGAGATTTGATTATGGCGGCTAAAGGTGTAACATATAAATTAAACAATGTAGGCGACAGTGCCGAGCCCTGGGGAACCCCTCCTGGGAGAGAGAATTCGTCAGATTGAAGACCTCCCCAGTGTACTTGTTGAATTCGAGTATCCAGAAAAGATGTTAAAAGGGCCAGAGCAGTACCGGTGAAGCCTAAGGATCTTAGTCTATTTAACAGGACCGAATGGTTTACAGTGTCGAAGGCCGCTGTAAGGTCTAATAAAATCAGGGCCGTTCTGCCACCTTCATCCATTGTCCTGCGTATGTCCTCCGTTGCCATGATTAGGGCAGACTCTGTTGAGTGACAGGATCGGAATCCATGTTGTGAGGGGTCTAATAACTTATTCTGGTCTACATATCTCATTATCTCTTGATTCATGGCTTTCTCCAGAATCTTGGCTGGTAAGGGCAGACAGGATATGGGCAGATAGTGCTTAGGTTCAGAAGGATCCAGGGTATCCTTCTTAAGGATGGGCCGGATACAGGCTTTCTTCCAGCTACTGGGGAATTCACCTAAGTTGATAGCTTTGTTTAACAGGGGTGTCAGGACTGCCGTTATGGCCACTGGGATCATATGCAGTACATGGGGAGGACAGGGGTCTAACGGAGACCCTGATTTCATCTGTGTGAGTAAGTCACTAACCTGCGATTCCTCTAATGGAGGGAAGCAAGAATAGTTGGAAGGAGCCAGAGTGGTATTCTCACTGTTGTCAGTAATTGTGTCTGCTGCTAGGGTGCTAAGATCATCATAGACTGCCTGGACCTTCTGTTGAAAGAAGGTGGCGATACTCATCACAAAGTTCTGGTTGGGACTAAAGACAGTATCACGGGGGCTCTTTGCCAGGTGGGTGATTGTTTTAAATAATTCCCTGGAAGTGTTAGAGGCTTCTTGAATTCTATTTGTGAAATAGGCTGATTTGGCCTGGACTATCGCTGACTTATATTCATGCAGGACTTTGGTGTATTCTAGTTTATTTTGCTGACTGTAATCCGAGCGCCACATGGGCTCCAGTCACCGGCATTTAAGTTTTATTGATTTCACCTCTGCAGAATACCACTGTGCAGTGGCGGAGCGTCTTCTGGGCTTTTTTGTTACCATTGGGACTAGCTCATCGACTGCCTGGCTGATCCAATTATGGAATTTGATCGCTCCATTTTCAATGTTACAGGGTTCGAAAACTGGGGGATCCTTAGCAAGTGTCTTAGCTAAAAGGTTGGGGTCAAGCTTCTTCCAGGGGCGTATTTTTTCAGGGAGCATAAGACCTCTACGACAATTTACGAGGTTATTTAATTGCAAATTGAAAAAGATAGCCTTGTGATCGGACCAGGGAACAGGTTGGACCGAGATGATTTTAAAATGGTCATTATTTGTAAAGATCCCATCAATGGTATGTCCTGCTGAGTGCATGGAATTCAAGATCAATTGATTCATGCCAAAGCTAAGAAAGTTATCAATTAATGTGGTTGAATCAGAGTCGTTATTTGCTTCAAGGTGAAAATTAAAATCACCTGGTAGCTGAATTACCAAGGGGCAGGTCTCGCTGCCCTTCCTCTGAAAAAAATCAAGTTTTATGTTTTTGCCAGTCAGGGCTTTAAGTGGGATGAAAAAACTGGGGGTCTCTCAATGGGGCGTGACCAATGTAATTAAGAACAATTCCCAACAGGTATCAATTGGAAGACAATTTCAACAGGTGTATGCAATATGCATTACAAAAGGAAGAAACAAGGAGTCACTGCAATTTTTTGAAAAAAGGCGGGTATTATTCACCACTTATAAGAGCAAGGCGGGTCTGTTGCAAAGTTATACAGTTAAACAGCACTGTACAGATCAATTGGTGTGACAACCCGGTGGCACTTGGTGAAGGTGATATATACATGAATATATACAGTGAATAGTGGTGGTAGTGCAAGTGCTGGGGTGAAACAGCGTGGTCGGCGCGTTGTGACAATAGGTGAAAAAATACAAAGTAATGGCTCCAAGGATCAAGTTGTAGTCACTTAAAACAAGAATGAGTCAATTTTCAGGAGTACAAAACAAGTAGGGCGCCATAAAGTTAGGCTGTGTGGTCGACGGCGTTTTGATCCCCGTCAGTCGGGATCGTCATCAGGACTGGGTTGTCGAGGGAACAGTGCTGTAGGGTAAGAGAAGGGCTAATCAGTAGGGGTGGAGGTGGCCGCATGTAACTAGATATGGGGTTAGAGGCGCGCTGGTGGCTGGCAGGGGAGAAGTCACAGGGATGGAAGGGGTGAACCTGAGCGTTAGGTAAGCGCAGAAGGCTTGTAGGTAACTGGCAAGTAGGTCGGAGGCCAGCTAGGGCGTCTGGGGTTAGCAAAAGGCCTGAACTACAGGCCGAGTCTAATGGTGGCGGGGGCTGAGCATAGATAATGAAGCGCGTGTCACAAAAAGCTGGCGCCACTGTTTAACTCACTCACATGCTAAGGTGTCTTGAGGTAGCAAAAGGCCTGAACTACAAGCCGAGTCTAATGGTGGCGGGGGCTGTGCATGGGTATTGTAGCGCGTGTCACAAAAAGCTGGCGCCACTGTCATGTCCGCCCAAGGCAAGGTCGTGCGGATGGAGGGGCTGATGAGTAGGGTCCAATGCTGCACGAAGAGGGAAGCTTAATTAGAAATTGGATAAGGAAATGGAGCGAAGCATGTCCCCAGCAGGTAACAAATAATTACCTGAATAGCGATTTTGAAGGCTTGAGGCAGCAGGGGTGGTCAGTGTCTGAGGAGAGGTAGACGGGGCAGAAATGATTAAAAGGCCCGATATAAAGAGCTGGCCAAGTCAGGTACGATCGCACAGGGAGTGCGAGTGGCTTACCTGAGTGAATCAGGACGTCGGGGCAATTCTCACGAAAGGCAGCGTCTAGCAGTGAATGCAGGAGCTTAGCGCGATCGGATGGCCGCGCTAGGGAAGATAGCCGAAGGAAAAGGGGCGGGGTGAGGGGGGGGGCCCTGCGCGCGCACTCTGGAAAGGGGCTGGGTGGGGGGTGTGACTGTCGGTTGCGCTGGCAACCGCAGAAACAGGAAGAGAAAACCGCGCGCACTCTTGGGGAGGAGGCGAAGCGGGAGGTGTCACTGTCGGTTGCGATAGCAACCGCAGAAACAGGAACAGGGCCCAGTGCGCGTCAGTGCCAGGTTAAGAGCTAAAGACACAGTTCGGGGCAGGTATTAGCCGAAGGCGAGGCGCCCCGGTCAAGGAGTGTAGGGTTACACAGAGCAAAGTCTCGAACACAGTGAAAATAGTGCATGGATGTTAATTTTACAATTTACAATTTACACAACCTCGACTAGGTAATTGATTCAGACATTATAAACAATAACATCGGACAGGGTGCAATAATGATTACAATGAAAGTAGTGGTTCAACTGGGGAGCGGTATTCAGCAGGGAAATGACGGTTAAAAGACAAGTGTTCCTAGCACCGAGGATGGGCTTCAAGTCTGGGATGTAGAAGAGAACAGAACGGAGTCTACATCGGTACTAGACCCTGGTTAGCACAGTCTTACTGTATAAGTCTGGGGTAGCTTATAAAGTCAAAAAAGCAGATGTCCTAGTGTTACATTACAGAGTAAGAGGCGAAAGAGGCTAACCATGGCAACTGGCTGTGAACATAGGAATTTAGACAAGGGGTATGCTCTATACAGTAATCGTATTGTTCCACTCATCAAAAGTGTTCAGCCCATGATTAACAGAGTCCACTCGTGAAATCCATTTACATTCTGCTCTATTGAGGAGGGCGGTCATGTTGCCCCCTCTAATAGGTAGTGTGGGTTTTTCAATGACCATCCATCTCAGTTCTGTGTCAACGTGTGATTTCTCCAGGAAATGCGCTACCAGGGGAGCTGTGAGTACCTTGCAGTTTATCCTGCTTTTGTGCTGGATTATCCGTTGCTTGACCATTTGGGTGGTTTGGCCAATATAGAGGAGATCACATGGGCACCGGATAGCATAGATGACATTATGGGTTTTGCAGTTAGAGTGGTGTGTGAGTTGATGGGTTTGTCCATTGAAAAGGAATTCTTTTGTGTTTGTAGTTAGCTCGCACACACTGTAGGATTGACATTTGTAGTGTCCAAGTACTGGATCCATGCCCCAAGCAGTAGTGATGGTGTGTCTTTGGGTAGGAGTGGAGGGCCACGTGATGGCTCGTACTAGATGGTTGGCGATGTTGTTGCCCCTCTGGTATGAAAAGAGTGGTTGCTCCCGAAATTGTTCTTCAGAACGTAGAATGGGCCAATTTTTCTTAATTATTTTGGAGACTTTGTTACTGTCCGGGCTGTATACTGAGACAAACGGAATTCTGGTCATGGTCTTTTTGTTGATATCCGGAACCAGTAGATCCTCGCGATGATTATACCAGGCTCGTTTCTTGACTTTGGTGACCAGGCGTCTGGGATAGCCTCTGCTGGTTAATTTGGTAACCAGTATGTCTGCCTCCCTAAAATAGTCTTTACGCCATTTGCAGTTACGGCGAATCCTTAGGAACTGGCCGTAGGGTAGGCCGTCTCTTAAACCTCTAGGATGGTAGCTTGAGTAATGTAATAGGGTATTGCGTTCTGTTGGTTTTCGAAAGAGGCGCGTACCCAGGGCGCCGTCTTCAGCGTGAATAGTGACATCAAGGAATGGTAGGTCATTATTGGTCCATTCACTGGTGAATTTTAAATGTTCCTGTGCAGTATTCAACCAGTCAACAAAAAGTACAAGGGTGTCTGATGTTCCGTTCCAGATTAATAGAATATCATCTATGTAACGGCGCCACAGATGGATTTGGGGCCGGTACAGATTGATTGGGTTTAGGATCAAAGATTTTTCCATGTCGTGAACAAATAGAATAGCAAAGTTCGGTGCGAAGCAAGCGCCCATAGATACTCCTTTCACTTGTAGGTAGAAGATGTTTTTGTACATAAAATAGTTATTCTGCAGGGCAACCCGTAGGAGGTCCATGATGAAGTCAGTGGGGATCCGAGTGGGTTGTGGTCTGGAGATTAAAAGGTTTTTGATTACCTCGAGTCCTTCCTGGTGGGGGATATTAGTATAAAGAATTCGTACCTGTCACAGACACATACATACGTGACACGATGGATCTTATCAACACCATAGAAGACCAACCGTTTGATCAAGAGTCCCAGCTACTGGTCAGTATGGACATCGAGTCCCTTTATACTAATATCCCCCCACCAGGAAGGACTCGAGGTAATCAAAAACCTTTTAATCTCCAGACCACAACCCACTCAGATCCCCACTGACTTCATCATGGACCTCCTACGGGTTGCCCTGCAGAATAACTATTTTATGTACAAAAACATCTTCTACCTACAAGTGAAAGGAGTATCTATGGGCGCTTGCTTCGCACCGAACTTTGCTATTCTATTTGTTCACGACATGGAAAAATCTTTGATCCTAAACCCAATCAATCTGTACCGGCCCCAAATCCATCTGTGGCGCCGTTACATAGATGATATTCTATTAATCTGGAACGGAACATCAGACACCCTTGTACTTTTTGTTGACTGGTTGAATACTGCACAGGAACATTTAAAATTCACCAGTGAATGGACCAATAATGACCTACCATTCCTTGATGTCACTATTCACGCTGAAGACGGCGCCCTGGGTACGCGCCTCTTTCGAAAACCAACAGAACGCAATACCCTATTACATTACTCAAGCTACCATCCTAGAGGTTTAAGAGACGGCCTACCCTACGGCCAGTTCCTAAGGATTCGCCGTAACTGCAAATGGCGTAAAGACTATTTTAGGGAGGCAGACATACTGGTTACCAAATTAACCAGCAGAGGCTATCCCAGACGCCTGGTCACCAAAGCCAAGAAACGAGCCTGGTATAATCATCGCGAGGATCTACTGGTTCCTAATATCAACAAAAAGACCATGACCAGAATTCCGTTTGTCTCAGTATACAGCCCGGACAGTAACAAAGTCTCCAAAATAATTAAAAAAAATTGGCCCATTCTACGTTCTGAAGAACAATTTCGGGAGCAACCACTCTTTTCATACCAGAGGGGCAACAACATCGCCAACCATCTAGTACGAGCCATCACGTGGCCCTCCACTCCTACCCAAAGACACACCATCACTACTGCTTGGGGCATGGATCCAGTACTTGGACACTACAAATGTCAATCCTGCAGTGTGTGCGAGCTAACTACAAACACAAAAGAATTCCTTTTCAATGGACAAACCCATCAACTCACACACCACTCTAACTGCAAAACCCATAATGTCATCTATGCTATCCGGTGCCCATGTGATCTCCTCTATATTGGCCAAACCACCCAAATGGTCAAGCAACGGATAATCCAGCACAAAAGCAGGATAAACTGCAAGGTACTCACAGCTCCCCTGGTAGCGCATTTCCTGGAGAAATCACACGTTGACACAGAACTGAGATGATGGTCATTGAAAAACCCACACTACCTATTAGAGGGGGCAACATGACCGCCCTCCTCAATAGAGCGGAATGTAAATGGATTTCACGAGTGGACTCTGTTAATCATGGGCTGAACACTTTTGATGAGTGGAACAATACGATTACTGTATAGAGCATACCCCTTGTCTAAATTCCTATGTTCACAGCCAGTTGCCATGGTTAGCCTCTTTCGCCTCTTACTCTGTAATGTAACACTAGGACATCTGCTTTTTTGACTTTATAAGCTACCCCAGACTTATACAGTAAGACTGTGCTAACCAGGGTCTAGTACCGATGTAGACTCCGTTCTGTTCTCTTCTACATCCCAGACTTGAGGCCCATCCTCGGTGCTAGGAACACTTGTCTTTTAACCGTCATTTCCCTGCTGAATACCGCTCCCCGGTTGAACCACTACTTTCATTGTAATCATTATTGCACCCTGTCCGATGTTATTGTTTATAATGTCTGAATCAATTACCTAGTCGAGGTTGTGTAAATTGTAAATTGTAAAATTAACATCCATGCACTATTTTCACTGTGTTCGAGACTTTGCTCTGTGTAACCCTACACTCCTTGACCGGGGCGCCTCGCCTTCGGCTAATACCTGCCCCGAACTGTGTCTTTAGCTCTTAACCTGGCACTGACGCGCACTGGGCCCTGTTCCTGTTTCTGCGGTTGCTATCGCAACCGACAGTGACACCTCCCGCTTCGCCTCCTCCCCAAGAGTGCGCGCGGTTTTCTCTTCCTGTTTCTGCGGTTGCCAGCGCAACCGACAGTCACACCCCCCACCCAGCCCCTTTCCAGAGTGCGCGCGCAGGGCCCCCCCCTCACCCCGCCCCTTTTCCTTCGGCTATCTTCCCTAGCGCGGCCATCCGATCGCGCTAAGCTCCTGCATTCACTGCTAGACGCTGCCTTTCGTGAGAATTGTCCCGACGTCCTGATTCACTCAGGTAAGACACTCGCACTCCCTGTGCGATCGTACCTGACTTGGCCAGCTCTTTATATTGGGCCTTTTAATCATTTCTGCCCCATCTACCTCTCCTCAGACGCTGACCACCCCTGCTGCCTCAAGCCTTCAAAATCGCTATTCAGGTAATTATTTGTTACCTGCTGGGGACATGCTTCGCTCCATTTCCTTATCCAATTTCTAATTAAGCTTCCCTCTTCGTGCAGCATTGGACCCTACTCATCAGCCCCTCCATCCGCACGACCTTGCCTTGGGCGGACATGTGAGTGATTTATACAGTGGCGCCAGCTTTTTGCGACACGCGCTACAATACCCATGCACAGCCCCCGCCACCATTAGACTCGGCTTGTAGTTCAGGCCTTTTGCTACCTCAAGACACCTTAGCATGTGAGTGAGTTATACAGTGGCGCCAGCTTTTTGTGACACGCGCTTCATTATCTATGCTCAGCCCCCGCCACCATTAGACTCGGCCTGTAGTTCAGGCCTTTTGCTAACCCCAGACGCCCTAGCTGGCCTCCGACCTACTTGCCAGTTACCTACAAGCCTTCTGCGCTTACCTAACGCTCAGGTTCACCCCTTCCATCCCTGTGACTTCTCCCCTGCCAGCCACCAGCGCGCCTCTAACCCCATATCTAGTTACATGCGGCCACCTCCACCCCTACTGATTAGCCCTTCTCTTACCCTACAGCACTGTTCCCTCGACAACCCAGTCCTGATGACGATCCCGACTGACGGGGATCGAAACGCCATCGACCACACAGCCTAACTTTATGGCGCCCTACTTGTTTTGTACTCCTGAAAATTGACTCATTCTTGTTTTAAGTGACTACAACTTGATCCTTGGAGCCATTACTTTGTATTTTTTCACCTATTGTCACAACGCGCCGACCACGCTGTTTCACCCCAGCACTTGCACTACCACCACTATTCACTGTATATATTCATGTATATATCACCTTCACCAAGTGCCACCGGGTTGTCACACCAATTGATCTGTACAGTGCTGTTTAACTGTATAACTTTGCAACAGACCCGCCTTGCTCTTATAAGTGGTGAATAATACCCGCCTTTTTTCAAAAAATTGCAGTGACTCCTTGTTTCTTCCTTTTGTAATGCATATTGCATACACCTGTTGAAATTGTCTTCCAATTGATACCTGTTGGGAATTGTTCTTATTTACAGCATACACCCATCCCAACTCGGTCTATGGGTTTCCTCCTGTCTATCCTACACAATGTAATTAAGGGCGTGGCTGAAAAACACATAAACTATAAATCTGTGCTTAGCATAGTGTGCCGCCCCACTTGTATTTTGCTATTTCTGTCATTGCATCCAGATATGATACAAGTAAAACCATACGTACAAAACGTCAGGACTATTGCCTTTGTCAATGGTTGTTAGTAGCATAAGATAAATAACCAGCAACTATTGCTTGTATATAATATTGAAAAAGCTTCCACTTAAAGCCCTGGTGACACCCCCACAATGTTGCTGCTCATGAGTTTCAGGAAGAGAAGGGAAATCCAGAGAGAAAATGACTCTCTTTAAAGGATTTCCCTTCCCCTACAACGCTCACCTGGCATGACGTCATGTCGTAACTTCTCCACTAGTGAGAAGTGAGCAGTGTGAGCATGCGCACATCCATGTGACTGCTGTCACTGCAGTCCAGAAAAAAATGGAACGCCTGTGCCAGGGCACAAAACAGAGCCCAATTGAGACCTGTTTCAAGACCCCCTTTCAAAAACCATGCTCAGCACCAGTGAGACCCGGCCCACTTAAAGCCCTGTTGCATGTGTTAAACACACTAGGCACTCTGGCGCTTAATGGGGGTCTAGATTCTAGCACACAAGATACTGCTTCTATTACCTCCGATACATCATGCTTCACTTATGGGATGACGTAGGTACCTGTATAGATACTGAACGGCACACTACACCAAAGATTAGTGGCGTAGCAAGGGGGGGCAGAAGTTTTGGGAACAGTGGCCACCACCCTTCCCCCGCGTTCTTACCTGCGGCGATCACTGCAGGAATCACCAGCACCCCTCCCCTCCCTCCTGCCCCGCTCTTACATACTGCCGCTGCGGGGCGGTTGCTCCAGGGACCCCCACAGATGGCAAAATGTCTAGCTACGCCACTGCCAACGATGCCTAGTCCTGATTCTACCTCATGCATTTCTGTGGCACTCTATACTGTCTGTTGGATTATCCCACTCTGGCAGGCTCTTTTTGAATCCCATTTTTTTTGTCACCATTTTCCTATCCCTTTCTTCCTCCTTCTTTCTGATTTGGTAATTGTGTGTCGCTTGGTTCAAAGTAGTTTAATGATGCAAAACAAGTCCTAACCCCTAAAATGCAGTGCTGGTGCCTACTACGTGACACCTTCGGTACAAATGAAGCACGGGAGCACACCTTCCCCTTCACAAGGCCACTTTCTAGGAGCTATTATTCCATCATGTGTGATCAGTCCTGTGACGAATCATCTCAGATGTGCATTGCCCACAGGCTCGCCCAGTAGCTTTTCTACTAAATTATCCGTAAATGCACTGAATGCATCTGACCATGACTCAGAGCATTTGGCAACCATATTCGTCACACACAGTAATGTCCATAAATACCCTCACTACCATGTATTGCTTGCTCAGCAAGGGGGTAACACAGTTGATGAACTTCTGATGAGTCTAATTCTTCTGCCTGTATGTAATGAAATAGAATTATGGCTAAAGGTGGAGTATGTAAACGTTCACTCTGCTATCATCTAGTGCCAAAAGGCCCAGCCAAATGAAATAGGAATATCGGCTACGGTTCCCTCTGTTTACACACGTTATTTGGAAGATTTTGAATATGTCTTTATTCATAAGTATAAAATGTGCTTTCAATTATTGGGTACTTTCAGGTACTAAGTACCGGCACTTCTTACATTTGAAAGGGAGAGCACCAGCACTTCTCATCACGGATGCAATACTTTTATTGGGAGAGTACTAGCACCTTTAAATAGCAAACAGTTACCCTGGGATAGGAAATACTTGCACCTAAGTCTTTCCATTTCAGGCACTGAGGGGCTTATTTACAAGCCCCTTGCGTCACCGGTGCAGCACTTTTCCCCATAGTATAAGTAAGGTACCCATGGCGAAAGAGGATTGAAAATAAGTCCCTGAGTATATCCATTCATTTTCAAAACACTGATTCCTAGCTTTCTGGTGATGTCTGCCTAAAAACGCCCCCATCTGTTCAGAGTTTAACTGCACTTATAGATTTCCGGTCCTTTGGAACTGCTCTGTAGCAGTGCTTAATTTGAGCCAGTGATTACAGGTGGGGGCCTCTGCCATTCATTTTTTGGGACCAGCACTTTTATTCATTCAGATTATTGTGTTTTATAAATTGTCCTGAAGAAGGTGGGGCGCACAGCCGAATCCACCGAAACGCTTCGGCAACCCTAAGGGGATAAATATAAAATGTTTTAAACTTATAATTTTTAATGTATATTTGCATACTCTGATAATGTCATTCTGCTGGAAATGTTGATGAGCATTAGGCATTGTATTAAGAAAGTCTTATTCTTATTTTTAATTTGTTTGAATTCATGTTTTTAAACAACAATATATTTTAATAAATATTGTGATTGTTTTTATATATATTTTTTTGCCTTTGTGGTTCTACTATCATTTAATAAGCACTGTATAAATAACTACCGGACTGATTGAGTTGTAGACAGGAATAGAATGTGGATGTGGTGATGATACTCCCCCGTAGTAAACATAACCCAAGGAACATTTTCTCCTTTGATTATATTTTACCCAGTTCCTGTGGGTCCAAAGGGTACTCTCTTTCCTTTTTAAGTAGAATCTTAAAACTGCCATTCCCAAGGGAAGCCTATTCTTGTTAAGTCCAGTAAAGGTTTCAGTAATTTAAACCTGTGTTCAACCCCTGGTAGATATTGCACAGAGCAGACAGACTTAGCTTAAGAAAATACAATGCATTTACAAGTACCAAAACAGTTAAAAAGTCAAAGACACAACACAATAAAATATCCCCCTTCTATTGATAACAATAGAGAAAAATGTAAGGAACAAAATGGCACCAAAATGGCAAACATCCAGTGAGGGAAACAGGAAATATGTATTTTTTTTAGTTTCAGATATAAAGAGTGCCAGAAAACTGCCTGTGCTTGACCGGTACGTAGGTATAAATCATGTCTGACCGCGAAGGAGCGCAGGTTGGCTACAGAAACCAGACTCGTCCCAAACAGAAGTTTTTTCTTTTGGTTTCGCTTAGCGTTGCAGCGCATGAGCTACTCGCTTTGCGAGGCATGCAGTATACACTCTAGCATGGAAGCTTTGTGGTAGCTCTGCCCACTCTCCGCCATCTTTTTGATTGGCTTGTGTTGTAAATGCTGCCTTCTGATTGGTTGTAGGCTTGTTAGTCCCTCCTTATGACGGACATGTCGTCATTCCTGTCCTTCCATGGCTACTGGCCCCTTTACTGCAGACTACTTTCTTCCCGTGGCACCCCCATCCCGCAGTCCGATGCCTTCTCCTCCCTCTGTTCTGTGCCTTGTCGCCCGCATGCATTCCCGCATTAATTCCACATGCATTCCTGCATTAATCATCACAGACTGCTCTGTCTCGGTGAACCCGAGCTCCCATCACCCTGTACGGGCGGCACGAAGAGGAGCGGTGGTGGCAACGGGACAGAGGCGCAGCCCTGCATTGGGAGGAGGGCGACAGCAGCTGCAGAGCCCGGGACACCAAGGTACCGGGGATTGGCGAACTCCACAGTGTTTCTTAACAACACATGTCTGTGCAGATGTCCTGGGGGTCCCTCGGTCAGTGAATTACAGGCGCACCCTGTGTATGTACAAAGTACTGCACGTACCGAGGTCTGTTCTGATGCAGCGTGCAAGAGGGGAACATCGTGCCTCAAAGTTGTGATGTATACTCAAAAGGGTCCTTTTCAGAAAAGTTGTACTCTTAGCGCCTCCAACTTGGAAGCTAATGGGGAACACCGCGGCCCATGCTGGCAAATAATGCCTTGTCTTATTGCAAAGGATTGTGGGATAATTAGAGTAGATACTTTTATTAGCTGGAGACTCAGTATTGTATTTGACCCTCGCTTACAGGGGAACCATTTTTGTATTTTCTGTAATTTCATTTTGATATCAGACAGGTGTGCCCCAGTGCCAGAGTCTTATTTTGCTTGTATAATGCTGTATTCATTCAATCTTGTGGGCATGTTCTGTTCTGTTGAACACACGCCCATGGACGAGATATCAGACACGGCTTAATGAGACGCATTTGTTCGTTTTTGTGACCTCCCAAGTGCTTAGTAAATTAAGAACGTCATAACTTGATATGGGTCCATTATCTGTAAAAATTGGGAGCTCCTCGAAATGGGCATGTGAGGTTGTAAATGCAGTACAAAATCCCAGATTCTTAACTTTGAATGTCTTTTCTCCTCCTGAAAAAGTTCTTATGCAAATGGTATTCGCATCACTGAGGTTTCTTTGTTGGATTTGGACTTGAAGCAGTTACCTAGTGAGAACGGAGAGGCTTTGCAAGAACTTTATTTTCGTTGGAAATCAAGCTGTGTTGCTTTTTGAGGAAGTGATGGTTTGTTAATTCCTTCCTTTGTTTAGTTTTGTTGAAAACTTTTCAGTCCTCGCAAAATATTTGCACATTTGTTAGAGGCTTTGTTAGAAAAGGAGAACAAAACAAACATTGTGGTGCTCACTGCCTTAGAGAAAATATCTTCATACTTACAGGGGCTAATATTGTCACAGTAATAGCCTGGCAAATCTGAAGAGTATGCCAATGTGGTTGCATTAAATATACGTCTGACCTGTTGAGAATTGCTGGCACTGTCACCTTAAAAGTCTCTACGATCTGCTGAATATCTCTGCACACTGCATTAAGAAGATGGCAGACCTGCTGTGTGTATCTGTACAGTGCCATTCAAAATTGTCAGATGAGCTGAGTGTCCCAGTATTGTTGGCATCTGTCTTTGTCGTTCGTGAATGCACGCTTCTGATTCAGTTCTAATCGGCTTGCTAGTTTCTCCGTAGTACCGCTTTGCTGTTTCCAGATTGCTGTGCCAGTCACACTATTTCTTTTCAGCTGCTCTTGTGCCAGTCACTTACCGCTGTGCTACACTTCCAGCGTTATGCAAGTTCCTGACCCATCAACCTACCCCTCTTCTCCCACAGCTGTCACTGTTAACCAGGCCCGCCAGTCACATTGCAACTGCTCCCTTCACCCACTGCTGTGCCAGCCAACCATCCCTTGGTCCGCCGGGTAGCACTTATTGTTCTCCTGTGCTTTATCGCCGCCATCACAAGAGTAAAGGAGCACAGGATAGCCCAGGGACATCTTAAGAATTACGGGGGCCCTGGGTCAAATGTAATTTGGGGGCCCATGTTCGGAACAGCTTTGGATTTGTGATCAAGTTCCATCTCTTTCATGCCCTCTTTGGCCAGGTCACTAAAAGTGCACAGGCACACTGGCCCATATTCTGAATGTGTTCACATGTATTATTTAAGAACAGTGACGTGTTTTCAATTTTAGAATATACAGTAGCAGCTCACTAATATTATTGCAAATAGTCTTTGTAACCCCACCTTTTTCTCAGTTGTGACGGTTGAAAACCAAAAACATTTCCTTGCAAAATGTCTGTAATAGACTCCCACACATCACTCACATTAAAATTAAATTAAAGGAAAACTTTGTTAAATAATCTGTTTTAAAAATTATTCAAGCTCATCAAGGCAAGACTACAGAGCTGGCTGTATGAGGGGGCCCTGGGCCCACTTTTCTCATGCTTTAAAACCAGGGACACTGGAATTATGCAGCAGGGGAGGGTCAAATTATGTGGTAGGGTTGAGTAAATTATGCAGAAACAAAACGCACATTTTCCAACATTACTTTACACATTTTGAGATAGTTTTACTTCATTATTTTTAGGGTCTTTCTTTATTTATAAACGGCGCTGATTTCAATTTAGATTTAAGAAGCTGAGGTGAGCACAGTGTTCAACATACGTTTTTGTTTCTGCACTGCGCCGGCCAGCGAGTGTGGATTTACAGCCCAGCCCCTCTACCCTCCTCGCTCCCCTGCCATAGAAAAGTGTGCAACCAAAACAGAAAACAAGCATTTGTAATGCAATAGGTCTCACATTTATGCTCGTTTAGGCTATTGGAATTGTAAATGACAATGCCTTTCATTTGTGTTTTAAAAACCAAAACATAAATAAAAGGCATTGTCATTTACAATTGCCAATAGCTCAAACTTGCGTAGATGCGAGACCTAGTTCATTGCAAATGCTTGTCTGACTTAGTCTTTGAAATCGAAATCAAAAGTCCTCAACTGGACAAGGCAGTAGGCTATGACTTAGAAGGCCACTATAAGGCTGGATAACTGTGGGATGAGGATCCAGAGAAGCAATTGACTTTTGGCCGGAAAGCTCTGATAACATGGACATCTTAAGGTAATCTCTCCTTGAAAAATGTAGTACACGTGGCACAATGACCTTCAATCACCATTTCCCTTTTTCACACCAATATTTATTCTAGAGGTGATGAATCTTAGCCACTGTATTTTGACCAAAGAGCTCCTTCATAAACACCGGTAAGTATTCAAACGTAACTACATATTTTAATCAATAGTGGAAGTTTGTGAGTAGTTTTAAAGGCTTTTATTCTCTAATTGAAGTTTAAGATTTTTCGACTCTTATATATTCATTAGCCAAATGCCAATCAGGTTACAGAATTGAAAATAGAAAAATAAAATTAGTGCAGAGCATATTATAATGTGCACCCAGCGAGTTCCATAAAGGAAAGAATCCCTATTCTAAGAAATGTGGCGCAAATTATGTCAGTCAGAATCTTTAAAGAAATCAAAATAAGAGCAAGAGTGAGATTAGAAATAAGCTAAATCAATAATTAATAATTGAATAATCTCCCATAAAGAGAAATAAGGCATAGAGCAAATAAGCCTAGGCAAAGCCAGTTAGTCAAAGCAAAAACTTTGGTGTTTTAATAAAAGTCAGAATGGGAACACATAGCCTACATCTAAACTGCCCTTGTCCCACCTAAATCTGCCTCCCCTATTCAGCTTCACCTGAATCTGTTTTGCTCTCCATGAAAGTCTGCCCTCTCTTCCTCTGCGTCTGTTCTCTCTGCTAATCACATGACATTTCCCTTAATCTGTCAATAATTTGCAATTCAAAAGTACCATATTTTTGAAAACTCAAAGGATTCTCTTTCTTAGTAATCTTGCACCCTTGATGAATCCACAACCGTGAAAATAGTCCAACATCTGTTCACATAAAATGTGCAGGCGTTCTCTCAGGTGGTGCTCCTCACCGACCCAACTTGAATTTGTCACATTACCTCCCCAAAATGTCTTAATGCTTTTAAACCATTTCATTTCTGCAACAATTCAATGCAATGTTTTAGTTCAATTCCATAAATGTCAGATTTATTTTCTCAAATCCTGATACAGTTTAATTGCTTGCAGGCTTTCAACCAATCTCAATACGGTAATCACTCTTACGGAACTATAACATTGCAGTACGCTCTGAGGTCACTCTCGCTTCTCACAGCAGTCCACCCTCTTTTACAAATTCTTCATATGCATTTACTCACCCAATCATCTTATATCTGTAATTGTCTGCCTTTCTAAAAGATGGATAGACTTCAATCACTCAAGAATGCACATTCACTATGAAACTTCGACCAGCAGGGAATCACCTGAACCAGTGCAGTTTTCCCTTTGCACTCAGGGTCCACTACACAGTTCACACTCATCCCATTCACACAAAGTTCCCTGTCTTAGGTGGACCCGTCAATGATGTCTCACAACAAACTCCTTAACTCTTTGGTGAGACAATCCCATCTAGGTGTCTTCTACACCTTTAACTATTCCGAGATCTTGGGCCACTTCGGGATCTTAAACTCAATCTACTAAATCCTTGGGCCACTTCGGACCCAAAACCACATTCAGTTAATTCTTGGAGCAACTCTACAAGACATTCCACAAATAAACCAGTAGTGTAATTTAACCAGCACACAATTACTGCAAACATAATTACTGCATACCTCAATCTAATCCAACACAATTACCGCAAATGCAATCACCGCAATCACAATTACCACAACATATTCCTCCCTATTAAAACTCACACCTTCTTCAGCAACCACCTTCTTATATCGCCTTCTAATACGGCTTTGCCAGTCTTCAAGTTCTGGGCATTAGAATCAGGAATCAGGATTATTCTCACTTGAAAAATTATTTTGTAGCTCCTTCATGGCATTAACCTAAACTCTGCTCCTTTAGGATAAGGTGTAAAAACCTCCCTCTGCTACCAAGCTCATAGCATGGAAATCTCAAGGTAATCTCTCTTTGGAAAATTTTGTAAACGTGGCACAATTACCTTTAATTGCCAATACTCTTTTCCACGCCAATATCTATTTTAGAGGTGATGAATCTTTGCCACTGTATTTTGACCAAAAGAGCTCCTTCATAAACACAGGAAAGTCATCACATGCAAATAAATATTTTAATCAATAATGGGAGTTTGTGAGTAGTTTTAAAGGGTTTTATTCTCTAATTAAAGTTTAAGATTTTCTGATACTTAATTATTCATTAGTCAAATATCAATCAGGTTAGAGAGTTAAAAATTGAAAAATAAAGTTAGTGCAGAGCATATGTCACAGGGCTGGTGCTCCAAGGGAGGCGATAATGCGGACAATGGACTGGTGGGAGGCAAAACCTGACCAATTGCCCGCTTTTTCCACACAGTATGAAGACTGGGTGCCAGATTTGCCTGGGGAGTACGAGACGGCCGCAAGAACGAGTTACTGTGTCTTTAACTCGAGTGACTTGGAATGCGACTCTGCCCCCGGTTATGACGTGCAGACAGCGCCTCAACAAGAGACGACGGATCCCGGAAGAGTGTGTGTTTTGCCACCGGAGGGGAACGAAGGAGTGAGGCGGTCGAAGGTCGAATCAGAGAGGGAGAAGGAGCATGAAGAAGGACGCAAACACCAACTGGCGGAGGAGAGGACGTTGAGAATCCAAAGTCGTTGGGAGAGCCAAGGGGCTACGAGGACCACGCTTCGCCCAGCCATGCTCCCGGAGGAGCGTGGCTAAGCCAGGTATGCAAGCGGTTCACTGGCTGGGTAGGGCGGCTGGAGAAATCTGACGCTTAAGGAAAACAGCCCTTCGCTTGCTTCACTACCCTCCCCTCGCACTATCACTTCCCCCTGATTACACTATCATCACACGTTGGAAGTTTCTCCCTCACTACCCTTCCCTGCAGTATTGGATATGGGCAGGAGACTCATCTGGTTTCCTCTTATCTTTTTGTTGTTGTTTGGTGTACCGCGAGCAACCCCACGCCGTGGAGTAGATCCGGAGTCCAAAAAGATCCCAAAGAGACGCAGTGAAGATGCCGCTGACCGGGGACAGGACACCGAGAGACCAATACCAATTCTTTTTCTTTATATTTATTTTGCCTGTATACTGGCTTCCAGGAGGGAACGAGTACTCCATAGAATAAAACCTTCTCTAAACCCTCAAGGAGTTTTGCCCGTTCTTACAGACCCACTAACACTGGTGGAGAATGCAGGCATAACCAAACCCATCTGTATACCACAGATGGATACCCTGATACAGCAACTGGTGAAGGGGCAGGACAAGCTTGGACGGGCCGTAGAACGGCAGATGACGTCAGCACAGGCTGACCGGGACATCTTTAAAGACACCATTGCAGCCCAGATAGAAGGGCTCAGAAAATGATCACAGAGCAACCCCTAGCAGGCCCAGCAAGAAGCACCACCCACACCCCATCAGGCATCTCCTTACAGCAATATGTACCTGGGGAGGATCTGGATGCCTTCCTCCTGAACTTCGAGAGGGCAGCAAGGTTGTGTGGTTGGCCTGTGGAGAGGTGGCCATACTTTCGGGCACCTCTCTTGATGGGCGAAGCGCAGGACGCATACCAGGTCGCTAATGCAGATGGGTATACTCCATACGCAGACATAAAGAATATAATCCTGGACCACTTGGGACTTGATGCTGAGGCTCAAAGGGTGTGCTTTAGGAAGGAGAAGGCGGCCCCAGGAGAAAACCCTAAGACATCGTTTTTTAGTTTGAAGATGGCAGCCGATAAGGGGTGAACTCCTAATGTTAGCTCCAAGGAGGAGATCATGGAAGAGATCTGCTTGGAGCAATACCTAGAAGCTCTCCCCTTTAGTACACAGAAATGGTTGCGACAACATACGCGTCTAACCGTTGTACATGCCATTGATATGGCCACCACTTACTCCTGCGCCTGAACCCAAGCCGCCAATTTTGGAGATGGATAAACACAGTCATCAACCGTTTGGAAAGTATGAAAAAAGGAATAAGACCGCTCCAGATGTTAGAAGATCCCGAACACAGAGACCAGAACTTCCACCCTTTGAAGGCCCACAGTGTTATGACGGCGGGGACTGGGGCCACATTGCCCATCTCTGCCTCAGAAAAAACCAACGAAGGAGCCGATGGAAGTGGGATATATCCCCAAATCTATTCTATATACAGCGGAACTGGGGAGCGCCACCATATAAGTGCCAGGGTGAATGGGAGACAGGTAAAGGCCCTCTTAGATTCAGGGTGCAAGCAATCAGTGATCCAGGGATGCCTTGTACAGCCAAGCCAGGTTCTGCCTGAGGCCATCGTGTGTAAACGGTGTGTGCACGGGGAAGTGAAACCATATCCTCTGGCAAAGATAAGTCCCACTCCCGAGAACGGAGTTGCATACGCTATCAAGGTAGGGGTCTTGAAAGGTCTTCCAGAGGGATTAATCATAGGGACAGACAACCCCGAGTTTTTAGATCTCTTTCTTCAGGTAGTGAGGGCACAGGACAAGAAAATAGGATCAAGGAGAATCCCGGATAACCATATGTTAGCTCTAACCACCCCCAAAATGTGGTTACACGATGAGAGTTTCAAATTCGCCCAGGCGAACGATGCGTCATTATTCAATGCCTGGGAACAATACCATGGTACCCCTATGTTTCCCCAGTTTCTTATCCAGGAAGGGTTGTTATACAGACAGGGCTCCCAGACAGACCATCCCCAACTGCTGGGTATCCTGTGCTTTCGGGATCAGCTGTTGTTTTTCTCCCATTCACACCTCACGGCGGGACACATTGGGGCGGAGAAAACAACCCAAAACCTTCTCAGACCTTTTTATTGGCCCGGGGTGTATAGGGATGTTAATGGGTATTGCCAGTCTTGTACAGTTTGTCAAAAAAATACACATCGACCCCAAGCGGTACCTTTACAACCAATGCCTATCATAGGTACTCCATTCGAGAGGGTAGTGATGGACCTGATCAGACCCCTTCTTCGCACCAAACGGGGTAATCTCTATGCTCTAGCAATAGTGGATTATGCCATAAGCTATCCTGAAGCCTTTTCGCTACGGGCTCCCACCAGTCGCAACATCTCTGAGAAATTCCTGGAGCTCTTTTCCTGGGTCGGATTTCCCAAAGAAATCCTGACCACCAGGGCACTCCATTTGTCTCACGTATGATGAAGAAAGTTTGTCAACTACTGGACCTGCGGCACATTAAGACATCAGTATACCACCCCCAAACCGATGGGCTGGTTGAACCATATAATGGGACCCTGAAGACCACCCTGAAGAAGATGTTATCTGCGAACAGGTAGGAATAGGACCTGGTGCTACCTTTGGCCTTATACGTCATCAGAGGGCAGGTGCAGAGCAGTTTAGGCTGCTCGTCCTTCAAAATGCTTTATAGACGTCAACCCCGGAGCCTACTTGAGATGACGAAGGAAGCCTGGGAAAAAGAAGAGGCGGTGCGAACCCTGAGGTGCCGGGTTTTTAGGAACCCGGTGGTGCCAGGGGATAACACCCGAAGACCTCTGAGTTCTCCCTTGTTCCGGACCACAGAAACAATGAGTCTTCTAGTCGCAGTCAGAGATCAAGTTTTATTGGTAGCTACCAAGTAACACGTGTCCTAGAAGCATGACAAACACGGGTCATGTATTCTCAGGAGACTGTTCGTGTTCGTTTTTACAGAACCAGCCTTCTCCTTATATACACATATAATGGCTTCGAGCAAGAATTTTTGAGTTTATGATATGGCTATAAACATATTTCTGCAATAATACAAAGTGCGGAGTCATGTAAGCAAGCCCACATTTTAGATGTCCAGTTCGTGATAGATTACCCAGTTAGGCCCGGGACTCCCATCAGATATCGATGAAACCTCAATAAAGAAGGGCACCTCCTAGTCATAAAACTGGCCATAAACAAGGAACGTGGACAGGTGCATGTTTGCAGAAAGCATGGTCTGTATGTAGTGAATGGTTTGTGGAATGTTATGCATTGATGCTATCGTATTCGGCCACTGGGCGAGGAGCTGCCCAAACAGGTTTGGCTTAAGGCCATGGAGTCAGTTGGGACAGGTCAGGGGGAAGTCAGGCAAGGTGGACGTGTCCCTTTGGATCAAGCTCGACCTTTAATTGACTTAACATGAGGGCAAGACGTAAGATGGATGCCGTTCAAAAAATGGAGTCTAAGAGATTGGGACGGAAACTACGATTTAGGGGTGTTGGCAACCCTCGATTGTGACGCAAATACATAGGAATGATGTCCTAATCATTATCGGTTCATGGACACCAAAATCATCATGGTACGTTGATATTTTGTGACACGGGTATTGGACCTCGATATTGGGATAACAACAGGGTCCAGATTTTCAGAACCACAGACCCTCCTTTTGCCCTTATGTAAGGCAATAACTCATGTTAATCCGAGTCAAAATCTGTATGAAGGAATTCGTGGAGATGCTGCTGTAACATCATTCTGTTGCTCAGTTCGTCCCTTGACACAGGCTTCCGTACACATGAAGTAGCACAGAGGCCAGAGAGTGCAGGAGCACACTGTACACACAGGCAGAACATAAACAGAAGTGTTAAGATCATCCCAATGAAGATCGGTGCTTTCCATCCCCAGCCGGTGATCAGTTCCCAGAACCACCCTAGCAAGGACCAATCCCCTTTCTCAACGTGAAGGGAACCAGATATTTCATGTAGTTTAGAGATGGCCTGGTATACTGTCGGCGCATTATCAGGGATGAATATGCAACAACTGGATTGGATGACTCTACACACACCACCACGATCGGCGAGTATGATATCAAGGGCAATTCGGTTCTGAAGGGTCATAAGTCGATCCGACTGAAGCTCGGTTGTCAAATTGCCAAGTGCTCCGGCCGTCGTAGTCACGGCGGATTCAACTATCCTTGCTAACTGGCGAATATTCCTGCTGTTCACCATAGGCCCCCAAAATGGCAGAAAACCTTTTGCGAAGTCAGCGAATTCCTGACCCGCGGTGTCGTCTTTACTCACGACACCTCTAGCTGTCCTTGTCCGATGGTAATCTGCTCGGGCCGTGTAGGTGGGAGGCAGCAGAAATGAGATGAAACACGTGCCTGAGAAGTCAGGGGGTAACCATGTATAGGCTTGGTCGTGGCAGACGAAATACGTGCCTTTGGCTGCTAAGAGGATAGGGGAAGTTCGGGAAGCGAACACATATGTTTCTGTGCAAATGCTCTTTCCTAACTGTGCTGTGGGATCCCTACCAATACCTTGTAAACATAAGTGACCTCGGTGGGGCACTATCCAAACTGGGCGGGATTTCTTTGCTGCTTGGCTCTTGATCAGGTAAACGCCATGTTTGGTTACGTTCCAACGAGTGTATGGAGTCAGTTCATCTTTGGGGATAGTCAGATATGTGTCGATATCCCTACTCATATTTCTTATCCCTGCTATTAGTGCCTTGTTACTGGAATCGCTCTCAGTGGAACGGGTCGGGTATGGTTCTAGGGCGAATAGGAACATGGTCTGAAAAGCCCACAGAGAACCATAATAACTAAATGGCAGGATGAAGTATGGGATACCCTTATCAGTTGTGTGCGGCATGAGTCCGCATATCCAACAGTTTGATGTGTTCATTATAGACTGGTGTTGGTGTAGGAGTTGGATGAAAGAGTTATTTACAAATTCGAGTCTTCTGGCAGACTCGTGTTCAGGTAGAGGGTGAAAAGAGTGTGGGGAGAGAGTGGGAGGAGGCGTTGGCAGAGTGTCATTTGAGAATAGGGAAACTCGAAATACGAATAGAGCATAACCAATCAAAAGCATCACAGTGCTACACAGCATTAGAACACATATTATTAAAAATCTTCTCTTGGACAGTATAGTCCACAATTGTTTTTCAAAGTTCGTAGGTTTGACAGGTCTCTCTACCCTTGGAAACTCCATCCTCTACTTGCTGCCCGCGGTGGTAGGTTGATTCTGCCAGGGAGTGCGCTCCGTTCAGTCCGGGGTGACTCCCTCGGACCAACCAGAACCGTGGACCTAAAACTTCCTTGGTTGCACTCCCTACACTTCAACCGCGACCCTAGCAGCGGAACCGGATGGCGGTTCGAAAATCAAAAGTGAGCTAGTTCCCTGGGACGAGAGAGCTGAAAGATCAAAAATAGTTCTTGGGGGGGAAAAAGGGAAATCACATTAGATCAAGTTTTATTAGTCTCTGGGGCGAGATTTCAGGTCGTACCGTTGCTTCTCAGGTACGGTGTGGTCTTTAAACAATGTCTCAGGTTCGGTAGTGTCCAACTGCATAGACGGTGACACAAGTCCTTGCAAAATACGATCACTCTCCTTTTCGGTACCAGCCTCTTTTAAACGTGCATCGCTGAAAGGGATGAAACGAGGTACGGATTCATTCTCAGAGTTGGCAAGTCCTTTATCGACCCACCGGTCGTATGGAAGGGGCAGAGGGACCCGTTTGCAATGGGTCCCATGTACCCAGTTCTTTTTGCCGTCCACCCGAACCGCTGACCTCGTGGAAAGAAGCACCAAATATGGTCCGGTCCACCTCGGCTGTCCGTTGCTGGTGCGCTGGTAGTTCCGCACCAAGACCCACGTGCCGGGTTCGATGGTGTGACCTGGATCGTCAGAGGCTGGCGGAGAGGAACTGTGAACCTGTTGGTGTAAAACACGCAATTTAGCTGTCAATTCGCGCAAATAATCAAGCAGTACGGGGTGTTCTATGTCACTGAGTTTCTTTGGTCTTGGCACACCCCAGACGTTGGCTGGGCGGCCAAACACTATCTCGTGAGGGCTAAGACCTAATCTGGAATAGACAGTCATCCTAGTTGACAAGAGTGCTAGGGGCAAGGCGTCAGGCCATTTAAGACCCGTGCTGGCTTGGATCTTGGCTAGCTTGAGTTTCAATGTGCCATTGTAGCACTCTACTAATCCAGCTGATTGGGGGTGATTTGCAGCGTGGAATTTCTGGTGTATGCCTAGACACTCACACACTCTCTTCATCACTCGTCCTATGAATTCACTTCCATTATCACTCCAGACAATTCTAGGCATACCGAATCTCGGGAAGAACTCTTTGACAAGAGTTTTGGCAGTTGTCAAAGCGGTATTTGTCTTTAAGGGGGTACGCTTCCACCCACCTTAAAAGGCGCAAACAACATCGAGCACATACTTTAGATTGTTGCACCTCTCCATGTGGATGAAGTCGAGCTGCAAAACCTCGAACGGATACGTAGGAGGCGCAAAATGACCAGCTGGAGTTGGAGTTCCTTTACCGGGATTGTGTTTCAGGCATATCATACAGTTTCTGACCACATTTTCTGCATATTTTGGGATATTGCTGTTCTGCCATACTGGGGCCAATAGCTTACATATTCCTTTCGAACTGATGTGTGCCATGCCGTGAGCCATTGTTACTACTGCAAGTACGTATGCATTAGGTAGTAGCCATCGCTGGTGTTCCGATAATTCGACCCAACAACCATTCGCATCCAATCTACCCTTACTTTCTCTCCACTCATTCAACTCATTCTCAGTTGCCTCAGCTTGTATAGATTTCACGCTTTCAATGGTGTCCTCACACATTCCCACATCAGCAATACATCTAGCGGGACCCGTTACATACATTCGACTCATCGAGTTCCTTGCGGTCTCTTTCGCCACCTCGTCTGCAAATGCATTCCCGCGGCCAACATCATCTTGAATTTTCTTGTGTGCACTGCATTTTATAATGGCAACTTGTAGTGGCATGGTCAGTGATTCAAGGAGCTCATTAACTAGCTGACCATGTTGTATCTTTGCATCATGTGATGTAAGGAACCCACGTTCACGCCATAATCTCCCAAAACTGTGAGCCACGCCAAAGGCGTATTGGCTGTCAGTGTACACATTCACTCGCTTTCCTTTTGCTAACACGCATGCTCTGGTAAGTGCAATAATTTCCGCAGCTTGTGCAGAGTTGTGGGAAATACGTGCGGTCTCTATAATGGTGTGTAATGTTGTTACGGCATATGCGGCAGTCGTATCACCATTCGGTAACTTGAAACATGAACCATCAACCCATAAAGTATCGTTGCATTCAGGAAGGGGAGTGTCCTGTAAGTCTACTCTCCCTTTTGTCTCTTCTTCTGTCCTGAAGCAGCAGTCATGGTTATCAATTTTGTCTGTGTCTGTTTCTGTCGGGATGGGTAATAGTGTAGCAGGGTTGAGTGTATCACACCTCTTTATGTGTATGTGACTTGCTAGCAGTGTAAGTTCGTAACTGGATAGTCGAGCGCTAGTAAGGTGTTGTGTCTTTGTCCTGTTTAGTAAAATGTCTACTGCATGTGGAACCATAACAATCAGAGTATTATTCATGACTAATCCAGCAGACTGTCGAATGCAGACAGCTGCTGCGGCGGTGGCTCTCAGACAACTTGGTAGTGCCTTAGCCACAGGATCTAGAGTTGCCGAAAAATACACGCATGGGCGCTGTTTGTCCCCAAAGTGTTGTGTTAAGACTGATAATGCACAGCCTTCCTTCTCATGGACATATAATGTGAAAGGCTTACTGTAGTTGGGGTTTCCCAACACAGGAGCCGAACACAATGCATCACGCAACTTGTGGAAACTTGTCTGACAATCTTCAGACCAGGGCATAGGATTGGGCGTATCTTTACGGAGTAGTGCCAGCAAGGGTTTAGCTAGTAGTGAGAAATTCGGTATCCATTGTCTACAGTACGATGTAATGCCCAAAAAGGCTCGAACTTCTCTCTGTGTCCTTGGGGCACTCAGTTCTGCAATTGCCTGTATTCTTTCTGGTGTCAGTCTCCTTCCCTCCTTCGACAAGATGTGACCTAAGTAGGTTACTTCTTGTCGGCAAAATTGTAGTTTGGAAAGGGATACTTTGTGCTTCATGTCACATAAGTGACGTAATAATGACAACGTAGCTCTTTTGCAAATTTCTTCAGTGTCTGCGGCGATCAGCAGATCGTCTACGTACTGAATCAGAGTCGAACCATCTGGTAGAATAATCGTGTCCAGTTGTGTTTTCAGGGCCTGACTGAATATTGATGGGCTTTCGCAGTAGCCTTGAGGAGCGCACTTGAAGCGGAAGCTTCGTCCTCCTAAATTGAAGCCGAAAATGTCTCTACTTTCCTCAGCAATCGGGATGCTGAAGAAAGCGTTCTTCAGGTCAATCACCGAGAACCAATTTGCGGAAGCTGGAATCATTGTCAATAAAGCAGTAATGTCGGGGACGACTGGAAACTGTGGAATAACTACCTTGTTCACTTCTCTGAGGTCGATCACGAATCTGTATGTAGGCGGTTGTAAAGGATCAGTGTGTTTTAAGACGGGCAAAACCGGACTGTTACAGACATTTCCTGTCGTTTCTTCGATGACGTCTTTATCAATCAAATCATAGACAATTTTCAACAATGCTTTTTCGCATTCGCTAGATATTTTGTATTGGGGAATACGTGGCAACCTAACGTCGGCTTTCAAAGTTATGACATATGGTGTTATCACCAAACGACCTACATCATTAGAACCATTAGCCCAAAGTATATCAGGAAGTGACAATAATTCAGTTGGAATATTTTCCTTTGACAAATACATCGAAGAAATGACCTTCTTACCTAAAGTAAGTTGTACTCCCGAGGGAGAACAGTACAAGGTCGCATATAACCTTTTTAGTAAATCCAAACCTAACAAATTTTCACCACAACCTGTTGTCAAAATGACGGGTGCTTCTAATTCGCATGGGCCAACAGAAAGGGATATAGGACTAGAGATCGGGTTTCTAACAGGTGCGCCAGAGAAACCTACTGAGACATTCATTTCGCCAGACAAAGGTGCGCCAGGAAGTTTCGAGTGCATAATAGAACTTTTTGTAGCACCAGTATCCAGCAGAAATGGCTCTGACACTCCTGAGGTAATCACCTCGACATAAGGTCTACCGGAACTGAAACAACTCCCTCTCTTTGTCCATGGCTGTCCTAGCAATCATTACCCTCATTCTCGTGTTCGGCGTAATAGTCGTCAGCATAGTACTGAGCTGACTTAGGCGATGAATTATTCTGTTGGTCAAAGCTATTCATGGATTTCTGAGGCGGAAAAGAAGTTGTATTCTGAGTGAAATTTCCACGGCCTCTACCTCTAGGGGCATGCTGAACACCTCTTCCCCTTACACCTTGAGCACCGTTTAAACGTCGCGCAAGAGCCGGACAATTACCTTTAAAATGACCCTCTTCCTTGCAATACGCACATTGATTCGGGACATATGTAGGACGCTGATGGGAAAACTCGTTACCTTGCGCGTTCCTCGAATACTGCTGTCGTGGTTGATAGTCGGGCTGACTAGCCGTGCGAGGCGGATAGGCCTGCTGGAGGAGAACCTTAGTTTTCAAATCTTTCGTCTTTTTATCTGCCTTGTCTAGCTCGTCCCTACGCCTATTTTCATAGTACTGGGCCGTAGCTAAAATCTGCGCTGACGTAGAGACAGCCCAAGCACTCTCAGAGTCTTTTAGTTTATTACATAGTTCAGGGAGCAAATTATGTACGAACTTATCCACAAACAATCTTTGGCCACCCTCGGTAGCCATATCTTGACCACTGTGGTCGGTGAAAGTTTCCTTAAATCTCGTGAAAAAGTCAGACACATTCTCATCTTTCTTTTGCTTGCACGCTGATAGCTTGTCCCAATTTACGCATACTTCAGGCATTATTGTCTTCATGTACGCTATAATTCGACCGGGAAGTTCGGCTATTAACGGCTCAGGTTTAAAACCACCGATTTGTCTAGCATCTGTGGTCGCAATGTTCGCCCACGAGTCACCTAGTTCCTGATCGTGATCCGTATGACGTATCTTGCTCCATAAAGGATGTGGAACAACGTTCCCAAATAACATGTCTACATCCGCTAAATTCATTATACATGAGCTTGCAGTTTGCGATAACTCCTTATAATACCCAGTTGGGTTCTTACGAGGGTCAGGTAGTGACTGCTTGAGTGCTAATACTTCCGATCTTTTCCATGGGACATGTACCCATACACGCTGGAAATGGGGCGGAATTGGTGGATTAGCATTCGCATCACCTTCCCTCCAAACTGGAGGAACCTCTCTCATGGGGTACTGTCTCGCTCTTTTCCTACTAGACGTACCATATTCAGACGATGACCCAGAGTTACCACCTGTACTTCGATATGATAATAATACCTCAACTGCTTTGTCGACATCGGGACCTATAATCATGCCTTTCCCAAATTTAAATCGTACATTACACAACTCTCGAGCGTTGCTCTCTTGACCATTATCTTCCAAATCCTCACACAGAAAAACACACATCTGTTCAAAAACATATCTTTGCGTCGGTTCATCCCATTGACGGAAAACGTTCATGACGGACTCTACATCATATCTGGCTGTATCCAGAGCCCAATACCGTGCTAACTTATTCAGGGATTCCCTCTCTTGATAATCAGGCATTTGGCTTCGTAACTGTCTTTGTCCCGTATAAGGGGTCGTTTTAGGCGACCGAAACAGTGGTGAAGGAATGTTAGTAACAATGCTGGCCATTTTATGGCAGACGAAAGGTGAAAGCGGAGGAATAAGTGGTGGCAGAACAGAGTCACGCAAAGCAGAAACAGAAGCATTCGCAGAACTAGTATCAGAAGAAACAGAAGGTGCGCTAGGCGAAGTTGTAGAAGGAACAGTAGGAGAAGTAGATGTGATTGGTGAGCCTTGAGGAGGCTGCACTAGAGAAATAGAAGCCAGCTGAAGAGTAGCTGGTGAGTGCTGTAGAGGAGCTGGTATAACAGCTACCAGAGGTGCAACTAAAGGTTGCGGAGGTGCTGTGGCATTTTGCGCATAGGGTGGTGGCGAACTTAGCAAATGAGCCATTAATGGATCTTTTTCACGCTCTTTTACTGTCTCTTGCTGAAGAGATGGTAAAACAGGATAGCATTTATCTATTGCCATTTTACGTTGCCTGTGCAACTGCTCACTTATTCGATCCTCTTCGTTGTCTTTAAATTTTATCGCGGCTTGCATTACTGAAATACCTCTTTCCCTCTTATTCTTCTTTTCTAATTTAATTTCCTTCTGTTTGGCCTCTTTACGCCATAAGCGGAAAGAGTCAAACATCGCCGGTCGGGCTTTCTTCTTGAACAGTTTGACCTCTAGGTTATCTAAAACTTCTGAGTCGAAACTACCATATTGGGGCCATTTTAAAACACCATCCTTACGGGTGTATTTTATCCACACTTCATTATATGTGATAGGACCTACGCCATGTTTTACATGGAGCTCATACGTTGGAGTTCCAATTGGAGGAACCGGACAAGAATCCTCTAATCGGGAGTCCTTATTATAACCAAGACAAAACAAGTTTCCAAGTCTGCTAAAACCAGGCATCGTCGCTCACTAGTCTAGCTTCAAACCTCAAAGGTTTATCTATTACGATATTTCTCGTGAAAACACGAGTCCTTCGGCTTTGGGACTTGCAAGTACCAAATCAAGTCGTATCTCAAGGATACCAAAAACTAAGGACAAACTAAGGACTGGGAGACGCTCCACTTATACTTAACTGAAGTATTTGAAGATCGGTGACGTCGCTAGAAGACTCGTCTATCGTTTCGCTCTACCAAGGATCACTGGGTCCAAAACAAGGCGATAGTCAGGGCAGCAGTCCTTCGTAGCCGTCGGGACGTGGGGAACCTCGCAGCAAAGACCTTTGGAACCACGTCGACATACAGGGGTCGCTGAAGTGGCTGGCCGTCCTCCGGAATTTTCACACGAAGCTCCTCACGAACATCAGGCTTGGACCGTCGCCGCTTGATATCGCCCCGAGTTGGGCGCCAACTGAGGTGCCGGGTTTTTAGGAACCCGGTGGTGCCAGGGGATAACACCCGAAGACCTCTGAGTTCTCCCTTGTTCCGGACCACAGAAACAATGAGTCTTCTAGTCGCAGTCAGAGATCAAGTTTTATTGGTAGCTACCAAGTAACACGGGTCCTAGAAGCATGACAAACACGGGTCATGTATTCTCAGGAGACTGTTCGTGTTCGTTTTTACAGAACCAGCCTTCTCCTTATATACACATATAATGGCTTCGAGCAAGAATTCTTGAGTTTATGATATGGCTATAAACATATTTCTGCAATAATACAAAGTGCGGAGTCATGTAAGCAAGCCCACATTTTAGATGTCCAGTTCGTGATAGATTACCCAGTTAGGCCCGGGACTCCCATCAGATATCGATGAAACCTCAATAAAGAAGGGCACCTCCTAGTCATAAAACTGGCCATAAACAAGGAACGTTGACAGGTGCATGTTTGCAGAAAGCATGGTCTGTATGTAGTGAATGGTTTGTGGAATGTTATGTATTGATGCTATCGTATTCGGCCACTGGGCGAGGAGCTGCCCAAACAGGTTTGGCTTAAGGCCATGGAGTCAGTTGGGACAGGTCAGGGGGAAGTCAGGGAAGGTGGACGTGTCCCTTTGGATCAAGCTCGACCTTTAATTGACTTAACATGAGGGCAAGACGTAAGATGGATGCCGTTCACAAAATGGAGTCTAAGGGATTGGGACGGAAACTACGATTTAGGGGTGTTGGCAACCCTCGATTGTTACGCAAATGCATAGGAATGATGTCCTAATCATTATCGGTTCATGGACACCAAAATCGTCATGGTACGTTGATATTTTGTGACACGGGTATTGGACCTCGATATTGGGATAACAACAGGGTCCAGATTTTCAGAACCACAACCCGAGACAAGCTAGACTGTACCCAGCGACTCAAAGCCAAGATAGGGAAACTCCAGGACTTGGCGTACTCCCACTTAGAAGAGAAGCAGAAATGACAGGAAGACACCTACGACAAGAGGAAGAAGTGGAAGAAGCTGCGTCGTGATGACTTGGCCTTAGTACTGCTACCCTCATCTACAAAGAAATTCCAAGCAGAATGTAAGGGGCCATATAAAATCATCCAGGTGATTGTAAACACCACATAAAGGCTACAAATATCCCCCAGCCGTAGCCAGACCTTCCATATAAATATGCTGAAGAAATGGATAGGACCTCTACCCACCAACACCCACCTTACTTTGCCGACCAGGGTGGATGACCAGAGCACCCTGGAACATCTGGTCATAATCGAAGAACTCAGCCCCGAAGAAAGAACCTCCCTCAGATCGGCTCTGGGTCCCTTTGCGGCTGTTTTTTTCTGACAGACCGGAAAAAACACACCTAGCCGAACATCGGATCAATACCACCCTTGGACGGGTAATCAAACAACGTCCGTATCGGATTCCTGCCGCTCGAAGGATTGCCATACAAAAAGAGGTGCAAGACATGCTAGAACTAGGAGTGATCCAATCCTCGAGAAGCGAATGGTCCTCAGCAATCGTGATGGTGCCCAAGCCAGATGGCAGCACCAGTTTTTGCATTGATTTCAGGAGTCTCAATGAAATGTCATCCTTCGTTGCCTACCCCATCCCGCGCATCGACGAACTGATCGAGAAGTTGGGAGACGCCAGTTACATCACTACCCTGGCCCTGACCAAGGGGTATTGGCAGGTGCCATTTCATAAAGAAGACCAAAAGAAAACCACCTTCTCAACTCCGGAAGGGCTCTATGAGTTCACGGTGCTCCCATTTGGATTACACGGAGCCCCGGCCTCATTCCAAAGACTTATGAACACGGTTTTACATGGCTTCACCGTGTTTTCATCAGCTTACCTTGATGTTATAGTGGTGTTCAGCCCAGACTGGACCACCCACTTACAACACCTACAAATGATTCTCAGGGCCTTACAAGAGACCGGCCTACATGTAAATGCCAAGAAATCCTGAGTAGGATACAGGAAAGTGAAATACCTCGGATACGTCCTGGGACACGGGGTACTTGTGCCCCAAACAGAAAAGGTCAGGGCCCGTTCCCCACCACAAAACGAGAAATGAGAGCCTTCCTTGGTTTTATAGGATATTACAGACGTTTTATCCCCCAGTTCTCAGAAACAGCAGCGCCTCTGACGGATACCTTTCGTAGGGAAGTAAAAGCCCAAGTCTTATTGCACCCCACAACACCAATGCTAGAAGCTTTCCACACCTTAAAAAGGGCTATAACCACCTCCCTTGTGTTGTCTTCACACCAACGGCTCAAATCACAGGATAGGGGCGGTGTTATCACACTTCTTTGAAGACGCGGTAGATCACCCTATTATGTACATCAGTCGAAAGCTATTCTCCAGGGAAAAAAAGTATTCCACCATTGAGAGGGACTGCGTGGCGGTTAAATGGGCCATAGACAAGCTACGGTACTACCTAGAGGGTCACCCATTCACCCTGTACACTGACCATGCGCCTCTCCAGTGGATGAGCCGCAACTATGCTCGCAGCCCCCATATTCCCTGGTGGTTACTGTCCCTCCAACCTTTTAAATTGAATGTAAAACACCGCAAAGGTGCGGAGAATAGCAGTGGCGACTTCCTGTCCAGAGTTTTTCCTCTCCCCGATCGGGAGAATCCAGGGGAGGAGGTGTGTCGCATGGCTGGTTCCCGATTTTGAGGGAGGTGGGTTTCCTCCAGTTGAGACCAGCTCTCCTGTTTTTGCAACTTTTATCTAGCGCACGAGTCACTTTTCATGTAGCAAGTTACCTGGTAGCATGTGTCTGTATTAACAAAGATCGCAGTGGTCACAGTGTATTTTCTCCCAGGACATGAATTAATTGTATATTGGCTGTTTTTTAAGTGTTTCTTTTAAACATTTTAACTGTGTTTCAACTTATGTGTAATTTATATACATATTGTCTGCATACTAAATGAATTGCTGTTGTTTACTCCCTGTGATGTATTTATATTTATGTCTCTTTTTTTGATTTTTATTAATCGAATAAAAGTATCTTGACTGACTGACTGGCTGGTGCTCCAGGGGAGGCGGTAAGGCGGTTAATGGACTGGTGGGAGACAAAACCTGAGAAATCGCCTTCTTTTTCCACACAGTATGAAGACTTGATGCCAGATTCACCTGGGAAGTCCGAGACTGCCGCAAGAACGAGTTACTGTGCCTTTAACTGGAGTGACTTGGAACGCGACTCCGCCCCCGGTTGTGACGTGCCAGACAGCGCCTCAACAAGAGACGATGGATCCCGGAAGAGTGTCTGTTTTGCCACCGGAAGAGAACGAAGGATTGAGGAGGTCGAAGGTCGAAGGTCGAGTTGAAGAGAGAGGAGAAGGAGCACGAAGAAGGACGCGAACACCAACTGGCGGAGGAGAGGACGTTGAGAATCCAAAGACATCGAGAGAGCCGAGGGGCTACGAGGACCACGCTTCACCCAGCCACGCTCCAGAGGTAGCGTGGCTAAGCCAGGTACGCAAGCGGTTCATGGACTCGGTAGGGCAGCGGGAGAAATCCGAAGCTTAAGGAAAACAGCCCTTTGCTTGCTTCACTACCCTCTCCTCGCACTATCACTTCCCCCTGATTACGCTATTGTCACGTGTTGGAAGGTGCTCCCTCACTACCCTTCCCCACAGTATTGGATATAGGCAGGAGACTGATCCGGTTTCCTCTTTTCTTTTTGTTGTTGTTTGGAGTACTGCAAGCAACCCCACGCCGTGGAGTAGATCCGTAGTCCAAGAAGATCCCAAAGAGACGCAGTGAAGATGCCGCTGACCGGGGACAGGACACCGAGAGACCAATACCAATTCTTTTTCTTTATATTTATTTTGCCTGTATACTGGCTTTGAGGAGGAAACAAGTACTCCATAGAATAAAACCTTCTCTAAACCCTCAAGGAATCGTGCCCGCTCTTACAGACCCGCTAACAGCATATTAATATGTGCACACAGTGCATTCCATAAAGGAAAGAATCCCTATTCTAAGAAGTGCGGCACAAATGATGTCATTCAAAATCGATGAAGAATTCAAAATAAAATCAAGAGTGAGATTAGCATGAAGCTACATCAATAATTAATAATTGCAGAATCTTCCATAAAGAGAAATAAAGCATTGATCAAATAAGCTTTGGCAAAGCCAGTTAGTAAAGCATAAAGCTTGATGTTTTTAATAAAAGTCATAATGGAAACGCAGCCTACATCTAATTTGCACTTGTCCCATCTGAATATGCCTCCCCCTGTTCACCTTTTTCTTAATCTATTCTGCTCTCTATGAATGTCTGTCATCTCCTTTGCATCTGTTCTCTCTGTGAATCACTTCTGCTCTGCTCCTTCCAGTTCTGCATCTAAGTCTAAGTCTGAAACTCCTAAACTAGGAACACGTTTAGGATCTGAATTTTGTTTTGCAAAGCATATGCCTTGATCTTCGTTCTTCTTCCATTTGGAATATAGTATACTCCAGAAGGACATCTCCACCTATCTGCTGTCTACACACATCATCCATCAGGCAAGTGAAATCCTTCCCACGCCACATTTTGAATCTTATTTAAAATGACTTCCTCTCCTAACCTTCTTGGTAAAGAAACATTTTATTTTAACTAAGCACATAAGATAAGCTGCAAAAGAACTTATTATTTAAGCAGGAATTATTAAAATATAATATGGTACTACATTTTAAAACATGAGTGATTTTCTATTCTGTCTCAGCAAAGAAATAAATGAGACTTTGTTGAAATGTTTTACCGGCAACTAAATACGATAAGGCAGGTTACATGCTGTAAATTATGCAAGGTATCCTTCTATCACAAGAAGAAACATTCCTCTGTTATCTCGAAGGTCAAGCTGGAGCTCTCAGGGCAAGCTAAATCATGAACTGCTTTCTGTGTTTCTACACTTTAAAATGCTGTGTTAATTCAGTACAAGTATATGCTACTACTCCACATGTTTAAACAGTTTTTGTAAGTTAAAACCCACATTCTATAGTGAGGACACAATCTAAACTAGTAACATCAAAGCCAACCTATGAATTAATTGTTCATGTTTTACATGATTAATTAAGTGGAAAGCGTCTGCTTAAAGGCCTCATGTTTTCATTTTCCAGCATTAAATATCTGTGTGTCATGTTTTAATATGCATTTTCATTTTGAAATCCCAAGGCAGATTTGTCATTTGCAGTACTTAAATCTATATGAACTTTTGATGCTGTTTCTGCTCCAAGAGGGAGAAGTTCATAATTTGCCTCCACTGAATGTCCTTCCACAGCTGAATACTTTTGGTGACTATTTCTGTTTTATGAACTTAGTACATTTTTTGGTGCTCCGATTCCTCCAGCGGAGCAAGGCTGCACATTGTAGCCGAACAGGGAGAAACCTATTGTGTGTCTTTTGCTTTCTCGCCCTAAGTGCGCCAGGTATGCCCAGACTTGAGTCCTGGGCTCACTGTGCCACTGTAATCAAGCTATCCCGGCTGAAGAGGGGTGAAACCCTGAAACCGGTCCTAGGATGATTATTTGCGGTCCAGGGAGGACCTGTCTTGGCAGTTCGGGCTGGACTGTTCCCATGAGGCATAGGGTCAAGACTGATTTGCATATGGCCAGGTCTAAACTGGGGTGGCATGGTGAATAAAAGAATGATGGATTTAACCCAGATCTCTTGACTGGTGGTGAATGTTTTGATTTGTTCTGCATTCCGTCCATCAATTGTGTGTCTTTTGAATCTTTAGACCAGCAGCAACACACCTTCTTCCGATTCACTTGGCAGGTTTTTCCTAGTTCTTCAGAGGTCTTTGGAGCCAAGTTCCAGATTTCTCAGGAAGTCAAGAGGAGTACAGTTTGACACAACCAAGAGTTTCAGAACCACAGGAACAGCACTTGGGGGTCACAACCACTCTAGCAGAATACACCAGCAAGGTCCAGAGCAGGTCCAGCTTGAAGTGGTAAGCTGGGCACTTCAGGAAAGGGGCTTCTAGAAGCTTATTGTGTCCCAGTGATTCAACAAACAAATGACTATTGGAGCCTACTTCTCTGTCTTTGGTTACAAGTGGGAGCAGGTCCAACCTTTTAGTAAGGGTGGGTGGAACTCATGGAGTTTCCATCAACTGAATTTTGTAGAGGTACATCAAAACTCAAAATGTGAATGTTGTGCTGCAATTTAGTGCTAGTAGCACAAGAGCACTGACAAATCATTGCGAACTGCATGATGTGATGCACAAGAGTGCACTGTCGTTTGAGTTGACTTTGCTGCAGCTTGAGTAGAAAAGCTACTCGACTGGCACCAAATCTAATGGAGAAACAGCCATCTGACCGCATGTGATGGCCCACGTTAGAAAATGGCACTAAGGGATACCAAATCTCGCTTGCATGTCTAAAGCACTGTGTGAACAAAGTCCCACCACACCGTGATTGATGGAAGTGCACCAAATTCTGCCAATTCCATGAGTGGAATGACACATTCATCCCACCCCTACCTTTTAGTTCTCCTTACTGGTCTCAACAGCAAGTGAAGTAATTATTCTGCCACCCATAAGTTAGTAATGTTCTGAGGAGGGTGCCCAGGGGTGCAAATTTATGACTGTCATTAGCCTGTCGGTCAAGGTGCCTCCTTGCTTCCCTAGACAATAGGAAAAGGTTGCCTGGGTTAACCCTATTCCCTTTTGTAGTGGGTCCTTTGTGCCCTAAAGCAAATAATCCCAAAGAGCCCCTCTCTACTTAAAACCAAGATGGCAAAGCTTCAGTGCCACCCCAGAGGTGCGGCCAGAACAATAAGCAACCCTCTCCTATGTGGTCACTTCTAACCAGTTCCGGGGCCCCTGCTCTCCCACTGGGATAGGTACTCGGCTGACTAGGTCGACAAATCTGGGTCCTTCCCAGGTATCAGTTAACATTTGCCTGTGACAGGGTAGGCCTCTTTGAAATTACTCAAGTTTCTGGGCACAGCCCAGATGGTCATTATTCCAGAAGAACAGCACACACTACCACACCCAAGGCCAAAGTCTCAGTTTTGGAAGCACGTTCACATCTCATCAAGGGGGCTAATTAGATGCCAGGTGATGGCTGAAACTCATGCAAATGGAGTTCTAGAGGCTTTAGGTAAGAAAATGTAACTTTCTCGAAGGACCTAATCCACAATATGTATACCAAATGTGACTCCATGAGTAAATTATTCTCATGATGAATGTATCAAAAAGTAAAGCAAATTATAGCTATTTCTTACCTGGAGATAACATTATTAAATGTAATATTATATCTGAACCCTTTCCCATGGAATAGCTAACCCTGATACAGTGAAAATAGCTTTTGGAGCATTTTCACTGTAAGGACATGTTTAGCATTAAACCTTTACATGTCCTACTTTTAAATTGAATGCACTCTGCCTTATTATCATTAAGGCTGCATAAGGGCAACTTATTAATATTTAAAATGAAGGGTTTAGGCCTGTCAAAAGGGATTATTTTTACAGGTCGAATTTGTAGTTGTAAAACTGTACAACAGGCTTAAGTGATAGGCCTGTAGTCATGTTGCACTGTCACTATAGTAGGTGGCAATGGGTGGTGCTGTCCTCTAGTGACATTTAACTTACAGGCCCATTGTACACTTTGAACTATATTCTAGGGGATTTTAGGTAAGTTAAATAAGCCAGTTAGGACTAAGCTAAATTCTACATATTTTTGTGGTCAGAGTACACGTAGTGGGGTCCGGTTAGCAGCATCCCAGTGCACAAAGTCAAAAGAGTAAAAAAAACAGCAGCATCAGTCAACAAACATATGATCATGCAAAAAGAGTGATTTTTCTACAGCCTTGTATAGGCCTGGGAGTAAAACTACACTCCGTTCATGGAGTTTGTGGAATTCGGCAACTCCACGTTCTGCAGAGCACGCAGAATTACCGATAAACTCAGCACTCTGCATGGGAGCTGCGTTTTCTTTTCCATTGGTGCACTCGGACTGTAGGTTTGTGCACACAGGGGCACAATGAGAGACTTACTGGGCTCTAGTGTGCACCCATGAGATTTTATAGCCACCCGCGCGCTCCAGCGAGATTTTACTTCCGGTAGCACAGCTTAAGGCTGCTTGAGTGACTTTGGCCATTTTTGTGTGTTGTATGTGAGCACAATGAAGTGCAATCGACCACGGCTGCAACCTGGAGACAATTCTCTCCTCGAGAAGCAGCTAAATCTCCTCAAAAAGAGAATTTAGATTTAAAAACCATCTCAAATGGACTGTTTGCATTGTTTTTTCTGCACTTGCCCTTTTTTAATTTGGCTTTATTTTCAACATTAAGGAAGTGCCCTAGAGGCACCAACTTCCTGAACCTGTCCATCAGGCTCCTCCCAGTGCTATGACCACCTCCTGGTTACTTCTGTATGCTGCATATATGCCACTGGGTTTGAGGACTTTGGGCCTGATTCACAAAAGTAATCCGAGACAAAATCCTAACTTTCCGCCTTCGGTGTTCATAAAGGGCACTTAGGAGTAGTAAAGTTAGGAGTCTTAACTTTTTAGGAGTAGTAAAGTTAGGATTCCTAACTGTACTACTCCTAAATGCCCTTTGTGAATACAAAAGTCATAAAGTTAGGACTATGTCTGTTAAGCTTAAATTTTGGTCATAACTTAAGTTAAACTGAGACAAAATCCTAACTTTATGCCTTTTGGTATTCTCAAAGGGCATTTAGGAGTAGTACAGTTAGGAATCCTAACTTTTGTAGGAGTAGTACAATTAGGATTCCTAACTTTACTACTCCTAAATGCCCTTTGTGAATACCAAAAGTTAGGATTTTGTCTCAGATTATGTTTGTGAATCGGGCCCTTTGTTTTTGTGCTATCACCAGTAAGTTCAAAAACTGTTGTGTAAGTGTTTTGTTTGTTTGCTAGAGGCCATGCACCAGGATTAATTTGAACTTTTATTTAATTTTTAAAATGTATTGTGATGGGTAGGTTGCAGTTCCCGCAGGAGCCTAGTTATTTGTTTTGCATTTAATTTTGCTTCTTTTATAAAGTCAAAATGTGGCACAGTTCAGTACATTTTCTCCATATTTCTTTTAAATAAATTTTTAATATTCATTTAATTCACTATGAGGCCTAGTCTGCCAATGGGCCTTCTAGCCAGGACTAGTCATGGGTGCATAAAACAATTGTTTCTGTGGTGTCAGTTGAAATGAAACGTCATTTAGGCCATGGCTGGCATTGGATTAAATTATAAAATGTGTTTGGGTTTTTCTTGGTGTATTTCACATTTTGTTCTACAGTGTATAGTTGGGGTCATATATTTGATGCCCTTGGAGGATGTGTGTTGTTGTAAAAATAAATTGTTTTTGCCATAGGCCTGCAATTTTGTGTGTTATGCTTGAGGCCTATTAGGTCAATGTTCATACTAAATGTACTGTATGAGCAGTGTTTTATATTGTTATATACGTTTTTGGCATTTTTTACCTGCACCACTCATTGCCTCCCAAATCCCAGTGGGTTTCTCATAGTAATCCCCTGTCCCTAGTAAAATACCAATTATACTTTTTCATTTTTATTTTTTTGATAATTCTTCACAAGCTTTTTTATTTAATGTTAATTTTGTTTAAAAAAATGTACATTGTAATTTTTTTAAATCATTAAAAAATTATTAAATGTTTGTTAACGTTTTTTGTTAATTGTTTTTTAATTTTTAAAAAAATCTAATTTTCTTTTTCCCATTTTCTTAACATCCGGCATCAACCCCATGTCTGCCATAGCCACACAGCTGCACAACAGCATTCATTTTCTAAGGATTATTCCATTGTCACCTGCACCTCCCGGAGTGCCACAACTAAACTTGATGTGCATAAAGTAAACACATATCTGTATGTTGCCTATCCGCCCTGAGTGTACATAAAAGTTTATGTTGGTGTGATTTCATGAATGGGTACACTGTATTGTTAATTATTTACAACTTAAGTAACCACACTAAATGATATTGTTTGTTTTAACTACTAATTCAACTGCAACAATACCATGTTTCACTGAAGTTCTTCTTGCTTGTTTGATTTTAGGTGCATAGTACTTCCAGACATAGGCCATCCCCCATAGTACTTCCAGACACAAGACCTTTGCACTATGTGATGCATGACCACACAACATGGACATCTCTTCAACTTGTGAAGCTTTGTGCCACTGTCAACTGACAGCTTCAAGATAGCCTCGAAAAATGGTGCAACCAAGAAAGTGGCCCGTGATAAGAAGGAGTTTACTAGGAATGGTATGTTGTCACAGACCTTTTTTAGGAAAAAACATATGCATGCCGCACCAGCCTCCGGAGAGCAAGCTGGGAGCAGCACTTCCGCATCAGCATCCCCACCCCAACCTAGGCCCAAGCCCATGTCTGGCACAGAGGCAGCCACTCTAATCACAGCAACACCAACCATCAGTGACCTTGAATTGAACTTATCTCTTTTGCAAAGTATTACCCAATCATTACCAGAAACACTAAGTGGACAACAACAGCCAACAATAGTAGTTCCTCCTGAAGTAGGAGTACTTCAGGAGATTGAGCTTCATGCGGAAGAAGTAGTAGAAGCACTTCTTTGAGAAGATCCATTATCTTCCTGAGTTCCAGCCAGAAAAAAGAGGGGTAGGGTTACTCCACAATTTTCTTCTCCAAGCCCCCCTTCTGATGATCAAGACTACACTTGGATGCTGCCTTAGTCTGAGACATGCCAGGAGAGTCTTATGGATAAAGAAGAGGAGGATGATGACAAGCTAGTCATCTTTGATGTTAGCCCAGCCCCAGTGGAGACTGATGTTACCCATCTCCTTCTGCTCTGAAGGATGTGGCACAGATACCACCACTGCCAGCTTCCATATTTGCAAGGTGCTGCAGAGAGGCAAACATCAAAACGCCCACCCACTAACTGCCACATCCAGCATTGGCAGTGGCACCAATGTCAGAAAGTGGACCTCACCAGTTTGTGACTTCTTTACTGTTAGCTATAAGGAGCCGAACATTACCATAGGCTCCAATTGCAGAGCAAGTGTTAGTTGGTGGAAGCTTGGTACAAACTATTGTACTGGAGGCAAAACAATCCATTTGAGAAAACACCATACAATCCGCTGGGAGGAGCACCTTAATGGCCAAAAAACTGCAATTGGTGTTTGTTGGTGAAGGGGATGAGAGCAGGGAATACGATCCGATAATGGTGAAAGGTAAAGAAGAGGGTGAGAGTTTTGTTACGTAAATCATCCCTGTCCCCAGCAGGGCAGTAGTATTGCCCACATCAGCAACATCGGAATGACACAAAACTCTGAGTCAGGTCGAGACACCAAGGCAAGAGGATACAGTGACTGCCTCGCTGAGACACACATTGAGCCCACCACCTTCTGCCCCCAAGAAGTCACCTGCATCAGTAGCACCAGCATAGAAAAAAATCCAGGCTACTATTCCTGGCATGTTCAGGCAGGAGGAGCAGTACAAACACAACTAGCTCTGGACCACCTCCCTTTTTTCATTTGTTGTAGGAGTTAGCCGTCTGGAATTACTGGAGGCTAACTGCCCAAAATGGAAGGTTCGTAGTTGGACCTATTTTGCCAGAGTTACTGTTCCAGCCCTAAATCACAATATGCAGAAATTGGTTGGACAAGCTTTGTAGCAGAGTGATGTTCACACTATCAACCTGACGACAGACAAGTGGACCAGTTGCCAAGCCCCTGATTGCATGTGGATCCCTGCACACTGGACCTCTTTTGTGGGGGTTCCGAAGGTGTTGACACTACAGAAAAGTTTTATGGAGGTCTGAAGCATGCAACACTAGCCATGTGTGCCACGGAGAAGTCAAATACGGCTGAAAACCTCTGGATGACTTTAACAACAAGATCTTTGATTGCCTGCGACTCAGAGGGCCATGGCAGTAATATAGTTAAGGAAATGACAGATGGTGGCTATTTAAGTGTTCTGTGTTTGGTGTGCTGCATCAACATCATTGTACAGGACTTGCTCAAAATAGATGACCAAGTCAACAACTTACTGTCCACCTGCAGGAGAATCTGCGCTGAAAGGAGTGTGGATTCTTCTGCAGGTGGAAATTCTTTTAAAACCCCGAAGCAGTTGAGGATTATTCAGCTTCATAATAGAATGCCAGTTAAAGCACTCATACAGGAGGTGCCAATTCTATTTTATCCAATTCTACAGGTTTCGTAAAGGGCATGGCTTCCCACGCTGAGCAGTGGATGGGGGAAAACGTATTATACGAATAGTAAAAACCTTTAGCAAGTTCCAGATTCTTCTTTTCTAATTTGAAGAGGAAGGTATTCCATAGTCTGTGGACCAGGACAGCAACAGATCGTCCTCCTACTGGCCATTTTAAACCTGGGAACTCTAAGGCATAGCTGAAGGGCAGAGCGCAAATGTCTTACAGGCTGATGGGTTGTCAGAAGATTTTGAATAATGATGGACTCTTTTTTGTGTATTGCATTATAGGACAGGTAGAGCACTTTAAATTGTATCCTTTTTTGTACAGGGAGCCAGTATAGTGCAGTTCTTGTAGCCATAACTGACTGAAATCTTGTGACGTCCTGCACCGTGTGGACTGCTGCATTTTGTATCATCTGAAGTTTGTTTATAACACCCTTGGGATTGCCTGCATATAGCAGGTTTCCATACTCCACACAGGACAAGATCAGGACTTGCGCTACGGTTTTATGTGTGTGTATAGGCAGCCATCTCAGTACTCTCTTGAGGGTGCGAAGAAGGCCGAAACAGATTGCTGCCAGTTTCTTGAGAGTTTCTTGAGAGTCCATAGTGAGCCTGTGGTCAATACACCCCCCCCAGACTTTTCACCTTGCCTTAGGGGTTGGTTTATTGCCTATGCATGCAGGCCAATTGAGTTCTCCCCAAAGCAAAGCATTTATTCTTAAAACCTGTACTTCGGTTTTAATTCCATTGAGCTTGAGGCCGCTCAATTCCATCAAAGTAACAACCTGACTTAGGCATCTGTCTAAAGGAATGTAGATTCTGTGAGGTTTGAAAGACTTAAGACGATTTGTGTATCATCTATGTGAGAAATGGCGGAACGGACATGTTCATTTATAATCTCAGTCTGTGAACTTGCATTAATATTAAAGAGAGTGGGACTGAGAGAGGACCCCTGGGGGACTCCCACATTCAAAGGTAGAATCCTGGTGTTTTTTTCCTCTTCCTTCACTTGAAAAGTTCTAATTTTCAGAAATGCCGCTCACCAGTTAAGCATGACTCCAGTTATCCCTACTTGTTCCAGTTTCTTAATAAGAATTGGGTGGGAAAACCTGTCAAAAGCAGCGCTCAGGTCAAGGAGGACCAGGGCTGAAATTCCTCCTTTATTCAGTGTGACTCTGAGTTCTCCTGTGGTGGATAGGAGTCAGTCTCAGTACTGGTTCCACCCAAAACCTAGTTTGCAATGGATGCAAAATGTTGCTTTCTTCTAGATATGTGGTCAGGGTGTAATTTATTGAGCGTGGGCGCAAAATCCGTTCCGTTTGTGGAATTTGCGAATTTTTGGCAAGTTCGCGGTCCGTGAATCCCGCAAATTTGCCCAAATATCTGTAAATTTGCAAGCTGGCGGATTTTTTTGCTTGGTCGCGCTTGAAAAATACAATATCGCGCGCGCGGCGTTGACTTACCGTGATTCTGTGTTCGGCGAGTTGTTTTTCTCCCGGTTTGCGTGTGCTGCGCTATTTTGGATCTTGCCAAAAAACAAACGAGGGTCTTGACTCAAAACTCAGCAAAGCTGAGTCAATCTAGATTTGTAAAGAACAAAAACAATTGCTAATACTGAGGGTCAACAAATCGCTAGAAACGACTGCACACTGGTGCACCTGAATGTATCACAGAGGCACCTGCTTTATGAATTGCAAACAATACTTTTTAATTCCTTTTTTCGTAATTCTCATAAATTTTTACAGGAACACAATTTTAGTACATGGGAATACAAAAACATATATATACACAATATTTACAAAGGGCAGAGCAAAACAACACGATTATCACACAATATTTACATATGAAACACTCTTGGCCAAATCAATCACGCAGCACATCTTTCACACAACAACAATACTCATATGGGAAATTAAATAAAGAGGGGAAAATAAACTAAAAGGGTGGTGGGTGGGTCTCGAAGTCAAAATGTGGCTTTCGATGATGTAAAACAAAGCCAAGTATAGCTAAGTGAAAAAATGTCTTTAAAGCAACGTAAACACGGGGTCAAACTAAGATCACCTATGATTTTAATGGATGTCCTTAGAGTTGCTTTCCCCGAGTGAGACGAGGCGTAAGAACTTGTAAGCTACCCGCCAAGCGGGCACATGCCGGCCAGCTCGCTTGAAATGGACAGAGAAGAACCGCAATTGAATTATAGCGGCTCCAGCAAAATAATTCCGGCAGGGAATACTGCCCCAGTGGCTTCCAAGCGTGAGAAACTACAGTTCTGGTCCTGAGGAGAATCTCGACATTCACGAGATTCGAAACGCGTCGACCAACGTGGTCTCGGGTCATTGGAGTGAAAGCAACTCTAAGGACATCCATTAAAATCATAGGGGATCTTAGTTTGACCCCGTGTTTACGTTGCTTTAAAGACATTTTTTCACTTAGCTATACTTGGCTTTGTTTTACATCATCGAAAGCCACATTTTGACTTCGAGACCCACCCACCACCCTTTTAGTTTATTTTCCCCTCTTTATTTAATTTCCCATATGAGTATTGTTGTTGTGTGAAAGATGTGCTGCGTGATTGATTTGGCCAAGAGTGTTTCATATGTAAATATTGTGTGATAATCGTGTTGTTTTGCTCTGCCCTTTGTAAATATTGTGTATATATATGTTTTTGTATTCCCATGTACTAAAATTGTGTTCCTGTAAAAATTTATGAGAATTACGAAAAAAGGAATTAAAAAGTATTGTTTGCAATTCATAAAGCAGGTGCCTCTGTGATACATTCAGGTGCACCAGTGTGCAGTCGTTTCTAGCGATTTGTTGACCCTCAGTATTAGCAATTGTTTTTGTTCTTTACATTTTGGATCTTGCTGCGTGATCGCACAAGAGTTTTTCGACCGCGATTACGTCATCGCGGCCCCCCATCTTGCACAGCGAGAGTTTGACAACGCGAGTACGTCATAAGGGTCAGCGATCACGCATCGCGGGAGTAAACAATGCCGAACGCGTAGATGCGGCGCGCAGCTGACTTCCGGCGGGAGATATGAACAGCTCGCTTTCCCGAACTTGCAAAAATTGCAATTCTGCACAAGAAATCCACCGCAGGCAGCATAAACCTTCTGAAAATTATAATTTTGATCAGAATAACTCCTCAAATTGACATTTGGCTGCACTTTTTGGTGCAAGGAGTCCATTTTTTGGGGGGGTGGGAGGAAGGAAGTGCCCCAGAGTCTCCAACTTCCTGTTCCTGTCCAGCAGGCTCCTCCCAGTGCTTTGTCCATGTCCTGGTCACTTTTGATTTGGGTATGGAGCAGGAAGGATGACTTTTTGTGGCTGCTCCTGGATATTTGTATTTGAGGACTTTTTGGACTTTGGAGTTTGGATCACTTTTGGATTTGAGATTTTACAAGTAAGTTGGTGTTGTTTGTTTGGGGCATTGCAGTTGCTGCAACTACAATTTTAAAACTTTTTTCACAACTTAAATAAAATATATATTGTAGGTAGCCACAGTATCCAGTAGGCCCAGGGTTAGTCATGGGTGCATGATACAACTGTTTCTGTGATTTATTTTAACCTAAATCTCATTTATGTCATGGAATTTTAGCTCACTGTTATATGTTGATTTTTTTTAAGTTTAGGGTGCCTGTAAAGCCTCACTAGCCAGTAGGCCCAGGGGTAGTGAGTGGTGCATGGACCAAGTCTTTCTGTGGGGTGTCTTGAATTTAAATATCATTGAGGGCATGGATGGCATTGGATTGTGGTGATGTTTGTGTGTTTTTCGACTTTCTGGGGTGTTGTTGGGGCCTGGCCATGTGGGTGGGGGCCATTTAGAGGCCTGGTCCAGGCAGGGCCTGGCCATGTGGTAGGGGTCAAGGGGGCATTTTGAAGCCAGCAGTGTGCTCATGCCTGCACCCAGTTTGCCTTGCTTTGAACCATTATGCCCAGGGGTACTCAGTGGTCCATGGACCAAGTCTTTCTGTGGGTTGTCTTGAATTTAAACATCATTGAGGGCATGGTTGGCAGTGGATTGTGGTGATTTTTGTGTGTTTTTTGACTTTTTGGGTGCTGTTGGGTCCTGACTATGTGGGTGGGGGCCATTTTGAGACCTGGTCCAGGCAGGGCCTGGCCATGTGGTGGGGGTCAAGGGGCCATTTTGAAGCCAGGCAGTGTGCTCAGGCCTGCACCCAGTTTGCCTTGCTTTCAACCATTATACCCAGGTGAACTCAGTGGTCCATGGACCTAGTCTTTCTGTGGGGTGTCCTGCATTTAAACATCATTGAGGGCATGGATGGCATTGGATTGTGGTGATTTTTGTGTGTTTTTTGAGTTTTTGGGTGCTGTTGGGGCCTGACCATGTGGGTGGGGGCCATTTTGAGGCCTGGTCCAGGCAGGGCCTGGCCATGTGGTGGAGGTCAAGGGGCCATTTTGATACCAGGCAGTGTGCTCAGGCCTGCAACCAGTTTGCCTTGCTTTCAACCATTATGCCCAGGGGTACTCAGTGGTCCATGGACCTAGTCTTTCTGTGGGGTGTCTTGAATTTAAACATCATTGAGGGCATGGATGGCATTGGATTGTGGTAATTTTTGTTTGTTTTTCGACTTTTTGGGTGCTGTTGGGGCCTGACCATGTGGATGGGGGGCATTTTGAGGCCTGGTACAGGCAGGGCCTGGCCATGTGGTGGGGGTCAAGGGGCCATTTTGAAGCCAGGCAGTGTGTTCAGGCCTGCACCCAGTTTGCCTTGCTTTCAACCATTATGCCCAGGGGTACTCAGTGGTCCATGGACCTAGTATTTCTGTGGGGTGTCTTGAATTTAAACATCATTGAGGGCGTGGATGGCATTGGATTTTTGTGTGTTTTTCAACTTTTTGGGGTGTTTAACTGATGTTCCTCTGGCTTCCTTTGCTTTTAGGTGCACAAGAGAACCACCAGTGCCAGGAAGAAGTCCTGCAGCGGTGTGTGCAGCACAACGTCACGTGACGTCACGTGTGGCCACAGACAACTCTGCAACTCGTGCAACTGCGGCCTGCTGTTCTGACATCTGAAGAAGATGGGCCCAAAGAAAGGTGGCCGTAGCTCCTCTACAAAGAAAGTTGCCAGTGCCACTGCCAGTAAGAAGGAGCAGAAGAAGCAAGTGGCGCCACTTACCAAGGAGACTGGTGTGCCCACAGACACTTTTTTGGGAATAAAAAACAACGCCTGCAGCAGCGGAGTCCGCCGGGGACCAAGCTGGGAGCAGCACCTCCGCTTCATTAGGCTCAGTGCTACCACGCAAGGTTAGGTCCAAGCCCATGAGTGCTGTAGAGGCAGCCACTGTCATTGCTCAATCACCAGTGATGTAGGATCATCGCAAGAAAGTAGCACCCAATCAATACAGGGTGTAACTCAGCTGACGAGTGTTCAACAACCACAGCTGCAACGACAACCACAGGTGCAACTAGCACAAGCGCAAGTACATGCGCAAGGAGAAGCGCATGGAGAGGGGCATGGAGAGGCGCATGGAGAGGCGCAACTAGAGGCGCATGGAGCGGCACAACTGCCCACAATGCTTGTTCCTCCAGAAATAGGGACACATCAGGAAATCGAGATTGAAGCGGAGGTATCATCCGAGGAAGCCACTCCTCCTGGTGATGATCCATTGTCTTACAGATCCCCAGCAAGAAAAAGGTCAAGGAGGGCTACTACTACAAGTTCTTCTTCAAGCCCCCTTCCTTCTGATGACCTTGATGTTGATTGGAACCCACCAATGCAGTCTGATAGTGAGGCACGCCATGAGCCAACAAAGGTAGCTGAGCCTAAAAGGAAGGTTCCCGCAAGGCTTTCACTTATGGCTAATGATGACGACAAGCAATAAGTGGTGTATGCTGCTGATGAACAGTCTGACGACGACCCAGTCATCACAGACGTCACTCCAGCCCCAGCGGGCATGCAGCAGACAGACATTTTAACCCTATACCAAATTGTTGCTGAGTGGGATGTGGGCGGCGTGGCACTGGTACCACCACCAACGCAGTTAACTACTACACCAACACGACCTACAGCTTCCATACTTTCTCTTCAGAAGGGCAGGCAGGGACCTCCATCTAGCTCGACCTCCATTACCTCAAGTAGTGGTGCCGTAAGTGCACAACAGAGTCGAATTCAGCCACGCCCATCCTCCACTTCATCTGGCATTGAAACTGAAAGTAGCACCTCCACCACCAGCAGACATTTCCAGTCCCCAGTTTGGGACTTCTTTAGTGTTAGTCAAAAGCGGGAAAACATGGTCGTTTGTTCGATTTGTAAAACTGTAGTTAGTCGGGGTAAGCTTGGTACCAACTATGGTACCGGAGGCCAGAGAGGTCATCTCCAAAAACACCACACTATCATTTGGGAGGCGCACCTAAAGAAGATCCAGGGACCCAAAAGTACAACACCTCCAAATGTATCCATTCATATTACATCTGATGATGACGAGGGGCTGATCATGCAGGGGGAAGTAAAGAAGCGACAGACATTTTTCTGGTACACCCAGTACCCCTGGCAGCAGCACTGTAGTGGTAGCGCCCACACCCTCTACCCCTGCAACATGTATCAGGCACACTAAGAGTCTGGGAGAGACATCAATGCGAAAAAGTACATCAATGAGCCTAACTGGTTTGAAGAAGTCTGCATCATCATCATCACGTAAAACGGTCCAGCCCACCATTAGAAGCATGTTTTGGTCAGATGCGCCATTTGAACGCAACCACCCAACGGCACGTCTGTATAACGCAAAGCTGGCTAAAATGCTAGTGCTGGACCTTCTCCCTTTTTCTTTTGTGGAAGGGGTGGGTTTTCTAGAATTTGTGGCAACAGTCTGCCCTAAATGGAAGGTTCCTAGCCGGTCCTATTTTGCCAGAGTTGCTGTTCCAGCACTACATCAAGAAGATGTGCTGGAGGTGATTGGCGCAGCTATTCAGAAGATGCTGGTCACACTATCCACCTGACAACAGACATGTGGACTGGTTGCCAAGCCCTTGATTACATGTGCATCACTGCACACTGGGTCTCTTTTGCATGGGTTACAGACAAGTTAAAAGCAGGTGTTGACACGGACAGAGTTTTTCAAGCTACTCGGAAACATGCAACAGTAGCCATGTTTGCCATGGAGAAATCTCATACTGCACCTAACCTTTTGGAGGAGTTTGACAGGAAGGTCATGACTGGTTATGTTTCCACGGATAATGGCAGTAATATAGTTAGGGCCATGAGTGATGGTGGCTATTTCAGAGTGCCGTGTTTGGCGCACAGTATTAATATTGTTGTGCAAGATTTCTTGAAAAAAGAAATCACAGTCAGCAAGTTACTGACCACATGCCGAAAAATCTGCACACATTTCAGCCATTCTTTTAAGGCCCGGAAGAAGCTGAGGAGCATGCAACATGAACGTAGACTGCCAGTCAAAGGACTCATCCAGGAGGTGGTAACACGTTGGAACTCAACCTTCTACATGCATGAGCGTCTGTCTGAGCAGTGGGGGGTAATCAATGAGCATGTCTATGAACTGGGTTCTACTATGAAAGACATGAGGCTAGAGTTGGAGGAATGGAAGCTAGTTGCAAGCCTGACAGACATGCTTTGTCCTTTTGAGGTCTTCAAGCGTGAAGTCAGCAGGGAGGACTGTTCTTTGGGCAAAGCTATCCCATTGTTGCGCATGCCAGAGCACCAACTGAAGGCAGTGTCTTCAACGTTCCGAGATGATGCTAAAAAGCAAGACGCATATCAGTTGGCGGAGAGGTTATTAAGCCGCCTAGTTGACAATGAAAGGTTTAAAAAAATACATACAGAACAACATTACATTTATGCCACTATTCTTGATCCACGGTACAAAAAGGCAGTGGCCAGCAAAGCATTCATTCCTTTTAATGAAGCAGATGTTTCAAAGTACAAACATTGGCTAGCTCTGTCAGCCACTCGGTTCGAAATAGAGCGGCAGAACATTGAAGGAGCTGGCAGATGTACTACTGAATCAGCAGGCCATCCGGCATAAGCTCCACTCCTGAATCTGTGGCCGAAGGGAGTCACTTTCCCTCACAGCCGTTAACGGCACCAGCAACTGTATCATCATCCTCACCTGCACCAGACCCAGCCATAATATTGTTGGAAGCGGATTGGCTAACTCATCAAGGGTTTGCTCGTTCCAGTGATGCAAAGGCCACAGATGGTACGCAAAGTAGAGCAACCCTGGAGAACCTTGAGTGGATGGTGCAGGCCTATCTGGATGACCCAACAGAGGTCTTTGTTAATCAGAACCCATTGCTGTATTGGTATAGGAAAAGGCCTCTATGGCGACTGATCACCAACCTGGCTCTAAATTATTTGTCTTGCCCACTCGCAAGCGTGTCTTCTAAACTGTTTTCAGTGCTGCTGGTGCCATTGCTACTTCAAAAAGGACCCGCCTCTCGCCCAAAAATGTGGAGAGGTTAACACTGATCAAGATAAATCAGCACTTCATACTACCAGATTACAAAATACGTGAATGCAGGCAGGAAGAAGAGGACACGGACTTAGGTGTATGAAGTTCTTCTCTGTTAGCTGACCTACTTCCGTCTCAATTCATAGAGTTTGAGGACGAGCTCTACTTCCCTGACACCGAGGCCTGAAAATGACTTCCTTTTTTTTGTCCTTATTCACTTTTATTCCTGTGTGTCTTTCTTTGTTTTGCAACTTTTACCACAACAAAACTCTAATCACCTAATCACAACAAGTCCATCAGCAGCACTGTCTTCATCTTATTTCCTTATTGATTTGAAGGTGCCGCAGTCTGCGTTTCTGAGGTTCACAAGTTCACAACTCAATCATGCTCCTCTATCCTCCTCCTCCAGACTCCACCTATCCATTTCCCTCAAGGCAGATGGCTGTACTGCGCAGAATAAAGAAACTGTCTTCGTAGATGAGTCCTCTCAAGTGGGACTGGAATTACTGACTACATGCTTGCTAATTGCTGACAGTTACTTCTGAAATTTACAGGAGAGGCTGCCCTGTGGGCCCTCACTTTCAGAAGAAGATGCGGACAAAAAGTGGAACAGGTAATGAATAATGAGAAGAAGATGGCATGCAGTGGACAGCAATGACTGTCTGTCTCTGACAAAAGCAATTGCTGTTTGTTTGTTGTGCATGAAATGAATCATATGTCTTCTGTTATAATTTAATCTTTTACACACTAAATGTAATTCAAGTCTACTCTGCTTTTATTTACCTTGGATTTTTGGCCCATGGTTGCGGCAGGGCCATGCAGACGGTCAAGGCAGCCACCACTGAGTGAAGCAACCTGATGTAGCATACCTAGGCTCTTTGACACTGACAGACAAAGCATATCTAGGGTTTAGCGTTCAGTGCGGTTTACTAGGGTTTTTGGGTTTAATTTGGTAGGGTTCCCACAGAGTCTAGGGCGCAGGGCCCGATGCATGTTTGTTCATAATGATGTTGGCAAGGTTTTAGGGGGGTTTGGCATTTTTTGGTCCTGAATTTGCCGAATTTTGGCCTTTTTTGGGGTTTTGCAGGTGCGTGTGTTTGGGTGAAAAGTAGTCGTACACCTTCCAGTGAATCGATTTTGTTCTGCCTTGCTGAGATTCTTGGGAATCGGTGGAACAAGTGTCCTTTAAGTTTCAAGAGGATCAAAGTAGTGGAAGTGCTGAAAACAGCAATTTTTTGTTAACGGTTCGATTTGCCATATTTTGGGGATACCAGTATTGCATGTTTAGCTTTTTGGGGGTGGGTTGAGGGGTCTGGGAGCACTGCTGGAAAGGTCTAATTTTGATTGCAAGTGGTTTGAAGAAAATCCATGGTGGGAAAGGGGGTTTGGGCCTAGTTGCAGAGAGGGTTTTGGCACGATTTTAAGTTAGGCCTAGCAGTATTGCATGTTTTTGGGGGGCTGCTTGGGGGGTTCTAGATGTTTTGAAGTGGGTTTATGGGTCTGGGAGCACTGCTGGGAAGGTCCTAATTTGATTGCAAGTGGTTTGAAGAAAATCCATGGTGTGAAAGGGGGGTGTGGGCCTAGTTGCAGGAAGCATTTTGGCATTATTTAAACTGAGGCCTAGCAGTATTGCATGTTTTTAGGGGGCTGCTTGGAGGTGTTCTAGATTTTTGGGGGTGGGTTGAGGGGTCTGGAAGCACTGCTGGGAAGGTCTAATTTTGATTGCAAGTGGTTTGAAGAAAATCCATGGTGGAAAAGCTTTTTTTTTAGCAGTATTGCATGTTTTTGGGGGGCTGTTTGGGGGGGTTTTAGATGTTTGGGAGTGGGTTTATGGGTCTGGGAGCACTGCTGAGAAGGTTTAATTTTGATTGCAAGTGGTTTGAAGAAAATCCATGGTGGGAAAGGGGGGTTTGGGCCTAGTTGCAGACAGCGTTTTGGCACGATTTTAAGTTAGGCCTAGCAGTAATGCATGTTTGCATGTTTTTGGGGGGCTGATTGCGGGGGGTTCTTGATGTTTGGGAGTGGGTTTATGGGTCTGGGAGCACTGCTGGGAAGGTCTAATTTTGATTGCAAGTGGTTTGAAGAAAATCCATGGTGGGAAAGGGGGGTTTGGGCTTAGTTGCAGACAGCGTTTTGGCACGATTTAAACTGAGGCCTAGCAGTATTGCATGGTTTTGGGGGGCTGCTTGGGGTGTTATAGATTTTTGGGGGTGGGTTGAGGGGTCTGGGAGCATGGCTGAGAAGGTGTAATTTTGATTGCAAGTGGTTTGAAGAAAATCCATGATGGGAAAGGGGAGTTTGGGCCTAGTTGCAGACTGCGTTTTGGCACGATTTAAACTGAGGTCTAGCAGTATTGCATGTTTTTGGGGGGCTGCTTGGGGTGTTATAGATTTTTGGGGGTGGGTTGAGGGGTCTGGGAGCATGGCTGAGAAGGTGTAATTTTGATTGCAAGTGGTTTGAAGAAAATCCATGATGGGAAAGGAGAGTTTGGGCCTAGTTGCAGACTGCGTTTTGGCACGATTTAAACTGAGGTCTAGCAGTATTGCATGTTTTTGGGGGGCTGCTTGGGGGTGTTATAGATTTTTGGGGCTGGGTTGGGGAGTGTGGGAGCACTGCGGGGAAGGTATAATTTTGATTGCAAGTGGTTTGAAGAAAATCCATGGTGGAAAAGTTTTATTTTTTAGCAGTATTGCATGTTTTTGGGGGGCTGCTTGGGGGGTTCTAGATGTTTGGGAGTGGGGTTATGGGTCTTGGAGCATGGCTGGGAAGGTCTAATTTTGACTGCAAGTGGTTTGAAGAAAATCCATGGTGGGAAAGGGGGGTTTGGGCCTAGTTGCAGAGAGCGTTTTGGCACGATTTTAAGTTAGGCCTAGCAGTATTGCATGTTTTTGGGGGGCTGCTTGGGGGGGTTCTAGATTTTTGGGAGTGGGTTTATGGGTCTGTGGGCACTGCTTTGAAGGTCTAATAATGATTGTAAGTGGTTTGAAGAAAATCCATGGTGGGAAAGGGGGGTTTGGGCCTAGTTGCAGATAGCGTTTTGACACGATTTAAACTGAGGCCTGCAGTATTGCATGTTTTTTGGGGTCTGCTTGGGGGTGTTCTAGATTTTTGCGAGTGGGTTTATGGGTCTGGGAGCACTGCTGGGAAGGTCTAATTTTGATTGCAAGTGGTTTGAAGAAAATCCATGGTGGGAAAGGGGGGTTTGGGCCTAGTTGCAGAGAGCGTTTTGGCACGATCCGCAAAAATCGCCCATAGTTACTAGTAATTAATACTATCCTTGAAAAGGAGACTCAGAGTACGCACTTTTGAAATGATGATTATATGTAATACTGTCACCTCTGAAACTGAAAGTGTTATTATTTTTGGACTACACAGCGTACCTTATATTTTTTTCACCATGGTGTTTTAATATCACTTCCTGTTTTTACATCAACAATTACAGGCCGGCTTTTACCCTGTGCCATGGAACAAACGATTAACTCAGGCTTAACATTAGCGATCCACAATTCCGCATCTGGCAGGCAGTGGACAGTGTGTCTGGTCACCAAGATTGATTGACGGAGCGTCAGATGGAATGGAGGAGTACCGCGAATAAGAGTAATGGCTGGTTGCATGCAACTTCACAAATTCAACAGGAGAACTACAACGTACAGTTACAGTATCCTCTTAACTTCTCCTTATCTTTTAAATGTTATTGTTGTGAACTTGAACTTCTACGAGTGTGACTCTGTGCGTTTGCTTGCTCTCTGCTTCAAATTCATCCCTCCAGCTATTTGATAAGTTTCTTTGCTATTTTTAAAACTAATTTAATGTACTAATAACTGTAAGTGTTTATTCTCTCTGCGGACAGAGAGGCAGGTGAACTTGCGTTATTATAATTATTACTGCAGCCCTGTACTGTCAAATTGTTTATTCATAGTTACTAGTAAGTTGTAGTAAGTACTACTTTTCAGTAACCTGACCATCCATTTAGCAAAAAACTTCATGCATGCAATAGTGCACTTCCTTTATGTCCCTTAAAAGATTGATGGATATCTTCGAATCCAAAGATTTGTTTTTCTTCATTTGTTGTTTGTGTATGCTGCGTTTTTTTCCTCTCTCACAAAACTTTCCCAAAAAAACCCATTCTCATCCAATTTTCAAACCCTAACCCTCTTCCCCCGGGCTGTGTGGTTTTTCATTGAGGTGTGGCTAAATGACAACAATAAATTCCACACACTTGCTGGGGAGGATAAGTTCAAAGCAACAGAAAAATCATTCTAATCAGAATTTCATGTGCGCCATCGTGGATTGATCATCAACAACATCCTCCTCCTACACGTGACGAATCAAATGCTTAATGCTTACGTTGCTTTGTCCTTTGCCTTAATACTATTTTTTATAGTAGCCATACTCCACGCAACTAGTACTTAGTTATCTTTTGAATACTTTAGCACTGCTTAGGCGACAATTTATGGCACTGTTCTCTACCGTACTATATATCGTACTGTTTCTAATGCTACGCTCAGGCCACTCAATGTTTCATTTCCTTTTTTTTCATATTCTGCTACTGCCAGTGTGTACCACTACTACTACCAGCACAGCGATGATATTTCAACAATCCAGGATTCATGTCAGCACCCAACCCTAATCGCCATTTGCCATGCAGTCAGCCCTGTGCCTAGCCCTATTCTCAAACACGAATCACAGGTAAGATAAGCATTTTGGGGAGGTAGAATAATGGGCTAGGACTCGGAGGAGAGGAGACACTGACAGTGTCACAGTAGTACTAGTAAAATACTAGTAGGGCAATTGAATTCACTAACTCTGTTAGTGGCACTTTTGTACATGTTTGGACGTTTAGATAATTCATGCTGGTAAGTTTGAAGAAAGCAAACGTACAGCAACCCTCGCCCACCACCACACAAAATAATATGAACACGTATATTATGTTTAAGTGTGTAAAATAAATGAATATATTTCCCTTAACAAAAATAAATTAACCCAACCCACCCCCTACCTATCCCCAACCAATGCTCAAATGTCCTTCAAGTCCCTTTCCCCAACACCTAATTCCCACCCCCCCAACAGTCTTTAAAAAGGGGCAAGGGAAAGTCACTTCCTCCGGCGGTGTCCTCTGAATCCTGTGGACAGGTCCCGCACCTCTTTGCGGAGGTCCCGGAGCTGGTGCTGTGGCTTCTCTGCCAATCGCTCCAGGTAGCCCACTCGCTTTTCTGAGGCGGCACAGACGTGCCATCCAAGCTCTCGGGGGGGCAGCTGATGTTTTTGCTGCTGTGCGGCGGCGGCGGGAGGCTGACGGGCCACGCCGCCATTTAGCTGGAGGCTGCTGGCTGATGGACCCGGGGGCACTGGAGGAGGAAGCAGTAGTTGCCGTCTCCTCCTGCTCCCGAGCCCACAGCCGCCGATATTCAGCGCAAATGGCCTCCAGCTTACTTGCCTTGGCCCGGACAGCCATCTCCTTGCGAGTGAGCTTTTTTGGAACATCTATATGAAGAAAGAAAGAAAAATACTGTAGCCAATATTCTTCAACATTAAGTCAAAATAATTCAACAGAAAGTTGTCTTACAGTAACACTAGCAACTTGCAAGCACAGTATAACATTTTGGCATGTATCTTTCCACAGTCTTTGTAGGCCTGTGACATTAGTGGGAGTTTCAGGAATTCTACTAGCAGCACTATGGACTCAGTACTACATAGTCAGAGACTCAGACACTACACCAGTCTTCTTCTTTTTTTCTTTTGTTTTGCAAAAGAAATTACTTGTACGTGAACTTGTGGTAGCCGGTATAATGCCAGCTCAGTCAGCTTGCACCCAAGAAAAACAGACACAAGCCATGATGACGCAGACTCGCATTACTTTAAGCAGTATATACAGGTGGGGATAGGAAGCTCTTACTCTTCTATAGGGGTGGCACTGGCCATACTCGGTTACATCAAGGGCTACTGTTCAATGTAATTTATATTTCGCACTGCCACCCCGGGCCTTGACTACTACAAAAGGAAAATGAAGATTATTGATTTCTGATCAGATATCCTGCCGATCACATGATGGATGACTTTAGGTGCTTTGTTTTGATAGATTGAGTGAACAACAGCAATAGTCCACCCATGACACAGCTGAAAGAAAATTATTAACATAGAGAGTGAGTGTGGTACCCATAATTGCCGGAGGAAGGGACTTGACTGGATATAATGTCAACGATACAATACATACACAATATATGCTGTGCTTGCAAAGGGAAACTACTGTACTGTTAGTCAAGGGAGTATTTAAATTTTATGAACAATCACAACTTCTAGTATTTGGATTTCCTCAGCTTTGCAACTCTGGCACGGACATGCTGTTCAAAGTAACACTGTTCATCCGCTGAGCATCTGCTCTAATACATACACCTCTGCTATCTATGAGAAAGAAGAAGATACCATCCAGGCTTCCAAAGTAAACGTCTATCATTCTTCTTAATGCCTCAACTTGTACCAAGTTTACTCTTTCTCAAAAACCAACTAACACCCTTTTCATTTTATTTGGTAAACCACCGTCTTGACTTGCATTTGAGTTTGACCCAAATGATATATTGCAATGCACACCACACATGCATTTTTCGATTCATCTTTTATTTCTCCCCCAACCATCCTTGCTTCAAGCAGCCATGCATCTGATTCCTTCCTATCAGCCACCTCTGCCTGCATTCAAAAACACGTATCATTCTTTACAGTCATAAATGTTACAACTCGCTCGTCCTTCCTTTCACCCTTCTTTCCCTTTTCGTTCTTCACATCCCTCAAGATCATCTGATATGACTTGCCTTCACGAAAAAAGTTTCCCAGCTGAGTTGAAGTCAAATAGTGGGGGCCATTGCTTACCCGAGAACTACCGCCGCTAATGCTATTACTAAGTCATGGTTGACTGTCTTCTCTGTGACTGGCAAAAATGCAGTTCTAAATTAGTAACTGTTCTTAACAGTACAGTGTACTTGTACTAGTGTACTGTCTACTGTACAGTACATCATACACTCCTTTGCGAGCCTACTCTAAAACGTCAATAAGTAAGGAGTATAATAACTTACCACCGTCCGCCGCTGCTGAGCCATCCCCCTCAGCTCCTCCTGGTGACACTTATGGCGCCGCCGCATCCGCCCCTGGAGTGGACCCCTCCGCGCTGCTGGCCCCGGTGGTGGGTAGTGCCGCATCCGATGTTGTGACGCCTAGAAAAAACATGTCATATTTTTAGATGCCATACACCACCCCCTATTTCGTCTCATAATGGAAGAGAAAATGTTAATACATATACAATTTTTTATTATTAGGACTGAAGAAAAGTCACTATTTTGGGGAGGGTGCTAACTGATATGCTTAGCCATAACATGCAACACTTTTTGGCACAACTCATTAATGCTTGCTTTTTAACGTGCAACATTTTTCTAATTACAGACAGAACCAACTACTCCTCATCACCACCAGGAGGACTTGAAGTTCCAACAAGGTGAGGGCTCCCGAGTCCCGCACAGTTACTTCTGACTGAGGTATGTGGAAAGTCGAACTGCACCTATCATCAACAATGTCCTATTTCTCTTGTCCATACTTCTGTATGTGCAGATTAGTCCCTGAAACACTAGCGGTATGGTATGTGCTACTATCAAATCAAAAAGCCAACTACTAGCTTATTCTTGGTTGACATTAACATTTTGTTGTTGGAAATTGTCAAAGCACTAACATTAAGAAGACTGGAATACACAGCAAAGGCAACCCAGAGGACTGCACTCAGTGCCTCTAGGGCTATTGCTGGATCAGAGTTTTGTTTAACACCGTTTGCCGACTGGGAAAGCTTAGCTACCTACACAGACCGACTCATATTAATAGTAAATAGTAGTAGCTCAGAGAGTGATGGTAGAGAGGCAGGATAAGAATGTAGAAACAGTCTACAAGAAGATCATAGACTATTTTGTGAAAAATAGAATTAGGAAACAGTTTGGAATGAATAGCAGCGGTAAACGTTAGGGAAGTATAATTATATTAACAACAGAACAACTTACTGGGGCCAGCAGAAGAGGCTGCAGAGGACCGTTCCTGCCCACTTTCTTCCGCCGGAGGCTGGGGTGTACTCTTCTTGACCCTGGGAGGTGCTGAATGTGAACATGAAATAAACACAAACATGGATGATTGTTTTTTGAAATATTTGATTTCTTTTACCACAATCTAAAATTATCTCGAGGAAACAAATTACTACAATTGCACTACATGTATGGACCTATCTGATCTGGTCAACTAGGAGGATACTAGTACAGTATTGCTGGATTCGCAGACCGTCTACTTGGAAAGTTATGTAAATCACTAACTAAACCAACAACAAAAAAGGTTCTACTACGACTGCCAGCACTCAGCAGCACGCAACGTGACAGACACAGTCTGTCATTATGATTGCAGACCACTAAAAAATGTCCTACTACTAATAACAAGTCATAATATACTCAACCTATCAATCTACCACTATCTCTTCTTCTTAGTGGTAGCAGGAGTACAAAGGAAGGACTAGACTTGAGTCTCTAGTCTCTCTAGCATTACGCAGTTCTGTAGAGTACTACACTCATACATATTCAGGCCAAATGAGAAATGAGCACAAAGTTTGAAACATGTAAGCATAGTAGCAACGCCACTGAGGAGGCGAGCACCTGCAATCGCAGAAGCTATTTAAACATTATTTTACCTGCAATGTAATCGAATCAGCAGCATTCTTGCTCTTCGGGAATAACATATATTAGCAATATAACACAGAGCAGAAGAAAACAAAGTAGTTATTAAATAGCTACTCACCAAAGCCAGGAATCTCCACGCCTAGCAGGTCGAGCAGGTCCTGCTCCCGGTCGAGGAGGTCAGCCCACCGGTGCGTCGCTTGGTCATAGGCGCCGGACCCCGGACTCCCTACGCATGGCCCGGCACACCTTATCCCACAGCCGGCGACGCTCCCGGAGGCCATACCCTTGACCAGGCCTGCCTCCTGCTGCCACGGTCTTCGGGAGGTGGCGCAGAACATAAAATATAAGCACGGCCACCTCCACCACGCTGAAAAACTCCCTGGCCACTACATCCTCCCCCCTCAATCGCCCGCAAGGGAGCCAGGTATGGGGTGTGGGACACTTCCCCTTGCTCTTCCCGGCTCCCTTTGCCATGGTCCTGGACAGCAGGAAAAAAAAATAGGAAAGAATAGGGAAAAACTAAAGAAAAGAGTTAAAAAAAAGTAGCTTTAAAGTAACCAAAAGTAGAAAAAACCCCACAAAATATAGATGTAGAAAAAGAGAGGGATAGATAATGAGTAAAATAGACCCCAAAAAAGTTCAAAGAAACAAAGGATTGCAAAGATTATGGAGGATTGAAAAAGCATGCCCAGAACCATAGCAATGAATGAAAAACAAGATGGCCGCGCCCATTGAGGACCGCGTGGGTAAGTTTGCGTGATATTTCCCCCGCGAGCACGCAAAAACACACGCGAACACGTAATAGCGCCCCGCGCACAACGTGAGCTTGCAAATAGCGCCCGGAAACGGAAATACGCAACGCAGGCAAGATGGCCACACCCATGTACAACGGCATAGGTAACTTCGCGGTCGGTGCGCTGCAAGCGGCCCGTGAATATGCAAAAAGCCCAGCGAACATGCAAAAATCAAATCCACAAATTCGCACGAATTCGCTGATTATGCGGAACGCGAATTCGCTTTCGCCCATACCTAGAATATATGACAGCATGTTAGAACTCGACTTATTACATGTTGCAAAGTCTGTTTGAGCGGTACAGACTGATCAATGAATATGTCATTCAAAGGGGTATTGCAACTGTGAAAGGCATGATCATTGAGATAGACCAGTGGAGTCTAGTTAAATGCCTGACAGAGATGGTGCTTCTTTTTGAGGTTTCACACAGGACGTCAGCAAGGAGGACAGTACTATGGTCCAAGCTGTCCCATTGTTGCATATGCTACAGGAACAGCTAAAGGAGGTGTCTGAAATATACGCAGGTATGGATGAAAAAAAGATGTGCACAAGTTGGTAGAGAGCTTAATCTTTCAAGTATTGGTGAATACAAGGCTGCAAAAAACATTGTGTCATCCAAACATTACATCTGTGCCACAATTCTTGATCCATGGTACAAAAAATTACTAGCCACTTTCATTCCTTTTTCAGATGGGGTGTTTCAAACTACAAGACGTGGATTGCTGAGCAAACCAGTGACCTAGAAAAAGAATGGTTGAGAATTAGAGGCCCACTCCAGAGCACAAGTTCTGCGATGCAGCCATCAACTTCAATAGAGTCTCAGGGCAGTGTTGTTAGTCCACAGCAGCCAAAATCAATAACAAGAACACCAGCTACAACAACAGAAGCATCAACACAAAAATCGCCATTTGATTGGTTTCTAAAAGCAGGGCTAAAGTCGAGTGCAGAGGCGAAGGCATAAGAGGTTGTAGGTAGAGCACTAATGTCTATCAAAGTGATGGTCCAGGCCTTTCTGATTGACCCAACAGAGGTCTATCTGGATTAAAATCCATTGGTGTATTAATATGGGAAAAGGTGCCAATGGCCAGTGCTCAAAGTAGCTGGCTTGCCCAATAGGCAGGGCATCTTCTGAACATGTGTTCAGTGCAGCTGCTGCAATTGTCACAGTGAGAAGGAGCAATCTCTCACCCCAAAACATGGAGAGATTACCCATGATCAAAATGAATCATCACTTTAACCACCAAATTACACTATACCTGAAGTACTATAGAAGGTTGTCAGGCTCAGGCTATGGTAATGTGTTAGCTAACCAACGTCTGGGTGAACCACCTGCATTTGAGGACAAACTCTACTTCCCTGACTGCATAGAGAATAAAAAAAGTATATAGCTGGGGGAAGATTATATTATAATATGTTGTTTGTTTGTTTGTGTCTGACTGACAATGCAGCCCCACCATTCTATGCACATCTTTGGCCTGATTGGAGTTGGAGCAGTGTGCAGTGAAGAAACCTCACCCCCATTCTCTTGAAGGACATTGGCGAGACAATGCCTGCCTCCATTCTGTTCCTATCTATCCTTTCTTTATTACCCTAGAAGGACTGCCCCACAATATTTGATTTAAAATACTGGCCAATGTATGTTTCATGAATCAAAGAGGATTCGGCATGAATTGAAACAGGTAAATGACATGCACCAATGAGTGATATATGAGTGATTGTTGTTTGTGAGTGTGTTGAGATGATTCATGTAGTGGCAGACAGTGAGAGTGGGTGCTAACTATAATTATTAAGCCTGAGAGTGTTTGTGATGATTTATAATGTTGGTAGCCTAATGGGTGATCATTTTTATCCTGAAGGTGATTTTTTTCCTTCCCTTTTGACACTGAGCAGGGTTTGTTTACCTGGTCCAGACTGCTTTGTTTTCTGGTTCACACTTCTCAAAGACCCGACCAGTCCGTTTAGCTAACAAACAAAAATCTAGTCTTCACAAAATAATTACTCAATGTTTCGCCTGTGTTCATCATCAACAACATTGCCCTAAACTACAGGCTGGTCTCTATCATTTGAGTCAGGACTGGAGTTGTTACGGACAATAGAGTTGGACATATTTGTTACTCGGAGTCAGGAGGATGATGGAAGGATTCTGGGCATGAGTAGTGACTACTTCAACTCCTGCTAGAAGAAGGAAGTTATCCGCTTCACGGAAACCAGCATGGTGATTACTCTAAGAGGCCTACTCAACTATGTGGACTGGTGAGTTGATTACTTGATTCGGGAAATGTAATGCTACAGTGTGTGTGTGCTGGCTGGCTTGAATTTGAAACTATGTTGTTGGCCGAGGGGGCCTGATGTTGTAGGCAACTGGAGGCAGTCACTTCATCACATTATGCATGCACTGAGATAAATGTTATGATGATGATCATGATAGTTGCAAGTTTGATAAGCAAGATACATGCAGCCACTTGTCTGTGATTGTTGGTTATTAAAATTGCTCTCACTTAATTGATTGCATATCAGTCATAAATTGAATGATTGCAAAGGACTATGCTCTTGCTCTGCCTCTGAGTCTTCTTGGCGCACTCCTTAAGAAGCTTGCCCTCTGTCCCTTAATTCTAAAAAATAAATTCTAGTTCTAGTTCAATTACTTTATTCGGATAAAACATATCCATAAAAGGACAAAATCACACAATAATACATAGAAACATGCACATTTATGATGGTCATAAAAGGTGTTATATCAAACCAATACAGTACAGAACAGGAGGAGTTGGCCTAACGGCTAGGGCGCTCGACCTCGGACCTTTGGGATCTGGGTTCGAGTCTCGGTAACGACGCCAAAACCTCCTGTGATTCTGGGCAAAACACTTAATCTCCCCGTGCCTAAAAAAAATAAAAAAATAAAATGAAAGTGTGTCCTCATGTAACGTAACTGGAAAATATGTAAAGCGCTCTGATACCTAATTCAGTTCGGGTCTAGTTTGCGCTATATAAAACTCTGCAAAAGTGATCTTTGTGTTATGTGCATGGACAGCAGTTGTCAGAAAAGCACCCACACGGAATACTAATTCATCATCTTTCACTTTAAGAAGAGTCCTATATGCATCTCTGTAACGGACGGATGAGTGCCTTTTGCAAAGAAGGGGTAAAAACAATTTGGGTATGTTGTATACAGAATAAAAAGTGTAATGTAGTTTGACCTGAACGACCATCGCAAGATCAAGGTTAGTATGGAAACAAAGAGGAAAACACAATAGATACTTCACAGTGCCTGCCCTTAAGCGAAAAAGGAGACCCTACTCCCAATGGCCCATAGGCTTAATCAGGTAACTGGCCAGATGTTGAACATTCTCCATGGTCATAAAGGTGGCTATTATAGATGCCCTATCTAGTCTATCCTTTCTATTATATATATATATATATATATATATATATATATATATATATATATATATATATATATATATATATATATTCACTGAAAAAACCATAGGTTATAGACCATATATAGTTAGGAATTAGCATTTAAAAAACCTTATTTTACTCACACAAAACCATTGAAATTCCATATATAGTTAGTTGCACTAACTATATATCGCGCACCCGCAATCCACTGCTGATCATGTCACATATTACATCATTCATGACATGGTCAGTGACATCACTGATGACATCACTGATGACATCTCAAATGACATCACTGATGACATCACTGATGACAACATCCAGTGACTATGTTTCTGTAAAGTTAAAATATGTCTTACATATTGAAGAATGAGTGGATGTATAAGTGTCTGGATGAAGGATTTAGTAGGTGCATGCCTGACTGTATGAGTGAGTGATTAAATGTGTCTCACTGAGTGCATGGGTTAGTGACTAAACTGTCTTAATTTGTGCATCATTATGTCTGTTGTTCTGTAAACTGCTGCATGTGTTGATCAGTAGCTATATGAGTAACTATATGGGTTATTGATTGGTTGCCCAAGTATTTGTATGGGAGACTGAGTGTGTGTGTGGGTGGCTGGGAGGTGTATGACTCTGTGCATAGATGTGTGAGCAGTTGATTCACTAGATGTATGGGTTCAAAAGTGCATGTGGAAACAGCTGTATGGGCGGTTGACTGTGTGCATGAGTGTATTGGTGAGTGAATGGATATCTCAGTGCTGCATGTCAAAGTAAGTACATATGTAAAACACAGTACATGTGAGAGTTGACATATATAAATAACTGTGCATAAGAGCCAGTGAATGTGTGAGTGGCTGTATGGATCACTGTGAACTTGTATCAGGGATTGTATAATAGAGTAAATATGTGTTAGTATATGTTTGAATAAGTAAGGTGTGTATAACTGTATAGTTGAGGAAATGGAGGTGTGATTGATTCTTTGCATGACTGACTAGGTGTGTGAGTAACTCCATGAATGAGTGACAGTCTGTGAGTGTCTGTTTACACTGAGTGTATCTAAGGTTATATTAGAGTCTGAAGAGGTTCATCGTATTATCACATGAATGATGTCATCAGTGATGTGATCAGTAATGTCAAATGAGATGTCATCAGTGATGTCATCAGTGATGTCATTTGAGATGTCATCAGTGATGTCATCAGTGATGTCATTTGAGATGTCATCAGTGATGTCATCAGTGATGTCATTTGAGATGTCATCAGTGATGTCATCAGTGATGTCACTGACCATGTCATGAATGATGTAATATGTGACATGATCAGCAGTGGATTGCGGGTGCGCGATATATAGTTAGTGCAACTAACTATATATGGAATTTCAATGGTTTTGTGTGAGTAAAATAAGGTTTTTTAAATGCTAGTTCCTAACTATATATGGTCTATAACCTATGGTTTTTTCAGAGAATTTTCAAGGTTTTGTAAATGCTAATTCCTAACTATATATGGTCTATAACCTATGGTTTTTTCAGTGAATTTCAATGGTTTTTTAATAGCAAATATCATAAGCTGTCGAATGTCAAGTACGTGGTAAGTGAAAACATTTTCGTGTTTATGCACACTGATCTGCTTTGAATGGTGCCCCCCCCCCTCATTTCTATTAGGAGTACTCTCTCTTTGCAGATAGTGAAAGGTAGTTAACGCAGGCCTTTGCCCCCGTTGTAATCCGTCGTGCCTGCTTCTCTCTCCATTTGATTGATTGTTATCCAAGTATTTACTGTTTTAGAATTAGTTCTCTTTGGTTCATTCTCTATTTACAAACAAACACAGAGTCGCAATACTCTGTTTAGTCTTTGCAGATAACGAAAAATCGTGTAAAAAAAAAGAAAAGGAATCGAGTAAAATCAGTAGGCCACTAATGGGATCTCTTTTTGACCTCGCTAAAATAGAAACATTAGGAACAACCCCTCATGACAAATACAAAACTAGTGAGATGAACTGAACTCCACACAATGATGGCTGCAAAACAGCTCGGCTCCGCCACCCACCCCGCCCAAAATAACGATAAAGAGCGGCTGCCATGATTGGTTGCGGAATGGCCACAACGGAGCTACGAAATGGTGCTGCTCTCATGCTAACCCCAGCTTCAGTCTGAAACATCCAGAAACACTGTAGACTACCAATTCGATCAGTTCCGGTAGCGCCCCAATGTAACCCGGTAGAGAAGAACTAGCCCTCCCCTCTTTGACTGATGGTTCTTGTTGCCTGTCCCTTCTGTTGTCATTTAACAGAACTATTTAGCCTGCTGAAAGGGGTTGTGTTCCGACCGCTGGTTGGTGGAGACATTTTGACTATATTCTGGACCTGCGTTGTCGCGTAATGCGTCATATGACGCGCCGCGTTAGCGCATCCGGAAGTCATCCGGGGCGCGCAGCGCGTAACGTAAGCATAACAAGTCATGTGACTTGTTAATAAAACTTTTCATTGGTTCATTTTACTTTTCTTATTGTAATGATGAAAGGCTTGGTCATATCACCTAAAAATTACGCTTTTCATTACTTCCGAACATTATTTTTTCTTAAATATATGTTATAATGTTCCAGGCTAATGTACTTTCCCGGAAATTTTACAACTGTCCTGCAAGTAAAATATATTCTTTTTTCGAGAAAAAGAGCGTTTCTTCGTCCCATGACGGAGCCGTTAAGCAAAAGAGGGTCGACCTGCTGTCTTAGTCGCCGATACGCCTGAATATGAGATTCTTATCGATCACTTTATGTTGCAGGAATAGAAAACACAACAGCCCTTGACCATTTATCTTTACTGCGTTCCTTCGTATTATACCTTTTACCCTTCATGTAATTGGTCTGCTTTATTTCACTTGCCTTTTAATGATTCTAAAACAGTGACTATTATTAAAAACTTTACCAATGTATATACTACTACCATGTTTTCTTTTAAAAACCTTTATTGTGAAAATTTCATTATACAAATACGAGCCTATAACCACGTGGGCCTGCCACGGAGCAAACTGTAATCGTATATGATGAATAGACATTTACACTTTAGAGGAACGTAACGGGCGGGCCATGAGGTTGCAAGAACTAAGGTGTCTAACAGTTACGGAATCGGTGCACGTACATTTTATAATTAAAATACGACAGGGCCAGTTACAATAAAATTATCTAGATATACATTTGCGGGCAAGTACCATGGGTGACGTTAATTCGAACTTTCAACAGTACAGTAATCAATAACACATCAGAACTTAATATCAATAGGGATGTCGAAATATTCAATCAATTCTCGTCCCCGCCCGCCATGTGCTTCAAAACTGCATACGTATCTCGTGATTTCAAGGTTCTGCAACCAGTACACAACAAGGAGTTACGAGTCCCATTTATTCCGGCGCCATTTTGGGCGAGGACGGGCAGGTCCAGGATATAGTCAAAATGTCTCTACCAACCATCGACTATGATGATGTTCATATGCTGTATTTATTAGAGTAACACTCATCTGTCCACATGAAATTAATTTACCACAATCTAAACATGTCATTTTAATCTTTCCAAAGTTCTTCTAAATATTTGGGACCGTTTCCCTTGCCTCTGAAGCTCTCAGTGCCACTTCTTTGATGAATGTACTTGCAGGTCAGGGGTTCTCCTCCAAATCTCTCTTTTATGCAGCACTATAATTAATTGGTGCCACCTCTCCATATGACAATGCATGGTATAGTTACCACAACTATATATTTTTTCGGTTCCTCTGGAGAGTTCATCGTGGCAGATGAAGCGTGTAACGTACCGGGCATTTACCTTTTTTTGCATGTACAGGAAAGGAAAAAAAAATCGAGCGTCCGAGTTCTAAGGTGTCCCAGGGCCATTTTAGTGGACCAGGCCCAAATCCAAAGAACAGGCCGCCATTTTGAGAGTCCTCTTGCAGCCGCCTGTCGCTGTAGCATCAACAGCAGCCGAAACTCAGCTGAATGGCAACTGAAACGGTAAAGGGGCGCCCCACTACAGCAGACGAGCCTCCACCTAGGAAGGCCCATTCACGCCGGCTCCCCCCCCCCCCTTCGGGCACCCCACGCCGTTATTCGGAGCAGTATTGTAGGATGGCCACACCAGTGCGGCAACTTGCTAGACATCACCCCGGTGGTAACGAATCTCAACTCCTTGTGGTGTCTTCTATTCAGAAAACATTGTTATGCTGCCTTCGACCTATTCGCCGCAAGTGCGCACACAACTCAACTGCATAGCTTGCTAGACACCACCTCGGTGCCATCCGAATCTTGGAATGTCAGCGCCTTTTGGTGTCTTCTCTTCAGAAAATATTGTTGCGCTGCCTTTGGCCCCATTCGCACATCGGTCCGCAACTTAGACATCACCTCGGTGCCATCCGGATCTTGGCATCTCAGCGCCTTGTGGTGTCAGTCAGAAAATATTGTTGCGCTGCCTTTGGCCCCATTCGCACATCAGTCCGCTACTGACACCATCTCACAGGCCAACAGGGCGCCCACGCCGACTTTTACCATTGTAGGATGGCCACACCAGTGCCACAACTTGCTAGACACCACCTCGGTGCCATCTGGAACTTGGCATCTCAGCGCCTTGTGGTGTCTTCAATTCAGAATATATTGTTGCGCTGCCTTTGGCCCCATTCGCACATCGGTCCGCTACTGACGCCATCTCACAGGCCAACGGGGCGCCCCACGCCGACTATCAGCATTGTAGGATAGCCACACCAGTACAGCAACTTGCTAGACATCACCTCGGTGCCATCCGGATCTCGGCGCCCCACTGCAGATGAAGTGCCTCTCAACTATGAAACCACCACGGTGACATCCGGATCTTGGCGCGTTGTGCTGCCTTCGGCCTATTCGCACATCGGTCCGCTACTGACGCCATCTCACAGGCTAATGGGGCGACCCACGCCGAGTTTCAGCATTGTAGGATGACCACACCAGTACAGCAACTTGCTAGACATCACCTCGGTACCATCCGAATCTTGGCATCTCAACGCCTACTGGTATCTTCCATACAGAAAATATTGTTACGCTGCCTTTGGCCCCATTCGCACATCGGTCCGCAACTTAGACATCACCTCGGTGCCATCCGGATCTTGGCATCTCAGCGCCTTGTGGTGTATTCTCTTCAGAAAATATTGTTGCGCTGCCTTTGGCCCCATTCGCACATCGGTCCGCAACTTAGACATCACCTCGGTGCCATCCGGATCTTGGCATCTCAGCGCCTTGTGGTGTCTTCTACTCCGAAAATATTGTAGAAAATATTGTTGCGCTGCCTTTGGCCCCATTCGCACATCAGTCCGCTACTGACACCATCTCACAGGCCAACAGGGCGCCCCACGCCGACTTTTACCATTGTAGGATGGCCACACCAGTGCCACAACTTGCTAGACACCACCTCGGTGCCATCCGGATCTTGGCATCTCAGCGCCTTGTGGTGTCTTCAAATCAGAAAATATTGTTGCGCTGCCTTTGGCCCCATTCGCACATCGGTCCGCTACTGACGCCATCTCACAGGCCAACGGGGCGCCCCACGCCGACTTTCAACATTGTAGGATGGCCACAGAAGTGCGACAACTTACTAGACACCACCTCGGTGCCATCCGGATCTTGGCGCGTTGTGCTGCCTTCGGCCTATTCGCACATCGGTCCGCTACTGACGCAAACTCACAGGCCAACGGGGCGCCCCACGCCGACTTTCAGCATTGTAGGATGGCCACACCAGTGCGGCAACTTGCTACACACCACCTCGGTGCCATCCGGATCTTGGCATCTCAGCGCCTAGTGGTGTCTTCTATTCCGAAAATATTGTTGCGCTGCCTTCGGCCCCATTCACACATCGGTCCGCTACTGACGCCATCTCACAGGCCAACGGGGCGCCCCACGCCGACTTTCAGCATTGTAGGATGGCCACACCAGTGCGGCAACTTACTAGACACCACCTCGGTGCCATCCGGATCTTGGCGCGTTGTGCTGCCTTCGGCCTATTCGCACATCGGTCCGCTACTGACGCAAACTCACAGGCCAACGGGGCGCCCCACGCCGACTTTCAGCATTGTTGGATGGCCACACCAGTGCGGCAACTTACTAGACACCACCTCGGTGCCATCCGGATCTTGGCGCGTTGTGCTGCCTTCGGCCTATTCGCACATCGGTCCGCTACTGACGCAAACTCACAGGCCAACGGGGCGCCCCACGCCGACTTTCAGCATTGTAGGATGGCCACACCAGTGCACCTTACTAGACACCACCTCGGTGCCATCCGGATCTTGGCGCGTAGTGAAGCTGCAGCAGCTGCAAATAAGCTTCAGACAGTGTTACAACCGCTGCTCAGAACTCTCAACTATGACACCACCTCGGTGCCATCCGGATCTTGGCGCGTTGTATTGCCTTCGGCCTATTCGCACATCGGTTCGCTACTGACGCCGCCTCACGTGCCAACGTATTTTCTCCGCATTTTATACCCTATGCCGCATAACAGGTCATGTGACTTGTTTATAAAACTTTTCATTGGTTCATTTTACTTTTGGTTTCCTAATGATGGAAGGCTTGATCATATGACCTAAAAACAACACTTTTCATTGGATGAAAACTTTTTTTTTTTCCCAAACGATGAAAGCCCCACCTTGTTTCTGGATGTTTCAGACTGAAGCTGGCGTCAGCATGAGAGCACCACCATCTCGTAGCTCAGTCGTGGTCATTCTGCGAGCAATCATGGCAGCCGCTCCCCACCAGAAGCCTGCAGGAGTCGGGGCCCCCAAAACTTTTGATGAATTCTCAAGGCGGAGGGGACGCTTTCGAGAATGGGGTCCAAGACCTAGCAGACAAGCGTCCGATTTCCAAGGTGTCCCAGGGCCATTTCAGTGGACCAGGCCCAAAAAGGAAACAGCCTGCCGCCATTTTGAGAGTCCTGTGACAGCCGCCTATCGCTGCACCGCAAGAGTGGGCGCAACTCAGCTGAATTGCGGCTTTTGACACAGTGGACCAAAAACGGACGGAATGGCAACTGAAACGGTAAAGGGGCGCCCCACTACAACAGATGACACTCCACCTGGAGAGGCCCGTTCACGCCGCCTCCCCCGGGGCGCCCCACGCCGTTATTCGGAGCAGCATTGTAGGATACCAAAACCAGTGCGGCAATTTACTGGACATCACCTTGGTGCCATTGTTCTGCTGCCTTGGAACTATTCGCACAACAGTTTGCTACTGATGACCCACCCCCCGCGACGCCCCACGCCGTTATTTGCTGGGTGGCAACTTACTAGACATCACTTTCGTGTCATCTAGATTTCAGCGCGTTCTGCTGCCTTGGAACTATTCGCACAACAGTTTGCTACTGATGACCCACCCCCCGCGACGCCCCACGCCGGAAATCTGGACGTTGTGCTGCGTTGGGACTATTCGCACAGCCGACCGCTACTTCGTTGTTTTTCCCTACAAATGTTTATATGTTATTACTATTTTTGTTTTCTTGTATATATTTATAAATTATTAAAGTTTTATAATCTTACTACTTTGTCGGAGTGCTATATATTTTTAATGTGACACATAATTGTAAAAACTTTGATGTACAAAGAGTCATCCCTGGAATCCTCCGCTTCAGGCTCGGTCCCCTCCCCAATCACAATACAGGATGGTTTTCAGATAATAGCAACGCTTCTGCTGTGACGGATCTCATCGAGTGTGGGCCTTGATCTACTATAACTCCTTTGAAGAGGGGTGATTCTTTACAGCTGTGGCCATAAACTACATCTGCAGGGCTAGCTGATACCCTAGGACCAGCCTGGACAATCGGACACAGAGGAAAAGGAGTGTCAGAGGGTGCGGTAGTGAATAGGGCGAAAGGGAGGTGTCGGGCGGGCACAGGGTGTGATTCTCAGGGAAGAGCAGCGCAGATGGGGGAGGTTTATTACCCATGCATAAGACAGAGAGCGGGGGTGACCACTGCCTGGGGGAGATGCTTGCGAGGGTGGGGAGCCATGCTAAGGATCGACAGCGTGCACAGAGTGGGTCTGGTCAAGGCATCTAAAATGGCTGCCGTGCACGACAAAAGTGTGGCATTTGAAAAAAGACAAGATGGCGCAGACAATGTTTTTCAACACTTCCTGATTTCCTTCGAATCGAACGTTAACAGACGTTGGGGCATATTACCAAAGTTAAGCGATATTTATCCCTAACGATGCTTAGCAACGATTTTTTTACCGTCAGAAATTATCGCAGATAAACCTTGCTATTATCAAGGTTTATCGCAAATACGATAAAAAACGACCGCAATGCATTAATATCGCTGAAAACTCAGCGATATTCATGCATTACCGAGCTAATGCTCTTAGCCATGTTATCCACCTCCCATTGGATAACATGGCTAAGAACTGCTCAGGGCAGGTGGTAGCTTTTGGAGATATTCGCGCTTATCTCGAATATTTCCAAAAGTTGATAATAGGGGATAGCGATGTTAGCGACTGTTTCCAGTCGCTAACATCTTGGCATGCCCACTTTGCATGTCATTAGTGATAAATATCACTCACATGCAAAGTGGGGCCCAAGATGGTCGCTATCTTCTACTAGCCGTCGCTAACTGGTGTTAGCAACAGCTAGGTAATACACATATAATTTTATCTCCGCGAAGCGGAGCGCTGTTACAGATATATATCTTGTTTTTGAACGTTAATTTCTCAAAATGCACTGAAGCACATATATTGAGACCTAGCAAAGGCACATCGGGCTACCAGTCCCTACAATTTTGCCAAGTTTCGTGCAAATCCATTCAGCTGTTCGATCCTACCGAGAGACAAGATGGCGGCCGCTACGGACTGTTTGGAATGTTTACAGACACCGGAGAGCCAATCAGCTTCGCTTCGCAAAGCTCCGTAACGCGAAAAGTACGCGAAGCGGTGCGCTGTTACAGATATATATCTTTTTTTGAACGTTAATTTCTCAAAATCCACTGGAGCACATATATTGAGATCTAGCAAAGGCACATCGGGCTACCAGTCCCTACAATTTTGCCAAGTTTCGTGCAAATCCATTCAGCTGTTCGATTATTATTATTATTATTTTTTTTGCCCCGCGGGGCCCTTTTAAATCCTCCACATCAAACCTAAACGGTCAGGGAGGATCTACTATGCCCCCTTATGGTCATTTGCCCCTTCGGTTTGGCCTCCGCTTGTCTCTCGATCCTACCGAGAGACAAGATGGCGGCCGCTACGGACTGTTTGGAATGTTTACAGACGCCGGAGAACCAATCAGCTTCGCTTCACAAAGCTCCGTTGCGCGAAAAGTACGCGTCCTGGAGCGCTGCCCGGTCCGCTGTTACAGATATATATCTTTTTTTAAACGTTAATTTCTCAAAATCCACTGTAGCACATATATTGAGACCTACAAAAGGCACATCGGGCTACCAGTCCCTACAATTTTGCCAAGTTTCGTGCAAATCCATTCAGCCGTTCGGGCTAAAAGTGAGGCCAACCGCCCTATGGAAAACTCAATGTTAAAAACACGTTTTGGGACCCCCCTTTTTTCTCGGCCCCCCTTGACGAACCCCCCCCAAATTTTCAAGGGCTACTCAGAAACAAAATGTGCCATTTTCCTGAAAATTTCAGCCAATTCCGTCCACAAACGCCAAAGTTATTAGACATAGAATTTTCAAAAATCCCATAGAGAAAAAATCCTAACTATATATACCTACTGGCGACCGCCAGTAGGTAATATATCCAGGTTCCACTCTCCACGTTGCATACATCCAACGCTCACCACAAATGAGAGAAAACGGACTCTGTTGTATTCAGCAGCCGCTGGTATTATTTATTTTGAAATCATTTTTTCGTGCATTGCTGTATCATAGAAACCAAACGCGTTTCGGCGTTCCCTGACGCCTTGCTCGCTCATATGGTGTGTAAAACAACCCCTCCTACTTTTCAAAGACCCAAAATTGATGTGATTGGCCATGGTTACATGATGGAAATAAACGACGTGTTTAGATGCGTTGAAAAATGATGAAACTAACAGAAAACAGAATTAAATGGTTAAACATGCTGTTCTGCCCACATTATCATTTCATCAACCTTATTATTTCATATGCAAGATCTTTTAAAAGGACTGATTCAAAAAGAACTATAATTCATATATTTATACAAGACTAATTTCAGCTTTTTCCCCCCGTATTTTCTCTATTGCATCGCGTCTCTGTTATGCATTGTAACAGTTGTAAAGCATCGTCGTTAAAATTACTCATGTGTTCATGACCTTCACCCAAATAAGTGCAAAGTGCAAAACGTTTATTTAAAACATGTATAGAATGCCGAGGTTCTATTATATCTACTCCCAGCCGGGAGTATGAAAACACAGTCATGTGTAAACCTCGAGATTCCTAAACAAGAAAAAGGGGGGCGTTAAGGGTAAGGAGGCTGATGATTCCTGATTTGGTAGATAAAATTTATATCTGTACAAATACATTGTCAAATTACTGGAAAACAATGAAAGGCTTTGATGGTTCCTATATTGTTAAATGCTGGTCATAAAGGTGGCTATTATAGATGCCCTATCTAGTCTATCCTTTCTATTATATATATTACCTACTGGCGGTCGCCAGTAGGTATATATAGTTAGGATTTTTTCCCTATGGGATTTTTGAAAATTCTATGTCTAATAACTTTGGCGTTTGTGGACGGAATTGGCTGAAATTTTCTGGAAAATGGAACATTTTGTTTCTGAGCAGCCCCTGGAAATTTGGGGGGGGTTCGTCAAGGGGGGGCTGAGAAAAAAGGGGGGTCCCAAAACGTGTTTTTAACATTGAGTTTTCCATAGGGCGGTTGGCCTCACTTTTAGCCCGAACGGCTGAATGGATTTGCACGAAACTTGGCAAAATTGTAGGGACTGGTAGCCCGATGTGCCTTTGCTAGGTCTCAATATATGTGCTTCAGTGGATTTTGAGAAATTAACGTTTAAAAAAAGATATATATCTGTAAGCGCGCTCCGGGCAGCGCTCCGGTTCGCGGACTTTACGCGTACCGGAACTTCGCGTAGCGAAGCTGATTGGCTCTCCGGTGCCTGTCAACATTCTAAACAGTCCGGAGCGGCCGCCATCTTGTCTCTCGGTAGGATCGAGAGACAAGAGGAGGCCAAAACAAAGGGGGAAATGACCATAAGGGGGCATAGTATATCCTCCCTGACCCCCTAGGTTTAATGTGGAGGCTTTAAAAGGGCCCCGTGGGGCAAAAAAAAAAAAAAAAAAAAATTGTTTTTTTGCGTGGGTAGCGCCCGGTCCGCGAACCGGGAAGCGTTCTGGGCAGCGTAATATAATGAAAAATGAATGATAGACTTTTCAAATACTGTATGTTAATTGATTGTTGGTTTTGTTGATTATTTTTTAATTTTTTAATTTTTTAAGCAATTATTTATTATTGTGATTGTGTTTCAAAATTTAATAACATTTCTAACATTTAACTAGTTTATGAATTACATATAAAAATGATTAAAGACTCAAACTATTTTTTTATTTTACATACAATTTTATTTTTCAGATTGTTTTTCAAAATTTAATAGAACGTCTAGCATTTGACTGTCCGATATGTCCTCTTGTTGAGTGAACATAAGTTCCCACATTTGACCGTCATCATAATGGAGTAAATGATCGACAGATTCTACACATTGAAGTAATTCATAGTCCCGTGACTCATCCATGAATTCTAAGTCATCAATGGGTTCCATAACTTGTTCATTGTTGCTGTCCAGAACAATTTCGAAGGAAACATTCTGCTCACCTTCCATTTTATTGCTATAATTTGCATAAAAAATAAATATATCAGTAGTGATAGGACACTGTTGGGTTTAAGTTCAGACAGGTACTTGTGAGTTTATAACAGAGAAGTAATCTATGGGCACTGTATGGTTTCAGGCGTGAAGTAGTACTATTAAAAAGTGCCTGTGAAGAAGCCTAAGTAAATTCATAATTATACCACAGAAACCTAAATCAATCCATAATTATAATAAAGAAGCCTTTCTCAATGTCTAACTCTTACAGAGGGATAGTATATAACTATCTGAAAATGTTTTCAAATTTATAAAATAATATCTCACCTTCTAAAAACAAGTTTAAGTTGTGAGTGAAAATGATCTTGCAATGTAATTCAGGAAGTAGTAGTCAAAATGGCTGTGTTTCTCTCTCTTTCTTTATATATATTCAGGTACATAACCAATCAAATGTCAGGTAAAAAAAGTAGAAAATGAAAGTAACATTTTAATTGGTTGTCAATTCCAACACTTCAGATGTGTTTTGTGAAGTAATTTACCTCAGGGTATTTAGAGAGGTCTACAGGCTAAATGGCTAAATGGAATTCCAACCAAATTTGTGAAAATGGTAGGGATTGGTATGTAGTATGAGCTAATCTATATTTGGTGAAATTGTCTCCAGTCGCTTTTCTGTAAACTACTTTCCCACCTTTTTTGATGGTGCGCTTCCCAGGGAGCGACCCGGTACGCGAACTGGTGAGCGCCCCGGTTCGCGAACCTTAAGCGTTACGGGAGTCCACCATTTTGTGTTTCGGTCGAATTAAGATACAAGATGGAGGGCAAATAATGTTCAGAATGGGTAGAAGGGGGCACGGTAGACTTATCTTGACCCCCTAGGTTTTCTGAGGGTGGCTGAGGAGGCCCATATGTGCGAAAAAAAACCCATTTTTTAAAAAATTTCGCGAGGTTAGCTCCCGGTTCGCGTACCGGGAAGCGCCCCAGGGAGCGTACTTTGTTGAAAATTAGTGAGAAATGTTAGAGTAAAATAATAATTGTGAGTGATCAGATGTAGGGTAGCTCTGAGAAGAGCTTTTGGGTTTATGGTACATTTAGGTACTTATAAGTAGGTACCAATGCACAGTCTTAAATTCAGAATGAAAATTCTGTTGCCCTCACCTGAGAAGTGAACTCCATCTCCTCTGTAGATATCTTGCATGTAGTAACGCAAGTTATTGTTGTACAGGGAGCCCATTCCATGGTCTCTCATGTAAGCTGAAACAGATTTGTTTACATGCTTCCTCGACTTCTCAATTTGTGGACAAAATTGGTTTGACCACCTCCATTTCTGTCTTTGGCATATATTTGAATATACCAAGGCAGTTTGAGGAAAAAGTGCCATCAATTGCTCAAAGGTGTCCTTTAAAAGCATTTCCAGACCTACCCCAGTCAAAGTGCCCAAATCATTACCTCCACAGTGCACAATTAACAGGTCAGGTTTTGGCAAATGCATAAAGGTTTTCACCAATGGTATCAATTGGTGACATTTTAATCCTCTGTGGCCAAACCACTTAATTTCCACATCTTGTAAATTGAGGTTAGGTAAATTTCTGTTCTTAGCATACCTGTGAGCCCAGTGGATATAACTATGTCCAACAATCCAGACAGAAAACATGGTGAGAGAAGGTTCTGCTGCAGTCAGATGAAGTGTGGCAATGAAATGGCAGTTGAAAAAATGAGAGTTTAAAATGAAAAAAACTGTGGAGTTTCTGTGTTAATGAAGCAGTAACAGTGATTGGTGGATTTTGATTGCTGAAAACAGAAAGTTAGGGTGCATGGATGAGTTCTTTGAAAGATGTATTTTGAATGGTCAATAAAAAATCATTAAATGAAAGATTGCAGTGGATACGCAGGTGCACTGAGAGTTCAGAGTTCAATTGCAACATTGTTGTGTGAACTTGCAAACACCAGAGGTCTTCCAAGAGGTGGTTGCCATGCAGAAAAGGCATGAAATGGAAGAGGGGGGAAGGGTTTTCATTTGAAAAAAAGTGAGGGAAGAGTTTTGATTGGGTGACATGAGAGATATGTGTGAAGAATTACAGCATTTCTGTGCTTTTGATAGCTGCAGACTCTGGAGTGCATACCTTTTGCTCTGCTGAAGACAAATTGGTGTGTTTCTGAGACTGTTTTCAAACTCAAAGTATTTGCTAAGGTGAGAAAATATTTCTTTAATTTAGATAGAGAATAGTGTGCTTTAAGGAGAAAATTATGAAGAAAGTTGTGTTTTTCAAATGTTGCTTTGTCTCAAGTGTTTTACAAATAGATTTTGTTTCTTTGAGAAAATGTAATTGGAGAAAATGTGAAGTATTAGTACTGACAGGGTGTTTTTCTGCATAGGAGCTGTGGAGTCTTTTCAAATTATGACTAGAAAATCGTTTTTGAGGAAAATTAATGGTTATAATATTTCTGACAAGGACATAATGGTGTATGTTTCTTTATAATGCAATTGACTGTCTCTGATGTTATTTTTCCCATTTTAATGTAAGACCTTTCTCTGTGGCGCAAATTGCTTGTAAATATGCTCCCACCTGTGCATGGCAAATTTAGATTTTGAATGTTTGTGTTACATAGCCATGTTAAAAGTGATACAAACATGCTGCAAAGGCAATCAAAAAACGCTTTTATGTGTCTTAAGGACATTTTAAGTAATTTTCCCATGTGCAGTGTTTTGAAATTATGATTTGAAAATCGTTTTTGGGGAAAAGGAATTGTTTTTAAATTTATGACAAGGACATAATGGTGTATGCTTCTTTATAAGGCAATTGACTGTCTCTGATGTTATTTTTCCCATTTCAATGTAAGACCTTTCTCTGTGGCGCAAATTGCTTGTAAATATGCTCCCACCTGTGCATGGCAAATTTAGATTTTGAATGTTTGTGTTACATAGCCATGTTAAAAGTGATACAAACATGCTGCAAAGGCAATCAAAAAACGCTTTTATGTGTCTTAAGGAATTTGATGTCATTTTTCCCATATTACATTAAAAGACCTTTCTCCGTGGGGTACATTCCTTGTAAATATGGTTACACTTGTGCATGGTAAATTTAGATTTTGACTGTTTGAGTTACATAACCATGTTAAAAGTGACCCAAAAAAATTGCAAAGGCTTTCAAAAAAAGCTTTCATGTGTCTTAAGGACATTTTAAGTCATTTCCCTGTGGGCAGTGTTTTCAAATTATGACTTGAAAATCGTTTTTGAGGTAAAGGAATGTTGTTAATTTTTATGTGCGCCATATGCCCCCAAATTTCTTTTTCAGGGGTGCAGCAGGGTGTTCTTGAGACACCCCTGCACCTTTGGAAAAATTCCTAATTTGCGATGAGCTAATTGCTAATCGCAAATTGCACCTTCATTCCTATGGGCATCCTGGCCCATGGAAATGAATGGGTAATTTGCAATTAGCAATTTGCTCATCGCAAATTAGGAATGGTAAAGAATCGCTATTTATTCTTTAAAATTCGCTATTTTGGAAATGCAAAATAGTTTGATGATACATATGTCGGTTGATCTCTAACAAGATAAGAAGCTTAGGGATACATTTATGATGACTGGCGCAATGAAGTGGACATCACTTACTTCATTGGTAGAGCTTTACATGTATTATCTCCTCTGTATTCTTCATCAAGCGTAACTTTAATCTGCAATCCTGAGTAGGCCTCACCTTAAACAAACCTCTGGATAGGCCACACCTTATCGTCATCATGAATTAATCATTTAAAATGCTAGGGACAGATTTATGATAGGTGTATGCCTCTTTTGCGCCACTTACAAAACACTGCCCATGGGGAAATGACTTAAAATGTCCTTAAGACACATGAAAGTGTTTTTTTAAAGCCTTTGCAATTTTTTTGGGTCACTTTTAACATGGCTATGTGACTCAAACAGTCAAAATCTAAATTCACCATGCACAGGTGGGAGCATATTTACAAGGAATGTGCTCCATGGGGAAAGGTCTTATAATGTAATATGGGAAAAATGACATCAGAGACAGTGAAATGCCTTATAAAGAAGCATACACCATTATGTCCTTGTCATAAATTTACAAACCATTCCTTTTCCCTAAAAACGATTTTCAAATCAAAATTTGAAAACACTGCACATGTGGAAATGACTTAAAATGTCCTTAATTCAAAATTTGCTATTCCTTATTTTGCGATTGCACTGAAGGATTTTCAAATTTTGCGATTCCTTAAATGCAATGTATCAAACAAAAAATATGTAAAAAATGACATTAAGGATTTGGAAACTACCACCAACTTCTAGTTTGTGGTAATTTGCGAATTCTTTTCAAAAAGCTTTTTTTCCAAAAAACAAAAGGTGCCATATGACGCCAATACATGCCCTTAGGGCATGTATGTGCGCCATATGCCCCCAAATTTCTTTTTCAGGGGTGCAGCAGGGTGTTCTTGAGACACCCCTGCACCCTTGAAAAAATTCCTAATTTGCGATGAGCTAATTGCTAATCACAAATTGCACCTTCATTCCTATGAGCCTCCTAGCCCATGGAAATGAATGGGTAATTTGCAATTAGCAATTTGCTCATCGCAAATTAGGAATGGTAAAGAATTGCTATTTATCCCTTAAAATTCGCTATTTAGGAAATGCAAAATAGTTTGATGATACATATGGCGGTTCATCTGTAACAAGATAAGAAGCTTAGGGATAGATTTATGATGACTGGCGCATCACCAGGGATGTGCCAGTCATCCTGCGCCGCTGTTCCGCCACCCATGGTGTGCTGCATTTACAATGCGGCGCAGCATGGGGCAAAAATGGCACAGATGCGTGACGTATCTGTGCTGTAAAGGTGGCGCATTGCTGGAGTTGTATTGCAAGTGTGATGCAGCTCCAGCAAGGCTCAGGGGTGCCCCATCTCCACAATGTTGCGTCAAGACCTATGCCTGCTTAAAGCAGGCGCAGGGTTTTGAAGCAGCTTTCTCCTATCTGATTGTAAATGCGGCACACCATGGGTGGCAGAGCAGCGGTGCACGTTAACTGGTGCATGCCTGGGGATGTGCCATTTAACATAAATCTGCCCCTTTACATTTAAGTATGTGCAGGGGACACAGAGTCGGTGAGGCTTATCCAAGGTTAAGAAGAGATGAGTCCTGTTCACTGAAAAATTAGACATAGGCTTCACCTGCTCAGCATCGCTGGACATGGCTAAATAATAGCTGCAAAATGTTACTCTTGTTAAACAATTTTACTATTATAATCTCTGAGATTTGTCTCTTACTCTGCAACATCTCATTGTTGTTATCTTTCTTTAAAGATAAAGACAACATCAACATGAGCGATAATCTGCAATCAGTTGATTTTGACCTCATCATTGAACTTGTAATTGAAACATCAGTGGATGTTGATCCCTTGGATGATTTAAATCCTGAGGATGAAGAAGAACGTGATGAGGATGCAGATTTGTCCGAATTATATGACATAGGGTGGGAAGCTGACCTGCTTGAGCCTATGGAACTATAAACAATTATTTTAAAAATGTATAATAAAAAAAAAGTAAAAATGTAAACCGTTTAATTTAAAAATAAAGACACCTTCAAAAACAGGTTATGTGTAGTGTCTTCAATAAAATATTAAAATATGCTCATAAAATTAGATCAGATTCACATATAAGATAGCACAGGTAACATGATTATAAATTCCATTTCTTTTCTGCTATTTCTGTATTCTAAAATTGCCATGCACTAAAAAATCTTATATGTAAAAATGTAAAGTAGTGTTTTAAGTTTTTGATTACTGTTATTGATGTACTGTTGGGTAATAGTGGTTAATAACATTTTTTAATATATTTTACCACAGATTCAACTGCAGATCATTTCAACATTTCACCATGCCAACGAAAGAAAGACTGAGAAAGGCTGAAAAACGTCAAAGACAGCAGGTGATTGAAAAAAAGCAGCAGTCCTCTAACAAAAAGATTTGTCAAGTCAACAAGAAAGCACCGGGTAAGAGTACAAAAACATTCATAAGAAATATTTGCAGTAAAAAAAATATTACTAAAGAAAATGTTTCAGTCCAGAAAAAGAGAAGCAATTCAAATGGAAAGGAAAGGCCAATCAAAAATGTTACTGCTAGAGCAAGAGATAACTCTGTGCATGATAGTAGAAGGAAACAACAGTTTAGGGACATTCGTAAACGAATGTTCCGCAACAGGATAATTGGCAATTTGTTAAAAAATATTAAGAAAGGTCAACAGAAAGTGGTTTTTTATAAGAGAAAAAAAAAAGTTGAGAAAGTTATTGATCAGGCATTTGAAATTAAACGTAAGTTATTTATTTTGATAATCAATAGAATTAGGAAGCTAAACAAGGCAATTTATGATTTCAAAAGAAATAGTAGATGGAAGAGAATAGTTAATCGTAGTAATGTTTGTGAAGTTTTTTCTGGAGAATGGATGCATAGTTCAAGCTGTGAGGCATTTTTTAATGAGGAGAGTTATTTCCAGGATAATGATTTGGTGCATGCAGTTGACACCAGTGGTCGTGCTTATGAAGTGAAAGATGGTTGTCCAGTTGAAAAAGAAAAACTTGTGACAACAGAGGCAGAAGAGGTGTTAGGTAATGAGGTTTTAGGAAGACGTGCTAAGGGTCCTGTGTACACCTGGAAGTGTAGTAGTATTTGCAGTGTGCGACAGGATTCCATCAATTTGCTTTGTGATTTTGTACGGTCATTTAATAAGAAAAGTTTGAAGCAGAAAATAAGGTTGTTGCAAGAATTAGATCCTTGCAGAGTGAGAGAAGTGACAGGTTTGCATGGTCATTCACTGGCTTGTCTTTCCAGGAGAGTATGCCAGAGTGTTTTTCATCATTTCAGGATGCTAGCAGTGCATCATAATAAAGTGAGGAAATTAGTTAGAATGTTGTATTATGCTAAGAGTCCAGCAATTATGCTTAAAAAATTATGTGCTGCTCTTTTGCATGGTTCTGAAATAGATGTGAAGAATATATGTGACGAAATTGAGTTTTGTTACTTTGGAAGTAAAGAGGAGAATGTTGAAATTGACCAAGAAGAAGCGGGTAATGTGGAAGATAGTGTACAGGTTTCCAGTACAGATAATTTCCAGAGGGAAATTGCCACGTTTCAGGTCAAATCAAGTGAGAGGCCCAATTTCACTTGTGTGTGTTGTCGACGCACTTATTATAAGAATCAGACTAAGTTAGTGGATTTATATGCAAAAAGTGAAAGGGAAAATAATAGTGAATGGAAGGATTTCGCAACATACTTGATGGTAGAACATTTTTTTGATTTGGGATTGGATCAACGTGTGTGTACTTATTGTTGTTGCAAATTAAATCAAAACCAGATGCCTGCTAGAGCAGTTCATAATAATCTGGAATTGGTTGAGATTCCTTCTGAATTGAAGGATTTAAATACTTATGAATCTATTTTGATTCAAAGTATCCATCCCTTTCAGGCTATTGTAAGAATGGAGCCAAAGACAGGGAAATTGCCTCCATCAGATTTACAGAGAGGATTAAAGGGAAGAGTTGTTTATTTGCCTCTAGATTTGAAGAAAAACATTAACACAATTGGAGTAGAAAAAGTGGACGAGGAACCTTTGGTTATCTTAGTTAATGGGGTTCCGACAAAGAATAAGAAAATATGGCAAGATTTAGTAGATGTTAGGAAAGTTAAAAAGGCAACATTGTATTTGAAAAAAAATAATAAATACTATAAGAATGTATATGTTGCAGAAGAGGAAGTAAGTGAGGAAGAGGATAGCGATTTGTGTGCTGGTCAATTTGAGAAAGTAGAAACTTCTACTAGTGAAGAAATATATGAACATTATAGTGTTCATCCTTTGCATTCCAAGGAAGTCATGGGGAATGCTATTGAGTTGTTTCAAATGAAACAAGCCAAAGGGAGTCCCATTAGTGTTTGGGAGGAAAGTTTGGAAGCTCGGTGTTTCCCACAGCTTTTTCCAACAGGTCAGGGAGGAAGATATGATGAGCGACCTCATCAAATTCCTGCTTCTGAATACCGGACTTTGCGATTGTATGCAGGAGATGCTAGGTTTCGACAATGCATTCCTTATTTGTTTCATCTCCTGTTTGAAAGCGATCTGTCTGGACTGTCATATGCAGTGAACCACATCTTGAAAAGTGGTATACACATGCAAAACATCTCGGCAAGTGACTTTATGGATAAAGTCAATGTCCAAGACAGTATTTTGGATTCTCACCTGATTAATCTCATGGCGTGTCAGCGTGGTACTAATGAGTACTGGTACCGTCGTCATGGTGATTTAAAATGTATGCTGAGGAACTTAGGTACTCCCACATGGTTCCTCACTCTGAGCTGTGCCGAGTATGGCTGGGAAGACTTACTTGAATTTCTACGAGAGGCAAATGGAAACATCGAAAACATCGAATTCAAGACACCCGGAGAACTGTGCTCTTTGGATCCAGTCAATGTATGTAGGTACTTCAATCATAGATTTGAAGCTATGATGTCTTTCATCATGAATAAGAAGAATCCACCTCTTGGAGAGGTGTTGGATTTCTTCTGGAGAAAGGAGTACCAAGCAAGAGGTGCTCCTCACATACATATGTTGCTGTGGATCAAGGATGCACCAAAATTTGGAACGGATCAAGAAGACTCAGTGATGAGTTTTATACAAGAGTATTCTACGTGTGCTGTTCCAAACGCAAAGGAGAAGAAAAGCCTAAGAGAAAAAGTTCTGCGTTTCCAAAGCCATCGATGTGGAAAGTACTGTCGTCGTAAATTCCGAAACAAGGACAAGTTCTACACCAAATGTCGTTTCGGCTTTCCACGACCGGTGATTTCTAAAGGAAGAGTAAACAGTTTGATGTCTTAGCTGCGACATAATGTGATGAAGAAATCACCTAAAAACACATACAATTTGAAGAGGAACGAAGAGTCCAAGTACATCAACGACTACAACCCGGTGATTTTGTCCATGTGGAATGCTAACATGGATATACAGTTTGTGGCTGATAACTGTATGGCTGTGGCTCGGTATGTGACGTCTTACATCACCAAAAAAGAGAAGACAGAATTGAAGGATATGTGGGAGGACATTTCCCATGAAAAGAGCCTCAGCAAGAAGTTGTACAGTTTCAGTCTGAAGATGTTGTCGCATCGAGAAATTGGAGCGTACGAATGTTCTGACCGGTTGTCTTCAGCAAGTCTCTATGCCAAGTCCAGGAGTATCATTTGGGCGAGTCTTGGTCTTGCTGCAACGCGTAATCGAGTTCTCAAACCTGTGCGGGAAATTGAGTATTTGGCGGAAAAGGAGCCAAACAGTACCGACATTTTGAAGACCAACATGTTGGATACATATTATCCAAATCGAAGCAGTCACCTCGAGAATGTTTGTCTGTATGAGGTTCTGCAAAATTACATATTCAAGAGGAACATCAAAGAAGATACTGAGAAAGGAGTGTATGCTGTAATAGGAAGTGAGGGATGTCTGGTCAAGCAAAGAAAATGCCACTTGGTAAACCATCGAAAATTGAGTGGCGAATCTCCTGAAAAAAAGGAGTTTTTCTATTTAGCACTTTTGCAACTTTTCAAGCCTTGGCGTGCAGAAGAGGAACTGCTTGGAGATTTTCTCTGTTACGAAGACTCTTTCAATGCCGCCAAGGAGACCATAGAATGTCCTGCTTTTCCCAAATATGTAGAAATGTTGAATGCGGAAATTGAGCAGGAAGCAATGATTGCAGCCGAGATTGCCAGAGACAGTTCTCAGGACAGTCAGAGTTCTGCTTCATTGAGTCAGGATCCACTAGGAGGACCTGTTATCGAAAATGAAGCTGCCACTGCTATGAATGAAGTGGAAAGAGCCATGGCACATGCTCAGGAGGATGCGGTTAACTTAGAAGAGTTGGAAAGACAACTCAACGTTGAGCAGAGGAAAATATATGACGAAGTTACCATGCAAATTGATCATGGATTAAGTCATGACAAGAAAGAGTGCTCATGTACGTCGTTGAAGCCTGTCCGACTGTACGTGAGTGGAGAAGCGGGAACTGGAAAAAGTTTCCTCATTAAAGCAATTTCATGCTATTTGCAGGAAAGGACAGAGTCATCGCTGTCTTGTGTTGTCACCGCTCCAACTGGACTGGCATCACATAACATTAAAGGGATTACTTTACATCGTTTACTGATGCTGCCAGTGGAGCATGACAACAAATTACAATATCACAAGCTATCTGGAGATGCTTGTTTTGAAGTTTCAAGAATCTTGAGGAAAATGAAACTTCTTATCATTGACGAAGTAAGCATGGTTTCCAATGTCATGCTTGCCTTTGTGCATTTGAGAATGCAAGAAGTTCTCAAAACAGAGTATGATGTGTTATTTGGTGGCAAACACATCATTGTTTTCGGAGATCTTCTGCAGCTGACACCAGTGAAAGGGCAACCTGTGTTCAAAATGCTCACGCATGAAGATACCAGGAAGTGCCTAGGCAGCATTGGCAACGTCAATATATGGTTAAACTTCAATTATGCTGAACTGCATGAAAATATGCGTCAGGCGAAGGATGAAGTTTACAAGACTATTCTACAAGATGTTAGAATTGGAAAAGTGACCGAGCATGGGAAAGAAGCTTTACATGCACGATTACTGTCAAATTTATATCCAGAACAAGATGTTGTGCCTGAGAATATTTTTCAGAAAATTACTGAGAAGAAATCTGGAATATGTTTGATGCCAACTCTTGCAGAATGTGCCAAATTCAACAACAAAATGTTGCATTTAGAAAAGCAAGAGATTGTGAAACTGGAAGCTATTGACAGAGTAGAGCATATGGGATCAACAATTATTTTGTCTGAGAATCTGAAAACAAAATTGGATTCATTAGAGAAGAGTATATCTAAAACTGCAGGTTTTGAAAAGACTCTGAATGTGTGCTTGAACTGCCGTATAATTTTAAGAAGGAATTTACATGTTGAAAGAGGTCTGGTAAATGGATCAATGGGTAATGTTGTTGATTTTGTAAAATACAGAAATAGAGATGGAATTGAATTTTTAAAAATTAAATTTGATGGCATTGAGGAAGTACAGCTAATTGGTCGTTGCTCTGCTAGATTTTTGCTTGTAAAAGACTTATATGTTCGCCGTAAGCAGTTTCCTGTTTGCTTGGCATATGCGGTGACAATCCATAAATCGCAAGGTTTAAGTGTAGACAGTGCATTGGTGAATATTGGCAGTTCTGTGTTCAAGGAGGGTATGGCATATGTGGCATTGTCACGAGTTAGAACTTTATCGGGATTGTACTTGATTGAGTGTGATGTCACAAGCATTTGTGCGGATCTAGATTGTGTTAAAGAATACAATAGGTTAAGAAGAGAGTATGCGCCACATTTGCCTCAATATCCTTTGTTTGAGAAACGTGTGGTAGGCCGGAAACGAAGAAATGTAACCAATGCTGGGGAGGTTGTAGCAAAAAGACAAAAAGTCGATGAACCTGAAATTATAAGCAGAAACAAAAAGAATTCTGTTGAAGATGTTGTTGGTTTTCAATTTGAAAACAGTTCTGGTGTCAACTGCTATGCTAATGTAGTGGTTAATGTTTTGTTTTCTCTAGAAAATGTAAAAGAAGAGATTGTGGTCAATTCTGATCAAAGATTTTGCAGTTTGTTAAATTCTGTGTTAGAGAAATGTAGCACTGATAGAACAAACATAGAAAGTGTGTCTGAAATTCGAAATCTGTTAGACAGATGTTCAGGCCAAACACAATTCTCTCAAAATAGTCAGCAAGATTGTCAGGAGTTTTTAATGTATATGCTTGATGTATTGCATGCTGAAGGTGTAGATGTAGATCAGCTGTTTGGGCTTTCTTATCAATGGCAGCATGACTGCGAGAACTGTATGGTATCAAGTACTACTAGTGTAGACTCAGAAAGATTTATATATTTAACTTTGCCAGACAGTAAATCAGTCTCCTTTAATAAGCTAGTAAAAGCAGCTGATCACAACATGGAGTGTAGCCAATGTAAATCTGAAATGATGTCCACATTATTTATACGAACATATGGCCAGTATGTCATTTTAATGTTCCAACGATGTAGGCCTGATGGAACAAAATTGACAACTTTAATTAAAAATTTTGTGGCTTCGCAGTTGTCAATATCAGGAAGGACTTTTGTAACTGCAGCAATTATATATCATGACGGTCCTTCAATAACATCAGGACATTACACAGCTTATTTAAAGTCTAGAAATGGCTGGTCATTTTGCAATGATTCTGTTTTAATTTTCAAAAAAAAATTGCCGTATGACCTTAAAAACTCTTACCTGGTGTTTTTAAAACCAAAATTTTAGGGAAAGAATCTCGGGATGTGCTCTGTGGAATTTCAAGAAGTTCTAATGGCTCCTACACGATTTGGCCTTGAGGATAAGTGTAGTTCAGAGACATAACTTCTAACCATAAGACTGGACGTCATGGAGAAATAAGTGCACTTTGAATGAGTTCAGAAAAACTATTTCTTTTTATAAGCTAATTGAAGCAGCCAATCAAAACATAGAGTAGAGGGAATGTAAGTCTGCAATGCTGTCTACTGTTTTACATTGCTTTGTGATTAAAAGTGATGTAGAGAATTAAATAATTGTAGTAGTCATAGAGGTAGTGTAAGTCTGCTTCATAGTAAGCAGTATCAGTGTCATAGGAAATGTAGAACATGACTGAGCAAGAAGGGGAAGATATTACTATTCCAGGATTGTGAAAATGATCTTCAACATTTTAATTCTGAAAGTTGCAGAAATGCCAAATGACGGGATTGGCTTACAAGAAATCCAAGAGTTATAAATGGCTCTGACAAGATTTGGCTTTGTGGAAACTTGTGGTAGAGAGCAAGAAGTCATTTATTGCATGTAACATGTTTTTAAAAACGATGGAGGTTTTCTTTCAGAAAGTGGCGGGCTGAAAGTAATAACAGCACAACAGAGTGTAAGCTGTTCATAGGACATCCTTTGACGTCATGGAAAGTAAGTTAACTTTAAGGAGTTCTGAATTCTGATTTGTTATGTTGTATGGGTTTTTTAAACACAATCATTTTGATTGTGTTTTTTTTTCCCCGCTGTTATATGATGAATACCTTCAAGTCACTGTTTTTAGTGAATTTTGATACATTCTGAGAACAGCAAAAATAAACCATTTAACATGTATAATTAATTCTGTACTGTTTGCATTTATGATGTATATGTAGAACTGTGTAGGAGGCATGGAGAAGGTGAGGCTTCTGTAAGTGTCAAAGTTGTTGCATGCAGTGCTGCACTTCTGCGTACTCTTTCGTATGCTGGACTACATCTGCACAATGAGATACCTAAGCAAAGGAAACACAAGTGATGTGATTGTGAAATGAGCAAAAGAAATTGCACGTATTTCAATTACATCACCTGTGTTTCCTATCATTACGAATCACATTGTGCAGATCAAGTTTAGGTCTGTCCAGGGAAACATAGGAGGTTTGGACTTTGTTCAAGAGTGCAGTGGACATGACTCACTTCATTGGTAGACCTTCACATATATTATGTCCTCTATTCTCTTCAACAACTCGAAATTTCATCTGCAACCCTGAGTAGGCCTCACCTCAAACAAACCTCTGGATAGGACACATCTTATTGGCATCCTGAAGCAATCATTTAAAATTTTAGTGTCTTGCGACACTTTTCTGAGACAACAGCAATGCAAAAGATGCACCATGTTTTAAGATAGGCCTCACTTCATCTGCATCAAGATACTGTTAGTTTAAAATGTATATCTTTAGGACTGTGTAGGGGGCCTGGAGAAGCAGAAGCTTCTGTAAGTGTCAAAGTTGTTGAAAAACTGTTTGTCCTTCAATCTTTTCCCTTGTCTTTTGTAATTTTTAAATACATGTTTTAATATTTTTCAAATGTTTGTTCTCTCTTTCACAGATTGAAAGTATAAAAACAAAAAGTGAGTAATTTAACGACAATTATAAGGTAAATGTTTTGTACTCTTTTCGTTACATTTCTATCACATTTAACTTCTATTAGTTCCACTGCTTCATTTCTTTAACCCTCAGTTTCCTGCCTTTGCTACTTCCCTCATTCCTTTCTCTATTACCTACTTACTCAACTCCTTCCACTCTTTTTCTCAGTCCCTCTCTTCTCATAGTTCCTCACTCTTGTTCACTCACTCCGTCTCTATTACTCTTAGTGTCTTTGACTGATCACTCTATCACTATTTGTTCATAATGCTTTCTCTGTGTAGTTGAAGCACACTAAGGGGCATATTATGAACACAGCCAATAAAATTATTGCTGTTTTTATTGGCAGAAAACTGGTGCAAAAGTGGTTTTAGCGGCAGTTTTCTGCCGCAAAAGCGGCTTTAGCGACACATTTCTGCCAATAAAAGCTGCAAAACTTTTATTGCCTATGTTGATGATATGGCTCTATGTTACTTACATTTCTTTGCTGTTTCAATTAATCTTTTTCTGTTATTTTTTGTTTTCTGTTTTCTATTTTTTCTCTCTGTTATTCCCCATGTTTTAATCTTATTTTGAACATTCACTCACATTCTCCAAGAAACTCTTCTTTGTTAATGTTATACTCTCTTTTTTTTTCTTTCACTTCCTTATCTATTTTGTTTTTCACAATTATACCCTCTTCCGTCTTTTCTTCGGTAAATAGATCTATTAAACAGTATCTCTTCTTTACTCCCTATAGCTGTCTTTATTTTAACATCACTCTCTGTTTACTTTCCTTATACTTACTCTTTTTATTTTTTTTTTATTTTTTGGGTTAGCTCATGGTCCGCGTACCGGGAAGCTAACCGGGAAGCGAACCAAAAGAAATAGAGCTTGCCAGAGTGCTAAACATTCTAGCAATTTTTTTTGAAAGGGGAGGTAGTTCTGAAAAGAACTTTTATTTTTTATATATTTTTGTTGTTTTATATTTTTTTTATTTTTTGAACATTTTTTGTTTTTTTTTGTATTTTTTGAACGATTTTATATATTTTTTGGTTTTTTTGGGGGGGGAAACAACAAAAAACAGGCATTGAAAAGGGCTCAACAGGAGCAAAAAAAAAATTACTGGGGGCGGTTAGGGCAATTATGATGTTCATAAGCCAGGTTGATAGCATTTATACTCATATTACCACATGCTATCAACGCACCACAGTGCATACAAGTATGTTTCATGTGGCCAAAATTCTCTTGTATGTTTAGCACAGTTTCCCGTGCCTCTGCTGGTGTCAATGAAATTGACGATCTTGATCTGGCCACAGGAGTTGATGTTGGATTTTCCTCCAAATCCCGTATTTCCGCCCGGCTGTAATTAAGTGGATGCTTCCTGGTCATGTGCCTATGCATAGTATAGTTCCCATAACTATACTTCTTATCCGTCCCTCTTGATAATTTATCTTTGCAGATGAGGCAGGTGACATACCTCGCATTCACTTTTTTTTGGCCAGGAGGGATTGAATAAAACTGCCAGATGAAACTGGCTTTCTTATGGGAAACCCGGGGCACCTCTTCCAAGAACTGTGGTTCTTCTCCCTCCTCTTCCTCCATTTCTTCCTCTTCCTCCTCTGTGTTGGTCATGACCTGGGGAGGTGGTCCTCTCTTCCCATGAGGAGGTGGAGGTGGTGGTGGGGGTGCACCAGCTGAAGCAACTACTGAAGCCATTTCTGAAGTATTAATAAAGGTCTTCCTCTCACAATGATGAAAGTCAGAGTGAGGAAAGAAGGAGGGGTTTTCATCATTTGGGAAAAACAATAGTTCTCAACCAATGAAAAGTGTTATTTTTAGGTCACCTGACCTAGCCTTACATGATTATGAAACCAAAAGTGAAATGAACCAATGAAAAGTGTTATTAACAAGTCACATGACCTGTTATGCTTACGTTACGCGCTCCGGTCCGCGCCGCGGATCGCTTCCGGGGAGCTGTGTTTCGCGCCTCGGTCCGCGCCCCGGGGCACTTCCGGGTGCGCTAACGCGGTACGTCATAAGACGCATTACGCGGCAACGCGATACGTCGCGCTTTCGCTACGCGTCACGATGTTGATTTCTTACCGGTTCGCGGACCGGGTCGTGGCATCAATTTGAGCTAACGGAAAGCTTTCCGGTTCGCGGACCGGGAGCGAAACAAAAAAAATATTTAAAAAAAAATTATTAATAAACATATAAAATATATTTTTGGATTTAAAGAAGAATACATTTTACAGCTATAGATATTAGCTTTTAATAAACCAATGAAATTCACTGAAAAAACCATAGGTTATAGACCATATATAGTTAGGAATTAGCATTTACAAAACCTTGAAAATTCACTGAAAAAACCATAGGTTATACACCATATATAGTTAGGAATTAGCATTTAAAAAACCTTATTTTACTCACACAAAACCATTGAAATTCCATATATAGTTAGTTGTACTAACTATATATCGCGCACCCGCAATCCACTGCTGATGATGTCACATATTACATCATTCATGACATGGTCAGTGACATCACTGATGACATCACTGATGACATCTCAAATGACATCACTGATGACATCAGTGATGTCACTGACCATGTCATGAATGATGTAATATGTGACATGATCAGCAGTGGATTGCGGGTGCGCGATATATAGTTAGTACAACTAACTATATATGGAATTTCAATGGTTTTGTGTGAGTAAAATAAGGTTTTTTAAATGCTAATTCCTAACTATATATGGTGTATAACCTATGGTTTTTTCAGTGAATATATATATATATATATATATATATATATATTACCTACTGGCGGTCGCCAGTAGGTATATATAGTTAGGATTTTTTCCCTATGGGTTTTTTGAAAATTCTATGTCTAATAACTTTGGCGTTTGTGGACGGAATTGGCTGAAATTTTCAGGAAAATGGCACATTTGGTTTCTGAGCAGCCCCTGGAAATTTGGGGGGAGTTGGTCCAGGGGGGGCCGAGAAAAAAGGGGGGTCCCAAAACGTGTTTTTAACATTGAGTTTTCCATAGGGCGGTTAGCCTCACTTTTAGCCCGAACGGCTGAATGGATTTGCACGAAACTTGGCAAAATTGTAGGGACTGGTAGCCCGATGTGCCTTTTGTAGGTCTCAATATATGTGCTGCAGTGGATTTTGAGAAAATAACGTTCAAAAAAAGATATATATCTGTAAGCGCGGACCAGGCAGCGCCCCGGTACGCGTACTTGACGCGTAACGGAACTTCGCGTAGCGAAGTTGATTGGCTCTCCGGTGTCTGTCAACATTCTAAACAGTCCGGAGCGGCCGCCATCTTGTCTCTCGGTAGGATCGAGAGACAAGAGGAGGCAAAAGCGAAGGGGCAAATGACCATAAGGGGGCATAGTAGATCCTCCCTGACCCCCTAGGTTTGATGTGGAGGCTTTAAAGGGGCCCCGCTAAGCAAAAAAAAAAAATTTTTTTTTTTGTTTTTTTTCGTGGTTAGCGCCCGGTACGCGAACCGGGAAGCGTTCTGGGGAGCGTATCACAATGAAAAATGAATGATAGACTTTTCAAATGCTGTATGTTAATTGATTGTTGGTTTTGTTGATTATTTTTTTTTTTTTTAAGCTTTTTTTATTGTGTTTCATAATTTATTAAACTTTCTAACATTTCATTGTCAGAAATTTCATAATCATGGAATATAGATTGTAGTCTCTGAGGTTGTAAAATGTCCTCATTTGCAAGGAGGTTATCTACTGCTTGTACACATTGCAGTAGTTCTTGGTCCCAAGTTTCATCCATAAATTCAATCTCATTTGGATCAATGATTTCTGTGTTGGACTCTGGAAGGACAATTTCAAATGAAATGTTTTGTTCACTTTCCATTTTTCCTGAAATTTGCATAAAAAAAATATATATTAGTAGAGGTAGGGCACTGTTGGGATTAATTTTAGATAGGCAGTTTTTAACAGAGAATTTATCTTTGGGCAGTGTATAGTATCAGAGTGGAAGTAGGAATATAAAAAAGTGTATCTAAATTTATAAGTACTACAGAGGGATAGTATATAACTAACAGAAAAAGTTTGCCATATTAACTTAAAGTGCACAATATACTTCAGTTTTAAAAATAACAACTTACCTTTAAAAAGAAGTTGAAGTTATTAATGAAAATCCTATTGAAATGTACACCAGGAAGTAGTAGTCAAAATGGCTGTGTTTCCTTCTCTTCCTTTATATATATTCGGGTACATAACCAATCAAATGTGAGGTAAAAAAAGTAGAAAATGAAAGTAACATTTTAATTGGTTGTCAATTCCAACATTTCAGATGTGTTTTGTGAAGTAATTTACCTCACGGTATTTAGAGAGGTCTACAGGCTAAATGGCTAAATGGAATTCCAATCAAATTTGTGAAAATGGTAGGGATTGGTATGTAGTATGAGCTAATCTATATTTGGTGAAATTGTCTCCAGTGGCTTTTCTGTAAACTACTTTCCCACCTTTTTTGATGGTGCGCTTCCCAGGGAGCGACCCGGTACGCGAACCGTTGAGCGCCCCGGTTCGCGTACCTTAAGCGTTCCGGGAGTCCACCATTTTGTGTTTCGGTCGAATTAAGATACAAGATGGAGGGCAAATAATGTTCAGAATGGGTAGAAGGGGGCACGGTAGACTTATCTTGACCCCCTAGGTTTTCTGAGGGTGGCTGAGGAGGTTTATATGTGCGAAAAAAAAACATTTTTTTAAAAAATTTCGCGAGGTTAGCTCCCGGTACGCGTACCGGGTAGCGCCCCAGGGAGTGTACTTTGTTGAAAATTAGTGAAAAAAGTTAGAGTAAAATAATAATTGTGAGTGATTAGATGTAGGGTAGCTCTGAGAAGAGCTTTTGGGTTTATGGTACATTTTGGTACTTATAAGTAGGTACCAATGCACATTTTTAAATTCAGAGTGAAAACTCTGTTGCCCTCATCTGAGAAGTGAACTCCATCTGCTCTGTAGATATCTTGCATGTAGTAACGCAAGTTATTGTTGTACAGGGAGCCCATTCCATGGTCTCTCATGTAAGCTGAAACAGATTTGTTTACATGCTTCCTCGACTTCTCAATTTGTGGACAAAATTGGTTTGACCACCTCCATTTCTGTCTTTGGCATATATTTGAATATACCAAGGCAGTCTGAGGAAAAAGTGCCATTAATTGCTCAAAGGTGTCCTTTAAAAGCATTTCCAGACCTACACCAGTCAAAGTGCCCAAGTCATTACCTCCACAGTGCACAATTAACAGGTCAGGTTTTGGCAAATGCATAAAGGTTTTCACCAATGGTATCAATTGGTGACATTTTAATCCTCTGTGGCCAAACCACTTAATTTCCACATCTTGTAAATTGAGGTTAGGTAAATTCCTGCTTTCAACGTACCTTTGAGCCCAGTGAATATAACTATGACCAACAATCCAGACAGAAAACATGGTGAGAGAAGGTTCTCCTGCAGTCAGATGAAGTGTGGCAATGAAATGGCAGTTGAAAAAATGTGAGTTTGAAATGAAAAAAACTGTGGAGTTTCTGTGTTCATGAAGTAGTAACAGTGATTGGTGGATTTTGATTGATGAAAACAGAAAGTTAGGGTGCACAGATGTGTTGTTTGAAAGATGTATTTTGAGTGGTCAATAAAAAATCATTAAATGAAAGAAAGCACTGGATATGCAGGTGCACTGAGAGTTCAGAGTTCAATTGCAACATTGTTGTGTGAATTTGCAAACACCAGAGTTTCTCCAAGAGCTGGTTGCTATGGAAAATAGGCAGAAAGGGCAGAGGGGGAAGGGTTTTCATTTGAAAAAAAGTGAGGGAAGAGTTTTGATTGGGTGACATGAGAAATATGTGTGAAGAATTACACCATTTCTGTGCTTTTGATAGCTGCAGACTCTGGAGTGCATACCTTTTGCTCTGCTGAAGACAAATTGGTGTGTTTCTTAGACTGTTTTCAAACTCAAAGTATTTGCTAAGGTGAGAAAATATTTCTTTACTTTAGATAGAGAATAGTGTGCTTTAAGGAGAAAATTATGATTTATGTGGCGCAAATTGCTTGTAAATATGCTCTCACATGTGCATGGAAAATTTTGATTTTGAATGTTAGTGTTATATAGCCATGTTAAAAGTGACGCAACCATGCTGGAAAGCCAATCAAAAAATGATTTCATGTGTTTTAATGACATTTTAAGTCATTTTCTGATGTGCAGTGTTTAGAAATTATGATTTGAAAATCGTTTTTGTGGAAAAGGAATTGTTTTTAAATTCATGACAAGGATATAATGGTGTATGGTTCTTTATAAGAAATTGACTGTCCTTGATGTTATTTTTCTCATTTTAGTGTAAGACCTTTCTCTGTGGCGCAAATTGCTTGTAAATATGCTCTCACATGTGCATGGAAAATTTAGATTTTGAATGTTTGTGTTAAATAGCCATGTTAAAAGTGACCAAACCATGCTGGGAAGGCAATCAAAAAACGCTTTCATGTGTTTTAATGACATTTTAAGTCATTTTCCCATGTGCAGTGTTTAGAAATTATGGTTTTAAAATCGTTTTTGGGGAAAAGGAATTGTTTATAAAATCATGACAAGGACATAATGGTGTATGGTTCTTTATAAGGCAATTGACTGTTCCTGATGTTATTTTTCTCATTTTAGTGTAAGACCTTTCTCTGTGGCGCAAATTGCTTGTAAATATGCTCTTACATGTGCATGAAAATTTTAATTATAAATGTTTGTGTTACATAGCCATGATAAAAGTGAACCAACCATGCAGGAAAGCCAATCAAAAAACGCTTTCATGTGTTTTAATGACATTTTAAGTCATTTTCTCATGTGCAGTTTTTTGAAATTATGATTTGAAAATCGTTTTTGGGAAAAAGGAATTGTTTTTAAATTCATGAGAAGGACATAATGGTGTATGGTTCTTTATAAGGCAATTGACTGTCCCTGATGTTATTTTTCCCATTTTAATGTCAGACCTTTCTTTGTGGCGCAAATTGCTTGTAAATATGCTCCCACCTGTACATGGAAAATTTTGATTTTGAATGTTTATGTTACATAGCCATGTTAAAAGTGACCCTACCATGCAGGAAAGCCAATCAAAAAACGCTTTTATGTGTCTTAAGGACAATTTAAGTAATTTTCCCATGTGTAGTGTTTTGAAGTTATGATTTGAAAATCGTTTTTGAGGTAAAGGAATGTTGTTAAAATTTATGTTCGCCATATGCCCCCAAATTTCTTTTTCAGGGTTGCAGCAGGGTGTTCTTGAGACACCCCTGCACCTTTGGAATAAATTCCTAATTTGTGATGAGCAAATTGTTAATCGCAAATTGCACCTTCATTTATATGAGCCTCCTAGCCCATGGAAATGAATGGGTAATTTGCAATTAGCAATTTTCTCAAACAAATTTGGAATGGTAAAGAATCGCTATTTATTCCTTAAAATGCGCTTTTTTGGAAATGCAAAATAGTTATATGATACATATGGCGGTTGATGTCTAACAAGATAAGAAGCTTATGGATACATTTATGATGACTGGTGCAATGAAGTAGAAATCACTTACTTCATTGGTAGGCCTTTACAATAAATTATCTCCTCTGTATTCTTCATCAAGCGTAACTTTAATCTGCAATCCTGAGTAGGCCTCACCTTAAACAAACCTCTGGATAGGCCACATCTTATTGTCATCCTGATTTAATCATTTATAATGCTAGGGACAGATTTATGATAGGTGTATACCCCTTTTGTGCCACTTAGAAAACATTGTCCATGGGGAAATGACTTAAAATGTCATTAAGACACATGAATGTTTTTTTTTAAAACGTTTGCAATTTTTTTGGGTCACTTTCAACATGGCTATGTGTCTGAAACAGTCAAAATCTAAATTTGCAATGCACAGGTGGGAGCATATTTACAAGGAATGTGCTTCATGGGGAAAGGTCTTATAATGTAATATGGGAAAAATGACATTAGAGATACTGAAATGCCTTATAGAGAAGCATACACCATTATGTCCTTGTCATAAATTTGCAAACCATTACTTTTCCCCAAAAACGATTTTCAAATTATATTTTGAAAACACTGCACATGTGGAAATTACTTAAAATGTCAATAATTCAAAATTTGTGATTCCTTAAATGCAATGTATCAAAAAAAAATATGTAAAAAATGATATTAAGGATTTGGAAACTACCACCAACTTCTAGTTTGTGGTAATTTGCGAATTCTTTTCAAAAAGCATTTAAAAAAAAAAAAAAAAAAGGTCCCATATGACGCCCATACATGCCATTAGGGCATGTAGGTGTGCCATGTGCTCCCAAATTTCTTTTTCAGGGGTGCAGCAGGGTGTTCTTGAGATACCCCTGCACGCTTGAAAAAAATCCTATTTTGTGATGAGCTAATTGCTAATCACAACTTGCAACATTAATTCCTATGAGCCTCCTAGCCTATAGAAATGAATGGGTAATTTGCAATTAGCAATTTGCTCATTGCAAATTAGGAATAGTAAAGAATCGCTATTTATTCCTTAAAATTTGCTATTTATAATATGTAAAATATTTTGATGATACATATGGCAGTTCATCTGTAACAAGATAAGAAGCTTAGGGATAGATTTATGATGAGTGGCGCATCACCAGGGATGTGACAGTCATCCTGCGCCACTGTTCCGCCACCCATGTTGTGCTGCATTTACAATGCGGCGCAGCATGGGGCAAAAACGGCACAGATGCGTGACGCATCTGTGCCGTAAAGGTGGCGCATTGCTGGAGTTGTATCGTAAGTGCGATGCAGCTCCAGCAAGGCTCAGGGGTGCCCCATCTATACAATGCTGCGTCAAGACCTATGCCAGCTTCAAGCAGGCGCAGGGTTTTGAAGCAGCTTTCTCCTATCTGATTGTAAATGCGGCACACCATGGGTGGTAAAGCAGTGGTGCACATTAACTGGTGCATGCCTGGGGATGTGCCATTTAATATAAATCTGCACTTTAACATTTGAGTATGTGCAGGGGACACATAGTCGTTGAGGCTTATCCAAGGTTAAGAACAGATGAGTCCTGTTCAGTGAAAAATTAGACATAGGCTTCACCTGCTCAGCATCGCTGGACATGGCTAAATAATAGCTGCAAAATGTTACTCTTGTTAAATAATTTTACTATTATAATCTGTGAGATTTGTCTCTTACTCTGCAACATCTCATTGTTGTTATCTTTATTTAAAGATAAAGACAACCTCAACATGAGCGACAATCTGCAATCAGTTGATTTTGACCTCATCATTGAACTTGTAATTGAAACATCAGTGGATGTTGATCCATTGGATGATTTAAATCCTGAGGATGAAGAAGAGCGTGATGAGGATGCAGATTTGTCCGAATTATATGATATAGGATGGGAAGCTGACCTGCTTGAGCCTTTGGAATTATAAACATTTATTTTTAAAATTTATAATCAATAAAAAGTAAAAAGGTAAACCGTTTAATTTAAAAATAAAGACACCTTCAAAAACAGGTTATGTGTAGTGTCTTCAATAAAATATTAAAATATGCTCATAAAATTAGATCAGATTCACATATAAAATAGCATAGGTAACATAAATATAAATGTCATTTCTTTTCTGGTATTTCTGTATTGTAAATTTGACTAAAAAAATCTTCTATTTAAAATGTCAAGTAGTGTGTTAAGTTTTTGATCACTGTTATTGTTTTATGATAGGTGTATACCTCTTTTGTGCCACTTAGAAAACATTGTCCATGGGGAAATGACTTAAAATGTCATTAAGACACATGAATGTTTTTTTTTAAAACGTTTGCAATTTTTTTGGGTCACTTTCAACATGGCTATGTGTCTGAAACAGTCAAAATCTAAATTTGCAATGCACAGGTGGGAGCATATTTACAAGGAATGTGCTTCATGGGGAAAGGTCTTATAATGTAATATGGGAAAAATGACATTAGAGATACTGAAATGCCTTATAGAGAAGCATACACCATTATGTCCTTGTCATAAATTTGCAAACCATTACTTTTCCCAAAAAATGGCAATGACTAAAAAATCTTCAAATTAAATTGTCAAGTAGTGTGTTATGTTTTTGATCACTATTACTGATTTACTGTTTGATAATAATGTTTAATAACATTTTTTATTATATTTTTCCTCAGATTCAACTGCAGATCATTTCAAGATTTAAATATGCCTACAAAAATAAGAGAGATAAAGGCTGCAAAACGTCAAAGACAGCAGGAGAAAAAAAAAACGCAGCAGTCCTCTAACAAAAAGATTTCTCAAGCCATGAAGAAAGCACCGGGTAAGAGCTCTAAATATTTCATAAGAAATATTTCTAATAAAAAAAATATTAGTACAGAAAATGTTTCAATCCATAACATGACAAGTAAATCAAATGGAAAGAAAAGGACAAATGAAAATGTTACTGCTAGAGCAAGAGATAAATCTGTGCATGATAGTAGAAGGAAACAACAGTTTAGGGAGATTCGTAAACGAATGTTCCGTAACAGGATAATTGGCAATTTGTTAAAAAATATTAAGAAAGGTCAACAGAAATTAGTTTTTTATAGGAGAAAAAAAAAAGTTGAGAAAGTTATTGATCAGGCTTTTGAAATTAAACGTAAGTTATTTATTTTGATAATCAATAGAATTAGGAAGCTAAAAAAGGCAATTTTTGATTTCAAAAGAAATAGTAGATGGAAGAGAATAGTTAATCGTAGTAATTTTTGTGACGTTTTTTCTGGAGAATGGATACATAGTTCAAGCTGTGAGGCATTTTTTAATGAAGAGAGTTATTTCCAGGATAATGATTTGGTGCATGCAGTTGACATCAGTGGTCGTGCTTATGAAGTGAAAGATGGTTGTCCAGTTGAAAAAGAAAAACTTGTGACAACAGAGGCAGAAGAGTTGTTAGGTAATGAGGTTTTAGGAAGACGTGCTAAGGGTCCTGTGTACACCTGGAAGTGTAGTAGTATTTGCAGTGTGCGACAGGATTCCATCAATTTGCTTTGTGATTTTGTACGGACATTTAACAAGAAAAGTTTGAAGCAGAAAATAAGGTTGTTGCAAGAATTAGATCCTTGCAGAGTGAGAGAAGTGACAGGTTTGCATGGTCATTCACTGGCTTGTCTTTCCAGGAGAGTATGCCAGAGTGTTTTTCATCATTTCAGGATGCTAGCAGTGCATCATAACAAAGTGAGGAAGTTAGTTAGACTGTTGTATTATGCTAAGAGTCCAGCAATTATGCTGAAACAATTATGCGCTGCTCTTTTGCATGGTTCTGAAATAGATGTGAAGAATATATGTGAAGAAATTGAGTTTTGTTACTTTGGAAGTAAAGAGGAGAATGTTGAAATTGAGCAAGAAGTAGAGGGTCATTTGGAAGATAGTGTACAGGTTTCCAGTACAGATAATTTCCAGAGGGAAATTGCGACGTTTGACATGAAATCAAGTGAGAGGCCTAATTTCACTTGTGTGTGTTGTAGACGCACTTATTATAAGAATCAGACTAAGTTAGTGGATTTATATGCAAAAAGTGAAAGGGAAAATAATAGTGAATGGAAGGATTTTGCAACATACTTGATGGTAGAAAATTGTTTTGATTTGGGATTGGATCAACGTGTGTGTACTTATTGTTGTAACAAATTAAAACAAAACCAGATGCCTGCTAGAGCAGTTCATAATAATCTGGAATTGGTTGAGATTCCTTCTGAATTGAAGGACTTAAATACTTATGAATCTATTTTGATTCAAAGTATCCATCCCTTTCAGGCTATTGTAAGAATGGAGCCAAAGACAGGGAAATTGCCTCCATCAGATTTACAGAGAGGATTAAAGGGAAGAGTTGTTTATTTGCCTCTAGATTTCAAGAAAAACATTAACACAATTGGAGTAGAAAAAGTGGAAGAGGAACCTCTGGTTATCTTAGTTAATGGGGTTCCGACAAAGAATAAGAAAATATGGCAAGATTTAGTAGATGTTAGGAAAGTTAAAAAGGCAACATTGTATTTGAAAAAAAATAATAAATACTATAAGAATGTATATGTTGCAGAAGAGGAAGTAAGTGAGGAAGAGGATAGCGATTTGTGTGCTGGTCAAATTGAGAAAGTAGAACCCTCTACTAGTGAGGAAATATATGAACATTATAGTGTTCATCCTTTGCATTCAAAGGAAGTCATGGGGAATGCTATTGAGTTGTTTCAAATGAAACAAGCCAAAGGGAGTCCCATTAGTGTTTGGGAGGAAAGTTTGGAAGCTCGGTGTTTCCCACAGCTTTTTCCAACAGGTCAGGGAGGAAGATATGATGAGCGACCTCATCAAATTCCTGCTTCTGAATACCGGACTTTGCGATTGTATGCAGGAGATGATAGGTTTCGACAATGCATTCCTTATTTGTTTCATCTCCTGTTTGAAAGCGATCTGTCTGGACTGTCATATGCAGTGAACCACATCTTGAAAAGTGGTATACACATGCAAAACATCTCGGCAAGTGATTTTATGGATAAAGTGAATGTCCAAGATAGTATTTTGGATTCTCACCTGATTAATCTCATGGCGTGTCAGCGTGGTACTAATGAGTACTGGTACCGTCGTCATGGTGATTTAAAATGTATGCTGAGGAACTTAGGTACTCCCACATGGTTCCTCACTCTGAGTTGTGCCGAGTATGGCTGGGAAGACTTACTTCAATTTCTACGAGAGGCAAATGCTAACGTAGAAAACATCGAATTCAAGACACCCGGAGAACTGTGCTCTTTGGATCCAGTCAATGTATGTAGGTACTTCAATCATAGATTTGAAGCTATGATGTCTTTCATCATGAATAAGAAGAATCCACCTCTTGGAGAGGTGTTGGATTTCTTCTGGAGAAAGGAGTACCAAGCAAGAGGTGCTCCTCATATACATATGTTGCTGTGGATCAAGGATGCACCTAAATTTGGAACGGATCCAGAAGACTCAGTGATGAGTTTCATCCAACAGTATTCTACGTGTGCTGTTCCAAACGCAAAGGAGAAGAAAAGCCTAAGAGAAAAAGTTCTGCGTTTCCAAAGCCATCGATGTGGAAAGTACTGCCGTCGTAAATTCCGAAACAAAGACAAGTTCTACACCAAATGTCGTTTCGGCTTTCCACGACCGGTGATTTCTAAAGGAAGAGTAAACAGTTTGATGTCTTCGCTGCGACATAATGTGATGAAGAAATCACCTAAAAACACTTACAATTTGAAGAGGAACGAAGAGTCCAAGTACATCAACGACTACAACCCGGTGATTTTGTCCATGTGGAATGCTAACATGGATATACAGTTTGTGGCTGATAACTGTATGGCTGTGGCTCGGTATGTGACGTCTTACATCACCAAAAAAGAGAAGACAGAATTGAAGGATATGTGGGAGGACATTTCCCATGAAAAGAGCCTCAGCAAGAAGTTGTACAGTTTCAGTCTGAAGATGTTGTCGCATCGAGAAATCGGAGCGTACGAATGTTCTGACCGGTTGTCTTCAGCAAGTCTCTATGCCAAGTCCAGGAGTATCGTTTGGGCGAGTCTTGGTCTTGCTGCAACGCGTAATCGAGTTCTCAAACCTGTGCGGGAAATTGAGTATTTGGCGGAAAAGGAGCCAAACAGTACCGACATTTTGAAGACAAACATGTTGGATACATATTATCCAAATCGAAGCAGTCACCTAGAGAATGTTTGTCTGTATGAGGTTCTGCAAAATTACATGTTCAAGAGGAACATCAAAGAAGATACTGAGAAAGGAGTGTATGCTGTAATAGGAAGTGAGGGATGTCTGGTCAAGCAAAGAAAATGCCACTTGATAAACCATCGAAAATTGAGTGGCGAATCTCCTGAAAAAAAGGAGTTTTTCTATTTAGCACTTTTGCAACTTTTCAAGCCTTGGCGTGCAGAAGAGGAACTGCTTGGAGATTTCCTCTGTTACGAAGACTCTTTCAATGCCGCCAAGGAGACCATAGAATGTCCTGCTTTTCCCAAATATGTAGAAATGTTGAATGCGGAAATTGAGCAGGAAGCAACGATTGCAGCCGAGATTGCCAGAGACAGTTCTCAGGACAGTCAGAGTTCTGCTTCATTGAGTCAGGATCCACTAGGAGGACCTCTTATTGAAAATGAAGCTGCCACTGCTATGAATGAGGTGGAAAGAGCCATGGCACATGCTCAAGAGGATGCGGTTAACTTAGAAGAGTTGGAAAGGCAACTCAACGTTGAGCAGAGGAAAATATATGACGAAGTTACCATGCAAATTGATCATGGATTAAGTCATGATAAGAAAGAGTGCTCATGTACGTCGTTGAAGCCTGTCCGACTGTACGTGAGTGGAGAAGCGGGAACTGGAAAAAGTTTCCTCATTAAAGCAATTTCATGCTATTTGCAGGAAAGGACAGAGTCATCGCTGTCTTGTGTTGTCACTGCTCCAACTGGACTGGCAGCACATAATATTAAAGGGATTACTTTACATCGTTTACTGATGCTGCCAGTGGAGCATGACAACAAATTAGAATATCACAAGCTATCTGGAGATGCTTGTTTTGAAGTTTCAAGAATCTTGAGGAAAATGAAACTTCTTATCATTGACGAAGTAAGCATGGTTTCCAATGTCATGCTTGCCTTTGTGCATTTGAGGATGCAAGAAGTTCTCAAAACAGAGTATGATGTGTTATTTGGTGGCAAACACATCATTGTTTTCGGAGATCTTCTGCAGCTGACACCAGTGAAAGGGCAACCTGTGTTCAAAATGCTCACGCATGAAGATACCAGGAAGTGCCTAGGCAGCATTGGCAACGTCAATATATGGTTAAACTTCAATTATGCTGAACTGCATGAAAATATGCGTCAGGCAAAGGATGAAGTTTACAAGACTATTCTACAAGATGTTAGAATTGGAAAAGTGACCGAGCATGGGAAAGAAGCTTTACATGCACGATTACTGTCAAATTTATATCCAGAACAAGATGTTGTGCCTGAGAATATTTTTCAGAAAATTACTGATAAGAAATCTGGAATATTTTTGATGCCAACTCTTGCAGAATGTGCCAAATTTAACAACAAAATGTTGCATTTAGAAAAGCAAGAGATTGTGAAAGTGGAAGCTATTGATAGAGTAGAGCATATGGGATCAACAATTATTTTGTCTGAGAATCTGAAAACAAAATTGGATTCATTAGAGAAGAGTATATCTAAAACTGCAGGTTTTGAAAAGACTCTGAATGTGTGCTTGAACTGCCGTATAATTTTAAGAAGGAATTTACATGTTGAAAGAGGTCTGGTAAATGGATCAATGGGTAATGTTGTTGATTTTGTGAAATACAGAAATAGAGATGGAATTGAATTTTTAAAAATTAAATTTGATGGCATTGAGGAAGTACAGCTAATTGCTCGTTGTTCTGCTAGATTTTTGCTTGTAAAAGACTTATATGTTCGCCGTAAGCAGTTCCCTGTTTGCTTGGCATATGCGGTGACAATTCATAAATCGCAAGGTTTAAGTGTAGACACTGCATTGGTGAATATTGGCAGTTCTGTGTTCAAGGAGGGTATGGCATATGTGGCATTGTCACGAGTTAGAACTTTATCGGGATTGTACTTGATTGAGTGTGATGTCAGAAACATTTGTGCAGATCTAGATTGTGTTAAGGAATACAATAGGTTAAGAAGAGAGTATGCGCCACATTTGCCTCAGTTTCCTTTGTTTGAGAAACGTCTGGTAGGCCGGAAACGAAGAAATGAGAACAATACTGGGGAGGTTGTAGCAAAAAGACAAAAAGTGAATGAACCTAAAATTACAAGCAGAAACAAAGAGGATTCTGTTGAAGATGTTGTTGGTTTTCAGTTTGAAAACAGTTCTGGTGTCAACTGCTATGCTAATGTAGTAATTAATGTTTTGTTTTCTCTAAAAAATGTAAAAGAAGAGATTGTGGTCAATTCTGATCAAAGATTTTGCAGTTTGGTAAATTCTGTGTTAGAGAAATGTACCACTGATAGAAGAAACATAGAAAGTGTGTCTGAAATTAGAAATCTGTTAGATAGATGTTCAGGCCAAACACAATTCTCTCAAAATATTCAGCAAGATTGTCAGGAGTTTTTAATGTATATGCTTGATGTATTACATGCTGAAGGTGTAGATGTAGATCAGCTGTTTGGGCTTTCTTATCAATGGCAGCATGACTGCGAGAACTGTATGGTATCAAGTACTACTAGTGTAGACTCAGAAAGATTTATATATTTAACTTTGCCAGACAGTAAATCAGTCTCCTTTAATAAGCTAGTAAAAGCTGCTAATCACAACATGGAGTGTAGCCAATGTAAATCTGAAATGATGTCCACATTATTTATACGAACATATGGCCAGTACGTCATTTTAATGTTCCAACGATGTAGGCCTGATGGAACAAAATTGACAACTTTAATAAAAAAATTTGTAGCTTCGCAGTTGTCAATATCAGGAAGGACTTTTGTAACTACAGCAATTATATATCATGACGGCCCTTCAATATCATCAGGACATTACACAGCTTATTTAAAGTCTAGAAATGGCTGGTCATTCTGCAATGATTCTGTTTTAATTTTCAAAAAAAAATTGCCGTATGACCTTAAAAACTCTTACCTGGTGTTTTTAAAACCAAAATTTTAGGAAAATAATCTCGGGATATGATCTGTGGAATTTCAAGAAGTTCTAATGGCTCCTACACAATTTGGCCTTGAGGATAAGTGTAGTTCAGAGACATAACTTCTAATCATAGGATTGGACATCATGGAGATGTATGTGCACTTTAAATGAGTTCAGAAAAACTGTTTCTTTTCATAAGCTAATTGAAGCAGCCAATCAAAACATGGAGTAGAGGGAATGTAAGTCTGCAATGCTGTCTACTGTTTTACATTGCTTTGTGATTAAAAGTGATGTAGAGAATTAAATAATTGTAGTACTCATAGAGGTAGTGTAAGTCTGCTTCATATTAAGCAGTATCAGTGTCATAGGAAATGTAGAACATGACTGAGCAAGAAGGGGAAGATATTACTATTCCAGGATTGTGAAAATGATCTTCAACATTTTAATTCTGAAAGTTGCGGAAATGCCAAATGATGGGATTGGCTTACAAGAAATCCAAGAGTTATAAATATCTCTGACTAGATTTGGCCTTGTGGAAAATAGTGGTAGAGAGCAAGAAGTCATTTATTGCATGTAACGTGTTTTTAAAAACGATGGAGGTTTTCTTTCAGAAAGTGGCGGGCTGAAAGTAATAACAGCACAAAAGAGAGTAAGCTGTTCATAGGACATCCTTGGACGTCATGGAAAGTAAGTTAACTTTAAGGAGTTCTGAATTTTAATTTCTGATGTTGTATGGGTTTTTTAAACACAATCATTTTGATTGTGTTTTTTTTTCCCCGCTGTTACATGATGAATACCTTCAAGTCACTGTTTTTAGTGAATTTTGATACATTCTGAGAACAGCAAAAATAAACCATTTAACATGTATAATTAATTCTGTACTGTTTGCATTTATGATGTATATGTAGAACTGTGTAGGAGGCATGGAGAAGGTGAGTTTTCTGTAAGTGTTAAATTTATTGTATGCAGTGCTGCACTTCTACGTATTCTTTCATATGCTGGACTACATCTGCACAATGAGATACCTAAGCAAAGGAAACACAAGTGATGTGATTGTGAAATGAGCAAAATAAATTGCACATATTTCAATTACATCACCTGTGTTTCCTATCATTACGAATCACATTGTGCAGATCAAGTTTAGGTCTGTCCAGGGAAACATAGGAGGTTTCTACTTTGTTGAAGAGTGCAGTGGACATGACTCACTTCATTAGTAGACTTTCACAGATATTATCTCCTCTGTACACTTCAACAAGTGTAAATCTCATCTTGAACTCTGAGTAGGCCTCACCTCAAACAAATCTCTGGATAGGAGACATGTTATTGGCATACTGAAGCGACACTTTTCTGAAACAAGAGCAATGCAAAAGATGCACCATGTTTTAAGATAGGCCTCACTTCATCTGCATCAAGATACTGTTAGTTTAAAATGTATATCTTTAGGATTGTGTAGAGGACCTGGAGAAGCAGAAGCTTCTGTCAGTGTCAAAGTTGTTGAAAAACTATTTGTCCTTCAATATTTTCCCTTGTCTTTTGTAATTTTTAAATACATATTTTAATTTTTTTCAAATGTTGGTTCTCTCTTTCACAGATTGAAAGTATAGAAATAAAATGTGATTAATTTAACGGCAATTACAAGGTAAATAGTTGTACTCTTTTCGTTACATTTCTATCACATTCACCTACTATTAGATCCACTGCTTCACTTCTTTAATCCTCAGTTTCCTGCCTTTGCTACTTTCCTCATTCCTTTCTCTATTACCTATTTACTCAACTCCTTCCACTCTTTTTCTCAGTCCCTCTGTTCTCATAGTTCCTCAGTCTTGTTCACTCACTCCATCTCTATTACTCTTAGTGTCTGTGAATTACTTTCCCAACTTTTTTTTTTTTGGACCGCTTCCCGGGAAGTTGCCCGGTTCGCAAACCAGCAGCGTTATGGCAGTCCACCATTTTGTGTTTCGGTCGAATCAAGATACAAGATGGAGGGCAAATAATGTTCAGAATGGGTAGAAGGGGGCACGGTAGATGTATCTTGACCCCCTTGGTTTTCTGAGGGTGGCTGAGGAGGACCATAGTTCTTCACTCTTGTTCACTCTCTCTGTTTCTATTAATGTCACTGTTTATGACTGATCAAAAAAATGTTTTTTAAAAAAGAACAGTAACTATAAGGGAAGGAAATAGACAGTTATGTTAAAAGAAAGACAGCTATAGGGAGTAAACTAAGGATACTGTTACCCACAATCCACTGCTGTTGATGTTACTGACCATGTCATGAATGATGTAATATGTGACATCATCAGCAGTGGATTGTAGGTAACAGTATCCTTAGTTTACTCCCTAGAGCTGTCTTTCTTTTAACATAACTGTCTGTTTGCTTACCTTATACTTACTGTTCTTTTTTTTAAAAAATATTTTTTTTGGTTAGCTTCCGGTACGCGTACCGGGTAGCGCTCCGGGAGCGAACTAAGAGAAATAGAGGTTGGCAGAGTTCCAAATATTCTACCAATTTTTTTATAATGGGGAGTTAGTTCTGAAAAGAACTTTTTTTTAATGTTTTTGTTGTTTTATATTTTTTTAGTATTTTTTGAACATTTTTTTACTTTTTTTGTATTTTCTGAACGTTTTAAAAATTTTTTTGGTTTTTTTGGGGGGGGGGGAAACAAAAACGATCCATTATAAAGGGCTCAACAGGAGCAAAAAAAAAAAAAAAGAATTTATTTTTTGGTGCGTCTCGTACAAACATTAATATGATTTTGAATTGCTCGCAAAATCAAAGTGATGCTACTTTCTCTGTAGCAGATGAAAGTGCCACATTCCACGCACACTTGCTTTACGTGCCCAAACAACATTTGGATGTTTGCGATCATCTCCCTCGCCTCTGGTCCCGACACCTCTGGAACCACCGATCTTCTTGCCATTGGGAGGGGATTTTGTTGTTCGTCACGTAGCTGGGCAGCACTATAATTATTTGGGTGCCACCTACTCATATGCCGATGCATAGTATGATTGCCATAACTGTATTTTTTATCAGTGCCCCTTGACAATCTATCACCGCATATGCGGCAAAACACGTAACGTGCATTCACTTTCTTTTGCCCCTCAGGAATTCTGTAGAATTGCCAGATATAATTCTCCTTTCGATTGTACCTCCTGGGCTCCTCTGGCAAAAACTCATGCTCTTCCTCCTCTTCCTCCTCTTCCTGTTCTTCCTCTTCTTGCAAAATTACTTCTGCAGGTGGTCCTCTCTTTCTTGGATTTGGTGGAGGTGGTGGGCTAGCACCAGCTGAAGCTACTAATGAAGCCATCACAAAGTATCAATAAAGGGTCTTTCTCTCACCAAGATGAAAGTCAGAGTGATGAAAGAAGGAGGGGTTTTCATCATTTGGGAAAAACAAAAGTTCTAAACCAATGAAAAGTGTCCATTTTAGATCACATGACCTTGTATTACATCATTAGGAAACCAAAAGTGAAATGAACCAATGAAAAGTGTTATTACCGAGTCACATGACCTGCTATGTTTACGTTACGCGGTCGGCGCCGCGCCGCGGATCGCTTCCGGTTCGCGTACCGCTGCGCTTCCGGGTACGCGAACGTAGCACGTAATATGACGTATTACGCGAGAACGCGAAACGTCATGCTGACGCGAAGCGTCGCGATGTTGTTTTGTAACGCGAGAGGTGCGCAAAAGGAACGTTTACCAGTTCGCGTACCGGGTCGCGCCTCCGGATTGAGCTAACGGGAAGCTAACCGGTACGCGTACTGGGAGCGAAACAAAAAAAAATAAAAAATAAATTGTATAAAAAACATGTAAAAAATATTTTTCTTTTTAAAGAATAATACATTGTAAAGGTTTTGATATTAGCTATTAAAAAACCAATGAAATTCACTGAAAAAACCATAGGTTATACACCATATATAGTTAGGAATTAGCATTTAAAAAACCTTATTTTACTCACACAAAACCAATGAAATTCCATATATAGTTAGTTGTACTAACTATATATCACGCACCCGCAATCCACTGCTGATGATGTCACATATTACATCATTCATGACATGGTCAGTGACATCACTGATGACATCACTGATGACATCTCAAATGACATCACTGATGACATCACTGATGACATCTCAAATGACATCACTGATGACATCACTGATGAAATCATTCATGTGATAATACGATGAACCTCTTCAGACTGTAATATAACCTTAGATACACTCAGTGTAAACACAGACTCACAGATTGTCACTCATCCATGAAGTTACACACACACCTAGACAGTCATGCAAACAATCAATCACACCTCCGTTTCCTTAACTATACAGTTAAACACACCTTACTTATTCAAACATATACTAAAACATATTTACTCACTTATACAATCCTGGATACAAGTTCACAATGATCCATACAGCCACTCACACATTCACTGGCTCTTATGCACAGTTATTTATATATGTCAACTCTCACATGTACTGTATTTTACATATGTACTTAATTTGACATGTAGCACTGAGATATCTATTCACTCACCAATACAGTCATGCACACAGTCAACCGCCCATACAGCTGTTTCCAACATGCACTTTTGAATCCATACATCTATGCACAGAGTCATACACTTCCCAGCCACCCACACACACACTCAGTCTCCCATACAAATGCTTGTGCAACCAATCAATAACCTATATAGTTACTCATATAGCTACTGATCAACACATGCAGCAGTTTACAGAACAACAGACATAATGATGCACAAATTAAGACAGTTTAGTCACTAACCCATGCACTCAGTGAGACACATTTAATCACTCACTCATACAGTCAGTCACGCACCTTCTAAATCCTTCGTCCAGACACTTATACATCGACTCATTCATAAATATGTAAGACATATTTTAACTTTACAGAAAAATACAGTCACTGGATGTTGTCATCAGTGATGTCATCAGTGATGTCATTTGAGATGTCATCAGTGATGTCATCAGTGATGTCATTTGAGATGTCATCAGTGATGTCATCAGTGATGTCACTGACCATGTCATGAATGATGTAATATGTGACATCATCAGCAGTGGATTGCGGGTGCGTGATATATAGTTAGTACAACTAACTATATATGGAATTTCATTGGTTTTGTGTGAGTAAAATAAGGTTTTTTAAATGCTAATTCCTAACTATATATGGTGTATAACCTATGGTTTTTTCAGTGAATATATATATATATTATATATATTACCTACTGGCGGTCGCCAGTAGGTATATATAGTTAGGATTTTTTCTCTATGGGTTTTTTGAAAATTCTATGTCTAATAACTTTGGCGTTTGTGGACGGAATTGGCTGAAATTTTCAGCAAAATGGAACATTTTGTTTCTGAGCAGCCACTGGAAATTTGGGGGGAGTTGGTCCAGGGGGGGCCGAGAAAAAAGGGGGGTCCCAAAACGTGTTTTTAACATTGAGTTTTCCATAGGGCGGTTAGCCTCACTTTTAGCCCGAACGGCTGAATGGATTTGCACGAAACTTGGCAAAATTGTAGGGACTGGTAGCCCGATGTGCCTTTTGTAGGTCTCAATATATGTGCTGCAGTGGATTTTGAGAAAATAACGTTCAAAAAAAGATATATATCTGTAAGCGCGGACCAGGCAGCGCCCCGGTACGCGTACTTGACGCGTAACGGAACTTCGCGTAGCGAAGTTGATTGGCTCTCCGGTGTCTGTCAACATTCTAAACAGTCCGGAGCGGCCGCCATCTTGTCTCTCGGTAGGATCGAGTGACAAGAGGAGGACAAAACAAAGGGGGAAATGACCATAAGGGGGCATAGTAGATCCTCCCTGACCCCCTAGGTTTGATGTGGAGGCTTTAAAGGGGCCCCGCTAAGCAAAAAAAAATAATTTTTTGTTGTTTTTTTTCGTGGTTAGCGCCCGGTACGCGAACCGGGAAGCGTTCTGGGGAGCGTATCACAATGAAAAATGAATGATAGACTTTTCAAATGCTGTATGTTAATTGATTGTTGGTTTTGTTGATTATTTTTTTTTTTTTTTTTTTTTTATAAGCTTTTTTTATTGTGTTTCATAATTTATTAAACTTTCTAACATTTCATTGTCAGAAATTTCATAATAATCATGGAATATAGATTGTAGTCTCTGAGGTTGTAAAATGTCCTCATTTGCAAGGAGGTTATCTACTGCTTGTACACATTGCAGTAGTTCTTGGTCCCAAGTTTCATCCATAAATTCAATCTCATTTGGATCAATGATTTCTGTGTTGGACTCTGGAAGGACAATTTCAAATGAAATGTTTTGTTCACTTTCCATTTTTCCTGAAATTTGCATAAAAAAAATATATATTAGTAGAGGTAGGGCACTGTTGGGATTAATTTTAGATAGGCAGTTTTTAACAGAGAATTTATCTTTGGGCAGTGTATAGTATCAGAGTGGAAGTAGGAATATAAAAAAGTGTATCTAAATTTATAAGTACTACAGAGGGATAGTATATAACTAACAGAAAAAGTTTGCCATATTAACTTAAAGTGCACAATATACTTCAGTTTTAAAAATAACAACTTACCTTTAAAAAGAAGTTGAAGTTATTAATGAAAATCCTATTGAAATGTACACCAGGAAGTAGTAGTCAAAATGGCTGTGTTTCCTTCTCTTCCTTTATATATATTCGGGTACATAACCAATCAAATGTGAGGTAAAAAAAGTAGAAAATGAAAGTAACATTTTAATTGGTTGTCAATTCCAACATTTCAGATGTGTTTTGTGAAGTAATTTACCTCACGGTATTTAGAGAGGTCTACAGGCTAAATGGCTAAATGGAATTCCAATCAAATTTGTGAAAATGGTAGGGATTGGTATGTAGTATGAGCTAATCTATATTTGGTGAAATTGTCTCCAGTGGCTTTTCTGTGAACTACTTTCCCACCTTTTTTTCCCAGGGAGCGACCCGGTACGCGAACCGTTGAGCGCCCCGGTTCGCGTACCTTAAGCGTTCCGGGAGTCCACCATTTTGTGTTTCGGTCGAATTAAGATACAAGATGGAGGGCAAATAATGTTCAGAATGGGTAGAAGGGGGCACGGTAGACTTATCTTGACCCCCTAGGTTTTCTGAGGGTGGCTGAGGAGGTTTATATGTGCGAAAAAAAAACATTTTTTTAAAAAATTTCGCGAGGTTAGCTCCCGGTACGCGTACCGGGTAGCGCCCCAGGGAGTGTACTTTGTTGAAAATTAGTGAAAAAAGTTAGAGTAAAATAATAATTGTGAGTGATTAGATGTAGGGTAGCTCTGAGAAGAGCTTTTGGGTTTATGGTACATTTTGGTACTTATAAGTAGGTACCAATGCACATTTTTAAATTCAGAGTGAAAACTCTGTTGCCCTCATCTGAGAAGTGAACTCCATCTCCTCTGTAGATATCTTGCATGTAGTAACGCAAGTTATTGTTGTACAGGGAGCCCATTCCATGGTCTCTCATGTAAGCTGAAACAGATTTGTTTACATGCTTCCTCGACTTCTCAATTTGTGGACAAAATTGGTTTGACCACCTCCATTTCTGTCTTTGGCATATATTTGAATATACCAAGGCAGTCTGAGGAAAAAGTGCCATTAATTGCTCAAAGGTGTCCTTTAAAAGCATTTCCAGACCTACACCAGTCAAAGTGCCCAAGTCATTACCTCCACAGTGCACAATTAACAGGTCAGGTTTTGGCAAATGCATAAAGGTTTTCACCAATGGTATCAATTGGTGACATTTTAATCCTCTGTGGCCAAACCACTTAATTTCCACATCTTGTAAATTGAGGTTAGGTAAATTCCTGCTTTCAACGTACCTTTGAGCCCAGTGAATATAACTATGACCAACAATCCAGACAGAAAACATGGTGAGAGAAGGTTCTCCTGCAGTCAGATGAAGTGTGGCAATGAAATGGCAGTTGAAAAAATGTGAGTTTGAAATGAAAAAAACTGTGGAGTTTCTGTGTTCATGAAGTAGTAACAGTGATTGGTGGATTTTGATTGATGAAAACAGAAAGTTAGGGTGTACAGATGTGTTGTTTGAAAGATGTATTTTGAGTGGTCAATAAAAAATCATTAAATGAAAGAAAGCACTGGATATGCAGGTGCACTGAGAGTTCAGAGTTCAATTGCAACATTGTTGTGTGAATTTGCAAACACCAGAGTTTCTCCAAGAGGTGGTTGCTATGGAAAATAGGCAGAAAGGGCAGAGGGGGAAGGGTTTTCATTTGAAAAAAAGTGAGGGAAGAGTTTTGATTGGGTGACATGAGAAATATGTGTGAAGAATTACACCATTTCTGTGCTTTTGATAGCTGCAGACTCTGGAGTGCATACCTTTTGCTCTGCTGAAGACAAATTGGTGTGTTTCTTAGACTGTTTTCAAACTCAAAGTATTTGCTAAGGTGAGAAAATATTTCTTTACTTTAGATAGAGAATAGTGTGCTTTAAGGAGAAAATTATGATTTATGTGGCGCAAATTGCTTGTAAATATGCTCTCACATGTGCATGGAAAATTTTGATTTTGAATGTTTGTGTTACATAGCCATGTTAAAAGTGACGCAACCATGCTGGAAAGCCAATCAAAAAATGATTTCATGTGTTTTAATGACATTTTAAGTCATTTTCTGATGTGCAGTGTTTAGAAATTATGATTTGAAAATCGTTTTTGTGGAAAAGGAATTGTTTTTAAATTCATGACAAGGATATAATGGTGTATGGTTCTTTATAAGGCAATTGACTGTCCTTGATGTTATTTTCCTCATTTTAGTGTAAGACCTTTCTCTGTGGCGCAAATTGCTTGTAAATATGCTCTCACATGTGCATGGAAAATTTAGATTTTGAATGTTTGTGTTAAATAGCCATGTTAAAAGTGACCAAACCATGCTGGGAAGGCAATCAAAAAACGCTTTCATGTGTTTTAATGACATTTTAAGTCATTTTCCCATGTGCAGTGTTTAGAAATTATGATTTTAAAATCGTTTTTGGGGAAAAGGAATTGTTTATAAAATCATGACAAGGACATAATGGTGTATGGTTCTTTATAAGGCAATTGACTGTTCCTGATGTTATTTTTCTCATTTTAGTGTAAGACCTTTCTCTGTGGCGCAAATTGCTTGTAAATATGCTATTACATGTGCATGAAAATTTTAATTATCAATGTTTGTGTTACATAGCCATGATAAAAGTGAACCAACCATGCAGGAAAGCCAATCAAAAAACGCTTTCATGTGTTTCAATGACATTTTAAGTCATTTTCTCATGTGCAGTTTTTTGAAATTATGATTTGAAAATCGTTTTTGGGAAAAAGGAATTGTTTTTAAATTCATGAGAAGGACATAATGGTGTATGGTTCTTTATAAGGCAATTGACTGTCCCTGATGTTATTTTTCCCATTTTAATGTCAGACCTTTCTTTGTGGCGCAAATTGCTTGTAAATATGCTCCCACCTGTACATGGAAAATTTTGATTTTGAATGTTTATGTTACATAGCCATGTTAAAAGTGACCCTACCATGCAGGAAAGCCAATCAAAAAACGCTTTTATGTGTCTTAAGGACAATTTAAGTAATTTTCCCATGTGTAGTGTTTTGAAGTTATGATTTGAAAATCGTTTTTGAGGTAAAGGAATGTTGTTAAAATTTATGTTCGCCATATGCCCCCAAATTTCTTTTTCAGGGTTGCAGCAGGGTGTTCTTGAGACACCCCTGCACCTTTGGAATAAATTCCTAATTTGTGATGAGCAAATTGTTAATCGCAAATTGCACCTTCATTTATATGAGCCTCCTAGCCCATGGAAATGAATGGGTAATTTGCAATTAGCAATTTTCTCAAACAAATTTGGAATGGTAAAGAATCGCTATTTATTCCTTAAAATTCGCTTTTTTGGAAATGCAAAATAGTTATATGATACATATGGCGGTTGATGTCTAACAAGATAAGAAGCTTATGGATACATTTATGATGACTGGTGCAATGAAGTAGAAATCACTTACTTCATTGGTAGGCCTTTACAATAAATTATCTCCTCTGTATTCTTCATCAAGCGTAACTTTAATCTGCAATCCTGAGTAGGCCTCACCTTAAACAAACCTCTGGATAGGCCACATCTTATTGTCATCCTGATTTAATCATTTATAATGCTAGGGACAGATTTATGATAGGTGTATACCTCTTTTGTGCCACTTAGAAAACATTGTCCATGGGGAAATGACTTAAAATGTCATTAAGACACATGAATGTTTTTTTTTAAAACGTTTGCAATTTTTTTGGGTCACTTTCAACATGGCTATGTGTCTGAAACAGTCAAAATCTAAATTTGCAATGCACAGGTGGGAGCATATTTACAAGGAATGTGCTTCATGGGGAAAGGTCTTATAATGTAATATGGGAAAAATGACATCAGAGACACTGAAATGCCTTATAGAGAAGCATACACCATTATGTCCTTGTCATAAATTTGCAAACCATTACTTTTCCCCAATTTTTTGTGATTTGTGATTCCTTAAATGCAATGTATCAAAAAAAAATATGTAAAAAATGATATTAAGGATTTGGAAACTACCACCAACTTCTAGTTTGTGGTAATTTGCGAATTCTTTTCAAAAAGCATTTTTTTTTTTAAAAAAAAAAAGGTCCCATATGACGCCCATACATGCCATTAGGGCATGTAGGTGTGCCATGTGCTCCCAAATTTCTTTTTCAGGGGTGCAGCAGGGTGTTCTTGAGATACCCCTGCACGCTTGAAAAAAATCCTATTTTGTGATGAGCTAATTGCTAATCACAACTTGCAACATTAATTCTTATGAGCCTCCTAGCCTATGGAAATGAATGGGTAATTTGCAATTAGCAATTTGCTCATTGCAAATTAGGAATAGTAAAGAATCGCTATTTATTCCTTAAAATTTGCTATTTATAATATGTAAAATATTTTGATGATACATATGGCAGTTCATCTGTAACAAGATAAGAAGCTTAGGGATAGATTTATGATGAGTGGCGCATCACCAGGGATGTGACAGTCATCCTGCGCCACTGTTCCGCCACCCATGTTGTGCTGCATTTACAATGCGGCGCAGCATGGGGCAAAAACGGCACAGATGCGTGACGCATCTGTGCCGTAAAGGTGGCGCATTGCTGGAGTTGTATCGTAAGTGCGATGCAGCTCCAGCAAGGCTCAGGGGTGCCCCATCTCTACAATGCTGCGTCAAGACCTATGCCAGCTTCAAGCAGGCGCAGGGTTTTGAAGCAGCTTTCTCCTATCTGATTGTAAATGCGGCACACCATGGGTGGTAAAGCAGTGGTGCACATTAACTGGTGCATGCCTGGGGATGTGCCATTTAATATAAATCTGCACTTTAACATTTGAGTATGTGCAGGGGACACAGAGTCGTTGAGGCTTATCCAAGGTTAAGAACAGATGAGTCCTGTTCAGTGAAAAATTAGACATAGGCTTCACCTGCTCAGCATCGCTGGACATGGCTAAATAATAGCTGCAAAATGTTACTCTTGTTAAATAATTTTACTATTATAATCTGTGAGATTTGTCTCTTACTCTGCAACATCTCATTGTTGTTATCTTTCTTTAAAGATAAATACAACCTCAACATGAGCGACAATCTGCAATCAGTTGATTTTGACCTCATCATTGAACTTGTAATTGAAACATCAGTGGATGTTGATCCATTGGATGATTTAAATCCTGAGGATGAAGAAGAGCGTGATGAGGATGCAGATTTGTCCGAATTATATGATATAGGATGGGAAGCTGACCTGCTTGAGCCTTTGGAATTATAAACATTTATTTTTAAAATTTATAATCAATAAAAAGTAAAAAGGTAAACCGTTTAATTTAAAAATAAAGACACCTTCAAAAACAGGTTATGTGTAGTGTCTTCAATAAAATATTAAAATATGCTCATAAAATTAGATCAGATTCACATATAAAATAGCATAGGTAACATAAATATAAATGTCATTTCTTTTCTGGTATTTCTGTATTGTAAAAATGGCAATGACTAAAAAATCTTCAAATTAAAATGTCAAGTAGTGTGTTATGTTTTTGATCACTATTACTGATTTACTGTTTGATAATAATGTTTAATAACATTTTTTATTATATTTTTCCTCAGATTCAACTGCAGATCATTTCAAGATTTCAATATGCCTACAAAAATAAGAGAGATAAAGGCTGCAAAACGTCAAAGACAGCAGGAGAAAAAAAAAACGCAGCAGTCCTCTAACAAAAAGATTTCTCAAGCCATGAAGAAAGCACCGGGTAAGAGCTCTAAATATTTCATAAGAAATATTTCTAATAAAAAAAATATTAGTACAGAAAATGTTTCAATCCATAACATGAGAAGTAAATCAAATGGAAAGAAAAGGACAAATGAAAATGTTACTGCTAGAGCAAGAGATAAATCTGTGCATGATAGTAGAAGGAAACAACAGTTTAGGGAGATTCGTAAACGAATGTTCCGTAACAGGATAATTGGCAATTTGTTAAAAAATATTAAGAAAGGTCAACAGAAATTAGTTTTTTATAGGAGAAAAAAAAAAGTTGAGAAAGTTATTGATCAGGCTTTTGAAATTAAACGTAAGTTATTTATTTTGATAATCAATAGAATTAGGAAGCTAAACAAGGCAATTTTTGATTTCAAAAGAAATAGTAGATGGAAGAGAATAGTTAATCGTAGTAATTTTTGTGAAGTTTTTTCTGGAGAATGGATACATAGTTCAAGCTGTGAGGCATTTTTTAATGAAGAGAGTTATTTCCAGGATAATGATTTGGTGCATGCAGTTGACATCAGTGGTCGTGCTTATGAAGTGAAAGATGGTTGTCCAGTTGAAAAAGAAAAACTTGTGACAACAGAGGCAGAAGAGTTGTTAGGTAATGAGGTTTTAGGAAGACGTGCTAAGGGTCCTGTGTACACCTGGAAGTGTAGTAGTATTTGCAGTGTGCGACAGGATTCCATCAATTTGCTTTGTGATTTTGTACGGACATTTAACAAGAAAAGTTTGAAGCAGAAAATAAGGTTGTTGCAAGAATTAGATCCTTGCAGAGTGAGAGAAGTGACAGGTTTGCATGGTCATTCACTGGCTTGTCTTTCCAGGAGAGTATGCCAGAGTGTTTTTCATCATTTCAGGATGCTAGCAGTGCATCATAACAAAGTGAGGAAGTTAGTTAGACTGTTGTATTATGCTAAGAGTCCAGCAATTATGCTGAAACAATTATGCGCTGCTCTTTTGCATGGTTCTGAAATAGATGTGAAGAATATATGTGAAGAAATTGAGTTTTGTTACTTTGGAAGTAAAGAGGAGAATGTTGAAATTGAGCAAGAAGTAGAGGGTCATTTGGAAGATAGTGTACATGTTTCCAGTACAGATAATTTCCAGAGGGAAATCGCGACGTTTGACATGAAATCAAGTGAGAGGCCTAATTTCACTTGTGTGTGTTGTAGACGCACTTATTATAAGAATCAGACTAAGTTAGTGGATTTATATGCAAAAAGTGAAAGGGAAAATAATAGTGAATGGAAGGATTTTGCAACATACTTGATGGTAGAAAATTGTTTTGATTTGGGATTGGATCAACGTGTGTGTACTTATTGTTGTAACAAATTAAAACAAAACCAGATGCCTGCTAGAGCAGTTCATAATAATCTGGAATTGGTTGAGATTCCTTCTGAATTGAAGGACTTAAATACTTATGAATCTATTTTGATTCAAAGTATCCATCCCTTTCAGGCTATTGTAAGAATGGAGCCAAAGACAGGGAAATTGCCTCCATCAGATTTACAGAGAGGATTAAAGGGAAGAGTTGTTTATTTGCCTCTAGATTTCAAGAAAAACATTAACACAATTGGAGTAGAAAAAGTGGAAGAGGAACCTCTGGTTATCTTAGTTAATGGGGTTCCGACAAAGAATAAGAAAATATGGCAAGATTTAGTAGATGTTAGGAAAGTTAAAAAGGCAACATTGTATTTGAAAAAAAATAATAAATACTATAAGAATGTATATGTTGCAGAAGAGGAAGTAAGTGAGGAAGAGGATAGCGATTTGTGTGCTGGTCAAATTGAGAAAGTAGAACCCTCTACTAGTGAGGAAATATATGAACATTATAGTGTTCATCCTTTGCATTCAAAGGAAGTCATGGGGAATGCTATTGAGTTGTTTCAAATGAAACAAGCCAAAGGGAGTCCCATTAGTGTTTGGGAGGAAAGTTTGGAAGCTCGGTGTTTCCCACAGCTTTTTCCAACAGGTCAGGGAGGAAGATATGATGAGCGACCTCATCAAATTCCTGCTTCTGAATACCGGACTTTGCGATTGTATGCAGGAGATGCTAGGTTTCGACAATGCATTCCTTATTTGTTTCATCTCCTGTTTGAAAGCGATCTGTCTGGACTGTCATATGCAGTGAACCACATCTTGAAAAGTGGTATACACATGCAAAACATCTCGGCAAGTGATTTTATGGATAAAGTGAATGTCCAAGATAGTATTTTGGATTCTCACCTGATTAATCTCATGGCGTGTCAGCGTGGTACTAATGAGTACTGGTACCGTCGTCATGGTGATTTAAAATGTATGCTGAGGAACTTAGGTACTCCCACATGGTTCCTCACTCTGAGTTGTGCCGAGTATGGCTGGGAAGACTTACTTCAATTTCTACGAGAGGCAAATGCTAACGTAGAAAACATCGAATTCAAGACACCCGGAGAACTGTGCTCTTTGGATCCAGTCAATGTATGTAGGTACTTCAATCATAGATTTGAAGCTATGATGTCTTTCATCATGAATAAGAAGAATCCACCTCTTGGAGAGGTGTTGGATTTCTTCTGGAGAAAGGAGTACCAAGCAAGAGGTGCTCCTCATATACATATGTTGCTGTGGATCAAGGATGCACCTAAATTTGGAACGGATCCAGAAGACTCAGTGATGAGTTTCATCCAACAGTATTCTATGTGTGCTGTTCCAAACGCAAAGGAGAAGAAAAGCCTAAGAGAAAAAGTTCTGCGTTTCCAAAGCCATCGATGTGGAAAGTACTGCCGTCGTAAATTCCGAAACAAAGACAAGTTCTACACCAAATGTCGTTTCGGCTTTCCACGACCGGTGATTTCTAAAGGAAGAGTAAACAGTTTGATGTCTTCGCTGCGACATAATGTGATGAAGAAATCACCTAAAAACACTTACAATTTGAAGAGGAACGAAGAGTCCAAGTACATCAACGACTACAACCCGGTGATTTTGTCCATGTGGAATGCTAACATGGATATACAGTTTGTGGCTGATAACTGTATGGCTGTGGCTCGGTATGTGACGTCTTACATCACCAAAAAAGAGAAGACAGAATTGAAGGATATGTGGGAGGACATTTCCCATGAAAAGAGCCTCAGCAAGAAGTTGTACAGTTTCAGTCTGAAGATGTTGTCGCATCGAGAAATCGGAGCGTACGAATGTTCTGACCGGTTGTCTTCAGCAAGTCTCTATGCCAAGTCCAGGAGTATCGTTTGGGCGAGTCTTGGTCTTGCTGCAACGCGTAATCGAGTTCTCAAACCTGTGCGGGAAATTGAGTATTTGGCGGAAAAGGAGCCAAACAGTACCGACATTTTGAAGACAAACATGTTGGATACATATTATCCAAATCGAAGCAGTCACCTAGAGAATGTTTGTCTGTATGAGGTTCTGCAAAATTACATGTTCAAGAGGAACATCAAAGAAGATACTGAGAAAGGAGTGTATGCTGTAATAGGAAGTGAGGGATGTCTGGTCAAGCAAAGAAAATGCCACTTGATAAACCATCGAAAATTGAGTGGCGAATCTCCTGAAAAAAAGGAGTTTTTCTATTTAGCACTTTTGCAACTTTTCAAGCCTTGGCGTGCAGAAGAGGAACTGCTTGGAGATTTCCTCTGTTACGAAGACTCTTTCAATGTCGCCAAGGAGACCATAGAATGTCCTGCTTTTCCCAAATATGTAGAAATGTTGAATGCGGAAATTGAGCAGGAAGCAACGATTGCAGCCGAGATTGCCAGAGACAGTTCTCAGGACAGTCAGAGTTCTGCTTCATTGAGTCAGGATCCACTAGGAGGACCTTTTATTGAAAATGAAGCTGCCACTGCTATGAATGAGGTGGAAAGAGCCATGGCACATGCTCAAGAGGATGCGGTTAACTTAGAAGAGTTGGAAAGGCAACTCAACGTTGAGCAGAGGAAAATATATGACGAAGTTACCATGCAAATTGATCATGGATTAAGTCATGATAAGAAAGAGTGCTCATGTACGTCGTTGAAGCCTGTCCGACTGTACGTGAGTGGAGAAGCGGGAACTGGAAAAAGTTTCCTCATTAAAGCAATTTCATGCTATTTGCAGGAAAGGACAGAGTCATCGCTGTCTTGTGTTGTCACTGCTCCAACTGGACTGGCAGCACATAATATTAAAGGGATTACTTTACATCGTTTACTGATGCTGCCAGTGGAGCATGACAACAAATTAGAATATCACAAGCTATCTGGAGATGCTTGTTTTGAAGTTTCAAGAATCTTGAGGAAAATGAAACTTCTTATCATTGACGAAGTAAGCATGGTTTCCAATGTCATGCTTGCCTTTGTGCATTTGAGGATGCAAGAAGTTCTCAAAACAGAGTATGATGTGTTATTTGGTGGCAAACACATCATTGTTTTCGGAGATCTTCTGCAGCTGACACCAGTGAAAGGGCAACCTGTGTTCAAAATGCTCACGCATGAAGATACCAGGAAGTGCCTAGGCAGCATTGGCAACGTCAATATATGGTTAAACTTCAATTATGCTGAACTGCATGAAAATATGCGTCAGGCAAAGGATGAAGTTTACAAGACTATTCTACAAGATGTTAGAATTGGAAAAGTGACCGAGCATGGGAAAGAAGCTTTACATGCACGATTACTGTCAAATTTATATCCAGAACAAGATCTTGTGCCTGAGAATATTTTTCAGAAAATTACTGATAAGAAATCTGGAATATGTTTGATGCCAACTCTTGCAGAATGTGCCAAATTTAACAACAAAATGTTGCATTTAGAAAAGCAAGAGATTGTGAAAGTGGAAGCTATTGATAGAGTAGAGCATATGGGATCAACAATTATTTTGTCTGAGAATCTGAAAACAAAATTGGATTCATTAGAGAAGAGTATATCTAAAACTGCAGGTTTTGAAAAGACTCTGAATGTGTGCTTGAACTGCCGTATAATTTTAAGAAGGAATTTACATGTTGAAAGAGGTCTGGTAAATGGATCAATGGGTAATGTTGTTGATTTTGTGAAATACAGAAATAGAGATGGAATTGAATTTTTAAAAATTAAATTTGATGGCATTGAGGAAGTACAGCTAATTGCTCGTTGTTCTGCTAGATTTTTGCTTGTAAAAGACTTATATGTTCGCCGTAAGCAGTTCCCTGTTTGCTTGGCATATGCGGTGACAATTCATAAATCGCAAGGTTTAAGTGTAGACACTGCATTGGTGAATATTGGCAGTTCTGTGTTCAAGGAGGGTATGGCATATGTGGCATTGTCACGAGTTAGAACTTTATCGGGATTGTACTTGATTGAGTGTGATGTCAGAAACATTTGTGCAGATCTAGATTGTGTTAAGGAATACAATAGGTTAAGAAGAGAGTATGCGCCACATTTGCCTCAGTTTCCTTTGTTTGAGAAACGTCTGGTAGGCCGGAAACGAAGAAATGAGAACAATACTGGGGAGGTTGTAGCAAAAAGACAAAAAGTGAATGAACCTAAAATTACAAGCAGAAACAAAGAGGATTCTGTTGAAGATGTTGTTGGTTTTCAGTTTGAAAACAGTTCTGGTGTCAACTGCTATGCTAATGTAGTAATTAATGTTTTGTTTTCTCTAAAAAATTTAAAAGAAGAGATTGTGGTCAATTCTGATCAAAGATTTTGCAGTTTGTTAAATTCTGTGTTAGAGAAATGTACCACTGATAGAAGAAACATAGAAAGTGTGTCTGAAATTAGAAATCTGTTAGATAGATGTTCAGGCCAAACACAATTCTCTCAAAATATTCAGCAAGATTGTCAGGAGTTTTTAATGTATATGCTTGATGTATTACATGCTGAAGGTGTAGATGTAGATCAGCTGTTTGGGCTTTCTTATCAATGGCAGCATGACTGCGAGAACTGTATGGTATCAAGTACTACTAGTGTAGACTCAGAAAGATTTATATATTTAACTTTGCCAGACAGTAAATCAGTCTCCTTTAATAAGCTAGTAAAAGCTGCTAATCACAACATGGAGTGTAGCCAATGTAAATCTGAAATGATGTCCACATTATTTATACGAACATATGGCCAGTACGTCATTTTAATGTTCCAACGATGTAGGCCTGATGGAACAAAATTGACAACTTTAATAAAAAAATTTGTAGCTTCGCAGTTGTCAATATCAGGAAGGACTTTTGTAACTACAGCAATTATATATCATGACGGCCCTTCAATATCATCAGGACATTACACAGCTTATTTAAAGTCTAGAAATGGCTGGTCATTCTGCAATGATTCTGTTTTAATTTTCAAAAAAAAATTGCCGTATGACCTTAAAAACTCTTACCTGGTGTTTTTAAAACCAAAATTTTAGGAAAATAATCTCGGGATATGATCTGTGGAATTTCAAGAAGTTCTAATGGCTCCTACACAATTTGGCCTTGAGGATAAGTGTAGTTCAGAGACATAACTTCTAATCATAGGATTGGACATCATGGAGATGTATGTGCACTTTAAATGAGTTCAGAAAAACTGTTTCTTTTCATAAGCTAATTGAAGCAGCCAATCAAAACATGGAGTAGAGGGAATGTAAGTCTGCAATGCTGTCTACTGTTTTACATTGCTTTGTGATTAAAAGTGATGTAGAGAATTAAATAATTGTAGTACTCATAGAGGTAGTGTAAGTCTGCTTCATATTAAGCAGTATCAGTGTCATAGGAAATGTAGAACATGACTGAGCAAGAAGGGGAAGATATTACTATTCCAGGATTGTGAAAATGATCTTCAACATTTTAATTCTGAAAGTTGCGGAAATGCCAAATGATGGGATTGGCTTACAAGAAATCCAAGAGTTATAAATATCTCTGACTAGATTTGGCCTTGTGGAAAATAGTGGTAGAGAGCAAGAAGTCATTTATTGCATGTAACGTGTTTTTAAAAACGATGGAGGTTTTCTTTCAGAAAGTGGCGGGCTGAAAGTAATAACAGCACAAAAGAGTGTAAGCTGTTCATAGGACATCCTTGGACGTCATGGAAAGTAAGTTAACTTTAAGGAGTTCTGAATTTTAATTTCTGATGTTGTATGGGTTTTTTAAACACAATCATTTTGATTGTGTTTTTTTTCCCCGCTGTTACATGATGAATACCTTCAAGTCACTGTTTTTAGTGAATTTTGATACATTCTGAGAACAGCAAAAATAAACCATTTAACATGTATAATTAATTCTGTACTGTTTGCATTTATGATGTATATGTAGAACTGTGTAGGAGGCATGGAGAAGGTGAGTTTTCTGTAAGTGTTAAATTTATTGTATGCAGTGCTGCACTTCTACGTATTCTTTCATATGCTGGACTACATCTGCACAATGAGATACCTAAGCAAAGGAAACACAAGTGATGTGATTGTGAAATGAGCAAAATAAATTGCACATATTTCAATTACATCACCTGTGTTTCCTATCATTACGAATCACATTGTGCAGATCAAGTTTAGGTCTGTCCAGGGAAACATAGGAGGTTTCTACTTTGTTGAAGAGTGCAGTGGACATGACTCACTTCATTAGTAGACTTTCACAGATATTATCTCCTCTGTACACTTCAACAAGTGTAAATCTCATCTTGAACTCTGAGTAGGCCTCACCTCAAACAAATCTCTGGATAGGAGACATGTTATTGGCATACTGAAGCGACACTTTTCTGAAACAAGAGCAATGCAAAAGATGCACCATGTTTTAAGATAGGCCTCACTTCATCTGCATCAAGATACTGTTAGTTTAAAATGTATATCTTTAGGATTGTGTAGAGGACCTGGAGAAGCAGAAGCTTCTGTCAGTGTCAAAGTTGTTGAAAAACTATTTGTCCTTCAATATTTTCCCTTGTCTTTTGTAATTTTTAAATACATATTTTAATTTTTTTCAAATGTTGGTTCTCTCTTTCACAGATTGAAAGTATAGAAATAAAATGTGATTAATTTAACGGCAATTACAAGGTAAATAGTTGTACTCTTTTCGTTACATTTCTATCACATTCACCTACTATTAGATCCACTGCTTCACTTCTTTAATCCTCAGTTTCCTGCCTTTGCTACTTTCCTCATTCCTTTCTCTATTACCTATTTACTCAACTCCTTCCACTCTTTTTCTCAGTCCCTCTGTTCTCATAGTTCCTCAGTCTTGTTCACTCACTCCATCTCTATTACTCTTAGTGTCTGTGAATTACTTTCCCAACTTTTTTTTTTTTGGACCGCTTCCCGGGAAGTTGCCCGGTTCGCAAACCAGCAGCGTTATGGCAGTCCACCATTTTGTGTTTCGGTCGAATCAAGATACAAGATGGAGGGCAAATAATGTATAGAATGGGTAGAAGGGGGCACGGTAGATGTATCTTGACCCCCTTGGTTTTCTGAGGGTGGCTGAGGAGGACCATAGTTCTTCACTCTTGTTCACTCTTTCTGTTTCTATTAATGTCACTGTTTATGACTGATCAAAAAAATGTTTTTTAAAAAAGAAGAGTAACTATAAGGGAAGGAAATAGACAGTTATGTTAAAAGAAAGACAGCTATAGGGAGTAAACTAAGGATACTGTTACCTACAATCCACTGCTGTTGATGTTACTGACCATGTCATGAATGATGTAATATGTGACATCATCAGCAGTGGATTGTAGGTAACAGTATCCTTAGTTTACTCCCTAGAGCTGTCTTTCTTTTAACATAACTGTCTGTTTGCTTACCTTATACTTACTGTTCTTTTTTTTAAAAAATATTTTTTTTGGTTAGCTTCCGGTACGCGTACCGGGTAGCGCTCCGGGAGCGAACTAAGAGAAATAGAGGTTGGCAGAGTTCCAAATATTCTACCAATTTTTTTATAATGGGGAGTTAGTTCTGAAAAGAACTTTTTTTTTAATGTTTTTGTTGTTTTATATTTTTTTTTGTATTTTTTGAACATTTTTTTACTTTTTTTGTATTTTCTGAACGTTTTTAAATTTTTTTTGGTTTTTTTGGGGGGGGGGGAAACAAAAACGATCCATTATAAAGGGCTCAACAGGAGCAAAAAAAAAAAAAAGAATTTATTTTTTGGTGCGTTTCGTACAAACATTAATATGATTTTGAATTGCTCGCAAAATCAAAGTGATGCTACTTTCTCTGTAGCAGATGAAAGTGCCACATTCCACGCACACTTGCTTTACGTGCCCAAACAACATTTGGATGTTTGCGATCATCTCCCTCGCCTCTGGTCCCGACACCTCTGGAACCACCGATCTTCTTGCCATTGGGAGGGGATTTTGTTGTTCGTCACGTAGCTGGGCAGCACTATAATTATTTGGGTGCCACCTACTCATATGGCGATGCATAGTATGATTGCCATAACTGTATTTTTTATCAGTGCCCCTTGACAATCTATCACCGCATATGCGGCAAAACACGTAACGTGCATTCACTTTCTTTTGCCCCTCAGGAATTCTGTAGAATTGCCAGATGTAATTCTCCTTTCGATTGTACCTCCTGGGCTCCTCTGGCAAAAACTCATGCTCTTCCTCCTCTTCCTCCTCTTCCTGTTCTTCCTCTTCTTGCAAAATTACTTCTGCAGGTGGTCCTCTCTTTCTTGGATTTGGTGGAGGTGGTGGGCTAGCACCAGCTGAAGCTACTAATGAAGCCATCTCAAAGTCTCAATAAAGGGTCTTTCTCTCACCAAGATGAAAGTCAGAGTGATGAAAGAAGGAGGGGTTTTCATCATTTGGGAAAAACAAAAGTTCTAAACCAATGAAAAGTGTCCATTTTAGATCACATGACCTTGTATTACATCATTAGGAAACCAAAAGTGAAATGAACCAATGAAAAGTGTTATTACCGAGTCACGTGACCTGCTATGTTTACGTTACGCGGTCGGCGCCGCGCCGCGGATCGCTTCCGGTTCGCGTACCGCTGCGCTTCTGGGTACGCGAACGTAGCACGTAATATGACGTATTACGCGAGAACGCGAAACGTCATGCTGACGCGAAGCGTCACGATGTTGTTTTGTAACGCGAGAGGTGCGCAAAAGGAACGTTTACCAGTTCGCGTACCGGGTCGCGCCTCCGGATTGAGCTAACGGGAAGCTAACCGGTACGCGTACTGGGAGCGAAACAAAAAAAAAAAAAAAAAAATTGTATAAAAAACATGTACAAAATATTTTTCTTTTTAAAGAATAATACATTGTAAAGGTTTTGATATTAGCTATTAAAAAACCAATGAAATTCACTGAAAAAACCATAGGTTATAGACCATATATAGTTAGGAATTAGCATTTACAAAACCTTAAAAATTCACTGACAAAAACCATAGGTTATACACCATATATAGTTAGGAATTAGCATTTAAAAAACCTTATTTTACTCACACAAAACCAATGAAATTCCATATATAGTTAGTTGTACTAACTATATATCACGCACCCGCAATCCACTGCTGATGATGTCACATATTACATCATTCATGACATGGTCAGTGACATCACTGATGACATCACTGATGACATCTCAAATGACATCACTGATGACATCACTGATGACATCTCAAATGACATTACTGATGACATCACTGATAAAATCATTCATGTGATAATACGATGAACCTCTTCAGACTCTAATATAACCTTAGATACACTCAGTGTAAACACAGACTCACAGATTGTCACTCATCCATGAAGTTACACACACACCTAGACAGTCATGCAAACAATCAATCACACCTCCGTTTCCTTAACTATACAGTTAAACACACCTTACTTATTCAAACATATACTAAAACATATTTACTCACTTATACAATCCTGGATACAAGTTCACAATGATCCATACAGCCACTCACACATTCACTGGCTCTTATGCACAGTTATTTATATATGTCAACTCTCACATGTACTGTATTTTACATATGTACTTAATTTGACATGTAGCACTGAGATATCTATTCACTCACCAATACAGTCATGCACACAGTCAACCGCCCATACAGCTGTTTCCAACATGCACTTTTGAATCCATACATCTATGCACAGAGTCATACACTTCCCAGCCACCCACACACACACTCAGTCTCCCATACAAATGCTTGGGCAACCAATCAATAACCTATATAGTTACTCATATAGCTACTGATCAACACATGCAGCAGTTTACAGAACAACAGACATAATGATGCACAAATTAAGACAGTTTAGTCACTAACCCATGCACTCAGTGAGACACATTTAATCACTCACTCATACATTCAGTCATGCACCTACTAAATCCTTCGTCCAGACACTTATACATCGACTCATTCATAAATATGTAAGACATATTTTAACTTTACAGAAAAATACAGTCACTGGATTTTGTCATCAGTGATGTCATCAGTGATGTCATTTGAGATGTCATCAGTGATGTCATCAGTGATGTCACTGACCATGTCATGAATGATGTAATATGTGACATCATCAGCAGTGGATTGCGGGTGCGTGATATATAGTTAGTACAACTAACTATATATGGAATTTCATTGGTTTTGTGTGAGTAAAATAAGGTTTTTTAAATGCTAATTCCTAACTATATATGGTGTATAACCTATGGTTTTTGTCAGTGAATTTTTAAGGTTTTGTAAATGCTAATTCCTAACTATATATGGTCTATAACCTATGGTTTTTTCAGTGAATATATATATATATATATATATATTGCAGCTCCTTGTTGCGCCAGAGTCCGGGTCACTCGCAGACGGGTGCCTCTTCGTGGTGACGCACCACGTTACGAATTACAGCTCCGAATCTCTCTCAATGTCAGAAAGAATTTACGGCACTCATAATGGAAGTGTTCACGCTATTTTATTTTGAAAACACTCAGCAGACATGCTGTCTGCTGAGTGTTTTCAAAATAAAATAGCGTGAACACTTCCCTTATGAGTGCCGTAAATTCTTTCTGACATTGAGAGAGATTCGGAGCTGTAATATATATATATATATATATATTACCTACTGGCGGTCGCCAGTAGGTATATATAGTTAGGATTTTTTCCCTATGGGATTTTTGAAAATTCTATGTCTAATAACTTTGGCGTTTGTGGACGGAATTGGCTGAAATTTTCAGGAAAATGGCACATTTTGTTTCTGAGCAGCCCCTGAAAATATTGGGGGGGTTCGTCAAGGGGGGGCCGAGAAAAAAGGGGGGTCCCAAAACGCGTTTTTCCCATGTTAATTTCCATAGGGCGGTTGGCCTCACTTTTAGCCCGAATGGCTGAATGGATTTGCACGAAACTTGGCAAAATTGTAGGGACTGGTAGCCCGATGTGCCTTTTGTAGGTCTCAATATATGTGCTCCAGTGGATTTTGAGAAATTAACGTTTAAAAAAAGATATATATCTGTAACAGCGGACTGGGCAGCGGCCCAGGACGCGTACTTGTCGCGCAACGGAGCTTTGTGAAGCGAAGCTGATTGGTTCTCCGGCGTCTGTCAACATTCCAAACAGTCCGTAGCGGCCGCCATCTTGTCTCTCGGTAGGATCGAGAGACAAGAGGAGGTCAAAACAAAGGGGGAAATAACTATAAGGGGGCATAGTAGATCCTCGCTGACCCCCTAGGTTTGATGTGGAGGTTTTAAAAGGGCCCCGCGGGGCAAAAAAAAATAATAATAATAATAATCGAACGGCTGAATGGATTTGCACGAAACTTGGCAAAATATTAGGGACTGGTAGCCCGATGTGCCTTTGCTAGGTCTCAATATATGTGCTCCAGTGGATTTTAAGAAATTAACGTTCAAAAAAAGATATATATCTGTAACAGCGCTCCGCTTCGCGTAACGGAGGTTTGCGAAGCTGATTGGTCATTCTGTCACTGGGCTATAGTTGGGCTACATCTGGCTGATATTTGGGCTACATTTGTTTTTTTGTGTGTCTGGCGGCCATCTTTGGGCTACATTGGGCTACATTGGGCTACATTTGGGCTCCAACATATATATAGGCCAATGTAGCCCAATATATATTTTTCAAAGTTAATTTTCGTAAAAACCACTGGAGCATATATCTTGAGACATAGCAAAGGCACATCGGGCTACCAGTCCCTACAATTTTGCCAAGTTTCGTGGAAATCCATTCAGCCGTTCGAGCTAAAAGTGAGTCCAACCGCCCTATGGAAATGAAGGAAATGAATGGGTAATTTGTAATTAGCAAATAGCTCATCGCAAACTAGGAATGGTAAAGAATCGCTATTTATTCCTTAAAGTTCGCTATTTAGGAAATGCAAAAAACTTTGATGATACATATGGCGGTTCATCTCTAACAAGATAAGAAGCATAGGGATACATTTATGATGACTGGCGCATCACCAGGGATGTGTTAGTCATTCTGTGCCGCTGCTCCGTCACCTATGGTGTGCTGCATTTACAATGCGGCGCATCATGGGGCAAAAACAGCACAGATGCGTGATGTATCTGTGCCGTAAAGGTGGCGCATTGCTGGAGTTGTATCGCAAGTGTGATGAAGCTCCAGCAAGGGTCGGGGGTGCCCCTGTCGCAGGGTTTCTGTTCTCACACAGAACTGTGGACAGAGGATTGGAACCTCGGCGAATTAGGGTGTCCCAAAACTCACGTTAGTAATCAAAAACTCCTTAGCAAGCTAGGTACAGTGTCACATTGGATATAACAAACTCTCAATGTTTAGACAATCCAGAATATGAACTTATAGTACCTCAGGATACGTGGAACTCATGAACAGTCGGTCGTTATATATTTCTTAGAAACCAGAACATGGAGTTAAGAAGAACACATGTGTATTTGAAATGTTTATTTACTAATGCCGTCTTCACAGGCGTAGTATCTTAGATAATACAAGTACACATATTATCAGTAGCAAAATTACCAGCATAGTTACTAGTACATAAAAAGCGAATGGTGATAGTATGTTAACATGCTGTAAATGAATAAGAGTTAGCAACACTTATAAGCAGCCGCGGGCCGTGGAGGGAGTTACGGTGGGGCAGGGAGGCGGGGAGGGGGAGGGGCAAGGTAGAGAGGGCTCCACCCTGCTTCTCCCCCTCCCCGCCTCCCTGCCTCACCGTAACTCCCTCCACGGCCCGCGGCTGCTTATATCTCACCCTCCCTAATACACATATTATATTATTTGCTAAGAAGGTCTCTTTGTGTTGGTTTAGGGCGTGCCCATACTTTAGTGTCTTAGATTTGAAGGAATCACATCAGCATACACCAGCTCTCTCTTCATGTGAGCCGCATCAACTGTTGTGTATGTGTGTTCGGCAAAGCAATATAAAACCCGCCTCATGCCCAGAATTGGCAGAAGTTGCACTTATGTTATGAGTATGAAGTCGTGGAGATCAGACCTCATAACAATTCTGTATCGTGTTGTTCTTGAAACTTTAGCACACGCTGTACAGATATAGTTTAACAAGCAAAGCAGATAGTAGAGCAATAACATATTATTCTCATGTAAACCACGATGAACTACTAGGTGGAAAGCTAAAGCAACAACTAAGTGTCGTGTGCAGAAGTTGCAAAAAAGGAAAAATGGCGTTTAAACCGGTAATGAGCCCATGCTAACTTAACACGGTGTAAAGATATCCAGGACCTAGATGACACCTCCCCATGATCCGGAAACGAACTGAATAAGATAATAGAAGTGCCATCTCATGAGAGCAGATTGCAAGTTTATATGTGGACGGTCCGCAAGGTAAAGCATTAAAAACTAGGAAAATGTAATGCTAAAGAAAAATAAAACAGCCAAGTACTTTATCGAGTCTTAAGCCAATAGGCAAGGTAAATAATAAAAACTTGACAAATAAGTCAATGAATTGTCAATGAAATGCTAGTACTCAGCATATCAAACATGAAAAAGGTCTATGACATAACTGTGTATGCAAAATAAGCTGCAACAGCCTCCAATAGGAAGTCACCGTCTTCATCCGAAAACAGTTCAGCCATCCAATTTAAAAGCGGAAAAGAACATACGTGCTCTCCCAGCACCGGATCCTCTATCACCATCAGAGGACAGCTCGGTGGGTTTTCAAGAAAGCTCTGTTCCAAGAAAGACTGTGCTGCCGCCAGTAAATTCCAGGGACCAAGTAGTCCATGCATCAATGCCACAGCCATAATCCTTTCGCCAGGACAAACCAACTCGTGAGTAATGATAGGAGTCATCAGCTGATTAAAGTCGACGTCAGGAGAAACCGGTCCGCAGAGACACAAATCAATGGCCCAATCAAAATCACAGGTCAGGCAGTGAAATACAGGCTGGACACAGATGAAGTAGGAGAATCGAAAAGATAATCCATATGCCGTGCTTAATATCGCCAACGGCATTGTGCCATAATATTCTAGCATGCGATTGCGGAACAGTGTCAGCAGCTGCAGGGTGGGAGGTTGCATAGGAGGGACATCCATATTTAAAAATGTAAAAAAGCACAAGAGCGTCCGCTGGTAATGCAAGTAAAAATGCCAATCCACGAACCAGAGTGGAGAAAATAGAATGAAAGGAAGCAGGGATGAGTCCAAAGATTTTCTCAAATGAAGTCACGAGACCACTGGTAACAACTTTAAAAAAGTGCGCCAGGGACTTTGCAGAGGATGCGTTAAAGATAGTCGGAACCATCTTGCTGAATTTGAAAGGCAAAACTGAATTGAAAAGTGTGTGCACCTCTGTACGGGTGTTCGCTATGTGAAGCACGAAAGTTTCACGGGCCGAACTCAAGGCCACCTCTCTCTGAGACAAAAGAGCTCTTATTCTTGCCATGCCGTTGAAATCTGTCCCAAGGTTGGTATTTGTGGCCAGATTGAAAACTCCCTATGTTCATGTGTGGGAGGAAATAGAACATTTCTGCAGCAAATAACCCGTTCACTTACTGTTACGATAAAAGGAATACTTTTAATTAACTCAGAACAATCTTCATTATTGAGCATCAAATAACTACCATTTTCCAACAACTTGAACGTGGGGATGATAGCAGGAACTGGCGTGCCTTGCAACACGCAAGCCATATTTGGTCGGTGTTTGTTGCATGAACCGTGTAACTGTATGTGCCTACACATTAGTGAATGATCTGGCGTCTCAGTGCATTCCTCTCCATTCAGATAAACTTCTTGATCATCTTTGAAACATCTGTATGTGTATGGAAGCGACCAGACCTCATGAAGAAAAGCACTACCTAAAGGTTCATAACGACCTATTGGTATATATTTCATACAATTTGAAAACTTATATAAAGCAAAAGGCAGCGTTATTAAACCGTGGATAAGGCACGTTGCCAAAAAACCCGCAATCCTCTGCTGATGATGTCACTGAGCATGTCATGAGTGATGTAATATGTGACATCATCAGCAGTGGATTACGGGTAATAGTATCTCTAGTTTACTCCCCTATAGCTGTCTTTCTTTTAACATAAGTGTCTGTTTCCTTCCCTTATACTTACTGTTTTTGGTTCGCTTCCGGTTCGCGTACCGGGGAGCGAACTGGGAAGCGAACTAAGAGAAATAGAGGTTGGCACAGTTCCAAATATTGTACCAATTTTTTAATAACGGGGAGGTAGTTCTGAAAATAACTTTTTTTTTTTTTTCAGAATTTTTTTTTACTTTTTTTGAATTTTTCTGAACAGTTTTATATTTTTTGGGGTTTTTCTTGGAGGGGGCAATGAAAACGATTCATTGTAAAGGGCTCAACAGGAGCAACAAAACAAAAAAAAGAAGTATTTATTATTTTGGGCGTTTCGTACAAACTTGCATATGATAGTCAATAGCTCTGTTGATCAGAGTGATGCTTTTTTCTCCGTAGGAAATGAATCCATCGCAAAATACGCAGATGTGTTTTACATCACCAAATCTCATTTGTATATTTGGCACCATCTCCCTGCCCTCTGGTCCCGTTACTTCCGGTACAACAGATCTTCTGGCCATAATAGGGAGATTATCTAGGTCGTTCCGAAACTGTGCAGCACTGTAGTTGTTAGGATGCCACCTAGTCATATGGCGATGCATTGTGTAGTTTCCGAAACTGTATTTTTTGTCGGTCCCTCTGGACAGTCTATCTTGACATATAAGGCAAGTTACGTATCTTGCATTTCTTTTTTCTGACCTTTGGGAATTTTAAAAAATTGCCAAATGAAGTTTTCTTTCCGGTGAGACGTCCTGGGCTGCTCAGGCAAAAACTGCCTCTCTTCGTGCTCGTCCTCCTGTTCCTCTTCTTCCTCTCCTTGTTGAATTATAACTTGAGCAGGTGGTCCACTCTTCCTTGGATGTGGTGGAGGTGGTGGGGAAGCACCAGCTGAAGCTACTAAAGAAGCCATTGCTCAGTGATCACAAAGGGTCTTTCTCTCACAATGATGAAAGTCAGAGTGAGGAAAGAAGGAGGGGTTTTCATCATTTGGGAAAAACAAGAGTTCTCAACCAATCAAAAGTGTTCATTTTAGATTATATGACCTAGTCTTACATCATTAGGAAACCAAAAGTGAAATGAACCAATGAAAAGTGTTATTACCAAGTCACATGACTTGCTGTGTTTACGTTAAGCGCTTTGCAGGGCCTCCCGGTTTGCTTCCAGAAACCTGCGCTTTGCGACTCGCTTCGCGTACCAGTTCGCTAACGTTGTACGTCATATGACGTATCACGCGACAACGTGAAACGTCATGCGGACGGGAGGCGTCACGATGTTGTTTTCTAACGCGGCACTTGCGGTAAAGAAACGTTTACCGGCTCGCGGTCTATTTCGCGGCATCAAGGTCAGCTAACGGGAAGCTTCCCGATTCGCGAAGCGGGAACGAAGAAAAAAAAAATATTTAAAAAAAAAATTATTCATAAACATATAAAATATATTTTTGGATTTAAAGAAGAATACATTTTACAGCTACAGATATTAGCTGTTAAAAAACCAATGAAATTCACAGAAAAAACCATAGGTTATAGACCATATATAGTTAGGAATTAGCATTTACAAAACCTTGAAAATTCACTGAAAAAACCATAGGTTATAGACCATATATAGTTAGGAATTAGCATTTAGAAAACCTTATTTTACTCACACAAAACCATTGAAATTCCATATATAGTTAGTTGCACTAACTATATATCGCGCACCCGCAATCCACTGCTGATGATGTCACATATTACATCATTCATGACATGGTCAGTGACATCACTGATGACATCACTGATGACATCTCAAATGACATCACTGATGACATCACTGATGACATCTCAAATGACATCACTGATGACATCATGACACACCAATACCAGTTACTACATAAGCACTCACTGATTCCTACGTCTACACACACATTCACTCATTCACCCATACAATCACTCATACATACAGTCACTTATTATTACAACACTATCATATGCACTCATACACCTATGCAGACAGTCACACACTGCCACTCATCCATGGAGTTACTCACACACCAAGCCAGTCCTGTAAAGAATCAATCACACTTCCATTTCTTCATCTATACAGTTAAACACAGAACACCATACTTCAGTGACATCACTGATGACATCACTAATGACATCTGAAATGACATCACTGATGACATCTCAAATGACATCACTGATGACATCATGACACACCAATACCAGTTACTACATACACACTCACTGATTCGTACGTCTACACACACATTCACTCATTCACCCATACAATTACTCATACATACAGTCACTTATTATTAGAACACTATCATATGCACTCATACACCTAGTCAGTCCTGTGAAGAATCAATCACACTTCGATTTCCTCATCTATAGTTAAACACAGAACACCATACTTTTCACACATATACTAACACATACTTACTCTCTTATACAATCACTGATACAAGTACACATTGATATGCACAGAGTCACACACCTCCCAGCCAGCCACACACACACTCAGTCTTCCATACATCCAGTCATTCTTCAATATGTAAAACGTATTTAAACTTTACAAAAACACACAGACACTAGATGATGTCATCAGTGATGTCATTTGAGATGTCATCAGTGATGTCATCAGTGATGTCACTGACCATGTCATGAATGATGTAATATGTGACATCATCAGCAGTGGATTGCGGGTGCGCGATATATAGTTAGTGCAACTAACTATATATGGAATTTCAATGGTTTTGTGTGAGTAAAATAAGGTTTTCTAAATGCTAATTCCTAACTATATATGGTCTATAACCTATGGTTTTTTCAGTGAATTTTCAAGGTTTTGTAAATGCTAATTCCTAACTATATATGGTCTATAACCTATGGTTTTTTCTGTGAATATATATATATATATATATTACCTACTGGCAATAGCCAGTAGGTATATATAATTAGGACCTAACTACCAAAGGAAAACCACAATATTCTATTGTGGAATAACTTTGGCGCCGGTTAAGGAATTTGCGTGTAAGTTTCCAAAATTTAGGCCAGCTCCACTCCGCTTCTTCCCTGGAAGTTTCGGGGGGATTCGTCATGCGGGGGCTGAGAAAAAAGGGGGGGTCCCAAAACGTTTTTTCCCCATGTTAATTTCCATAGGACGAATAGACAAGGCTACAGCCCGAACCGCTGAATGGAAATACACCAATCTTTGCAAAATTGTAGGGACTGGTACGCAGAAGTGCCTTTTCTATATTTGGTGAAAATTGTTCCAGTGGTTTTTATGAAAATTAACTTTAAAAACACATATATATCTATATAAGCTTACTGTAAGCTTACTGTAAGCTTACTGTACTCTGCACCTTCCCGAGTATGAGCTGCATTCTGATTGGCTGCCAATGTCTGTCAACACTCCAAAACAGAAATTGTTGGCAGCCATCTTGTACCTCGGTAGACTGAGGCACAGGAAAGCTGAAAAACAAACGTGTAGAACTCAAAAAGGGGGCAGGGTAGAAGCACCCTCACCCCCTAGGCCTGCTCAGGGGGTCCCACAAGGACCCCCAAGGCAAAACAAAAAAATTGTTTTCAAAATTCAAATTCCTCATCCAAGAAGTCTTGGCAGCCATCTTGGGACCAATATACATGATAGCACCTCATTAAAAAGCATTGCAGTTAATAGAAGGTTTTAGGACTTTAGTTACATTATAAATCATTTGTTGATGGTACCATACTCATTTTAGGAATTGTGGTGTGTTCTAAGGTGATTTTACCATGTGAAAAAGCCTTCTGCTGGGATATCATGAATCATGTTTGAAAGAAAACTATTATCTCATGCTTTTCCCACAGTGGTTTGGAAGGGGATCTATAAGCAAAACTGAAAGCATATTTTCTGTAAATTCCCATTATCTTTCTCAGTCATGTGAGAATGAAGTCTGACTCCTTTGTGTTCTACTGCAGCTTCCCAGAGTGTTCTAAAGAACAACTAGAGCGCTAACAGCCCTACTTATTACAAAGGTATGGCACGCCTGAAGCCATCTTGATTGGAATAAAGTGGTAACTCTTAAAACATTTAATTTAAAAAGGAACAAAATGAGGGGGTATATTTTGCCATAGAAAGTATGATTAGTGCTGCAGAAAGAAAAATTAGGGCAAATTTTGAGTGACTTCTCAAATCCTCTTCTATTTCATTAAAAAATTCTGACATGCAGTCTCCCAAGATGGCCACCAGAGACAAAAGAGCCCAAATGTAGCCCAAATATCACCCAGATGTAGCCCAAGTATAGCCCAATGACAGAATGTCCTAGAGTGTTCTAAAGAACAACTAGAGCGCTAACAGTCTTACTTATGACAAAAGTATGGCACAACAGAAGCCATCTTGATTTGAATGAAGTGGTAAGTCTGAAAACTTTTAATTTAAAAAGGAACAAAATGAGGGGGTTTATTTTGCCATAGAAAGTATGATTAGTGCTTCCGAAAGAAAAATTAGGGCACATTTTGAGTGACTTCTCAAATCCTCTTCTATTTTATTAAAAAATTCTGACATGCAGTCTCCCAAGATAGCCACCAGAGACAAAAGAGCCCAAATGTAGCCCTAATAGCACCCAGATGTAGCCGAAGTATAGACCAATGACAGAATGTCCCAGAGTGTTCTAAAGAACAACTAGAGCGCTAACAGTCTTACTTATGTCAAAAGTATGGCACACCAGAAGCCATCTTGATTGGAATGAAGTGGTAACTCTTAAAACATTTAATTTAAAAAGGAACAAAATGAGGGGGTATATTTTGCCATGGAAAGTATGATTAGTGCTGCAGAAAGAAATATTAGGGCATATTTTGAGTGACTTCTCAAATCCTCTTCTATTTCATTAAAACATTCTGCCATGCAATCTCCCAAGATGGCCACCAGAGACAAAAGATCCCAAATGTAGCCCAAATATCACCTAGATGTAGCCCAAGTATAGCCCAATGACAGAATGTCCCAGAGTGTTCTAAAGAACAACTAGAGCGCTAACAGTCTTAATTATGACAAGAGTATGGCACACCAGAAGCCATCTTGATTGGAATGAAGTGGTAAGTCTGAAAACATTTAATTTAAAAAGGAACAAAATGAGGGGGTTCATTTTGCCATAGAAAGTATGATTAGTGCTTCAGAAAGAAAAATTAGGGCACATTTTGAGTGACTTCTCAAATCCTCTTCTATTTCATTGAAACATTCTGACATGTAGTCTCCCAAGATGGCCACCAGAGACAAAAGAGCCCAAATAGCACCCAGATGTAGCCCGAGTATAGCCCAATGACAGAATGTCCCAGAGTGTTCTAAAAGAACAACTAGAGCGCTAACAGTCTTACTTATGACAAAAGTATGGCACACTAGAAGCCATCTTGATTGGAATGAAGTGGTAAGTTTGAACACATGTAATTTAAAAAGGAACAAAATGAGGGGGTGATTTTGCCATAGAAAGTATGATTAGTGCTTCAGAAAGAAAAATTAGGGCACATTTTGAGTGACTTCTCAAATCCTCTTCTATTTCATTAAACAAATTCTAACATGCAGACTGAAACATGCACTTTGAATACCAGCAGCAGACTTCCCTGGCGAGCAGTAGCTTTACTACAGTGATAAAATGAGCAACTAGAGTGCTAACATTCAGAATTTATGGCAAATGTGTGACACATCTGAATGCCTTCTTGATGGAACCAAAGTAAACAAGCATTGAAAATGCAATAGATCTCGCCCTCGTTTAAGTTAAAGCCATTCTGTTTGTAATGAGGTGGCTTTTTAGCTTTGCTTTTAATAGTGTTTTTCAAACTTTTATGTAAATAACATGCATATGTATGCATATATGTATAAGTATGCATGTATTTATATTTGTATTTATATAGATATGCAGATTATATATGTTTATATATGTATGTATATATATACACATACATATATATAAATGCATATATATATGCATATATATATGTGTGTATGTGTGCGTGTAGATAGACCGAGGCACAAGAAAGCAGAAAAACAAATGTGAAGAACACAAAAAGGGGGCAGGGTAGATACACCCTGACCCCATAGGCCTGCCCAGGTGGTCCCACAAGGACAAAAAAGGCCCAAATTATTTTTTTTAAAACCTGGTCTGTTTTTTTAAAAAATACCCCCGGGGGGACCAAATTGCGGCGGCATAGTGATAAAGAAGTGTGGAGGGTCCACAATCCCCCCCCCACACTGCCCCGGGGACCGCCGCCCCCGGGGCAAAGCAACGCAGCCCCTTGGCACATACTGGAGGCTCCATGTGGGCTACTTGGCCCCCAGGGACCCCCAGTATGCAAGGGGAATTAGTTCCTATTCTGCAAACACGCCAGGGGTTGCGCTGCAGAGAGGTGTAAAAAAGGGTGTGGCCTCATTGCACCTCTCTGCAATGCAGCCCCCTGGCATATACTGCAAGTTCCAGGTGGGTTAGTTGGCCCCCAGGGGCCCGCAGTTGCAAGGGGAATTAGTTCCCCCTCTGCAAACACGCCTGGGGGCTGCATTGCAGGAAGTTGTAAAAAAGGATGTGGCCTCATTACACCTCTCTGTAATGCAGCTCCCTGGCCTATACTGGAGGCTCCTGGTGGGCTAGTTGCCCCCAGGGAGCCCCAGTATGCAAGGGGAATTAGTTCCTCCTCTGCAAACGTGCCAGGGTTTGCACTGCAGAACGTTGTAAAAAGGGGGCGTGCCCTCTGAACACCTGCCTGCAAAGATGTAGTAAATCAGTATAAAAAAAATAACAATTAATACATTTAAAAATTGTCATTTAAAAAACCTTCAAAATTCAATGAAAAAAAACATAGGTTTCAGGCCTTATATAGTTAAGAATTAACATTAAAAAAACCTTGCCAATTCACTTAAAAAACCATAGGTTTCAGGCCTTATATAGTTAGGAATTAGCATTTAAAAACCTTGCAAATTCACTGAAAAAAACATAGGTTTCAGGCCTTATATAGTTAGGAATTAGCATTTAAAAAACCTTGCAAATTCACTGAAAAAACCATAGGTTTCAGGCCTTATATAGTTAGGAATTAGCATTTAAAAACCTTGCATATTCACTGAAAAAAACATAGATTTCAGGCCTTAAATAGTTAGGAATTAGCATTTAAAAAACCTTTGAAATTCACTCAAAAAACTATCAATTTTAGGGGTGTTATAGTTAGCTGGACATTTCACCCATACAAAACCATTGAAATAGCTCCTATATAGTTAGTTGTACTAACTATATTTCGCGCACCCGCAATCCACTGCTGATGATGTCACATATTAGATCATTCATGACATGGTCAGTGACATCACTGATGACATCTCAAATGGCATCACTGATGACATCACTGATGACATCACTGATGACATCATCCATGTGACAATCACATACACCTTTTCATACACTATTAACATTTTTCATCACTCTTTGTAAAATACAGAGTATCATATTTGAATCCATTGTCACAGCAATACAAGTATCTAAACATTCACTCAGTGATTCATAGATGTATACACACATCTAATCACTTACCTGTAGATTCACTCATACATGCTGTCAATGAACTATAGAACACTATCAAAAATACTTACACACCTATATCGACATTAAACAACAGCACGCATCCTATTCACATATGAAGTCATCCTACTCACTTATGCAAACAATGGATCATACTTACATATTTACTTAGCAAAACACTAATACAAACACAACTTCATCTATTCATTTAGATAGTAAGTCATACTTAGTGAATTATAAAATCATTATTACAAGTATACAGTTATCCATACAGTCACTCACACAATCATTGAGTCTTATGTATACTTATTTATATACAATAACTGACACATAAACTGCCTTTAATTTTTCTAGTTTGTGGACATGTACCACTGAGAAATATATTTGCTAATCACCACACCCATAAAGAGATTCACTCACCCAAACTGTGCGAACATGTAGTTTTAACTTCATATATCTACTGAATCAACTATTCACACATCTTTGGACAGTCAACACCCTCCACCGAACCACACACACTTTCACACTCCCATACAAATACTCAGTTAACTAATCAATAACTAATATAGACTTTCACATAGCTAGTAACCAACTGTAGAATCAGTTTTCACAACAACTGACAAAGTGATACAGATATTCACACAGTTTAGTCACTATCCACTATATTTAGTGAGACATTATAAATTGGTCAAGTAAACAGTCAATTACACTGCTACTAAATCCTCCATCCAAATATTTATTTATATATATCCACTCATTCTTCAATGCAAATTGCTATATATATAATGCATATTTAAATAACGAAGCAAACTACATTCACTGGATGATGTCATCAGTGATGTCATTTGAGATGTCATCAGTGATGTCACTGACCATGTCATGAATGATCTAATATGTGACATCATCAGCAGTGGATTGCGGGTGCGCGAAATATAGTTAGTACAACTAACTATATAGGAGCAATTTCAATGGTTTTGTATGAGTGAAATGTCCAGCTAACTATAAAATCCCTAAAACCTATAGTTTTTTGAGTGAATTTCAAAGGTTTTTTAAAAGCTAATTCCTAACTATATAAGGCCTGAAACCTATGTTTTTTTCAGTGAATTTCTAATATATATATATGTACATATATATATGTATATATATATGTATATATATTACCTACTGGCGGTCGCCAGTAGGTATATATAGTTAGGATTTTTTCTCTATGGGGTTTTTGAAAATTCTATGTCGAATAACTTTGGCGTTTGAAGACGGAATTGGCTGAAATTTTCAGGAAAATGGAACATTCTGTTTCTGAGCAGCCCCTAAAAATTGGATGGGGTTTCGTCAAGGGGGGGCCGAGAAAAAAGGGGGGTCCCAAAACGTGTTTTTCCCATGCAATTTTCTATAGGGCGGTTGGCCTCACTTTTAGCTCGAACGGCTGAATGGATTTTCACGAAATTTGGCAAAATTGTAGGGACTGGTAGCCCGATGTGCCTTTGCTAGGTCTCAATATATGTGCTCCAGTGGATTTTGAGAAATTAACGTTAAAAAAATATATATATCTGTAAGCGCGCTCCGGGCAGCGCCCCGGTTTGCGTACCTGACGCGTAACGGAACTTCGCGAAGCGAAGCTGATTGGCTCTCCGGTGTCTGTCAACATTCTAAACAGTCCGGAGCGGCCGCCATCTTGTCTCTCGGTAGGATCGAGAGACAAGAGGAGGCCAAAACAAAGGGGGAAATGACCATAAGGGGGCATAGTAGATCCTCCCTGACCCCCTAGGTTTGATGTGGAGGTTTTAAAAGGGCCCCGCGGGGCAAAAAAACAACAACATTTTTTTTGTTTTTTTTGCGTGGGGAGCGCCCGGTACGCGCACCGGGAAGCGGTCTGGGGGAGCGTACTATAAGGAAAAAAGAATGATAGACTATGATATTTTGAAATATTGTATGTTTATTGATTGCTCTTTTTGTTGTTTTTTTTAATTTAAGTAGCAGTATTTATGATTATTAAATATAAATTTATTTTTGTGATTGTGCACAGTATACTATAAGTCTGACTTTACATTATAATCAATTTGGTACTAGTTTATGAATTACATATAAAAATGATTAAAGACTCAAACAATTTTTTATTATTAAATATAATTTTATTTTTCTGATTCTTTTTCAAAATTTAATAGAACGTCTAACATTTGACTGTCCGATATGTCTTCTTTTTGACTGAACATAACTTCCCACATTTGACCGTCCTCATATTGAAGTAAGAAATCCACAGATTCTACACATTGTAGAAGTTCATGGTCTCGTGATTCATCCATGAATTCCAAGTCAATGGGTTCAATGATTTCCTCATTGTTAATTTCTAGGACAATTTCAAAGGAAACGTTCTGTTCTCCTTCCATTTTTGTGCTGAAATTTGCATAAAAAATAAATATATCAGTAGAGATAGGGCACTGTTGGGTTTAAGTTCAGACAGGTACTTTTCAGGCGTGAAGTAGTACTATTAAAAAGTGCCTGTGAAAAAGCCTAAGTAAATTCATAATTATACCACAGAAACCTAAATCAATCCATAATTATAATAAACAAGCCTTTCTCAATGTCTAACTCTTACAGAGGGATAGTATATAACTATCTGAAAATGTTTTCAAATTTATAAAATAACATCTTACCTTTTAAAAACAAGTTTAATTTGTCAGTGAAAATGATCTTGCAATGTAGTTCAGGAAGTAGTAGTCAAAATGGCTGTGTTTCTCTCTCTTTCTTTATATATATTCAGGTACATAACCAATCAAATGTCAGGTAAAAAAAGGAGAAAATGAAAGTAACATTTTAATTGGTTGTCAATTCCAACACTTCAGATGTGTTTTGTGAAGTAATTTACCTCAGGGTATTTAGAGAGGTCTACAGGCTAAATGGCTAAATGGAATTCCAATCAAATTTGTGAAAATGGTAGGGATTGGTATGTAGTATGAGCTAATCTATATTTGGTGAAAGTGTCTCCAAAGGTTTTTCTGTATATTACTTTCCCACCTATTTTGAGCTAGCGCTTCCCGGTGCGCGCCCCGGTACGCGAAACCGGCAGCGTTACGGGAGTCCTCCATTTTGTGTTTTGGTAGAATTGAGATACAAGATGGAGGGCAAATAATGTTCAGAATGGTTAGAAGGGGGCATGGTAGACGTATCCTGACCCCCTAGGTTTTCTGAGGGTGACTGAGGAGGCCCATATGTGCGGAAAAAAACCATTTTTTTTTCAAATTTTCGCGCGGTTAGCGTCCGGTGCGCGTACCGGGTAGCGCTCCGGGGAGCGTACTTTGGTGAAAATTAGTGAAAAAAGTTAGAGTAAAATAATAATTGTGAGTGATCAGATGTAGGGTAGCTCTGAAAAGAGCTTTTGGGTCCTGTGGCTGACATAGGTACCTACAAGTAGGTACCAATGCACAGTCTTAAATTGAGGATGAAAATTCTGTTCCCCTCATCTGAGAAGTGAACTCCATCTGCTCTGTAGATATTTTGCATGTAGTAGCGCAAGTTATTGTTTTAGATGGAGCCCATTCCATGGTCTCTCATGTAAGCTGAAACAGACTTATTTACATGCTTCCTCGATTTCTCAATATGTGGACAAAATTGGTTGGACCATTTCCATTTCTGTCTTTGGCATATATTTGAATATACCAAGGCAGTTTGAGGAAATAGTGCCATCAATTGCTCAAAGGTGTCCTTTAAAAGCATTTCCAGACCTACCCCAGTCAAAGTGCCCAAGTCATTTCCTCCACAGTGCACAATTAACAGGTCAGGTTTTGGCAAATGCAAAAAGGTTTTCACCAATGGTATCAATTGGTGACATCTTAATCCTCTGTGGCCAATCCACTTGATTTCCACATTTTGTAAATTGAGGTTGTGTAAATTTCTGTTATCAGCATACCTTTGAGCCCAGTGGATATAACTATGTCCAACAATCCAGACAGAAAACATGGTGAGAGGAGGTTCTGCTGCAGTCAGATGAAGTGTGGTAATGAAATGGCAGTTGAAACAGTAGGAGTATGTAATGAATAAAACTGTGGAGTTTCTGTGGTAATTAATCAGTAGCAGTGATTGGTGGATTTTGATTGCTGAAAACTGAAAGTTAGGGTGCATGGATGAGTTCTTTGAAAGATGTAATTTGAATGGTCAAGAAAAAATCATTTTATGAAAGATTGCACTGGATACGCAGGTGTACTGAGAGTTCGGAGTTCAATTGAAACATTGTTGTGTGAACTTGCAAACATGAGAGGTCTTTCAGGAGGTGGATGCTATGCAAAAAAGGCAGAAAGGGCAGAGGGGGGAAGGGTGTTGATTTGAAAAAAGTGAAGGAAGAGTTTTGATTGGGTGACATGAGAGATATGTGTGATGAATTACAGCATTACTGTGCCATTGTTGGTTGCAGCCTCTGGAGTGCATACCTTTTGCTCTGCTGAAGACAAATTGGTGTGTGTCTGAGACTGTTTTGAAACTCAAAAAGTATTTGCTAAGGTGAGAAAAAATTCATTTAATTTAGATAGAGAATAGTATGCTTTAAGGAGAAAATTATGAAGAAAGTTGTGTATTTAAAATGTTGCTTTGTTTCATAGGTTGCTTGGGGCATATTTACAAGGCCTTTGAGTCCCTTTGATGTTATTTTCCCCATTTTAATTTAAGTCATTTCCCCGTGGTGCAAGGTCCTTGTAAATACGCCCCAATGTGTGCTTGGCAAATTTAGATTTTGTTTCTTTGAGTTACATAGCCATGTTAAAAGTGATGGAAAAATGGTGCAAGGGCCTTCAAAATACGCTTTCATGTGTGTTAGGGCATTTTAAGTCACTTCCCCTTGAATGTAGTTGAATAACTGCTTTAGTTGATGTGTTTAAAAACGTTTATTGAAGTCATTTAAGTTTCTTGATATGTACTGCTAGAGTTTCATAGGCTGCTTGGGGCATATTTAAAAGGCCTTTGAGTCCCTTTGATGTTATTTTCCCCATTTTAATTTAAGTTATTTCCCTGTGGTGTCAGGTCCTTGTAAATACGCCCCCATGTGTGCTTGGCTAATTTAAGTACTGATCGGATGTGCTTCTACATAGGACCTGTGTTGTGTTTTCAAATTATGACCAGAAAATCGTTTTTAAAAAAAAAAAAACGCTTTTCACATTTATGAGAAGGTAATATTTTGTGTGCTTCTTTAAATACATATTGAACTGAGAAATATTAAACTGAGGCTTCTGTAAGTGTCAAAGGAGGTGAGTAATGTACATTGCTCTGTTGGATACAGTCCTCATCCTCTGCGTACTCTTGGATATGCTAGACTAAATCTGCTCAATGAGATAACTAAGCTGAGGAAACACAGGTTATGTGATTCTGAAATGAGGAAAAGAAATTCCACATTTTTCAATTACATCACCTGTGTTTCCTAACTTTACGAATCACATTGTGCAGATGAGGTTTAGGCCTGTCCACGGACACAGAAGAGGTCTGGCCTTTGTTCAAGAGTGAAGTGGACATGACTCACTTCATTGGTAGGCCTGCACATGTATTATCTCCTCTGTACTCTTCAACAAGCCTAAATTTCATTTGCAACCCTGAGTAGGCCTCACCTCAAACAAACCTCTGGATAGGCCACACCTTATCGTCATCCTGAATCAATCATTTAAAATGTTAGGGGCAGATTTATGATGGCCGTGTGCCTCTTTTGCGCCACTGTGCGTCACTTTTGTGACGCTGCGGCGGTGCAAAAGATTTGCTATGTTGCGACATATTTACAACTTGATGCATCTAGGCAGATGTGTCATGCTGTAAAGTCCTGTGCCACATGAAACCGATGCGGCAGTGATGCAAAAGATGCACCATGTTGCAAGACTGGCCTCACTTCATCTCCAACAAGATACCGTCAGTTTAAACTGTAAACATTTAGGAATGTGTAGGGGGCATGGAGAAGCTGAATCTTCTGTAAATGTCAAAATTGTTGTATACAGTGCTCAACTTCTGTGTACTCTTTGATATGCTAGACTCCATCTGCACAATGAGATACCTAAGCAAAGGAAACACAGGTGATGTGATTGTGAAATGAGGAAAAGATATTCCACATTTTTCAATTACATCACCTGTGTTTCCTAACTTTACGAATCACATTGTGCAGATGAGGTTTAGGCCTGTCCACGGACACAGAAGAGGTCTGGCCTTTGTTCAAGAGTGAAGTGGATATGACTCACTTCATTGGTAGGCCTGCACATGTATTATCTCCTCTGTACTCTTCAACAAGCCTAAATTTCATCTGCAACCCTGAGTAGGCCTCACCTCAAACAAACCTCTGGATAGGCCACACCTTATCGTCATCCTGAATCAATCATTTAAAATGTTAGGGGCAGATTTATGATGGCCGTGTCCCTTTTTTGCGCCACTGTGCGTCACTTTTGTGACGCAGCGGCGGTGCAAAAGATTTGCTATGTTGCGACATATTTACAACTTGATGCATCTAGGCAGATGTGTCATGCTGTAAAGTCCTGTGCCACATGAAACCGATGCAGCAGTGATGCAAAAGATGCACCATGTTGCAAGACAGGCCTCACTTCATCTCCAACAAGATACCGTCAGTTTAAACTGTAAACATTTAGGACTGTGTAGGGGGCATGGAGAAGCTGAATCTTCTGTAAATGTCAAAATTGTTGTATACAGTGCTCAACTTCTGTGTACTCTTTGATATGCTAGACTCCATCTGCACTATGAGATACCTAAGCAAAGGAAACACAGGTGATGTGATTGTGAAATGAGTAAAAGAAATTCCAAATTTTTCAATTACATCACCTGTGTTTCCTAACTTTACGAATCACATTGTGCAGATGAGGTTTAGGCCTGTCCACGGACACAGAAGAGGTCTGGCCTTTGTTCAAGAGTGAAGTGGACATGACTCACTTCATTGGTAGGCCTGCACATGTATTATCTCCTCTGTACTCTTCAACAAGCCTAAATTTCATCTTCAACCCTGAGTAGGCCTCACCTCAAACAAACCTCTGGATAGGCCACACCTTATCGTCATCCTGAATCAATCATTTAAAATGTCAGGGACAGATTTATGATAGCCGTGTGCCTCTTTTGCGCCGCTGTGCGTCACTTTTGTGACGCAGCGGCGGTGCAAAAGATTTGCTATGTTGCGACATATTTACAACTTGATGCATCTAGGCAGATGTGTCATGCTGTAAAGTCCTGTGCCACATGAAACCGATGCAGCAGTGATGCAAAAGATGCACCATGTTGCAAGACAGGCCTCACTTCATCTCCAACAAGATACCATCAGTTTAAACTGTAAACATTTAGGACTGTGTAGGGGGCATGGAGAAGCTGAATCTTCTGTAAATGTCAAAATTGTTGTATACAGTGCTCAACTTCTGTGTACTCTTTGATATGCTAGACTCCATCTGCACTATGAGATACCTAAGCAAAGGAAACACAGGTGATGTGATTGTGAAATGAGGAAAAGAAATTCCAAATTTTTCAATTACATCACCTGTGTTTCCTAACTTTACGAATCACATTGTGCAGATGAGGTTTAGGCCTGTCCACGGACAAGGAAGAGGTCTGGCCTTTGTTCAAGAGTGAAGTGGACATGACTCACTTCATTGGTAGGCCTGCACATGTATTATCTCCTCTGTACTCTTCAACAAGCCTAAATTTCATCTGCAAACCTGAGTAGGCCTCACCTCAAACAAACCTCTGGATAGGCCACACCTTATTGTCATCCTGAATCAATCATTTAAAATGTTAGGGGCAGATTTATGATGGCCGTGTGCCTCTTTTGCGCCACTGTGCGTCACTTTTGTGACGCAGCGGCGGTGCAAAAGATTTGCTATGTTGCGACATATTTACAACTTGATGCATCTAGGCAGATGTGTCATGCTGTAAAGTCCTGTGCCACATGAAACCGATGCAGCAGTGATGCAAAAGATGCACCATGTTGCAAGACAGGCCTCACTTCATCTCCAACAAGATACCGTCAGTTTAAACTGTAAACATTTAGGACTGTGTAGGGGGCATGGAGAAGCTGAATCTTCTGTAAATGTCAAAATTGTTGTATACAGTGCTCAACTTCTGTGTACTCTTTGATATGCTAGACTCCATCTGCATTATGAGATACCTAAGCAAAGGAAACACAGGTGATGTGATTGTGAAATGAGGAAAAGAAATTCCACATTTTTCAATAACATCACCTGTGTTTCCTAACTTTACGAATCACATTGTGCAGATGAGGTTTAGGCCTGTCCACGGACACAGAAGAGGTCTGGCCTTTGTTCAAGAGTGAAGTGGACATGACTCACTTCATTGGTAGGCCTGCACATGTATTATCTCCTCTGTACTCTTCAACAAGCCTAAATTTCATCTGCAACCCTGAGTAGGCCTCACCTCAAACAAACCTCTGGATAGGCCACACCTTATCGTCATCCTGAATCAATCATTTAAAATGTTAGGGGCAGATTTATGATGGCCGTGTGCCTCTTTTGCGCCACTGTGCGTCACTTTTGTGACGCTGCGGCGGTGCAAAAGATTTGCTATGTTGCGACATATTTACAACTTGATGCATCTAGGCAGATGTGTCATTCTGTAAAGTCCTGTGCCACATGAAACCTGCGTCAGATTTCATGTGAGCGTTTTGTTGTAGGGTGGCCAGTCATTTGCATGAAAGCCCTGTAAAACTAACACAGTAAAATTAGGAAGATTTCACTGAGTCACATTTATGGCATTGCTGAATCAAATCCTTACGCCTGTTTGAAACAGCATCGCTGGACATGGTTAAATAATATCTGCAAAATGTTACTCTTGTTAAACAATTTTACAATTATAGTCTCTGAGATTTGTCTCTTACTCTGCAACATCTCATTGTTGTTCTCTTTCTTTAAAGATAACGACAACATCAAGCATGAGTGATAATGAGCAATCTGTTGATCTCGATATTATCATTGAAATTGTGATTGACACATCAGTGGAAGTAGATCCCTTGGATGATGTAAATCCTGAGGATGATGAAGAACATGATGAGGATGCCGATTTGTCAGAATTGTATGACATAGGGTGGGAAGCTGACCTGCTTGAGCCTATGGAACTATAAACATTTATTTTTAAAAGTTACTGGAAATGAAAAGTAAACATGTAAACCGTTTCATTTAAAATTAAACACAACTTCAAAAACAGCTTGTGTGTAGTGTCTTTAATAAAATAGTCAAATATGCTCATAAAATTAGTTCAGATTCACATATAAAAGAGCACAGGTCAAATGTAGAAGAATTCCATTTCTTTGCTAATATTTGTGACTACTAAATTTTCCAATGCACTAAAAATTATTGTATGTAAAATTGACAAGTAGTGTGTTAAATTTTTTATGACTGTTATTGATTTACTGTTTGGTAATAGTGGTTAATAAATTTTTTTATTATATTTTACCACAGATTCAACTGCAGATCATTTCAAAATTAGAGAATGCCGTCTAAGGAAAGAAGCCGAAAGGCTACAAAACGTCAAAGACAGCAGATTACTAAATGCTTGCAGCAGTCCTCTACAATAAAATCTAGTCAAGTCACCAAGAAAGCTCCGGGTAAGAGAACGAAATCATTCCTTAGAAACATTTGTAGAAAAAAAATTTAACTACAGAACATGTTTTAGTCCAGAAAAAGAGAGCCAATTTAAACGGAAAGGAAAGGCCAATCAAAAATGTTACTGCTAGAGCAGGAGATAACTCTGTGCAAGGTAGTAGAAGGAAAAATCAGTTAAGGGACATTCGTAGACGAATGTTCCGCAACAGGATAATTGGCAATTTGTTAAAAAATATTAAGAAAGGTCAACAGAAAGTGGTTTTTTATAAGAGAAAAAAAAAGTTGAGAAAATTATTGATCAGGCATTCGAAATTAAGCGAAAGTTATTTATTTTGATAATCAATAGAATTAGGAAACTAAACAAGGCAATTTATGATTTCAAATCAAATAGTAGATGGAAGAGAACAGTTAATCGTAGTATTTTTGTGAAGTTTTTACAGGAGAATGGATGCATAGTTCAAGTTGTGAGGCATTTTTTAATGAGGAGAGTTATTTCCAGGATAATGATTTGGTGCAAGCAGTTGACACCAGTGGTCGAGCATATGAGGTGAAAGATGGATGTGTGGTTGAAAAAGAAAAACTTGTGAAAACAGAGGCAGAAGAGGTGTTAGGTGATGAAGTTTTAGGGAGACGTCCTAAGGGTCCAGTGTACACCTGGAAGTGTAGTAGTATTTGCAGTGTGCGACAGGAATCAATTGATTTATTTTGTAATTTCTAACGTACATATAGTAAGAAAAGTCTGAAACAAAAAATTAAGTTGTTGCAAGACTTAGATCCTAAGGGGGCCGAGAATCATTCCGGAGGGCATCTTACCTGCGGGCGGACGCTGGTTCCTGTAGCTCCTGGGCTCCTGACGCTGTAGTCTCGCCGCTGACGCCTTCCACCTTCCACCTTGCGGCTTGAGACTACAGCTCCCAGGGTGCTTTGCGGCCACTTTCGGCTTCCGGCCACAGCGCGCCCGGAGGCGCTATTTGAACTGGACACTTCCTCTGTGGAGCGGGGGCCGAGAATCATTCCGGAGGGCATCTTACCTGCGGGCGGACGCTGGTTCCTGTAGCTCCTGGGCTCCTGACGCTGTAGTCTCGCCGCTGACGCCTTCCACCTTGCGGCTTGAGACTACAGCTCCCAGGGTGCTTTGCGGCCACTTCCGGCTTCCGGCCACAGCGCGCCCGGAGGCGCTATTTGAACTGGACACTTCCTCTGTGGAGCGGGGGCCGAGAATCATTCCGGAGGGCATCTTACCTGCGGGCGGACGCTGGTTCCTGTAGCTCCTGGGCTCCTGACGCTGTAGTCTCGCCGCTGACGCCTTCCACCTTGCGGCTTGAGACTACAGCTCCCAGGGTGCTTTGCGGCCACTTCCGGCTTCCGGCCACAGCGCGCCCGGAGGCGCTATTTGAACTGGACACTTCCTCTGTGGAGCGGGGGCCGAGAATCATTCCGGAGGGCATCTTACCTGCGGGCGGACGCTGGCTCCTGTAGCTCCTGGGCTCCTGACGCTGTAGTCTCGCCGCTGACGCCTTCCACCTTGCGGCTTGAGACTACAGCTCCCAGGGTGCTTTGCGGCCACTTCCGGCTTCCGGCCACAGCGCGCCCGGAGGCGCTATTTGAACTGGACACTTCCTCTGTGGAGCGGGGGCCGAGAATCATTCCGGAGGGCATCTTACCTGCGGGCGGACGCTGGTTCCTGTAGCTCCTGGGCTCCTGACGCTGTAGTCTCGCCGCTGACGCCTTCCACCTTGCGGCTTGAGACTACAGCTCCCAGGGTGCTTTGCGGCCACTTCCGGCTTCCGGCCACAGCGCGCCCGGAGGCGCTATTTGAACTGGACACTTCCTCTGTGGAGCGGGGGCCGAGAATCATTCCGGAGGGCATCTTACCTGCGGGCGGACGCTGGTTCCTGTAGCTCCTGGGCTCCTGACGCTGTAGTCTCGCCGCTGACGCCTTCCACCTTGCGGCTTGAGACTACAGCTCCCAGGGTGCTTTGCGGCCACTTCCGGCTTCCGGCCACAGCGCGCCCGGAGGCGCTATTTGAATTGGACACTCCCTCCGCGTCGCGGGACGCGCGCGGGAACGCGCCGGGCTAAGCCCGGGCAAAGGGCGGGCCCTCTGTGGCCCTCAGAGGCCTGAGGAGTCTGGTCTGGGCCAGAAACGCTGCTCGGACCGGGTAGGCCCCATTTGTGCGTCGATTCATGGTAGTAACTGTGACATTTTTATTAATGTGCCTATAATTTGTATGGTTCTGCATTTGTATTGTTTAATCTTTTCATAGTGCGTTTATCTTTTTCTAGAAGCTCAATGTCAAAGGCTAAATCAGGCAACATGCCACTGGGACAGAGTGCCATTGAAAACTATATGGTGAAAAAGGTTGCCCAGATAAATAGCGATCGTCGTGCCTCATTAGGGAAAGGAGATACCACAGTATGTATACAGGATGATCCCCTGGTTGTTGCACAAGACACAGAGGCTATTAATAGGGCTACTTTGTCTAATTCGGAAATGCCCTCTCTGAGGGCACCTGACCCGCTACCAGCCAGCCCATCAACCTGCATGCTGACACTAACACCAACACCCAACTCTATAAATGTTGTGGCGATGGTACATTCAGGAGAGAGGGAGCATCCCGATATAAATAGTGAAGCGAGTGAGGGGGTATCCCCTAAGAAGCGGCCATTTAGGCAGTGTAGAAAGACGGCACTACGTAAAGGGGGCCAACCAACCAGCAATTTAGCGGAAGCAAACCCTACCCACACTATTGATAACAACTGGGCAGCAGCTAACAATCCCTTTGTGTTTACGGGAGCTGATTTGGGCCCCCCCAAGCAGAATGCCAGTGTTAATATTAACATTGAGCAGTTTACTGCCTTAATCACAAATATGGAGACCAGCCTGGGGAGGAAGATAGAGGAGGCTCTCAAACCACTAGTGGAAAAAATTGATTCCCTTGTAAAGGAAGTAGACAGGCTTGGGGGGCTTGTCTCCGCACAGCAAAAGGCTGCTGGAGACACCAGTACTATACTAAAAGGAACAAGGTCCACCCAAGCTGAGCAAGGGGAAAGTGTGCCTGCAGCAGTCTATCCGGCAGGAGCACAGACTACCCTAGGGAATAGACCACACCGGCCAACACCTGTCAGTCCCCCCCAACCTAAAGCAGGAAACCCGCAGCCATGTGTAGGCTCACTTCCAACTACAGGTAACATGATAGACCCTAGACCTGACAGAAGAAATCGCTATTTAAATCTTCCCCCGGATTGTGCGCCTTTTGTGGTGGTCCTAACAAATGTCCCTGCAGTTGGCACCCATCCTGCATCTCCATATGGTGAGACACATGACTCACTAAAAAACAAGACAGTCTCATGGCTAAATAAGAACTGCGGTTTCCCTGTCGGTTATTCAGATCAGATAACGCTAGTTAGAAGGGTAAACTGGGTGGGGCCCTCTAAGAAAGTGGGTAATGGGGATTGCATTGTGGCTAATTTTAGACACCCCCAACATGTGGCAACCGTACTCCTGAGAGCTGCATCCTTGGTATACAATGAGGGTAGTATCTGTGTACGTCCACTAGGCTATTTTTATGCTCACCTTTGCACGGCTCCCCCACATTTGACCAGGCCAACACCTCGGTTTGAGACTCTGACCCCGAATACTGGGAATAATGGGATGCAATTTACATATAATGTAGTTAATTCTGGCGGGCCAGGTTTTCCAACTAACCGAGGGAACAGATTTGATCTCGGAGGGCAATGCCAGGGGGCTTATAACGTCAACACACATAACAGATACGAACTTCTGTCCGGTCTTGATATGTGTGACTGACATAAAGTACCTGTGGGTAAGGATGGATTAAATGTAGCTGATCCAACATGCAATATTGACTCTACCAACCCACAGGAGCCCAATAAACGTGTGAATATTGTATCTTGGAACGTTGCGGGTCTAGTAACAAAAATGGCAGATGAAAAATGGGTCTCCTTTATTAAACAATTTAAGGTTATCTGCCTCCAAGAGACATGGGATGTGGAGTGTGAAACGTTTTTAGAAGGCTACAAAGCGTTTTCTGTGCCAGCCACCCCATCCAATAGAGGAAGACCAAAGGGAGGATTGGTGATCTTTGTCTCTGTTTTGATAACCGCAAGTATCCTCAATATTAATGTACAACGCTCATGTGCCCAGGGTATTGTTTTGTCTGCCAAAAGTAATAGGGTTGGACTGGTCAATTTTTACAATGCTACTAATACCACCCCAGCATTTAATGATCTAACTGTCCTAGATGAATATATTAATGTCTCCATGAAGAAACACAGCCTTAATCTAATGGTCATGGGAGATTTCAACGTGCACCTCTGTGGTGATCCCCTTAGGAAGTGTATAAGGGATTTATACTGCGATAGAGCAGATGGGCTACACTTTGCACATACAGCAGAGGGTGAATTATGTAATTCCATGATGAACGACGTAGTTTTAACAATGGGCATGGAAATTAGAGATCCCAGTAAAAGCTTTGACACTCCGACTTTTAAGGGGCATGGTAGAGGCACCTTTATAGACCACATGCTATTTTCGGAGGCTCTGTTGCCTTTCTTAGAATCCTTTGATATTACCAAAAGTGAGTTCAGTGATCACAACCCCCTTGTGGTCTGTCTCAGGGGTTTTGGACTCTCAGATGTTATGCCCTCACGTCTTGAAGGCAATCTGACAACCACTGATGGGAGGCGGCGTTTAAAGTGGTCAACCATTACCCCAGACCTTCTGTATAAAACAATAGAGGAATCCTGTACAGATGAAATTGTTAATTGTACAGGGACAGATCCAGTGGGGGTGCTTAATGCCTTTCAAGCTCTGGCGGGGAAAGTGTCAGGGTTACTCACGAAACCATTTAAGGGAAATTTAGAGAAGTGCGGGCCAAGGTGGTTTAACAAAGAGTGTTCAAAAGCTGCACGTAATTTGAAGGCAGCATTGGCAGTTGTACCGCGGAACCAGGAGGAAATCCGACTCTGCCGCAAAGTATATAAATCCTCCCTTCAAACTCATAAGGAGACTTTGCGGGTGGAGGCCTGGAATGACCTCTTGGATCCCGAGACCTTAAATAGTAGCACGAAATTCTGGCAGCTAGTAAAAAAACCATTTCTGTCAGAACAACCGGGGGATGGGCTGGAATGTTGTATAATGAAAGAGGATTGGTACCGTCACTTTGAATCATTGTACTTTACAGCCGATCCTGGCAATGGTGTGAGTTCTCCTAGTGAATCTAATGGAGTACTCAGGTTTGAGTGTGGCGAAGTGTTTGAAGCCATAGAAGGTCTAACATCTAATAAAGCCCCCGGCCCAGATGGCATCCCCCCTGATTTATTTAAGTCTAGACCACACTTCTGGGCTCCTATCTTGCAGGCGGTTTTCAATGCTGCTGCAGTGATAGGATGTCCAGTGACTTGGGGGGTGTCAACCATTGTTCCGGTTTTCAAAAAGGGTGACAGGGGCAGCCCAATGTGCTACCGCCCAATCTCACTAATTGATTCGAAGGTTAAAGTCATCGGGAGAGTTCTGTTGAGAAGAATCACCAGCTGGGCAACCGCAAACAATGTCATGTCCGCATCTCAATATGGATTTTGTGAGGGCAGATCCACGATAACTCAGTGTCTTAATTTATTCCTCATACTTAGCAAGTACACGGTGGCCCAGAAGGGTACGATCCACCTCGCCTTCATGGACCTGTCGTCAGCCTTCGACTGTGTTAACAGGGGGAGGCTGTGGCAGTACATGAGGGCGAGGGGAGTCGACACTGGGATTGTTGACTTCCTGGTGGATATGCATCATCAAACTAGTGCCAATGTAAGATATTCATCTAATGGGGACACCACTGACAAGTTTTTGATAAATAAAGGAGTACGCCAGGGATGTATCCTTGCCCCTTTTCTTTTTAATTTTTATATTAACGATTTGGATGCAGCTCTCCAATCCATACAGGCTGACTGCCCTAGAGTAGGCAGAAGGGGCATACCGGTGCTGTTATACGCGGATGACGCGGTTTTAATCTCGCGCACGGAGAAGGGGCTTCAGGCTCTTTTAACTGCTTTTAATGTTTTTATGTCTGATAGGGACTTAATGGTCAATAATTCCAAGTCCTATATAATGCAGGTTGGCCAACGCCCAAGAAAGAACTATGTATTCAAGCTTGATGACAGTCCCATTCCGGTCACAGAGACTTTTTCCTATCTGGGTGTGCTTTTTGACTCGAAGTTAAGTTGGGCCCCTCATCTGGTGAAGAAGAAGAATGATATGCTGAGGGTTAATGGAACTATCCTAAATCTCGCTAAAAAAATAGGTAAGAAACCGTTAACTGCAATGATCAAGTTATATAATGCCAAATCTGTAGCAACGGCGGTATATGGCAGTGAGCTGTGGGGTTATGTGTCCAATACCCAATTACAGGTTATCGAAAACACCTTCTTTAAACGGTTACTATGTGTCCCTGCGAGTACCCCGAACCTTGTTGTGCATGAGGAGCTAGGGACTCCGTTTTTATGCGATAACCTAGCATTGAAGCCACTGATCTGCTGGGTTTCACTGTGGCTTAACAAGGAGATACCACTCACTCATCAGATTGTACGGGATGTAACATCTCAGGATAACTGTATGCGCATCCCATGGCTAAAATATTTGAAATCTTGTTTTGAAATGCTGGGGTGCCCCAAACTGTTCTCCCATACGAGTGGCATTGTGAAAGGGGACATAACAGCGGTCAAAAGAGCCTATCTAAAGTTTAAATTGGCGGATAGAGAAAGTTTGGAAATGCTGAAACCAAGTGTCAGAAAGTTTATCATGCTAAAGTCGTGTGGGGGAATGGAGCCCTACCTGGCCTGTGCCTTTAGCTCACATGAAAAGTTCCTGCTGACTAGGTTCAGATTTAACACTTTTCAGCAGTTATTAATAAGACCCAAATCAGACATTTTTAGCAAACATGTAGCTCCCTGTGGCTGCGACGGGAAGTCTCCTCAGGATATGCTAAATTTTATATTTTTATGCAGGTTTTATGATTATCCCAGACGCTACTTTCTTGTTGACTTGCTGAGAACATTGGATTTTAAACAAATTAGACCTGCTCTTATTTATTTGCAGCTTTTGCACCAGGATTGTGTACTCCATATTCTGTCGTTTTTAAAGCTTGCACTGAGAATAAGAACCTGCTTAGACCTATGATCTTTGTTAAGCAATATTGCACTATATCAGGACCAGAAGGGCACTTTTTTTCTTAACTAACATTTATGATGATTTTTAATGATATCTGTGAAGAACGTTCTAATAATGTATTGATGTGAAATCTGATAATGTAATCATTGTATGTACTTTTTATGGTTTGAAATATTAACCGAAATAAAGTCTCATTTGATTTGATTTGATTTGATTTGATTTGACTTAGATCCTTGCAGATTGAGAGAACTGACAGGTTTGCATGGTCATTCATTGGCTTGTCTTTCCAGGAGAGTATGCCAGAGTGTTTTTCATCATTTCAGGATGCTAGCAGTGCATCATAATAAAGTGAGGAAATTAGTTAGAATGTTGTATTATGCTAAGAGTCCAGCAATTATGCTTAAACAATTATACACTGCTCTTTTGCATGGTTCTGAAGTAGATGTGCAGAATATTTGTGAAGAAATTGAGTTTTGTTACTTTGCAAGTAAAGAGGAGATTGTTGAAATTGACCCAGAAGAAGAAGGTAATGTGGAAGATAGTGTACAGGTTTCCAGTACAGATAATTTTCAGAAGGAAATTGCCACGTTTCAGGTGAAATCAAGTGAGAGGCCTAATTTCACTTGTGTGTGTTGTCGACGCACTTATTATAAGAATCAGACTAAGTTAGTGGATTTATATGTGAAAAGTGAAAGGGAAAATAATAGTGAATGGAAGGATTTCGCAACATACTTGATGGTAGAAAATTGTTTTGATTTGGGATCGGATCAACGTGTGTGTACTTATTGTTGTAACAAATTAAATCAAAACCGGATGCCTGCTAGAGCGGTTCATAATAATCTGGAATTGGTTGAGATTCCTTCTGAATTGAAGGAGTTAAATACTTATGAATCTATTTTGATTCAAAGTATCCATCCCTTTCAGGCGATTGTAAGAATGGAGCCAAAGACAGGGAAATTGCCTCCATCAGATTTACAGAGAGGATTAAATGGAAGAGTTGTTTATTTGCCTCTAGATTTGAAGAAAAACATTAATACAATTGGAGTAGAGAAAGTGGAAGAGGAACCTCTGGTTATCTTAGTTAATGGGGTTCCGACAAAGAGTAAGAAAATATGGCAAGATTTAGTGGATGTTAGGAAAGTGAAAAAGGCAACATTGTATTTGAAGAAAAACAATAAGTACTACAAGAATGTAAATGTTGCAGAAGAGGAAGTAAGTGAAGAAGAGGATAGCGATTTGTGTGCTGGTCAAATTGAGAAAGTAGAACCCTCTACTAGTGAAGAAATATATGAACATTATAGTGTTCATCCTTTGCATTCCAAGGAAGTCATGGGGAATGCTATTGAGTTGTTTCAAATGAAACAAGCCAAAGGAAGTCCCATTAGTGTTTGGGAGGAAAGTTTGGAAGCTCGGTGTTTCCCACAGCTATTTCCAACAGGTCAAGGAGGAAGATATGATGAGCGACCTGATCAAATTCCTGCTCCTGAATACCGGACTTTACGATTGTATGCAGAAGATCCTAGGTTTCGTCAATGCATTCCCTATTTGTTTCATCTACTGTTTGAAAGCGATCTGTCTGGACTGTCATATGCAGTGAACCACATCTTGAAAAGTGGTGTACAGATGCAAAACATCTCGGCAAGTGACTTTATGGATAAAGTCAATGTGCAAGACAGTATTTTGGATTCTCACCTGATTAATCTCATTGCGTGTCAGCGTGGTACTAATGAGTACTGGTACCGTCGTCATGGTGATTTAAAATGTATGCTGAGGAACTTAGGAACTCCCACATGGTTCCTCACTCTCAGCTGTGCCGAGTATGGCTGGGAAGACTTACTTGAATTTCTACGAGAGGCAAATGGAAACATTGAAAATATCGAATTCAAGACACCCGGAGAACTGTGCTCTTTGGATCCAGTGAATGTATGCAGGTACTTCAATCATAGATTTGAAGCTATGATGTCTTTCATCATGAAAAAGAAAAATCCACCTCTTGGAGAGGTGTTGGATTTTTTCTGGAGAAAGGATTACCAAGCAAGAGGTGTGCCTCATATACATATGCTGCTGTGGATCAAAGATGCACCCAAATTTGGAACAGATCCGGATGACTTAGTGATGAGTTTCATAGAACAGTATTCTATATGTGCTGTTCCAAAGGCAAAGGAAGACAAAAGCCTAAGAGAACAAGCTTTACGCTTCCAAAGCCATCGTTGCGGAAAGTACTGTCGTCGTAAATTCAGAAACAAGGACAAGTTCTACACAAAATGTCGTTTCGCCTTTCCACGACCGGTGATTTCTAAAGGAAGAGTGAACAGTTTGATGTCTTCGCTGCGACATAATGTGATGAAGAAATCACCCCAAAATACGTACAATTTGAAAAGAAACGAAGAGTCCAAGTACATCAACGACTACAACCCAGTGATTTTGTCCATGTGGAATGCTAACATGGATATACAGTTTGTGGCTGATAACTGTATGGCTGTGGCTCGGTATGTGACACCTTACATCACCAAAAAAGAAAAGACAGAGTTGAAGGATATGTGGGAGGACATTTCCCATGAAAAGAGCCTCAGTAAGAAGTTGTACAGTTTCAGTCTGAAGATGTTGTCGCATCGAGAAATCGGAGCTTACGAATGTTCTGACTGGTTGTCTTCAGCAAGTCTCTATGCCAAATCCAGGAGTATCATTTGGGCGAGTCTTGGTCTTGCTGCAACGCGTAATCGAGTTCTGAAACCTGTACGGGAAATTGAGTATTTGGCGGAAAAGGAGCCAAACAGTACAGATATTTTGAAGACCAACATGTTGGATACATATTATCCAAATAGAAGCAGTCACCTCGAGAATGTTTGTCTGTATGAGGTTCTACAAAATTACATATTCAAGAGGAATATCAAAGAAGATATTGATAAAGGAGTGTATGCTGTAATTGGAAGTGAGGGATGTCTGGTCAAGCAAAGAAAATGCCACTTGGTAAACCATCGAAAATTGAGTGGCGAATCTCCTGAAAGAAAAGAGTTTTTCTATTTAGCACTTTTGCAACTTTTCAAGCCTTGGCGTGCAGAAGAGGAACTGCTTGGAGATTTCCTCTGTTACGAAGACTCTTTCAATGCCGCCAAGGAGACCATAGAATGTCCTGTTTTTCACAAATATCTAGAAATGTTGAATGCGGAAATCGAGCAGGAAGCAACGATTGCAGCCGAGATTGCTAGAGACAGTTCTCAGGACAGTCAGAGTTCTGTTTCATTGAGTCAGGATCCACTAGGAGGACCAGTTATCGAAAATGAAGCTGCCACTGCCATGATTGAAGTGGAAAGAGCCATGGCACATGCTCAGGAGGATGCGGTTAACTTAGAAGACTTGGAAAGACAACTCAACGTTGAGCAGAGGAAAATATATGACGAAGTTACCAACCAAATTGATCATGGATTAAGTCATGAGAAGAAAGAGTTCTCATGTACGTCGTTGAAGCCTGTCCGACAGTACGTGAGTGGAGAAGCGGGAACTGGAAAAAGTTTTCTCATTAAAGCAATTTCATGTTATTTGCAGAAAAGGACTGTCATCGCTGTCTTGTGTTGTCACCGCTCCAACTGGACTGGCAGCACATAACATTAAAGGCATTACTTTGCATCGTCTACTGATGCTGCCAGTGGAGCATGATAACAAATTACAATACCACAAGTTATCTGGAGATGCTTGTTGTGAAGTTTCAAGAGTCTTGAGGAAAATGAAACTTCTTATCATTGACAAAGTAAGCATGGTTTCCAATGTCATGCTTGCCTTTGTGCATTTGAGAATGCAAGAAGTTCTCAAAATAGAGTATGATGTGTTATTTGGTGGCAAACACATCATTGTTTTCGGTGATCTTCTGCAGCTGACACCAGTGAAAGGACAACCTGTGTTCAAAATGCTCACGCATGAAGATACCAGGAAGTGCCTAGGGAGCATTGGCAACGTCAATATATGGTTAAACTTCAATTATGCTGAACTGCGTGAAAATATGCGTCAGGCGAAGGATGAAGATTACAAGAATATTCTACAAGATGTTAGAATCGGAAAAGTGACCGAGCATGGGAAAGAAGCTTTACATGCACGATTACTGTCAAATTTGTATCCAGAAGAGGACGTTGTGCCTGAGAATATTTTTCGGAAAATTACTGAGAAGAAATCTGGAATATGTTTGATGCCAACTCTTGCAGAATGTGCCATCTTCAACAACAAAATGTTGCATTTAGAAAACCAAGAGATTGTGAAACTGGAAGCTATTGACAGAGTAGAGCATATGGGATCAACAATTATTTTGTCTAAGAATTTCAAATCAAAATTGGATTCATTAGAGAAGACTATATCTAAAACTGCAGGTTTTGAAAAGACTCTGAATGTGTGCTTAAATTGCCGTATAATTTTAAGAAGGAATTTACATGTTGAAAGAGGTCTGGTAAATGGATCAATGGGTAATGTTGTTGATTTTGTGAAATACAGAAATAGAGATGGAATTGAATTTTTAAAATTTAAATTTGATGGCATTAACGAAGTACAGCTAATTGGTTGTTGCTCTGCTAGGTTTTTGCTTGTAAAAGACTTATATGTTCGCCGTAAGCAGTTTCCTGTTTGCTTGGCATATGCGGTGACAATCCATAAATCACAAGGTTTAAGTGTAGACAGTGCATTGGTGAATATTGGCAGTTCCTTGTTCAAGGAGGGTATGGCATATGTGGCATTGTAACGAGTCAGAACTTTATCGGGATTGTACTTGATTGAGTGTGATGTCACAAACATTTGTGCGGATCTAGATTGTGTTAAGGAATACAATAGGTTAAGAAGAGAGTATGCGCCACATTTGCCTCAATATCCTTTATTTGAGAAACGTGTGGTAGGCCGGAAACGAAGAAATGTGACCAATAGTAGGGAGGTTGTAGCAAAAAGACGAAAAGTCGATGAACCTGAAATTATAAGGAAAAATAAAAAGGATTCTGTTGAAGATGTTGTTGGTTTTCAATTTGAAAATAGTTCTGGTGTCAACTGCTATGCTAATGTAGTGGTTAATGTCTTTTCTCTAGAAACTTTAAAAGAACAGATTGTGATCAATTCGGATCAAAGTTTTTGCTGCCTGCTGAATTCTGTGTTAGAGAAATGTAGCACTGATAGAACAAAAATAGAAAGTGTGTCTGAAATTCGAAATCTGTTAGACAAATGTTCAGGTCAAACGCAATTCTCTCAAAATATTCAGCAAGATTGTCAGGAGTTTTTAATGTATATGCTTGATGTATTGCAAGATGAAGGTGCAGATGTAGATCACCTGTTTGGCCTTTCTTATCAATGGCAGCATGACTGCGAGAACTGCAGGGTATCAAGTACTACTAGTGTAGACTCAGAAAGATTTATATATTTAACTTTGCCAGACAGTAAAGCAGTGTCCTTTAATAAGCTAGTAAAATTAGCCGATCACAACATGGAGTGTAGCCAATGTAAGTCAGCAATGCTGTCCACATTATTTATACGAACATATGGCCAGTATGTAATTTTAATGTTCCAACGATGTAGGCCTGATGGAACAAAATTGACAACTTTAATTAAAAATTTTGTGGCTTCGCAGTTGTCAATATCAGGAAGGACGTTTGTAACTGCAGCAATTATATATCATGACGGTCCTTCAACAACATCAGGACATTACACAGCTTATTTAAAGTCTAGAAACGGCTGGTCATTCTGCAATGATTCTGTTTTAACTTAAAAAAAAAAATGCCTTTTGACCTTAAAAATTCTTACCTGGTGTTTTTAAAACCAAAATTTTAGGGAAAGAATCTCGGGATCTGCTCTGAGGAATTTCAAGAGGTTCTAATGGCTCCTACACTATTTGGCCTTGAGGATAAGTGTAGTACAGAGTAAAAAGTTAAATGTGGAAATGTGGAACATGAGTGAGCAAGAAGGATGAGATATTACTAGTACAGGATTGTGAAAGTGATCTTGAACGTTTTCTTTCTAAAAGTTGCGGAAAAAGAAAATGACGGGATTTGCTTAGAAGAATTCCAAGAGTTATAAATGGCTCTTACACGATTTGGCCTTGAGGAAATGTGCGGTAGAGAGCGAGAAGTCATTTATTGTATGTAACATATTTGTCAAAACGATGGAGCTTTTCTTTCAGAAAGTGGCGGGCTGAAAATAATAGCAGCACAACAGAGTATAAGCTGTTCATAGGACATCCTTTGACGTCATGGAAAGTAAGTTACTTTTAAAGGAGTTCTGATTTCTGATTGGTTATGTTATATGGGTTTTTTAAACACAATCATTTTGATTGTGTTTTTTTTTTTCTCCGCTGTTATATGATGAATACCTTCAACTCACTGTTTTTAGTGAAATTTGATACATTCTGAGAACAGCAAAAATAAACCATTTAACATGTATTATTAATTCTGTACTTTTTGTATTTATGATATACATTGAGAACTGTGCAGGAGGCATGGAGAAACTGAGGCTTCTGTAAGTGCCAAGGGAGGTGAGTAATGTACATTGCTCTGTTGCATACAGTCCTCACCTTCTCCGTACTCTTGGATATGCTAGACTACATCTGCACAATGAGATACCTAAGCTGAGGGAATACAGGTGATGTGATTGTGGAATGAGCAAAAAAAATTGCACGTTTTTCAATTACATTACCTGTGTTTCCTAACATTACGAATCACATTGTGCAGATGAGGTTTAGGCTTGTCCAGGGACACAGAAGAGGTCTGGCCTTTGTTCAAGAGTGCAGTGGACATGACTCACTTCATTGGTAGGCCTGCACATGTATTATCTCCTCTGTACTCTTCAACAAGCCTAAATTTCATCTGCAACCCTGAGTAGGCCTCACCTCAAACAAACCTCTGGATAGTCCACACCTTATCGTCATCCTGAATCAATCATTTAAAATGTTAGAGGCAGATTTATGATGGCCGTGCGCCTATCTTGTGACGCTGTTGCGTCACTTTTGTGATGCAGCAGTGATGCAAAAGATGCACCATGTTACAAGATAGGCCTCACTTCATCTCCAACAAGATACCGTCAGTTTAAACTGTAAACATTTAGGACTGTGTAGGGGGCATGGAGAAGCTGAATCTTCTGTAAATGTCAAACTTGTTCCATACAGTGCTCACCTTCTGCGTAGTCTTTGATATGCTAGACTCCATCTGCACAATGAGATACCTAAGCAAAGGAAACACAGGTGATGTGATTGTGAAATGAGGAAAAGAATTCCACATTTTTCAATTACATCACCTGTGTTTCCTAACATTATGAATCACATTGTGCAGATGAAGTTTAGGCCTGTCCAGGGACACAGAAGAGGTCTGGCCTTTGTTCAAGAGTGCAGTGGACATGACTCACTTCATTGGTAGGCCTGCACATTTATTATCTCCTCTGTACACTTCAACAAACGTAAATTTCATCTGCAACCCTGAGTAGGCCTCACCTCAAACAAACCTCTGGATAGTCCACACCTTATCGTCATCCTGAATCAATCATTTAAAATGTTAGGGACAAATTTATGATAGCCGTGTGTCTCTTTTGCGCCGCTGTGCGTCACTTTTGTGACGCAGCGGCGGTGCATAAGATGCACCATGTTGCAAGATTGGCCTCACTTCATCTGCAACAAGATACCGTCAGTTTAAAATGTATATATTTAGGACTGTGTAGGGGGCATGGAGAAGCTGAGGCTTCTGTAAGTGTCAAAGTTGTTGCATACAGTGCTCACCTTCTGCGTACTCATTCATATGCTAGACTACTTCTGCACAATGAGATACCTAAGCAAAGGAAACACAAGTGATGTGATTGTGGATTGAGCAAAAAAATTGCACGTTTTTCAAATACATTACCTGTGTTTCCTAACATTACGAATCACATTGTGTAGATGCCTCACTCAGTCTGTATCTGACACTATTTCCTTCACTTCCTCTGTCTCCTCTCTCTCTCACTCTCTTTTCATTATTCACCCTTTCCTTATATAGTTTACCTTACTCACTTTCTTTTAGTAGCTTACACAACTTCAATTTAGTTTACTCTTCTATCCTTCTTTTCTGTCACTGAAAGTATCTTCTTTTTTTCTTTCTAAGTAATTTACTCTATTTAAATTTCTTTTTGTCTCTGACTGTCTATCATTGTTTCTTTCTCTTTTTTTCCTGCATGTTTATCTCTAACTTTATTTCTTTGTAAAATTGGATGATTGTCAATCTTTTCCCTTGTCTTTTCTAATTTTTAAATACATGTTTTAATATTTTTCAAATTTTTGTTGTTTCTTTCACAGATTGAAAGTATAAAAATAACAAGTGACTAAGTTAACAACAATTATAAGGTAAGTGTTTTGTACTCTTTTCGTTACATTTCTATCACATTTAACTTCTATTAGTTCCACTGCTTCATTTCTTTAACCCTCAGTTTCCTGCCTTTGCTACTTCCCTCATTCCTTTCTCTATTACTTACTTACTCTACTCCTTCCACTCCTTTTCTCAGTCCCTCTGTTCTCATAGTTCCTCACTCTTCTTCACTCACTCCGTCTCTATTACTCTCACTGTCTCTGACTGATCACTCTTTCACTACTTGTTCATTATGCTTTCTCCCTGTAGTTCAAGCACACTAAGGGGCATATTATCAACACAGGCAATAAAATTATCGCTGCTTTTATCGGCAGAAAACTGCCGCAAAAGCGGCTTTAGCGGCAGATTTCTGCCGATAAAAGCAGCGATAATTTTATCGCCTATGTTGATAATATGCCCCTATGTTATTTACATTTCTTTGCTGTTTCAATCATTCCTTTTCTGTTACTTCTTCTTTTCTGCTTTCTGTTTTTTCTCTCTGTTATTCCACATGTTTTAATCTTATTTTGAACATTCACTCACATTCTCTAAGAAACTCTTGTTTATTATTCTTCTACTCTCCTTTTTTTCTTTCACTTCCTTATCTATTTTGTTTTTCACAATTATACCCTCTTCCATCTTTTCTTCGGTAAATAGATCTATTAAACAGTATCTCTGGTTTACTCCCTATAGCTGTCTTTCTTTTAACATTACTCTCTGTTTCCGTCCCTTATACTTACTCTTCTTTTTTTTTTATTATTTTTTTTGGTTCGCTTCCGGTTCGCGTACCGGGAAGCGAACCGGGAAGCGAACCAAAAGAAATAGAGGTTGCCAGAGTGCTAAACATTCTAGCAAATTTTTTATAAAGGGAAGGTAGTTCTGAAAAGAACTTTTTTTAATTGTTTTTGTTGTTTTATATTTTTTTTATTATTTTTCTGAACATTTTTTTACTTTTTTTGTATTTTTTGAACGATTTTATATTTTTTTTGGTTTTTTTGGGGGGGGAACAAAAATGATTCATTATAAAGGGCTCAACAGGAGCAAAAAAAAAAAGATAATTTATTTTCTGGGGCGTTTTGGACAGTTGTGATTGTCAATTGCAGCATTTATTAAATTTACGCTAGTCCCTCTGTAGCAAATCAATTTTTCGCAATAAATGCATACAAATTTCACTTCCCCAAACTTCAGCTGAATATTTGGGACCGTCTCCCTCGCCTCTGGTCCCGTCAGTGCCTGTTGATGTGATGTACTGGCCACAGGACGGGGGTTATCGAGCAGGTCACGTACTTGCGCAGCACTGTAGTTGTTAGGGTGCCACCTCTCCATATGGCGATGCATCGTATAATTGCCATAACTATATTTTTTATCTGTCCCTCTGGACAGATCATTTTTACATATAAGGCAAGTTACGTAGCGGGCATTCACTTTTTTTTGGCCTCGGGGATATTTAAAAAATTGCCAAATAAAATTCTCTTTCACTCGGGACCTCCTAGGCTCTTCTGGCAAAAAATGCCCCTCTTCTTCCTCTTCCTCTTGTTCCTCTTCTTCCTCCTCTTGCTCATACATAACCTGAGGAGGTGATCCTCTCTTCCTAAAAGGTGGTGGTGGTGGTGGGGGTGCACCAGCTGAAGCTACAACACTTGCCATCGCTAAGTGATGAAAAAAGGTCTTCCTCTCACAAAGATGAAAGTCAGAGTGAGGAAACAAGGATGGGTTTTCATCATTTGGGAAAAAAAATAGTTCTAAACCAATGAAAAGTGTTATTTTTAGGTCACATGACCTAGCCTTACATCATTAGGAAACTGAAAGTGAAATGAACCAATGAAAAGTGTTATTTACAGGTCACATGACCTGTTACGCTTATGTTACGCGATCCGCGCCGCGTCCCGGATCGCTTCCGGGAAGCTGCGCTTCGCGCCACGCTTCGCGCACCGGAGCACTTACGAGTGCGCTAACGCGGCGCGTCATATGACGCATTACGCGACAACGCGATACGTCGCGCTTATGCGACACGTCACAATGTTGTTTTCTAACGCGGCAGTTGTGCAAACGGAACGTTTACCGGTTCGCGGACCGAGTCGGGGCACCAAATTGAGCTAACGGGAAGCTGCCCGGTTCACGGACCGGGAGCGAATCAAAAAAAATTATTTAAAAAAATACATAAAAAAATTGTATTAAAAACATATAAAATATATTTTTCGATTTAAAGAAGAATACATTTTAAAGCTTTTGATATTTGCTATTAAAAAACCATTGAAATTCACTGAAAAAACCATAGGTTATAGACCATATATAGTTAGGAATTAGCATTTACAAAACCTTGAAAATTCACTGAAAAAACCATAGGTTATAGACCATATATAGTTAGGAATTAGCATTTACAAAACCTTATTTTACTCACACAAAACCATTGAAATTCCATATATAGTTAGTTGCACTAACTATATATCGCGCACCCGCAATCCACTGCTGATGATGTCACATATTACATCATTCATGACATGGTCAGTGACATCACTGATGACATCACTGATGACATCTCAAATGACATCACTGATGACATCTCAAATGACATCACTGATGACATCACTGATGACGTCTCAAATGACATCACTGATGACATCACTGATGACATCTCATTTGACATTACTGATCACATCACTGATGACATCTCATTTGACATTACTGATCACATCACTGTTGACATCATTCATGTGATAATACGATGAACCTCTTCAGACTCTAATATAACCTTAGATACACTCAGTGTAAACAGACACTCACAGACTGTCACTCATCCATGGAGTTACTCACACACCTAGTCAGTCATGCAAAGAATCAATCACACCTCCATTTCCTCAACTATACAGTTATACACACCTTACTTTTTCAAACATATACTAACACATATTTACTCTCTTATACAATCCCTGATACAAGTTCACAATGATCCATACAGCCACTCACACATTCACTGGCTCTTATGCACAGTTATTTATATATGTCAACTCTGACATGTACTGTGTTTTACATATGTACTTACTTTGACATGTAGCACTGAGATATCCATTCACTCACCAATACACTCATGCACACAGTCAACCGCCCATACAGCTGTTTCCACATGCACTTTTGAACCCATACATCTAGTGAATCAACTGCTCACACATCTATGCACAGAGTCATACACCTCCCAGCCACCCACACACTCACTCAGTCTCCCATAAAAATACTTGGTCAACCAATCAATAACCCATATAGTTACTCATATAGCTACTGATCAACACATGCAGCAGTTTACAGAACAACAGACATAATGATGCACAAATTAAGACAGTTTAGTCACTAACCCATGCACTCAGTGAGACACATTTAATCACTCACTCATACAGTCAGTCATGCACCTACTAAATCCTTCGTCCAGACACTTATACATCCACTCATTCTTCAATATGTAAGACATATTTAAACTTTACAGAAACATAAAATCACTGGATGTTGTCATCAGTGATGTCATTTGAGATGTCATCAGTGATGTCATCAGTGATGTCACTGACCATGTCATGAATGATGTAATATGTGACATCATCAGCAGTGGATTGCGGGTGCGCGATATATAGTTAGTGCAACTAACTATATATGGAATTTCAATGGTTTTGTGTGAGTAAAATAAGGTTTTGTAAATGCTAATTCCTAACTATATATGGTCTATAACCTATGGTTTTTTCAGTGAATATATATATATATCCAACCAAAGCAGAGTCCCATTCAAGAAGTACGCCTCGTGAAGGTAAAATAAAAGCCCACTTTATTGGTGATGAACAGCCTGCCAGCAGGCTCATTCCAGGAAGCATAAGTGTCCAAAGTTCAGCCGCCAGACGCGTTTCAGGCGAAGTGCCTTTCATCAGTGGCGTTAATTGGCAAATGCAAGCTGGAGGCGCTTACGGGAGAACACTCCGTCTTTCATCCCATGCTCCGGTAGGCGTGGCCTCATATGAGGCCTGCTGGGTGATGTAGTCTTCTCCTAATTGTCCACAGTGGGCGCGCCTCCACGCCTGTATGAAAAAATCAGCCTAGCAAAGTGGATCTTCCAGGGCTGCACCTGCCCCGCTTTGCGCGCTGTTCTCTGGGGCACCGGAGCTGACCTCCTCTGCAAGATTACAGCTCCGCCTTCACTCCTTCGTGGACAGCACCATTTGGATACCATCCAGGATCCGCCGTAGCGACAGGCTCGTTCTTGCGACCGGGAGGGCCGCTATAAATCCAACCAAAGCAGCATCCCATTCAAGAAGTACGCCTCGTGAAGGTAAAATAAAAGCCCACTTTATTGGTGATGAACAGCCTGCCAGCAGGCTCATTCCAGGAAGCATAAGTGTCCAAAGTTCAGCCGCCAGACGCGTTTCAGGCGAAGTGCCTTTCATCAGTGGCGTTAATTGGCAAATGCAAGCTGGAGGCGCTTACGGGAGAACACTCCGTCTTTCATCCCCTGCTCCGGTAGGCGTGGCCTCATATGAGGCTTGCTGGGTGATGTAGTCTTCTCCTAATTGTCCACAGTGGGCGCGCCTCCACGCCTGTATGAAAAAATCAGCCTAGTAAAGTGGATCTTCCAGGGCTGCACCTGCCCCGCTTTGCGCGCTGTTCTCCGGGGCACTGGAGCTGACCTCCTCTGCAAGATTACAGCTCCGCCTTCACTCTTTCGTAAAACCCACTTTATTGGTGATGAACAGCCTGCCAGCAGGCTCATTCCAGGAAGCATACCATCCAGGATCCGCCGTAGCGACAGGCTCGTTCTTGCGACCGGGAGGGCCGCCAGATGCATTTCAGGCGAAGTGTAATCTTGCAGAGGAGGTCAGCTCCGGTGCCCCGGAGAACAGCGCGCAAAGCGGGGCAGGTGCAGCCCTGGAAGATCCACTTTACTAGGCTGATTTTTTCATACAGGCGTGGAGGTGCGCCCACTGTGGATAATTAGGAGAAGACTACATCACCCAGCAGGCCTCATATGAGGCCACGCCTACCGGAGCAGGGGATGAAAGACGGAGTGTTCTCCCGTAAGCGCCTCCAGCTTGCATTTGCCAATTAACGCCACTGATGAAAGGCACTTCGCCTGAAACGCGTCTGGCGGCTGAACTTTGGACACTTATGCTTCCTGGAATGAGCCTGCTGGCAGGCTGTTCATCACCAATAAAGTGGGCTTTTATTTTACCTTCACGAGGCGTACTTCTTGAATGGGACTCTGCTTTGGTTGGATTTATAGCGGCCCTCCCGGTCGCAAGAACGAGCCTGTCGCTACGGCTGATCCTGGATGGTATCCATATGGTGCTGTCCACGAAGGAGTGAAGGCGGAGCTGTAATCTTGCAGAGGAGGTCAGCTCCGGTGCCCCGGAGCACAGCGCGCAAAGCAGGGCAGGTGCAGCCCTGGAAGATCCACTTTACTAGGCTGATTTTTTCATACAGGCGTGGAGGCGCGCCCACTGTGGACAATTAGGAGAAGACTACATCACCCAGCAGGCCTCATATGAGGCCACGCCTACTGGAGCAGGGGATGAAAGACGGAGTGTTCTCCCGTAAGCGCCTCCAGCTTGCATTTGCCAATTAACGCCACTGATGAAAGGCACTTCGCCTGAAACGCGTCTGGCGGCTGAACTTTGGACACTTATGCTTCCTGGAATGAGCCTGCTGGCAGGCTGTTCATCACCAATAAAGTGGGCTTTTATTTTACCTTCACGAGGCGTACTTCTTGAATGGGACTCTGCTTTGGTTGGATTTATAGCGGCCCTCCCGGTCGCAAGAACGAGCCTGTCGCTACGGCGGATCCTGGATGGTATCCATATGGTGCTGTCCACGAAGGAGTGAAGGCGGAGCTGTAATCTTGCAGAGGAGGTCAGCTCCGGTGCCCCGGAGAACAGCGCGCAAAGCGGGGCAGGTGCAGCCCTGGAAGATCCACTTTACTAGGCTGATTTTTTCATACAGGCGTGGAGGCGCGCCCACTGTGGACAATTAGGAGAAGACTACATCACCCAGCAGGCCTCATATGAGGCCACGCCTACTGGAGCAGGGGATGAAAGACGGAGTGTTCTCCCGTAAGCGCCTCCAGCTTGCATTTGCCAATTAACGCCACTGATGAAAGGCACTTCGCCTGAAACGCGTCTGGCGGCTGAACTTTGGACACTTATGCTTCCTGGAATGAGCCTGCTGGCAGGCTGTTCATCACCAATGAAGTGGGCTTTTATTTTACCTTCACGAGGCGTACTTCTTGAATGGGACTCTGCTTTGGTTGGATATATATATATATATTCACTGAAAAAACCATAGGTTAGAGACCATATATAGTTAGGAATTAGCATTTACAAAACCTTGAAAATTCACTGAAAAAACCATAGGTTATAGACCATATATAGTTAGGGATTAGCATTTACAAAACCTTATTTTACTCGCACAAAACCATTGAAATTCGCATATATAGTTAGTTGCGCTAACTATATATCGCGCACCCGCAATCCACTGCTGATGATGTCACATATTACATCATTCATGACATGGTCAGTGACATCACTGATGACATCACTGATGACATCTCAAATCTCTCTCCATTTGATTGATTGTTATCCAAGCATTTACTGTTTTAGAATTGGTTCTCTTTGGTTCATTCTCTATTTACAAACAAGCACGGAGTCGCAATACTCTGTTTAGTCTTTGCAGATAGTGAAAAATCGTGTAAAAAAACAAAAGGAATCGAGCAAAATCAGTAGGCCACTAATGGGATCTCTTTTTGACCTCGCTAAAATAGAAACATTAGGAACAACCCCTCATGAGAAATACAAAACTAGTGAGATGAACTGAGCTCCACACCATGATGGCTGCAAGACAGCTCGGCTCCGCCACCCACCCCGCCCAAAATAACGATAAACTCTATGCAAATATTACAAATATATACAACACACCAGCAAAGTAACAGGGTAAAACATTTTATTAAATAACTATTTACATAACTATTTTATACTTTTTGTTGCCCGATCCGGCTAGCTCAATCGATCGAGCATGAAACTCATGCACTCTGATAGTTCAAAGTTTTGAGGAGTGCTTGTTAGACTGTCTGAAGCTTATTTGCACCTGCTACAGCTTCACTATTCTCAATGTAAGTGGGGGCTGTTTGAGGACGTGACTGCATTTGAAAACAATGTGATGCGGTGCCTCCCTGAACCGCTTGACGGAGGCCCCCGAGGGACGGTGTGATGGCGCGGACTCGGAGGGGGCGCTTGGCTCCGGCCCCCTCCCCAAGTCGTGTTGCCCTGGTGTGGCCTGAGATCGCCCCCGACATAGGTGGCCGGCTCCCGGGGTCAAGCGGAACTTTTTGCCTTTTGGTGACTCTTCCATTCTTGACCTTGTCCCACAATCCGTTTGACCTAAAGACACGCTGTAGTGGGGCGCCCCTTTACCGTTTCAGTTGCCATTCGGCCCGCTTTTGCTACACTGTGCCTCTTCCGCTATTCAGCTGTTTACCGCCCGCTCTTGCGACTACAGCGTCTCGCTCACCATGTAGTTGAGTTGCTCCCGCTCTTGCGGTGCAGCGATAGGCGGCTGCCACAGGACTCTCAAAATGGCGGCCGGCTCTTCAGATTTGGGCGTGGTCCACTAAAATGGCCCTGCGACACCTTGGAACTCGGACGCTTGTCTGCTAGGGCTTGGGCTCCATTCTCGAAAGCGTCCCCTCAGCCTTGAAGATTCTACAAAAGTCTTGGGGGCCCCCGACTCCCGCAGGCTTCTGGTGGGGAGCGGCTGCCATGATTGCTCGTGGAATGGCCACGACGGAGCTACGAGATGGTGGTGCTCTCATGCTGACGCCAGCTTCAGTCTGAAACATCCAGAAACACTGTAGACTACCAATTTGATCAGTTCCGGTAGCGCCCCAACGTGACCCGGTAGAGAAGAACTTGCCCTCCCCTCTTTGACTGATGGTTCTTGTTGCCTGTCCCTTCTGTTGTCATTTAACAGAACTATTTAGCCTGCTGAAAGGGGTTGTGTTCCGACCGCTGGTTGGTGGAGACATTTTGACTATATTCTGGACCTGCGTTGTCGCGTAATGCGTCATATGACGCGCCGAGTTAGCGCATCCGGAAGTGCTCCGGTGCGCGAAGCGCAGCTTCCCGGAAGCGATCCGGGGCGCGGCGCGCAGCGCGTAACGTAAGCATAACAGGTCATGTGACTTGTTAATAAAACTTTTCATTGGTTCATTTTACTTTTCTTATTCTAATGATGAAAGGCTTGGTCATATGACCTAAAAATTACACTTTTTATTACTTTCGAACATTATTTTTTCTTAAACATATATGTTATAATGTTCCAGGCTAATGTACTTTCCCGGAAAATTTACAACTGTCCTGCAAGTAAAATATATTCCTTTTTCGAGAAAAAGGGCGTTTCTTCGTCCCATGACGGAGCCGTTGAGCAAAAGAGGCTCGGCCTGCTGTCTTAGTCGCCGATACGCCTGAATATCAGATTCTTATCGATCACTTTATGTTGCAGGAGTAGAAAACACAACAGCCCTTGACCATTTATTTTTACTGCGTTCCTGCGTATTATACCTTTTACCCTTCATGTAATTGGACTGCTTTATTTCACTTGCCTTTTACTGATTCGAAAACAGTGACTATTATTAAAAACTTTACCAATGTAAATACTACTACCATGTTTTCTTTTAAAAACCTTTATTGTGAAAATGTCAGTATACAAATACGGGCCTATAACCACGTGGGCCGGCCACGGAGCAAACTGTAATCGTATATGATGAGGAGACATTTACACTGTAGAGGAACGTAACGGGCGGGCCATTAGGTTGCAAGAACTAAGGTGTCTAACAGTTGCGGAATCGGTGGACGTACATTTTATAATTAAAATACGACAGGGCCAGTTACAATAAAATTATCTAGATATACATTTACGGGCAAGTACCATGGGTGACGTTAATTCGAACTTTCAATAGTACAGTAATCAATAACACATCAGAACTTAATATCAATAGGGATGTCGAAATATTCAATCAATTCTCGTCCCCGCCCGCCATGTGCTTCAAAACTGCATACGTATCTCGTGATATCAAGGTTGTGCAACCAGTACACAACAAGGAGTTACGAGTCCCGATTATTCCGGCGCCATTTTGGGCGAGGACGGGCAGGTCCAGGATATAGTCAAAATGTCTCCACCAACCATCGACTATGATGATGTTCATATGCTGTATTTATTAGAGTAACACTCATCTGTCCACATGAAATTAATTTGCCACAATCTAAACATGTCATTTTAAGCTTTCCAAAGTTCTTCTGAATATTTGGGACCGTTTCCCTTGCCTCTGATGCTGTCAGTGCCACTTCTTTGGTGAATGTACTGGCAGGTCGGGGGTTGTCCTCCAAATCTCTCTTTTGTGCAGCACTATAATTAATCGGTGCCACCTCTCCATATGACGATGCATGGTATAATTACCATAACTATATTTTTTTTCGGTTCCTCTGGAGAGTACATCGTGGCAGATGAGGCAGGTAACGTACCGGGCATTTACCTTTTTTGCATGTAGAGGAAAGGAAAAAAAATTCGAGCGTCCGAGTTCTCAGGTGTCCCAGGGCCATTTTAGTGGACCAGGCCCAAATCCAAAGAACAGGCCGCCATTTTGAGAGTCCTGTTGCAGCCGCCTGTCGCTGTAGCAGCAAGAGCGGGCGAAACTCAGCTAGACGGCGCTCCACTGCAGATGAAGTGCCTCAACCTGGAGAGGCTCGTTTGCGCCGCCTCCCCCCCCCCCTTCGGGCACCCCACGCCGTCTGTCGGCGCAGCATTGTAGGATGGCCACACCAGTGCGGCAACTTGCTAGACACCACCTCGGTGCCATCCGGATCTCGGCGCCTCACTGCAGATGAAGTGCCTCCACATGGAGAAGCGGGAGAGGCTCGTTTGCGCCGCCTCCCCCCCCCCTTCGGGCACCCCACGCCGACTTTCGGCGCAGCATTGTAGGATGGCCACACCAGTGCGGCAACTTGCTGGACACCACCTCGGTGCCAACCGAATCTCAGCGCCTTGTGGTGTCTTCCATTCCGAAAATATTGTTGGCAGCATTTTGAAAGGAAAGATAAACAGCCGTTTGTGGCGCTCACTACACCGTTCTCCTAGTGAGTCTCATATTGTTACATTTAGGAAGAATGTTGAAGAGTAGTATGTTGAAAATCTGAAGCCATTGTTCTACAAACTCTCAACCAGCCTTGGATGGAAAAATCCTGAAGAATGTACAAACTGAAAACCAGTTTTTGTCTGTATAGCATCAGCAGCAACGCTTGAGTCAGCTTTGTGTGAAGCCGCCATTTTGATTCAATCAATAGCGTCCCCCTGCACACATTCAGGGACCTGGTCGTATCTTCAGGTCAAACGGATTGTGGGACAAGATGCACAAAGGAAAAGGAAAAAAGTTCCGCCGGACCCCGGGAGGCGGCCGCCTATGTCATGGGCGATCTTAGGCCACACCAGGGCAATAGTGAAGCTGCAGCAGGTGCAAATAAGCTTCAGACAGTGTTACAAGCGCTGCTCAGAACTCTCAACTATGACACCACCTCGGTGCCATCCGGATCTTGGCGCCTTGTGCTGGTTCCGGCCTATTCACACATCGGTCCGCTACTGACGCCACCTCACAAGCCAACGGGGCACCCCACGCCGACTTTCGGCGCAGCATTGTAGGATGGCCACACCAGTGCGGCAACTTGCTGGACACCACCTCGGTGCCATCCAGATCTCGGCGCGTTGTGCTGCCTTCGGCCTATTCGCCGCAAGTGCGCACGCAACTCAGCTGCATAGCGAGTGAAACACCAAGGGGCGCCCCACTGCAGCCGAGGAACCTCCATCTTGGGGGCGACGCACAGGATCACATTGCTTTCCAATGCAGTAAGATCCTCAAACAGCCCCCACTGACTGATGCGAACTCACAGGCCAACGGGGCGCCCCACGCCGACTTTCGGCGCAGCATTGTAGGATGGCCACACCAGTGCGACAACTTGCTGGACACCACCTCGGTGCCATCCGGATCTTGGCGCGTTGTGCTGCCTTCAGCCTATTCGCACATCGGTCCGCTACTGACGCCGCCTCACGTGCCAACGGATTTTCTACGCTTTTTATAGCCCTATGCCGCATAACAGGTCATGTGACTTGTTTATAAAACTTTACATTGGTTCATTTTACTTTTGGTTTCCTAATGATGGAAGGCTTGATCATATGACCTAAAAATAACACTTTTCATTGGATTAAAACATTTTTTTTTCCCAAACGATGAAAGCCCCACCTTGTTTCTGGATGTTTCAGACTGAAGCTGGCGTCAGCATGAAAGCACCACCATCTCGTGGCTCCGTCATGGTCATTCCGCGAGCAATCATGGCAGCCGCTCCCCACCGGAAGCCTGCAGGAGTCGGGGGCCCCCAAGACTTTTGTAGAATCTTCAAGGCTTAGGGGACACTTTCGAGAATGGGGTCCAAGACCTAGCAGACAAGCGTCCGAGTTCCAAGGTGTCCCAGGGCCATTTCAGTGGACCAGGCCCAAAAAGGAAAGAGCCTGCCGCCATTTTGAGAGTCCTGTGGCAGCCGCCTATCGCTGCACCGCAAGAGTGGGCGCAACTCAGCTGAATGGCGGATTTTGGCACAGTGTACCAAAAGCGGGCGGAATGGCAACTGAAACGGTAAAGGGGCGCCCCACTACAGCAGACGAGCCTCCACCTGGGGAGGCCCGTTCACGCCGCCTCACCCCCCCCCCGGGGCGCCCCACGCCGTTATTCGGAGCAGCATTGTAGGATACCAAAACCAGTGCGGCAACTTACTGGACATCACCTGGGTGCCATCCACATCTCAGCGCGTTCTGCTGCCTTGGGACTATTCGCACAACAGACCGCTACTGACGAGGCCTCCCCCCGCACCTCCCGGGACGCCCCACGCCGTTTTTCGGAGCTGCATTGTAGGATACCAAAAACCAGTGCGGCACCCAGGTAACATCACCTGGGTGCCGTCCAGAACTCAGCACGTTGTGCTGCCTTGGGACTATTCGCACAAAACACAGCTACTGACCATTGTTGCTTCTTTTTTCAAAAAAATTTGTAAATGTATTTACTGTTTTTGTTGCGTTGTATATATTTATAAGTTATTAAAGTTTTATAATCCTACTACTTTGTTGGAGTGCTATATATTTTTAATGTGACACATAATTGTAAAAACTTTGATGTACAAAGAGGCATCCCTGGAATCTTCCGCTTCAGGCTCGGTCCCCTCCCCAATCACAATACAGGATGGTTTTCAGATAGTAGGAACACGTGTGGTGTGACGGATCTCATCGGGTGGGGGCCTTGATCTACTGTAACTCCTTTGAAGAGGGGTGATTCTTTACAGCTGGGGCCATAAACTACATCTGCAGGGCTAGGTGATAGCCTGGGACCGGCCTGGACAATCGGACACAGAGGAAGAGGAGTGTCAGAGGGTGCGGTAGTGAATAGGGCGAAAGGGAGGTGTCGGGCGGGCACAGGGTGTGATTCTCAAGGAAGAGCAGCGCAGATGGGGGGAGGTTTATTGCCCATGCATAAGACAGAGAGCGGGGGTGACCAGTGCCTGGGGGAGATGCTTGCGAGGGTGGGGAGCCATGCTAAGGATCGACAGCGTGCAGAGAGTGGGTCTGGTCAAGACATCTAAAATGGCTGCCGTGCACGACAAAAGTGTGGCATTTGAAAAAAGGCAAGATGGCGCAGACAATGTTTATCAACACTTCCTGATTTCCTTCGAATCGAACGTTAACAGACGTTATCTCTCCCACACTACCGGTCCCCCTGGGCTTAAACGCCGAGATGGTAGGGACTGCATCCCGTGGAGATAGGCCGAGACGTCACTCAGCAGAAAAAAAAAAAGTCTATAAACATACAATAAGTTAAAAGTCAATCATTCTTGTTTCCTTGTAGTACGCTCCCCAGTCCGCTTTCCGTTACGCGTACCGGGCGCACCCCACGAAAAAAAATGATTTTTTTTTTTTGCCCCGCGGGGCCCTTTTAAAGCCTTCACATCAAACCTAGGGGGTCAGGGAGGATCTACTATGCCCCCTTATGGTCATTTGCCCCTTCGCTTTGGCCTCCTCTTGTCTCTCGATCCTACCGAGAGACAAGATGGCGGCCGCTCCGGACTGTTTAGAATGTTGACAGACACCGGAGAGCCAATCAGCTTCGCTTCGCGAAGTTCCGTTACGCGTCAAGTACGCGAACCGGGGCGCTGCCCGGAGCGCTGTTACAGATATATATCTTTTTTTGAACGTTAATTTCTCAAAATCCACTGGAGCACATATATTGAGACCTAGCAAAGGCACATCGGGCTAACAGTCCCTACAATTTTGCCAAGTTTCGTGCAAATCCATTCAGCCGTTCGGCCCCCCCTTGACAAACCCCCCCCAAATTTTCAGTGGCTGCTCAGAAACAAAATGTTCAATTTTCCTGAAAATGTCAGCCAATTCCGTCCACAAACGCCAAAGTTATTAGACATAGAATTTTCAAAAATCCCATAGAGAAAAAATCCTAACTATATATACCTACTGGCGACCGCCAGTAGGTAATATATATATATATACATATAATATATATATATTACCTACTGGCGGTCGCCAGTAGGAAGTTATAGTTAGGACCTAGTTTCCATAGGAAATCCGCAACATTCTATTGGGAATAACTTTGGCGCCGGTTGAGGAATTTGCGTGTAATTTTCTAAAATTTAGGCCAGCTCCGCTGTGCTCCTTCCCCGGAAGTTTTGGGGGGATTCGTTATGCGGGGGCGGAGAAAAAAGGGGGGTCCCAAAATGTGTTTTCACCATGTTAATTTCCTTAGGAAGTTCAGACACGACTACAGCCCGAACCGCTGATTGGAATTACAACAAACTTTGCAAAATTGTAGGGACTGGTACGCAGAAGTGACTTTACTATATTTGGTGAAAATTGCTCCAGTGGTTTTCACAAAAATTAACTTCGAAAACACATATATATCTATAGGCGCGCTTCGAGCGCTTACCGGTACGCGTACAGGTAAGCGCACCCGGCGCGCCACGGAAGTGCGCGAGCGGAAAGCTGATTGGCTCTCGGGTGTCTGTCAACATTCCAAACAGTCGGGAGCCTCCACCATCTTCTGTCTCGGTAGAATCGAGACACAAGAGGTGAAAAAAAAGGGCGAAATGATTAGGAGGAGGCAGGGTAGACACCCCCTGACCCCCTAGTTTTTCTGAGGGGGGCCTAGAAGGACCCTGAGGGGCAAAAAAACTTTTTTTTTTTTAAATTTCGCGGGGTAAGCGTTGGGTACGTTCCCATGTACGCTTCCCGGTACGCGTACCCTGAGCTTATCACAGGGAAAAACTGTGAAAAAAATAGTGTAAAATAAGAATTTGGAGTGCTTAGAGGTAGGGTAGCTCTAAAAAGAGCTGTTGTGTTATGTGAGTGATTAAAGTACCTACAAGTAGGTACCGATGCAGAGTCTAAAATTCAACAAAAAGACTCTGTTCCCCTCATCTGAGAAATATACACCGTCTCCTTTGTAGATATCTTGCATGTAGTAACGCAAGCTATTGTGGTATATGGAACCCATACCATAGTCTCTCAGGAAAGTAGAAACAGATCCTTTTGGGACCCCCTGAGAAGACCTAGGGGGTCAGGGGCACTCTACCCTGCCCCCTTTTCACGTTCTGAACTATTACATTTCACTCTCTTCTGTAACTACACAAAATTGCGGCGATAGGGTGCATCAGTGACAGACAGTGAGAGAAAGGAGGCAGGAGATGAAGAAGAGATGTCAAATACACATTGGAGAAAATATAGTGGGAGAAGGGAAGTACATATGAGTAAACTTACTATGTAACATAAAAATGTTGCACTCTATTGTATATGTATCACTTTATACTACAATCACTTCGCTACTACCTCATAAATTAGAAATAAAATGAATAATATGTCAAAGAATTTTTAATTTCTAAATATTAATTTATTGTTCTGAATTTTCGTAATTTAAAAGAACTTGTAACATGTCTTCATCAGGACTTTCCTCTTCAATTACATCATCAGGAATCTCCTCATGAAAAGTCTGCAATGATGATTCTTGGAACTCTATGGTCTCCAAACATTCGATGAATTAGCCGTCAAGAGACTGATCACAAAAATCACTCAGGTCATCTCCTCCAAGAGAAAATATTTCATTATTGGTACTGTCAATATCCGGGACATTTAGAATCTCAATAAATGTAGTGGAAAATTCCAAAGAAATTTCAACGGTCTCTTCATTGTGATCCATTTTTATTTTAATTTCTTGCTGTAAATTGCAGAAAGAAATAATCACTTCCATTAATCGTTTTTAGTAATATATAATATAACACTAGCTTTATCAAGTATTTAGTTCTTTAAAATTAATATGCACACATAAAAAAAAATATATAATTATATCAGTAGAGTTGGGGCACTGTAGGGGTCAAGTTGACAAAGGTACTTCTGAGTTTTTAACAGTGAAGTTTTCTTTGAGCAGTGTATAGTATCAGGCAGGAACTAGAAATATAAAGCACTGCATGTGATGAAGCCTATCTCAATCCATAACTATAACAGAAGGACTGTAAATAACTAACAGAAAATATTTTTCAAATTATCTTAAAGTGTACAACATAGTTCCCCTTACAAATTAACAAATCACCTTTTTGAAAGTAGGAGAAGAGTTAGTACTGTGTAAATCTAACACCAGAAATTGAACACCAAAAATTCCTCACAAATGTACCTCAGACAGTAGTATCACAAAATGGCCGTGTTTTCCTCTCATTTTAGATATATACATAACCAATCAAACTTCATCACACACAAATTCAAAACCAAAGTAACATTTTAATTGGTTCTAAATGTCAACACTTTCAAATGTGTTTTCCCCATGCAATTTTCCATAGGACATTTAGACTCGGCTACAGCTCGAACGGCTGAACCGAATAACACCAAACTTGGCAAAATGGTAGGGACTGGTACGTAGTAGGGCCTTTTCCATATTTGTTTAAAATAGCTCCAGTGGTTTTTATGAAAAGTAACCTCAAAAACACATAGATATCAATTTGCGCGCTTCGAGCGCTTACTGGTACGTGTACCGGTAAGCGCACATGGCGCGCCACGGTAGTGCGCGAGCGGAAAGCTTATTGGCTCTTGGATGTCTGTCAACATTCCAAACAGTCCGGAGAGTCCGGCATCTTGTGTCTCGGTAGAATCGAGACACAAGAGGTGTAAAAAAAAAGGGGGAAATGATTAAAAGGGGGCAGGGTAGACACCCCCTGACCCCCTAGGTTTTCTGAGGAGGGCCTATAAGGAACCTGAAGGGCAAAAAAACTTAAAACATTTTTTTTTATTTTCGTGGGGTAAGCGCTGGTTGCGTTCCCATGTACGCTTCCTGGTACGTGTACCGTGAGCGCACCACGGGGGAAACAGTGTAAAAAATTAGAGTAAAAAGATAATTTAGAGTGCTTAGAGGTAGGGTAGCTCTGAAAAGAGCTGGTGTGTTATGTGGGTGTTTTTTGTACCTACAAGTAGGTACCGATGCAGAGTCTAAAATTCAAGAGGAAGACTCTATTCCCCTCATCTGTAAAATGTACACCATCTCTCCTACAGATGCCTTGCATGTTGTAACGCAAGTTGTTGTGGTATATGGAACCCATACCATAGTCTCTAAGGAAAGCAGAAACAGATTTATTCACATGTTTCCTTGCTTTCTCAATTTGTGGACAAAATTGGTTGGACCAGTTCCATTTTTGCCTTTGGCATATATTAGAATATACCAAGGCAGTTTTTGGAAAAAGTGACATCAATTGCCCAAACATGTCCTTTAAAAGCATTTCCAGACCGATCCCAGTCAAAGTGCCCAGGTCATTTCCACCACAGTGCACAATTATGAGGTCAGGGTGTGGTAGATGCATAAAGGATTTTACCAATGGCATCAATTGGTGACATCTCAATCCTCTCTGGCCAATCCACATAATATCCACATTTGGTAAATCAAGGTTTTGAATACCTCTGTTAGCTGCATATTTTTCACACCAGTGAACAAAGCTATGACCCACAATCCAGACTTTAGGCATCTTCAAGGTAGATGTGGTTGTATTCAGATGAGTTGTGGAAATGAAATGGCAGTTTGAAAGTAGGAGTTATGAAAAAAAAGTGGTTGAGATTCAGTGCACTTTAAAGAGAAGAAATGATTGGTGAATGTTAAAATTCTACACTGAAAATTAGGGTGCATGCTTTTGTTTTTTGAAAGAAGTAATTCTAATGGTTGAGAAAAAGTCATTGAAAGAAACATTGCACATGATTAGCTAGTATATTGAGAGCTCAAACACCCTTGCTGGATTCATTTGCAACATAGTATGATGAACTTTTCACCTGTGTGTTGAGTTAGGTGGGAGTTACCATGGTAACAGGCTGAATGAGCACTGGGGGGGATGGGTGAATATTATGTGACTTTGAAAGTGTTAAAATGTGGAACCAATTAAAATGTCGGTTTGGTTTTGAAATCGTGTGGGAAGAATTTTGATTGGTTAACTCCAGGGATATGTGTGAAGAATTACAGGGAATCTGGGCCATTTGTGGTTGCAGTGTTTGAGGTGCATTTCAGAGATTCTGCTGAAGAAAATCTGGTGTGTGTGACTGACACTGCTCTAAATCTTCTAAAGCATTTTTAAAGGCGAGTAATGAATCATTTAATATAGATAGACTGCTGTATGCACTATGGGGAAGATTAAGAAGCATATTGGGCTTGTTTATTCTTGCATTGTGTCTCATGTTTCTATGTAATGCTGCCAAAAAAATTAATGGTGCATATTGGAAATGTATTTTGCAAATGAGTTAGGTTTCTGCCTTGTAATGTAGTGATCATTAAAATGGGCTGTGCTCTGTGTGTAAAACGATTTACTATGCTACATGTTTTTTGATAAAATGTAAGATGGTGCTTGATGGTGAGATGGTATGAGCGGAGACACACATATTGCATGCAGAGACAGACATGGTAGATTACATGTAACATCCTGGTCATGTGCCTAAGATCACACTGTGAGTCAAGCTTGATTTTAAATGAATCCGGGTGAATAATTTGCTTAGTTGACGTGTTTAATAATATGGGAATACATGTATTCTTGAAGTCAGTTAGGCTTTAGGGTTTTTACTAGTAGAGAATCTTAGGCAGCATGTCTGTCTGGCCTCTTAGTTGCCAAATAGGCTCTAAGCTGTGCAATAAAGATCCAGGGTGTGCTGTTGAAATGAAAAAGGAATGTTATGTCTTGCTTCTATATATATGGTCTGTTTTTTGCCAGTAGAGACAGTGAGATATTATGAGCACAAACACACATAGTGGAGGGAGAGACAGACATGGTAGATTACATGTAACATCCTGGTCATGTGCCTAAGATCACACTGTGAGTCAAGCTTGATTTTAAATGAATCCGGGTGAATAATTTGCTTAGTTGATGTGTTTAAAAATATGGGAATACATGTATTCTTGAAGTCAGTTAGGCTTTAGGATATGTACTAGTAAAAAATCTTAGGCAGCATGTCTGATAGGCATCTTAGTTCACAAATAGGCTCTAAGCTGTGCAATAAAGATCCAGGGTGTTCTGTTGAAATGAAAAAGGAATGTTATGTCTTGCTTATATATATGTGGTCTGTTTTTTGCCAGTAGAGACAGTGAGATAGTATGAGCACAAACACACATAGTGGAGACAGAGACAGTCATGGTAGATTACATGTAACATCCTGGTCATGTGCCTAAGATCACACTGTGAGTCAAGCTTGATTTTAAATGAATCCGGGTAAATAATTTGCTTCCTGGTTGCAGCCATGTGTACAAGGACCAGGACGCTATCCCCGAGACAACTGGAAGGGTGACCTTATCATCCTGTATTCCTGCTATTGACTTTTTAACCATTTTTAACTTTTTAAACTGTGTATGATTTATACCGATGTGAACCTTTATACGTATGTACAGTGGATACCTTGACAGATTTGAACCCTCGATTGTTTTTAACTTCATGAACTTTGTTAAAATTGTAATCAATTTTTTACTATATGTCGTTTGTTGCTTTTATGATTTTAAATGCAATCGAATAAAGCTTGTTCTGACTGACTGAACCCGGGTGAATAATTTGCTTAGTTGATGTGTTTAAAAATATGGGAATACATGTATTCTTGAAGTCAGTTAGGCTTTAGGATATGCACTTGTAGAGAATCTTAGGCAGCATGTCTGTTAGGCCTATTAGTTAATTTGCAATATGCACCATTCATTTTTTTGCCAGCATTACATAGAAAGATGAGACACAATGCAAAAAGAAACAGTACCCTTTAAGCTAAGAGATGCAAACTGTGAGCAGACAAGGTGACATTATTGAAAAATGTGAAAATATAAATCCTTATTTCACACAGACACTCAGTGTGATCCTTGTCCAACATGTTAAAGCCATACATTTTACCATAAAACATTTACCAGAGTGACATGAGACACACGGAAAGAGAGAAATGATACACACAAAGAGTGAGATGGTGCAGGCAGAGAATGAGATTAATAATAAAACTGTACTGCACTGTTGCTGTGACACAGTTGCTGTGCTATCATCTTACTTATGTTGTAAACTAGTGTTTTTATGGTTCACTTATAGTAATTGCTATGTAGTATGTTAGTAGTGGTCTATAATATGTTATTTTTTCTTTACCACAGATTGTAATCATCTATAGAAAGATAAAAGAATATGCCGACGAAGGAAAGAAGAATAGAAAGTTACAAACATGGTTTATTGGCCAAGAAAACGCAATTAGAAGATTCATCCAAAACACAATCTTCAGTGAAAAAAAGAATGCTCCTGGTAAGCAAACAAAGGACTTTTTAAGGAAATTAACGCAATGTAAGAAAAATGTGATATTGTTTCAAAGAAAAAAAAAACATCTGAAAATACAAAGAAAAAGCAGAGTGCCCCAAAAAATGTTAGACCTGTAGAAGGAGATGATATTGTCTATAGTAATAGAAGGAGAAATCAATTTATTGACATTCGTAGAGGAATGTTTTATAACAGAATTGTTTTAAATTTATTAAAAAATTTATAAAAAGAAGACTGATTTTTATAAGAAAAAGCAAAGTATAGTGAAGATTGTGGATCATGCTTTTGAAGTGAAAAAAAAATTCAGTTTAGTAATCAATAGAATTCGTACTCTAGATAAGGTAATCAATGTTTTGAAATCAAAATGTAAGTGGAAAAGAGTAATTAATCGGAACAATTTTTGTGATGTTTTTTCTGGAGATTGGAAGCATAGTTCAAGTTGTGAGCCATTTTTTAATGAAGAGAGTTACTTTCAGGATAATGATTTGGTGCATGCAGTTGACACCAGTGGTCGAGCATATGAGGTGTTGGATGGTTGTCCGGTTGAAAAAGAAAAATTGTGCCTAGAAATGCAGAAGAGGTGTTAGCTGATGAAGTTTTAGGGAGATGTCCTAAGGCTCCAGTGTATACTTAGAATAGTAGTAGTATTTGTAGTGTGCAACAGGATTCAATTGATTTGTTTCTCAATTTCTTACGGACATATACTAAGAAAAGTCTAAAACAAAAGTTGAAAATGTTGCAAGAGGTAGATCCTTGCAGAGTGAGAGAAAAAAACAGGTTTGCATGGGCATTCACTGGCTTGTCTTTCAAGAAAAGTATGTCAGAGTGTTTTTCACCATTTTAGGATGTTAGCAGTGCATCATAATAAAGTGAGGAAATTAGTGAGAAGGTTGTATTATGCAAAAAGTCCAGCACTTAAGCTAAAACAGTTAAACAGTGCTCTTTTGCATGGATCTGAATTAGATGTGAAGAACATTTGTGAAGAAATTGAGTTTTGTTCTTTTGGTGAAAAAGAGGACAGTGCAGAAACTGATACAGTAATAGAAGTTAATGTGGAAGGGAATGTACAGATTTCAAGTACAGAAAAATTTAACCATGAAATTACAAAGTTTAAGGTCAATTCAAGTGAAAGGCCTAATTTTTCTTATGTGTGTTGTCGAAGAACTCATTATAAGAATCAGACTAGGTTAGTTGATTTATATGTAAAAAGTGAAATGGAAAATAATAATGAGTGGAAGGATTTTGCAACTTATTTGTTGGTAGAAAATTGTTTCGATTTGGGTTCTAATCAACGTATTTGTAAATATTGTTATAATAAATTAAATGAAAACAGAATGCCTGCTAGAGCTGTTCATAATAATCTGGAGTTGGTAGACATTCCCTCTGAATTGATGGATTTAAATACCTATGAGTCTATTCTGATTCAATGTGTGCATCCTTTTCAGGCTATTGTTCGCATGGAGCCTAAGACAGGGAAATTGCCTCCTTCAGATTTACAGAGAGGATTAAAGGGAAGAGTTGTTTATTTGCCTCTAGATTTTAAGAAAAATATTGATACAATTGGTGTAGAAAAAGTAGAAGAGGAACCTCTGGTTATTCTAGTTAATGGTGTTCCGACAAAGAGTAAGAAAATCTGGCAAGAATTAGTGGATGTTAGGAAAGTCAAAAAGGCAACGTTGTATTTGGTAAAAAACAATCACTACTAACAAAATGTATATGTTGGAGAAGAGGAAACAACTGTAGAAGAGGACAGTGATTTCTCAACTGGGCAAATTGAAAAAGTTGATGTCTCTAGAAGTGAAGAAATGTATGAACATTATAGTGTTCATCCTTTGCATTCCAAAGAAGTAATGGGGAATGGTATTGACTTGTTTCAAATGAAAAAAGCATACGGGAGGTCCCATTAGTGTATGGGAAGAAAGTTTGGAAGCTCGTTGTTTTCCTCAGTTATTTCCAACAGGCATAGGTGGACGATATGATGAACACCCTGTGCAGATTCCTGCATCTGAATACCGGACTTTAAGAATATATGCAGAAGATCCAAGGTTTCGCCAATGCATTCCATATTTGTTTCATCTACTGTTTGAGAGTGACTTGTCTGGACTTTCTTATGCAGTGAACCATATACTGAAAAGTGGAGTACATCTGCAAAATGTTTCAGCAAGGGACTTTATGGATAAAGTTAAACTGCAAGACAGTGTTTTGGAATCTCAGCTAATTAATCTCATGGCATGTCAGCGTGGTACTAACGAGTATTGGTACCGTCGTCATGGGGATTGAAATGTATGCTAAGAAACTTAGGAACTCCAACATGGTTCCTCACTCTTAGCTGTGCTGAGTATGCTTGGGAAGACTTCCTTCAATTTCAACAAGAGGCAAATGCAAACATTGAAAATATTTAATACAAGACACCTGGAGAACTGTGCTCTTTGGATCCAGTTAATGTATGCAGGTATTTCAATCATAGGTTTGAAGCTATGATGTCTTTTATCACGAACAAAAAAAATCCTCCCCTTGGAGAGGTTTTGGATTTCTTTTGGAGAAAGGAGTATCAAGCAAGAGGTGCTCCTCACATACATATGCTGCTATGGATCAAAGATGCACCCAAATTTGGAACAGATTCGGATGACACAGTGATGAGTTTCATTGAACAGTATTCTACATGTGCTGTTCCAAAAAGTACAGAGGAAAACAATTTAAGACATCAAGTTTTACGCTTTCAAACCCATCGCTGTGGAAAATACTGTCGTCGAAAGTTCAAATCCAAGGACAAGTTCTACACAAAATGTCGTTTTGCATTTCCACGTCCAGTAACATCGAAAGGAAGAGTGAACAATTTTATGTCATCTTTACGACATACTGTGATAAGAAAATCACCAAAAAATACATACAACTTAAAAAGAAATGAAGACTCCAAATACATAAATGACTACAACCCAGTCGTTTTGTCCATGTGGAATGCTAACATGGATATTCAATATGTTGCTGACAACTCTATTGCTGTGGCTCGATATGTGACGTCTTACATCACAAAATCAGAAAATACGGAACTGAAGGAAATGTGGGAGGAAATTTCACATAAAAAGAGTCTAAGTAAGAAATTGTACAGTTACAGTCTGGAGATGTTGTCGCATCGAGAAATTGGAGCATATTAATGTTCTGATCGGTTATCATCAGCAAGTCTATATGCAAAATCTAGAACAATCATTTGGGTGAGTCTAGGTCTTGCTGCAACACGAAACCGTGTTTTGAAATCTGTACAAGAAATTGAGTATTTGGCGGAGAAAGAACCAAACAGTACAGATATTTTGAAGACAAACATGTTGGATACATACTATCCAAATAGAAGTAGTCATCTTGAGAATGTTTGTCTCTATGAAGTTCTGCAGACCTATACTTTTAAGAGGAAAATCACAGAAGATATCAATAAAGGAGTATATGCTGTAATTGGATGTGAAGGATGTCTGGTGAAACAAAGAAAAGGCCATTTGATTAATCATCGAAAATTGAGTTGCGAATCTCCTGACAAAAGGGAATTTTACTATTTAGCTCTTTTGCAACTCTTTAAGCCATGGTGTACAGAAGAGGAACTACTTGGAGATTTTCTCAGTTATGAAGATTCCTTCAATGCAACCAAGGATACCATAGAATGTCCTGTTTTTTCAATTATCTGCAAATGTTGAACGAGGAAATACAACAAGAAGCTACAATTGCAGCAGAGATTGCTAGAGACAGTTCTCAAGATAGTCAGAGTTCTGCTTCATTGAGTCAGGATCCACTAGGAGGACCAATTATCCAAAATGAAGCTGCTACTGCCATGGATGATGTGGAAAGAGCCATGGAACAAGCTCAGGAGGATGAAGTTAACTTAGAAGATTTGGAAAAAGAACTAAACGTTGGACAGAAACAAATATATGATGAAGTCACAGAAAAGATTGAGCATGGTTTAAGTCATGAGAAAAAAGAGTGCTCATGTACGTCATTTATGCCTGTCCGACTGTACGTCAGTGGAGAAGCAGGAACTGGAAAAAGCTTTCTGATTAAAGCAATTGCAACTTATCTGCAGAAAAGCACGGAGTCATCACAGTCTTGTGTTGTTACCGCTCCAACTGGGTTGGCAGCACATAACATTAAAGGGATTACTTTACATCGTTTAATGATGCTGCCAGTAGAGAATGATAATAAATTACAATACCACAAGCTATCTGGAGAAGCTTGTTATGAAGTTTCCAGAGTCCTGAAGAAAATTAAACTTCTTATCATTGATGAGGTAAGCATGGTATCAAATGTAATGCTTGCTTTTGTGCATTTAAGAATGCAAGAAATTCTTAAAACAGAGTATGATGTGTTATTTGGAGGCAAACACATCATTGTTTTTGGAGATCTACTGCAGCTAACTCCAGTGAAACGACAACCAGTGTTTAAAATGCTCAAGATACAAGGAAGTGCCTAGGAGCATTGGAAATGTTAACATATGGTTAAATTTCAAATATGCAGAACTGCTTCAAAATATGCGACGATTAATTTCAAATTTGTTTCCAAATAAAATATTCTCCCAGAGAATATTTTTAAGAAAATTCCGGAAAACAAATCTGTGATATGCTTGATGCCAATTCTGCAAGAATGTTCAATCTTCAACAACAAAATGTTAAAGTTTGAAAATCAAGAGATTGTGAAAGTGGAAGCTATTGATAAAATAGAGCATGAAGGAGCAACTATTATTTTGTCATAAAAGTTAAAATCAAAGTTGGATTGTTTAGAGAAGACAATATCAAAAACTGCTGGTTTGGAAAAGACTCTGTATGCATGTTTAAATTGTCGTATACTTTTATGATGGAATTTACATGTGGAAAGAGGTTTAGTAAATGGAGCAATGGGTCATGTTGTTGATTTTGTGAATCACCAAAATAGAGATGGAATTGAATTTTAAAAAATGTAATTTGATGGAATTGAAGAAGTACAACAAATCAGTCGTTGTTCTGCTCGATTTTTGCTTGTGAAAGATTAATATGTCCGCCGAAAACATTTTCCTGTTTCGTTGGCATATGCGGTGACTATTCATAAATCTCAAGGTTTAAGTGTAGATAGTGCTTTGGTAAATATTGGAAGTTCTGTGTTCAAGGAGCATATGGCATATGTTGCTTTATCTCGAGTCAGAACTTTATCTGGATTGCACTTGATTGATTTTGATGAGACAAAGATTAATGCAGATCTAAATTGTGTAAAAGAATATAATAGGTTAAGAAGAGAGTAAGCTCTAAATTTACCTCAAATCCTCTATTTGAAAAGCGTGTGGTAGGCCGAAAAAAAAGAAATGAGAAAAATTGTAGTGAAGTTGTAGCAAAAAGAAAAAAGTAGATGAACCAGTAATTGTAAGTAGAAAGGGAAAGGATTCAGTTAAAGATGTTGTTGGATTTCAGTTTGAAAACATTTCTGGTGTCAACTGCTATGCTAATGTAGTGGTTAATGTTGTTTTTTTCTCCAAACTTTACAAGAACAGATTGTTGAAAATCGGGATCAAAGATGTTGTTGTTTGTTGAATTCTGTGTTTGAGAAATGTAGCAGTGATAGAACAAAAATAGAAAGTGTTTCTGAAATTCGAAATGTTTTAGACATATGTTCTGGTCTAAATCAATTTTCACAGAATATTCAGCAAGATTGTCAGGAATTTCTAATGTATATGCTTGTTGTATTGCAAGATGAAGGTATAGATGTAGAAAATCTTTTTGGCCTTTCTTATAAATGGCAGCATAACTGCGACAATTGTTCCTTTTCAAGTACTACTACAATAGACACTGAAAGATTTATATATTTGACTTTACCAGACTGCAAATCAATGTCTTTTAATAATATAGTTAGAGAAGCAAATCTAAACATGGTCTGTACTCAATGTAAATCTGCAATGCTATCAACATTATTTATACAAAGATATGGACAGTATGTAATTTTCATGTTCCAACGATGTAGTCCTGATTTATTTATTTATTTATTATTTATTTATTTATTTATGTAGTTTATAGAGCGCATAGCTACCCCCGAAGGGGTGTCCCGGCGCTAGAACCAGAGCCTCAAGGGAAAAAGGAAGGGAGGATATCAGCAGGATGGGGATCAAAGTCCGGAAAACAGCCAGGTTTTAAGTCTAGCACGAAAGATGGGTTCAGAAGAACAGAATCTGAGATCGATTGGAAGACCGTTCCACAGTTTGGCAGAGATAACACTGAACCCTCTGCCGCCCATTCTGGCGCGTCTAAAGCGAGGAGAGATCAAGAGGCGTAGGTTGTTAGATCTCAGGGATCTAATGGAATGAGATATTGACACTCGCTTTTTGAGGTAGTTGGGTCCAAGGTCGTTGATAGCTCGGAAAGCGAGGGTAAGGATCTTGAACTGAATGCGGCTAGCAATGGGAAGCCAGTGGAGCTCTTTGCGATAGGCGGTGACTGACTGACGGTAGGGGATGTTTCCGATCAGTCTGGCTGCCTCGTTCTGAACGATCTGAAGCCGGTCGATCAGATACTGAGGAGCACCAGCGTAAAGGCTGTTGGCGTAGTCCAGGTGAGACGTATTGAGAGCCTGGGTAACTGTTCGGCGGGCGTCCAAGGGGAGGTAGGGAAGTATCTTCTTAATCATGCGCAGCTTCATGAAGCAGGCAGATGTGACCTTGTTGACTTGAGCTTTACATGAGAGAGAGTCGTCGAACTGATATCCCAGGTTGCGGACTGAGCGGACAGGGGAGAGAGCGGGATCAAGTGCCGTGGGCCACCACCGTGAGGGGGGGATGGGATTTTTCTGGTTAAAAAACAGCACCTCTGTCTTATCCGCATTGAGTCTTAAATGATTGTTAGTCATCCAGACACTAATGCTGTCAAGACATTGGCGGAAGTTGGCGAACGTGGAGTCCGAGTGGTCTCTGAAGGAAAATATCAGCTGAGTTTCATCAGCATAAGAGACCACTCTGACTCCGCAGGACTCCACCACAGCGGCCAGGGGGGCGAGATAAATGTTGAAAAATAGAGGGCTGAGGGCAGAGCCCTGTGGCACACCACACAGCGGGGGTTTATCCTCTGATTTAAAAGGCCTCAGCATCACCCTCTGACTTCTTCCAGTAAGGAAGGATTCAATCCAGGTGAGGGCAGTGCCGCCAATGCCGACCTGTTTGAGTCGGTCTAGGAGTGTGGAGTGGGAGACCGTATCAAAAGCGGCGGATAGGTTGAGGAGGACAAGCATGGCCTCCTCGCCCCTATCCACACACTCACGGACGGTCTCAGCCACTTCCAAAAGAGCCGACTCAGTGCTGAAACCCGCTCGAAATCCGGATTGTGAGTCGTGCAACAGAGAGTTGTTCTCCAAATACTCCGTAAGTTGCAGTTGCACGGCCTTTTCCAGGATTTTAGCGGGTTTGGGGAGGAGGGAGATGGGGCGGTAGTTAGCGAATATTGTGGGGTCGGCATCAGACTTTTTCAGGATGGGGACCACCAGTGCTTCCTTCCAAGTGGTTGGGAAGAAGCCATGGTGGAGGGAGGCATTCCAGATGGAGAGAAAGGAGTTGGCCAGTGAAGGGGCCAACTCACCCATAAGTTTGGCAGGGACAGGGTCGGAGGGGGCACCAGATCTGCATTGGGTGAATAACCTGAGTGCGGTCTCAAGGGTCAGCTTGTTGAAGGATAGTAGGGAAGAGGATACCGGGGACCTAGTGTGGGGGGGATAACCCATTGGAGAATGAGGCACAAAGATTGTTTATTTTTTCAAGGAAATAGTCAGAGAGTCCATCGCATAGAGCCTGACTAGCAGAATTCTGCGTGGCCCTAGCGGGGGGGTTGATGAAGTCTTTGACGATGGTGAAGAGGATTTTTGAAGAGTTCTTGGCGTTAGCAATTTGTAGTGAGAAGTAGTCTCTCATAGTAGTTTTTTTTTGTTTAAGGAAATTTTTCAGAGCGGATTTGTAAATGATTTTGGCTTCAGGATCGTAGTTCTGCCTCCACTTGCGTTCGAGTATTTTACATCTGCTTTTTTCCTCACGGAGGGTGGTAGAGAACCAAGGAGCAGAGGGGCGGGATCTGGCGGAGGAGATGGATTTAAGGGGGGCGATGGAGTCGATTGCTTGGAGTAGAGCAGTATTGAGCCTAGAAACATTTCCATCAATGTCAGTGGAAAGATGGTCCGGTTGAAAGTGGAATAATGGGTCTAAGGTGGCACAGGTGACCTTATGCCATTTTCTTCCCAGCTCTTTTCTGGGGACCGTAGGGGCAGGTTTCAAGCCCAAGGCAAGGTCGAAAGGGATAAGATAGTGGTCAGACCCGGTGAGGGGGAGGGGGGGGAGGACTGTGATATTAGAGAAGTTGGCAAAGATAAGATCAAGGGTGTGACCCGCAGTGTGAGTAGGGCCATTGACTAGTTGTAAAAGATTCAGACTTTTCATAGTTTCCAACAGGTTATTAGCTTTCGCGCAGAGAGAATTGTCTACGTGAAGGTTAAAGTCACCTAGCACCAGAAAGTGTTGGTGTTTGAGGGAGAGATCAGCCAACTGGTGAGTAGGTGCAGTAAGTGAGAGGGTGGAAGCGGTTGGGGGGTTGTAGACTAAAGTACCCGCCAGTATTACTGCCGCAGAGTCGGAGACAGAGAAATACATAGCTTCAATTATCCTGATGTTTGTTAATTTGGTGGTAGTCAAACGAAGATGGGATTTGAGTATGACGGCTAAACCGCCTCCTGATTTGCCCCCAGCCCGGTTGATGCACTTTATGGTGTACCCTGGCGGGGTGGCAAGGTGGATATCAGGGGTAGAGGAGTCTGTGATCCAAGACTCAGTGAGAAATAGAATGTCGCAATAGTCAGAGGTGATTGACATCCAAATATCGTTGGCATGGCGGGGCAATGACCGGCAGTTGACCAAGCCTGCTTTCAGCTTCCGGGGGTGAGACAGGTGGTTCTGCAAGTTAAGGCGGGGGGGCAACGAAGGTTCCAAGGCGGGAGCATAAAGTTACAGTGAGGGCAGTGGAAGGGGGCATCTTACAAGTGGTCAGGACTGCAGCGAGTAGTAGCCGAGCAGGTAGTGGGGTTTAAAAGGAGTAGTTGGGTTTTGGTCCAGCACATGCGGGCAGAGACAGCCGGACGGGCAGGGTGACTGGCCCTAGGCACGGTCCAGGCGCGGACGGGCGCAGACGGGCTTGCCTTAGGCGCGCCTTCGGCGCGCAAACGGCGCGCCCGCTGCGCCCGTCCGCTGCACGTACGGAAGTGACACATGCTTTAAGCAGGTGAAGGGTGAGGCGTGGCCACCAAGGGGGCGTGGTCTAATCGCACGCCGGCAATGCCGCCGAGTTGGTTTTACAGAAACCCGCTGTCAGCGCTGGGGCAGCGCTGGGGCAGCAGAGCGGTGAATTTCGCAGTGACAGGTCCTGTGCAGCAGGTAAGAGTGCTAGTAAAATCAGCAGAATTAAAGTGACACACAAATATAAAAACAATCTTTCTCTACCTCCCGGCTTTTCGCCTCAGGAGGATCAGGGTTCTGACAGGCAGCGCTGTGGCTTTGGCTTAAATACCCGTTCAAAAGGGGGCGTGGCCACCAAGGGGGCGTGGTCTAATCACACGCCGGCAATGGCGCCGAGTTGGTTTTACAGAAACCCGCTGTCAGCGCTGGGGCAGCGCTGGGGCAGCAGAGCGGTGAATTTCGCGGTGACAGGTCCTGTGCAGCAGGTAAGAGTGCTAGTAAAATCAGCAGAATTAAAGTGACACACAAATATAAAAACAATCTTTCTCTACCTCCCGGCTTTTCGCCTCAGGAGGATCAGGGTTCTGACAGGCAGCGCTGTGGCTTTGGCTTAAATACCCGTTCAAAAGGGGGCGTGGCCACCAAGGGGGCGTGGTCTAATCGCACGCCGGCAATGGCGCCGAGTTGGTTTTACAGAAACCCGCTGTCAGCGCTGGGGCAGCGCTGGGGCAGCAGAGCGGTGAATTTCGCGGTGACAGGTCCTGTGCAGCAGGTAAGAGTGCTAGTAAAATCAGCAGAATTAAAGTGACACACAAATATAAAAATAATCTTTCTCTACCTCCCGGCTTTTCGCCTCAGGAGGATCAGGGTTCTGACAGGCAGCGCTGTGGCTTTGGCTTAAATACCCGTTCAAAAGGGGGCGTGGCCACCAAGGGGGCGTGGTCTAATCGCATGCCGGCAATGGCGCCGAGTTGGTTTTACAGAAACCCGCTGTCAGCGCTGGGGCAGCGCTGGGGCAGCAGAGCGGTGAATTTCGCGGTGACAGGTCCTGTGCAGCAGGTAAGAGTGCTAGTAAAATCAGCAGAATTAAAGTGACACACAAATATAAAAACAATCTTTCTCTACCTCCCGGCTTTTCGCCTCAGGAGGATCAGGGTTCTGACAGGCAGCGCTGTGGCTTTGGCTTAAATACCCGTTCAAAAGGGGGCATGGCCACCAAGGGGGCGTGGTCTAATCGCACGCCGGCAATGGCGCCGAGTTGGTTTTACAGAAACCCGCTGTCAGCGCTGGGGCAGTGCTGGGGCAGCAGAGCGGTGAATTTCGCGGTGACAGGTCCTGTGCAGCAGGTAAGAGTGCTAGTAAAATCAGCAGAATTAAAGTGACACACAAATATAAAAACAATCTTTCTCTACCTCCCGGCTTTTCGCCTCAGGAGGATCAGGGTTCTGACAGGCAGCGCTGTGGCTTTGGCTTAAATACCCGTTCAAAAGGGGGCCTGGCCACCAAGGGGGCGTGGTCTAATCGCACGCCGGCAATGGCGCCGAGTTGGTTTTACAGAAACCCGCTGTCAGCGCTGGGGCAGCGCTGGGGCAGCAGAGCGGTGAATTTCGCGGTGACAGGTCCTGTGCAGCAGGTAAGAGTGCTAGTAAAATCAGCAGAATTAAAGTGACACACAAATATAAAAACAATCTTTCTCTACCTCCCGGCTTTTCGCCTCAGGAGGATCAGGGTTCTGACAGGCAGCGCTGTGGCTTTGGCTTAAATACCCGTTCAAAAGGAGGCATGGCCACCAAGGGGGCGTGGTCTAATCGCACGCCGGCAATGGCGCCGAGTTAGTTTTACAGAAACCCGCTGTCAGCGCTGGGGCAGCGCTGGGGCAGCAGAGCGGTGAATTTCGCGGTGACAGGTCCTGTGCAGCAGGTAAGAGTGCTAGTAAAATCAGCAGAATTAAAGTGACACACAAATATAAAAACAATCTTTCTCTACCTCCCGGCTTTTCGCCTCAGGAGGATCAGGGTTCTGATGGAACTAAATTGACAACTTTAATTAAAAATGTTGTGGCTTCTCAATTAACAATTTCAGGAAGAACCTTTGCAACTGCAGCAATTATTTACCATGATGGTCCTTCGACAACATCAGGACATTACACAGCTATTTAAAATGTCAAAAAGGCTGGACTAATTGTAATGATACTCAATTGACTTTCAAACTACGTTTGCTTTCTGACTTACAAAATTCTTACCTAGTGTTCTTACAACGGAAATTTTAGGAAAGGTAATTGGCCTATGAAGATTAGAGCAGTTAATAAAACTTAGTTTACTGTTCAAAATTACTTTGTGATTGAGAGTGATCAAGATAATAAAAAACTTGTACTTGTCATAGAGGTAGTGTAAGTGTAAGTGTATCATATAGTGAGTGATATCAGTATTATAGGAAATGTTGATCATGACTGAGCCACAGCTGGAAATATAACTATTGTTACATGATGTAAAAGATGTTGGAGCTTTTCTTTCATAAACTCGGGTAAATGGAAGTTTAACAGAACTATTGAGTAATTTCCAAAGAAAAGGACTTTCCATATACTATTTGGCCTCGTGGAAAAGTAAGTGGATCAGAAATGAATTAAGATATGTTTTTTCTAAGTTTTACATTATTTATTGAAACATTGTATGGGTTTTTTAAACACAATGTTTTTGATTGTGTTTTTTTGCCCACTGTCATATGATGAGTAGTATTGAACTCACTGTTTTAAGTGAAATTCAATATATTCTGAGAACAGCAAAAATAAACCATATAACATGTTGTACAAGTTATTTTATATTTTGTATTATGAAATATATATTATACTCCCCTTGTCTCACGCTCACTTTCCACCCTCTATGACCCCTCTTAACTCACCCTCACTGCCCTCTCATCCTCCCTCACCCCGTTCCCTTACTCCACTTCCCTCACTACCCCTCATTCCTCAGTCCTTCACTGCCCTTTCCCTCTCTCCCGTCCACCACTTTCCAGCTCTCAGTCACTCTACTTCACTCCCCCTCCCCTTCTTTCCTTCCTTTGCTCCCACAGTAATTCCCCTTCCCTTACTCACCTTACTCCACTTCACTCACTCCTTCTCTCACTCCTACTGTCCTCTCACATCCTCACTCCCCTTCCCCCACTCTCTCACTCTTAGCCTCACTCTCATCGTCCTCTCACTCTCTCACTCCTCTTCCGTCACGCTCACTCCTTATAACTCACCCACACTCCCTCACTTACCTTTCTTTGCTCCCTTACTTAGTCCTTTTCTCTCATTCTTTCCTTCACTACCTCTATTTCCTCACTCCCTCAGTCCCCTTGTCTTACACTCACTCGCCTTTATCCACCCTCTATCACTCCTCTTTCCTCAACCTCACTGCCCTTCTCTCACCCTCCCTCACCCCCGTTCCCTTAATCCACTTCCCTCACTTATCCACATTCCCCATCCTTAACTGCCCTTCCCCTCACTCTGCTCCCGCAGTCACCTTTTCACAGTCCCACTGCTTCACTCCCCTTCCCCTTCTTTCCTTCCTTTACTCCCTCAGGCATTCTCCTTCCCTTACTCAACTTACTCCACTTTACTCACTCCTTCTCTCACTCCCTCCGTCCTCTCACTTCCTCACTCCTCTTCCCTCACTCCCTCTCGGTTACCCTCACTACCTCTGTCCCTTCACTCTCTGACTCCCCTTTACTCACCTTTACTCACCTTCCATCCCTCATTGTTGTGAATGCACCCTCAGTCACTCCCCCTTCCCTGTCACTCACTCCCCTTTCCTTACTCCCCTTTCTTCCTTTAGTTTTGATAACTCACATTCCTTTAGTATCTTACTCACCTTCAGTTCATTTCTCTCTCCCTCTCTTCCTCTCTGTCACTGAATCTATCTGCTTTATTATCCTCTTAGTAATTTGCTCTCCCTCTATTTCTTTTTCCCTCTCTCTGTCATTTACCATTCCTTTGTTTCCCTTTCTGTGTCCTTCACTCCTACTTTATCTCCTACTACCCTTTGATGACTTTTAATCTCCTGCCTTGTCTCTTGTATTTTGAAATATATATTATAAATATTATAACTTACTTTTTTTATCTCTTCCACAGATATTAAATTTAGTAAAAATATGTAATTAAGTTTACATTACTTATAAGGTAAGTTTGACATACAAAATGTACTTTCTCATCACTCTTTTCCTTAACCTCACTACTGTTCTCTTACCCACCCACACATCCGTTCCCTTACTCCGCTTCCCTCACTTATTCTCGATCCCCATGTTTACTTCTCTTTCCCTCACTCCCCTCCCACACTCACCTTCTTTCAGACCCCCTGCTTTACTTCCCTTTCCCTCTCTTCCCTTCCTTCGCTGCTTCACTCTTTTCCCTTCCCTACTCACCTTACTCCATTTCACTTACTCCTTTTCTCACTCCCTCTTTCCTCTCACTTCCTCACTCCCCTTCCCTCACTCCCTTTCTCTTAGCCTTACTCTCTCCGTCCCTTCACTCTCTCACTCCTCCTCCGTCACGCTCACTCCCTATAACTCACCCACACTCCCTCACTTACCTTTCTTTGCTGCCTTACTCAGTCCTTTTTTCTCACTCTTTCCTTCACTACCTCTCTGTCGTCACTCCCTCAGTACCCGTGTCTTACACTCACTAGCCTTTATCCACCCTTTATCATCCCTCTTTCCTCAACCTCACTACCCTTCTCTCACCCTCCCTCACCCCCGTTCCCTTACTCCACTTCCCTCACTTATCCTCATTCCCCATCCTTAACTCCCGTTCCCCTTTCTCTCCTCACACACTCACCTTTTCCCAGTCCCTCTGCTTCACTCCCCTTCCCCTTCTTTCCTTCCTTTGCTCCCTCAGTCATTCCCCTTCCCTCACTCACCTTACTCCCCTTTACTCACTCCTTCTCTCACTCCCTCTGTCCTCTCACATCCTCACTCCTCTTCGCTCACTCCCTCTCTGTTACCCTAACTCCCATTGTCCCCTCACTGTCTTATGCCCCTACACTCACCCTCACTCACCTTCCATCGCTCATTGTCATGAATCCACCCTCACTCACTCCTCCTTCCCTGTCACTCACCCCCCTTTCCTTACTCCCCTTTCTTCCTTTAGTTTTCCTAACTCACATTCCTTTAGTATCTTACTCACCTTCACTTCATTTCTCTCTCCTTCTCTTCCTCTCTGCCACTGAATGTATCCATCTCATTATCCTCTTAGTAATTTGCTCTCCCTCTATTTCTTTTTCACTCTCTCTGTCCTTCACCATTCCTTTGTTTCCCTTTCTGTGTCCTTCACTCCTACTTTATTTCTTAGTACCCTTTTATGACTTTTAATCTCCTGCCTTGTCTTGAAATATATATTATAAATATTATAACTTACTTTTTTTCTCTTGCACAGATTTTATATTTAGTAAAAATATGTAATTAAGTTTACATTACTTATAAGATAAGTTTGAGAAACAAAATTTACTTTCTCATCACTCTTTTCCTTAACCTCACTACACTTCTCTCACCCAACCACACGCCCGTTCCCTTACTGCGCTTCCCTCACTTATTCTCAAATTCCCATGTTTACTCCCCTTTCCCTCACTCCCCTCCCACACTCACCTTCTTTCAGACCTCCTGCTTTACTTCCCTTCCCCTCTCTTCCCTTCCTTCGCTCCTTCACTCTTTACCCTTCCCTTACTCACTATACTCCACTTTACTAACTCCTTCTCTCACTCCCTCTGTCCTCTCACTTCCTCACTCCCCTTCCCTCACTCTCTCTCTCTTAGCCTCACTCTCTCCGTCCTCTCAGTCTCTCACTCCTCTTCTGTCACGCTCACTCCCTATAACTCACCCACACTCCCTCACTTACCTTTCTTTGCTTCCTCACTCAGTCCCTTTCTGTCACTCCTTCCTTCACTCCCTCTATCCCCTCACTCCCTTACTCCCCTTGTCTTACCCTCACTTACTTTTATCCACCCTCTTTCACCCCTCTTTGCTCATGCTCACTGCCCTTCTCTCACCCTCCCTCACCCCCGTTCCCTTACTCCAGTTCTCTCACTACCCCTTATTCCCCATCCTTCTCTCTCCTTTCCTTTACTTTCATCCCCCACTCACCTTCTCTCAGTACCTATGCTTCAGTCCTCTTCCCCTCTATTTCCTTCCTTCGCTCACTCACTCATTCCCCTTCCCTCACTCACCTTACTCCACTTCACTCACTCCTTCTCTCACTCCCTCTGTCCTGTCACATCCTCATTCTCCTTCCCTCACTCCCTCTCTTTTAGCTTCACTACCTCTGTCCCCTCACTCTCTCAGTCCCCTTCCCTCATGCTCACTACCTTTAACTCACCTATACTCCCTCACTTACCTTTCTATGCTCTCTCACTCAGTCCCCTTCTCTCACTCTTTCCTTCACTCCCTCTGTCTCCTCACTCCCTCACTCCCCTTGTCTCACACTCACTTGCCTTTATCCACCCTCTATCACCCCTCTTTCATCAACCTCACTGCTCTTCTCTTACACTTCCTCACCCCGTTCCCTTACTCCGCTTTCCTTACTTATCCTCATTCCCCATGTTCACTCCCCTTCCCCTCACTCACCTCCCACACTCACCTTCTTTCAGTCCCCCTGCTTCACTTCCCTTCCCCTTGTTTTTTTTTGTTTATAGCATCTAGCTCATGTGGCCTATCAAAAATATATTCATTATTGATCTTACATAAACTAGACCTCACCTCGGCTAGCCATGGGATTGTAAAGGGTCGCCCCCTCCCCCCCGGGCTCAGCGCTACTGCAGGAACGCCCATACGGGCGGTATCACTAACCGACAGCCAAAACCGGCTACACCTCTCTCTGTCTCCCTGCAGGCACCGACAGTATCCACGGAACACAGCGGACCGGAAGCGACCTGGATTGACCCCGGAAGGGCACCGACTACCGACGGACCGGAAGTGACCTCGCCTGACCCCGGAAGCCGTTTCCCAGGAACACAGTCGGATGATAGAAAAGCCAGCGACGCGGAGGAGACAGGGTTCCCAGCGGTGGACTCGTGGCAAGAGTTGGCGATACGCGGAGAACCGACGGCGGAGTCTGCAGGAGAGAGGACGAGCCGAGAGAAGGAGGAAGAGGAAGACGTCTGGTGCGAGGATTGGTGGCATCCTCAGGAGGCGGCTGGAAAGCGGCCGTAACTCGGATGAGAGTTACGGCGGGGCACGTGAGTGAACTGTTAACATTCTCCGTGCTTACCCTTCCCCGTGTAGATAGTGTAATTAGTGTACAGCTGTTCTGCATGCACCAAAGACGCACACCCCACTGTATATTATAGGCACCCTCCACTGTACATTATCCTCCACCCCACACCCCCTTTTTTCACCCTGTCCCTATATCCGGTCTGGTCTCTTCCCTTCTTTCCCTACCCTACCGCCCTCCCTCACGGTCCGTTTCCGCCCTCACACTCCCGGGTGCTGGTGTCAGTCGATCGAGTTCCATGTACATAGGAACTAACTGCCCTGTGTCTCTTTCCATTATCTCCGAGGGACGCCCCAAGGCCCGCAACCCGGAAGAAGCACCCAGCCCAGCAGTGGACATCCTGTCTGTGTTCTTACCTGCGGACGCTCCTCACAAGGGACCATCCCGAACCCCAAAGACTGTACCTAAAAACCGTGCACCAGAGCTTGTCTTTGTGAACTGCAATAAAACTCGTGCTAGCCATAGCCCATTTCATCCGGCCTCCACGCCTGTTATTCCGGCCCGCACAACCCCACACATCACAGGGATATTCATGCCTTTTTCACATTTGAGGCAGTCTATTATAATTTCTCTTGTAAGTAACACTGCCGTGTTCTTCCATATGGCTAGCCAGAATAGTGCGGGTGGGCCCTAATGTAATCTTCAATGTAATGTAAATGTAATTCACTATGACAAACGTATTGGGACGTAGAGTTAGGGGCTTCAATAAGTTTTAGACAAAACCTGTTCTCCTGGTACTGAATATTACTACATTTGTGGATACCCCATACCTCAGCGCCACAAGTTGCCATAGGTATGCACTGAAATGTAAAATTTAAGATGGCTAAAATAGCCCCCAACCTCCTGGTTTGGGGTGGAATAAGTACCAAATTGATTGATTAAAACAACTTGTTACTGTAATATGCAATATGATCTGTCCATGAATCATTAGCAGCAAAAACCATCCCCAAATACAGAAATTCTATTGCATTGTAAACTCTGGTTGCCCATAGAGATAACATTTAAAGAGTACTTCCTCAGGTCACAGACCATTATAAAAGATTTTTTAAAATTAGTACATAGGTCTAAAGAGGCCATAAAGCCCACAAAGCCCTGCACTAAAGACGCAAAGCATTAGGACAGCTTCATTGGCATATAACAGGGCTGGGAGTATATGGCCATTAACTTGGGACATCTTTGGTTAAAGAGGCATGTAAATTGTTAATATATAGAATAAAAAGTAATGGGCCCAGAACGCACCCCTGCCGGACCCCTCTGAAAACACCAATATCATTAAAAACCTCCCCATGTACGTTAATTCTAATCCTGGCTTTTAAACCTCTATGTAAATATGCTAAAAAGTGTATTAGTGCCTCATCCATTTCACAATCTTAAAGGATAGACCATAGATGGGACCAGTTAACATAATCAAACGCAGATGTCAAGTCCATGAAAGCCGAGTATATTGGTGACCGCCGGGCAATTCCATATTTCCCAATCATTAAGTTGAGATTAAGGCATTGTTTAATTGTACCCGCGTTGTTCCTAAAGCCACATTGGGAAAAATGCAAGATAGAGTTCTCCTTGGCCCAGATCTTAATCTTGTTGCATAAGACCCTTACTAAGATTTTCAGCAGGGTATCTATCAAGGAAATGGGTCTATAGCAACCTGGCTGGGAGCGGGAGCCCTGTTTAAAAATTGGAACGATAATGCTAGTTGACCATGTGCTTGGAAGTGGGCAACAAGTTAAATTATTAAAAACATTCAGCAGAAGCGGGTCCCAAATATCCGGTTTATGTTTGCTAGGATCTATGGGTAACCCGTCAGAGTCTGAGGCTTGGTTACCCAGGCTCCTGTACTTGGTTTCCTCCACTTTGAACAAGGATATCAATACTCCTTTAGGGGTGGGAAACCGTGACAGGTCTTTATCATGTTTCGAAGCTGTAGATATCACGGAAAAGGGTGCTTCCCATGCCTCGCTGGTTAAATTACAACTAATTGGTGTTAATGTCTGTCCCATTGCTCTCATATCTTTAACCCCTTCAGTGCTAATGACAAGGGTAACTCGTCATGTAGGGCCCATTGATTTCAATGGAAAGTCAATGGACCTACATGCACACCCCTTAGCAGCCAAGTGGTTAAAGATGGCCCAAAAGAGTTTACCATTCTTTGAACTTACAGCACTAGCAAGTGCATCCAAATGTTCAATCAGTATTTCTTCCTTCCTCAGGGAGGTAACTAACTTAAACTTCTTCCTTGTCAGTTGAACTGATAGATGACACCTACGTTATGCAGATAGGGCCTTACGTAAATGGCAGTTTACTACTGAGCACTCACTATTGAACCATCTGGGGACATGAGGTGTGGTAGGAATGGGTTTCATTCATTCAGATTTAATTGCTGGGTAAAGTTTGGTATATGCAATCATTACTTCAGGATTGGATTCCTGTACTGTCAAACAGCTCCCGAAAAGTATAGGGATTTCCCTAACTACCTTGTGAAGCAATTCTGCAGAGTCAACCCCTCACCATACCAATCGCAATTTATCTGTTGAGGGCACCAGGTTCCTTGCACTATAATCTATGTTATACACAGGCCTAGGGTACACTCTCAGCACTGCTTCAATCAGGTTGTGATCGCCGTGTGATGTGGGAACATCTTTGGCGTGCAGTAGAAAGTCCTTTAGACTAGGGGAAATAAAAATATAATCAATCGTGGCGGCACAGCCCCTGCCCTGAATGTTGGTTAAGGTGAGTTATCATTGTTATTAAGAACAACAATGTCCATGACATTACTTAAATTGTGATATTGCAAATGCTCCATCAGCTCTACACCCCCATTACAAATTTGTGCTCTGCTACAAATCCTGGGAACAGAGCAGACTAGGGGGGGGGGGGCGGTAACTTGGCATTAAAAATACCTCCCAGACATATCCCGGCTGTGTTACCAAAGCCCTTCGAATTCCTTGGGGAGGTAATAAAGTCAAAAAGATTGATCACATTTGCGTTGGGAATACTATAAAAATCGTTTTTATAAAAATGAATCAAATACCGAGATGTTCCCCTTTTATATTTTAAAGCTTGGAATTTATCACTATGGGTTTGTAGGGCCTTGACGCTACCCAGACCGCAATATTCTCCCATATGGAGAGACCACCAGACGGGTGACTGAATTTAGGGGATGTAGCTAAAATTTTAAAACACTCAATCCCTTCAAGATTTATGTCTTTGGTCGCCCACTTCGCTTGAAATATTAGGATGTCACGTTGCCTAGCTAACTCCAACTAATATAAGTTCTGTTTTACAATCTGCATGCCTTCTCTTCTCCTGCACAAATGGCAAAAGCACCAAAACACTCATGCTTACCTTAACGGACCACTTCAGCCAGGCACTTAAGAATGACAGACAATCCAAGAAGAAGGCAGATGCCCTGCCAAATTTGGCAATACAGTATAATTTTTCTTTTAGTAATAATTTTGTAGAATTGTGTGTTGTTTCCTTCACTCCTACTTAATTTCTATTTACTATTTTTCAAAGCTAGGTGACAGAACATTTAGATGTGTAATAATATATTATAACTTGGGTCTTGCTGATGGACTTTGCAATGCATTTAAGTTAACTGTGCCATAGTCTTTCCTTTGCTTCCTCCCACAACAGATTGATGATGGTTGGCTCCTCATCGCCCAGATGAATATTGCCTTTGTGTTGTGTTTGTGTTTTTTAAACCTTTCCCCAAATCTCCTTTCTCATTCAGTCATCAAACCCCTAACCCTCTTTTCCCAGTCTGTGTGATTTATTGAGGTGTGACTTAATGAATTACACCATTAATTGATCATACCTTTGGTGAAAGCAACACCAACTCAGTGCAGGTTATTCAGTACTTCTATTACCTAATTAATAGCCCACACTGGCCTCATTTACTCACTGATGTATAAAAAGTGATTGATATTTTAGATATAGAAGAATATCATTTGTCAGCGTCATCATTCAGGCATTGTGTTGCATAAAAGCTGAACCGTGTCTATTCCAGATTTTGAGTCCCCTTCACAATTCGAGTAATTACTACTTTAGTTTTATTCAACATACCAGCTCGCATTTGCTCTGAATAATTTAGTACTGCATGTTATATTTTTACTATTAGGTATTCTTTGTTGTGTAGTAGTATAGTCTCAATTGTTTTTAAAGCTATGATATAATAATATATAACTCAATAACTCCCTCTGTATTCCTCAGACTGCCTCATTCAGTTGCTAAGGCAGCTGGGTGACGTAGCCTCACCTATTGAAAGTTTAATAAAGATGTATTTTCATATTTCAGCTTCTGTGCCAAGTTCTTTATTGATATTAGTAAGTATTCCCTGAACTTCTATATTACATTTCTTCATCAGAGAAGTGGCTTTCTGTTGGAGTGATCTTGTCAGGAGACGGAAATCTACTGAGGAGGACAGAACAGGATTCTACTAAGAAGGTACTCTGTGCACAGGGATTCTGGAGATTCTTTGATTCTGCAGCCCAGTATATTTCTGATCTTCCTGATTTTGATCCTCCACATGATGTCACTCCTGACTGAGAACCTTTGTGGCATGAGTATTCTTAAAAAGACCGTTAGGTCATGTAGAACTTGACAGTTAGAATTTGGATAACCTTTTGATTAGTAAAAGTAAGAGTTAAGTATAAGTGGGTCGCTCCCAGTCCTTTGTTCCTTGGTCCTTAGTTTGGTTCTTAGTTTGTTTTGTCCTTAGTTTTATTTGAAGATTGCAATTTTCAAAAACCGAGGGTCTTGTATATTTACGAGTGTAACGATAGAGATAGCCCCTTGAAGTTTGAAGCTAGATTAGTGAGCTATAAGATGCCTGATCTTAGCAAATTTGGAGCTTTGTGTTGGCCAACTTTGTATACGTTTGGATAAGCCGGTTTCCCCTAAAGGGAATATCTAAATAGGTTTAGATTTAAAAACATATTTCTTCCTTGGTGATTTTGCATCCCTAGGGAATTAAAATATGACATAATACAAAACAAGGATCCTTTGTTCTGCGCAGTTTTAGGAATGAAGATATGCAGAACGATTTTGTTTGGTGTTCTGCTAGCCAAAGCTAGTGAATTTAGTGTATTTTCGCTTCTTGGACACACATCAGTCTGTTGGGCTGTTTTTGCAGTCTTTTCAAACACAATTGAGAAGCGTTTCTTGTAAATATGACTTACAACTAGTATTTGCAAATGGTTTGGTTTAAGTACAGTCTGTGGGCTGTCCTTTATTTCTGTCCTGAGTATTGATATGTGGGTTAAATGTGTGTTTAAATGTCTATGTGGTTTTCTCATTAGTGCAACTTTTGTAAGTGAATAGCGATGGCGCTATTCACGAAATACATGGCGCGCAAAATGTCTAAATGTTTAAAATAATAAAATTAAAAATTCACATACACTAGGAATAAAGAAGCCTCAAAAATGAAAATGGTGTGTTTTGTAGGAAAACAAGCTTATAGTATTTTTTTTGCTTACAAATATTGCATCAGATATTAACAGGCAAACACTCTTCAGCTGAAGTAAAGTCTTGCTGAACTCAGAAGTATATTATAGAACATGCATTTATGTGTTTTCGTTTGAAAAAGACTGCCATTTGTGCTCATGTTACAATGCTGAGAGACAATCTAAATAAACAGGAGTATTTACTTAGCCAGGGTTTTGCTCTTAGTTAAACACGGGTGAATACTTGCATTTCAGAATGTTGTTTTCAAAAGGTTCCAAAACTAAGGTTCATTATTTTGTATTACAGGAAGGCATTCCAATTAAGGGGTTTCTCTCTTTAAGCATTTTTGTAAGCGTATTCTGGGGTCTGCTGCTAAATAAAATTGTCCTTTTTATAAAAAAAAGATAAAAAGTGGCGCAAACATTTTGTCATGTTTCAAGTTAGGCGTCTGTGCTTAGGCTTGTAAATGAGTGCGTCTAAAATGATAGGCAAGGGATGCAGCTTGCTCTTATATGTGGAATTATCCAAAATAATTGGGTTTATTAATTTTTTTATTAATTATGAAAAATAATAATTAAAAATAGGTGCTACAAAATTCGTTTTTTTACTATTCATGAAGCTTAATGCTCATACTATGACATCCTAGCATTAAAATGTAATTTAAGTTGTGCTATACTGCATAATGAGAACATTAGCATATGAAATTTCACTTAGCGCAGGCGTAAAAAACTCATTTTTCTAAGGATTTACATGAGATATGACTAATGTCTAATCTCTGTAATGTGTAAAGAACATTCTGAGGATGATTAATATGTAAAACAATTATAGGATATTTATTTTTAAGTGCCCCTAATATTAAAGTCGAATTTGGGTAAAATAGACCATTTAAAACAGCATTCTTGCCATTTACAATAGCTTTAAAGTGCTTTAGGCTTCAGTAAATGCATACATTTAGGTATAATACAAATTTGCAGGTTGTCCCCATTTGGGTTTACTTTTAAATGGCCCAGTGAGGTCCAATTAAAGTTGCTGAAATGAGTACCATTGCAACAAGCATTTGTTCTAAAAACTGGTATGTGTGTTATTAGGTTCTGTGAATCACTCACAGTAAATGTAGTAGGCCTTCTGTCTTTGTCAGCCTCAGAATGAGCCGAAACTGTGGGCTAGGAGAACAGGCTGCTCAAGTTGCGCTAAGATGCTATCTTTAGTTTTCCTGTAAACAATGGCGGAGGCTGTCATGTTCACATTTGTGACCTTTTAAATTCGAACCTTGTCTCTGTGAAATGCAGAATAACCTTGCTAAACAGGCCTCTGAAAGGTGGAATTTCTGGTTTCTCCATAAGCACATCAATAAAATTAAAGAACTTAATTCCAAAGGGAAATATAAAAAAGGTTTCTTTAAAAGTCCCAACATCATGACATTTTTATTTCTGCTCTAAAAAATAATGTCTGCTAGTCGCTTTTATTTGACAGAAAACGAAGTGTTGCATTAAGTCTTAGACAAAAAAAAATACGATGCAGCCTTTTACTAACATTTTGAAGCCTACATGAATAAGTAAGAACGATTTGCCAATTAAGAATTATTTTTTATCGTGGAGACTGTGGCACAAGGCTAATATGGAGTGTCAGTGAAAGGATTTTACTTTTGGAAAGTTAAAAGGGCTTCATGTTGCAAGGTGACTGACAAGATGGTAACAGTTAAGTAATGGAAATTTATTTTTGTGTTTCTTAATGTCTATCATGTTTTGTCTTCTGATTAAAAGTTATAATTGATATTCGTTTGTTATCAGAAATGTCTCTCTTTTGTGTGTTGTGTATGTTTTTTTTTTTTTTTGCTTCTGCCTACAGACCATTTATGGATGGTTCTGGGTGATTTAAAGCAGAGAAGACACGTGAGTTTGGTTGGTTGAACGGAGATGTGTTTTTGCGTAACTCCTTTGGAACTAAATGTTCATGTGTTTTTTATGTTTGTGTATTTGGTCCTTTCATGAATTGTTCTTGCTGGTCCTGTATGTTAGACAGTTGTATTTGACAGCAGATATCCACTACTGGTGATCTACTGTCAAAAGGAGGGTGAGGATTTTAAGCCTGACAAATTAAGCAGGCCTGAATATTCTGTTTTGGGCTGCAGGTTCACAGTGCATAAAGTACAGGACGTGCTTGATATACAGCAAGTATATCTGATGGCTTGACATGTGCGTTCTGTACGTTTTTTTTGCATGTTTTATGTTTTATGTTGCTGCTTATGATACTATTACAAGTTTACCTGTGTTGTAAAGGGATATACATGACGATGTGTATCCTGAATAGTTGGGTAGATTTGATTTGACACTAAATTTCACAGAAAGACAGACAACACTGCATCAGTGTATGTCAAATTTGGCTTTAATGGTATTTGAAGGAAAATAAAAAGATATACAGGAAACAAGGTTTCACCTACAGTAACATTACTGCCCCCTTTCCTGTAAGGAACAGGCAGCCCTAAATTTATATATCCTAATTGGACGTAAGGATAAATTATAGATCTGTGACTCTTGTACATGGTGACCTAATTTCTATATTAGATTAGTCAGTTTTATTCTTCTTCCTAAGTAGTATATGGCTTTGTACCATAAAAGAAACCAGGTTTCATTTTTCCCTGAAGAAGGAACTGGAACATTAGCTGAGATTACCGTATATGGTGTAGCGGCCAGCGGTAGAGTTAAATTTGTAAACTATTGTGATTTTTTTTTGTGTATCACCCATACTCTTGGTATTATGTCACATGCCTGACTATCACCCAAGCGCATCGTGCCTAGTTATTGGGGATTTTAGCTGTGTCCTAGTCCCATTTCTCTTTTCCGTATTCCTTTCACCAGTCAGCTTTTATTATTAATAGTGTATTGTTCAGGTTCACACTTTCAGATTGCAGTAATGTACCATGGACCCCCATCTTATGTATAATTCCCTTTTGCATAACTAGACTGGTTTCTAAGAATTTTCTTTAGGCCTATTCTGATGCTTTTCCAGTCTGACTGTTAGGGTAGTGATGGACTGATTAACTGACTCAATACTATAGTAAGATAAGCTTTCCACCTCTATAGGAGACACCTTACGTTTTTTTGAATATGACAAATTCAATGCCTATTCTAATTTGGTTTTTAGTTCCTTTTTTCTGCTCCTTTAATTTTTGATGGACCGGATGTATTTTAAATAATGGAAATACCAGGACTCTCTTTTGTATTGCATAGTCCACCTGATGCACAATTATTAAAGGAAGGTATCTACATGTCCCTGATAATATGTATTATGTGATCTCTCTTTTGAGATGTTCTAGATGAGGAATTTAGGAACACCTATATGTAATCATTGAGATAAAATGTGTTTACTCCATTAGACGATGCCACTATGTGTGAGGACATCCATTCAGATAGAATTCCCATGTCGCTATCTACCCTTAGATGGTGAAGGATATGCTCTCACACGGAAACCCAATTGAAGTGCCTTTGTTTTTGTATTGTCTTTGAGAATGACAGTGTATTTCAACGCAGAATTGTCCCATGGCGTATGGCCACTCCTTTGAAGATTGCAGGCCACCTGTTTTCAGTCCTTTTGTTATACAATGAACTGTTTAAAGCATCGCACTTGCTTCATCAGAAGGCGTTCAACATCAAAAAAAGAGGAGCTGGTTTTGCCACAGAACCAGAATTTCAGTGCAAAAGAGCGCCTGTCTGAGGTACTGGGTTGTTCAGAACCGGTACCGAACCGGTAACCTGTCATGATCGTGAGGCAGCGTACAGCCCCCAACCCTCACCTCTCCAGGTTGCGCATGTAAGTACGAAAGTTGTAGGGACTACATGTCCCATAAGGCCAAGGGACAAGCAACAGGAACACAGGAAGGAGCACACTCCTATATAAGTCCCGCCTCCTGAGAAAAAGGCGCTTGACAAACTGCCGTCGGAGCCTGGATGCAGGTTGCTGTATCTTGCCTACACTTTCCTGTGCCCGTGTGTTTTTGACCTGAATGAAACCCAAGCCTTGGAGCGCCATCGCGCTTTGTTTAAGTCCTGCCTTCGATCGCGGCACTGCCGCGGAACAGAGGGAGGAGCCGCGTCTCGATTTCCTTGGAGCCGCTCCGGAGACGCCGACCCTTGCGCTGTGTGGGAGAGTGGTGTAACCTCTCCACAGCGGCACTTTGGTTCCACCTGCAGTCTCGGTTCTGGAACCGAACCTAGAGACTTTGTGGAAAACTTCTTTTCTTTGTTCACGACTTTGTTTTGGGAAGTCCCGGTACCCTGGGGTATCTGGCAAGCCAACCGTGATATCCTCCGCACTCCGAGGACAGGAGTCGGAGGAGACACAGAGACAGCACCTGGCTGCCTGCGACGGTGCTTGCCGGTATTCTTTGTTCTCCACTCGCCGGACCCGCACTTCCAGGAGCCTGCCTTCTCTGACACACCTCAGCATTCAGAAACGCCCTTTGGACGCCATCCAGGACGCTTTTCATGTAAGTGCGTGTGTGAATGGTATGAGTCTGAGAAGGAGTGGGAGGGAATACAGTGCTACTCATTCTGTTCTTGTTTTCTCCCTAAATGCAGGGGTCCCAGAGGGAGTCTAGAGCAGGTCTCCGATTCCTGTGAGCGAAACAGGCTTCTTTATTATTTTGTCCCCTTCCCCTTTTCCCTAGAATACTTCACTACCCATAGTGCTCTGCTTCATTGTGGTGGGTGTAGTATTTAGGGGACATTGGGAACTACTCTTCACGGCATCGTTCCCGCTGGCTGTTCTTAAGGTTAGTGGCTGAGTATTGTTGGCGCTACTGACACCTGACAGATTGTCAAGCCCAAGTTACTAGCCAGCCCGAGCGATGGATACTAACGCAGTACTCACCTCGCTCTTAGAAAGCTTTAATGCCTTACAGCATGAGGTTCATTCCTCTAGGCTCGAAAACCAAGACTTACGGAAAGAGATGGGCACCATAAGGAGAGAAGTGGCGGGGATTTCCAGACAAGGAGGTAGATCCTATATCCGAGAGGCAACCCTACCCCCTCCTACTCAGGCCACTCAGCCCGCTACGATCACTCCCCCAGACGGAGGGTTCTTTGCTCCCAGTTCCCCGGCCCAGATAGCTGCAGGACCCGTTCCAACGGTGCACGTTCTCCAGCACTCGGGAATCCCATTGGCCCCTCCTGAACGGTTCTACGGGGATCCGAAAAAGTTCGAAACATTCCTGAACCAATGCCGCCTGCATTTCTTGTGCAAACCCGCCATATTTCAAGATGAATCAACAAAAACAGCGTTCATTGCACTTGCCCAGGGGTATCTCTGACCACTCTCCGCTCTGGCTTCGTTTTGAGGTTGGGGTGGAAGCAGCGGGCAGGGTGGCTCCCATTAATCCGTGGTATCTTACCTCCCCTGAGACCCGCACCCTTTTACTTAAGTCCCTCGACTCGTATTTTCTGGATAACGAGGGGTCGGTTTCATCTGCTGTGTCCCTGTGGGAGGCCTTTAAGACTGTGATTCGTGGGCAGGCCCTCTCCCTTATTGCTGAGGCTAAGAGAGCGAGGAATAGAGAAGTGGTTGATCTTGAGGGGGACATTTCTGTACTGGAGGCGGGCTTGGAATCTGGTGTCACGCCTGAGAAGCTCCATGCCCTGGGTCTGAAACAATTTGATTATAAGTCCTTGGTCACGGATGCCGCCAAAGTGATGTTTCGGGAGCAACAGGGACGTTTGTATGATGTGGGTGATAAAGCGGGTAAATTGCTGGCGTGGCTGGATAAGAAGGAGAGAGCTAATCGTGTGGTACCCGTGATTCAGTCTGCCTGTGGTGTGAGTGTAACGGACCCGATTGGGGTAGTTGACCGGTTTGCCGAGTACTTCCGTGTGGTGTATACCCCTGTGTCTGTGAGGGATGTGGTTGACTCTCGCCTTCTGTTGCGTGATATAGCCCTGCCCATTGTTTCTGATTCGGACCGTGTGGCGTTGGACTCCCCCTTTACGGTTGATGAGATTGCTACTGCCATCCGTTCCCTCCGTTCTGGCAAAGCATTGGGCCCGAACGGGTTGCCAATCGAATTGTACAAATTGCGTCCGGATAGGCTTGCTCCGTATCTCCGCGCCATGTTTCTGGAGTCCCGGGAACGGGGTATTCTCCCTTATGACCAGAGACTAGCCACAATAGTTGTCATCCCCAAGGAGGGCAAACCACGTGATCTTTGTTCCTCCTATAGACCCATATCCCTACTAAATGTTGAACCCAAGGTGTTGGCGAAACTCCTGGCCACCCGTCTCTTGGCGGTCATTAGTGACTTGGTCCATCCGGATCAATCTGGATTTATCCCACATCGCAACACGGCTCTGAACCTACGTCGTCTTCATGGCGCGATCGCGAGGGCGGGGCTTCTGACGGAGCCGGCCATTTTGGCATCGTTGGATGCATCCATGGCCTTCGACACGGTGGAGTGGCCCTATCTTTGGGCGGCTCTTGAGAAATTTGGTTTTGGGCCTGATTTTATTGGTTGGGTCAAGTTGCTGTACGCGGCACCTCTGGCGCAAGTGGTGGTGAATGGTAGGGTCTCGGCTCCTTTCACCCTCGGCAGGGGTACCCGTCAGGGATGCCCCTTGTCTCCATTACTGTTTGCTCTCGCCTTGGAACCGTTGGCTGCCTGTTCCGGCTTTAGATCCTGGTGCTAGCAATGTTCCATTCGAGGAAATTGCTGCCTTTGAGGCTGAAATGCACCATCTCACTTATGAAAAATAGTGTTACATTCTCACGGAAGGAAGCTCATCTAACCTCTTCTCCAGCACTCTGTATGTTGGACTCTGATACTCAAGATGGATTGTTGTTAAGGATAATCTGTCTTTGTACCTCCATCCCCCTTTCAAAAAGGACACAGTGCTTTGACTGGTGCAGATTCCTTTACCATTCCCCCTCCTACATGTCTGGCAGTCATGAATACAGATAGTAACCTACTGCATAACTTCGGATATCTCATTGTCCTGTGTGGTCAGCTTCCACAAGGACAATTGGTTTAGGGGTGTCTGACATCGTAAAGCTAAAGCAAGAAGTTGTCTGACATGAGGTGCCATTCTGTTGCCTAGCAGTCTGACATCATAAAGCTAAAGCTAGATGCTTTCTGACTAGAGGGCTACTCTGTTGCGTAGCAGCTGACATCATTAAGGTAAATCAAGATGTTGTCTGACATGAGACAGGATGCCCAACTGAAAGATGAGATGGTAAGATGAAAGAAATTAGGACTTTATTTAGACTTGAACATTTCTACGAACGGAGGTTTGAGCAAAAGAGTCTCAACTTCACCGTTGCTGAACCATCTCTAAAGGGGATTCGCTGGTCTCCGGACTTTGAAGACCGCGTTTCGCTTTACGCGGATGATATCCTTTTATACCTCACCTCCCCGCGTAAATCTCTGTCTGTTCTGTTTGATGTTCTTGCTTCTTTTGGGGCCAACTCGGGCCTCGTTATTAATTGGGCCAAGTCCTGTGTATATGTTCTTTCGGGGGTTTTGCCCCCCTTGCCGAGTAGACTTCCCATTCAAGTGGTCCATTCGGGCTTCAAGTACTTAGGGATTTTTATTACGTTGGACCCGACGCTCCGCTTTGAGCATAATCTCCTCCCACCGTTGCTTAGACTGCGATTGGATGTGGCCCGTTGGCGCAAGCTTCCTCTATCACCGCTGGGCAGGGCGGCCCTGTTTAAAATGATGTCCTTGCCGCGATTCCTTTACGCGCTTCACAACTCTTATGACGCTATCCCTAAGACCTATTTCCAAGAGATTGAGAGTCTTCAACGGCAGTTGATATGGGATGGGCGACCCCGTATCGCACTCGCAAAGCTCACCATCCCCTGGTATGACGGGGGCATGGCGCTCCCCGATATCAAGCGATATTATTGGGCTTCCCAGTTGTCAGCCATTAATCATGTGATGTTTTCCCCGGGTCGTAATCCTGCATTCGAGATGGACAGACTCCAGCTTTCAGGTGGGGACTTTACTAGAGCGCTTTATTCCCGATCGGCCGGGCGCCATCTTGTGGGCCCATCCAGGATTGCAGTAACGGTGTGGCGGGCTGCGAGTGTGAGTTTGGGGTGGGAGGATCGATTGACGTTAGCGACACCGCTTTATGCATCCGAACGTTTGGGCGGACTCTGGTCTACCAAGGGTTTCGACCGCTGGGATGTGATTGGGATCTGTAAGGTGGGTGACGTGTACTCGAATGGTTGTGTGAAGTCGTTCCAGGCCCTCCAGGCGGAATATGGTTTGAGTGGTAGGGAATTTTTTCGCTACCTGCAGGTCCGACATGCCCTCGTCTCAGTCTTGGTTCCTGATGAGGCCTTGCCTGACTCTTCCCCCCTCGAGGACCGTGTCCTTGATGGGCATCTTCCCGATAGTACTATTTCTCTGATTTACAAGAAGTTGATTAATAATCGGGTGGACTTACTGATCCGACTTCGGGAGGCTTGGGTTCGCGATGGGTTGGAACTGGACGACGAGGATTGGCAATCGGCGCTCTCTTCTCCCAAGGAGGTGGCCATTCCTGCCCGTCTCCGTTTGGTTCAGCTTAAGATTCTTCATCGAGTCTATGTCACTGGTCCGCGTCTGGTTACGATGGGCTTTTCTTCGGATGGGCTATGCAAGCGTGGATGTGGCTTGAGTGCGACTTTTTTGCATATCCTTTGGGAGTGCCCGGTTATAGTTGCTTATTGGACTGCTGTGCTTGAGGTGATGACTGCTGTTACGGAGGTGGCCCTGCGACCGGAGCCTCGCAGATGTCTGTTGAATGTATGGGAACCCACTGACTACTCTGTGGCCCAGACCAGATGGGCTACCCTTGGTTACATGATTGCGAAGCGGGATGTCGCGCAACTCTGGGGCGCTTCCAGGCCCCCTGAGGTCTCGAGGTGGGAGGACAATATGGACTGGTCCATGTTTCGTGAAAAGACGGTTTATGTGGCCAGGGGCAGACCCAGGGCGTGGACGAAGGTTTGGGGCCAGTGGAATGATTATCGTGGGGGTATTTGCACCCCTCCCCTTGACAACACTGCTGAGATTGTCCTTTCTCCCTAGACTAGAGTTCCCGGAACCTTTCCGTAAGGTTTCTTATACTTCCGGTTCTCCCCGCTGCTCCCCTCCCCCCCCCCTCCCCGACTTGATTGGAGCCTCCGGGCTCTGGGTGTGTTCTCCTGATCGTGGAACCGTCCCCTCCGCTCTTTGGGCTGACCTTAATTATCGTCCATTCGCCTTTAGTGTTTATGTTTTCTTTTTGTAAAAATAAAAATACAAATTGTTCTGTGATGTCTATAAAGTAACGCTCTGTACTTGAGCTGTACCTATCCACGGGTGTATATTTTCTTACATGCATTTTGCCTTGTTATTAGCGGCCAGCCCGTGAGGTTGTAGGCCCATTCTTGTACTTTTCTATGCTTACTCCAATAAAGGTTTTGAAAAAAAAAAAACAAAAAAAAAACAGCGTTCATGATGTCGTATTTGGGTGGAAACGCGGCGAGCTGGTCCATTCCTCTAATGGAACTAAACGACCCTGTACTACAGAACTACGCAGGATTTTGCCTTGAGATGAGAAAACTGTTTGATCGCAAGTCGCACATGCTAACCTTAGATCGAGAGTTGTTAACCCTTCGTCAGGGTTCCCAAGACCTACTGTCGTACATCACCACCTTCAACAGATTGGTTGTGGAATCTGATTGGCCCCCAGCGAAAAGGACTTCTCTTTTCTATCAAGGGCTTCGGGGGGAACTAAAAGATGTGCTCTCACAGGTAGTACAGCTACCGCAGACCTGCGAAGAAATGATTGACCTCACTGTGCAACTGGATCACCGTTTACTCGAAAGGAAGGGAGACCGGTCCAAAGCGGACGTTCGTTTTATGCCTTCTAGACCTAGAGGGAATCAAGAAGAACCCCCGAAACAAGGTGACAAATCAGAACCCATGCAGATTGGGGGAATTCGAGGCCCCTTGACGGCTGAAGAACGAGAGAAAAGAAGGAAAATGATGCTCTGTATGTATTGCGGAAAAGCAGGCCATTTTATCAAAGACTGTCGTGCACGAGCCCAAGTCTCCAACCAAAAACCAAACTCAAAGGGACAGGCCATAGTCCGAGGAATAGAAGGGTCGGGAAACGAACAGGCTTGAACCGGGGAGAGGTCACTGGTTCAACATGCGCCTGGTCAGCGATCTCTTCTGTGATAGCGAATACCCTCCAGAATACAGCAGCCCACCTCACTGTGGAAGTGCGGTTCAATCCAGAGGAGACCCATCAAATCGTGGTAGCTGCCCTGATAGACTCTGGAGCGACTGGTAATTTTATCGACCAAGCCTACTCTCGTCTGATAGGAGTGGGATGGCAGAAGAAGAAGGCCCCCACGCAAGTCCACGCTGTGGACGGAAAAACCCTCACATCGGGACCTGTCTGGTATAATACGGTCCCTCTCCGTATGAAAATGGGAGAGCAGCACTATGAAACCATTCAATTCGATGTCATAGATGCCCCGCAGTTCCGCTTGATATTGGGAATGCCGTGGCTCATAGTACATAACCCTACTATCGGATGGGCCGAGCGCACAGTACAGATGAACTCGGTATACTGTCGCGAACATTGTACACCCAAGAGGAGGGAAAAGGGGACGCCTGAAGAAAGCAACAGGGCCGTTTGCCTCGCCACTGCTTGCCCCCAGGAGGTATATTGCAGCACGACCCTCTTGCCGGGAGAATACGAGGCATATCGCTCAGTGTTCGATAAACAATTGGCCACACAACTCCCCCCTCATCGGGCATATGATTGCCGAATAGAGCTGATCCCGGGAGCGGAAATCCCTTGTAGCAGAGTATATGCTTTAACGGAACCGGAAACGCGGTACCTCCGCAATTATATTGATGAACATCTTGCCTCCGGTTTCATCCGGCATTCCTCCTCGCCGGCTTCATCGCCCCTCTTTTTCATCTCGAAGAAGGACTGTGATGAACTTCGCACCTGCATCGACTATCGGGCCATTAATAGAATCACAATCAAAAATCGATACCCTTTACCCTTGATTCCGGTTTTATTGGATCAACTGAAAGGGAGCAGGTACTTCACGAAGCTGGACTTACGCGGAGCCTACCACTTGGTGAGAGTAAAACAAGGGGATGAATGGAAAACCGCCTTCAGAACCAAATTCGGCCTCTATGAATACAGAGTGATGCCCTTCGGGCTCTGTAACGCCCCCGCGGCGTTTCAGTACTTCATGGATGAAGTGCTGAGAGGATTACTAGAGACTATCTGCATCGTCTACATCGACGATATACTAATCTACTCCACCACTCTGAATGAGCATGTGAAGCATGTAAAGACCGTCCTAGAGCGTCTTCGAATCCATTCGCTATACGCCAAATTGGAAAAGTGCTTGTTCCACGTCCAGGAAATAGCCTTCCTTGGGTATATCATCAACAAGGACGGATTCCAAATGGAAAAAGGCAAGGTGGAGGCGATAACCCGTTGGAAAACACCTACCAATGTCCGAGCTATCCAGTGTTTCTTAGGCTTCGCGAACTACTACAGACGCTTTATCAAAGACTTTTCGCGGATCATCCAACCCATCTCTAGCCTTCTCAGGAAAAACACCCCGTATGTATGGGGTACGGAAGCGGCGAAGGCCTTCGAAACACTCAAGGAATGATTCACAAACGCACCTATCCTGCGACATCCAGACACTCAATTGCCGTTCATCCTAGAAACGGATGCTTCCCAGTATGCTTTAGGAGGAGTGCTCTCCCAAAGACATCCATCCACGGGGCAACTCCACCCCGTAGCTTATTTCTCGAAAAAACTGACTCCTAGTGAGATCAATTATTCCATATCAGATAAGGAGCTCCTCGCAATTAAGAGGGCATGCGAAGAGTGGAGACATTACCTTCTGGGGGCTCGGCACGTAGTTGAGATCTACACAGACCACAGAAACCTGCTCTTCCTAAGGACAGCAAAGGCGTTGACGCCCCGACAATTGAGATGGACGTTGTTCTTCGCCGACTATGATTTTGTAATCAAGTATAGACCAGGCCCCCAAAACGGCAAGGCGGACGCCTTGTCGCGGAACGAAGACGTACAAGAAACAGGCCAGGAGGAAAGAACGGACACACCCTCCATCTTACCGGCTTCCAGTTTCACTGATACGAATCTAGGGTTGATCGAGTCCCACGACTTCTTGGACGACCTAAAGGTGGCAAACTCGGTACTAGACAGCGAGGCATGGATTCAGGAGGACCCAGAATACCGCACAAAAAAGGACGACCTTCTCTACCAGGCGCACGCCTTATATGTCTCACACTCCGCTCTCCAGCAAAAGGTGTTAGCATGGGCTCATGACTCCATCGTGGGAGGACACTTGGGACGGAGTAAAACCATCGCCGCCATCGAACGCTCTTTCTGGTGGCCATCACTGCGAAAGGATGTGGAGAAATACATACAGACCTGTGCTATATGTACACAAGGAAAGGCAAGCCATGCAAGACCAACAGGTCTTTTGCGCCCTCTCCCCATACCTCCTAAACCCTGGCACACCGTTTCGATGGACTTTATAGTCGAGATGCAGCCATGTGACGGATATACCACGATCTTAGTTGTTGTGGATCACTTGTCCAAAATGGGCCATTTTATACCGCTCAAAAGATTACCCACATCCGCAGAGTTGGCATTTGTATTTCTCCAGAACATTGTACGATTACATGGAATCCCAAACGTCCTAATCACAGACAGAGGGTCACAGTTCATCTCCCGTTTCTGGACAGCAATGTGCAAATCCATGTCCATTGAAGCGAAACTGTCTAGCAGCTATCATCCTCAGACTGACGGAAAAACGGAACGCCTCAACCAAACACTGGAGCAGTATCTCCGTTGCTTTTCCCTACAGAACGCCACCGACTGGTATCCGATGTTATGGGCCGCCGAGTTCACATACAATAATTCTGAACACAGTACATTGGGGTGCTCCCCTTTTTTTTGTGTCAACGGTTTCCACCCTAACATACTCCCGTTTGAATGGCCTATACAGTCTCGCCTGCCAAGTGTCTGCGAACACCATGCTCACCTGAGGGCGGTATTGACGGATGCTAAGAGGCATTTGCTAACCGCCCAACGCTCACAAAAGCAACAAGCGGATAAGAAAAGGAACCCCGAACCCACCTACCAAGTTGGGGACAAGGTCTGGTTAAGCACGAAAAATCTGCATCTGAAAGGCGTGACCAAACTGAAACCCCGATATGTGGGACCCTATGGAATTGAAGAAGTCATCAACCCTGTTGCAATGAGACTGTCCTTACCCGCTTCCTGGCGCATCCATCCTGTCTTTCATGTCTCTCTCCTTCTCCCATGCCCTGCGAGCACTAGATTGCCTGTTCGTCCTCAGCCCATTGACATAGAGGGGTGGGATGAGTACGAAGTACAGTCCCTCCTGGACTCCAGAGTAGTGCGTGGAAGGATCCAATACTTGGTGGACTGGAAGGGGTTCGGGGCGGAGGATAGGACCTGGGAACCTGTGGAGAACCTCCATTGTCCTGACCTATTGGAACAGTTCCATTCCACCCACCCGGAGAAGCCAGGTCGACCTCCGAGTCGGCGGTCCTTGAGAGGGGGTTCTGTCATGATCGTGAGGCAGCGTACAGCCCCCAACCCTCACCTCTCCAGGTTGCGCATGTAAGTACGAAAGTTGTAGGGACTACATGTCCCATAAGGCCAAGGGACAAGCAACAGGAACACAGGAAGGAGCACACTCCTATATAAGTCCCGCCTCCTGAGAAAAAGGCGCTTGACAAACTGCCGTCGGAGCCTGGATGCAGGTTGCTGTATCTTGCCTACACTTTCCTGTGCCCGTGTGTTTTTGACCTGAATGAAACCCAAGCCTTGGAGCGCCATCGCGCTTTGTTTAAGTCCTGCCTTCGATCGCGGCACTGCCGCGGAACAGAGGGAGGAGCCGCGTCTCGATTTCCTTGGAGCCGCTCCGGAGACGCCGACCCTTGCGCTGTGTGGGAGAGTGGTGTAACCTCTCCACAGCGGCACTTTGGTTCCACCTGCAGTCTCGGTTCTGGAACCGAACCTAGAGACTTTGTGGAAAACTTCTTTTCTTTGTTCACGACTTTGTTTTGGGAAGTCCCGGTACCCTGGGGTATCTGGCAAGCCAACCGTGATATCCTCCGCACTCCGAGGACAGGAGTCGGAGGAGACACAGAGACAGCACCTGGCTGCCTGCGACGGTGCTTGCCGGTATTCTTTGTTCTCCACTCGCCGGACCCGCACTTCCAGGAGCCTGCCTTCTCTGACACACCTCAGCATTCAGAAACGCCCTTTGGACGCCATCCAGGACGCTTTTCATGTAAGTGCGTGTGTGAATGGTATGAGTCTGAGAAGGAGTGGGAGGGAATACAGTGCTACTCATTCTGTTCTTGTTTTCTCCCTAAATGCAGGGGTGCCAGAGGGAGTCTAGAGCAGGTCTCCGATTCCTGTGAGCGAAACAGGCTTCTTTATTATTTTGTCCCCTTCCCCTTTTCCCTAGAATACTTCACTACCCATAGTGCTCTGCTTCATTGTGGTGGGTGTAGTATTTAGGGGACGTTGGGAACTACTCTTCACGGCATCGTTCCCGCTGGCTGTTCTTAAGGTTAGTGGCTGAGTATTGTTGGCGCTACTGACACCTGACATAACCCAGCAGTGTCAGGGTACACCCAAAGACCTCGAGTACTTTCCTGATTCAGACCACAGAAACTCAGAGTCTTCTAGGTGAAGTCAAGGATCGATTTTATTGGCTGCAACCAAGTAACAGGCGTCCTAGCAGTACAACAACACGGGATGTATATTCTCAGGAGACTGCTCAATCTTACAAAGCGAGGCTTCTCTTTTTATACAAAATATTGTGCTTCAGGCAAACATTCTTGGATTTACAGTATACCATTCACATATTTTCACTGCAAAGGAAAAGCAGAGTCATGATGACAAGCCCACATTTCTGTTTGTCCAGCCCACAACAAATTACCCGGCAAGGCCCAACATTTCCATCAGATACCGGTGGACCCCCAATAAAAACGGGCACCTCCCCATCATAAAGCAAGTGAGAGAGAAAAGAGCAGGGACAGGTGTGAGCAAGATTCGGCAGGGTGTGTGTGCGATGAAAAGGGTTTATGGCCTGTTGTGCCTTGATGCTATCTCGTTCGGCCACTGGGAGAGGAACTGACCAAACAGGTTTTGCCTGGGGCAATGGTTCCAGCTTGCCCCGGTCGCAGAAAAGTCAATTAAGGTGTACGTGTCCTTTGGAATCGAATTTGGCTTAATTCGTCTGCCTATGTGAGGGCAACTCACAAAATGGCTGCCGTACACAAAATGGAAGCCAAGGGTTCAGGACGAAAATGACGATTTCGAGATGAAATCGTCACTCGAATATGACGAAAATGCTTGTACATAGTGTACTAGCCATTCTCGGTCTTTTGATATAAAAATCGTCATGTTACGACAAAGTTTTATTCACGAGTCCAGAATTTCCAGAACTACAACCCCTCCTTTTGCCCTTACGTAGGCAATTTAACCTAATCTCATGCTAATCTGAGTCCAGGTCTATATTCCTAAAGTCATTGAGATGTTGCTGTAACATCATTCTAGTACTTAGTTCGTCTCTTGATACAGGTTTCCTTACACATGATGTAGCACAGAGGCCTCATATTGCAGGAGCACACTGCACGCACAGACAGAACAGGAAAAGAATTGCTAAGACCATCCCTATGACCATCAGAATTTTCCATCCCCAGCCGGATATCAGTTCCCAGAACCATCCCATTTACGACCAATCTCCTTTATCCACATGAATAGATTCGGAAATCTTATGTAGTTTGGAGATGGCCTGGTACACTGTTGGAGCGTTATCTGGAATGAAAACACAGCAACTCGATTGGATCAATTTACATTTACATTTACATTTACATTTACATTTTACGGTCTGCAAGTATGACATCTAATGCGACCCTGTTCTGAAGGGTCATGAAGGGTCATAAGACGATCCGACTGGAGCTCAGCAGTCAAGTTACTAAGGGCACCAGCAGTTTCAATTACGGTGGACTCAACCACCTTTGTCAATTGCCTTATGTTCCTGCTGTTAACCATGGGTCCCCAGAATGGCAGAAAACCCTTTACGAAGTCCCCAAATTCTTGACCTGCAGTGTCTTCTTTACTCAAGACACCTCTAACTACCCTTGTCTTGTGGTAGTCTGCAGCTGCTGTGTAGGTGGGAGGCAACAGGAACGAAACAAAACATGAGCCCGAAAAGTCAGGGGGCAACCATGGATAGGCTCTATCATGGCAGATGAAATAGGTACCCTTAGCTGCTAAAAACGCAGGGGAAGTCTGAGACCCAAAAACATACGTTTCAGTACAGATACTCTTCCCTAACTGAGCCCTGGGATTCTTGCCAGTACCTTGCAGACACAGGTGACCCTGATGGGGTACAATCCAAATCGGGGACGATCTCTTAGCTTGCTGTTTCTCACTCAGAGTAGCTCCATAACCGGTCACGTTCCATCCTATATATGCAAGTGTCTCATCTTCGGGGGTAGTTTCATAAGAAATATCTTCCTTAATCATGTCGACTATACCCTTAACCAGAGCACTATTCCTAGGATTGTCTTTTACAGAACGTAGGGGGTGGACTTCACGTGCATATATGAACATTGTTCTGTATGCCCACACAGAACCATTATGGCTGAAAGGCAGGACCAGATAAGGGATACCTTTATCCGTTGTGTGAGGCATGAGACCACACACCCAACAGTTAGTCGTGTTCATTACAAGTTGGTGTTGGTGCAAGAACTGGACAAAGGAGTTATTATTAAACTCTAATCTCCTAGCGGATTCATGTTCAGGAAGAGGTTGGAAAGAATGAGAGGAAACAGTAGGAGGAGGTATGGGCGATGTAGTGGGTGCAAATGTTACTCGAAAAAGAATAAAACATATCCTATTAAAAACATTATCATACTGAATAACATGAAAATGCACAATACCAAAAAGCTTTTCTTTGTCATCATTTTACATATCTTGGCTTTAAAGTTCATTATTTTGGCAGGTCTCTCCATCTCGAAAAACTCCATCCTCTCTAAAGTGCTGCCCGCGATGGGAGGTTGTTTCTGCTAAGGAATGCTTCTGTCAGTCTAGGGCAACTCCCTTTGACCAACCAGAACTGTCGACCTAACGTCGTCAGCTGCACCCCAAAGACTTTGGGCAATCGCGGCCCTAGCAGCGGAACCCGGATGGTGGTTCGAAAAACAAAAATAAGCAAGTTTCTCAGATGGGAGAGCTGCACTTTCAAAAATAGCAAAAAGGAAAATTTTATTTATTCGTCCATAGGTCTCGGTCTCAAATTATAACGTTTTCTCCCAGGTACTGTTTGGTCTTGAAAAAGGAGTTCAGGTTCTGTAGTGTCCAATCGAACTGACGGTGATACAGCTCGTTGCACAATAATTGTCACTCTCTTTTTCAGTAAGTGTTCCTTTTACACGTGCATCACTGAAAGGCAGAAAACGTGGCACGGTTTCAGTCTCTGAGTCAGCAACACCCTTCTGGACCCACTGGTCGTACGACAGAGGTAATGGTACCCTTTTACAATGGATCCCGTGGATCCAGTGCTTCTTCCCTTCCACTCGAACAGCTGATCTCGTGGAAAGAAGGACGAGGTGCGATCCGGTCCACCTGGGCTGGTCGTTCGCTGGAAGTTCTTCACGAGAACCCAGGATCCAGGGTCGATGGGGTCACCTGGAGTTTCAGAGACCGGAGGCAGGGTGTCATGGACCTGTTGATGCAAAACACGCAATTTAGCCGTCAATTCGTATAAATAATCAAGCAAAACAGGGTGTTCGATTTCACTGAACTTTGTGGGCCTTAGCACTCCCCATATGTTGGCCGGGCGGCCGAAAACTATTTCATAGGGACTAAGTTTCACTCGCGAATGCACAGTCATTCTGGTGGATAGGAGTGCTAAGGGTAGAGCGTCAGGCCATTTAAGACCTGTGCTCGCTTGTATTTTGGCCAATTTTAACTTAAGCGTGCCATTGTAACATTCTACTAGTCCAGCTGATTGGGGGTGATTTGCAGCGTGGAACTTCCGTTGAATGCCTAGCACTTCGCATACTTTCTTCATCACACGACCCACAAATTCACTCCCATTGTCACTCCAGACCATTCTAGGCATTCCAAATCTGGGGAAGAATTCTTTCACAAGGGCTTTCGCTGTGGACAAGGCAGTATTGTCCTTTAGGGGATATGCTTCTACCCATCTTGAGAAGGCACAAACAACAACGAGTACGTATTTTAAGTTGTTGCACCTTTCCATGTGGATGAAATCTAGCTGCAAAACCTCAAACGGATACGTAGGAGGTGCAAAATGACCAGCTGGAGTTGGGGTTCCCCTACCAGGATTGTGTTTCAGACACACCATGCAATTCTTGACCACATTCTCTGCACACTTGGGAATTCCTGAATTTTGCCATACTGGAGCCAACAACTTGCAAATCCCTTTCACGCTGATGTGGGCCATTCCATGAGCCATTGTAACCACTGCAAGCACGTACGCATCGGGTAACAACCATCTCTGATGCTCTGACAATTCAACCCAACAACCATTTGCATCCATTCTACCCGTACTTTCTCTCCACATGTTCAACTCTTTCTCTGTAGCCTCAGCTTGAATAGACTTCACACTCTCTATCGTGTCTTCACACATTCCAACATCACCAACCCATCTTGCAGGACCTGCAACATACATTCGGCTCATCACATTCCTTGCAGTTTCTTTCGCGATTTTGTCAGCAAATGCATTTCCACGACCAACATCATCAGTCACCTTCTTGTGAGCACTACATTTCACAATCGCCACTTGCAGAGGCAAGGTCAGTGATTCAAGAAGCTCATTCACCAACTGACCATGCTGAATCTTAGCTCCATGCGAAGTCAGGAACCCACGTTCTTTCCACAATCGTCCAAAACTGTGAGCCACTCCAAACGCATACTGGCTGTCGGTGTAGATGTCACTTTCATTCCTTTCGACAACACACATGCTCTTGTAAGTGCAATCAACTCTGCTGCTTGAGCTGAATTATGTGGAATACGTGCAGCTTCAACAATTGTATGCAAAGTCGTGACAGCATATGCTGCAGTCGTGTCACCATTCGGGAGCTTGAAGCATGAACCATCCACCCATAATGTACCATCACATTCAGCAAGAGGAGTGTCCTGGTGTCTATTCTCTCTTTCGTTTCTTCTTCTGTTCTAAGAAAACAAGCATGCTGTTCTGAAGCATCTAATTCCTCTACAATCGGTAACAACGTAGCTGGGTTTAACGTGTTACATCTTTTTATGTGCACATGACTTGCTAACAAGGTTAATTCGTAACCTGACAATCGAGCACTAGTTAAGTGCTGTGTCTTGGTTCTGTTTAACAACGTGTCCACTGCATGTGGAACCATCACAACTAACATGTTATTCATCACTAAACCAGCAGACTGTCGAATAGAAACAGCTGCTGCCGCTGTTGCTCTTAAACAACTTGGCAATGCTTTAGCTACCGGATCCAAAGTCGACGAAAAATATGCACATGGACGCTGCTTGTCTCCAAACAACTGTGTCAACACGGACAATGCACAACCTTCTTTCTCATGGACATACAATGTAAAGGGCTTACTGTAGTTGGGGGTACCCAACACAGGAGCCGAACATAATGCTGTGCGCAATTCAGAAAAACTTTTCTGACACTCTTCAGACCAAGGAACGGGATTGGGTGTATCTTTACACGTTAATGCCACCAAGGGTTTGGCTAATAACGAAAAATTTGGAATCCACTGCCTATAGTACGATGTAATGCCCAAGAAAGCACGCACTTCTCTCTGTGTTCTTGGCACACTCAATTTTGCTATTGCCTGAATTCTTTCTGGGGTCAGTTTCCTTTCCTCCTTCGATAAGAGATGACCTAAGTAGGTCACTTCTTGTCGACAATATTGCAATTTGGAAAGTGACACCTTGTGATGCAAATCACACAGATGACGCAACAATGACAACGTGGCTTTCTTACATATTTCCTCAGTATCTGCAGCAACAAGGAAATCATCAACGTACTATACAAGAGTAGCACCTTCAGGTAAAACAATAGTATCAAGATGTGTCTTTAAAGCTTGACTATATATTGATGGACTTTCACAGTAGCCCTGGGGAGCGCGTTTAAAGCGGAAGCTTCGTCCTCCTAAACTGAAGCCAAAAATATCCCTGCTCTCCTCAGCAATCGGGATGCTGAAGAAAGCATTCTTCAAGTCAATCACCGAAAACCAGGTGGCAGAAGCTGGAATCATAGTCAATAGGGCAGTAATGTCAGGAACAACTGGAAATTGTGGCACAACTATTTTATTCACCTCTCTCAGATCAATCACAAATCTGTACACAGGTGGCTGGGAAGGGTCAGTTCGTTTCAAAACAGGCAGAACAGGACTATTGCAAACGTTGCCTCTTGTCTCTTCAATCACATCTTTTTCAATCAGATCGTAAACGATCGCTAGCAACGCTTTTTCACCTTCACTAGAGATTTTATATTGGGGAATGCGTGGCATTTTAACATTGGCTTTCAATGTTACAACATATGGTGGTATTTCTAAAAGACCCACATCATTAGGACCAGTAGCCCAAAGAATATCAGGAAGAAACGACAATTCTGTTGGAAGTTTATCCCTTGACAAATACATTGGAGAAACCACTTTCTTACCCAGTGTAAGTTGTACTCCCGAAGGAGAACAGTACAAAGTCGCATACAATCTTTTTAACAGATCCAATCCTAACAAGTTTTTACCACAACCTGTTGTCAGAATAAGGGGTGCTTCGAATTCACAAGGACCAACAGAAAGAGACAAAGGGTCTGAAATCGGATTTCTAACCGGGGCGCCAGAAAAACTTACAGAAACATTCATTTCGCCAGACAAAGGTGCGCCAGGGAGTTTGGAGTGCATAATAGAACTCTTTGTAGCACCAGTATCCAACAGAAAAGGCTCTGACACACCTGATGTAATCACCTCAACGTATGGTCCACTCTGATCTACTGGAACTGAAACAACTCCCTCTCTTTGTCTATGGCTGTCCTAGCAATCATTACCTTCCATATGCTCATCTTCTGCATAGTAATCATCAGCATAGTACTGAGCTGTCCTACCAGATGCGTTATTCTATTGATCGAACCTATTCATAGAATTTTGAGGTGGAAGGGGACGTGCATTCTGAAGGATGTTTCCACGTCCTCTACCTCTAGGCGCTTGCTGAACACCTCTACCTCTTGTGTTTGACACACCATTTGCACGCTGTAATAGAATAGGGCAACTATACTTAAAATGACCCTCTTCCTTGCAATACGAACACTGGTTGGGACCTACAGGAACACGTGGCTGAGTATACTCTACTCTTTGCCTTTCAAACTGTTGAGGTTGCTGATAATTATTCTGATAGTTATTCTGACCACCATTATTCTGGCCACCACCACCACGTTGCGGATACGCTTGCTGTAACAGAACCTTCGTTTTCAACTCTTTAGTTTTCTTTTCTGCTCTATCTTTCTCATCTTTGTCTCTATTTTCATAATATTGTGCAGTAGCCAATATTTGTGCTGAAGAGGAAACTGCCCATGAGCTCTCTGAATCCTTCAACTTTTTACACAACTCGGGAAGCAGATTGTGCACAAATTTATCGACGAACAATCGCTGACCACCTTCTGTGCTCATATCTTGACCACTGTGGGCGACAAACGTTTCTTCAAACCTGGTGAAGAAATCTGACAACATTTCATCTTTCTTCTGCTTACATGCAGACAATTTATCCCAATTTACACGCATCGCAGGCATTATAGTTTTCATATAATCAATGATCTTACCAGGAAGTTCTGCTACTAAAGGCTCAGGTTTAGCACCACCAATTTGTAGGGCATCTGCAGCAGCAATATTAGCCCATGAGTCACCTAATTCCTGATCATGATCTGTGTGGCGAATCTTTCCCCATAAAGGCTGTGCAACAACATTCCCAAATAACATATCGATATCGGCTAAATTCATGATGCATGACCCTGCAGTCTGTGACAATTCCTTGTAATACCCTGCAGGATTCTTACGGGGATCAGGCAATGTCTGTTTAAGGGCCAAAACTTCAGCTCGCTTCCATGGGACATGTACCCACACACGCTGAAAATGAGGCTGAATAGGTGGGTTAGCTTGTAGGTCCCCTTCCCTCCATTGTGGGGGAACTTCTCTCATGGGATATTGTCTTCCCTTCTTCTTAACAGAAGACTCAGACTCAAACAACGACTTAGAAACACCTTCAGTCCTAAGTGACAACAACGTCGCAACTGCTTTCTTAACGTCTGAACCCACAATTGCGCCTTTTGAAAACTCAAACCGTACATGGCTCAGCTCGGGCGGATTAGAGTCCAAATCATTTTCCTCTAAATCTTCACACAGAAAAACACACATTTTTTCAAAAACGTATCTCTGCTTTGATGCTTCCCACTGATGGAAGACATCCATAACAGAATTTAGATCATATATTGTCGGGTCAGTCACCCATCTATGTGCCAAATGATTTAACGTTTCCTTCTCCCTAGAATCAGGCTGTTGGCTACGCAACTGTTTATGCTCAGAGACAGGAGCCGGACTTGCCGCTCCAAAGAAAGGATATAAAATACTAGTAACAGTACTAGCCACTCTCTGACGAACAGAAGGAGAAGTCGATGAAAAGACAAGAGGGAAAGCAGGGTGAGACGAGGCAGATGCAGAGGCAGTGTCAGGGGAAGTACCAGGAGTGGTAGTCGATATAGTAGTCAAAGTTGTAGGAAGTAGAGGAAGAGCAGGTGTAAAAGTCGGTGGCCCTTGAGGAGGCTGCACCGGAGGAGCAGGAGCCAGCTGAAGAGTAGCTGGTGGGTGCTGTGGAGGAGCAGGAGGTAATGCAACCACGGGTTGCGCAGCTGAAGGTTGCGGAGGTGCCGTAGCATTTTGCGCAAAGGGGGATGGCGAACTTAACAAATGCGCCATTAACGGATCTTTTTCAAGCTCTTTTGCTGCATCTTGCTGAAGAGGCGGCAAAACTGGATAGCATTTATCAATGACCATTTTACGTTGCCTGTGCAACTGCTCACTCATCTGTTCTTCTTCATTGTCTTTAAACTGCATAGCAGCTTGCATTATCGAAATACCCCTTTCTCTCTTATTTTTCTTCGCTAATTTAATTTCCTTCTGTTTGGATTCCTTACGCCATAGGCGGAAAGAGTCAAACATTGCCGGCCGGGCTTTCTTCTTAAAAAGTTTAACTTCAAGGTTATCTAAGATTTCCGTGTCAAAGCTACCATATTGGGGCCATTTTAAAACACCATCTTTTCTGGTGTATTTGATCCACACTTCATTGTATGTGATGGGGCCTACTCCATGTTTCACATACAGTTCATAAGTTGGAGTTCCAACCGGAGGAACTGGACACGAGTCCTCCAATCGGGAATCCCTATTACTACAACCAAGACAAAACAAATTTCCAAGTCTGCTAAGACCAGGCATCTTCGCTCTCTAGTCTAGCTCCAAACTTCAAAGGATTATCGATTACGATATTCTCGTGAATACACGAGTCCTTCGGTTTTGGCACTTGCAAGTTCCAAACAAAGTGATCCCGAGGATTACCCAAAACTAAGAACCAACTAAGGACTGGGAGACGCTCCACTTATACTTAACTGAGATATCGATGACGTCACCAGAAGACTCGTCTTATCGTTTCGCTCTACCAAACTTCAAGGGTCCAAATCAGGGCGATAGCCAGGGCAGCAGTCCTTCGTAGCCGTCGGGAAGCGGGGAACCTCGCAGAAAAGACTTTCGGACCACGTCGACATGCAGGGGTCGATGAAGTGGTTGGCCTTCCTCCAGAATTTTCACACGAAGCTCCTCACAAACCTCTGGCTGGACCGGTACCGCTGGTATCGCCCCGCGTTGGGCGCCAACTGAGGTACTGGGTTTTTCAGAACCGGTACCGAACCGGTAACCCAGCGGTGTCAGGGTACACCCAAAGACCTCGAGTACTTTCCTGATTCAGACCACAGAAACTCAGAATCTTCTAGGTGAAGTCAAGGATCAATTTTATTGGCTGCAACCAAGTAACAGGCGTCCCAGAAGTACAACAACACGGGATGTATATTCTCAGGAGACTGCTCAATCTTACAAAGCCAGGCTTCTCTTTTTATACAAAATATTGTGCTTCAGGCAAACATTCTTGGATTTACAGTATACCATTCACATATTTTCACTACAAAGGAAAAGCAGAGTCATGATGACAAGCCCACATTTCTGTTTGTCCAGCCCACAACAAATTACCCGGCAAAGCCCAACATTTCCATCAGATACCGGTGGACCCCCAATAAAAACGGGCACCTCCCCATCATAAAGCAAGTGAGAGAGAAAAGAGCAGGGACAGGTGTGAGCGAGATTCGGCAGGGTGTGTGTGCGATGAAATGGGTTTATGGCCTGTTGTGCCTTGATGCTATCTCGTTCGGCCACTGGGAGAGGAACTGACCAAACAGGTTTTGCCTGGGCAATGGTTCCAGCTTGCCCAGGTCGCAGAAAAGTCAATTAAGTTGTACGTGTCCTTTGGAATCGAATTTGGCTTAATTTGTCTGCCTATGTGAGGGCAACTCACAAAATGGCTGCCGTACACAAAATGGAAGCCAAGCGTTCAGGACGAAAATGACGATTTCAAGGTGAAATCGTCACTCGAATATGACGAAAATGCTTGTACATAGTGTACTAGCCATTCTCGGTCTTTTGATATCAAAATCGTCATGCTACGAAAAAGTTTTATTCACGAGTCCAGAATTTTCAGAACTACTTGTCATGTGCTGGTTAACCTCTGACAGTGTGCAGTCCCTTGAGCCCCTTGGCCTGAGTTTTGGCCACACACACACCCCCTTTTTCCTTTGCTCCAACGGAAGTGCAGTGCACCGGAGGATCCAAGATTGGCAAAAGGCACTACATTCTGGTGCCCATGAAAGAGCAGCCTGAGCGTCCTCTGACACTGAATGATGAGTGTTGGAGCCTGAGAATGGTCCCGGGTATGCACGAGATGATCTGTGCCCATGACCAATGAAGAGCACAATATCTGTAGTGTCTGCCGCAGAGGAGAGATACTGGTGCACTGCCTTGAGACATTAAGACTTTTGAATGAGCTATGAGTGTTTGCCAGGAGGGCACTCCAACGGATCATGAAAGGCCTAAATGAAGAGGCCCATGCAACAACAAAAGAAGATTTGATGAACAATAGAAGCCTGCCCGAGAGGCTTTTTGAACGGACTCTGGGCATAGTTGGTTGTACAAATGGTTTCCGTGCGAGTGCATAGAATGGGTGTTAGGAGGCTGATTGTTTTGCTGGCATTGTTTTAAGTACTATTCTGTTTAGTAAAAGCAGAATAAAGTCCATTCACTGTGGAAGAGTATCCCCTTTTCACCTCAGAGCATTAATGAGGGTCACCACTGTTTCACTTGAACATACAATAAATTACTGAAATGCATAGGAAGCCCTAAAAATGTTACTAGATAATTTTAGGATTTGCTTTTTTTTGCTTAGGGTTGTGAAAAATTATAATTTCATTTGTAATAGTGGTCACTACTTTCTCCTGTTGTCTATATGTTCTTAATACCGTGTTTTCTAGTGTTTTATTTTAAACATGATGTTGTCTTTTATGGGTGGACATCTGTACCCACCTCCCAACCTATGTCTCTTCCTACTACTACTTCTTTGCATTCTTTCCATATTTTACCTGAACATGGACTAGTTAGGAGGTCAGAGTTTACTGATAATTCCTTTTGTACAGTTTCTGCATCAACACCAGTTAGTAGTGAACATCACTAATTGTTGGGTGTGTGGTCTTATACCACATACTACAGATAGAGGTATTCCCTATTTGGACCTGCCATATATGGTCTTTGTGCTACTACGTGTGTAAGGAGACCTGTCCCGAGAGAGTTGCTAAGTAATAGGATTATGCTCCAGCAACATCTTGATGATCTGACGAGTATAGACCTGGATCCAGATCGATGTGAGTTTAGGTTATTGCCTATGTAAGGGCAAAAGGAGGGTCTGAGGTTCCGTGAATTCTGAACCTGGGTCATAAAGGTCGTGGTTCTGTTACGATTTTGCTAATAGTGAACCGTAAACAGTGAGCTCAGCAAGTATGAGTGTTTTCATCATGTTACACCGATGGATTCACTGTGTATTTGAAGATTTCGTTCTGAATCCTTGGGTTCCATTTTGTGCATGGCAGCCATTTTGTAGTTGCCCTCACATAGGCTGATGACTTTAGCTGACTTCTGAATGACCCGAGCGAAGGGACCCTCCTGCCTGAAGCCAAACCTGTTAGGCCAGTTCTTTTCCCAGTAGCTGATCAAGATTAAGCATCAAGGCACAGGACATCACACAACTATGTCTTATCTTACACCTGTCTCTGCTCCTTTCTTTATGGCCTGTTTACGATGGGGATGTGCCCGTTTTTATTATGAGTTTGTTCAGCTTGTGTAAGAAGGAATGTTGGTTTTTTTGCATGCTTGCAAAAGCTAGGACTGCCCCTTACTTTTGTGCTGAGTCATGTAACCCTAAAACATATAAAAGGCCTTTGTCCTCTGTATTCCTCAGACTGCCTCATTCAGTTGCCAAGGCAGCTGGGTGACGTAGCCTCACTTATTGAAAGTTTAATAAAGATGTATTTTCATATTTCAGCTTCTGTGCCAAGTTCTTTATTGATATTAGTAAGTATTCCCTGAACTTCTATATTACATTTCTTCAGGAAGCTTGGTCCCATGAAAACGGAATACTACCCATAAATCAAACTGTTTTTTTAAGTGTTCATGGTACTATCACTAACCTTATGGTGCTGAGCCTAATTAGAAACAGAGCAAAGGCTAGAGGAACATCGCTCTACATGTGTTTCTTTGACTTTAAGGCAGCTTTTGATTGCGTGCCACGGAACAAACTTTGGGCTAAACTTCAGCGTTGGGACATTCCATCCAACATCATTTGTGCAATAAGGCTAGTCTACTCTGACACTTGGGTCAAGATAAAAATTGGTAATGGCACGCATGTATCAAGGAAAGTGCAAACAAAAACCAGCGTAAAACAGTGCTACGTGTTAGCCCCCTTCTTTTTAATTTGTATTTGGGGAATTGCTCAGCAGAGCTAGATGGGCAGATTGCTCTTGCACAGAGTGTTGGAGGCCGCCCAATGTCTCACATTTATATGCCAATGATCTCCTGTTGTTTAGTAGTACTCGAATAGGGCTCCAACGGTTGCTTAATTGTCTTGTAACTTATACATAAAAGTACGGCTTGGAAGTGAAGGAAACTAGTGTGATGGTTTGTAATAGGGGACCCAACAAAAGACGAAAATTGTATTTTGATGATAATATCTTGGACGAAGTTCCCTCCTTCGTATACTTTGAGGTCAAAATTGATGAAAACGATGCCTTCGCATCTCAGAAGAAGGCAATTAGAGTAAAAGCACAGGCCATTAATTATGAATTTTCAACATTGGCTAGATCCATTAAAGGTCATGAACTGAAATCTTTGGGAGCAGTCATGAAAGCAAAATTGTTGCCAACCTTCGCATATGGATCAGAAATAATGCTAGGCGAGGAGGCTCCTTTCCTTGGCACATTGTTAATAAAATCTTATAAGCAAACTTTCCGTCTTCCTAGGTCTGCCTAGCCCACTCAACTCCGCTTAGAATTCTGTCTATAAAAACAGTCTCTTGCCAGGCTGGTGGCATTTCTAAAGCTTTGCCATGAATTGCGTGCAGCAGTCCATAAGACCTTGGCAAGCCTAGTCTGGTATGAGATCAATTTACAACAGGGAAACGGCTTCCACAAGAAACAACTTGCTAATAGTATTAGGTTATTAGAGTTTGGGAACCTTTGGAACTCTAATATCACTGGACCATCTTTTAAGAAAGTGGTGAATAAGTCGACCAGGCTGCACTCTCTCCCAATTTTGCTGATGCTCCCAGAGGCCGTATCCACTGCCATGCCTGCCGCCTGCTGCTAGGAGAAAGGTGAGTTGGTGCTGCTCATAGAAAACGAGCGCAGCCTGCTACACCTAAAAAAAAATGGCACAGGCTGCACACCTTCTCTGTAACACTAGAGCAAGGCAGGCGGCTCCGTCTACTGCTACAGGTGGTTTGGTGAGGCCTGAAGCTACAACTCCCCTGCGCTGGGTAGGGGAAGAGAAGAAAGAGGAAAAGGAAGAAAAGTAGGAAGGAAAAAAATAAGAAAATAAAGTGAAAAATAAAAAAAGTACAAAAGTCACGCAAAAAAACAAAAAACATATAAGAAACACAAACACAAAGACATGGTAAGATAATAAATAAAAATGAGGGTTAGACTATTTTTAGAGGTTTAAAGCAAAAGTAGGCTTTGCACCATAAACAGACCAAAAACTAGATGGCCGCACCCATGCGATCCATGTGATGCCATTCACACACGATTTCTAGAGCAAGAACCCACTTTGCATTGCATATGACGTAGAATGTCATGTAAACGGGCACAATGAGCGACTCCACCCACTCGGGGAACTCCGTGTAGCGATGCAGAGTTTTTTTGACACTTTGCAGAGTTCCGCATAGCACGAATATGTGAACTCCTTCCGGGACTAATTGTGCTTTACCTTCATGTTCAAGTTCAATTACTTTATTTGGCAGCAAAAGCAACCATAAAAGTACAAATGTTAAAATAACAATGAAATCAATCATACATTATTAAGAGTAAATAACACTGCGGTAAAAGGAGACAGTGCAATGTCCATTCAAGATGAATTCATGCACATTAACAATAACATTAAACATTGTGATAAGATCATAAAATTAAAAGCAGAAAAAAATGTATATAGCAATATTTTTCCTAATAATACATTCCTGTAAATAAGGGCAAAATGCGAAACAACCTTGTAAAAATGTGTTCAGTTACACTGCCAATAACAATACCGATATGTCACTCAAATTTTCATAATTCATTGACGGCTACTTTGAGAAAATTACGTACATGAAAACAGCAATCTATATCTGCCAGCTGTTGAAATTGGTATGAAGTTGGTCTGCATTGCTGAAAGTAAAATTTTGTAATAAATTAAATAAAAAATTTTTTGCCTATTTTATATAACATTTACAGAAAAAGATGTAAAACAGATTGAACTGATGTGCCATCACATGGACATAGGCAGGAACAAAAAAAAATCGGATTGCCCAAGGGAAAACAGAGTAAGTAAATAATTGTACCTGCCCTAAAATGAAACAATACAGATCTTTGCCAACAACCTTGCATGCTAAATAGTTCGTTACCCGAAGTGCCTAAGGTGCTCAATAACAAATATGCAAAAATTTAGGCATTTTCCCTTCCCTTGCTAGACTTTGTATGTGCATAATTTCTAATAATATAGCTTTCACACTTTTATCCCAATAGTACTTGGTAATCAAAGAGGTAGGACAACCCAATGTCTTGAAGAGTCTTTTGTATCATAGGATAGCCAGGTGATACAAGTGACCTTAACACATGCTAGGCAGTCTTTAATGATGGCTTGGTACAAAGTTGCGTCTTTGGTATGCCACATAGATAGCCATAGGAGTTAGGGACAAGCTCTGATGCAGCCCTCAATATAACTCATGTAAAGTTCCTTGTAACATGTGAAGTGTGATGTAGATAGAGGAAGTGACAGCACCCTACAACTCACCTCGATATGTAGCCAGAGGTACAGATTGAGGGCCTGATTCAGAAAGGTAAATTTACACTTTTTGTATGTTTATGTTTGTTTTGGAAATCACGAATTCTGATTTAATAGTAAGTTTACGACTGTGGAGATTCTGCAGTTGAGGTGAAGAACTCCACAGATAAAAATATACAAAAAATGCTATCTGTTCATGTGTGGAGTTCTCTAACCCGACTGTGGAGTCTCTGCATTGTAAACTTAATATTAAATCAGAGTTTGTGAATTCCAAAACAAACGTAAACTCCAACAAAAGTATAAGTTTACCTTTGTGAATCAGGCCCTGAGTTTATAGATCTGTAAAATAGGGAGAAGTGCTCTCCCCTCAGGGGGCTGGGGAAGATTAATCAAAGAGCCAACTGATGTGAAAAGCTTTAATCTACAATTTTTTATATTGGGCATTCATGAGCAAGATGAATCAAAAGATACCCTAAGACATGAAAATATATCTATTTCGTCCACGCGTTTGTTGCCGACAGCATGAGAAAAACAACAAATGCATTTAGGCCACATGTCATAATATATGAGTTTGTGAAATTGGTGTGCAGGTCCAAGTTGGCCATAAATTGTGTAAAAGATGTTACTAATAAGCACAGAGCTCTGGGGGTTTGGGCCATCAATAATGCATTGTCTGCATAGAGGAGCGTGGGAAGGGGCTGTACCATCAACTCTAAGCACATCCGGGATAATAGTAGTTAGGTCAGAACTCAAGTTGATAATATATAATGTAAATAGAAGGGGAGCCAGAACTCAACCCTATCTTATATACCGGGATATTTCAAATGTACCAGAAAGTTTGATATTCTCCCCATATCTTACTCGACAGGTCATGTTCTCATGCAGGGTAGCAAGGACATACACAAGAGCCTCGTCCAACCCTGTAGAAAGCTGACTCTTTACACGGTGGACCAAAAAAGAGGCGCACTATGCAGAGTCCAAGCACACCCCAAAGGAATTGCAGGGGCACACATAAGCCTCCTGGTGCTCTGTTTTGTGGCATATCAGAGGGCAGTGCTAATAATTTACTATGCACACAAAGGCAGTAAGTGAGACACACTCTTTTAAAAAAAAATGTATTAAGGAAAAAGGCATGTTACAAAAACAACACATCTGCAGACAGGGCGGTTCATACAGTGGACGGTCTCAACCCTCTCCTAGAGCACATCGTACAATAACTAGATGGCAACCTTATCATACAACATCAAGACCCTCAGCAACATTTTCTCTGGTCCAGTGTGGTGCACAAATCTCCCCTCTTTAGGTGTTCCTCTGACCCCAGACATGTGTCAATTTGTTCGGGTATCCCCTGGATTCGTAGATGGATTTCTCGGTCACCATGCATCAATTCATATCGTTGGACCAGTCCACTATTTTCAGCGGGTTTGGAGCCCTCCAAAGTCATGCAATATTTTGTTTAGCAATCATGAACCCATTCGACACACAAAGTCGCTCTCTGGAGTTCAGGTCCGTAGGGTCCCAAATATTTAACAGTGCTAACTTTTTGTTACAATGAATCCATTGCCCCAGTGCCTCCTCCATACGGCCCACCACCCATTCCCAATACCCCTGGATCACTGCACATTCCCAGATAATATGATTAAACATGCCTTCCTGCCCACACTACTTCGCACAGCCGCCCTCCATGACGTAACCCATGCGAACCAGCAAAGGGCCTGACAAATAGGATCTATGAAGCAGCTTAAGTTGTAACAGTCTGAGGCAGGAGGAAATGGCCACCTCGCGAGGGGAAGCCACCACAGCCCACCACATCTCCTCGTCCAAACCTGCGACATCGTGGTCCCACCTAGCCCGCAGGCTGGTAAGCGGGTCCGCCATAATACTAATGAGTTTTTTATAAACAAGGTAAATAGCATTTTCTGGTAGATCACCATTAAGTAGTCTATCCTCAAGCGTGGAGGTGTCAGGGAGATCGCTACCTCTAGGGAGAACCGCGAGCAGGGCATGTCTAATTTGAAGATACCGAAAGTATTCAGATTTAGCAAGATCGTATTCCTCTTGCAGTAGGGAAAAGGGCACCCCATTTCCAGACTTCCAGAGGTCGCCAATCCTGGAAATGCCAATTAGGTTCCACTTGTCAAAGCCCTTAGACCGGATCAATCTACCAAGTTGTTCGCTGTGTCATAGTGGCGTGGCTTGGGTGAGTTTGCCCTCCCAGCCCAGACTCCAGTTGCCCGCCTTCCATATAGCCACCGCGTGCCCTGTTGGGCCAGCGAGGACAGTCCGCAAGGGTTACTCATAGATCGCACCACCGAAACCACCCCCCCGGAAGAAGCCATCTATCAATTTGGAAGGCTGGGTCTTTATGCGAAAGATGTGGGCACTGGTTAATCGCAACTGAGTAATATTTTTTAATATCCGGGAGCCCTATACCCCCATTGAACCACCCGAGCGTAAGTTTATGAGTAGCGATATGTGGTGGTCTACCCTCCCACAAGAGATCTTGAACAACACCTTTGAGGTCTCTGAAATACGTTAATGGGACTAGAAGTGGAGTATTTTGTAATGCGTATGAGAATCTAGGAAGGGACATCATCTTGAACAGGGCTGCGTGCCCCTTGACTGTCAGCGGAAGCGACTTCCAATGGAGAATGCACCAGTAGTGGTAGAAGATTTTTATCAAAGGATCAGAGGCGGTCTTTCGAGTCCCAGATTCCCAAATATTTGAAGCCACCAGCTGCTTCCGCTAGCTTGCAGCCCCGGGGAAGCAAGGGCCGTTCACCACAGAGGACGTAGAGCACCGACTTCGACCAGTTGATGGTATACCATGAAAATCTGCCAAACACGCAGAATATGTCCAAGACGACGTAAAGGGAGGCCGCCAGGCAGGCCAAGTAGAGCAGGATGTTGTCCGCATATAGGGAAATGCGGTCCTCCCATTCCTGTGTCCAAAGAAGGCCCCGGATAGCGGAGTCCTGATGGACCCAAGATGCCAAGGGCTCTAGGGCCAATGCAAAAAGAAGCGGTGATAGAGGACAATCCTGTTGGGTGCCTCTACCGAGAATGAAAACTGGGGATTTCCTGTTGTTGACAACCACTTGTCCAAGCGGCTGGCAATAAAGAAGTCACACCCAGTCGGTGAACTCCGACCCAAACCCCAATTTGTGGAGTACGGCAAACAGATAAGGCCATTCAATGATATCAAAAACTGATGCAATGTCCAGGAATACCACAACCAGCATCCTCCCTTATAGTGTGTACCCCACCCAGAACCCCGTGAAGCCTGCGCAGGTTAACAGAGGTGTTTCTCACTGGCATAAATCCCGATTGGTCTGGATGGCCCAGGCGTGGGAGGACCCTGAGCAAATGAGTGGCAAAGATCTTCGCCAGGATTTTCGCTTCACAACTAAGCAATGAGATGAGTCTAAAAGGTGAACATTTGTTTGCGGGTTTGCCCGCTTTGGGGATGACGACTATGTTTGCCAGCCTCTGATCCTCACTGTCATGAAACTTGGCGACAAAGTATGGGTGGCTCTTACTCGCCGTGATCTTGAACAATTCTATAGGTATGCCATTAGGACCCGATGCTTTCCCTCCCCGCAGGTCATGGATGGTCTTTTCGACCTCCTCCACTGCGATCTCAAGGTCCAAGTCAGAGTGTTCTTCCCCAGTAAGGAGCGGCATCCCAGATATCACGCAGGAGAGAAGTGGAATATTCCTCAGAGTGAGTTGTGCGGGACGTGTAAAGTGCCTGGTAATATTGGCTGAACGAGTCCGTTATGTCTTGGGGCATAGTGAGAAGGGGAGGAGAGTTAGTCTCCAGCTCCACAACAACCCTCTGGGCCCTGTCCCTGCGGTCCAACCAGGCCAGCAGTCTGCCTGCCTTGTCTCCCACATCGTAGATCTTACTGAGTGTGGCCCGATGGTATGCCTTAGCGGCCTCTGAGGCCAAGTCGGAAAACTCCTTGACTTTTATGCAGAGTTTCTGGCATACTTCTGTCAAGTCATTGGTTCGAACCACAATTTCCAAGTCGAGGATCTCTTCCTCCGAGCACGCCATAGCGGCCCCTCTTTCCTTTCAATGTCCTGCAATATGGGACAGGACCAATCCCCTTATGACTACTTTGTAGGCCTCCCACAGCACCGTCGACGAGTCAACCGAACCGTTGTTTTCTTGAAAATAGAGATCATCTCGGTCAGGACCTTATCTCTGACGGAGGGATCTGTGAGATACGATGAGTTGATCTGGCCACACAGCCTACCGTTGGTTCCCCGACTTCCAAATGACATAGAATAGGTGAATGATCAGAGATTCCCCTGGCTAGGTGCTGAATGTCTCTAACCATATGGATTTGATGAGCGAGCATCAGCACATAATCTATCCGGGACATGCTACGGTGAGGCCCAGACAGGTGTGTGTATTGGAGATCAGTCTGGGGTAAGCCCCTCCATACGTTGACAAGGCCCATTGCACCAAGAAAACTATGGATCCGCTTGCAAGAGGGCGGCAGATCCCGCTGGGGCAATCGGTCAAGCGAGTCAGAGACAATGGAATTAAAGTCACCCCTCATCAATAACCTGCCATCTGGTAAACCGAGAAGGAGATAACCAAGGTCAATAAAGGCTTGGGTATGCAGGCCTGGCGGCACATAGACCGAAACTAGGTTGAGAGTTCAACCTTCCTGAGTCCCTGGGATGGCTACAAATCTGCCTAGAGCATCATTGTGGACCGAGGCCACAGTCAGGGGGAAAGATTTTTGGACCAGGATGCCCACCCCCGTGAACCGGAGCCGAAGGCTGAGTGAGCCGCCTTATGGAAACCCCAACGGGAAAGGGCTTTGCATGCATTGCCCAACAGATGCATCTCCTGTAGGAGTATCACATCCGGGGCATGACGCTTCACAAACTGGAGAACCACTCTCCTTTTAATTTTGTCAGCCAGCCCATTGACATTCCATGACATTAACTTAAGCTTCTGCTTTGTAGCCGTACCCATTACTCCTCTCTAGAGGAAGACATAAATCCGGAGGGAACCGCCGGGAGTAACCCTTAAAGGGAGACTGTCCCAGGTGTCATGAACCATTCACAAAATTGTGCCCTAAAGTCGAGGAACCCGCACCCGCCCATGTACAAAACCTGTCAGTAGTGTCATGCCTACAGAACAAAAAAGTGCAACATACATTAAAACAATCCCCCAGCACAAGAAACCAGCCCCAAAACCCCCCTCCCTGCCTCCCTGTGTCAGAACCTCCCGCCCATCCAAACTAGCAGAGTGCTTATAGCCCATCCTTACCATACTTGTGGGTGTGTGTGCCAACCGAGCACCCGTCTATGCAACTAGCAACTGGTACTCACATTTGATTTAACAAAGAATTATATCAATTGGAAGCAGCTAATAAATCCCCCAAAAACATTTTGGGGACACTACAAAGAGGCCAAGGATCACTAAAAAGTCACATGAAGTCTGTTTCAGAGGAGTCCACTACCAGGCCCTGTCTCAGCCCGAAAACATGGACAACATCATAGGAAGAGAAGGCAATATTAGGTTCAGTCCGCGGAAACAAGAGCAACCCCACCATCCCTAAGGAACCTACATACAGACCGGTCACGCTGGCACACCAGCCGCTGCCTCATGCTCTTCAGGCGGGGTACTTCTTCCGGATAAGTTGTGCCCTCCTCCAGCCTCACTCTCTGGACGCGTTTGCTCCTCAGGCCAGCCGTACGCCATCCATCAAGCCAGTCCCGGGCCTCGTCGGGGTGGTGAAAAACCAAGCCTTCCCCTCCGATTCCACCCTTAGCTTGGCAGGGAAGAGCATGGCATACTTCAGTTCCTGCGCACAAAGCACTTTTTTCACATCCTGGAAGACTGCGGCGCTGACGCTGTACCTTGAGGGTGAAGCCCGGCTAGAGGGTGATATGGCTGTTCTGGAATGCCAAAGGCGCCGCTGACTGGGCAAATTGCAGGATGACATCTCGGTCCTGGAAGGTGAAGATCCTAGCCAGCAAGGGCCGAGGGGGCCCCGGGCCTCGGCCTGCTGCCCGGCAAGCGATGAGCCCTTTCAACAGAAAAGAAATTGGAAAGGCCAGTCGGCTTCAGGTAGGTCATGATCAGTTCTTCCACAAAGAGGTCCGCTGATGGCCCCTCTGCCCGCTCTGGCACCCCAAATATGCAATCGTTATTGCACCAGGAGCACCCCTCGTAATCATCCAGCTGTGCCTCCAGTTTTGCGGCGTGGGCCTGCATGCCCTCCATCTTGCATTGCATGTCAGAAGTGTCCTCGATCAGGGAACTTGTCTTTATCTCAATGTCTTTCAACCGTGAGTTCATCGAGCGCATGTCCGCCCGGATAAGGGACACCTCCGAGGACACAGCATCAATGCGTGACTCCAAAGAAGTATGCACTGTTGTAATGGCCTCCATAATATCCTTCAGCGTTGGTTCCTTCTTCTTCCTCCGGCTTCTCAGGTGTAGCGCGTCCTTCCTTTATGCTCGCGCCAGGGCCACCATCCCACGAGTACTTGGCCAGCTTGGCCTGCACCACTGCTTTAGAGCTGCAACACTCCGCTATGGCTCCGCAGACATGGAGTACAAAAAACGAAGGGCAGAGGACTGGCCCGCGCAGGCGGCACACAGCCTGGCCTGTCCCTCAAACCGCAGCAGGCCAGGCCCGTTGGAGCAACTTAGGTCAAGGAATATAGGCATACAGGCACCAGCAGCACATACAGGCACCCCCTGCAGGAGCTCCAGGTTGGCGTTGTCTGCAAAGCACACCGATTTCAGGGCTCAAGACCAGCCAGGCCCGGCAATCCCAGAAGGCCCCCAACAATGGGAAGGCCCAACAACCCCAACAGTACGCCAGAGGTGGCTGTCACACGATGCGTTTCCTCAGTGTCCCACAAAGAAAGTGAAATCAGACCAAGGACTCCAAAGGCATCTAGGGATCGCACCCAGCCAGTGCAGTGTCGTCAAAGATGGTGGGATCCAGGTGGCCGGACTAACATTGCAGTGCGGGAGGAACGGGGGTCCCAGAAGGGAAGCTACGCCACGGAGACAAAGTCACTCCTTGGGTGTCAAGCCGCATTCGCGTGAAGTTGAGGCTGCACCGCCTCCACACACAACAGATAGCGCCCGGGCGCTGCCCCAGGCCAGGCAAGGGACACCGGAATCATCACTCACTGGTGTCACTGATGGGGGCAGGCAGGGTCTCTTCACTGCTGGCGGTGATCAATCAGTCCCGCCAACTCCAGGATCACACCTTCCCTGTGTCTCTGGGTGTGCCGCCACAGCTGCAGGCGCCAGAGCACAAGTTCCAACAGGGCCCATTCGCCGGGAGTGTCACGTGGATGTTAGCCCCACATGATTGCCAAATCAAGGCCGCAGGCCGCGGCACTGCGTATGCCGCGTTCTCAGAGAGGCGGTGCTTTAATGGGCCAGAAACTCCGCCGCCAAGTTTGTCGCGATCCCCGAATGGAAAATCACAGGGATAGTCTCTTTAGGTCCAAAGAGTCGTCTGCTGCATTCCGGTGGCTCAATCCATCAGCTGCCGGATCAGTATATATCGGAAATTCTTTGTAACAGGGGCGCTCGGACGTACCCGCCTCAAGAAGCGGACATTTCCCCTTGCGGTTGGCGACACCCCGGAGACACACTCTCAATAACTAAATCCACCACCAACTTATAGAAATAGCACATATTTGTATATACATTTAGAAACCAAGATCATCAGAATCGGGTAAGTATTTCTTGAGTTATACATTTTTTCATCTTTCAAAACTGGACACTGCAATTTCTGGGTCGAAAATGTAATCTTATGGAAGAAAAACATGTATTGCATTTGGGCACTTAGCAGCAACTTACAGGACTGTTCTTCAGGACTTAAGGGGAGCAGTGGCAGCCTGCACCGGTATAAGAGGTGAGGTAGGGCAAGGTGGGAGGGGGGAGTCAACAGACGGCAGAATATACCTAAATAAATAAATATTACCTATTCCGTCATCTGTCGGCTTCACCCCCGCCACGCCCTGCTTTGCCCCACCACCCAACCAGCCCACCACGCTTACCTGTGCCAACCGCCGCTGAAGGTGAGTATGGGGCAAGGTCCAAGGCTACCCCAACAGATCGCCTTGCGAGGCTCTGGGGCATCCAAGTGCAGAGGTGTGTCAAAGCGTCGGGTGTCCAATTCACTTCAATGGGAGAATGTTTGGTTACAAAGAGGCTGCAAGGTGGGACTGAGGGGCCAGGCCATGGGAACCCGTGGGGGGCTCGATGCTTGAGATCCTGGGGAATACAGGGACAACCTTTGTCCACTTCTCAGGCTGTGGGGCTCCGGTGCAGTGGTGTCTTTTGGCATCTGATCCCATGCTGGAGTCTCTCGTGGTTGGAAGGGGCCTGCAGAAAGAGGCTGCAAAGACTGAAAATCTGGTCTGGGCAAACCGTGGGATGGGTTTAGCTTCTGTGGGTCTCGGGTCACCGTTGGCACCATCTCCTCTCATCGGTGCTTTGAGGTGTCGGGCAGTATTTCTTCATTTATGCCGCATAGGGGCAAACAGGACAGCTAGGTCACTCTTGGTGTGAGTCTCACTGTCCCTGAAGTCCCTCGATGTGCACGTCAGTCTTTCTTAGCATCTGTGTCTGGACTGGACACAACAAGCCTTGGCTGCTGCAAGGGGTCCGGCACCCTATGTGTGGGTGTTGTGCGGCTCAGTTAGTCCTGGCGCCCACAAACTTGGAGGGAGGATTGATCTGACCTGTAGGAGCATGGCTACCTCTTCCTGCACAGCTGCTGGATTGGTTGGCTCCGTAGGCGACAGTTCAACGTACTAGGTCTTGCTTCTTTGGTGCCTGCGTTGCAGGGGAGTAGTACCTGTACTCCAAGGGAGTTCCTTTGGCAATTGGCAAAGCACTGGCAGCTCTCTGGGTTTCTCAAGGTCTGCACCATGGCAGGATGAGCTAGTTGCTCCATAAGGGTCAGGTGTTACAGACAGGCTGAAAAGGGATAATGTCTGGTTATTTATTGCACTGTGCATAATTTCACTGAAAATTCAAATCTTCACTGTATATAACCATTATTAATGTATTCTGCATATTGTTCCCCACCCGTTGCCTTATCACAACTAATAGGAACATAGGCGATAATGAGGTGGAGAGTGATGTCTTGCTTTGGCACATTTTCCACAGAGTGAGTGATGCCAATCTAGACGCTTGACTATTGGAAAACACCGATCACAGGTCTGGCGGTATCATTCCATTAAATATAGGCTTAACTAACCACCGTATATGCATATGTCAGCGGACAGTTACTGCGAACTTCGGCTTCTCCACGTGATATGTTCACGAATACTGAATCGGCAATGCCGCCTCACGACCTTTTTGTATTATACCGGCTCCAATTCAAACATAATTGAAGCGCTAACAAAGCGGACAGCAGCCGCGAATACGGGTGACTCTCATCCCCGTTTCACTAACGATGGTAGAATCAATCACGCCACCCGCGTTGGTTGTTTGGAATGTACCGGTTTTCAAATTTAAAGATTATTGTAGCGCTAACCCCGCATTCAATTTATCCTATTCACACTACCAAGCGGACAGCAGCCGCAAACACGGGTCTCTTTCATCCCCGTGTTACAAACGTCGGTAGATTCAGACACATCACCCCGCATTGGCTGCTTAGCAACCGCCCGAGTGCCAGGAATGTGGAAGCATCCTCGCGCACATCAAAGCAAACCCTGCGATGAGACTTATTAATTCAGTCCGCAGAGTGTTTTGAAATATTGTGTTCTCTGGCCACCACCCCCACCACTCTTCCCCCAATCACCTTTGTATATATTACCGAGTCACCACAGCACTGAGCACCAAATGTCACCTTTGTCACATATTACTTGTCACGATGTATATATTCTTTGACAGCTTTGCAAATGTAAAATTTGGTATTTTTATGAATAAAGCAATTTATAAAAGCTCCTAAATACCCTATATGGTTTGTGTGTGTATTACGATTAATTTTTCATTGTATGTGTAGTCTTTTGAGTAATCCAAGTACCTCAAGAAATATTTTGCACCCGACAGAACCAATTGTATTCTGGTACAGGCAGGCTGGCAGCATTGGCACCGAGTCAGTCATGCTCCTCGGTTCTCGGGTCAGCAGTCTTTTTCTTGGTCCACCTCTTCTTTTGGTCTGTAGAAAACTGAAGACATGACATCAGGGGGTCCCATAAATACTCAATTTAGGGGTGTTAAGGGGAGTGAGGAGTAGTAGCCAATGGGATCACTACTAGATGACCACTTCCTTTGGAGAGTGTGCATCCCTCTGTCCCAAAATCTAAATTTCACCACGCACAGTATGGTGGAATTTCTAAAGTCATGTTCACATCAGGCCTGGTCACCCTAGAGGGGTGTCCCACCTTGCAGTGCAACGCTCCTCCTGCATAGCTAATTTTCCCACCTGTCCTGGTGCCAAATGGGCCCTAGACAGGGGGGAGGTCATCCCCTCACCTCTGAGGGTACCCGTATTTGCATACCAAAGGCATTGGGCTCTTTGAAGCTCCCTGCCTTGGAATGCTAATTTGCAGGTCATCCTATGGGAAGGGGTGCAAACACCCTCTGCCCAAGCAGGCATTGTTCCTGACCTCCTGAGAGCAAAGACCCCCAACCCTGAGGGTCATAAACACGTCAGTGGTAGCAGGCTGGCTAAGACCAGTCTGTCAGCATACCAGTAGTTGGTAGGTTTTCTGGGGATACCTCTAAGATACCCTCTGGGTGCATGCATTACAAAATCCATCACTGGAATCAGTGTGAGTATATTAATACGAGGTGTTTGATACCAAACACCATATGTTTCAGTGAAGCCAGTATGTAACTGAGGAACTCGTTTTGGCCAGTGCCCCATACATAAATTAAGATGGCATACCTGCTCACTTGCAATATCTAGTAATAGAACTAGACATGCATGGCAGAGGCATATCTGCTCATGTAGATGTGTCCTCACATACAATATAATGCACCCTGTCTGACAGCTCAAAGGCATGCTCAAGGGGTGACATATATATTAGATGTAATGACTTTGGGATGACACACAGGATCTTTCATGTCATGTTTTCACTCGTGGTTTGCCCCATCTCACACAGCCTGCAATGGCAGTCTGTGTGGAATTTGTATGTGGGTCCCCTAAGGTGTGATAAGATATGCTGCAGCCCTTAGGGACCTTCTTTGGTACCCCAGCCCAAGTTACCTGGGATAACAACTACTAAGGATTTACTAGGGGGTTTAAGTCCTTTGCCAATTGCAGCATATTTAGACAACACCATGTTTTAGGGAAGGCGCACTGGCACTGAGGTCTGGTTAGCAGGCCTCAGTACACTATCAGAGTAGAAAATGAGCATCTATTAGCTAAAAATGGGGCAAGAAGTGTGGGGGGGGGCAACTGCAACAAAAGCCTAGTTTCCCACAAACCCCATAGCAAAAAGCAGCATCCAAAATTTCTACTGGATTACTCAATCAAAGGCAGGCAACAAATCCATAAAACTCAAATGGAGTGGGCAACGGTTGGCCTTTGTATACTTGCCAATAATTAAGTTTAGGTTTAAACACTGCTCCATAATGCCCACACATTTCCTAAACCCATATTGGCAGCTTTGTAAGATAATATATCCTGAGGCCCGTTCAAAATTCTACCTAATATTTTGACAGACGTATCAATTAGGGAGATCGACTGATATCAACTGGGCTCTAAGCAATAGCCTTTATTAAATAATGAGTCAAAATTGAAATTGACCAGAAACTGAGGAAAGGGGTCCGAGCAAGACTGTTAAAAAAATAATTTGTCAAAAGTGGCGCCTAAAGATCAATCTCACACTTTAGCAAACCTATAGGGACCCCATCAGGTCAGTTGCCTGTAGTAAAGATGCTGAGTCATCATGGTTCGGTAAATGAAGCTTTATTCCAACAACCCCTACAGGTCTAAACAGTTCTTTTTAAAAAAAATATTTTTATTGATAATCTTTACACCAATTTTTACCCCCTCCCCCGCACCAGTCAATTTCTTTCAATAGCAGGTAAATTTCTAGATAATCACATAAAAGATTCCAATGCATACTTCAAAATATATACATAAACAAAATTAAAGAGAGAAAAACAATAATCAACAATAATCAACAATAATCAACAATAATCAACAATCCATAGTCCCAGTTCCGAGGACAAGGATGTAGAGAGGGCAGAAAATACCCCGAATTGCATATATATATTTTTTATCCCATCCAACTATACACTCCCCTAGGCACTTGCCATCCTACTTTTCCATTCTGCAATAGGCTTCCACAACTGTATACCAAGCGCTCTACCCTTTTTTCCCCTTCTGGCGTAAATAGCTTTCTCCAGATTATACATATACAATAACTTGGCCAACCAGTGCTGGAACGGGGGTGGTATCTTATCTTTCCATGCAGCTGCTATACATAAGCGCAGAACAGCCATAGCCACAAACATAAAACCCCCATCTTGATATTGCTGTGAAGTACTCCCCTCCACTCCTAGTAGTATTACTTCTGGTGTCAGCTTCAATTTATATGCCAAGGAGTTGTTGAGGAATGTTTCGATACTTTTTATTAGCGGAGAAAGGTTTGGGCATCCTGCAAACATATGCACTATATCTGCCTCCATACTGTCACACTTAGGGCACCGAATCCCCTGTGTTCCTCCCCACTGAGCAATTCTGGCTGGTGTGTAATAGAGTTTATATAGGGTCTTATAGTGTTGTGCCTGCAACGCCGCCGAGCAAAGGGTTTCCCGTCCTAATCTTAGTGACTTTAAGAATACGCCCTCTGGTACTCCTAGGGCTTCCCTCCATTTGGTCTCATATTTTTCCAAGTCATCCCCTCGGTGTTCTATTAATTCTGCATACAACCTTTTAATTGAGCATAATTGGCCCCCCTCCACCATCTGTAATATCGAATTTCCTTTAAAGCCCATCGGTCCGCCTCGTTTATTTCCTAGGAAACTTCTTAATTGCAAATATTTAAAAAAAGTCCTATTGCTAACACCAAATTCCTGCTGGATTTCTGTGAATTGCCGTACCCCTCCCTCCCCTATTAAGTCCCCCATATTTTTAATTCCCGAACGAGCCCATTCCTTGAATATAGTATCTGCAAATATTTCTGATGGCAACGTTGGATCGTCCACTAATCTAGTGTATGCATGAAATCTCCCCAGGCCAAAACTTTTCTTAAATGCTTTCCATATTTTATCGGCAGCTTCTAATGTCTTGAACCTGGTTCGCTTAAAATAACTTGGCTCCGAGTACCTAAGGAAAGCATTGTTTGTCTCCTCGCCGAGTATTATCCCATACACTTCCGTTGACCCTGTTGGGATTTCCGTTTCCCCCTCAGCCCCTCCCAATAAACCCGTCATCTGCTGTAATGCTGCCGCCCAATAGTACATTTTAAAATCTGGCAACGCCCATCCCCCCCTATCCCGTGGTAATGACATATATTTCAATGCTCTTCTCGTCTTCCCCTGGGACCACACAAATTGATTTACCATATTCTCCAACTTATAAAACCAAATCATACTAAAAAACAACGGTATTGTTCTAAATAAATACAACAATTTCGGCAACAAATTCATTTTTACGTAGTTTACTCTGCCTACTATGGACATGTGTAAATTATTTACCCTATCCAAATCTTTCTTTGCTTTTATAATTATGGGGTTGATGTTAATTTCCACCAATTTTTCCAGTTCGGCCGTGATCGTGATACCTAAATACATCCCCTCGTCAACCACCCGTGCATCTGTGCATATTGTATAAGTGTTCTTTATAATTTGTGACTTGGTTTTATTCAAAGCATACCCCGCTATTCGTCCAAACCGATCTGCCTCTAGTTCTATTTCCCCTATTGCATCTATTGGGCTGGATGTAATAACCGCAATGTCATCTGCATACGCTAGGACTTTAATATCGCCCCTACTAGTAGTTATCAAATTAATTCGATCATTCTGCTCTAACCTCAGTATCAGGGGATCAATGTACATAGCGAACAAGAGGGGTGAGCAAGGACATCCTTGCCGGGTACCCCTTGTAATAGCCAGAGGTCTAGTGCGACCAGAGTTCACCCTAACACAGGCAGTAGGATTCGTATAAAGTGATTGAATAACTTTGACAAAAACTTCACCTACCCCTCCCCTTCTTAAAACCGCCCACAAGTAATCCCATGCCACCCTGTCAAAAGCTTTTTCTGCGTCCAGTAAGATAGCCGCTATAGGATTCCCTTCTACTGCCTGAGCGTCAAAGAGTGTTATCATTTTTCTAATATGTAAAGTAGTACCCCTTTGCGGTATAAAACCATGTTGATTAATGCTAACTAATTGGGTAATTATCTTAGCAAATCTAGCTGCCTGTATTTTCGAAAATATTTTGGTGTCTGCATTAATTAATGTTATAGGGCGGTACGACCCTGGTTCTGTTGCATCCTTTCCTTTTTTAAGTATTATTACAATATCCGCCCCTGCCCAACTTGCCGGAATTGCCTGCCCCTGCTGCACCCCCCTAAATGTTCTTGCTAGGTCTTTAAATATTGAATGCAGGAATACCTTATAGAACTCTCCTGGTATCAAGTCTGGCCCTGCTGCTTTCCCCTTTGGTAAACCCAATATAGCCTCATTGATCTCCTCATCCCTCAAATCAGCATCAAGAAATTCTCTATCCTCACTATTTAGAACTTTACCTGGAGATATCTAATTCGGAACAGGACTCTGAGTCTGACCCCGAATCTGAGACGGGCCGGACCCAATCCTCCTTCGATGATAGTATTCAGAGGCAAACGGTTGTGAGAAAGAAACAACAAAATACCAGGAAGCAGCAAAGAAGGATCCGCCCTAGACATATGACCTGGGACTATTCAGCAACCTCTGAGTTGTATCACGACGAAGGAGGTAATAGGACCCGGCATAATAATGGTTCTTCAGGCACGCAGACTCAAGGACAGGGCCCTACAATGGAGATGCTCTACACAACTCTTAGGCAAGTGCAGGGAAAAGTTAGAGCTGAAGCTAAGAGAGCGAAAAAAGCAAGCAAAAAAATCGAGGGGTCACTAGGCAAAGTGAACAAGTTGTATGCGGAGATGGCTGGTCGAATGACAGAAGTGGAGGAAAGAACTGGCCAACTGGAGGACGAAGTCTCTCAGTGGAAGGAGTTCAAGACGGCGCAGGAAAAATTCAACGAGGACTTACAATGGAAGGCAGAAGATGCGGAGAACAGACAGAGGAGGAATAACATTAGGCTACTGGGGATCCCAGAGGGGGTCGAGGAGCAGAATCCTAGGGCCTTTGTGATCACCTTGCTAAGAGAGTCATTTCCAGAGGTCACTGCCTGGAATTGGGACATAGAGGTACAACGGGCCCACAGATTTCCTCTGACAATTAAGAAATCATATGGCGCTCCTCAGAATGAGAGACCAAGGGCTATGCTTATATACATTGGGAATTTCCTGGCCAGACAGGAGATTATGGACAAGGCTAGGCCTCAAGATCACCGGGCCTTTAAAGGAAACTCCTTCTTTGCTCGTCCGGACTTTTGTCACGCCACGGTTGAGAGGAGATGGAGATTACGGCAAATGATAGATCCGTTTCAAAAAGCTGGATGTGAGGCCTACCTCCTGTTTCCTGCAAGGCTGAAAGTAATATTAGAGGGGCGCACTACAATGTTTTTCTCGGAAATCAAAGCACAGAGCTTTTTGACTGAACTAAGAGAAAAGGGAAAAAAAAGAAAATAGAACCACAACTAGAAAACAAGAAAACAAAGGATGAGATGCTAACTGAACTGGTCGCAAAGGACTTAATGGGGTGCTGGTCGGAAAGGTCTTAATGGGGTGATGGATTATAGTACTTTGTAAATACTTTGTATAGACACAGGGGGAGTTGCATTGGTAGGACACGATGAAGGGGTAAGGAATTCTCAGAAGGGGGTTATGGGATATCTTTAAAATCAAATTCTTTACTTTTGTATTTGCAGCTAATAAAGGAGTGTACATGCAGGGAGAGGGGGGGGGGGCACAGCACCACTCATGGGGATTGGGAACCAGTCATACGTAGGTCAGGATTGACCTTGTTGCCTGTGGAAAGGGGGGTTGGGGGGGTTAGGGGGGGTAGCACCAGAAAGAGAAAGACAGGGGTGATCGTGCAGGTTGTGGGTAAAAAAGAGAAACAAGATTCCAGCATACAGGGGAAAGAAAAGAAATTGATGAAAACGAGAAGAAGCAACAAAAATAAGAACCGCGTAGGATATCGGGGCATAAGAGATGGGTTAAGAGAAGGGAAGCATAGAATGTTGGAAGTTCTGAAAATCTCCTATGAGTACAAATATTAAAATTGTGACTATGAATGTATGTGGGTTGAACGACAGAATAAAAAGACAGCGGGTAGCTCTATTACTGAAAAACACCGGGGCGGATTTCTTTTGCCTACAGGAAACACATGTAGAAGGGAGTAGGTCTTTTTTGCTGGAGCAAATGGGTTGTAGGTTACTTGCCAATTCCAAACAGGGGGCTAGAATTAGAGGGGTTGCTATCCTGACAAAACATTCAGACATCAGAACGAGGAAGAAATTTGAGGATCAGTGGGGGAGATGTGCCTTGATCGAGTGCTTCATAGGGGAAGAATGGGTCACTATAGGCTCTATTTACGGGTCAACAGAGGATGATCCAGAGCTGTTTGATTTTCTAGACACTGAAATATCCGCATGGGCGCCAAGAGTTATCTTGGCAGGAGATTTTAATATCGATGGGGCCAGGGGATTGGGGTTAGACTCCACGGGACAATACCAGGGGAGGAAAAAGAGGGTATGTAGGGCAATACAGAATCTAGCAAGAAATAATGCATTGATGGATGTGTGGGGGGCAAAGAAGCCCTCTGACCCTGGCTACACATTTTTTTCAGCTCCGCATCGGAAATGCGTTAGGTTAGATTATTTTGTTGTGTCTAGGACACTATTAGGTGACTCGGCGATAGATAGGATGCCAAGGATACTGTCAGACCATAATCCTCTAAAATTAACAATAGAAGGAAGCGGGTTCAAGAGGGTGGTAGGTTCATGGACATTTGAAAGGGGATTGTTGAAAGATGATGATTATATTACACACATGCACATGTGGATTAGGGACTTTTGGGACATTAATAGGGGGAGTACCACCATTGGGAACGATTGGGACACATTTAAGGCAGGGGTAAGAGGTGAGACACTGAGCTACTCTATTGCCAAACGAAGGAAGGAAAGAATAGAGACTGAGCGGGTAAATAATGTCTTGAGAATAGCGGAAGCAACATTAGAATAAGCCACTTTAGACAGTGTGAGTACAATGAGCGGGTATTGGAAGTAGCGATAGCAAGAGCAGAGGCTGTAGAAGGAGTGGCAATTAAGGCTGCTAGAATATACGATACACAAAGGGAAAGGTGCTATGAATTTAGTGAAAAGATAGGACATACCTTAGCAGCACGTTCAAGACAAAGGGTGGCCAAGGGAGAGATTAAGGAAATAAAAGATAATGCTGGGCGTCTAGTTATGGATGAGAAGGGGATAGCAGAGGTATTTAGGGAGTTTTACAGCAAGCTATACAAAGAAGAACAAGTACGAGACGGGGGGAGATAGCGGACTATCTACAGAACATCCCAGGTAATGTTCTAAATAGTGAGGATAGAGAGTTTCTTGATGCTGATTTGAGGGATGAGGAGGTCTAAACAGTTCTGAGGTTGGGGAGTTAACGGTAAAGCTGTTAACGGTAAAATGTAATGCAGAATGTTGTGGGAACCAATGGAAAGGGGAAGGTGAAACAATAATGCCCGCTCTCGTGCAGGTAAGTCGCGAGTCAGTTACTGTCATGCGATATGGCATGGCGCACAGCGATTGCAACACATCTTTCTCTCTTAAACATTGTTGACAAGTGCATTTTAGTCACAGATAAAATCATCACATTTTTTTTGTTTGTTGATGAGTCTACCAAATCTTCCCGTGATGCCATGACTGTCACCTGCAACATCTAAATCAGTGTGCAAATCGATTTCATCTCTCTGGTCAGGTGTGTGAGGATCAGTTGGTTCACTGGAAGGAGGGACACCATCTTCATTGGAGTAATTTTATTTCTTGGAAGCATTTCATTACAAGAATTCATAAATCTGGGTACAATTTCTGGCTCATCATGCTCAACCCATAAGCCATTACTGCTACCGCTCAAATGTTATTGAACAAGCTGTTTGCCATCTACATTGCAGTTAGCTAATCTGTTCATGTGCAACACTTTGACATCACTGAGTTTAGCTGCGTTGTTGTACAACTTGCAGATGCGAAGGGGTGTAGTAAATCTACTTTCTCCTTCCTTGACTTTTTTTTCTAGACAAACTTTAAACAGATCTCCACACTTAAACGAGTGAGCTTTGACACCATGACTTTTGTCATACCATTCTTTTTAGCACATTTGTGCTTCCTCAATTTTGCTTTTGATAGATTCAACGACCATTCAATTTGTTTTGAAGTAGGCATACACCCTAAGTCTGTGCTAATGGGTTGTCTACTTCTCATGAGGACAAACAGAGATTCATTCGTGCTAGCACTGGGTGTCCAAAAATGAAATGACACAATTGCTATCAGCACTTGGAACAATTTTGATCTCTGACCATTTTGAAAAATGATCCATGACCACCAGAATGTATTGATGACACAATCATGACCTTCAATAAGTCCTATTATGTCCAATCCTATTCTTTCCCACGGCATTCTAGGGGATACTATTGGATTTAAGGGAACCTTAAAAACTTTAGGAATTTTGTCTGAGTCATTGCCACTTACACTATTTCCGATTAAGAATTCAGTCTGTTTATTCACCCCAGGCTACCAATAGTTGTGTTTGACCCTTTATTTAGTCTTAGAGACTCAAAGGTGGTCAATGTGGCAAAGTTTAAGAATTTTCTTTTTGAGCGTGTCTGGGGGAACAGCTTTTCCAATCCTAAATACTATATCATTTTCTATGCTTAATTCATCTCTTAGTTCCCAAAAAATACCGGCATCACTGTCAAGGTGTTTTTTATCTGGCCACTGACTATTGATGTATTTACAGACATTTTGTAGTGTGTGATCTCTCTGCATGTGTTCTTTCCATTCTGTACTTGTGATGCCATTAACATCTTCATCATAAAGCAATGCAACGGTCTCACAGTCCTCTGGATATTCATTGACTTCTAAGTTGGGTAAAGGTAATCTACTTTAAAAGTCTGCAACTTTGTTCTTGACATCAGGCCAGTATTAAACTGTAATGCAATAAATAATCTGGTAGTTTAATGGACATTTTGCTCAGTCTGGGAGAAGCGTTTGTAAGCCTGCCGTAAGTCTGAATTTTGATAATGGGTTTGTGATCTGTTTGTAGATGAACATTGTAACCCCAGACGTAAACTCTGAAGTGGATAAAAACCCACAAGCATCCAAGTATTTCACGTTCTATCACTGAATACTTTTCTTCTGCAGGGGTCAGTGATCGAAACACGAAAGCTACCACCCGCTTGTTGTTGTCCGAGTATTTCTGTGGGAGAATAGCCCCAAGCCCCTTGTTGCTGTTATCAGTGGTGATGAAAATTTTAGCTTTAGGATCGAAACCTTTAAGAAAAAGTGCACTACTTATTTCATTCTTTATGAGTTCAAACGCATTCTGGCATGATTGGGACCAATTGAATTGAATTTTACTCTTAAGTAAATGCCAAATGTAGTATGTCTTTTCTGAGAAGTTCTGTATGAATATTGAATAGTATTCGGTTAATCATCATCTTTGCTGGAGGGACATGGGGGCATTTTATCAAGGGGGTTTATCTCTGCTTTTTTGGCTTTAAAAGCCAAGAAAGCGGAGATAAAATTATCTCCCTATTACCTAGCTGTCGCTAACACCAGTTAGCGACAGCTAGTAGGAGATAGCGACCATCTTGGGCCCCGCTTTGCATGTCAGTGAAATTTATCACTAATGACATGCAAAGTGGGCGTGCCAAGATGTTAGTGACTGGAAACAGTCGCTAACATCGCTATCTCCTATTACCAACTTTTGGAGATATTCGCGCTAAGCGCGATTATCTCCAAAAGCTAACATCTGCCCCTGAGCAGTTCTTAGCCATGTTATCCAATGGTAGGTGGATAACATGGCTAAGTGCATTAGCTCGGTAATGCATGAATATCTCGGACTTTTCAGCGATATTCATGCATTTCGGCTGATTTTTATCGCTTAGGAGATAAACCTTGATAATAGCAAGGTTCCTAAGCCGCAGCTCGGCGATAAAAATATTGCCGCTAAGCCAACATAGCGATAATCATCGCTAGTTGTTGGTAATATGCCCCATGGTGCTTTGATGATGGCTTCAACGAGACCCTGTTTAGGTTTAATACCATCCTGACTGATGCAATGACCTAAATACACAACCCTGTTTTGCGTGAATTTACATTTATCTAATTCAACAGCTAAACCATTTTGTTTTAAAATATCAAACACCTGTTTTAATGTGCATCATGTTCCGTTTTGTCGCTGCCCATGACTAGGCTATTGTCTTGGAAGAACTTTATGCCGACAGTGCCCTTAAAGATGGATGAAATAATTCTTTAAAAAGGGCTGCGGCAGAAGCCTAACCAAAAGGTACCCGAGTGTAGCAATAACAACCAAACGATGTAATGAAGGTTGTGTACTTTTTGCTATCAACATGAAAAGGTACCTGGTGATAAGCAGACTTTAAATCGATGATGGAAAACAGTTTCATATCCTCAGTTGCATTAAAATTTTCATTGATACGTGGCAGTGGAAACTGGTCAACAAGTATATTCTTGTTAAGATCTCTAAGATCAATACAAAGCCTAATTTTGCCATTGAGACGCTTAACCACGACCAAGGGAGAAGCCCATTCAGCAGATTCAACCTTCTCAATGACCCAATAGTGACAAATCTGTTTAATTCTAACTCAACATCATCTCTTACTGATAACGGTAAATGTCTGACTTTATGTACACCTGGTGAAGCGTTCTCCTTTAATTCGATTTTTTATGTTGCAAAGTGTTAAGTAAACCCACTTTTCCAGAGAAGACTTCTGGGTATTCTTTGAGTAAATTGTTGTTACATTCATTGTTATCCTCAATAGACATGACTGGATCAGAACTGTTTGGATCCAAAATGATCCCTAAATTAACTTGGTCATTCCACCCAAGGACAAAGGGTCCTTTTTATCACCACAAATAGTTTGCAAATAGCTTTTCTACTTTTAACTCAAATTCAAGTTCACAAGTCCCAATAAATTCAATGTTGTCACCTGTATAACTTTTAGCTATTACATTACTGTAGAATGTTGGGGAAACCAATGGGAAGGGGAAGGTGAAACAATAATGCCTGCTCTCGTGCAGGTAAGTCGCGAGTCAGTTACTGTCACGCGCCATGGCACGGCGCACGGCCGTAACTGTGATTACAACAGTGCCTTACCACCATCAATTTGCTGAATGGCCTCCACAACTTCACAAAGCAAAAACAATAAACCTGTCTGTGGATTAAAATTAATAGTAGACTGTTTAATGAAATCCACAGAATAAATTCCGGAAGAATAGCCTTCCCAAGCTGTGCTCGAGTTATGATAGCTAGATAAAGTTAGAAAGGGTGTGTAGAGGCTACTGTTGACCAAAATGTCTTAGGGATATTCAAAGACGCATCTTCCACTTATTGCACCCATTTTTGGGTAACAACTTTGGCCGGCCTTTTGGAAACAGCTGCTTTATATATTTTATGCATAGCGGTTACTGTGACAGGATCTCTGGAGTTGGCAATGAGGGTCCTATGCAGCTATTGATTGACACTTGAATAGTCACTATTAAACCATCTTGGTATATTGCTTTTGTTCCCCATAGGTTTCAGGAGGGCTTTTCTTATGCTAGGGCAAAGGATGACGGAGGAACCCACAACCAAATCCCTCTCAGACTTCTCCACCAGACAGACCAAGTACACTTCACTATTATCCCTAAGTAGTAAGGATTTAAGAAAATAAACTGGTCCTCAGACCAGTCGGACCATCTGAGGTTGATTGGGGTCTATCAATTACTACTGCTGCTTTTTTTGTTTTTGCTGCATGTAACAGCAAGACTGCTTCAATAGGGTTGTGATCACTAAACGTTGAAGTAAAAACAGCCCTGCGCTCTAGGAGAGAAAGATGTAGTCAATCACAGAGGCATAGCCTTTCTCTATCAGTAGGAGGTAACATTTCATTTAAACCCCCTATTTACATAACATTACATAGATCATGGGAGGCAGCGTGGGTGCCCAACTCCTTTCCTCACTGATCTAAAGGACCCATGTTCCCCACTGAATCTCCCGTCAGTGAAAATTCTCTCAATTGTGCATTAAAATCACCACCTAAGATCAGGTGTATTTCGTGCCCCTCACTAGGATGAGCTATCTTCATTGAATCAATAAATCCAAATACATTGGAAACCTAGTGTTCGGAATGTTTAGCAAATCACAGTTTCAAAAATTAATCAAAAAAACACCAAACGCTTTGGACCCCCTTAACTGGCGTCTTCACATCTAAGACTGACTAATCCAGATAGGTAGACCCTCAGAGAGCTGCCCATGCAGAGATGGGGTTGCTGGTGTGCAGAAACAATAATGCGCCTTAAAATTGAGGGGTAACAAGTCCCAAGTCTCCTGGAAGAATAGAATATCAAAACCGATTACGAATAATGGTCATTCTAACAGGCCGGCTGCATTCCAAATCGAAATTCTTACATTAGAGGATAGCATAACATTTCCATTACATATATTTTGCAATAAGGAGAAGGGGGGAGGTTGATTAATTTGTATAACAACAGGCCCTACCTTTTTGATTCTCTTATTATCAGGAAACAAACATTTTTGTTCAAATTTGACAACATATCAAATCTATTACTGACCTCCATGGCTGGCAGGTAACCCTGCTATGGATGGAATGCTGGGGGTTTACAGAAGAAACCAAAGGCAGTGTGACAATCCCCATACAGTAGCTCTCTCAACCTGCATGCAGATTCAAAATATTCATGACATAGGCCGGATGTTTAAAATTCACCACAATACAGTCCCCGACATGTGATGTCCTTTTCCGAGAGCCCAACCTATCCTACCCTGTGGGCATTGCAATCTTGTCACTGTGTGTTATATTAAAGTTTCTATTTCTGCAAAACCGGTAAATTATTTTATTGTGCAATTTGACCCAGGATTCAGACTGATTCTGTACATCAACACTAGGGGACAGGGTGATGGTGGTGGGAGATTCAAAACCATTTGGTATGATTGGGATGTTCAGTTCAGCAGCACTAGGGCCACATACATCAGTTATCACGCGAGACTGACTATCCTTTGAAGTGCGCACTAGTTTGGAAATAGGGCAAGTATTAACTGTAGAGGTGGGGTTACCTCTCATCCCAAAATTACTTCCAAGGGGTGGTTCTCTTATGAGCACTATGTAGGCTTGAATTATCACCCTCAGCTATGATCCCTCGAGTACACCCTAGGGGGTGTTGCTGACTGCGACTACATTGAGAGGCTTGATTGATAAATGTCATAGGTCGGCTCTCATTTGTTGAGATGAACAAAGGCTATCCAGTCGCTCTTTAATACGACTGACGCATTCAACAAGAGGGTGCAAAGGTTCTCCTAAAATATACTAAAGTTGTCTGCACAAGTTTTCAGCATGCAAAGGGCCCGCTATTGGGATATCTCACCCTAGCCATGCGCAGCTGATCAGGGGGACATATTTTCTTACGCTTGACCATCTGTTTTTGCAGTGAGGAGGCAGCCGCAGGACAAGATGGGGCAGGAAAGATCTCGTTCCCAGGATTATTGTGGGCAGTACAGAGTGCAGGTTAAAGCTGTCCCCCAACACCACTACCTGCCCCCCTTGTGTTTGCCTGTTCATGTCGAGGTAGATTATCTGGTTGTGGTCACTGATCAAAAGACAATCTACGCTCTGTGTTGGAAATTTCCTGTGTCATGATTCCTACTGCTCTGCGAGGCATGCTAGTGGGACCAGTCAGCTTGTATTTACCCATGATAAGTGTGAGAAGAAGAACAAACATTCACAAAAAATAAACTAATGACAAAATAATTTCCTTGTAACGGGTGAAGGAGAGAGGGCCCAGCTGTGGCATGGAGGCTGATAGAATGAACTCTGACTCTCGGACTGTATTGGGGTCAGAGGAGATTGTTGAGGGAGAGAACTCTGAGCGAGAGAGGACAGTTGGTGAAGGTGCATGAATCAAGCCTCACTGACCTTCATTTGTCTTCTGCACATTCTTTCTGGGGACATTACAATTTTGGCAACAGTCTTTGGGATCAGCTATCAGGAACTGGAGATACACCTTAACAAGGCGACACCGGTGATGAGAAATAGTTCCTGGTTTTGAGTAACCTGCAAGGGGGACCGGTGCTTCGGATCTATGACAAAATATAGAAAGATAAAATATCGACCTACAAAAATATCCGAGCACTAATATCGATGTCAACAATATCGACATCCTATCTACAAAAAGGTAAGTACAAAAATTTCGAGAAAAAAAAAATCGATGTCAAAAATATTGTTTTTTTTAAAATATTGTTTTTTTAAATGAAAAAAGATGTAAAATTATTTAAACAATACTTAAAAATATAATAAACATAGTACAACATATATTATATTATTTAAAATTAATAAGTAATATACATGATGTAATAAAAAAAAAATTAAACATATACATATACCATATAATATATATACTTAATCATCAGTTGTAATATTTATTGTAATAACTTATAAATAATTAAAAATATTATGTATTACAAATTCATCTATACACATAAAAAATAACATAAATAACAATTAAATAACTATGCAAAACAAATGAAAAAAAGTTAATGTATTTTTAATATTTTTTTAATTAATTACATACTACATTAACTAAAACAATACAAAAATTATTAAGTAACAGAGGGAATAAAATACTATTCCAATTCCCAAAAAAACAACAGTAAGGAAAATGTTGGATAGCAGAGGGGTAAAAATTACTATTCTTACTCCAGAGAGTGCAGCAGTAGGGAAAGTGTTGGATAGCGAAGGGGTAAACATTACTATTCCAACTCCAGAGAGTGCAACAGTAGGGAAAGTGTTGGATAGCATAGGGGTAAAAATTACTATTCCAACTCCAGTTAGTGCAACAGTAGGGAAAGTGTTGGATAGCGTAGCGGTAAACATTACTATCCCAACCCCAGTTAGTGCAACAGTAGGGGAAGTGTTGGATAACGTAGGGGTAAAAATTATAATTCCAACTCCAGAAAGTGCAACAGTAGGGAAAGTGTTGGATAGCGTAGGGGTAAAAATTACTATTCCAACTCCAGAGAGTGCAACAGTAGGGAAAGTGTTGGATAGCGTAGGGGTAAAAATTACTATTTCCACTCCAGAGAGTGCAACAGTAGGGAAAGTGTTGGATAGCGTAGGGATAAAAATTAATATTTCCACTCCAGAGAGTGCAACAGTAGGGAAAGTGTTGGATAGTGTAGGGGTAAAAATTACTATTCCCACTCCAGAGAGTGCAACAGTAGGGAAAGTGTTGTATAGCGTAGCGGAGGGCAAGATGGCTGCCGACAGGTTGTGGTGAACAGTCGCTGCTAGACCTCTCTCCTCTGTATCCCCCCTGAGGACCCTTACCTGAGGATGTGTGCTCCCCGCTGATGTTTGAGCGCCTGATCGAGGAGAGCCTTCGTTTCTATGAGGCTCTGAAGAAAGCCATCACCAAAAGACTAAAATTCAGGGTCTTATATCCAAAAGCGGAGTCGGGTTTAGGAATCCTTGGTATTCTCGGAGTTGCTCAGGGGGCGAAGTGCCGTAGGATGCCTCCGCGACCTCAGCGGTCAGAAAAGGAAAGAGAGAAGGGGAAGCCCCCGCCAGACTGCAATGCCAGTAATGCCAGCAAACAACCTCAAGACGCCGTGAGGAAGGAGGCCACACCAGAGATTTTGAAATCGGGCGCAACACGAAAGATCGCCGTCCCGACTCCAGCGATTAAAGGGAAAAAAACAGAAGTCCGTAGCAAAGTGCCGGCAAGGGGTGAGCAGCCCCTAGATAAGGCACTGACAGCTGCATCGGACACAGAGAAACAGAAGGTGGGGGCGCAACCACGAGGCAAGGATGTTGTTCTCCAATAGCCCACTCTGACAGAGGCATTTACCCCGAAAAACGGGCAGAGGCTGGAGGAAAGCTTAACCCGCACGGAAGGCGTCCTCGAGGACCCTGCAGAGGAAGCTACCTTGGACGCGAACGCGGCTCTGGGCATTGCTAGGCAACGCTCGCGCATAGACTTGGCTCCAGAACTGCATGGAGACGGAGGAGGCGGCGGCGACGACAGAGGCGGTAGCAATGGCAGAGAGCTCGCAGACAGCCCATTAAGGTTAAACAAAACTATGGCGATTCCTGTAACCCCTGAGACTGCCAGAAACTCGGGTAAGACTTTTGATATTGGCATTGGAGGAGCATTGGCACTGGTAGATAATGGCGGGAACGAGACCATAGGGACCAGGATACCAGGGAATACGGATATGTTGGACGCCCTTATGCAGGTCGAGGCCGAGCTGAAGGCAGGGGGCTCATGGGGCAGCAATGTTAGCCTGGTTAACAAGAGGTCTCTGATACCCAATAGTATGGAGGTGGTGGATGGTGCAGAAGGAGGCTCAGCAGAGGGGGCTTGCTTTTACTCTGTAGATGAGGAAACGGATCTCTCAGCCACAAGCGAGACTGGGACAAAGGGGGAGGATGTTGGCTCACTATCGGACTCCAGTCTATCAGGAAAATAAAGCACACAGAAGAAAAGATGTACCAAAGGGAAAAATCAGACCTCGGGCTCAGGATCTCCTACCAGAGGGGGTAAAAAGCTTGTTTGGGACTACTCGGCCACTTCACAGACCTATGAGGAGGCTAATCCATCACAGCTTCAGGCCCCTTTGGATGCAATAACTAACACACTGAAACAGATTCAAGTGGAGGCCAGGGCCCAAAGTCGAAGGGCTAGACATGCCACGAAGAAACTCCATAATACTCTGAAGAAAGTCAATAAACTGTACGAGGGTATGGCAAACAGGGTTACCGAAGTCGAAGAGAGAACAGGAAGACTGGAGGACGATATGGGAGCTTGGCAGGAGTTTAAAGCTAATCAGGAAAAGGTGCCCGAAGACATGCTCTGGAAGATGGAGGAGTTCGAAAACCGCCAACGGCGGAATACCATTCGCCTCTTGGGGGTGAAAGAAGGGACAGAGGGTCAGAACATTTAGAAATTTGTTGTAAATTTGCTTCGTGGGGCTTTTCCGGAATCAGACTGGCAGTGGGAAAAAGAGATACAGCGAGCTCATAGGTTTCCCTTTGCAATTAGGAAAGGGCGGGGAGGAGGAGGCGGTCAGACAGGTAAACCACCTCTTTCCAGAGCAATCCTAATATATGTTGGGAATTATCTCCTTAGAGAAGAGATTATGGAAAAGGCAAGGCCAGAGAGCAGACGATCATTTGAGGGCACCTCTTTTTTTGCTAGGCCGGACTTCTGCCACGTCACCGTGGAGAGGAGGTGGAGGCTGAGGTAGCTTATTAAGCCATTTCAAGCATTGGGCTCTGAGGCTTACCTCCTATTTCCAGCAAGACTAAAGGTGGTTACAAGAGGTAACGTAGAAATGTTCTGGTCAGAAATCAAAGCTCAAAAGTTCCTGGAGCAAGTAAAGTCACAGAAAGGAGGTTGAAAAGGTCGAAAAGGAGGCGCTCGGTTAACTGAAGCTTTTAAGGATATGAAAATAAGATGTCAAGTTTTGGGTATTTTGTTTAAGGGGAGCACTGGGATTTATAAGGTCTCTTGGGGGGGGGTCAGAGAGGGAGGTTAGCAACTTCCACACACTGTAGCAACCACATATAGGTCTAATTGACCTATTTGCCCGTAGAGGGGGGGAAGGGGTAGGATCTGGAAGGGTGGGTAGGAAGGGACATGGGGGGTTAGGGGGCGAAGGGGGGAAGAAACCGTTGACACAAATTGGTTTGCACTGGCTGGTTCAGCACAAGAGAGGACAGAGCAGTCTTCAAGCAAAACAGCAAATGCAGTACTTGGTTATTAAAATACAATGTATGCAAACAAGTGATGGTCTTAAATTGAGAAATGACATGAGGGGTTGGTCATCAACAGGAATGGAAGGGATCTCAGCCCATGGGGAAATGACTATAAAATCTTAAAGTGTTGTAGGATTGCTACCATAAATATCTGTGGTCTAAACGATGTAAATAAAAGACTCAGGGTGGCGGCACTGTTGAAAACTCTCCGATTGGATCTAGTATGCTTGCAAGAAACGCACATTGAGGTATCAAAAGTTATCTTCTGGGACAATTGGGATTTGTTCTTCTCGCAAACTCTAAGCAGGACTCTAGGAATAGGGGAGTGGCTATATTGGGGAGGACTGGTAATGTTGTTGTGATCAGGAAAAAGGAGGACGAGGGTGATCGATGGGTGATTTTAGAATTAACCTTTAAAGGGGAGAAATTCACCCTTGCTACGGTCTATGGATCAACGGAGGATGACCCCGAGGTACTTCAGTACTTGGATATGGAATTGGCACACTGGGTAGAGGCAATAGTTATATGCGGGGACTTAAACCTACACGATCCTAAAAGTACATTTTCACAGGTGGGTGGATATTATCCGGGTAGGAAAAGGAGAGTGTATAGAGCATTATCTGATCTGGTTATCCATAATTCTTTGATCGATCCTTGGGTTAAGATTTATCCAAATAGAGACGGTAGCACATTTTATTCTGCCCCCCATAGAGTTTTGGTCAGATTAGACTATTTTTTGGTTTCAGGTCCCTTGCTGAAGGGAGCAAAGATGGAAAAACATCCCCGGGTGGTATCTGATCATAGCCCTTTAGTTTTAACTATTGCGATAGGTCAAGATCAGAGGAAGGAAAGACAATGGACCTTTGAGAGAGCTCTCCTCAAGGATGAGGGATATAGGGAGTATATGGAAGGCTGGATCAGGAGCTTTCTGGATATCAACAGAGGAACAGCTGCTCCAGGGGTGGTCTGGGATTCGTTCAAGGCCAGTGTTCGCGGGAAACTATGAGCTATGTACTCTCAGCGCAGAAAAGAGAGAAGGCTAGGATAGAGGAAATAAATAAAAAACTGATGGAAGCTGAAGAGGAGTTGACGATAGCCATCCGTCAGCGGTTGCCACTAGAAACACACTTACTTAGAATTGTTTCTCTTAAAGCTGCAGCCACAGAGCACATATCCAAGAAGGCAGCAGAGAATTACTAAATTAGAAAGGAAGGGGTATATGAGCTTAGCGAAAAGGTAGGACATCTGTTGGCGGTTCGAACTAGACAGAAGCTCGCAGCAACAGATATCTTGGAGATCACAGATACCCAAGGGCATAGGGTGGTAGGAGTTGAGGGAGTGAGGGAAGTCTTTAGGCAGTTTTATGCATCCCTATACCAGGCGGACAGGTTGGGAGGGCTCTCAGAGATTGAGGGGTACCTAAGGGGTGTCACACCGCCGCTTATTACTGCGGAATGTAAGGGGGAATTAGAAGCGCACTTTAAGGTGGAGGAATTTTTATGGGCTTTAAGTACACTACCATCAGGTAAAGCCGCCGGTCCTGATCAACTGCCAGTGGAATTTTATAAAACATTCCAGGGAGTAATAGGCGCAGATATGTTCAATATGATGAGGCAAGAACAACTCGGAGAGGCAATTCCCGATACATGGGGAGGAGCAGATATAGTAGTGATTCTTAAGAAAGGGAAACCGGCAAATCAGCCAGGCTCTTATAGACCAATCACCCTCATGAACGCCGATGTTAAAGTTTACTCCAAAATATTGGCCAAGAGACTTGAAAGGGATAATCGAGAGTTTAGTAATTTGTTCACAACATGGATTTATACCGGGTAAAGGGACAACACAACACACCAGGCAGGTGATTACAATGTTTGACGCAGCAGGTATCCTGGGAGACCCTATGGCGGCACTATTTCTCGACGCCGAGAAGGCATTCGATAGGGTCTCCTGGGAATACCTATGGGGTACTCTAAGGTGGAGCGGAATAGGTGAAGGGTTTATTAAATCAATAAAAACCTTATATAAAAATCCATCGGCCAGAATTAGGGTTAATAGAGGGCACTCAGCAGCGGTTAAAATAGAAAGAGGAACTAGACAGGGGTGTCCATCATCTCCTCTTCTATTTGCGTTATATTTAGATCCCTTTTTGCGTAAGCTGGAAGGTAACCAAGGGATCCCCAGACTGTGCTTGAATGGCTGCGAAGCAAAAACGCCGGCTAATGCAGATTATGTAGCCATTTTAACATCTAGCCCGGAGGTTGCTATTAAGGAGGTGGAGATAGAGGCTCAGAATTTTGGCCAGGTTTCTGGTTATAGCCTGAATAAATCTAAGACTCAGATAATTTGTAATCAGCATGTCCAAGGAGAGATGGATCCAAGAGTCGTAGCCTCAGCAGTGTATCTGGGAGTGGCAATATCGGCGGATGTCGAAGTTGTTGTGCAGAACAATATGGCTCCATTGGTGGCATCTTTCTCTAATGGGGTGCACGAATATAATCAAGATGCTTATTCTTCCCAAAATTCTTGTATCATTTTAGGGCAATCCCCCTCTTTTTCAAAGCAAAATTGTTCAACATATTGGAAGGGATCCTCAACAGATTTATTTGGGCACAGGGTAAGACCCGCAGGGCATATAGGTTTATGACACTGCCGAGAGAAAGAGGTGGATGGGGGGGCACCGGATTTCAGATTATATTATTGGGCTGCTGCAATCCAGTATATGCAAGGACTTATAGGAGGAGGGGGGTTAGATCAAAGAATAACAGATTGCTCTTCTAGAGTTTACGCTGCCGTGTTGGGGTAGGAAGTGGAACATTGTTTTTTAAAATGTATAGAGTATGGATACTATAAAAGAACTAGGTTCAAGACAGTCGAGGCAGGCATTAAGGTATGGAGTGCTTTTATGAAAAAACTGGGCATAGGGAGATTTAACCGGTATACAAAATTGGTTAAAAATAGATCTTTTCCGGTAGAGATATTTGGAGATATGACAATGGAAAGGTGGGCGGCGAAGGGAATTGAACAGATTGGAGATCTTAGGAACTCGGAGGGATTTCTTTTATTCTCAGACCTAAGGGACAGGTATGGATTGGATAGACAGGACTTTTTTAAATACCTACAGATAAGGAGTTTTCTAGGGAATAAGCACGGGGGGCAGGTGGGGTTTAACACAATTGAGATAATTGAGAAAATAAGGGTAGGGGGGGACTGTTCGATACGAAGCTTCTATGCCAGTCTCTTGGATACAAAGCAGGATGATATTGATAAACATAGTGAGAAATGGGCAGAGAAATTGGAGGGTGATTCAGGGTGGTTTCAGGACTCACTGGAGCTAGGACGGACACTTTTATGCTCTGTGTCGCTGCAGTCGCAACACTATAAAACCCTCTACTCACTCTACTATACCCCGGCTAGGATAGCGAAATGGGGTGGGACTACAGGTACTACCTGCCCGCGGTGCAATTCAGGAGAAGCAGATATAATACATATGTTTGCACTATGCCCACAGCTTCATACACTCTTAAAGGATATAGAGATCTTCCTTGAGGCATCTCTGAACATTAAAATAAGTCTTAGACCTGTACATATATTGTTAGGAATCGTTCCCGAGGAGGGTATCCCACAGCGGGAATTTATTTTTGTTGCCATGGCAGTGTATAGGCTATGCATCGCCAGGGCTTGGTTGGACAAGAATCCCCCAGGGTTGCAAATATGGTTGTCTAATCTGCTAGCAGTATATAACTTAGAAAAACCTATCTAGGCAAGGAAAGGCAGGAAAAAAAGGCAGCTGGGAGTTCGAATTTGGGAACCGGTTAGTAACGGGAGAGCGGGGATTGGATAGTATTTTGGGGACGTGTAGGAAATATTTGGATTTGTAAATGTAAATAGAATATATCTTGCTTTCTTTCTATGTTTTATGTATATGTCTGAGATGAAGTACTATCATGACAACGCTTATGTTTGCATTTATGTTTTCGTCTATTAATTTATGGTTTTGGAATGTAGACGCTTTGTCTAAATCTTTCATGTGCTGTATGGAAAATAATAAAATATATATAAAAAAAAGGATAGCGTAGGGGTAAAAATTACTAATCCCACTCCAGAGAGAGCAACAGTAGGGAAAGTGTTGGATAGCATAGGGGTAAAATTTACTATTCCAACTCCAGAGAGTGCTACAGTAGGGAAAGTATTGGATAGCGTAGAAGGTAAAAATAACATACTTATAAATAAATTAATAATTTAAAATAATACAAAAATTAATTATTAAATAAACATAAACTATTTACAAATACCAATACATAATTATTAAAAACATGATTAGCAATAAATAATTAAGTAAAAATGAATTAATAATAAATACCAATTAATAATAATAAATTACAAATTAATAATTAATTAACAATAATATAATTTACAAAACAATGAATTTAAGTAAATTATTACTTAATTACATTTAAATTACTTAAAAAAAAAAAAATTGATACTTGTATAGCGCACTACTCACCCGCAAGGGTCTCAAGGCGCTTGTACGAATACCGCTGTGGAACCCATCCTGGCTTTCCCTGTGAGGTGTCCACTCCTGGGAACCCCCAAGGTGGAGGCCAGGCATCCTTAGTGTTGTGGGGGCCGTTGTGGAGATTAAGCAAGCTATTGCCCAGAGTTGCAGAGTGGGACTCCATGATCGGAATAGGCACCGAGGCGAGAATTATCAGGTCCGTGGAATTTTTGAGCCCAAGACCCGCCGAGGCGGGGTATTGAACCCTGGTCCCGGGCTAGACTTCTGCATCAGGGTCTGCCACTCTAACCATTGGACCACTACTTCCCACACTAATCCCCTATAAACCCATAACCCGCGACAGAACATAATTATCAATTAATCAATTAATTAAAATTAATTACCAATAATAAAAATTAATTACCAATTGATTAAAATTAATTTGTAATTCCTAATAATTAATAATTAATTTACTATAATTAAATTACTTTCCACCCTATTCCCCTATAAACCCATAACCCACTACATAACATAATTATCAATTAATCAATTAATACAAATTAATTACCAATTAATACAAATTAATTACCAATTAATTAAAATTAATTTATAATTCCTAATAATTAATAATTAATTTATTATAATTACATTTCTTCCCACCCTATTCCCCTATAAACCCATAACCCGCTACAGAACATAATTATCAATTAATCAATTAAATAAAATTAATTACCAATTAATAAAAATTAATTACCAATTAATTAAAATTAATTTATAATTCCTAATAATTAATAATTAATTTAATATAATTAAAATACTTCCCACCCTATTCCCCTATAAACCCAGAACCCGCTACGGTACTAAAATACAAAATGTACTTAAATGTACTTAAATAAAAAGTAAATACATAATAAATACATAATAATATACATAATATTCATACAAAAATCGATATTAGTAACATCGATATTACTAACATCGATATTAGTAACATTGATATAAGTAACATAGATATTACTAACATCGATATTAGTAACATAGATATTACTAACATCGATATTAAACATATCGAAATAACTTACCTTCTATATTATGTCCCTTCGATATTTAAACATCGACATTATTGTATGTCGATATTTAAAACTTGATATTTTTTCTGCCTACCGTTCTGGCTCTGTTTGTTTCATGCGGCAAGCGTTGCTACGCTCCATTGTAGCATGATGAGGAGGCCGTAGTGCTTCTGCTTTGGCACATGTGAGGTTGAGCAAGGACAATTGCTGAGCAGACCCGGCGCATGAGAAAGCAGCTGGAGAGGTATGTGGTGTGGCACCCTGCAGCGGAGGATTCGTGGAGTCAAGCTGCGGCTACGTAGTGGACGTTTGGAGCTGGAATCTCACTCGTCATTCTTGGAAGAGGAGCGGCAGAGACTGCACATGCTCACTGCCATCAGGGAACACTAAATGCAGCACCCTGCAGCGGAGGATTGGCTGGAATCAAGCTGCTGTTGCATAGTGGGTGTTTGGAGGCGGAATTGTACTTGTTATTCTTGGAAGAGTATGGGACACAAGCGGAAAGCTGGAAGTGACAATAACTAAATTCAACGTTAGCTGTCATTATGGAGGAAGCGCTCGCCTGCTCTGGAGGAGAGCTTGCGCCTGCACGTTTGAATTTTTCTAACTTATTCAACAACTGCAGACATTTTGCTATGGGATTGTGCCATTGAGACAGGTATTCTTTGCGTTCTTCACGTCAAACTTGTTGTCAGTGGGTCGATCTTGGGAGTTCTATTTGGCTGCGCACGCCTACTGCATGTCATATGATGTTGTGTACATCTTGAATTTTGTGTCAATAGGTTAACTCTTAAATTACATAACCCCCGCACTCTGCCCCACTCCCACATGTGATCCCATTACCTTTTCCTTTCCGTACTTCCCCTCCCGCCAAGAAAGCCACTACACTTCTTGTCTTGTGGTGGTCATTTGCTGGCCGCAGTTTCTTAGGGTTAGAAGGAAACAGGTATATCTTTCACATTTGCATGTTATGTCATTATACATTTCCCTGATATGGTCTTTTGGCCCTTCTGGGGCGGTTCTTTTGTAGGTTGGACTTACTTGCGCTTCCTCTGCGTGGGAGGGGGATATCCATTGTCCCGGAGTTAGGCTGCCTCGCTACCTTGTCCGACTTTGTTGTGCCCTGCCATCCGGCGGGGGCTGGGCTGCGAGCGCCGTCTCAGCTTGCTACCCCTTCCCTTCGTAGCCATGTCACCCAGCCGTGAGGCATCCCAGAGTCGCTGTCCTTAGGCCACCTCACCCAGCCGTGCGGCATCTGAAGGTGAGTGGACCTATTCTGGCGCACCGCCCTTCGGTGTGCCTCCATACCAACCGTTCTCAGCGTAGCCCTTCGCCACGTGTCCTCCTTTTCTCAGCCCTGTGACATTGCTGTTCCTTAGGTGTGGGTGGGTGGGACAAGATTTCCTTTTCGCCGTGCTGCTCCCCCGCTCCTTGTAGATAGGAGCATACGCTTATATGCCCCCCGAGGCCGCTATCGCGCTTCGTGTCTCTCCCCGTCATTGGGGGGTTTAAACATTGCCTGCCCCCCATTGGTCGCGATGCGAGGGGGGGGACAGACACCTTTGGGGGCTTCCCCTGCATCCTGTTGGGGCGACCCCATTTTCACTCCAAATCGTCATCCCCTACCCCCCGCCTAACTGAACTAGGGGCTCGACGCTGGGTTATGGCGACAGCTCTTGCGCCACCTTCGGTGGCCCGCCTCTGTGATAACAATTCGTGCACTGTGAATTGGAGCTTGATTATTTTTTTTTTTCACTAACCAGAATTAACAGGGGAGGTCATACAATATGTAGAATGTCACATCACCTACGTTTTCTATCCTCTCCTGGTGAACCATTGATTGGGTGGGCTAAGTAGAAAAACGTTTTCTGTAACTATGCATGTGTGTGAGGCACAAACGTGTGCGGAGAGTATACATGCCTTATTATTGCATTGTTTAGAGGCAGAAGGACAGGATGTATTAGAAAATGTACTGGAACTTCCACAAGCAGAGGCACATGATCTAAATGTATTTGTGATAGCCATAGCCAGATTAGATGGCCATTACTTACCGAAAGTGAGTACTATATTGGAGAGATATCATTTTGGGTTGAGATGTCATGTTGTGTAGTTCCTAAACCCCCCCAGGACCTCGGCGTTTTGGATGACCTAAACTGAGGGCTTGGTGTGCAGACAGACTCTGGACACCCCCACAGGATGAGTCAGCCGTTAGACCAGCTAGCCCTACAGTGTCACCCCCCTACATTCTACAGCGGTGTTAGTAGTTTCTGGCAACCACTGAACATGACAAATCTGATTCCTCAGGTATTGTGGAAAACAAAACTGTATCTTTCACTCTGTTACTCGTGCTTACTTTTCTCAGAATACACTTAGAATGAAGATTGGAACGGTTTCAATAATTATTTATTGATCAAGCGTTAGTCTAGTAAGAAACATATTCGCTGTGACAATCAAAAGCCAGGAGCAGACAAATGTGATCGCTAGCACCAATATTGTAAATAGTAGATATATTTTTACCATACTGCTAATAAGATGAATAAAAGCAGATTATATAAAACAATAGCATTGGAGTATTCCTACAATGCGCAGCACACCTAAATGAACCTAGCCTAGATATGTAGGTGATGCATGTGTATGTAAGTGCTAGGATAGATCCTAATGGAGGCAAGAATCCCCTGGGGAAGTGCTAACCCCTCACCTGATGGTTCTGAATGAAGGACCCCATCTCTGCATCGAAGATGGCACCCCGCAAGGGATGTCAGGTCTCTTGAAAGATCAGACTGCAGAGTCTCAGTCTAGACTCGAAGGAATTCTCCTCTCAGTCTGTAAGAGGGAGTGAGAGTCTTTTATACTAATGTGGTCACACCAGGGTTTCTTCTATAATCGATATGTTTTGAAAACATTCGCTAATCCTCTGCTAATCATTTTCTAAACAAACATGATCATTCACAGCTGGGTGTTGGCCATGGATGAAAAAAGTGGTGACGCTTATGCAGAATAAGTCTGCCGTGCCTGGGGACATGTTTATGTATGTCAGGTTCAGGGATTAGGACTGGGTACCGAGAGTTTGGTGTTGAAGAGACAGAAGTAAGCTACTAGCAAAAAGGTCACCTGTGTAGGACCGTTATGTTGTGTGGATTGGACAACATGTATCTAATCGGTATCTACATGATGGGACAATTCTAAAGGACATGACACCCACTCCTCATCAAAACGTAAAGGTCAGCTAAGTAATGATATATTATGCTAAAAAAAGGCATAACAATCATGTACATTAAAACATACTAAAATCACTTTAAAAAGTCTTAAAAAATTTTCATAAAAGCAAGGTCTATAGTGAAAGCATTCTTCCATAAAAGCATTAAAAAAAGTCCTTTATATGTCTGAATATATTGTCATTTTTTTTCTGAGAACCTTGAAAGCCACTATGTTCAGACAGACAGAGCAGAGCAGAGAAGAAAAGAGAAGGAAAAACAAACTCAGTTCGACCTTTAATTTGGTACATGTTTAAATATTATCCAAACAGTTCCCAGGACAGGAAAGGCCAGAATCTGGCACTGAAGACTCAACATCATCCACAGGAAGCAGTCTCTCCAGAACCTCTATTATGATATCAAGTGAGCAGAGGTGGTCATCATTGGATCACACGGCAAACATTGGGGAAGAATTAGATGTCTGTGTGTCTGAGACTGATTCCTGTATATCTGTAGCAGAGCCGATCTCTGTTTCAACAGCAGCTGAAACATGCTGTGGAGACTCTAGGAACGCCATCATCAACATGGGAGTGCACTGTGGACAACTGATCACATTGGCCTGCAAAGGCGCCAGGAGCATGTCTATGTCCCGTGCCACAACCAATGGAAGTGTCAGACAGAGGTCCAACACGTGTCAGAATCCGCAAAAGAGGCAGTAGAATACTGGCAGGATGCAGTCAAGCCAGGCCGGTCTGAAAGACAGGAACCATTCCTCACACAGCTCTCGCAGCCGAGATATACCCACGAAGAACACCAATCGCTCACAACAACATCGCTCCAGCAGTGTTCTCTCCATGTCTCGAGTGATGCTGACATCCATTGCGAATCAATAGAATTAAAACCAGGATGCCTGCTACTGAAAGCAGGACCAAAGGAAGCCCCACAAAAACGCTTCCAACTATTGAGTGTATGAATGATGGAATCCCTCCAAAAATGGTTTGAAAGGTGGTTAACAGACCTGATCCAATGCTCTTAAATAAGTGTACTATCCCCCATGTATCAGACATGTTAAAGATCCGATGGGCCATTTTTCTGAAACGGAGTGGGAAGTTCGTTCAGAGCAGAGCCTGTATCTGCCGATGGGCCATTTTTCGGAAATGGAGTCGGAAGTTCGTTCAGAGCAGAGCCTGTATCTCTGCCGAGGACCTTGCCACTTGGAGATCAAAGATCTCTCGGGCTAAAGTTAATGCCACATTTTCCTGAAACAGTATGGCTTTCAGTCTGCTCAGAGAATCAAACCCTATGTTGGAAATATTTAGTAAAGGCCACAGTGGGGCCTCCCTAACTGTGCAAGCTGGAGGAAACAATACTTGCTTACAACAAATAACCCTGGAGTTCACTAGATAAGCGATGCCTGGCGTCATTCTACAACAGCCTTGGTCATTTAGCATCAAGTAACTCCCATTGGAAAGTAAATCAAAAACTGGATGAATTACAGCAGCTGGGGAACCCTTCAGGTAGCAGGACAAGTTCGCTATTGACACATTACACACATCATGAAGCAACACTTCTTTACACACTAAAGACCCACTCAAGGACTTTTCACAGTTTGAACCACTGAAGAAAACCTCCTTGTCCTTGTTCCTGTAACTATATGTGTATGGTAACTCACAGGTTTCTCGTGTGTACCCTCCGCCCAATTCTTCATACCTCCCTACTGGGTAATATTTCAGGGAGTATTGGAATTGAAATGTCATGATTGCCAGTGTGATATAGCCGTTGACTGACCATTCCGTAGACTGTGACTCTGCTACAGTAAAAGGTAACTTCTCTAGTTTTTCAATGTGCAGTATGGTGTACTTCGCATCTCTGCATGCCATGGTCAGCTGTCTGTTGGTCAGATTGTAAGCCGAAAACAGATTTGTCTCTTTAGTGTATCACCATGGAACGTGGCCAGAACGCAATGATTGAAGCTTCCAGCTTAAAAGCATAATAGTGCGCAGCTGAGATTATCCATGTTGTAAAATAGACAAATCTTTTTCCATTATGTCGATAGCCGAGGAAACAATGTTGCCCAGTGAATAAATACGAGACATGTGTGTGGTCATGCCGTTGTCTACCACAGCTAATGCCTTTTCTAGGTTAATTCTATCGATTTCACGAAGTCTCTCCACAGCGTCCTGTTGGCAGACTTTCTAGACTTCATTGTAGATGGTATATAAGAAACTTTTCCTATGTGGTATCTTGGGACCTAACATGAAATCCCTAAGATCCATGTTGTCTGACAGAATGGACAAGTGTTGTTTCACCTGTGATAGTGTCAAGGTCTTTAGCCAATCCAGGCACAATTTCCCAACACTATAGGAAGCCACTACCCCTGGGTCTTCTGTGTGGACATAGCGTGGGTCGGGCCTATGGATACTAAACCCTTCTGTGGTAAGCTTAAATCTTGAGTTACACATATTCATGTCTACAGGCCAAACAACCCAACCCTTCCAATCGGGAGAGGATGAATTGTATGTATTTGTACCATTTGTCCCCTCACTTCTTAGTGTGTTATTTGAGATACCCTTAATAGGTGTGGGTGAAGGGATACTTGGTGTCTTCAGGTCTTTGAATTTTTGCAAACCCGTAAAAGGTAGTCTGTTGCACTGTTCTGTTCAGGAAAATCATGTGTAATGGTATAAGGCAAGCTCTGAATAAAGAATCAATTCCCTGAACCTGCCACTCTCTTGTCCCCCAGATATATTTTGTGTCTATGGTGTCTCTCCAGTAGTCGAAACCCTGTAGACAGTTGAGAGATAAAAGGTGCTGAATATATCAGCTTAGTATTAGTCAGCATAATCTTCTTTGTTGTTGCCATAGCTGCCAAGGTTTCATATTGCCATGTGTGACATTTTCATAATTTCAGTGAAATTATGAGTGGCATGTCAACGACTATGAGTGACACTTTCTCGCGAGCAAAAATCATGCAATGAAGATGAGGGAAACTTCTAACTATCAGAAATGACAGCCATTTGAGCAACAAGAAACTGCAAGAAGTTCTTGAAACTGCTGCAGAGCACCATAAATGGAAGGGTACTAACCCTAGTGCTCCGTCCTGTAACCTGGTTGTACTGTAAACAAATGGCTAACCATGATTTTAAGAAATTCTTTCAGTAGATGTACTTTATTAAAGTGCTGTGTACATATGCTGACACATGCACGGTTAAATACAAAAATACGGAATGCAACAGATTGTCATTTGCATAAAATAAATATTATACTTTTAAAGTCCATGTGTACATAATAACTAGACCAAGCACAACAGCTGCCCACCCTGACAAACCTTGAAATAAGAGAAAACACTAAGACCAGTGCCAACAGTCCAGTCCGATCATTCACAGTGTCAAATATCAGAGGCTGACAGTAACCTGTTCCGCACAGTAACCTGTATCAGGGTTTTGGGCATTTATATCTGAAACCAAATTAACACATAGGTTGAGATTTTATTATGATCTTCCATGCACCTTGTTGTACTCCCATGTCACAGTTTCAGTTTTTGCCTTCTTTTTCACGTTTTCAGATGGAGAATATTTATAACATGTTTCACCTTGAGTCCTGTTCATTTGAAACATTAATATAGAAGACAATGTTCTATCAAGTGATAAACTGGGGCAGAATTTGGGTTTATTCTTTGTTATCCTTTAGAACACGCTTTCTTCATCAGTGTTGATGTGGGGCAACATAAAAATAAGTCGGACTACTTTAGATAGAAGGAAAAACTTGCTTCTCTGAGTGCCAACAACAGTAAATTCTGTGACAAAAGAAGGCCAAATTACATCCATCCTGTAAGTGACAACCTCACCAGTACCGCAGTTTATTTTAATAGCAACCCTTTCTCATGCATTTTTTATTTGTCCTGAAAGTCAGTGAACTGGCAATTTGCAAATTCTTGCTGTAAGCAAACTAGGTTCTGCTTTGCAAACTTGAGGTAGGTTGCAAACCGTTCTACTAAGAACAGCACACTATCAAAACTGTTTGTGTTTCTCAAAAAAGTTAAAGACCCGTGCATGCTTAAGCACATAGGGCCATATGTAGATAATCCATATTTACCGATTCCAAAATACGGAATTTTACCGAATTGGTATTTTAGAATTGGTAAATAGGATGTAGATAATAATTTGGTAAATTTTACCGAATCGGTAAGATTCGGTATTTTAGAATCGGTATATACCGATTTGGTAATTCCCATTCCTTCCTATGGGCCGGGAGGCCCATAGAATGAATGGGAAGCCATTGACTATTACCGATTCGGTAAATACCGAATTGGTAATAGGGGGGAACACATTCAAGGGTGGCAGGGTGTCGCATTGACACCCTGTTGCACCCCTGAATCGTGCATGTGTGCACATGTGGCACACATACATGCCCTAAGGGCATGTATGTCTGCCACATGGCACTTCAAATAAAATTTAAAAGTGAATTTTCAAATGAATTCGGTAATTACCACCATCTTGAAGTTGGTGGTAATTAATGAATTCTTACTCTTTAATGTGCTTTCTACATAGCATTTACCGATTCGGTAAATACCGAATCAGTAAATAAAGATTCGGTAAATACCGATTCGGTATTTACCGAATTGTCACCTACATTGGAAAGGGCTAAATACCGGTCGGTAACGGCTGAAATTCGGTAAATTACCGAATTTCGGCCGTAACCGACCGGTATTTGGCTACCTACATGTGGCCCATAGTCATTAACTGGAAGAACTTTTAAAGCATACTTTACTACATTTTGGTGAAAGCTGTGTACTGCTTCATAGAAAGCTTTCTGGGTTCCTGGCTCAATGTCCCCGCTTTCTAAGCATGTTTCTTAACTTTCCACGCACAATGATGCCATCATACAGATTTGAATCTGGGATCTGGGATTCTTCTGATGTTAAATCCGGCAAACTTGCATCTGGGCTCCCCTTGAATGACTGTATGACATCCACATTAAACACTCTACTCAAGAGCACAACAAATAGTTCGATCATGGCATCAACCAGGAGGTGAATGGCTGGTCTTCCCTTTAAAGCTTAATGTTAGAATTAACAAAAGCAGGTAACAGCCTGAAGAAATAGACAGTAGACCTCATCCATATGGTTCTCAAAACTGTGAACAAGTCTCCTTAACCTGACCTTGCTAGTTCTGTCACTGTCTGGTGTTGATAGGAAGCATGAACACAGAGCAGCAAACTGAAGAATCAGTCTATCCAAACATGTAGACATTCCTAACCACCTCACAGAAATACATTTCAGCATCTGGCATTAATCAGAATCAACAAATTGGCAGAATTCAGCATACACATTCTTACGTTTTGAAGAACAGTCAAACCAGAAGTAGACATCAACAAACAATTTGCCTATATCAAAATGTTTCAAGCTAGAACAGAAGGCAGAAGCTGCATGGGAGCCACCATTGTGAGCCATGTGGCATAACATTAGATACTGCAGTAAATATACCTTCAGGTGTACTTTCCTTGCTTAAACACATGTCAAGAAATTTGCAGCATATCAAACCCTGCTTCATATCAAAAATACGTACAGTATGGGTTCCTTTTTTTAATGCCTTGATCATTGCTACCATCAACACACAGACTAAAAGCTGATGATGTCATATCAGCCACTAAGTCAGTCAACAACTCTGGTGCAATGGCATAATATAGTACACAGGTTGCTTTTGTTCTAGCACAATATTAACCCTGCACGATTTTAGAGTCTGGGAAACATGTCCTTATGAAATTGCCCAAATGATCAGCAGCAGCAAAGGGCAAATATGCTCTGACAAAAATTGTGTGAATTTTATTTCTGCCTCTCTGGCAAGGGAGTCTTCACTGGAACTCTTCTTTGACATGTAGCCTGAGATTGGGTTCATTTTAATCTTTGTGCCCTGAAGAAATGTATAAACTTTACTGCTAATATGGAGTTTTATATCAAACTCTCCTTGATGCCCACAGGAGAAATTCTTCTCACAAATCAAGCCGCAGAGAGAATATGGATGGGTCTTAACAAGAGCAATGTTCCCTGCAATAAAAAAGATTTTCCAAATGTATGATTGTCCCCTACGAGTTTTAACCTATGAGTATTTTAAATTAAAGCAATAGTGCATACAGTGGCTAGGCTGCTCACAAACACCTACTGACCACGCCTATCGCTGGCTGCTGTAGTACACCATGAAAAGTCAATGCTATGCATTATGACATTTGTTGAGGGCTGATTACACACTGTTTAGGAAAGGACACCAAGCAATGAATTGAGTCTACCGTGACCTCCATTCCACTGACATAAAATAGAAAAGCCCAGTTCATCATAGTGTAGCACTCCCACATGACTGACTGAAAAGTAAACTGTGCAGAAAGAGAAACTGAAATGCCCAGGAACACACAATGTATGAGAGCCTTTATTAAAATTAATTTTAGTCTCCCAATACCTGATGCACATAGTAGAAAATATACACGTTCTTCATATAATGAAAGGGAAACAAACATATAAAACAGTTAGCATTTTGGTGGTTTGAGTCTTAAAACATACAAGTCATCTCAAAACTATTAACACAAAACCTAGGTTGCAGCATGGTGTAGCAAAAAAAACTTGCAAGGAAATTGATATGCTATAGTCCACACACTTTAAAGTATATAACCTTATTGAAATACCTTTGTATTGCTCTGCTTGCATCCAGGGCAGATCAAATTTAGTTAGATAGTACCGTGCCCCAGATTTCTTCTCACTAGATTTCCTCTGGCTAGCAGCAGCCTTTCCCTTTTTGGAAGTCATAGCTGAAATGCAGGGCTCACTGTCATCTGTATCAGACATTATTCTTCAAAGACAGGGAAGGGAAATAAACTCAAATATGCCCAATATTCCACATGTATGACCAATGGGGATAAAGCATGGTTTTGCCTATCCACATTGCAGTCACAGTGAAGCTGCAGTCCAGCAGGTGCTGCCTCCCAAATTAATCTATGATGCTCATGAGCTCCTTGTTTTTATTCCACATAAGGACATAATTTTGACTATTCACAACTATCTCTGGCATAATTGAAAATCTCTCTTTTCATACAAGTCAGCCTTGTGTAGCCACTAATATGTTCAGAACTTCTGAAATATTAAATGATGCCCTTTCGCCAATACTAATGTGTCTACACCTGAGGTACAAAGCCAAGGCCAAATTTAAGAGTTTAGTACTCACAGTCCGCTGGTGTGTCATTGACTCTGTTCTGCTATGCAGTGTGCAGGAGCTGATCATGTTCTGTGTAGTCCTACAAATATTTCTTAGGTCTCTCAAGCACTAAAAGCAAAGATGGTGGACTATGAATATCTATAAAAATACACACAAAAAAACACAATTTGAATTTACTGGTCCAGATTTATAATGAAGGTTTTAAGCATATGTATATGATTACTGATAGTACTCAATGCAGTATTATAACCCAGAATGCACTATAGCAACAACAATTAAGATTTCAATATGGTGTCAGTCACCAAATTGAATTCAACCAAGCACAACTTAGATCGTGAGACATATCATGGAAGAAACACAGGGTTGAAGTCTGAGCTATATCAAGCCAATTGTTCCCAGCTACTGCTCATCCAATTCTCAGTTTCCACTAGGCCACCGCTCAAAGAGAGATAAAGACCAGTTAATACAACCACACACCAAATAACACCACAATATACCAATGCAGCTAGCCAGACAGTATCAACGTTAATTTGCACAGACACAATGTGCTTTAAAAAAAACTTACAGCAGGGTGCTGTGTTATAAGAGTGCTGAGCATTGTGATGGCAGGCTTACAATCATGGATGCCATCCCCTAGTACTAGGCTTGTTTTATTTAGCTAACACACTGCATTATTGGGAATTGTGGTTTTCGTTCACCATATAGACACAGGCAGTATTAAACTTTACCAAAACCAGCCAAGCTTAGGGGTAGGCAAGCAGGTGCACTCAAACTATTGAAACTTCTGTGTCAACATAAGAGTAAAATGTATAACTTCTGTAGGCCCTCTCGTCTGACAATTAAACATTTCTGGAAAAATCCTTCTGTACCTTATCAAAAACACATTATACACAAGTTTAAGCATAACAACGCTGTAACATGATTAATCACAGCCTTAGGACACAGTTGATGGACCATGATAGTTGTTTCTTTTGACATGTTTGGAGGACAGCCTTAGGACACTTATACAAACCACCGTGAACTCCACCTCTTTAGCTCAGGTGCCATGCACAGAAATTCCACAAGTAAGAAAAGGATTTTTCAGTGTGAAATGCAATAAGTCACAGCTAACCTCAAAATACACAGTTCTGATAAAACATGTGGTTCATGATCTTTTGTGAAAACTGTCAGTAGACAAAACTCTCATCTTGCTGCAGGACTCGATTATTCACCATTTATGTTGACATGTGTTAATGCAGGAAAACTCCTGGGTACACAAATCTAACCCCAACATCATTTAAACAAAGCACCCCTGAGCACCCCATCAGAAGCAGTCAGGGCAGAAGTTCCAAACACATGTAAACAAAACAGGTTTTATGATCTGGTTATGAAAAGCAGTAACACAGTCAACCTCAAAACACACAGTTCTGGTAAAATGTGAAAACAGCAAAGCTCTCGCACACAACAAGCAAGGTATTACAGTGGTAGTTATTTAAAAGTCAATATTGTAAACATATAGCCAATGAATTGACATATGCAGTTTCTTATGTATATTCTTAAAGATGGGTAGTTTAATGAATCCACAACCAGCCAACACGTGTTTCGTTGTGCGGGAACAACTCACAACGACTCTTCAGGGCTTGTGGCATGACCTGCACTCATGGAGGTCTGGACGAAAATGTTCACAAGAAATCAAAATTCATAGATCATAGTTTCACCGGTTTGGTGATCTGTCTTTGCAGTCAAATATTCGAGAAAATCCTGGTATTCATAAGCACATAGGGTCAACGAGTGCTATATGGGTCACGCTTAATACGTGTACATATTAAGTTTATAACCGGGAGGGGATCCACAATCTGGTTCCAGATCCTGCGGGTATAGCTGGAGTCTTGGAAAAATCAACTCTGTGGCATCCCTCCTCCTTTGTTTCCCGGTCGCCGTTTTTCAACAACTGGTAAAACGTGGTTCATGATCTTTTGTGAAAACTGTCACAAGACAAAAAACTCATCTTGCTGCAGCATTATTCACCAGTTATCTTGACATTTTTGTTGTTGCATGAAAACTCCAGGTTACACAAAGACTTTAGATCCCCCAACATCTAAACAAAGCACCCTCAAGGTGAGCACCAGGAGCAGCCAGGACAGAAGTTCCACAAGTAAACAAACAGGGTCTCATGATCCGGTTGCAAAACACAGTAACTCACAGCTAACATAAAAATACACAGGAGTGCTACAAAATCCATCACCGTTCTTTAGCCCACTCTGCCACCCCAGTTCAGACATGGCTCTATGCAAATCGGTCTGACCCTGTGCCTCATGGGAACAGTCCAGCCCGAACTGCCAAGCCATGTCTTCCCTGGACCGGAAACAAGCTTCCGAGGGCCGGTTTCTGGCATTCCAGCCGTCTTCAGCCCGGCTTGCTTGAATCCAGTGGCAAAGTGAGCAAGGGACTCACGTCTGAGCATACCCTGCCACACTTATGGCGGCCAAAAGCGGTACAAAAACTCACCTTCCCATCATGTCTGATGAGTAAACGCTGACCTTATGGCTTACCGTAACTCAACTTCACATCATGGAAGATTAACTAATCTTGACCTTGCAGACTGCCATCACCGACAGTATAGAAACAGCACTCATCGCTACCACAGAATACTTTTGCATGACCCTTGGAAGAGGAGGCACAGCAGCCCTTATTGTGCAGGACATCTCTGTAGAATTTGACACAGTCCAACATCTCATTTTCATCAGGTGCCTGCAAGAGATTGCCATTCAAGGACCATCTCTCCACTGAAGCTGCTCCTTCTTAACGGATAGAACACATGCAGTCAGCCTGACACCTTCCTCTTCAGAACCCCGCAAACTCATCTGCAGAGTGCCTCAAGGCTCATCTCTAGGCCCCATCCTCTTCAACACATACATAATGCCTTGGGCCAATGTCATCCATGCACACATCAACATTTCTCCTATGCCACACCTCCTACTCTACTTCTCAGACAAGATTCCTAACACAAAAAACAAGTTCACCGCCCGCATGACCGAAGTTGCTTACTGAATGAAAGCTAACTGTCTCCAGCTCGAAACTAACAAGACAGAACTTCTTACCATGGGGCACCAACTGGTTCCTGGCCCCTCAGACCATCATCCAGAACCCATGCCAGGAACCTTGGAATAATCATCAACAGCAAACTTGAAATGACCTAACAAGTCAACGCTGTCACTGCATCCTGCTTCCATACCCTGACGATGCTGAGGAAGAACTTCAAAGGCCTCCCTAGCAACACTAGGAAAACTGTCACTCACCAGGAAGATAAACTATTGAAACACCCTTTATGCCAGGATCACCAAGCAACTCATTAGAAGACTACAAATCATCCACACTCTGCATCCAGATTCATTCTCAACCTCGCACACAACACTCATATCACATTATACCTTAGGGAACTACACTGCTCCAGATACACAAACACCCTCAATACAAACTCTTTACACACATTCAAGGCACTACACAACTCAGGCCCATCATACCTGAACAGTTACATATCCTTCCACCAACAACCCAGACAACACCTCCCACACATCCCATGCTTACACAGAAACAGGTCAGGAGGGAGGGCTTTTTTTTACATCGCTCCTAAAGTGTGGAACTGTCTCCCACTCCACCTTACAGCCTCCTCCACCCTACTTGAATTCTACAAGAAGCTGAAGACCAGGCTTTTCAATTATCCAACCTGCCATGAGCAGGGCTAGACATGCACACCTGCTCAGTTCCAGGATACCCTTGCGGGTAACAGTACACTTTATAAATACACGTAACATTATGCATTATCTGTTGCTAAATGTATTTGACCTGCTTTGAGAAAATGGTTGAAAATTGTTAAATTATGTTGATATGTATTTTATTCATTTCTTATTTGCCAACGATTCTTATGCTATTCAATTTTGTTTCTACTAGGTGGAAGGATTGCACACTCTGAAATAAACTGACATTGACCTTACTTGATTGCAATGAGCCATTGGTAAGATGAACTTTGGTGTGACTATGTGAAAAAAGCAACCAAACGATGAGACATGCATTTGCTGTCATGCTACAGGACGTGGTGTACTAAAGGGTTTTGCGATTGCACACCCTGAGATTCACAAATCACTGGGTTTGTGACTACACACTCCTTATTTGTTAATTGCTTTTGAATGTTGTCAGTGATTCAGGCTAATCTGTCTGCTGTCTGCTTAATCTGTCCGGTTCTGTGCACTGTGTACTACAACGTCTGGAGCTAACTGACATCACACGTCTCCTGAGTTGACGTCTGGCCCCCTGGCTCCTGGCCCGACCGCCCAGCCCCATCGAAGGAGAGGCACCAAAAACTAAAGAACGAGATCAGAAAGAATAAGACAGTTGCCTGGACAGAAGAATACCAACCAGAAGCATGCAAGTAAGACAGCAACAACTAGTAAGCCTACAAAGATAAACAAGATAAGTAAGGCAAGTGAGGCAAGTGCCACCCAAAGGAGTCCATTCATCTCACCAATACTAATTATGTTTGGAAAACTGAACATACATGCAAAGTTTAGCTTCCTTAAAGATCCAGAAGCTGTACTTTACTCAATGGCAGGAAACGTAATGGGTCTCCCAATACCCTTGGTACCACAGAAAGAAAACCCCCAAGTAAACCTTCAAGAGAAACATCTACCTTCAGACTTGACACGTGCCATATCAAAAGATATTGTGGGCAAAGGAAACAGCCAAGGTGCCGAACAGACTGAGAGATCAGACACACCATTGACAAAAAAGGGGGATACTGAGGCACTTAGTAAAATACTTGAAAAACGAATAACAAAGGCGCAGATACATGTTGCAGGTCCTCTGCGGGTCAAAGAAGAAAGAAACAATGTTGAAGTTGAAAAAATAGTTCTATCTATAAAACTCAAAAGTAGAAAGTTGGAAAATATGGAGCCCGATAAAAACCCCAAAACCATGGGGCCGATTCACTGAACTATTCTGAGACAAAATTCTAAACGTACTACTTCTGGTATTCACAGAAGGCATTTAGTAGTAGTTAAGTTAGTATTTTGTCTTAAGTTAGTATTTTGTCTTAAGTTAGTATTTTGTCTTTAGTTAGGATTTTGTCTTACATTAGTATTTTGTCTTAAGTTAGGATTTTGTCATAAATTAGGATTTTTTCTTAAGTTAGGATTTTGTCTTAAATTAGGATTTTGTCTTAACAAAACTTAAGACAAAATCCTAATTTAAGACAAAATCCTAACTTAAGACAAAATATTAACTTAAGACAAAATTCTAACTTGAGAAAAAATATTAACTTAAGACAAAATCCCAACTTAAGACAAAATCCTAAATATTCGGTATCACCCTTAATCTACAGCTGGGAGAAATGTGCGAATTTTGAACACAGCAATATTCCCATTGGTCATCAGTCACTCCTGTCCTAATTCCTCAACCCAATGTATGCGGGCCGAACTCGTAATGCCCTTTTGCTGTGCGCGCATGCAGCTATATAGCCCTGATACCAAATGTTTCCCATCTGTGGAGCCCAGCATGTGGTGCAGTGGGACAAGGTTCTCCGGTTCCTGGGGGAAGTCTGGGACAACCGCCCTCACCCCTTGCCTTAGTCGTACGTATAAGAATACATCCAATGGCGTAGGATGTATTCCTTGAAATAAGTGGTCTAAGGAGGGGAACACTCTTTCATGGAAAAGGTCTCCCCATGTAGCGGCATGAATTCGCTTGCATAAATTCTGGAATCCCTTTTCTTGCAGTAATGTCATAGCTGGGTGGTACGTCAATGGGAGGAGCGAGGAGTACAGGAGGGGTGAAGAGAGGAGGTCGGTTATATGATTCCATGCATCGACTGTACTTGTGACCGTTGTGGGTGGTGTCCTACAGGATCGAGCAGGACTTTGTATGATACCGTTCAGTGGGACAGGGTCTGCGAGCCAGTCCTCAGTGGCCACCTGTGGCATATATTTAATGGGATATATCCAGTAATATGCATAATGAGCATGTGCGCTTACATAATAAACCTCGAAGTCTGGAATATCAAAACCATCTTGATCATACGGTCTCGTAAGCATGGATCATTTGAGTCTTGGCTGCTTCCCCTCCCCAGAGTAACCTAATCAGTTCAGTGCTCAGGGTTTTAAAGAAATAGGTCCCAGGGTGATAGGGTATATTTAAAAACAGGTAGAGGAATTGCGGGAGCACAATCATTTTTATAAGATAGGCTCCATCCGCAAATGAAAGAGGTAAAGAGATCTAGCGGGTGATGTTGCTGGCCAGGCGCGTGATAGCCGTACCATAACTGAGCCGTATCGTTTCTTCCCTGTCTCTGGTCACCTGTATGCCTAGGTATCGGAGGCCCGAGCCACACCACTCCAATGGAAAGTCAAGCTGAAATTTGGGGACCGCTGGCATGAGAGGGAAAATCTGTGACTTCCCCCAGTTAATGTTGACACCAGACAATCTTCCAAATACTATGAACTCTCCTAGCAGGGGATTGATGTTTTGTTGGGGTCCCTAATATATAATGTTACGTCAGCATATAAACAGATCAGGATTTGACGCAAGCAACAGCGGAACGCTTTATCTTGGTGACATTGACGAAGTCTGGAGGCTAGCGGTTCAATTGTTATGGCAAATATTAATGGGGACAATGGGCATCCTTGTCGGGTGCCCCTTGAGATGGAAAACGTGCGGATATATGCCCATTTATCAATACCTTGGTTGTGGGTTGGTGGTATAATAATCTAATCCAAGTGATGAATAATGGCGGGAAGCCCATACGCTGCAATACTCCGAATAGGTAATCCTACCTTACAGAATCAAACGCCTTGGTGGCATCCAGAAAGACTGCATCAAGCGGGAAGTCAAGTGCCACGGTCTGTATCAGGGAGAACAAGGTATGAAGGTTATGGGTAGTGGCCCTACCGGGAACAAAACCTGACTGTTCGGGAAGTATAAGCTTATCCATTAAGAGAGTAAAGCGATTGGCCAACACTTTAGCCAATATCTTCGTGTCGCAGTTTATAAGCGACAGCGGCCAGTAGGAATCGCAGGAGCCATGGGGTTTGCCGGCTTCAAGAGGGATGTGACCAATGCTTCCCTCTGCCTCTCCGTACCTACGAGCCACCCAATACCGTCCTTTGAATTTCACCTCCCTAGCTGCAGTCTCTTCATATTCGGACAGCTTCTCACGGAACTCTTTCTGTACCTGACCTATCTCTCCCCTCCCCATCCGTCCCTCCAGCCTCTTCAGTTCCTGTTCCAGTTGTTTGATTGTTCCCTGCATGTCCCTTAGTACTCCAAAGCTCTTTGAGATGCAGTACCTCCTGATCGTGGCCTTAAATGCCTCCTATATGACCTCCACACTATCCTCTGACCCTTTATTTCTGAGGAAAAAGTCCTTTATTTCCGCACCAAGTTCAGCTTGAAAGGCCATATCTAGTTAGGCGTTGGGTTGTAACCGCCAAATAGGCCTGGGCTTATCATATCCTGGTGGCACGAGCAAGAGTTTCACGGGGCAATGATCAGAGTAAGTCCTGGCAGGATGTGTGACATTATGGATAGTTGATCCCAATGCCCTTGAAAGCAGAAAATAATCAATCCGTGTCTATGTCCCGGTGTGTGACGTAAAGTGTGTTCCCTCCTTCACCTGTGGATGTGTGTAGCGCCAGCTATCTATTAAGCCAACCTTCCTCCAGTATTCCCTGTAGTACTTCCTGGGATTTATTATAGTGATGCATGGCAGCATTAGACCTGTCCTGCGCTGGGTTTAGAGCTACGTTAAAATTGCCCCCCGCCCCCCAGATGACATGAATGGACCCCACATTCAGTATCTTCCCCAACATGGTAGTGAAAAACTCGGGAGTATCCACATTAGGTCCGTAGTAGTTCGCCATCGTTACCGAGTCCCTGCCAAGCCGCTAATACAAAGGGTGTCTGCTTTTTGATCAATATAGCTGTGTAATGGGCATAGGAGGAGTAGTAAGAGAAAACCCTTGCACTCGCCCACTTGCTGGCAAATGTGTTTGGGGACCGTGGATGAATGTGTGTCTCTTGCAGCAGAGCCACTTGTATCTGCTGTCTGTCTAGATAGGCCAAAATCTGTCTGCGTTTTCTAGGATCGCCCAAGCCTCTGACTTTCCAAGACAGCACCCTCAATACAGCGTTATCTTCCTGAGTCAACATATTTTCCCATACCACAATATCTGCCAAATTGTGACGTTAAACATTTCAACAGTTGTCCATTAAAAGAGTCATATTTTCTGAAAGGATAGCGCCTACTAGTGTTGTCAAAGCTTTGAACTCCCCTCACCCTTCCCCCCACCCACTGGAGCATCCCAATTATGCCAGTTGCAAACAGCCCTCCCCCTCCCTAGTACCCAAAAACCAAACCAGTACAGTCAATGTCTCAAACCCATTCTAGAAGAGATCTGAAACAGAGACAAACAAAAACAAAGTGAACAAAAGAAAAGTAGTGGGGTACACCCATTTGGGGAAGTACTGCTGGGTGGCCCACGGGTACCTCTAGCCTTTCCAGGAGGCCTGCATCGCTGAGCAAGTCCCTCAAGAAGCTCCGAGGGTATCCGGCTCTTCGTTGTTTCCATGTCCTGTCCGGATGTATTGTTATCTCTGCAATTGCATTACCCGAGCACAGTTGGGCATATCTTGTAGTCTACAGTTAAGTCACGTCATTGCTGTGTTCATGTTGAAATTACAAGAGTTTTGATCCCAGCAAAATTCATTCCAAATCTGATGAGTGTGCTCTTGGCGAGTCATCAAGAGCAGGTGACATATTCTTTTGTCTCTTGAGCTTCTTGAGGAATTACTCCAACTGCTTTGGCTTTGTGAATATTGTCTGGGTGCCCTGGTGCATGATTCGGAGGTGCGCCGGGTAAAGTAAGGCATAATATATCTGAGCTTGCCTCGGCTTGTGGTTTAGGGTGATGAATTTGCGCCACTCCTCCTGGACATGTGTTGTAAAATCAGGGAACATGGTAAAGGGCACCCCTTCATAATGTAACTGCTTTTTCTCCCTGGCCACCCGTAGAGCTGTGTTCCTGTCTCTATAATTCAAGAGACACACGATGATAGGTCTGGGTGTGCTTCCAGGGGGAGGTCACGGTCCAAAGGAATGATGAGCTCTTTCTACAATGAAGCGAGGCGATAGCAATTTTGAACCAACCACCGATATGAGCAGCTTTTCGACATACTCCTCCATCTTGCCCGTGTTTGTGCTCGCCCGTATTCCCAAAACGCGAATGTTGTTCCTTCTGCTTCTAGCCTCTTTGTCCTCATTCTTGGCAGCAATAATCTTTAACAGCTTATCCATCTGTGTTACCGTACTTTTCATTTGGGACGTGGTATCTTCTGCCTCTGCAATTCGCTGTTCAGTGTCCTTTATACGTGTCTCATGTCCGTCGATTTTGCAAACTATTGCATCCACATTGCAAACACACACATTTCACGCCAAGAAAAGTTATAAATCAGGAAACCCCTCAGGTGTTAAATATAGATGCAGTGCTACAATTGGATGACACAGAAAACTCCTGGCTAAGATCCTTCTCTCTTTAAGTTAACGGGGACCTCCTCCAGGCAATTGAAGAAAAGACGATCAATTAAGAATGTGCAACTAATGGACCTGGAAAAGCACAACAACAACATTATAACAATATCAACCGAGCACACAGAATCAATAAAGAACAACAAGGAATCGCCTGACAAGTGCATCATCCCGAGTAAACTTGATACTGCCATGGATCTTGCTCATTTAGACCCAGGAAAAGTAGACTCAAAACTAAATGCTAGCACAGAAAAAATAAAAGAACACTCAGAGAGAGATCAGGGCAGCCTTCAAGGCCTCTACATTTTGCTCCAACACACTCTACAAGCTTTCACAAAGGCATTGGCAATGCAGTCGGACAAATTAGACATAGAGATAGATTTAATGAATATAGCAGTCATGTACATGGCCACGTACGTACATCTCAGGTATCAACACCAAACGTGAAATACTCACTGACTTAATAGTAAGAGTACAAGTGACCCACTCCCCAAGACAAGCAACCTGCCCATATGGGCCGATCATCAACAAGCTAAGTACTCTTCCCATAATTCTGGAAGAAATAATAAGAATCAAAAAAGTCAATCTGGCCAATAATCCAGTGGGCAATCATTGTCAACCACAAAAGGACAACAAAAACAATGAAATTCAGGAAAATAGATTATATGAGCAAGGCAACACAGAGGAAAGGAAACTCGCTGAACCTTATGCACTCATTGGGGAAAAAACAGACTCCCAAAAAAAGAAGCAGCTGAGTATGGCAATCACGTAGGAGGATCAGACACCCATAACAGGTGCAATCAAACAAGACACAAAAATGAGGAGGCAATCGAGAAGGCAAAAGAAACATGAAAAGCAAGGAGAAAATACAAGGCATGTGCCAAATCAACAAAGGCCGAGAATATGTCCTATATTTGAAAAAAATACAAAATAATACAGTGGAATCTAGCTTACTCAATTAACAGAATGACAGTATAGCTGATGGAGTGGGTCTAACTAAGTGGGATGCAAAATAGGCAGATATAATAGAAAAGTTGAGTCCAATCAGTTCCACATCGCAATCGCTGCCAAAAAGAATACAGGACAGTACAACAGCAATATACAACACCAACGACAACCGTAATGCGGAAGGGAAAGAAACATGACCGAAACACCCCAAAAAGGAAATTAGCAATGGAACACAGGCAAGCCCAAAAACGCAATACCAACACAAACGTCATATAAACAACTTAAAATAAATGTTATGGCATAACTCACAAAACTGGGATAATAATAGCCACAGTTCAGGTTACAACTACGGAAATCAGAAAGATACAATATCAAGTAAAATGGAAGATTATAACATAACCTTGATTGAAGAGTCCTGATCAACAAAAGCCATGGGTGATGGAGCGACCAGGAATCAAATAAAGCAGAAGATCCGCAAGGAATTAAAAGGTGTCCCCCCATGCCCCCCACATAAACTATACTAGAGCAAACAAATACATAAAGAGGAAACAAATAGACATACACCCCAAACAAATTTCAGGGTTGCGGACAAACCTATAGAAAGCATACAACACATAGAAAACACTTGACGCCCCCACCAGATTATGAGCACCTTCTCCCTAAACAGTAACGAGATGCAACAAATCATCTTCACCCCATTATACAATTTGCAAGGTCGAAATTACATTCTTAATATGGGGAATATATTTAAACTGACTGCAGAAATCCCAGGACTGAAACATATAGTAATCTGTAAATCTGATATCAGTGGAATTTCTACCCAAAAAGAACTTTAAATGGCCTGAGCACACCTTAACCACATGGCAGTCTGAAGATACGGCACAACTTATACTGAACCACATGCAATACGTTGACACGTTGGATATAAAACTAACAAAACAATCAAAGAAATGCTACCCCCCCCAACCTCTTAGGGCAATAATTCATTACCAAAAACCACAACCTCCAATAAAGTCACCCAGAAAAATCCAGGTCTACTCTGTCCCACAGAAAAGCCCGAGGAAGCAGCCAAAGCTCATCACAAAAGAAGTTCGACCCTGACTCGCAAACAGATACAAGCCAAACACAGTGGACCTGAATTGCAACCACGCTAAACGCACACAAGGGAGAATGACCCAGGGAGCCCCCACCAAGAAAGATGGAGTGAGATGATCTACATATTTTTTCATAGAACATAGCAGGGGCAAAAAATCTGGTAGAAGATGGCATATCGCATCAGGACAGGGCAGGATATGATGTAATAGTGCTCCAAGGAGACTTGGGCCTTTGATGACATGCCTCTGGAAGGTTTCATAATTTATTTTGTGGAAGCAAACAAAATGACAGTTATGGTTGCCCAAAAGTGAGACTGGCAGTCTATGTGTCCACAACACTCAACATTAAATCTGGACAACTGAAATCCCCGGCCTGCAATTAATCAAACTCACATATAGAAGGAATCTAGAATCAAGATCAGTATTGCTGATGATTAATGTTTACATACACCCAAGTTCAAATTTAAAAAAACACATCGTTATCAATGACAACAGTCTCAGATAAAAGACATGCACATCCTCTCTGGGATATAATCTTAACAGGCAACTTCAAGACTATTCTAATCCATACACCAGACGAGGATGAAAAATAGACATTTGATAACACATACTGGGATGTGTTACTGCCATACCAACTCCCAACATTACCATCCAGATCGCAGAGGGCGGGCATTTGTGACAATGTTAGAGTGTCTTGGAATGTGGGTTATTAATGACAGAATCATGGAGGATTTGCCACCGAAATGAAAATTCCACTAGCTATTGTCCAATCTATACTGGATTACACTATCATCTCATTATGTCTGATGCAGCATGTAATCCAGCTTTCTATTCATTTTTCAACGCAGAGTGATCATAGCCACCAACATATACATTTCGAGTTAAACCCCAGAAGGCATATGAACACCCAGGCACTGGAACGCACTATAAATTCAACAAACTTAAAACGTCTGAGTTGGACCAATGCATCACTACAAGATCTGAACAGCACAATAATGGATCTTGTATTGTCCAATTGCGTTAGAACTGGGAGTCTCTAGTTGGCAGGGGTAGGTACCTTTGACCAAATAGGGACCCTTGCTCCTAGTCAGGGAAGAGGCTACACTTCTAAAATAACCCCTGCTCACCCCCTTGGGAGCTTGGCACGAGCAGTCTTATTTCAGAGGCAGTGTGTAAAGCATTTGTGAACACATACAGTAATACAGTGAAAACACTACAAATGGACACCACACCAGTTTAGAAAAATAAGTAATCTTTACTTAGACTTAATACAAGACCAAACAACAAAAACCCACAATACTGTAATCAAGAATAGACTTTAAAATGGTAGAAATAGCTTAGTTCAATGTAGAAGGTAAATGTGACACTTTGCTCTCGAAGTACCTTAGATGTGTCACGCAAAACAAGCAAAAGGGTCGCAGGGGAGTTGATGCGCCGTTCCTTACACTCAGGGAAGTAGATGTGTCGGTTCCTTACTGCTGCGCAGGGGAGTTGAGGCTCGCTTCCTTACTGTGTGGTGAGTTGATGCGTCGTTTCTTACTGTGGCCCGGTGACGATGTGACAAGATGACGCCTCGATGCAATGCAACGATCCAGTGCGATGTGACCAAATGGTGTCCTTGATGCGTTGCGACAATGTTGGATGCGATGCGTGCATGCCCGACGGCCATGTGGTGAACTCGGTAACTTCTGAGCCACGACAGGCCCTGCGACACGCTTCTCTGGTGCTGTGACAGGGACCTCTGCGGCGGCGACACGCTTCTCCAGTGATTCGACATGCTTCGTTGGTGACGTGACGGTGGACAGCAGCTGCGCGGCACACTTCTTCGGGAATGCGACAGCAACTGCTGCAGCAGTGACAAGCTTCTCCTCGTTGCGTCGAGCTCCCAGCGATACGCAGTCCTCTCAGAGGGCCCACACAACAGTAGGCACCTCTCTGCAAGTAGAATTCCCAGCAAGGAAATTCAAGGGGAGCTGGTGGTGAAGTCTTTGTCCCTGAGACTTCAAAACAGGAGGTAAGCTCAGATTCAAGCCCTTGGAGATCTTTAAGATAGTAAAAGTACACACAAAGTTCCTTTTCTACTTTCTTTGGCAATAAAGTAACCACTGCAGGCTAACCCCAACAGCACAGCACAGGGTCAATCTCCTCCTCCAGCTTCCTTGGTTCTTCTCATTGGCAAAGGTTTGTCTTGATTCCCAGAAGTGATCTAAGGTTCTGGGGTCTGGGTCCCCCTTTTAATACACACAAATTCTTTGTCTCTGGAGGCAGAGAGTGTCTGTACCTAGTCCAAACCAGTTCTGGGTGCACTCTGCCAGTGCACAGCTTCTTCCTTTGTCAGTGGGGGCCTTGGTCATCAGAAGCACCACAGGAGATGGAGCCAGCATTGTGGATGGCAGGCACAGCCCTATGAGAGCCCAGGTGCTACTCCTCCCACCACTTCAAATGCAGATAGGTCTATTCAGCCTAGTGCTGACTCACCCAAGCTCCTGGAGCCACCCCAGCCCCTGTCACTCACAAACCAGACATGAAAAACACTAACCTAGCAGAGGCAGGCTGGATGGTTAGGCAAGAAAATACTTAGTTTCTAAAAGTGGTATTTTCAAACATAGAATGTAAAAACCACCTTCACTAAAAGATGTACTTTACCATTCGGAGTTCAAGCATTCTAAACTCTAATTTCTACCTAGTTCCCTGGGTCAGTTAGGATTATAAGATGTTATAATCAAACTGCCCATTCTGGCCTATGGTAACAGGTTGCCTTGCAATAGTAAAAACCAAAATTGGCTGCAATTCACTATCAGGACATGCCACACACATCAGGGCATGACCTACCTTTTACATACAATGCACCCTGCCCATGGGGGTACCTTGGGCCTACCTTAGGGGTGACTAACATGTAGAAAAGGGAAGGTTTAGGAACTGGCAAGTGGGCGCACTTGCCAAGTCGACATGGCAGCCCCAGGCTGCATAGAGGCTCTTCAATGGCAGGCCTGAGACACATTTTACAAGCTGCTTCTGTGGGTGGCACAATCAGTGTTGCAAGCCCACCAGCAGCATTTGATTTACAGGCCCTGGGCACACATGGAGCACTGTACTAGGGTCCGACAAGTAAATCAAATAAGCCAATCATGGAGTCACTAATCCAATACAACACTTTACAATAAGGAGCACTTGCACTTTCTTACTGAATAGCAGTGGCAAAGTGCCCAAAGCATCTAGACCAGCAAAACACATAGCAAAAATACAGGAGGCAACAGCAAAAATGGAAGAGAGACCCACGCCAATGGTGCCAGGTCTAACAAATTGCAACAAAAATACTAATTTTATAAACTCCTGGATAGAATTTACAACCAATCTGCAATCATTACTGACAGGCTGTTCCAGGTGAAAACCAGGGAAGGAAAATAAAGCTGCATTGTGGAAAGCGCAAGAATTTAAATGAGAACTAAGAAAGCCTGTTAGGAATTCCAAAAGCAGATACAGATCTACAGGTATGGGAAAGTATGCTAGCTGAGGAAGGAATACAAAAAACTACTATGGGAAGAGAAATGAAATCGGAACGAGGCAAACTGGTCCAAACAAGTGTTCAGTGCTAAACAAACCAACTTGAGTGCTTTCTGGGATCTAGTTAACAATCTGAGCAAGCCGATGAAAGTTCTAAACAACTCAAACATTCAGGAGAAACCTGGGTAAATTTCTTGGCCAGAAGATTTGAGGGGGAATTCTTTTCAGAATTTGCGCCAACCCTGCAAACAAATCAACCTTCCAACTATGCCAACGACGCAGGAACAACAACAAATCTGGGCATTTTAAGCAGCCGTCTCGTAGATAAGGCTACTGACCATACCTTCCAAACTGAAGATACCATAATTACAATAAGCAGAGGTAGAAGTGACAGAGCACCAGGACCAAATGGCATTCCTCAAGCCATTTTTAAATGTGAAACAAAATTCTAGGAAACTCATCATTCTATGTTATTCAGGGAAGTGGAACAATTTGGCTGCACTCCACCTAGTTGATTAGGTTCTATAATTAACCAAATTTATAAGGGGGGGTGATCGATCGAACCTGGCAAAATATAGTCTTGATAGCACTACTCAATGTTCAAGCAAAATATCACGCTTCAATGATCCTGGCAGACTCGATTGAATGGTCGGATATGTTAAACCTGATCCCGGTCAATCAGGCAGGATTTAGGAAAAGGACAGAAACAACAGCAAATATACTGGCACTTTTGCTAATTGCCGACAAATGCAAAGGAAAAAGCAACAACTACAACTTTGCTTTATAGATCCTAAAACAGCCTTTGACTGTGTAGATCGACACAGGTTGTGGAGAAAACTGGAAGGTTGCCAAATTTCAGGAAAAATACTGTGAGGAATAATGCAACTCTACACCAAAACCTAGATCAGAGTCAAGCTTGTTGGATGGCACTAAGGTTTCCAGAAAATTTTAACAAATAGGGAATCAAAGTATGGATGCATGCTGGCCCCCATCTATTTAACTTGTTTATGTCTGATCTTTCACAAAGGCTCGACAGGATCAGCTCTAACCGGTCCTGGCTGGGAAAATTAACCCTGTCACACCCTTCATAAGCCGATGATGTGGTATTAATGAGCATAACATAAGTAAGCCTCCAGAGGGCACTAACAGAAATGCAGTATTATGTCACAACCAACAAACTGGAAATCAATACAACTAAGGGCCTAATTAGGATGTCGGCCGGAGTTTCCTCTGCTCGAAATCGTCTTGGTCCAGGGACCGACTAATACCCGAGCGGCAGTCCCAACCGACTAATTAGGATGTGACTGAACACATGTCGGTGACACTCCTATACTTTACAATTGAAGCATGCATTCCAGCTGAAATACATGCTCCCATTGTAAAATGCGAGGTGCAGTTCATCCCTGCCCCGTGGCATGCACCTCAAGGTGCCTGTCACAAGGTGCAGGCATCAATAGGGGGGCACCATAGGTGCCCCCTCAGCCTCCAACTGGAGGCCACGCACCAAAGGGTGTCCTGCTAGGGGCCCCCATAGTCGAGTTCCGACAGCCTTTCTGTGTCGGAAAGGCTGGCACAGAAAGGCTGTGTCAACCCGACATTGTAATCCCTCAGACGGAAAGAGCTGCCCTTGGGATTACTGGCCGCTTTCAGACTGGCAGAGGGGCTCTCGGTGCCCATCGGGAGCCATTTGGAAAGCCAGTTCGCATTCCTTTCCGACCGACTACATCATAATGGGTTGGTCGGAAAGGAATCCGACTGGCATAATACGATGCGGTCGGTACGGCTCCAACGAACGCTTGGAGCCATTTCCGACTGAATCATAATTAGGCCCCAAAACCATGCTGATCAAAAATCAAACCGACCGTAAACATAACATCTGGATGGATGGTAAGATACTAGAGAAGTTACAAGCAATAAATATTAAGAGTCTATTTAGGTAACAAATGTAATCAACAGGGGCTGGCAAGCTAATGCTTGCCTTCAACACATTAGCAAAAAACTGGAATGCCTGTCCTTCAAACCATTGCTTCCTGTGATAGCAGCAATATTTCTACCAACAATATTCTATGGAAGTGTCACTCTACATGGAAAAGACTCAACATTCCTAAGCAAACTACAAGTTGACGTCTATAAAACGAATTTTCGAATTTCCCAAAAACGCCTCACCAGCACAGGTGCGGATGGGATTTGGGCTACTTAATGAATCATTTGGAAGGATGTATTCCACTATAAAAAGCTGATACACAATAAAACTAAACTCAGAACACGCGCCAGTTGATAAAGTGCTATGGACAGAAGTGGAAAAAGGTCAAACTTCCTCATACAAAGCCCTCCAAATCCCCAAGACGGGGGAATTGTGGAACAGAAACTTGTACTTCACATCTTTTTGATGAATTACTAACAAAATGGCAACACTTCAATCCCGAAGATACAAACACATTCAGCTGGCGAGCACACGCACGGTTGGTAATCAATAACTATGGCTCCTTAAAACAAGCACCTTACTTGTGTGGTGTTTACCACATAAATGATGATAAACAAGTAATGAAATTTAGAAGTATGGTTTATTCAACCTCAGCCACAAACAGCATGTCACTCACAATAAATTCCATTTCTTTAAAGAACATTAGCATAACATGCAAAAGATATAAAGCATACCATTACAACTTGAGCCTTACGTTTTCGGTATTTTTAAAGAAAAACTATGGGGCATACTATCAAGGGGGTTTATCTCCGCTTTTTTGGCTTTAAAAGCCAAGAAAGCGGAGATAAAATGATCTCCCTATTACCTAGCTGTCGCTAACACCAGTTAGCGACAGCTAATAGGAGATAGCGACCATCTTGGGCCCCACTTTGCATGTCAGTGATATTTATCACTAATGACATGCAAAGTGGGCGTGCCAAGATGTTAGCGACTGGAAACAGTCACTAACATCGCTATCTCCTATTAACAAGTTTTGGAGATATTCGCGCTAAGCGCGAATATCTCCAAAAGCTAACACCTGCCCTGAGCAGTTCTTAGCCATGTTATCCAATGGGAGGTGGATAACATGGCTAAGAGCATTAGCTCGGTAATGCATGAATATCGCTGACTTTTCAGCGATATTCATGCATTGCGGCCGTTTTTTATCGCATTTGCGATAAACCTTGGTAATACCAAGGTTTATCTGCGATAAAAATCGCCGCAGCTCAGCTGTAAAATTTTGTCTCTAACCAAGCAATAGCGATAATTATCGCTATTGCTTGGTAATATGCCCCTATATGACACTTTGGTTTGGCGAGCTTCCAATGATAGCGGACCAACCTATGTGGAAATACAACGGCGCAACAGCATGCCGATTTTGGGAACAAAAAAATAGGATTTTACTAATTTGATTTGCACTTGTCCATAATTTTATCATGCACATATCACTTTATTGAGGTCTGATTTAAATCGAGAAGGATCAGGACATGCAGGACGGCCATTATTCAGAGTTTCAACCCTGCAGATCCTCAATTGAACTGTAACGTGCTACGGTTTTTAAAGCTCCATGAACTTGCCCTAATAATACAAATATTAATAGCCTAGCCATTCCCCAGTGCAACCAATAATACATGGAGGTTCTTAAGTTCAATAAGAAGATAGAATAATTGCACTATCCCGAGTAATACACTTTGAAATCTTTTTCTTAGGCAACATACCATGCAGGTTTTATGCACTGTAAGGTCTTTTTTTTAAATGTCTATTATTTTGAAGGTTTTTATGTAACATTGTTACAGTTTTAATAAACCCAACAAAAAAAAGCTTACGTACTTGAAGAAAAATATAAATATATAGTGCTTTATGACCACAATTCCTGCCATTTATCAAATTTTCAAAGGAAATGGTAACTGATCAGATACGGGAAAACGTTTCCTTTGAGCATCTTCTTCTTTGGGAATCAAGTTGGCAACCTCCGAGGGTGTAGGCAGAGCTTCAGAAAAGCATTGCTTACTCCTTTCCAAACGGGGAAACTTGTTTTTCATTACATCAGCGCCAGTTCTTTTTAGTAGCTCGGGCTGTTAAAAAAAAAGTTTCTCCTTTGGGAATGCAAACACTGGAGACGGAGGTGTAACAGCAAAGGCCCACATGCATCAAGTATTTTTGGAGTCGCAAACGGTGCGATTCCTTAAAATCGGCCGTTTGCGATTCCAAAAGTGCTTTTTGGGATGCATGAAGCAATTTTAGAATTCCTAACATTTTTGCGAGTTCTAAAATTGCGATTGCTTTTAAGAAGTCGCAGATGTGCGATTTCTTGAAAGCAATGCATCATTACTTTTAAAAGTGTGAAATCGCAATTAGGGTGTCAAATTTACCGAGTGATTGAACCACTCGGTAAATTTGGAAAAAGTGTTTAAAATGCTGAAAATGCTTTTTTTTCAACATTCATGTTACGGACACACATGTCCTTAGGACATGTGTGTGTGAAACATGATGCGAAAAATACATTTCAGGGGTGCATGGGGGGGTCCTTTGGACCCCCCCCCCTGCACCCATGAAATTTTCAAAGTGCCACTCGCAATTTGCTAATGCCTTCCAATTGACTCCTAAGGGCCTTTTGGCCCATAGGAATCAATGGGAATTGCGAAAATTAACTTAAGAATTCGGTATTTATTTGGGATTCGGTAAAAATTGCGATTTTTACCGAATCACAAATGAATACCGAAAATAATGATGCATAGCATTTTGCAATTCTTAATTTGCTATTCGTTATTTTTCGCAAATTAAGAAGTGCAAAATATCTCAATGATGCGTGTGCCCCTTTGTGTCCTGGAAATCATATAGGTTCGCAAAATGCGACGTGCTTGATTATTGTTTATTAGGCAGGTCATTGTTGGAACCGTTTGAAGGGTGATTTTGCGACCAACCTAATAGTATATAGGCCGGTTCGCTAAATCAGATTCCAGTGGCAAAAAGTCAGGGCACAATTCGCGACCACTTTCTGTAAATGGAATAAGAATACCTTAGGCTAAATATGTCATATCACACTGATACTGGTGCATATATTGCAACTGCTAAGATTGCTGATAAAAATAACGATGACACGATGCCATAAATTATAATGATACATTTGATTTCTCCAGTTCCACGCAGGCACCCCTCAGATGTCTGTCACGCTGTGCATGTTTTTATTGGCGTGCATATGGGAACCCTCCTCCTACCATTTCTCGGTGCTCCATCTGCCCCGTTGTGACTTTGGAAGCAGCATTTTAAAGTGTATTTTCCAAAAGCTGATTCATTCTGAGTAGGCGGGTGGCACGCGGACAAGGGGAACCAAGGGCTTGGTAGGGGCTTTTGTAAGATAATGATGGTGAGCAACCGTATTAATGTGGGAAGCGCATCATGCGAGTGTGATCCTAATTCATGCATGCTGGGGAATGCACGCGTTGTACAAAACTAGCGGACAAGCAAGAAAACTCTCAAAATTCAGCAGCTGAAAGGTAACAGCCACTCATGCTTTTCTCTCACTCCTGATCCTCCTTTAGCAATTTTGCTGAGATTGCCCTGCCCTCGGTCGTTGCAAGACTTTTTTTCATACCTCAAAGATTTCATAGCCATTAAGTTGCAAACTCAAAGTAAAATTGGCTGCCTCAAAGTTTACCGCCAATAGATGGCACGACAGCCTATCCTTTAATGTTTTGTGGTTCTGAATAATGAAATATGACAAACTCTGCACATAACCAGAAATACTGATAGCATTAGCAAATCTAACACAAAAGAAAGAGTAACAACACCAAATTTAGGCTTACGCCTATGACTTTGGTAAAGTTACTCTTTTCGTGGGATTACCAAACTATGAAGATTACAGCTTTATTCTGCCGATCATAACGAAAAACACATCTTTAGTACGTTTAGCTGCACTTCTAGCGGCCATGTCTAATTTCAAGTTTTGGGAGTTAGCTCAGGTATGCGTGGCGTTAGAGCCACTTTAAACCCAGTTGACAAAACTCCATCTCGGCCATGCTCCATGTAGAATTCGTGTTACAGTAAACGAATGATGGACAATGCAAACATTCTCCCCCAGTCAAAAGATCTGGGTTAAATCCATCGTTCTTTTGCCCACTAAGCCACCTCAGTTTGGACCCAGCCATATGCAAATCAGCCTTGACCCTGTGCCCCATGGGAACAGTCCAGACCAAACTGCCAGGCCAGGTCCTCCCAAGCATTCTGGGTCCGGTTTCAGGGTATGTCACCCTTCTTCAGCCAGGCTATCTTGAATCCATTGGCACAGTGAGCAAGGGACCCAGGTCTGGGCATACCCATCCCACTTAGGGCGAAAAGTGTTACAGCAAACAAATGATGGACGGAATGCTGACAATGCAAACATTCTCCTCCAGTCAAAAGATCTGGGTTAAATCCATGTTCTTTTGCCCACTAAGCCACCCCAGTTTGGACCCAGCCATATGCAAATCTGCCTTGACCCTGTGCCCCATGGGAACAGTCCAGACCAAACTGCCAGGCCAGGTCTTCCCTAGACCGGAACCAAGCATTCTGGGACCGGTTTCAGGGTATGTCATCCTTCTTCAGCCAGGCTATCTTGAATCCAGTGGCACAGTGAGCAAGGGACCCAGGTCTGGGCATACCCATCCCACTTAGGGCGAAAAGTGTTACAGCAAACAAATGATGGACGGAATGCTGACAATGCAAACATTCTCCTCCAGTCAAAAGATCTGGGTTAAATCCATGTTCTTTTTCCCACTAAGCCACCCCAGTTTGGACCCAGCAATATGCAAATCAGTCTTGACCCTGTGCCCCCTGGGAACAGTCCAGACCGAACTGCCAGGCCAGTCCATCCAACGATGGATTTAGGCTCAGAACTCTGTACTGGGGTGAATGTATGACATTGTTCTGCATTCTGTCCATCAACGGTTGTTTTTCCATCCTGGGGCGTGGCTAGCAGCCGATGCAAGCGGACGTAGCCTAGTGAGGCTCCCGGCCCTCGGCCCACTTATCCGCATTTTATCCGAAATTCAACGCGGAATCCCCGTGAAATTCGGGTCGATTCCGCATCTACCATCGGTGCCTGCCCAGGGTGCGTGGCTGGCGCGCAGACCGACCACAACCAGCGCAACGAGCCGAACGGAGCCCGAGAGGACGGGGAGCAAACTGGCGGCGTAAGGAGGCAGAAGACACCGGACTGTTGCCGGCGGAGGCCCGGGGCGCAGCTGTCAACGACCGGCAGATCTGTAAGGCGGGGGTTGACCCCGAGAAGCGCCCCGGCGACAGCGGACTGGGTAGGGGCGTGTGCGGCGCTGCAGTACCCAGCGGAGACTGAGGCCCCGGGGAGCCCGAAAATCGACACCCCGGCTTCTGGGCCCACGACCCCCCTGACGTTGGCGCATCGGCGCTTGAAGGTGGAGAGCAAGCGGAGCCCCAGGCGGGCAGCGGGAGTGCCACCGGGCCCAAGAAATAGGCGGGTCATCACTGCGGACCAGCAGAGGTACGGGAGCGGCAGCGACGGAAGGCGGTTGGGGGCCCTGGAGGGGTGAGAGAGACGACGGAGGGCGGCGCACGAGGCCTGCCCGGAGATCCGGCTGCCTCCTCTAGCACAACCTGGGGGGAGCCCGGCTAGCTCCATTAAGGCACTGCTGGGCTGTGTGAGGCGCCTTTGATCCCGTGACTGGACCCAACTGCTCTGCAGACCCACTCCATTGTGTTACTCCCGGGGGCATCTGAAGTGGAAAACGGCACCCTATGTCCACCTGGAGGGGCACTTAGTGTTGGACTGACCGACGGAGCAGTGCCCCAGCAGAGGGGTGCGCTGGTGATCGCGAGCTTTAGCGCCCTCGGCGGATTTGTGCCCGGCCAGGGGCCGCAAGACCACCGATAGGGAGGGGGTGGCGACTGGCTGGCGACCTTGGGCCGATCTGGTGTGCGGCCTAGGTGGTGAATAGCGGCGGGGACTGGCTGCTCCACTCCCGGGAAGATGACCCGACTCCCCACTGGGGGGCCCGCTCCGACGGGCGAGCGAGAGTGCAGGCCCGGAAGCCCGGTACACCGGCTACTGGTGCAACGGCCCACGGTAAGAAGAGGACCACGGGAGAACGGCACCGGGGTGCAGCGTGGGAACCGGGCCCGCCCGGCAGCAGTGAACAGGACGTAACGGGGCCGAATTGAGGAGAAAGACAGCCACAGACACCCCCCCACGCTATAGAGGGGGGCACACGCGGGTGCAGCAGCGGAGCCCCTGGGGCACGACGGCCACTACCGGCGAGTAATCCCCGACAGCGCATACCGCAGGCCGCAACTACCTGGCAGGTGACGGCTCTCACTGGAAGAAGCGACCTGACATCCTGTTGAGTGGACTGTCTGTCACGACCTGCCCGAGCTGGACCGGCTGTTCACCAGGAAGTGGCATGGGAAAACCGAAAGGGCCGAAAGGTGAGGGGGGACCGGCCACAGAGGCTCCAGACGCCATGCACCAACCCCAGTCAGAGTTGCAAACGATGCAAGACAAAATCCTGGAAGCCATTGCAGCCACGAAGAATGCTCTGCAGCAAGACATTGCTCAGGTATCGACGGGCCTGGGGCTCCTGAGAGCCGACCATGGGAAGCTAGCCGACAGGGTCAAGGAGGCGGAAATCACTCTGAAAGACATAGTGCCGGGACAAAAAACTCTGGAAGGAAAACTTACGGACGCCCTGGACCGCATCCAGACACTAGAAAGAAGGGCAGAGGACGCGGAAAACCGAAGCCGGCGAAACAATGTACGACTGGTGGGCCTTCCGGAGAAAAAGGAGGGGACAGACATAATGGGATACGTGGACAATTGGCTGCGGACCGTGGTGGCTGCGGAGGGTCTGTCCCCATTCTTCACATTGGAGCGAGCACATCGTGTACCTGCCCGGCCCCCGAAACCGGGGCTCCCCCCGCGACCGGTGGTGTTTAAATTGCTCCACTACAGGGACAGAGACTGGCTTCTACAACGAGCGAGGGAAACGGGACCATTCCAGGTTGATAATAGCAAAGTTGCGTTGTTCCCGGACTACACCTTCGAAACTCAAAAACAACGAGCTTCGTTCCTGTCCATTAAAAAAGAACTACGAACGGAGGGACTGCAATATTCGCTGTTGTTCCCGGCAAGGCTCCGAATTTCATTGGATGGGAAGGCACTGTTCTTTACATCATCGGCGGATGCTTGGACCTGGTGGGACTCTTACAAGGCTGGAACGGATGGGGCCCGCTACAGAGCTGAGGAGGAATTCCAACAGGGCTCAGTGCGCAGATCCAAGCGGCTTCGGAAACGTGGCCAACATCGGAAAAAGCCGACGGAATCACAGACGACAGTGGAGCGGAAAGCAGCACTGCAAGCGGTGAAGGAGGTCTCGGGCGTGGTATCGCCACAGCAGGGGGGAGAATCGATCTCGGAGAGCAAAAGAACGGGGTCGGAAACTGAACTGTCGGAGGTGGACAGCACAAGGGGCCCGACGGTAACGCCACAAACAGCAGAGGAAGTCTTCGGCAGCTAAACCTCGAACCAGGGGGGGTCTGGCGGCGACAGCCTGACTGGGAAGGCGTGTCCAACCACTGGAGCAGGCGGACGTAAGACTGGACAATCGTGAGTCTGGATGCATATTGAGGGGCGGGGGAATAGGGAGGTGAATTCCATAGAAGAAGCTAGTTCACGAGCCCAGAGGCCCATAAGGCCCCTGCAGTACAGACTGCAGAGTAGAAAGTTTTGAGAGCACTTTGCTCAATTGTTTGGACGGGGGTAACTCTTTTGTAGTTAGGTCCTGTTCTAGGGGGGAGGATGTCTGGAGACGTTGGGGTAACTCAGGACAGGGGTGGGGGAAGGGGGGGAGGGGCTGAGCAGGGAGGAGACAGAGGGCTATGGGAGAGGGGGACGAAACTGTTGGGGATGGGTGAAAGAGGGGTCATTACTGGTGTCTGGCCACTGTTGCTCAGGGCTCTCAGCCGACGATACCGAGATAATGGATAGTGTGGGGTCATTAACATGTGTGTCCTGGAACGTGCGGGGTCTGAACTCAATGACTAAAAGGCACAAAATTCATTCCTACCTTGTCCGCAGGGGGGTCCACATTGCCTTCCTGCAGGAGACTCATCTAACTAAAAAAGAAGGGGCCGCACTACAACGGAGGTGGAGGGGTCACCTGTTCTACACTACATATTCAGCGTTTGCCAGGGGAGTACTAATTTGGATTAGGGCCGGGGTCCCCTTCCAAGTCACTAGGCATACTGTGGACCCGGAGGGGCGATTTGTAGCTGTTGAGGGATTGCTCAGGGGCCGTGATATAGCACTCTGCAGCGTTTACGCGCCAAACACTGAGCAAGCGGCTTACTTCACTAAACTATCCAAGCACTTAGCTGCCTACTTCGCTGGCCCTATATTGATGGGAGGTGACTTCAACTCTATTGAGGACACCGCCTTGGATAGATCACACCCGCCACTGCACGCTTCCCCAGTACATAGATTGGCGAAACACAGATTGAATTGGCAGGAGCAGTGGGACTTAACTGATGTGTGGCGCATACAACACCCTGTAGAGAGGGACTATTCATTCTACTCCAGCATGCACGACCTCCACGTCCGTATAGACGCATTCCTATGCTCCCAACAAGTGTTACCGATGGTTGCCCGTACAGAATATTTAACACGCACAATGTCAGATCATAATCCCCTACTACTCACACTGGCCTGGATGAACGGGACGGCGCCGATCCCGACGTGGCGGCTCCGGCCAGACACGCTGGATGACCCGCCGTTCAGCGCAGACTTAGAACTAAGAATCACTCATAACTTTACAGAGAACGAGGAGACTACCTCCTCAAGAGCCGCCGAATGGAATGCATTCAAGGTAGTGGTAAGGGGACACTGTATAGGGAAATTTGCAGGTGCACGACGGACGTTGATAGAGGACTTAGACAAGGCTGAACGGACATTGCGGGAAGCTGAGAAATCACGACCCAACCACCCCGAATTACAGGATAGGGTTTGTGCGGCACGAGAAGCGGTGGCTGTCGAAGTGGAGCGCCTACGCAGCTTTGATTACAAATCTTATTTGACTAAGGCTCTTGCTGAGGGGGATAAGACAGGGACACTCCTAACCTGGCTGGCCAACCCCAATAGGGGTTCCACCTCGATACTATCCCTAAAAGGAATGGGCGGGGAAGTGTACAACACCCAGCTGGACATAGTGAGGTGCTTCAAAGACTATTACGGCAACTTATACAAGAGGGGCTTGGAGGCCCCACCCCAAGTGACAGAAGCCTTGTTGGCAGAGATCCAGCTGCCTCGGCTAGACCCGGAACATGCTAAAACAATCGGAGGCCCGGTCGACCTCGCAGAAATTAGGGGAGCAATAAAGAGAATGGCGCGTAACAAAACACCAGGGATGGATGGGCTGCCTATTGAGTTCTACGCAAAGTATGTGGATTTACTAGCCCCAAGGCTTCGAATGATATATAATGAAGCCAAGGAGAAGGGCGAGTTGCCCCAATCGATGCGCGAGGCGATCATGATCCCATTGCTAAAACCGCGCAGGGATAGCGCAGATCCAGCGTCATACCGGCCGTTATCAATGCTGACGGCGGATTACAAAATCTTAAGCACGATCCTAGCCACAAGACAGATAGCCCATATGAAGGGTATGATTCATGGGGACCAATCAGGCTTCATCCCTACTAGAAACACATCCCACAACATTCGGCGGTTGCTTAGACTAATAGCGGACCCTCCGCAGACTGCAAGGGCCCCTATGGTGTTGTCAGTCGACATTGAAAAGGCATTCGATAGCCTGGAATGGGACTACCTCTACACAGTGATGAGGTGTTTCGGTCTAGGGGACGACTATATAAAATGGACCAAAGTGCTTTATGCACTGGCAGGCGCGAGGGTGAGAGTGGGAGCTTTAATATCGGATCGCTACGAGGTGAACAGGGGAACGAGACAGGGGTGTGCGCTTTCTCCTCTGTTATTTGCTCTGGCGATGGAGCCATTTGCAATGCTGGCTAGAAGAGGTGATGCGTACCACGGACTTGAAGCTAGAGGGACCCACCACCATATATCGCTGTACGCAGACGATCTTCTGTTATTCTTAGATAATGCCGAAGAGGCGGTTAAGGGTGCGGAGGATCTACTATTGAGATTCGGGGCACTCTCAGGCTTGAAGGTGAATTGGGCAAAAACTTGCCTCTTTCCGCTCCGGAAAGCGGAGAAATGTCCAACGGCCAACATTAATGTGCGATGGGAAACAGATTGTCTGCATTATCTTGGAGTCTACATCTACCACGATCCCGCCAACTTGTTGGACGGGAACGTCGGGCGATGTATTCGAGCATTGAAGGGCAACATGTCCTTCTGGGCTACCCTCCCCCTGTCCATGACGGGACGAGTGTCCCTCCTTAAGATGATCGCCCTGCCACGATTGTTGTATTTTTTCAGGACCCTCCCTGTATGGATACCGGGAGAAGTGTTTAGGCGCCTGAAGTCTAACATAGTATCCTTCCTATGGGGAGAAGGCAGGCGGCGAATCGCATTGGCGACTCTCATGCGCCCGAAGGATCAGGGCGGACTAGCGGTCCCAGACTTCGAGCTCTATTACCTGGCTGCGCAACTGCAATTCTTCACGCAGGAGGTGGCAAGAGTGTACCGGGGGCCTGATCAAGAGAGAGACGCGGGTACCCCCCGCCATGTGCTGGGATACATAGCCCTACAGCAGAAATTAATACTCAGAGGGTTGACCCAAGAAGAAAGGACGCTGCGGCTGTGTTGGAATCGCATGCAAAAGCGTGCCGGTCCTGGTCACCCATATGCGCCAGAGATACCATTAGGGATGATAACGGCGCTTCCGCATGGAGGGGATTGGTCGAACCTCCAATTGTGGGAGGAGGCGGGACTACAGATGGTGGGTGACCTATATACCGACGGGGTGCTGACGGCATTCCAGACTCTGCAGGAGCAATATGATCTCCCACGAGGAGACTATTTACTGCATGCAGCAGTAGTGAGGACTATTCAGGCACATTGGGGGGAGGGACTGATTGAACCTAAAACATCACTGGCGTGCCAATACACGATGATGACGGCAGGAACAGTCAAGGCAGTTACGTGTCTCTACTCCAGAATGAGCACGGAAAACATGCCACCACTAACACGCCTCAAAACACAATGGGAGACTGATCTACAAAAGGAAATCCCTGACACAACATGGTCCCAATTGATTCAGCGAGCTAAGAAAAGCACTAGGAACGCCCGTTTCCAATTAATACACCTTTACATCCTTCATAGGGCCTACCTCACTCCGAATAAAATAGCACAATACTTTGGCGCAGTAGATGCAGCATGCCCCCGATGTACGCTAGTAGGCGCTGACTTAATACACATGCTCAGGGACTGTCCACATTTGCAAGAGTACTGGATAGGGGTGGGGGACACCCTGAGTGAGGTTACAGATAGAGTCCTGCACTACGACAGCGCGGTCGTCCTTCTACATTGGTTTCCGCACACACGCAAAACCAAACTGTCGAGTAAATTTATAGACATGGGCCTCCTTATCGCAAAGAGGGAGCTCACCAAGGGTTGGAAATCTAAGACAGCACCGACACATCAAAAATGGTTGAAAGAATTTCTGAAATGGGCTGCGGCGGAGAGCACCCTTAGGTACCAGCTGGCCAGGCGTAAGGCAGATGAGAAAGCTCAGGAGGCGGCACTAGCATGGGAGATCCTGGTCCAGGCACTTAGGGACAGTACAGGAGCGAGGGACGAAGAGGAGGAAATAGTAGACATGGAGGCCCGGGGGGAGGCGGTGTTGGACCCCACACTAATGCCGGACACACGCACCTAATCATTGATTTCATAATCCTAAAACCTCCAACTCAACCAAGTTTACGACCATAACACGTAGGCTCAGACACCGGGGGGACGGGGAGGGGGGAGAAAAAGTTACACTAAGTTAGACACCGAAGAGGGTTCACACACCACTACTGAACAAGGGGGTACGGAGGGTATAGAAAAGTTAAAAGCGGAGGGTGAGGAATTGATGAGAGCATCTGTAATGAGGACTGAAGCAACACGACCTGTGATTCTACGCCACCCAACCTCCGGGATGTGGGTTATAAGGCTGTGTAAATAGTGACTGGATGTAGAATAACTGCTTACGATTCCGAGAACACTCTGGCGTGTATGTTGTATACCTCGCATTACCTCTGCAATAAAAATTGTTTTACAAAAAAAAAAAACGGTTGTTTTTCCATGGGAGGAGATTGGGCTTATATCATTCTGACTTTTTCGGGTAGATTTCTAAACCTCGTAAGATTTGAAAGAGTTGAGGACCTTGCTCCTTGTGACCCTGTGAAAACACGATAATTTATTTCTTTTTTTGCCATTGCACCTGATTACTGTCAGCTTAGTTTTGAACTGTTACCTTTACTTACACACTAGTGTGCCTTATAGCCAGCCTCCTTTTTAAAGCAGCACTCTGACTTTATCTGTGTACATACATGAGGACGAAGATTACTGCAAACACAAACACTTTTTTCAAAGAAGTTTCCTCTTCTTTGTTATATCAGTGTGCATTTGCACAAATGCCCCTTCCTATGCTGCACCACAAGAATACAGTGAGTTCGAAAAGAGCTATTAGTGTGCAAATGCCCAATTTACAGGTCCCAGCATTCACAGCTCTTAGCAAAATCACTGTAATATACTTAGGTATCAGTGCCGATGGACTTCAAAAGTTAGGTGAACGTGACAGATTTCTTTCTCACGTGCTTCTTGCTTCTCACCCACAGACTCTTCCACTGAGACTGATGCAACATTTTTAGTTCTGTTGTAGAGGCAGCTTTAGCTCAACATGCCACTTGCTTAAACCATCACCCAACAGCACTTGTTACAGCCACTTTAATCCTCACACGTTTGCTACTACTGAAACTATTCAACCTCATACTTACACAGTGCCGGAACACTTTTGTACTTATGACACTATTCACAAATACATACCACCCAGCCGTCAACCCTCACAAACCAATCATGTAGTGATGATACCACACAGCTCAATTTGCTTATTATTCACTCACGATTAGCTAAACAGGTCACCTTTGACACTAGCCATTCACGCGCATAACATAACACCCCCACTTGCATACCACTTATTCACCCCAGCCACCTGTACTTCAGTTCGCCAGTGTTATCGCACAGCTACTCACAACAACTCAGCAACATCACTCATGCTCACACTATGGGCAACACCTAATCGAAACAAAACTAGCTGCTCACACCGTTTTTCTCACCATCAGTCTTTCACAACAACCCTCACCAAGGGAGTAGCTTAGTCAGTGAGAATCAGGAGGTGTGAATCTCGATTTCTCTACTAAAAAAAGTGGTGAGATGCAGGGTGGAGGGTGAGTTGACCAATTTGTGATTGGACTGTGCACATTAGGAACAAGGTCAGCACTGATCTGCATTAGGTGGACCTCTGTCTACAGTGGCACAGTGAGCAAAACACAATAGGTTGCCATAGCCAGTGGTACGTTTATTTGCAAACATTAGTCCCATCACCTTTTGGGTGTTTGATTGCAAGTAGTACGCTTGGAAACCTCAGATTGGTGCAGCTTTCCAAGCCTACTACAGCTAGTGTTTGTGAATTCCAAAAAGTACTACATTTGAACTCATACAAGTAGGACATATATGGGTGCACAATTACTACTTCTTTCATAATCTGGAAATACAAGCATGCAGATTTTGTGGACAAAAAAAAGGATTTCATTCATTTGATTCACGTAGCTCAGGCTGCTGGGTGCCTGAGCAATAGGGTACATAAAGCAACTGGCTGCTTTTCCCTGATATGGTGAGTGTTTGTCAGGCTAACCTTTTCCTCACAGCCTGACAGACTCTCATTTTGTTTTCGAAAAGGGGGTAGCGAGATGGAGCCCCAGGTCCCATAACAACAGGCTACCATCCTGATCACCTGCAGAGACTTCCAGGGTTAAATACTGTCTCTTGCCGTCTTCAAAATAGATAACAGCATTTGAATTCACCAATATGCCAAGGATACACAACTCTACTTGAAAATCTCTTCTACTTCAGACATCCAATGCTTCAAACACTACCTGCTCGTGATCTCGACCTAGATGTCCAGCGCCTACTTGAGGCTGAACCAACCAAAAGAGAATTTAAGTTATTGGCCTATAATAGCAAACAACAGACAGTACACACTTGGCTCAATGACGTGAGCTTTGATGGGTTCATAGCCGAAATTTGAAAGAATGCGAAGTCACTTGGATTCTCCCTGGGCACAAACCTCACCCTCAAGGAACAAATTGCGAAACAAAAAAAGACTACCTGGTAGCGACTTTCTCATCTAATAGAGGTAACTGTTTGTTATTGAAAGTTTATTTAGAGCTGCTGTTCAAGCCCTTGTACTCTCACATCTGGATAGTGGCCTGCTAGACTCCACATTGGTGCCTTTTAACGGAATCTTACACTAGGCAGAATATTTTATCCAGGGAGGTGACGAAATATGACCATGTCACCCCCATCCTGCTAGATCTCCATTGGTTTCCCTTGCTGGCCCACACCATCTCCAAACCAGCTGCATCATTTACGAAACCGTCATGGCCAGCGCCACACTTAGCTATGGTGGTTCACGGCATACCTGTAGCCAGGATACCATCAGACTGTAGACTAAGAAGTTTCACGAATAAAACAAGCATTTACGATGCAACAGGTCTCACATTTGTGAGAGTTTGAACTATTGGCATTGTAAATGATAATGCCTTTTATTTATGTGTTTTGAAAACCTGCAAGCGTGTGTAAAAAAGCACTTTGTACTTATAGTAATTGCTCACGAGAAGCAAGGCTAGCAGTAACTGCACCTCTTTTACTTGACTCAGACATACTGAAAGACAGAAGAGGAAATCTACCCGTGACAAATGATTCAAGGAAAATCCCAAAATGAACTGTTGTGCATTTCAAGAAAGTCTCAGACGAGTGTTAGGCAGAGGGTTGGGATGAGTGCAGAATAAAAAAAAGAATAATCATTAGCATAATTTCACTTAAGTGTCCCCTTGGGTCAAAGCTGTGGAAAAAAAATGAGCAAAGGTAGCATCTATCTGCAGAGAGGAGGCAGCAAATTGAGTAAAGAATGGGAGGGGGCTGGGGGTTCACGTCTGCAAAGCATAGGAGTTCTGCAGCAGATCTAGAAAGGGAAGCTAAAGCTAAGATGGGTTGAGCCTTCTATCAATCAAGGCAAAAAGAGCACTCTATCAATAAACACACAAGGGATGCTAAGGGTCTAAGAAAAACTACAATAATGTCTACACTCAAAAGTAGTGTGATGAAGTAGTTTGTATGAGGAGAGAAGGAAATGAGATGTGTAGAATATGTGAAATAATACCCATCAGCCCACCTATTGGCGGCATCTCATCATCTGGGTTTTGTTGAGAAACTGGTATCTACTAGGTACCTCTCTGTTTACATGTAGAGGAATACTAGCATCAGATCCACCAGTGAGAGAGAGCCAACAGGATACGTTGGTAGGTTGAAGGGGAGAGAAAAGTTGCAGTGCACAGAGATAGTATAGAGTTGTGAAAACAATATATATGTGTGATAAGTTAAGATTGCCTAGTATGATGCAAAAAGAAAAACTTTATTGAAGAGAGGTCATCATAGTGGCAAGGTTAAAAGCAGAGTGAGGGTAGTGTGTTAAACAAATACCACTATCAGTTATAGAAACTATATGGTCAACATGTTTCAGCCTAACAAGGCTTTCGTCAGGACCTGTTGTATTTACACTACTGCAACATTGTAAAGTGAAATAAAGTAACAGAAAAAAGACCTACCAGTAGTAATTTACTATATGGTGGTCTCACATCATGATGAAGAAAAACTCTCCTAAAACGAAATGGTTATGAAGAAACAAACATAATATAATAAACACAAAACATCAATATAAGTATGTCTGTGTACATCCATATTTCAAAATGTAAAATAAACAATAAACTCACCCATACATTTTATGGAGATAGCCTCACCTCGCCTGGCTCTCGCTCAGGTCAAAAGAGGCCCCGCTCTATAGGAAAGGCGAGTGAAAATACATATGTTGTTGACTACAAACATTGGTCTGTTATCAAAATCCCTTAATTTTATTATTACTAAAAGGAATCACTCTGAAGGGTAAGTGAGTAGAAAGAGAGACCTCTATAGCCTAGAAAATGACGAAAAACATTTCTTTAGAGTCATTTAGATGAGATGACTTTGTAACTATGTCGCTGATGGGATGAGAAAAATTAAGAGGACTCGCCTTCACTCTCAAAACACGACACAATAACAAAGTAAGATTGCTAATCTTAATTGAATGGAGAAGTGCTGTTAAAGTTCCAAAAATTCTCAGAATTCTCAAAGAAATGGCCCAGTTGCCATGGAATTTGAAGCTGTCTTGCAGAGAGTGGGGAGCCACCTGTCCGTCGGTACCTCGTGCTGTCATCTGAGCCGAGGGGAAGGTGACGGGCATAGGGACCTGCTGTATTTTATTTCCGCGAGGCGGACCAGAAAGGAAGCATCACAGTACACCTCCTACTGTCCCGTGATTGGTTATTGCACGAAAAAATTCGGAAACCGGAAGTGAGGTAAAACCGGATGTAGTGTTCGGGACATGAAGAAACTGTTTTCTCATAGGTCACGACTGTTGGGCGTTTTACTAGTTTCTTGCTATATATTGTGTTACGGACCGGAGGGGAAATATCATGTGAAGCCTCCTATCGTTCCGTAATTGATAATTGCACAAAAAATGAATGAACATGGAGAAACCGTTCTCTCATGGATCACGGCTGTTAGGCGCCTCACCAGTTTCCCACTACACATTGTTGCGGACCGGAGGGGAGACATCATGCGAAGCCTCCCACTGTTCCGCAATTGGCCGCTGCACAAAACACCGGAAGAAGTATACCGGAAACAGTGTGCGACATAAGTGAAACTGAGGAGAGGCATTGCCTGCTCATTAATCGCAGCTCCTGTGTAGATTGGTTGCTGCCAAATTGTGCAGAACAAAAACGCTTCTGTGTTTTAGTAATTGATTGTTTTTTCGGGATTAAACTCGGAACATGGCACTGTTTGTTCGTTTGTCACGGCTCTTGGGCGTCTTATTTTAGAATTCTTGTTATATGTTATTGCGGAACGAAGAGGAAGCGAAACCTCTTTGCTTCGTGATTGGTTATTACTTACATAGAAACCGGAAATCAGAAGAAACAGGCCGCATACATTATGCTATGTGGATTGGATATTACAAAGTGATTTGGAGGTAATAACACAGAGTAAAGACGCTTCAATATTTCAATAATTACTTGTTGATCTAAGTGTTCAGAAGATTAAAATACGATCATAGTCATGACTGGCTGTGCGTTTTCAACCAGGGTACCAAGAAGCTCTAGGGTCAGCTATCCTTATATAAGTCATCAGTATTGTACCTGCTATATCAACATAAGTTTGAAACCTTAAATATTTGAGAACGTGATAATGTGATCGTAATGGTCAGGAGAAACAGATCATCCCTGTTGTGATGAAAGCACCTTCTGTATATTCACGAACCAGAAGGTCACGAATCGTGGTTCATAACACAGTCACAAGAGAGATGGGGACCACGTAATCTCTATATATATGTGTGTGGTGATATTCAGAGTTTGTCTAAACCAGGAATTTAAATGTATGTTAGAACTAGTAATTCCTGTATGTTGAAAGTAATACAAGAGATATAGACCTTCAGATAGCCATATGGCAGTAGAACAGGGTTTGGATCACAGTTAGAGGCATCAGTAATTCCTGTATGTTGAAAATATTACAAGAGATGCAAACCTCGAATGGCCAAATGGCTGTAGAACAGGATTTGGATCACAGTTAGAGGCACCACAGTGATCAAAGTTGAATCCATGGAATTTCATCATTTAGCCCTGCAGTGTCACACTTAAGTCTGAAGATCCATTTCTGTTCTTTGATGAACAGATATCGAGAAATATCACTCACATGTTGGGGAATAAATGGTTGCTCAAGGACTAACCATTGCATATCCTCAGCGGAATGTTTCATTGTCAAAAAATGGTAGGTAGGTCGTGTGCTCTTGAATTCTGAGTTTTACCTTCCTGGCAGTCATACCGATATAGCGTAGTGAGCAAGGGCATGTGATCAAGTATATCACCCTTTCACTGTTGCAATTGGTATGACGTTTGAGCACTCAGGGATGTGAAGTGCCGATGTCAACTGTGAGAGTTTTTTTAGTTTGCACACCGAACAGTTTCCACACGGGTGATGGCCTTGAACTGGCGACAAGTTCCGGAGTGTTGTAATGGAATCTTGAGGTGTGGGCCGGGGTCTGGTGTGTACTAAATCATCTTTTAAGTTTGAACTTCTCTTAAAAGAGAACAACGGTGGTGGAATTTTATTCCCAGCACTGTTGAGAATGCGCCAGTTTTTCCAGATGATTTTTTGAACCTGCGTAGACACCGTACTGAAGGTGGTTACAAAGGTTAGTTTCTCTAGAGGAGGATTTTCAACAGGTGGCGCGAGCAAGGCTTCTCGAGGGTTGTTAGAAGCCCTTTTGCATGATCTTCTGACCAGGGCGCTCGGGTATAGTCGTTGTTTTAATTTAGAACATAGATCCGCAGATTGATCATTGAATTCAGATTTTTCTGAACAATTTCTTTGAACCCTTAAAAATTGTCCGAAAGGCAAATTCTCTCTCAGAGAGCGTGGATGGTAACTATCAAATCATAGAAGTGAATTCCTCGACATAGGCTTGCGATACAATTTGCTTGCTAAATGTCCGTTGTTGGAAAAATGAGTAGATCTAGAAAGGGAAGTTCTGTCTCACTGTATTCCACCGTGAATCTAAGAAATTGGCTACGAGTGTTCAACCAATTCTGAAAGGCAAGTATCGAAGCAGTGTCTCCACGCCATACTACCAGTACATCGTCAATATACCTCTTCCACGACACCGTTTGTTGGTAATACGGATTGTTGTGGTCGAGTACGTACTGTGTCTCAAAAAGGTGGACATACAAATTCGCCAAGCTGGGGGCAAAGATACTCCCCATCGAGGTACCTGATGTCTGGAGTTACAAGGAGTCTTCCAATTGGAAGAAATTTTCTGTCATGGCAAGCCTTGCCAGCTCCATAATGAAACGAATGGGTGTAATACTTTCATGAGTGTTTGCTTCTAGAAGACCCCTTACAGCCTGCAAGGTTTCCTTCTGCAGGATGCAGGTGTACAGAGATTCAACATCAAAGCTAACAAGAATGTCAGTCTCAATGTTGAACTCTATATCAGGCAAAAGGCGAAGTACGTCTTTGGTATCCTGGAGGTAGGTGGGCATAGTTCACACCAAAGGTCTCAGGAAAAGTCAACAAACGATGAAAGGGGTTCAAGAAGAGACCCGATGCCTGAATAATGGGTCGTCCAGGGGGTGGCCCTGCTGATTTGTGGGTTTTTGGCAAGGCATAGAAGTATGGTGTCACTGGATGTGTGGTGACAAGGAACTGGGCTTCTCGCGATGTAATCCAGCCCTCCGCACTCGCCTCTTCCACTAGGTTTTTTATCTCAGTCGTCAGCCTACTTGTAGGGCCAGTGCTGATCAAAGTGTAGGAATTAGTGTCTTATAGTTGTCTCAAGCATTCCGCCCGATAAGTGGTGGTGTCCAGAATGACTATTGCACCACCCTTATCGGCGGGTTTAATTGTTATGTTTTTGTCCTTGGACAAGGTGTTTATTGCCATTCTCTCGGCTCCTGACAAATTCTGAAAATTGTCATTCTTAGACAGATTCAGAGAACTGATCTCATGAACCACCGCTTTCTCAAAGGCGCCAACCTTGAGTGGTACCTGTTGGAGAAAAGGGGTGAATGTAGATTTCTTTTTGAGACCTGTATTAGTTTCAGTTTCAATCTGATCTTGATCTTTCTCAGAAAAGAAAAAGTGGAGCCGGACCTTACGAAAGACGTTTTCAACCTCTCCACTTAGTTGGAAAGCATCACCACTGTATGTTGGTGCAAACCCTAGTCCTTTATTAAGGACTCGTTGTTCAGTGGGGGTAATTGTGCGTGAGCTCAGGTTGACTACCAGATCTTCATTGCTGACTGGGATGATTGTTACTGGCCTCGTTTGTTGCTGCGAGTGTTTGGGAGATCTTGTTCGTCTTGCCACTGTATCTGGACCTGGGGTTGACCTCTCCGTCTGCCCCTGCCTCGGCCCTGTCCTAAAAAAATCTGGCCGTCATAGAATTGGGGCTGCGATTGGTACTGGGTCATAGGATGTGGAAACTGTGGGTATCCCCATGGCGGTGGTGTCCACCATGGGCCCGGTTGATAAAAGTTTCCTTGTCCAGCTCGCCTGCGATCTGGTCGATTGTATTGACCTCTCCCTCTCCATTGTTGCTTCCCACTGGTACCTATGTCGGAGTCACTGGAGTCTGGGTCAGAGGAAGATGTAGAGTAGCTCGGCCGATAGTTCTTCCCTTTCTTAGTAAACTCTGAAGAAGTGTTGTTCTCACTTGTGTACGGATACATTTTCTACATCTTTTAGGACAGGTCCGCGGCCGGAGCAGGGGCAGATGGAGAGGTCAACCCCAGGTCCAGATACAGTGGCAAGACGAACAAGATCTCCCAAACACTCGCAGCAGCAAACAAGGCCAGTAACAATCATCCCAGGCAGCAATGAAGATCTGGTAGTCAACCTGAGCTCACGCACACTTACCCCCACTGAACACCGAGTCCTTAATAAAGGACTAGGGTTTGTACCAACATACAGTGGTGATGCTTTCCAACTACGTGGAGAGGTTGAAAACTTCTTTCGTAAGGTCCGGCTCCACTTTTTCTTTTCTGAGAAAGATCAAGATCAGATTGAAACTGAAACTAATACAGGTCTCAAAAAGAAATCTACATTCACCCCCTTTCTCCAACAGGTACCACCCAAGGTTGGCGCCTTTGAGAAAGCAGTGGTTCATGAGATCAGTTCTCTGAATCTGTCCAAGAATGACAATTTTCAGAATTTGTCAGGAGCCGAGAGAATGGCGATAAACACCTTGTCCAAGGACAAAAACATAACAATTAAACCCGCCGATAAGGGTGGTGCAATAGTCATTCTGGACACCACCACTTATCGGGTGGAATGCTTGACACAACTACAAGACACTAATTCCTACACTCTGCTCAGCACTGACCCTACAGGTAGGCTGACGACTGAGATAAAAAACCTAGTGGAAGAGGCGAGTGCGGAGGGCTGGATTACATCGCGAGAAGCCCAGTTCCTTGTCACCACACATCCAGTGACACCATACTTCTATGCCTTGCCAAAAATCCACAAATCAGCAAGGCCACCCCCTGGACGACCCATTATTTCAGGCATCAGGTCTCTTCTTGAACCCCTTTCATCGTTTGTTGACTTTTTCCTGAGACCTTTGGTGCGAACTATGCCCACCTACCTCCAGGATACCAAAGACGTACTTCGTCTTTTGCCTGATATAGAGTTCAACATTGAGACTGACATTCTTGTTAGCTTCGATGTTGAATCTCTGTACACCTGCATCCCGCAGGAGGAAACCTTGCAGGCTGTAAGGGGTCTTCTAGAAGCAAACACTCATGAAAGTATTACACCCATTCATGTCCACCTTTTTGAGACACAGTACGTACTCGACCACAACAATCCGTATTACCAACAAACGGTGTTGTGAAAGAGGTATATTGACGATGTACTGGTAGTATGGCGTGGAGACACTGCTTCGATACTTGCCTTTCAGAATTGGTTGAACACTCGTAAGCAATTTCTTAGATTCACGGTGGAATACAGTGAGACAGAACTTCCCTTTCTAGATCTACTCATTCTTCCCAACAACGGACATTTAGCAAGCAAATTGTATCGCAAGCCTATGTCGAGGAATTCACTTCTACGATTTGATAGTTATCATCCACGCTCTCTGAGAGAGAATTTGCCTTTCAGACAATTTTTAAGGGTTCAAAGAAATTGTTCAGAAAAATCTCAATTCAATGATCAATCTGCGGATCTATGTTCTAAATTAAAACAACGACTATACCCGAGTGCCCTGGTCAGAAGAACATGCAAAAGGGCTTCTAACAACCCTCGGGAAGCCTTGCTCGCTCCACCTGTTGAAAAACCTCCTCTAGAGAAACTAATGTTTGTAACCACCTTTAGTACGGTGTCTACGCAGGTTCAAAAAATCATCCGGAAAAACTGGCGCATTCTCAACACTCCTGGGAATAAAATTCCACCACCATTGTTCTCTTTTAAGAGAAGTTCAAACTTAAAAGATGATTTAGTACACACCAGACCCCGGTCCACACCTCAAGATTCCATTACAACACTCTGGAACTTGTCGCCAGTTCAAGGCCATCACCCGTGTGGAAACTGTTCGGTGTGCCCCCAAACTAAAAAAACTCTCACAGTTGACATCGGCACTTCACGTCCCTGGGTGCTCAAACGTCATACCAATCGCAACAGTGAAAGGGTGATATACTTGATCACATGCCCCTGCTCACTACGCTATATCGTAATGACTACCAGGAAGGTAAAACTCAGAATTCAAGAGCATAAGAGTACGATCAGGCGTAATAAACAGGCCACACGACTTACCAACCATTTTTTGACAATGAAACATTCCGCTGAGGATATGCAATGGTTAGTCCTTGAGCAACCATTTATTCCCCAACATGTGAGTGATATTTCTCGATATCTGTTCATCAAAGAACAGAAATGGATCTTCAGACTTAAGTGTGACACTGCAGGGCTAAATGATAAAATTCCATGGATTCAACTTTGATCACTGTGGTGCTTCTAACTGTGATCCAAATCCTGTTCTACTGCCATATGGCCATTCGAGGTTTACATCTCTTGTATTATTTTCAACATACAGGAATTACTGATGCCTCTAACTGTGATCCAAACCCTGTTCTACTGCCATATGGCTATCTGAAGGTCTATATCTCTTGTATTACTTTCAACATACATGAATTACTTGTTCTAACATATATTTAAATTCCTGGTTTAGACAAATTCTGAATATCACCACACACATATATATAGAGATTACGTGGTCCCATCTCTCTTGTGACTGTGTTATGAACCACGATTCGTGACCTTCTGGATCGTGAATATACAGAAGGTGCTTTCATCACAACAGGGATGATCTGTTTATCCTGACCGTTATGATCACATTATCACGTTCTCAAATATTTAAGGTTTCAAACTTATGTTGATCTAGCAGGTACAATACTGATGACTTATATAAGGATATCTGACCCTAGAGCTTCTTGGTACCCTGGTTGAAAACGGCAACGCACAGCCAGTCATAACTATGATCGTATTTTAATCTTCTGAACACTTAGATCAACAAGTAATTATTGAAATATTGAAGCGTCTTTACTCTGTGTTATTGCTTCGAAATCACTTTGTAATATCCAATCCACATAGCATAATGTATGCGGCCTGTTTCTTCCGATTTCTATGTAATAACCAATCACGAAGCAAAGAGGTTTCGCTTCCTCTTCGGTCCGCAATAACATATAACAAGAATTCTAAAATAAGACGCCCAAGAGCCGTGACAAACGAACAAACAGTGCCATGTTCCGAGTTTAATCCCGAAAAAACAATCAATTACTAAAACACAGAAGAGTTTTTCTTCTGCACCATTTGGCAGCAACCAATCTACACAGGAGCTGCGATTAATGAGCAGGCAATGCCTCTCCTCAGTTTCACTTATGTCGCACACTGTTTCCGGTATACTTCTTCCGGTGTTTTGTGCAGCGGCCAATTGCGGAACAGTGGGAGGCTTCGCATGATATCTCCCCTCCGGTCCGCAACAATGTGTAGTGGGAAACTGGTGAGGCGCCCAACAGCCGTGATCTAGGAGAGAACGGTTTCTCCATGTACATTAATTTTTTGTGCAATTATCAATTACGGAACGATAGGAGGCTTCACATGATATTTCCCCTCCGGTCCGTAACACAATATATAGCAAGAAACTAGTAAAACGCCCAACAGTCGTGACCTATGAGAAAACAGTTTCTTTATGTCCCGAACACTACATCCGGTTTTACCTCACTTCCGGTTTCCGAATTTTTTCGTGCAATAACCAATCACGGGACAGTAGGAGGTGTACTGTGATGCTTCCTTTCTGGTCCGCCTCGCGGAAATAAAATACAGCAGGTCCCTATGCCCGTCACCTTCCCCTCGGCTCAGATGACAGCACGAGGTACCGACGGGCAGGTGGCTCCCCACTCTCTGCGAGACAGCTTCAAATTCCATGGCAACTGGGCCATTTCTTTGAGAATTCTGAGAATTTGGGGAACTTTAACAGCACTTCTCCATTCAATTAAAATTAGCAATCTTACTTTGTTATTGTGTCGTGTTTTGAGAGTGAAGGCGAGTCCTCTTCATTTTTCTCATCCCATCAGCGACATAGTTACAGAGTCATCTCATCTACATGACTCTAAAGAAATGTTTTTTGTCATTTTCTAGGCTATAGAGGTCTCTCTTTCTACTCACCTACCCTTCAGAGTGATTCCTTTTAGTAATAATACAATAAAGGGGATTTTGATAACAGACCAATGTTTGTAGTGAACAACATATGTATTTTCACTCCCCTTTCCTATTGAGTGGGGCCTCTTTTGACCTGAGCGAGTGCCAGGCGAGGTGAGGCTATCTCCATAAAATTTATGGGTGAGTTTTTTGTTTATTTTACTTTTTGAAATATGGATGTACACAGACATACTTATATTGATGTTTTGTGTTTATTATATTATGTTTGTTTCTTCATAACCATTTCGTTTTAGGAGGGTTTTTCTTCATCATGATGTGAGACCACCATATAGTAAATTACTACTGGTAGGTCTTTTTTCTGTTACTTTATTTCACTTTACAATGTTGCAGTAGTGTAAATACAACAGGTCCTGACGAAAGCCTTGTTAGGCTGAAACATGTTGACCATATAGTTTCTGTAACTGATAGTGGTATTTGTTTAACACACTATCCTCACTCTGCTTTTAACCTTGCCACTATGATGACCTCTCTTCAATAAAGTTTTTCTTTTTGCATCATACTAGGCAATCTTAACTTATCACACATATATATTGTTTTCACAACTCTATACTATCTCTGTGCACTGCAACTTTTCTCTCCCCTTCAACCTACCAACGTATCCTGTTGGCTCTATCTCACTGGTGGATCTGATCCTAGTATTCCTCTACATGTAAACAGAGAGGTACCTAGTAGATACCAGTTTCTCAACAAAACCCAGATGATGAGATGCCGCCAAGAGGTGGGCTGATGGGTATTATTTCACATATTCTACACATCTCATTTCCTTCTCTCCTCATACAAACTACTTCATCACACTACTTTTGAGTGTAGACATTATTGTAGTTTTTCTTAGACCCTTAGCATCCCTTGTGTGTTTATTGATAGTTAGATTGGGGGATAGGATGCAAGCAGGTCTCTAAAGATTTTCCCCTTAGACCCTTCTCACGTTCTGTTTTTTGATGAAAAAGAGCACTCTGCCAAACCCAGGGTCAGTTAGGGCCTTATCAACCCAAATTCTCCTTCTCTCATAATGCCTTATAAATATAACATCTGAGTCCAGTGTCCTGCCAGCTAAATACTGGTCCATGACTTTCCAACAATAGAGACACAAATTGTACACTAAAAGTAAAGTTACAAATAAAACAAACAGGCTTTCAGAATTTCCGCCTACTGCACATATATTTGAAATTTTATTTTGCCCCTTGATCTCCATCCAAGCTCCCGCACTTGTGACATATCCAATCAAATGTCTACTGTTTCTATGACCAGCAGCTGCAGAATCCACAAATAAATTCAACCAGGGGCGTGCGTGATTAAAACGGTCACTGTCAGTGTTTTTTTAATATGAATTGTTTGATATGTCATCTTTTATGGATTGTTCATATAACAAAACATTTCATATTAGGTTCTTAAAACCTATATTTTCAAAATATCAGATAATGTCCTGACTTGACGCAATCGCATTGCTGTCTAGTATGTGTTATTTTGATGTGGCAGGGGATATTGCACGCTTTCTACTTTTTATTAAGCACAGAATTTGAGATCTAATATTTTTATATTCTTTTTAGCCATTTGTATTATTTGCTGTTAAGAATGTTTAAATAGACAATTGATCCCCAAAAATATATTTTATTACCTACCTAATCAATTTCGATAGGCCAAAGCCAAAGCTAAACTAGCTTCTCCAAGATCACAAAAATGGTCTGCATTTGAGATGCCTTGATACAATATGCCCCTCTGCTTTGTTCCGGAATTAGTCGAGAAGATGTTAGAAGGCAGGAATCGCCACATCTGACAGACAGCATGTGGGAGCTTGACTGCTGCTGTCAAACTGACAGCCATAAAAGAAAATTGTAGTTGTAAAAAGCAGAAGAAGTTTATCAGCCTCTCGCGAGTCAGAGCCCGACACCTCCAGTGCATGCGAGACCCATCATATGTGACTACAATAACTTTAGGTCTCCATCAGCATGAAGAAGAGAGAAGCTGAAAGGGCATTTTCACTCTGCATGCCTCAGCTGGCCAATCTGCACTAAGTACACTTGTTGTGGCCTTCAGAAAATCTCTCTACAAATAAGGCTCAATGTTTTTTTTTTCCCTTAAGAGCCTTTGCCCCAGACGCTGGTGGGGGATAAGGGGAGGGCGAGAGAGAGAGAGGGAATTTGTCGTTTAAGCTTTTTTAAAATTTGATAGGGAAAGCGCCTGTACTTCTGAGCACTGCTGCAATACTTTTAATTGGAGAGTACCAGCACTACTTGATAGCTAATAGATATTCTGTAAAGCGTGTAACAGAACTTTTATATTTCCTCAGTGTGAGACTTTGTATTAGCACTGGGATTTGTTTGTGATGCAGCTGAAGAAGCATGTTCTAGATCTGTTCTAGAACCTCGATTTGATGGTACTTTTATTCAGCATAAGAGAATCGAGGGGAGAGAAATTCATTAACAATGCCAACCAATTCGATTTCAGTTCTCTAGGCCCATAACAATCACAGACTACTAAATATGGTTAGTTAATTTATTACAAAGCCAAAAACAACTGGACATACAGACACCTCAAGACAAGGGTGTAGAAGTACATTGGAACCAACAAAGCAAATCTACGAGCATTTGTGAGATGGTGCAACATGCACAAGACAATTAATTCCATAATCAGGATGCAAAATCGTTCTCCTGCATCGGGGGTTCATTGAGATAAAGCATTAATTAACCCCTACACTAGCACTAACATGACATCCCTATTTACGCATTCTTAGGGGCAGGATAGGGTAAGGTGTCAGTGTGTGAAGTCTTCCTTAGAAGTATGTCAACTTCATTTGGGTTGAGCAGCATAAAGCTACTGAGACAGAGTTTGTTCTAAGATACTCTCGCTCCAATAGGCAGAGAAGAAGTGGGTCTCTTTCCCTACTTGCCATACTCCAATATCAAAGGTGTTTTCCCATGATTCCTTTCAGGTCATGCCATTCTATCCACATTCTCATAGGTAGTTTTCCGTGGTACAGCAATTACTCCCAAACAGTAACACAATGACTTTGAATCCCAGGCCCTCTCCGGTGAGAAAATACAACAGTTCTCCTTATCGGCATTAGCTGCCAATGTATCTTCTTCTCTCCTTGCTAACTCCTAAAACCAAAGACATTATTCTAACTCACTAGGGCGCTTCTTCCACCTACAACATAAAAGTGAGAAAGAACTGAATCTAACATGCACATGAAATTCAGCTATTAATTCTAATGCAAGAGCTTCCAGGGAAAATGCATTTCAGGCTTACGGAATTTAGCTAACATACGATAAATGTAACCAGAGCTTTACAGAACTATGTAGAAATCGAGACACATACAGGTAATATTTTTATTTACATATAAAACAACATGATTATTAGGCATATTCAATATTGAAATGATTGTCAATTGCGCAAAACAAGCGATGCAGTTAATGTTTTCAGCTGGTTACATTTGATTTTCTACGTTACTTCTTCACATATTATACATTTTGACCTGAACACATCACATTCATGTTATTACATTTCAAGATCCTAACTCCTAGGTTAACCCAACAAAAGATCATATGCGAATGCAATCTACACATGTGATTATAATGCACCCCTACAGTGAAAAATAGATTTTGCGCTACATAAGTCCCCCTCCTCTGATGACCTGTATCATCACAATACTCTAACTCCCCGTAGAGTAGACCGACCTAAACTGATGTCGTAGCTAATCTCCTCTGTCAAAATTCTTTCAAGCGCTTAAGATTCTCATAGTGACTGTCCTACAGTCTTTCCATCATCCTTTAGCTCTCTCTAATGGAATTCTCCTATTGCTTCGACTTGTTCCATGTGTATGCCCTCACTAATGCCCAACAAGATGATAACATAGACCACAACAATTACTATCGGCTTCAAGATGTATCCAAGAATTCCTCTTCCAAAATTTGCAAACCAACTTCCAACTTTTCCAAATCCTTTCCCATCTCTATTCCCAAATTCCCTCAGTTGCCAAATATGTATCTCATGGTGCATCTCAGTGTTGTTACTTATATATTTCCTCAGATCCCTGCTATTATCCGGTATGTAAGTACAACACTGTTGGACCTTCAGCATTTTGCAGACTCTGTCCCTTTTGCTAATAACACATCTAAAGAAAGACAGTTTTGTGTTACCATAGTTCTTATCAAAACCATCTCTTCATCTACAAGCTATAGTGACTGAGCCGTATTAGCTGACAACTTATCCACAATAGTTGATGACCTACTAATCTTGATGTCATTCAAGACCACTCCAAAACTAGGTATTGTTGCTCCAAATATATCCCCCACAATTTCACCTGAACTCATTCCACATTTCTCTCTATGGGCTGACTTTCCTTCCAAACTCTCCAAATCCTCCACATGGTGTACTTTGGAAACACAACAGCCACATAAAAAGTACCATACAATTTGTTTGGGAGCTAAACATATGCATTTCTCCCACACGCAAAATACACACTTATCACCACTTGAACAGCTTCCAGCAAGACTTTCTTCAAAGAAGCATCAATCAAAAATGTGTGTTCGCATGCACTCTATCCAACAAAAATTGTGTCATAGTGTGTTTGTACTTGTCAAATGCAAAGCTTGCCTTATTATCTAGAGCTTGCCTTATAATCTAGAGCTATAGGATCATAACTTCACTTAGCCTTGTGAGCTAATTCTTCCTTATTCCACTCAAAAGTTTCCTCCCTACTTTTAAGCTGAACTGTTAGTCCCCTATGTCTATCTCCTAATTGATGTACAAACTTCTTCTCTATATTTATTAGTGTGCAAGTTAAATTGTGTCTATGCTCATACGAACTATCTAGTGTGACTGGGGGTGCAAAATACTTTCCCATTCACTCTTCTTACTTGTAGTAATCATATTTGTTCAGATGTTTGTAAACTGGAACTTCTCAAAGCACCAAATCATAAATTGAGAAATAGCACTCGTAGTGACTCTTTCCATAAAACATACGTCAAGGGCAATAAAGGTACCTTATACCCACCTCAACCGAAGCTGGCAATTGCATACACACATAACAATATCTCACATCCTTTTGACCCGGTTCACGAAGGTAAAATGAGATGAAAGTCTAACTTTAAGGCTTTTGGTATTCCCAAAGTGCATTTACGAATAGTAAAGTTCGTCTTTTCTCTCAGTTTTGGTCTCGATTAAACTTAAGACCAAACGTAGGTTTAACTCAGACAAAATTCAAACTTTACTTCTTGTAAATGCCTTTTGTGAATACCGAAAGTTATAAAGTTAGACTTTTGTCTTAGTTTACCTTTGAAAATCTGGCCCATAGTGTCCACATTCTCATACAACAGTTTCACATAAGCATTTGTATCACCTTTAGACAAATCTACATGTAGCAAGCGACTAGTTTGCTCTATTAAGCCTCTATCAGATCCTAGGGGCCTATTAGGATGGTGGGCCAACCTGAGTCCACCCGCCATCCTTGCAGTGTTGGGACCAGCCGCCAGACATGCGGCAGTCTCGCACTGCAAATTAGGATGTCATCACCACCCTGGCCATCGCATTCCGCATTTTAACCACCGCCAATCGTTACGCCATCGTAATGAGCTCCTTAATGTTACCTCTTTTGAGGTAATAGTGGTAGGTGTGGATATCCCATGTGACCTTATAATGGACTCAGTAATGATTACAACTGTCACCGTGATTACTCTTAAAATAAGTGTACCTATTATACATTTGTGCCTACGGTTCGAATTACCAGACTCCATGTTTATATTGGCTCAGCTTGTAGCTGTAAGAGGATCAACAACAAGTCTCTCTCTTTTGCCTCTTATATTTTGGTATAAAGAAGTCTTTGAACAGCTTTCTTTAGGATGTTGGAAAGTTCTTTAACAGTCTCTAGCACAATATTTACAGAGATTAGAAGACTACCCTAGCCCTCTTTCTTCTTCTAAAGGAAAAACACCTATTTTTATTCTTCTTCAACTCAAGCTTAGGTCATTTTCTGTCAAGCAAGAATTTTTATTTACAATTCAAAGTTCAGTTTACACCCCTTATGAGGTCAAAGCCATTTTCATCGATGACTCGCTGTAACAATTCATATCGGAATGCTGCAATCTACTGTGGCGGTGGCTGAATTCCAAAGCTCAGGAATTCGATGTCTCCTCCAAATTCAGAATCCGTAAGCTACTCAACCTTGGTGAAAAAGGCACAGTCAATGATAAAACAACATTAGCCTCCATTCCAGAAACTCTCAGTAGGATCTTGACAATCAGTATCTTCATCTTGGACCTCACTCTCACCGGCATTTTGAGCTAGATAAGTCCACTCAGGAGAGGCGTATCTCTGACACGGCACCCTAGTTCTACTCAATCTCCTCATGCTGCCTAGAGCTTGACCAGGTGGGCAGACAAAATATAGAGTTTTTAATGTCGACTGACAGAAATATCGAGTCCAAAATATTGTTAGTGATGAATACCGACAGTGTCAGAACCCAATAGTCTTCGCAGAAGCAGAACAGCCGCTGATCCCTATGCCCGCCCACCGGTGCCGCCGCGCCTCTTACAGAGCAACATCACCATTAGGGGTAAAAGGGGAATGGGAAGAGAAGAGACACTCCTTCAACAGCTACCACCCTCGCTGCTGCTTCTAGGCATCTTCTATGTTTAGGTTCCTAACTGCCTTAAGGGTGCCTAATACACAGGAGGGAAGAAAGCATAAATACAACAATCAATAACCTACTTTAAGCAATTGTTAATGTGCTCTAAGGTTAGATATCTCCCTACCAGCGATTAATGGAGTATTTGCCTCTCTTCTATATTATGAGATAGATGCAATGGTGTTCAATAGGCATTGTGTTTGTTATCTGCAATAGAGAGAAGAGGTTATGGATTGAATTCAGTTTGCCTTTCCTCGGATATGAATACACGCTCCTTAATGGTACCTTCTATCGCTAAAAGTAACAAGTAGCTTGGTATTCAATTTATTCTTAATTGGATGATTGCCTTTCTTAGGTTGCTTTAAGTCTTTCGCCAGTGCAAATGTCCTCTAACTGCTGCGCACAAATAGGGTCCAGGAAGGAAAAAGAGGGAGGCAAAAGTAAGGGAAAGCGCAAGAGAGGGGACTGCAACTACTTAGGTCAGAAGTGCTCTGCTAACTGGCATGAAAAAAACAGTGTCAACTCTGACTTGATGATGATACACTGATAGTTGTCTTCTCCGCTACCCGAAGTATGGGAATGCTGCTTCCAACCTTTCCGAGCAGGACGGAAGTGCCAAGGAACTTCAGACAAGTCTCTAGCAAGAAATGTCTCTCAGAGGCTGAAGAGGTTCAAAAGCCTCTCAAAGTGTGGCACAATAATACGCCACTGAAAGCGGTATTCTTACTTACCGCAACTCGAATTTCTCTGTGAAAACCGTTTCCTCACGCACCTCATAAACTGCGGAGAAAGGTTGCGAACATGCGTTACCTAACGAATCTCAATTGAAGTGCGCGGCAGTAAGTGCACGCAATTCCCTTGATCACTAGACTGCTCAGTTGTTTCTAAATGTGGAGGATAACTACTACAAATGCAGGGGCCATCTTGTAACGTCCAATTGCTATTCAATGTCATTCCACAAATTGACCAAACTGGGTTTGACAATGACTCTTGTTCTTTTTTGTGCACTGCGTGGATGCTGACTCATTACTGTAGAGATTGTGAATTTCCTGACAGACAGCAAGAAAATCGTGGTCAATAATATCGATTTAAGTTATGAAATATTGATTTTAAAAATATTGAATGTTTAATATAATTTGCAAAATATTGATTGTTTAATTAGTTTTGTGTATTTTTGTATATACTTTAAATGTATGTGATGTATATTTTTGTATAATAATTGCTTTTATTTTTTAATATATGTGTTACATTTTTAGAAGCTATTCATTTTATTTTAATTGAATGTCTTCTAGTTCTGTAGCGGGTTGTGGGTGTATAGTGGGATAGGGAGAGAAGTAATTTAATCATATTAAATTAATGATTATTTTTTATTTATTGTTATTTATTTAATTGAGATGTTATAGTGTTAATTGTGTAAAGTATGTATTATTAATTAATTAATTAATAATTGGTTGTTAAGTAATATTGATGAATTGATTGGAAATTAATTTTGGCAATTGTGTAATTAATTTTAGGTGCACGTTTTGGGGTTCATAAGGGTAAAGGGTGGGAAGTAATTTATTTTTGATTAATAATTATTTGTTAATTGATATTAATAAATTTATTTAAAATGAATTATGGTAATTGTGTAATTTATTTTAGGTGCGTGTTGTGGGGTTTATGGTGGTAAAGGGTGAGAAATAATTTATGTTGAATTAAATATCAATTAGATGTTAATTATTAATAATTTATTAATTGTGAATCAAACATGGAAATTGTGTAATTACTTTTAGGTGTTTGATGTGGGGTTTCTAGTGGTAAAGGTTGGTAAGTAATTTGTGTTTAATTAATTAATAAATAGTTGTTAAATAATGTTAATTAATTAATTGGTATTTATGTTAGGTAATTGTTTATTTTTATGTGAGTGGTTTTTACATTTAAAGTGGTAAAGGGTGGGTATTGAATACATTTTACTTTATATTTAGTTGTTTATAGTAATAGTTTTTAATTTGAAAATAGGTTTAAAATGTGTAAATAATTATTTTACAGTTTAATGTAGTTGTGTGTTGTGGGGATTATAGGGTTAAAGTGTGGGAAGTTAATGAATTTTTATTCGTTTTTTCTTTTTAATCAATAGTATTTCTTTAATTGGTAATTAATTATGTTAATTATGGAAGTACATTTTTATTGACATTTAGAAGTGCTTTGTGTGGTATTATAGGGTAGGAAATAAAATAAATAAACGTATGAAAACATGTTTTGAAAGTAATTTTTTATTTTATTTGATATAATAGTTGTAGGGATTTGTCATATGTAATTAACATCATATTTTTTTGATTTTTGATTTTTACTATGAAATGTATTTCTATTTTAATTTTTAACGTATTTATATTTGTATACATTTAATTATTTTAAATATAAATATATATATGAAAATGAGACAAATGTTTTGCAATTAGGACTGTCATTCTGTCCAGAGTCTAACTTTGATTACGCTGACCTAAGAGCGGACTTGTATAAATTTGAGAGAAAATTAAAACTTTGGAAAATACATGCTGGGAAGGACAGGATAAGACTCCTTAGGGAGGAAATGGAGCCAAACATGGGAGAATTGACAATAGGAGATATTCCCACCCTTAGAGATCTAATATCACTAGAGACAGGACAAACACAAGAGGATTGTCCCAGCTCATTGGACATCTTCGAGAGTGCACAAGGGACACAAATTGCACATCTAACAGACACAGATATAGGGGCCCCGGCTGGGACCCATTTCAGGAGAAAATCCAAGTTTGTGCCCATTACACCAAGAGACAATATTGATGTTTTTAGTGATTTAGTTGAAGGGGATTTTGACAAACTATTAGAAAATCGAACGATATGTAGAAATATCAGTAAAGAACAAAGAATTGCTATTAAGAACTTACAACAAAATACTGATATAATAATCAAGCCCTCAGATAAGGGTGGGAACATTGTGCTGATGCCCAGGAATATGTACATAGAAGAGGCTATGAGACAACTGTCAGACGAAAGATGTTACTGTAAAGTAGATAAGCGGTACATAGTGAATCTACAAGAAGAATACTACAAACAACTGGGGCACTGGCGAGATAAAGGTTTACTAACATGGGATGAAGAGAGGTTTCTCCACAAGGATAATCCTAAAACCCCTACCTTTTATCTGTTGCCAAAAGTGCACAAAAATATATCGAAACCACCGGGTAGACCAATAGTCGCATCTATCGATAGCCTCTTTGAGCATACCAGCATTTATATAGACTATTTTCTTTTCCCATGTGTCAAGGAATTATCCTCCTATGTGAGGGATACCACCGATTTTATCCACAAAATTTCAAGTATTGATTTGGAGGAACAATGTTGGCTGGTATGTTTGGATGTCGAGTCCCTATATACAAGTATAAGGCATAAGGATGGCATTAAATCGTGTCAGTTCTTTTTGAAACAACAGAAATTGGAATATCTTGAACATACTTGTATGGTTTTAGAAATGATTAGGCTGTGTCTGAATGAAAATGTATTTCTGTTTAACAAAGAACACTACAGACAACAACAAGGAACTTCCATGGGCACCTGCTTCACCCCCAGTTATGCCAACCTCATGGTGGGCTGGTGGGAGAAGCAGGTGCTCTGGAATGACGAAACGGAAAAATGGGCATTGAACGTAGTACGATGGCTAAGATATATAGATGATGTCTTTTTTGTATGGCGGGGAACGGAAAATGATCTGAATTGTTTCATTGACTGTCTAAATGATAATCATGTGAATTTAAAATTTACAAGGCACTACAGCAGACACTCCGTAGACTTCTTAGATGTCAAAGTCACCAATACCAGTAACCAACTAGCCACCTGACTTTTCCGTAAGGAGACAGCAGGGAGCTCTCTACTCCATTCTTCCAGCGCCCACCCCCCTAGTTTTCGGTGGGGAATCCCTTTTAGTGAATTCCTGAGAGCTAAAAGAAATTGCTCAACAGAATCACACTTCCAAAACGTTAAGGAGGAGATGAAAGAAAGATTCAAAGCCAGGGGGTATTCCTCCAAATCCCTCAAGGAAGCTGAATCTAGAGTTGACAAAATATCAAGAGAGAAAGCCTTAACACCTAAAACTACTAATGATTTGATTTCCAAAACAAAAACCCCAAAAGTGAGGTTTATCACCAAATACTGCAACCAGTCTAACCAGATAAGACAAATACTGAGAAACAGGTGGGACATACTGAGGCAAGATCCCATACTAAGAAACGCCATTGGCAGCTCACCTGGCATTTCGTACCAACGTGGCCAATCATTGAGGGATTGCCTAGTACAGAGTCACCTAGCCCCCAAAGAGACTGACTGGCTGAAAACAACTAAGGGTTTCAGGAAATGTGGAAATTGCAAGGCTTGCAAATATAGTCAAAATTGTAATGAGATCCTCCTTCCTAAAACGAAAATGAAATGGAAGATCAACACCTTGATAACATGCACCACAGAATACGTTGTATACCTGATTCGTTGCCCATGCGACTTATGGTATATTGGGTCAACTACAGCACCTGTCAAGAAACGTATTCTTGAGCATTTCCGAGCGATTACTAACCAAGACTTCTCTTACAGCACAGGTAGGCATTTTAGTCGATTCCACCAAAGTGATGCTTCTAAAGCAAACTACATAGGAATTGCCACCATCAAAAGTAGCATCAGGGGTGGTGACAGATTGGGAGCACTACGCAAATTAGAATCAAGACTGATTCTTTTGGCAGGCACCCGTTTCCCTGTCGGTTTAAATATGGACGAGGAATTACATTCCCATCTTTAAATAAATTGATTTCCCTTGTGAAAAATAGGACAGCTGAACTCTCACCTGAAATATTATACCACTTGTTTTATTTACCCTTCTCGCACTTTCTCACCCCCTAAACCCCTTTCTCTTACACGTGAAACCAGTCTCTATTTAGCCATGATGTAGTTTGTGTAACATACAATTGAGTAGGTCCTCTGAGTATAATCATGAACTCTATAGACTGCCCTTCTCTTGCACTGGATAAATCACCGAATTTTTTCCTCTTCTTCCTTTAGGTTGTGAAGAAGAGAATACTGCTTTTGCGCGATGTCTATACATGAGATATTTACGTTCTTCCCACAATGTTTTTTGTGTGTATTTTCACAGTTGATACCTGTAGAATCCAATAGAGTTATCTACATGGAATAGGTTTAAAGGTACTATACCATAATTGTCCTTGGAGTAATCATGTATTACGATGTATACGGGTACTATACCGAAATTTTTGGGACCTGCTAAATCTCACATGTGAACGGAGTTTCTCCCTCATGTATGAGAAGAGAGATGGTTGTGTTAATTTGTATCTTATTTAAAAAGGGGCATTTTCTCTTTTATTTTCACTTTGTTCACATTTAGAAACTTTGTATATATTTCTGCCAGTGATTGTAACTGATACAGAAGCCTAAACACTGCTCTGAGTCTTAAAGAGAAATGTTGTTTATGTCTATGATTAAACGTGTTTACACCTTTAAATAGTGGTTTGAGAAAAAACGCGGGTCATGTAACCAAGAACAACTTGTTGTTCGAAACGCGTTATCTCTTGACCTCTGTGCCTGCCGAATAAAGAACTTTTTCGGATGAACTGTGGACTTGTCTGAATTCAGTGGATCGGATTCTATCTTTGCATATATATATATATATATTACCTACTGGCGGTCGCCAGTAGGTATATATAGTTAGGATTTTTTCTCTATGGGTTTTTTGAAAATTCTATGTCTAATAACTTTGGCGTTTGTGGACGGAATTGGCTGAAATTTTCTGGAAAATGGAACATTTTGTTTCTGAGCAGCCCCTGGAAATTTGGGGGGGGTTCGTCCAGGGGGGGTCGAGAAAAAAGGGGGGTCCCAAAACGTGTTTTTAACATTGAGTTTTCTATAGGGCGGTTGGCCTCACTTTTAGCCCGAACGGCTGAATGGATTTGCATGAAACTTGGCAAAATTGTAGGGACTGGTAGCCCGATGTGCCTTTTCTATGTCTCAATATATGTGCTCCAGTGGATTTTGAGAAATTAACGTTTAAAAAAAGATATATATCTGTAAGCGCGCTCCGGGCAGCGCTCCGGTCCGCGGACCTTAAGTGTACCGGAACTTCGCGTAGCTAAGCTGATTGGCTCTCCGGTGTCTGTCAACATTCTAAACAGTCCGGAGCGGCCGCCATCTTGTCTCTCGGTAGGATTGAGAGACAAGAGGAGGCCAAAACAAAAGCGAAAATGACCATAAGGGGGCATACTAGATCCTCCCTGACCCCCTAGGTTTAATGTGGAGGTTTTAAAAGGGCCCCGTGGGGCAAAAAAAACAAAAAAAAATTTTGTTTTTTTTTGCGTGGGGAGCGCCCGGTCCGCGAACCGGGAAGCGTTCTGGGCAGCGTACTGCAATGAAAAATGAATGATAGACTTTTCAAATGCTGTATGTTAATTGATTGTTGTTTTTGTTGATTATTTTTTATTTTTTTATTTTTTAAGCATTTTTTTTATTGTGATTGTGTTTCATAATTTATTAAACTTTCTAACATTTCATTGTCAGAAATTTCATAATTATCATGGAATATACATTGTAGTCTCTGAGGGTGTAAAATGTCCTCATTTGCAAGGAGGTTATCTACTGCTTGTACACATTGCAGTAGTTCATTGTCCCAAGTTTCATCGAAAAATTCAATGTCAATTTGATCAATTGTATCAATCAATTCTTGGCTGCTCTCTTGCAGGTCCATTTCAAAAGAAACTTGGTTTTCGCCTTCCATTTTGCCTGAAATTTGGATTAAAAAAATATATATTAGTAGAGATAGGGCAATGTTGGGAATAATTTTAAATAGGCATTTTTTATCAGTGAATTTATCTTTGGGCAGTGTATAGTATCAGAGTGGAAGTAGGAATATAAAAAGGTGTATGTGATTTAACGTAAGTAAATTCATAATTATACAAGAGAAGCCTAACTCCATCCATAACTATAACAGAGAAGTCTCTCTAAATCTATAACTACTACAGAGGGATAGTATATATCTATCAGAAAAAGTTTACCATATTAACTTATAGTGCACAATATACTTCAGTTTTAAAAATAAAAACTTACCTTTAGAAAGAAGTTGAAGGAATTAGTGAAAATACTATTGAAATGTACAGCAAGAAGTAGTAGTCAAAATGGCTGTGTTTTCTTCTCTTCCTTTATATATATTCAGGTATATAACCAATGAAATGTCAGGTAAAAAAAGTAGAAAATGAAAGTAACATTTTCATTGGTTTTCAATTCCAACACTTCAGATGTGTTTTGTGAAGTAATTTACCTCAGGGTATTTAGAGAGGTCTACAGGCTAAATGACTAAATGGAATTCCAATCAAATTTGTGAAAATGGTAGGGATTGGTATGTAGTATGAGCTAATCTATATTTGGTGAAATTGTCTCCAGTGGCTTTTCTGTGAACTACTTTCCCACCTTTTTTGATGGTGCGCTTCCCAGGGAGCGACCCGGTACGCGTACCGTTGAGCGCCCCGGTTCGCGAACCTTAAGCGTTCCGGGAGTCCACCATTTTGTGTTTCGGTCGAATTAAGATACAAGATGGAGGGCAAATAATGTTCAGAATGGGTAGAAGGGGGCACGGTAGAGTTATCTTGACCCCCTAGGTTTTCTGAGGGTGGCTGAGGAGGCTTATATGTGCGAAAAAACAAACATTTTTAAAAAAAAATTCGCGGGGTTAGCTCCCGGTTCGCGTACCGGGTAGCGCCCCAGGGAGCGTACTTTGTTGGAAATTAGTGAAAAATGTTAGAGTAAAATAATAATTGTGAGTGATCAGATGTAGGGTAGCTCTGAGAAGAGCTTTTGGGTTTATGGTACATTTAGGTACTTATAAGTAGGTACCAATGCACATTCTTAAATTCAGAGTGAAAACTCTGTTGCCCTCATCTGAGAAGTGAACTCCATCTCCTCTGTAGATATCTTGCATGTAGTAACGCAAGTTATTGTTGTACAGGGAGCCCATTCCATGGTCTCTCATGTAAGCTGAAACAGATTTGTTTACATGCTTCCTCGACTTCTCAATTTGTGGACAAAATTGGTTTGACCACCTCCATTTCTGTCTTTGGCATATATTTGAATATACCAAGGCAGTCTGAGGAAAAAGTGCCATTAATTGCTCAAAGGCGTCCTTTAAAAGCATTTCCAGACCTACACCAGTCAAAGTGCCCAAGTCATTACCTCCACAGTGCACAATTAACAGGTCAGGTTTGGGCAAATGCATAAAGGTTTTCACCAATGGTATCAATTGGTGACATTTTAATCCTCTGTGGCCAAACCACTTAATTTCCACATCTTGTAAATTGAGGTTAGGTAATTTCCTGTTTTCAACGTACCTTTGAGCCCAGTGAATATAACTATGTCCAACAATCCAGACAGAAAACATGGTGAGAGAAGGTTCTCCTGCAGTCAGATGAAGTGTGGCAATGAAATGGCAGTTGAAAAAATGAGAGTTTAAAATGAAAAAAACTGTGGAGTTTCTGTGTTCATGAAGCAGTAACAGTGATTGGTGGATTTTGATTGCTGAAAACAGAAAGTTAGGGTGCACGGATGTGTTCTTTGAAAGATGTATTTTGAATGGTCAATAAAAAATCATTAAATGAAAGAATGCACTGGATATGCAGGTGCACTGAGAGTTCAGAGTTCAATTGCAACAAAGTTGTGTGAACTTGCAAACACCAGAAGTCTTCCAAGAGGTGGTTGCCATGCAGAAAAGGCAGAAAGGGCAGAGGGGGGAAGGGTTTTCATTTGAAAAAAAGTGAGGGAAGAGTTTTGATTGGGTGACATGAGAGATATGTGTGAAGAATTACAGCATTTCTGTGCTTTTGATAGCTGCAGACTCTGGAGTGCATACCTTTTGCTCTGCTGAAGACAAATTGGTGTGTTTCTGAGACTGTTTTCAAACTCAAAGTATTTGCTAAGGTGAGAAAATATTTCTTTAATTTAGATAGAGAATAGTGTGCTTTTAGGAGAAAATTATGAATTATGTGGCGCAAATTGCTTGTAAATATGCTCCCACATGTGCATGGAAAATTTAGATTTTGAATGTTTGTGTTACATAGCCATGTTAAAAGTGATACAAACATGCTGCAAAGGCAATCAAAAAACGCTTTTATGTGTCTTAAGGACATTTTAAGTAATTTTCCCATGTGCAGTGTTTTGAAATTATGATTTGAAAATCGTTTTTGGGGAAAAGGAATTGTTTTTAAATTAATAAAAAGAAATAATGGTGTATGCTTCTTTATACGGCAATTGACTGTCCCTGATGTTATTTTTCCCATTTTAATGTAAGACCTTTCTCTGTGGCGCAAGTTGCTTGTAAATATGCTCCGACCTGTGCATGGGAAATTTAGATTTTAAATGTTTGTGTTACATAGCCATGTTAAAAGTGACCCAACCATGCTGGAAAGGCAATAAAAAAACACTTTCATGTGTCTTAAGGACATTTTAAGTAATTTCCCTGTGGGCAGTGTTTTCAAATTATGAATTGAAAATCGTTTTTGAGGTAAAGGAATGTTGTTAAAATTTATGTGTGCCATATGTCCACAAATTTCGTTTTCAGGGGTGCAGCAGGGTGTTCTTGAGACACCCCTGCACCTTTGGAAAAATTCCTAATTTGCGATGAGCTAATTGCTAATCGCAAATTGCACCTTCATTCTTATGGGCCTCCTGTTCCATGGAAATGAATGGGTAATTTGCAATTAGCAATTTGCTCATCGCAAATTAGGAATGGTAAAGAATTGCTATTTATTCCTTAAAATTCGCTATTTTGGAAATGCAAAATAGTTATATGATACATATGGCGGTTGATGTCTAACAAGATAAGAAGCTTAGGGATACATTTATGATGACTGGCGCAATGAAGTGGACATCACTTACTTCATTGGTAGAGCTTTACATGTATTATGTCCTCTGTATTCTTCATCAAGCGTAACTTTAATCTGCAATCCTGAGTAGGCCTCACCTTAAACAAACCTCTGGATAGGCCACACCTTATCGTCATCCTGAATTAATCATTTAAAATGCTAGGGACAGATTTATGATAGGTGTATGCCTCTTTTGCGCCACTTAGAAAACACTGTCCATGGGGAAATGACTTAAAATGTCCTTAAGACACATGAATGTGTTTTTTTAAAACGTTTGCAATTTTTTTGGGTCACTTTTAACATGGCTATGTGACTCAAACAGTCAAAATCTAAATTCGCCATGCACAGGTGGGAGCATATTTACAAGGAATGTGCTCCATGGGGAAAGGTCTTATAATGTAATATTGGAAAAATGACATCAGAGACACTGAAATGCCTTATAGAGAAGCATACACCATTATGTCCTTGTCATAAATTTGCAAACCATTACTTTTCCCCAAAAACGATTTTCAAATCATAATTTGAAAACACTGCACATGTGGAAATGACTTAAAATGTCCTTAATTCAAAATTTGCTATTCCTTATTTTGCGATTGCACTGAAGGATTTGCAAATTTTGCGATTCCTTAAATGCAATGTATCAAACAAAAAATATGTAAAAAATGATATTAAGGATTTGGAAACTACCACCAACTTCTAGTTTGTGGTAATTTGCGAATTCTTTTCAAAAAGCATTTTTTTCTAAAAAACAAAAGGTCCCATATGACGCCCATACATGCCCTTAGGGCATGTATGTGTGCCATATGCCCCCAAATTTCTTTTTCAGGGGTGCAGCAGGGTGTTCTTGAGATACCCCTGCACGCTTGAAAAAATTCCTATTTTGTGATGAGCTAATTGCTAATCGCAAATTGCAACCTTCATTCCTATGAGCCTCCTAGCCCATGGAAATGAATGGGTAATTTGCAATTAGCAATTTGCTCATTGCAAATTAGGAATGGTAAAGAATTGCTATTTATTCCTTAAAATTTGCTATTTAGGAAATGCAAAATAGTTTGATGGTACATATGGTGGTTCATCTGTAACAAGATAAGAAGCTTAGGGATACATTTATGATGACTGGCGCAATAAAGTGGACATTACTTACTTCATTGGTAGGCCTTTACATGTATTATCTCCTCTGTATTCTTCATCAAGCGTAACTTTAATCTGCAATCCTGAGTAGGCCTCAACTTAAACAAACCTTTGGATAGGCCACACCTTATTGTCATCCTGGATTAATCATTTAAAATGCTAGGGACAGATTTATGATAGGTGTATGCCTCTTTTGTGCCACTGTGCGTCACTTTTATGATGCAGCGGCGGTGCTAATTTGCAATTAGCAATTTGCTCATTGCAAATTAGGAATGGTAAAGAATTGCTATTTATTCCTTAAAATTTGCTATTTAGGAAATGCAAAATAGTTTGATGGTACATATGGTGGTTCATCTGTAACAAGATAAGAAGCTTAGGGATACATTTATGATGACTGGCGCAATAAAGTGCACATTACTTACTTCATTGGTAGGCCTTTACATGTATTATCTCCTCTGTATTCTTCATCAAGCGTAACTTTAATCTGCAATCCTGAGTAGGCCTCACCTTAAACAAACCTCTGGATAGGCCACACTTTATCGTCATCCTGGATTAATCATTTAAAATGCTAGGGACAGATTTATGATAGGTATATGCCTCTTTTGTGCCACTGTGCGTCACTTTTATGATGCAGCGGCGGTGCAAAAGATTTGCTATGAGGCGACAACATTACAAATTGATGCATTTAGGCAGATATGTCATGGTGTAAAAAAAACGTACCACATGAAACCGATGCAGCAGTGATGCAAAAGATGCACCATGTCGCAAGACAGGCCTCACTTGGGGCCATATGTATCAAGCTAATTAGCATTCGCAAAGATCAAAATTCTACGAATTTCGGCCTTTGCGAATGTTAATTAGACAAATGGTATGTATCAAACAAGTTTGATGCAAAATAAGGAGTAGCAAAATTTGCTATTCCTTATTTTGCAATTGCACTGAAGGATTTGCAAATTTTGTGACTACTTAAATGCAATGTATCAAACAAAAAATATGTAAAAAATGACATTAAGGATTTGGAAACTATTGTGGTAAATTGGTGGTAATTTGTGAATTCTTTTCAAAAAGCTTTTTTTAAAAAAAACAAAAGGTCCCATATGACGCCAACACATGCCCTTAGGGCATGTATGTGTGCCATATGCCCCCAAATTTCTTTTTCAGGGGTGCAGCAGGGTGTTCTTGAGACACCCCTGCACCCTTGGAAAAATTCCTAATTTGTGATGAGCAAATTGCTAATCGCAAATTAAACCTTCATTCCTATGAGCCTCCTAGCCCATGGAAATGAATGGGTAATTTGCAATTAGCAATTTGCTCATCGCAAATTAGGAATGGTAAAGAATCGCTATTTATTCCTTAAAATTCGCTATTTAGGAAATGCAAAATATTTTGATGATACATATGGCAGTTCATCTCTAACAAGATAAGAAGCTTAGGGATAGATTTATGATGACTGGCGCATCACCAGGGATGTGCCAGTCATCCTGCGCCGCTGTTCCGCCACCCATGGTGTGCTGCATTTACAATGCGGCGCAGCATGGGGCAAAAATGGCACAGATGCGTGACGCATCTGTGCCGTTAAGGTGGCGCATTGCTGGAGTTGTATCGCAAGTGCGATGCAGCTCCAGCAACGCTCAGGGGTGCACCATCTCCACAATGTTGCGTCAAGACCTATGCCTGCTTCAAGCAGGCGCAGGGTTTTGACGCAGGTTTCTCCTATCTGATTGTAAATGCGGCACACCATGGGTGGCAGAGCAGTGGTGCACGTTAACTGGTGCATGCCTGGGGATGTGCCATTTAACATAAATCTGCCCCTTTACATTTAAGTATGTGCAGGGGACACAGAGTCGGTGAGGCTTATCCAAGGTTAAGAAGAGATGAGTCCTGTTCAGTGAAAAATTAGACATAGGCTTCACCTGCTCAGCATCGCTGGACATGGCTAAATAATAGCTGCAAAATATTACTCTTGTTAAACAATTTTACTATTATAATCTCTGAGATTTGTCTCTTACTCTGCAACATCTCATTGTTGTTATCTTTCTTTAAAGATAAAGACAACCTCAACATGAGCGACAATCTGCAATCAGTTGATTTTGACCTCATCATTGAACTTGTAATTGAAACATCAGTGGATGTTGATCCCTTGGATGATTTAAATCCTGAGGATGAAGAAGAGCGTGATGAGGATGCAGATTTGTCCGAATTATATGACATAGGATGGGAAGCTGACCTGCTTGAGCCTATGGAAATATAAACATTTATTTTTAAAATTTATAATTAATAAAAAGTAAAAAGGTAAACCGTTTAATTTAAAAATAAAGACACCTTCAAAAGCAGGTTATGTGTAGTGTCTTCAATAAAATATTAAAATATGCTCATAAAATTAGATCAGATTCACATATAAAATAGCATAGGTAACATAAATATAAATGTCATTTCTTTTCTGCTATTTCTGTATTGTAAATTTGCAAGGACTAAAAAATCTTCTATTTAAAATGTCAAGTAGTGTGTTACGTTTTTGATCACTGTTATTGTTTTACTGTTTGGTAATAATGGTTAATAACATTTTTTATTATATTTTACCACAGATTCAACTGCAGATCATTTCAAGATTTCACCATGCCAACAATAGAAAGACAGAGAAAGGCTGCAAAACGTCAAAGACAGCAGGTGAAAGAAAATAAGCAGCAGTCCTCTAACAAAAAGATTTGTCAAGTCACGAAGAAAGCACCGGGTAAGAGCACAAAATATTTCATAAGAAATATGTGTAGTAAAAAAAATATTACTACAGAAAATGTTTCAGTCCATAAAACGAGAAGGAATTCAAATGGAAAGGAAAGGCCAGTCAAAAATGTTAGTGCTAGAGCAAGAGATAACTCTGTGCATGATAGTAGAAGGAAACAACAGTTTAGGGAGATTGGTAAACGAATGTTCCGCAACAGGATAATTGGCAATTTGTTAAAAAATATTAAGAAAGGTCAACAGAAATTGGTTTTTTATAAGAGAAAAAAAAAAGTTGAGAAAGTTATTGATCAGGCATTTGAAATTAAACGTAAGTTATTTATTTTGATAATCAATAGAATTAGGAAGCTAAACAAGGCAATTTATGATTTCAAAAGAAATAGTAGATGGAAGAGAATAGTTAATCGTAGTAATTTTTGTGAAGTTTTTTCTGGAGAATGGATGCATAGTTCAAGCTGTGAGGCATTTTTTAATGAGGAGAGTTATTTCCAGGATAATGATTTGGTGCATGCAGTTGACACCAGTGGTCGTGCTTATGAAGTGAAAGATGGTTGTCCAGTTGAAAAAGAAAAACTTGTGACAACAGAGGCAGAAGAGGTGTTAGGTAATGAGGTTTTAGGAAGACGTGCTAAGGGTCCTGTGTACACCTGGAAGTGTAGTAGTATTTGCAGTGTGCGACAGGATTCCATCAATTTGCTTTGTGATTTTGTACGGTCATTTAATAAGAAAAGTTTGAAGCAGAAAATAAGGTTGTTGCAAGAATTAGATCCTTGCAGAGTAAGAGAAGTGACAGGTTTGCATGGTCATTCACTGGCTTGTCTTTCCAGGAGAGTATGCCAGAGTGTTTTTCATCATTTCAGGATGCTAGCAGTGCATCATAATAAAGTGAGGAAATTAGTTAGAATGTTGTATTATGCTAAGAGTCCAGCAATTATGCTTAAACAATTATGCGCTGCTCTTTTGCATGGTTCTGAAATAGATGTGAAGAATATATGTGAAGAAATTGAGTTTTGTTACTTTGGAAGTAAAGAGGAGAATGTTGAAATTGAGCAAGAAGAAGAGGGTCATGTGGAAGATAGTGTACAGGTTTCCAGTACAGATAATTTCCAGAGGGAAATTGCGACGTTTGAGGTGAAATCAAGTGAGAGGCCTAATTTCACTTGTGTGTGTTGTCGACGCACTTATTATAAGAATCAGACTAAGTTAGTGGATTTATATGCAAAAAGTGAAAGGGAAAATAATAGTGAATGGAAGGATTTCGCAACATACTTGATGGTAGAAAATTGTTTTGATTTGGGATTGGATCAACGTGTGTGTAGTTATTGTTGTTGCAAATTAAATCAAAACCAGATGCCTGCTAGAGCAGTTCATAATAATCTGGAATTGGTTGAGATTCCTTCTGAATTGAAGGATTTAAATACTTATGAATCTATTTTGATTCAAAGTATCCATCCCTTTCAGGCTATTGTAAGAATGGAGCCAAAGACAGGGAAATTGCCTCCATCAGATTTACAGAGAGGATTAAAGGGAAGAGTTGTTTATTTGCCTCTAGATTTGAAGAAAAACATGAACACAATTGGAGTAGAAAAAGTGGAAGAGGAACCTCTGGTTATCTTAGTTAATGGGGTTCCGACAAAGAATAAGAAAATATGGCAAGATTTAGTAGATGTTAGGAAAGTTAAAAAGGCAACATTGTATTTGAAAAAAAATAATAAATACTATAAGAATGTATATGTTGCAGAAGAGGAAGTAAGTGAGGAAGAGGATAGCGATTTGTGTGCTGGTCAAATTGAGAAAGTAGAACCCTCTACTAGTGAAGAAATATATGAACATTATAGTGTTCATCCTTTGCATTCCAAGGAAGTCATGGGGAATGCTATTGAGTTGTTTCAAATGAAACAAGCCAAAGGGAGTCCCATTAGTGTTTGGGAGGAAAGTTTGGAAGCTCGGTGTTTCCCACAGCTTTTTCCAACAGGTCAGGGAGGAAGATATGATGAGCGACCTCATCAAATTCCTGCTTCTGAATACCGGACTTTGCGATTGTATGCAGGAGATGCTAGGTTTCGACAATGCATTCCTTATTTGTTTCATCTCCTGTTTGAAAGCGATCTGTCTGGACTGTCATATGCAGTGAACCACATCTTGAAAAGTGGTATACACATGCAAAGCATCTCGGCAAGTGACTTTATGGATAAAGTCAATGTCCAAGACAGTATTTTGGATTCTCACCTGATTAATCTCATGGCGTGTCAGCGTGGTACTAATGAGTACTGGTACCGTCGTCATGGTGATTTAAAATGTATGCTGAGGAACTTAGGAACTCCCACATGGTTCCTCACTCTGAGCTGTGCCGAGTATGGCTGGGAAGACTTACTTGAATTTCTACGAGAGGCAAATGCTAACGTAGATAACATCGAATTCAAGACACCCGGAGAACTGTGCTCTTTGGATCCAGTCAATGTATGTAGGTACTTCAATCATAGATTTGAAGCTATGATGTCTTTCATCATGAATAAGAAGAATCCACCTCTTGGAGAGGTGTTGGATTTCTTCTGGAGAAAGGAGTACCAAGCAAGAGGTGCTCCTCATATACATATGTTGCTGTGGATCAAGGATGCACCTAAATTTGGAACGGATCCAGAAGACTCAGTGATGAGTTTCATCCAACAGTATTCTACGTGTGCTGTTCCAAACGCAAAGGAGAAGAAAAGCCTAAGAGAAAAAGTTCTGCGTTTCCAAAGCCATCGATGTGGAAAGTACTGCCGTCGTAAATTCCGAAACAAGGACAAGTTCTACACTAAATGTCGTTTCGGCTTTCCACGACCGGTGATTTCTAAAGGAAGAGTAAACAGTTTGATGTCTTCGCTGCGACACAATGTCATGAAGAAATCACCTAAAAACACTTACAATTTGAAGAGGAACGAAGAGTCCAAGTACATCAACGACTACAACCCGGTGATTTTGTCCATGTGGAATGCTAACATGGATATACAGTTTGTGGCTGATAACTGTATGGCTGTGGCTCGGTATGTGACGTCTTACATCACCAAAAAAGAGAAGACAGAATTGAAGGATATGTGGGAGGACATTTCCCATGAAAAGAGCCTCAGCAAGAAGTTGTACAGTTTCAGTCTGAAGATGTTGTCGCATCGAGAAATCGGAGCGTACGAATGTTCTGACCGGTTGTCTTCAGCAAGTCTCTATGCCAAGTCCAGGAGTATCGTTTGGGCGAGTCTTGGTCTTGCTGCAACGCGTAATCGAGTTCTCAAACCTGTGCGGGAAATTGAGTATTTGGCGGAAAAGGAGCCAAACAGTACCGACATTTTGAAGACCAACATGTTGGATACATATTATCCAAATCGAAGCATTCACCTCGACAATGTTTGTCTGTATGAGGTTCTTCAAAATTACATATTCAAGAGGAACATCAAAGAAGATACTGAGAAAGGAGTGTATGCTGTAATAGGAAGTGAGGGATGTCTGGTCAAGCAAAGAAAATGCCACTTGGTAAACCATCGAAAATTGAGTGGCGAATCTCCTGAAAAAAAGGAGTTTTTCTATTTAGCACTTTTGCAACTTTTCAAGCCTTGGCGTGCAGAAGAGGAACTGCTTGGAGATTTCCTCTGTTACGAAGACTCTTTCAATGCCGCCAAGGAGACCATAGAATGTCCTGCTTTTCCCAAATATGTAGAAATGTTGAATGCGGAAATTGAGCAGGAAGCAACGATTGCAGCCGAGATTGCCAGAGACAGTTCTCAGGACAGTCAGAGTTCTGCTTCATTGAGTCAGGATCCACTAGGAGGACCTGTTATTGAAAATGAAGCTGCCACTGCTATGAATGAAGTGGAAAGAGCCATGGCACATGCTCAAGAGGATGCGGTTAACTTAGAAGAGTTGGAAAGACAACTCAACGTTGAGCAGAGGAAAATATATGACGAAGTTACCATGCAAATTGATCATGGATTAAGTCATGACAAGAAAGAGTGCTCATGTACGTCGTTGAAGCCTGTCCGACTGTACGTGAGTGGAGAAGCGGGAACTGGAAAAAGTTTCCTCATTAAAGCAATTTCATGCTATTTGCAGGAAAGGACAGAGTCATCGCTGTCTTGTGTTGTCACTGCTCCAACTGGACTGGCAGCACATAATATTAAAGGGATTACTTTACATTGTTTACTGATGCTGCCAGTGGAGCATGACAACAAATTACAATATCACAAGCTATCTGGAGATGCTTGTTTTGAAGTTTCAAGAATCTTGAGGAAAATGAAACTTCTTATCATTGACGAAGTAAGCATGGTTTCCAATGTCATGCTTGCCTTTGTGCATTTGAGGATGCAAGAAGTTCTCAAAACAGAGTATGATGTGTTATTTGGTGGCAAACACATCATTGTTTTCGGAGATCTTCTGCAGCTGACACCAGTGAAAGGGCAACCTGTGTTCAAAATGCTCACGCATGAAGATACCAGGAAGTGCCTAGGCAGCATTGGCAACGTCAATATATGGTTAAACTTCAATTATGCTGAACTGCATGAAAATATGCGTCAGGCAAAGGATGAAGTTTACAAGACTATTCTACAAGATGTTAGAATTGGAAAAGTGACCGAGCATGGGAAAGAAGCTTTACATGCACGATTACTGTCAAATTTATATCCAGAACAAGATGTTGTGCCTGAGAATATTTTTCAGAAAATTACTGAGAAGAAATCTGGAATATGTTTGATGCCAACTCTTGCAGAATGTGCCAAATTTAACAACAAAATGTTGCATTTAGAAAAGCAAGAGATTGTGAAACTGGAAGCTATTGATAGAGTAGAGCATATGGGATCAACAATTATTTTGTCTGAGAATCTGAAAACAAAATTGGATTCATTAGAGAAGAGTATATCTAAAACTGCAGGTTTTGAAAAGACTCTGAATGTGTGCTTGAACTGCCGTATAATTTTAAGAAGGAATTTACATGTTGAAAGAGGTCTGGTAAATGGATCAATGGGTAATGTTGTTGATTTTGTGAAATACAGAAATAGAGATGGAATTGAATTTTTAAAAATTAAATTTGATGGCATTGAGGAAGTACAGCTAATTGGTCGTTGTTCTGCTAGATTTTTGCTTGTAAAAGACTTATATGTTCGCCGTAAGCAGTTTCCTGTTTGCTTGGCATATGCGGTGACAATTCATAAATCGCAAGGTTTAAGTGTAGACAGTGCATTGGTGAATATTGGCAGTTCTGTGTTCAAGGAGGGTATGGCATATGTGGCATTGTCACGAGTTAGAACTTTATCGGGATTGTACTTGATTGAGTGTGATGTCACAAACATTTGTGCGGATCTAGATTGTGTTAAGGAATACAATAGGTTAAGAAGAGAGTATGCGCCACATTTGCCTCATTATCCTTTGTTTGAGAAACGTGTGGTAGGCCGGAAACGAAGAAATGAGAACAATACTGGGGAGGTTGTAGCAAAAAGACAAAAAGTCAATGAACCTAAAATTACAAGCAGAAACAAAAAGGATTCTGTTGAAGATGTTGTTGGTTTTCAGTTTGAAAACAGTTCTGGTGTCAACTGCTATGCTAATGTAGTGTTAATGTTTTGTTTTCTCTAGAAAATGTAAAAGAAGAGATTGTGGTCAATTCTGATCAAAGATTTTGCAGTTTGTTAAATTCTGTGTTAGAGAAATGTAGCACTGATAGAAGAAACATAGAAAGTGTGTCTGAAATTCGAAATCTGTTAGACAGATGTTCAGGCCAAACACAATTCTCTCAAAATATTCAGCAAGATTGTCAGGAGTTTTTAATGTATATGCTTGATGTATTACATGCTGAAGGTGTAGATGTAGATCAGCTGTTTGGGCTTTCTTATCAATGGCAGCATGACTGCGAGAACTGTATGGTATCAAGTACTACTAGTGTAGACTCAGAAAGATTTATATATTTAACTTTGCCAGACAGTAAATCAGTCTCCTTTAATAAGCTAGTAAAAGCAGCTGATCACAACATGGAGTGTAGCCAATGTAAATCTGAAATGATGTCCACATTATTTATACGAACATATGGCCAGTATGTCATTTTAATGTTCCAACGATGTAGGCCTGATGGAACAAAATTGACAACTTTAATTAAAAATTTTGTAGCTTCGCAGTTGTCAATATCAGGAAGGACTTTTGTAACTGCAGCAATTATATATCATGACGGCCCTTCAATAACATCAGGACATTACACAGCTTATTTAAAGTCTAGAAATGGCTGGTCATTCTGCAATGATTCTGTTTTAATTTTCAAAAAAAAATTGCCGTATGACCTTAAAAACTCTTACCTGGTGTTTTTAAAACCAAAATTTTAGGGAAATAATCTCGGGATGTGCTCTGTGGAATTTCAAGAAGTTCTAATGGCTCCTACACAATTTGGCCTTGAGGATAAGTGTAGTTCAGAGACATAACTTCTAACCATAGGACTGGACGTCATGGAGAAATACGTGCACTTTGAATGAGTTCAGAAAAACTGTTTCTTTTTATAAGCTAATTGAAGCAGCCAATCAAAACATGGAGTAGAGGGAATGTAAGTCTGCAATGCTGTCTACTGTTTTACATTGCTTTGTGATTAAAAGTGATGTAGAGAATTAAATAATTGTAGTAGTCATAGAGGTAGTGTAAGTCTGCTTCATAGTAAGCAGTATCAGTGTCATAGGAAATGTAGAACATGACTGAGCAAGAAGGGGAAGATATTACTATTCCAGGATTGTGAAAATGATCTTCAACATTTTAATTCTGAAAGTTGCGGAAATGCCAAATGACGGGATTGGCTTACAAGAAATCCAAGAGTTATAAATGGCTCTGACCAGATTTGGCCTTGTGGAAAATTGTGGTAGAGAGCAAGAAGTCATTTATTGCATGTAATGTGTTTTTAAAAACGATGGAGATTTTCTTTCAGAAAGTGGCGGGCTGAAAGTAATAACAGCACAAAAGAGTGTAAGCTGTTCATAGGACATCCTTGGACGTCATGGAAAGTAAGTTAACTTTAAGGAGTTCTGAATTTTGATTTCTGATGTTGTATGGGTTTTTTAAACACAATCATTTTGATTGTGTTTTTTTTCCCCGCTGTTACATGATGAATACCTTCAAGTCACTGTTTTTAGTGAAATTTGATACATTCTGAGAACAGCAAAAATAAACCATTTAAGATGTATAATTAATTCTGTACTGTTTGCATTTATGATGTATATGTAGAACTGTGTAGGAGGCATGGAGAAGGTGAGGCTTCTGTAAGTGTCAAAGTTGTTGCATGCAGTGCTGCACTTTTGCGTATTCTTTCATATGCTAGACTACATCTGCACAATGAGATACCTAAGCAAAGGAAACACAAGTGATGTGATTGTGAAATGAGCAAAATAAATTGCACGTATTTCAATTACATCACCTGTGTTTCCTATCATTACGAATCACATTGTGCAGATCAAGTTTAGGTCTGTCCAGGGAAACATAGGAGATTTGGACTTTGTTGAAGAGTGCAGTGGACATGACTCCCTTCATTGGTAGACCTTCACATGTATTATCTCCTCTGTACTCTTCAACAAGTGTAAATCTCATCTGCAACCCTGAGTAGGCCTCACCTGAAACAAACCTCTGGATAGTAGACATCTTATTGGCATCCTGAAGCAATTATTTAAAATTTTAGTGTCTTGCGACACTTTTCTGAAACAACAGCAATGCAAAAGATGCACCATGTTTTAAGATAGGCCTCACTTCATCTGCATCAAGATACTGTTAGTTTAAAATGTATATCTTTAGGACTGTGTAGGGGGCCTGGAGAAGCAGAAGCTTCTGTAAGTGTCAAAGTTGTTGAAAAACTGTTTGTCCTTCAATCTTTTCCCTTGTCTTTTCTAATTTTTAAATACATTTTTTAATATTTTTCAAATGTTTGTTCTCTCTTTCACAGATTGAAAGTATAAAAACAAAAATTGAGTAATTTAACGACAATTATAAGGTAAATATTTTGTACTGTTTTCGTTACATTTCTATCACATTTAACTACTATTAGTTCCACTGCTTCATTTCTTTAACCCTCAGTTTCCTGCCTTTGCTACTTCCCTCATTCCTTTCTCTATTACCTACTTACTCAACTCCTTCCACTCTTTTTCTCAGTCCCTCTCTTCTCATAGTTCCTCACTCTTGTTCACTCACTGCGTCTCTATTACTCTTAGTGTCTTTGACTGATCACTCTATCACTACTTGTTCATAATGCTTTCTCTGTGTAGTTGAAGCACACTAAGGGGAATATTATGAACACAGCCAATAAAATTATTGCTCTTTTTATTGGCAGAAAACTGGTGCAAAAGTGGTTTTAGTGGCAGTTTTCTGCCACAAAAGCAGCTTTAGCGACACATTTCTGCCAATAAAAGCTGCAAAACTTTTATTGCCTATGTTGATGATATGGCTCTATGTTAATTACATTTCTTTGCTGTTTCAATTAATCTTTTTCTGTTATTTTTTGTTTTCTGTTTTCTATTTTTTCTCTCTGTTATTCCTCATGTTTTAATCTTATTTTGAACATTCACTCACATTCTCCAAGAAACTCTTCTTTGTTAATGTTATACTCTCTTTTTTTTTCTTTCACTTCGTTATCTATTTTGTTTTTCACAATTATACCCTCTTCTGTCTTTTCTTCGGTAAATAGATCTATTAAACAGTATCTCTTCTTTACTCCCTATAGCTGTCTTTCTTTTAACATCACTCTCTGTTTCCTTTCCTTATACTTACACTTTTTTTTTTTTTTTTAATTTTTTTGGTTAGCTCCCGGTCCGCGTACCGGGAAGCTAACCCGGAAGCGAACCAAAAGAAATAGAGCTTGCCAGAGTGCTAAACATTCTAGCAATTTTTTTGGAAAGGGAAGGTAGTTCTGAAAAGAACTTTTTTTAAAATATTTTTGTTGTTTTATTTATTTTTTTTATTTTTTGAACATTTTTTGTTTTTTTTGTATTTTTTGAACAATTTTATATTTTTTTTGGTTTTTTTGGGGGGGGGGAAACAACAAAAAACAGGCGTTGAAAAGGGCTCAACAGGAGCAAAAAAAAATTACTGGGGGCGGTTAGGGCAATCATGGTGTTCATACGCCAGGTTGAGTGCATTGATGCTCATGTTGCCACAAGCTAATAATGCACGACAGTGCATACATAAGTGAATCATGTGCCCAAAATTTTCTTGAATATTTGGCACAGTTTCCCGTGCCTCTTCTGGTGTTAGAGAAACCGGTATTGTTGGTCTGGCCACAGGAGTTGGTCTTGGATTGTCGTGCATATCCCTTAATTCCGCCCGGCTGTAATTTAGGGGATGTTTCCTTGTCATGTGCCTGTGCATTGTGTGATTTCCAAAGCTATATTTTTTGTCCGTCCCTCTGGACAATTGTTCCTTGCATATGAGGCAGGTGACATACCTCGCATTGACTTTTTTTTGGCCACGAGGTATTGAAAAAAACTGCCAGATGAAACTGGCTTTCTTTCTGGAAACCCGGGGCAACTCTTCTAAAAATTGTGGTTCTTCTCCCTCCTCATCCATTTCTTCCTCTTCCTCCTCAGTGTTGGTCAGGACCTGGGGAGGTGGTCCTCTCTTCCCATGAGGAGGTGGTGGTGGTGGTGGGGGTCCACCAGCTGAAGCTACCAATGAAGCCATTTTCCAACAAGCAAAATAGGTCTTCCTCTCACAATGATGAAAGTCAGAGTGAGGAAAGAAGGAGGGGTTTTCATCATTTGGGAAAAAACAATACTTCTCAACCAATGAAAAGTGTTATTTTTAAGTCACCTGACCTAGCCTTCCATCATTATGAAACCAAAAGTGAAATGAACCAATGAAAAGTTTTATTAACAAGTCACATGACCTCTCACGCTCATGTTACGCGCTGCGGAACGCGCCCCGGTTAGCTTCCGGGTCGCTGAGCTTCGCGCCTCGGTCCGCGCCCCGGGACACTTCCGGGTGCGGTAACGCGATACGTCACAAGACGCATTTCGCGGCAACGCGATACGTCGCGCTTTCGCGCCGCGGATCGCTTCCGGGGAGCTGCGTTTCGCGCCTCGGTCCGCGCCCCGGGGCACTTCCGGGTGCGCTAACGCAGTACGTCATAAGACGCATTACGCGGCAACGCGATACCGTCACTATGTTGATTTCTTACCGGTTCGCGGACCGGGTCGCGGAATCAAATTGAGCTAACGGGAAGCTTCCCGGTTCGCGGACCGGGAGCGAAACAAAAAAAATATTTAAAAAAAATTATTAATAAACATATAAAATATATTTTTGGATTTAAAGAAGAATACATTTTACAGCTATAGATATTAGCTTTTAAAAAACCAATGAAATTCACTGAAAAAACCATAGGTTATAGACCATATATAGTTAGGAATTAGCATTTACAAAACCTTGAAAATTCACTGAAAAAACCATAGGTTATAGACCATATATAGTTAGGAATTAGCATTTAAAAAACCTTATTTTACTCACACAAAACCATTGAAATTCCATATATAGTTAGTTGTACTAACTATATATCGCGCACCCGCAATCCACTGCTGATCATGTCACATATTACATCATTCATGACATGGTCAGTGACATCACTGATGACATCACTGATGACATCTCAAATGACATCACTGATGACATCACTGATGACATCTCAAATGACATCACTGATGACATCACTGATGACATCTCAAATGACATCACTGATGACATTACTGATAACATCTCAAATGACATCACTGATAACATCTCAAATGACATCACTGATGACATCTCATTTGACATCAATGGTCACATCACTGATGATATCATTCATGTGACAATACAATGCATCTCCTCACACTTTAATATAACCTCTGTTACACCCAGTGTTAAATACAGAATATATTTTTTTAAACAATTGACACACCAATGCTAGTTACTACATACGCACTCACTGATTCCTACGTCTACACACACATTCACTCATTCACCCATACAATCATTCATACATACAATCACTCATCTTTAGAACACTATCATATGCACTCATACACCCTATACAGACACTCACACTCTGCCACTCATCCTTGGAGTTACTCACACACCTAGTCAGTCCTGTAAAGAATCAATCACACTTCCATTTTCTAATCTATACAGTTAAACATAGAGTACCTTACATTTTCAAACATATTCTAACACATACTTACTCTCTTATAAATCATTGATACAAGAACACATTGATCTGCACAGAGTCACACATCTCCCAGCCAGCCACACACACACTCAGTCTCCCATACAAATACTTGGACAATCAATCAATAACCCATATAGTTACTCATATAGCTACTGATCAACACATGCAGCAGTTTACAGAATACCAGACATAATGATGCACAAATTAAGACAGTTTAGTCACTAACCTATGCATTCAGTGAGACACATTTAATCACTCACTCATACAGTCAGTCACGCACCTACTAAAACCTTCATTCAGACACTTATACATCCACTCATTCAGTTGTGATGTGATGTCATCAGTGATGTCATTTGAGATGTCATCAGTGATGTCATCAGTGATGTCATTTGAGATGTCATCAGTGATGTCATCAGTGATGTCACTGACCATGTCATGAATGATGTAATATGTGACATGATCAGCAGTGGATTGCGGGTGCGCGATATATAGTTAGTACAACTAACTATATATGGAATTTCAATGGTTTTGTGTGAGTAAAATAAGGTTTTTTAAATGCTAATTCCTAACTATATATGGTCTATAACCTATGGTTTTTTCAGTGAATTTTCAAGGTTTTGTAAATGCTAATTCCTAACTATATATGGTCTATAACCTATGGTTTTTTCAGGGAATATATATATATATATATATATATTTTCATGGTGGGGTTCTGTGAGTGGAACGCCGGCGCTCTTTGTTGTAGCGTGGTGCTGTCTCCTCAAAAACGACCGAACCAGTCGTAAAAATGCACACAAAAACAGTCTCGACACCGGTAAGGAAGCACTCACTCAGGCACAGTTCAGTTTTTAGACCAACTGCTTTATTTTAGCTTACTCGTCTTAACCCAACGCGTTTCGCCTTCAGCCGAAGGCTTGATCACGGGTGTTGAGCCCCAACACGAGCCATCTTTTATTTTTAGTGCACAGTGAAAAAAACACATAACAGTGAAAATGCAAATGCATTATGGGTGACGTAGTTTTTCACGTGAAAGTTAGTGTTTAAAGTGCTCAAATTTTAATAAAGTTATATTTAAAGCAATTATTTGGATTTTCGCGGACAATTTGACCAATGATTTTCATTGTTCATGATTTTGAAGTCTTTGATGACTGGCTTTCTTGCCATTCTCGTGGTGTAATACAATCTCACTGGTGAGTGTTTTCAATAAAGTCAGGGAATGTCACATTTTTTATATTCCAACACGTTGCAATTACATTTCTTTGATGAATATTAATGGTTCATAAGTGTGATTGCTTTACAGATGCACATATAGGGGCTCATTAGGATGGCGGACGGACTTGCGTCCGTCCGCCACCATAGAGTAGGAGGGACCGTCCGCATGGGCTGTGGCGGTCCATCCGTGCAAATTAGGATGTGACCGCCACCCTGGCGGTCACATCCTGGATATTTAACATTGCGGCGGGTGCAGCTTCAAGCTGCACCCGCCGCAATGTCAAAAAAGCATACATTGCATATGTATGCAGCAAGCAGCAGGCACCGCGTGGTGCCTGCTGCTTGCTGCTTGCTGCATACATATGCAGGGGGGTACCATAGGTACCCCCCATGTGCACCCCCCACCCCCCCTTCACCCAGGGGGCCCGCAACGGGCCCCCGCAGTGAAGCTCCGTATGCTTTTACACAGCGGAATATCCGCTGTGTAAAAGCATTTCTTTCTGTGCATCCTAATATGGTGGACGGTGTCTGAGAGACACCGTCACCATATTACAGCTTTTCCGCCGCGGTTGTAAGCCAACCGCGGCGGAAAAGCTGCGGACGGAAACCAGGACCCACCAGCCATCCTAATGTGGCGGTGGGTCTTTGGTGGGTCCGCTGCGGTTTTTCTGCATCCTCTGGGCCGGCGGTGGATTCCGCCGGCCCAGAGGATGCGGAAAAACCGCCATCCTAATGAGCCCCATAGTTCTTCGGTTTGATTGAGACCTCTTGGCTCGAGGGTCCTGAAAGCAATGATGTGTTTCGATTCTTTTTGTCTCAATGCTTTTCTACGGTTTCCTCCTCTTTCTGAATCCACTTGTTGATCAATTGCACAGTATTTGAGAGTTTCCCAGTTGTTGTCATGGTGTTGACTCATGTGTTTGGCAATTGCATTAGATTGATCTCCATGGGTAACAGCTCTTGTGTGTTCCAGGATTCTTTTTTTGGCCTCAAAGATAGTGCAGCCTATGTAGCTTTTGCACAGGGGCATGTTATCATGTACACAACGAATGTGCTTTTGCATGTTAAATGTTGTTTTATTTTCCACTTCTTACCTCCAAACATTGTGATTTCCTTGGTTGCTGACACTATTCTGCATACCTTACATTGTCTGCAGGGCCAGAAGCCCTCACAATGTAACCAGTTGAGGTTGGGAGCATTTTAGAAGTGGCTGTGAACCAATTGATCGCCCAATTTTTTTGCTCGGCGGAAGGTGACATGTGGATGTTCTCCAATGATTTTGGCCAGAGTTTGATTTGAGCGTAATATACCCCAATGTTTTTTTATTGCTTTGATCAGTGTGCCCTTTTCAGCATTGTAGGATGTTATGAGTCTGATTTTATCCTCAGTTTTATTTTCTTGAACTTTGTGTAAAATTTGCTTTCTGTCTGTTTCAATCACTTTCTTGAGGCATTTTGCCACCGAGTTAGGTTGATATTTTCTCTTGATGAACCTGTTTGAGGCCTCTAAGCTGTGTTTATGGAACTCTGATTGTGTTGAACACTTTCTTTTTATCCGGAGAAATTCCCCATATGGGATACTTCTCTTCAATTTGTCCTCATGAAAGCTTTGTCCATGTAAAACGGAATTAGTAGCGGTCTTTTTTTGGTGTAGTGTAGTTTCCAGACAATTATTGTCGATGTAGATCTCTGTGTCTAGAAACACTACTCTATCGCTACTTATTTCGTAAGTAAACTTGAGGTTTGTAGATGTGTTGTTCGAAATATTGTTCAAAATCTATTTGTTCGCCGTCCCAGATTATAAAAAGGTCGTCTATGAATCGCAGCCATAGTATTGTCTTCTTTTTCCACGCATATTGTTCCGTTTTCCAGGCTTCATTTTGTTCATACCAACCCATGGTGAGATTGGCATAATTGGGCGAAAAAGAGAAGCCCATGGCACATCCACGTATTTGCTTGAAGATGTTTTTGTTGAATAAAAAGTAATTGTTGTGTAGGCACAAGAAGATCATTTGGTTCAACATTTCGTTGTGTTCCTTGTATCTTATATTTCTTTTGTCCAAATAGTACCTACACGCATTCATGCCAATGTGATGTTCAATATTTGAATACAATGATGTGACGTCCATGGTAATGAGTTTAAAAGAAGGCTTCCAGACAACCTTTTCTAATCGTTTCAAGAGATCAGTTGTATCTTTTATAAATGATGGTAACTCTCTTACTAGGGGGGCTAGGAATTGATCGATGTAATTTGACATTCCTTCAAGTAATGAATTGTTAGCTTACACAATTGGCCTGCCGGGCGGTTTTTGGCTGTTTTTATGTTTTTTTGGGAGGCAATAGAATGTGGGGAAAGTTGGAAAATTATTTGTCATATATTTTTGTTCATCATCACTTATGAGGCCAGCAATCGCCCATCCTTTTAGCAAGTTTGTAATTTCTTCCTGCAATGTTAAAGTTGGATCTTGTTTTAGTAGTTCATAACAATTTTTATCCATTAGTTAGCGTTGCGCTTCCTCTACATAGTCTGTTTTGTTTATGAAGACGATGTTCCCACCTTTATCAGCTGGCTTTATCTCTGTTTTTTTGTCCTCCGAAAGATTTTTTATGATTAGTTTCTCCTTTTGAGTGAAATTATTTTTGGTGTAATTTTGTTTGATTTTGTACAGTTCATCAACTACTAGTTCAAGAAATATATCGATCTTATTCCCTGGTGGTAGTATGGGGTTATATTTGGATTTCTGTTTAAGGCCACTCTCATTGGCACCTTCTTGTTCAATTGAGTCTTCCATTGCAATTAGTTCTTGTTCTTCTTTTGAAATTGACATGGCTCCCATTGTCATTAGGGTGGAGAGTGCCTCTGTATCCTCAGCGTTCAGATCAATATTAGATGTCCGTTTCTGTTGTGTTGATTTTATGGTAGTTTTTTCTGCATACATTTTTGCAAGTTTTAGCTTCCTCGTGTATTTGTACAGGTCTACACAGGTGTCAGCAATATTTATATGGGTCGTTGGGCAGAAGTTTAGTCCCTTTTTAAGTGTGTCTTTCTCTATTTCAGTTAGGGTTCTTGTCGAGAGGTTGATTATGTTCAGCTCTTGAGAGTCATGATGTGGGTCTGTTAGTGTCGAGGTTGTCTGAGTCTCGCTGTGGACCAGGAGTCCTCCTTTGCCTCTTTTCTGGCCTCTCTGGCCTCTTCTTGTTTTTCTCCCCTTCCTCCAGGTCGTCCCCTGCCTCTGCTCCTGCCCCTCACTGGTTGTTGCTGCTGTTGTTCTAATGCCTTTTGGATTTCTATTAAAAAAACTGTCTTTTTTGGTTGTTGGATCGCATTTGATGTTGTTAGTTCTTCCTGGTCACTTAATTCCAGACTTGTTAGTGAGTCAAAACTTGAGGTTTCATATGCCTCTTGTTGTTCAGGTTGCTTGCTTGTCTTTTGAATCCGTTGTTTTCCAAAGGTGAATATGCGGCCCTCCTCAAAATCTGCTTTATCACTCTGAAATTTGTGTTGTTTTCGGGCTTTCACACGTGCTTCGTGTTTCTCTAAGGGGTATATTATCAAGGGGATTTATCTCCGCTTTTTTGGCTTTAAAAGCCAAGAAAGCGGAGATAAAATTATCTCCATATTACCCAGCTGTCACTAACTCCAGTTAGCGACAGCTAGTAGGAGATAGCGACCATCTTGGGCCCCGCTTTGCATGTCAGTGATATTTATCACTAATGACATGCAAAGTGGGCGTGCCAAGATGTTAGCCACTGGAAACAGTCGCTAACATCACGATCTCCTATTACCAACTTTTGGAGATATTCGCGCTAAGCGCGAATATCTCCAAAAGCTAACACCTGCCCCTGAGCAGTTCTTAGCCATGTTATCCAATGGTAGGTGGATAACATGGCTAAGATTTTTAAAGAAAAGGAGGACCCCACACAGACTTGTAAGGGACTGGGGGGAAGATAATGTTTAAAAGAAAGAAGTCCCAATTAAATGGACAGTAAAGGATATGTCCGATTTCAGTGTTACTAATAGGGGTATATTGCTTAAAACAGCATGCCATAAAGTGGGCGGGAAAGGCAAAGGTACAATATGGTGTGTTCAAGTTATAACAGTATCACAATAGGGACAATTGTAGATTTTCACAAATTACAGACAATATTTCAGACTATAATGATAATCATCACAATACATGTTTGGTAAAACTCTGTTAAGATTTATTCACACAGTCAATTTATAGTTCATTATTCAAATCACAACATTAAAAACATATCACATTAGACATTTTATTAAAAATTACAGATTAAAAGACAAAAAGAATTAAAAAAAGTCGACGCGGCGTTTCGGTTTTCTTTTAGTACACCTTCCTCAGGACTGATTCTAAACGGTTAAAAAACACAGAGTTACCATCCATTTTTTCATTTGTACAATTTTATAAGGACGTATCTCTATATCACACATTGTCCCACAGATGTGATTACACTTTCATATTGTCATATAATTTAGATCAATATTTCAAAACACATGTCCCTACACCCATTTTTTCACTGTTGTTTAACAACACAATATCCTATTCCTTTTTTTCATCCATAATATCATGTACATGTCAATCCCTTGGGCATTGTATTCCTTATTATCTCCACACATTTACACAGCTAGATTTGTTTGCCTCTCCCTTGGAACTTTTGTCCAATGCTGTTGGCCCCCATATTTAGACTTTAAACACTGGCATAATGTCTGCAGCACGCCTACCTTGTTCCAGATGGAGTTCATATCTCTACTGGAGAGTGCTGATTAAAAAGAGTTTCTATAGGCTTTTGGATGATTGACCAATCACAGGATGCTGTACTCAATTTGCAAAGTGTGTAGTCTCTAAATACAAAAACAATTTTTATTTTTTGGATCCTTTATTGTTACTCTCACATGTCGCTACTTATATTAGGCGGACAATACCGTCATTACATACCTCACGGATAAGGAGTTATGTCAATGTTCCTTTTGTTGTCATCTACATCTATTAGTCACCATCAGGAAATGTCTATAGGCATGAAAAGCAAAAGTACCCCTTAGTTTTTAGGTTTACATGGGTCGTATCCACCTATTTATTTTAATATAGTTCAGTTCACCTTGTACCTGTGACTAAGATGTATTCTTGCTGGATTTGTCTGCCAGGAGGAGCCACCGTTTTTATAACCGCTGTTGTCGGTAATTTTCCTAAGGGATTACAATTTATGCCTTAATTAAAATTCTAGGAATTGACTCGACTGGGATCTCATTTAGTGCTAATATATCACTCACCATATGAGCTAGGTGAAAAGTCACTGCAGTCGCGATCCGCTTTCAATTAGGTCCGTTATTGGCGGAAGACCGTTTGACAAACTAGGGCTGGCCTCGTAGGTTTGTCGTTACCTGTAAAGGTATTCCAAATAATATATCTTGTGACCGCTTATAGCTGTATAACCAACAGATAACAACTAACAACAATTCCCTCAATGTTCTATTTGGCTTCTGTTTTCAAATTAAACACTGGGAAACATAACAATAAGTCTCCGTTTTGTCACCATATTTTAAGTTAAGGGGCCTCACCTCTTTCTATTTAAAATAAGGCACCTCGTTAACTCAAAGCTGGCGTAACACGCCCCATCATTGTATTATCACTCTCCACACAATAAGAGCTGGCTTGTAATCTACGTTGTGTCACAATATTTTAAGTTATGGGGCCTCACCCCTTTATATATTTAAAAAAAAAAAAAAAAAAATGTGTGCCCTAATTAACTACACACTGGCGTACACACGCCCCATCTTTATATTATCAATCACCCCACTATGCGAGCTGGATTGAAATGGCAGTAATACCCGCTGATCTATCGTGTCTCACTCTGTCCTATCTGGAGTCTCCTCGCTTCCCATCAAATTCAAGGTCTACTTTTCAATCATAACGAGTTAAAGCCATTCGATATCGCTTACCCTCTTTCTTCAAGTCGGCCTCCCTGCTCCTATATCCTGGCAGTACGTCCTCTTATCCTTCAATCGATGTATGTCAAAAAGAAAGGAACAGTCTGAGCCGCTCTTCCGGGTTTATATGCGTCCCACTTTTTAATTGGGCGCCCATCTCCTGTCACCCCATTGGTTAAAATCTGACCATTCAGAGAAGCATTGCTATAGTGAACTAACGCATTTCCCTGCTTTTTTTCTTTTATCTTCCTATTGGGTAATCGAGTTTTTCCTGTTTCACCTCATTGGTTCTTAAAACTAATACGTTTCTATGGTGATATTCGCTTTAGTTTTGAACGGACTATATCACCGCACGGCTAGATGTTTATCTATTATCCCGTTCTGTTATGTTAATTACAAGTATCATTTTCGCCGCTATGCCTAAGTGCTATATTTATTTGAGCACCCAATGTATCATGACGTTATTGCTATTTACCTCGTTTATTCTTAGACCTAATCCATCCTTGTATGGCAGGATGTTTACCCATTGTCCCGTTCTATTATGTTAATAAAAATGTCATACTCACCGCTATGACTACGTGCTATATTTATTTAAGCACCCATTGGGTCATGACGTTTTTACTATTTACCTCATTTGTTCTTAGACCTAACACGTCCTCGCATGGCTTGATGTTTACCTGTTCTTCCGTTCATTGAGAGTATCAAGCTCGCTATCGCTGTTATAACAGGTACTCTATTTATTGGCATATCTCCGATTCCTGTCTAGATCTCTTAAGTTTACTTAATAATTTTCTCCCAATCTTCTCTTGAGTTCAACCCACATCTTACACTATTCAGGGTGGACTATAGAATTGTTCCCTTCTTTTTCTCTTATCGTCCTGATTCCCACCTCTCTTACTGCCTGTTATTTTTTCTAATCCGCACCATTTCAGATCATCAATTGCATGCCCAGCTGCCCTCCAATGTTCAGTGAGAGGTGCTCCTATTTTATTTGTTCTGAGGGCTGATCGGTGCTCGTTTAGTCGTAGCCTAATTTCCCTGGATGTCTCACCTACGTATGATTTTTGACAGGGACATTGGATCAGGTAAATTGCATTTTTTGTCCTACAGTTGATGAAACTTTTGATGTATACTGATTTATCATTAACTGTAACTTTGTTACCTTTAATAATACTGGTACAATTTACACACCCCGAACAGGGGTGCCTGCCCGTTGGTAAGGGGTTGCCATCAACGGTCGTCTGCAGATTCTTGGGCATTTCTCTATACGTGTGGACTAGAGAATTTCTGATTGTTCTATTTCTCCTACATGAAAACATAGGCTTTGGGATTGGCATGTGTGTTTTGTCCGCGACCAAATGCCAATTTCTGTTTATAATATTCTTAACCTTGTGACTGACTTGTGAAAAGTTTGTTACAAACATGATAGGTTGTGGACTTTTGTGACTATCATCTTTTGGCATAAAAAATGTTTCTCTATTAAAATATTTCGCCCATTTGTAGGCGTGCCTCACCATCCTTTTGGGGTAGCCTCTCTCTAAGAATTTAATTTTAAGGGTTGTTGCATGTGTATCATAATCCTGCATCGAGGTGCAGTTTCTTCTTAACCGAAGAAATTGTCCAAATGGGATATTGTTCTTCTGTGATGCCGGATGGTTGCTGTCAAAGTGCAGCATGCTGTTCCTATCTGTGGGTTTTGTGTATAATTCCACAGTCAGGTGGCCATCTGTCTGCTTAATGATAATATCTAGGAATTCCACACAGTGTTTACTCATGTGTGATGTAAATTTAAGATTCACATCCCCCAAATTGAGCCAAAGTAGGAACTCTTCTGAAGTGTCCATCTCTCCTCTCCATATAAAAAATATGTCATCTATATAACGTCCCCATTCTGAGATGTTTTCGTAGAATGGGGCGGTAACATTGTAGATGTGTTTGTCTTCAAATCTAGAGACATATAAGCAGGCCAGACTTGGGGCACATGTGGCCCCCATGCTGGTACCCTTGATCTGTCTTAATAAGTCATCCCTATACATAAAAATATTATTTTTGAGGATCAGAGTAATACAATCTATGATGAATATTTGATGGTCTGTTAGGTCCTGTTGGTTGTCGCTTAAAATCTCTTCCATGATCTCAATGGTGCTGTCCTGGGGGATGTTTGTGTATAGTGCTTCGATGTCCAAAGTCACCAACACTTGTGTCTCCGGATTGAAACTTAATCCTTCTACTTTTTTAATCATGGAGGTCGTATCCTTAATATAGGCTTTTTGTTGTTGCACTAAGGGTTGTAAAAAGTCCTCCACATACTTACTCAAAGGTTCAGTAAGTGATCCTATGCACGATACTATTGGCCTTATCGGGGGGTCTAGGATGTCCTTATGTACCTTGGGTAGACCGTATAGTGCCGGAATTAGAGGATCTGTATTAAGCATAAATGCGAATTCTTCCTCACATATAATATCATCGTCTTTAGCCAGTCTTAGCATTTTCCCTATGTCCTCCTTTAAGGTATGCCATTCTTCCCTACTAGATTTTCTGTAATGTTCACTATTGTTTAAAAGTTTAAACATTCTGTTATCATAATCATTGCTGTCCATGAGCACTATGCTCCCCCCTTTGTCTGCTGGTTTCACTGTCAGGGCTACATTTTGTTCGAGGAGTTCTAGTGCTCTTTTCTACTCCTTAGTCAAATTAAAGGGTGTCCAGATTTTTTGTTTTAAAAGATTGTCTACACTTTTATCTACGGATCTCTCAAAGGCCTCTACGTCTTTATGTACAGTATTAAGTGATGGGGTCCAAGTGGATTTAGTTTTCAACCCTGACTTATTTTGTCTCGGTGGTTTCTCTTTTCCATCAAAAAAAATTTGAAGTCTAACTTTTCTGAAAAAATTCTGTAAATCCCTCTCTAGGGCATATCTGTCCACAGGCGAGCATATCGCATATCCTAAGCCCCTTTCAAATAATTTGGTCTCTATGGGGGTAACTGATGGTCTGATAGGTTTATAACAGCTACTTTTTGGGTGTTGCTTAGTCCCATTGTTTCTGGCTCCTGGTTCGTGGACGTTGAGGGTGTTGGGCTTGTGTATATTGTGTTTGGTGATTGTAATTGTTGCGGCCTCTCCCTCTCCCTCGTTGTTGACCAAACGTTTGATTGCATTTGTCTAAAAAAGAAGAAAGACCTTCTTTCAAGATTGGTTGTTGTTGTTTATTAGATTCCCCGCTTTTGTATTTATCATTTGTTAATTCCCCCTCTGAGTCTGTACTCGTATACGAGGAATCGAAAAACCTCACCCTTCTCCTAGGTTGGTTTCTAGGTTGATTCTGCCACTGCCTACGGGATTGGAATTGTTCCTTAGGGCGTTCGTAAAAGTCCTTCTGTAAATAGGGGTAGACAAATTCGGGGTTATAGTTCTCAATATCTTTTTTAAGTTTGTTACTCTTCTTCTTAATCAGATATTCATTATATCCAGCTACATCATTTTGAATTTCTTCTAATTTGGCTCTAGCATCTTCCAATGCTGTGCTCTCCTGTAGTTGGCTCTCTAGTTCTTCTATCTCTTTCTTTCAATGACTAGGAATTCATTCGCTGTTTCTAATATTAACAGGATCCAATCCCTATTACAACGGTTGGCCACAAGTGTCCATTTTTCTATACATTTCCTATCTGTTATAAAGATACCAGGTTCATTCGTGACCTGAAGGCCCTTGGGAATAATCCCATTTTTACAGTATTCTACTAAGAACTCTGCGTGGAGTTCCGCCCTTACCACTTTCTTTTTTAAATTCCAGAGTTTCTCCCATTGTTCTTCGTCTGATTTATCTAACCTCACTGTAGTGGTATTTCAGGATTTACCATTTATAAATTTGTTGAATTGATCTTCAGAAAAACTATATGTCTTTATGCCTTCCATTTATATATTTTTAAAAAAAAATCTATTTCGTATCGAGGTATTTTAAATTTTACCACTCTGCTAATTTGCAGTAAGAAACAAAACCTCCTCAGCTAGCAAGCCGAGTGTAAATTTAAAAGAAAAGGAGGACCCCACACAGACTTGTAAGGGACTGGGGGGAAGATAATGTTTAAAAGAAAGAAGTCCCAATTAAATGGACAGTAAAGGATATGTCCGATTTCAGTGTTACTAATAGGGGTATATTGCTTAAAACAGCATGCCATAAAGTGGGCGGGAAAGGCAAAGGTACAATATGGTGTGTTCAAGTTATAACAGTGTCACAATAGGGACAATTGTAGATTTTCACAAATTACAGACAATATTTCAGACTATAATGATAATCATCACAATACATGTTTGGTAAAACTCTGTTAAGATTTATTCACACAGTCAATTTATAGTTCATTATTCAAATCACAACATTAAAAACATATCACATTAGACATTTTATTAAAAATTACAGAATAAAAGACAAAAAGAATCAAAAAAAGTCGACGCGGCGTTTCGGTTTTCTTTTAGTACACCTTCCTCAGGACTGATTCTAAACGGTTAAAAAACATAGAGTTACCATCCATTTTTTCATTTGTACAATTTTATAAGGACGTATCTCTATATCACACATTGTCCCACAGATGTGATTACACTTTCATATTGTCATATCATTTAGATCAATATTTCAAAACACATGTCCCTACACCCATTTTTTCACTGTTGTTTAACAACACAATATCCTATTCCTTTTTTCAACCATAATATCATGTACATGTCAACCCCTTGGGCATTGTATTCCTTATTATCTCCACACATTTACACAGCTAGATTTGTTTGCCTCTCCCTTGGAACTTTTGTCCAATGCTGTTGGCCCCCATATTTAGACTTTAAACACTGGCATAATGTCTGCAGCATGCCTACCTTGTTCCAGATGGAGTTCATATCTCTACTGGAGAGTGCTGATTAAAAAGAGTTTCTATAGGCTTTTGGATGATTGACCAATCACAGGATGCTGTACTCAATTTGCAAAGTGTGTAGTCTCTAAATACAAAAACAATTTTAATTTTTTGTATCCTTTATTGTTACTCTCACATGTCGCTACTTATATTAGGCGGACGATACCGTCATTACATACCTCACGGATAAGGAGTTATGTCAATGTTCCTTTTGTTGTCATCTACATCTATTAGTCACCATCAGGAAATGTCTATAGGCATGAAAAGCAAAAGTACCCCTTAGTTTTTAGGTTTACATGGGTCGTATCCACCTATTTATTTTAATATAGTTCAGTTCACCAATCTTAAATTTACATCACACATGAGTAAACACTATGTGGAATTCCTAGATATTATCATTAAGCAGACAGATGGCCACCTGACTGTGGAATTATACACAAAACCCACAGATAGGAACAGCATGCTGCACTTTGACAGCAACCATCCGGCATCACAGAAGAACAATATCCCATTTGGACAATTTCTTCGGTTAAGAAGAAACTGCACCTCGATGCAGGATTATGATACACATGCAACAACCCTTAAAATTAAATTCCTAGAGAGAGGCTACCCCAAAAGGATGGTGAGGCACGCCTACAAACAGGCGAAATATTTTAATAGAGAACATTTTTTTATGCCAAAAGATGATAGTCACAAAAGTCCACAACCTATCATGTTTGTAACAAACTTTTCACAAGTCAGTCACAAGGTTAAGAATATTATAAACAGAAATTGGCATTTGGTCGCGGACAAAACACACATGCCAATCCCAAAGCCTATGTTTTCATATAGGAGAAATAGAACAATCAAAAATTCTCTAGTCCACACGTATAGAGAAATGCCCAAGAATCTGCAGACGACCGTTGATGGCAACCCCTTACCAACGGGCACGCACCCCTGTTCGGGGTATGTAAATTGTACCAGTATTATTAAAGGTAACAAAGTTACAGTTATTGATAAATCAGTATACATCAAAAGTTTCATCAACTGTAGGACAAAAAACGCAATTTACCTGATCCAATGTCCCTGTCAAAAATCATACGTAGGTGAGACATCCAGGGAAATTAGGCTACGACTAAACGAGCACCGATCAGCCCTCAGAACAAATAAAATAGGAGCACCTCTCACTGAACATTGGAGGGCAGCTGGGCATGCAATTGATGATCTGAAATGGTGCGGATTAGAAAAAATAACAGGCAGTAAGAGAGGTGGGAATCAGGACGATAAGAGAAAAAGAAGGGAACAATTCTATATGTCCACCCTGAATAGTGTAAGATGTGGGTTGAACTCAAGAGAAGATTGGGAGAAAATTATTAAGTAAACTTAAGAGATCTAGACAGGAATCGGAGATATGCCAATGAATAGAGTACCTGTTATAACAGCGATAGTGAGCTTGATACTCTCAATGAACATAATAGAACGGAAGAACAGGTAAACATCAAGCCATGCGAGGACGTGTTAGGTCTAAGAACAAATGAGGTAAATAGTAAAAACGTCATGACCCAATGGGTGTTTAAATAAATATAGCACGTAGTCATAGCGGTGAGTATGACATTTTTATTAACATAATAGAACGGGACAATGGGTAAACATCCTGCCATACGAGGATGGATTAGGTCTAAGAATAAACGAGGTAAATAGCAATAACGTCATGATCCATTGGGTGCTCAAATAAATATAGCACTTAGGCATAGCGGCGAAAATGATACTTGTAATTAACATAACAGAACGGGATAATAGATAAACATCTAGCCGTGCGGTGATATAGTCCGTTCAAAACTAAAGCGAATATCGCCATGGAAACGTATTAGTTTTAAGAACCAATGAGGTGAAACAGGAAAAACTCGATTACCCAATAGGAAGATAAAAGAAAAAAAGCAGGGAAATGCGTTAGTTCACTATAGCAATGCTTCTCCGAATGGTCAGATTTTAACCAATGGGGTGACAGGAGATGGGCGCCCAATTAAAAAGTGGGACGCATATAAACCCGGAAGAGCGGCTCAGACTGTTCCTTTCTTTTTGACATACATCGATTGAAGGATAAGAGGACGTACTGCCAGGATATAGGAGCAGGGAGGCCGACTTGAAGAAAGAGGGTAAGCGATATCGAATGGCTTTAACTCGTTATGATTGAAAAGTAGACCTTGAATTTGATGGGAAGCGAGGAGACTCCAGATAGGACAGAGTGAGACACGATAGATCAGCGGGTATTACTGCCATTTCAATCCAGCTCGCATAGTGGGGTGATTGATAATATAAAGATGGGGCGTGTGTACGCCAGTGTGTAGTTAATTAGGGCGCACATTATTTTTTTTTTTTTAAATATATAAAAGGGCGAGGCCCCATAACTTAAAATATTGTGACACAACGTAGATTACAAGCCAGCTCTTATTGTGTGGAGAGTGATAATACAATGATGGGGCGTGTTACGCCAGCTTTGAGTTAACGAGGTTCCTTATTTTAAATAGAAAGAGGTGAGGCCCCTTAACTTAAAATGTGGTGACAAAACGGAGACTTATTGTTATGTTTCCTAGTGTTTAATTTGAAAACAGAAGCCAAATAGAACATTGAGGGAATTGTTGTTAGTTGTTATCTGTTGGTTATACAGCTATAAGCGGTCACAAGATATATTATTTGGAATACCTTTACAGGTAACAACAAACCTACGAGGCCAGCCCTAGTTTGTCAAACGGTCTTCCGCCAATAACGGACCTAATTGAAAGCGGATCGAGACTGCAGTGACTTTTCACCTAGCTCATATGGTGAGTGATATATTAGCACTAAATGAGATCCCAGTCGAGTCAATTCCTAGAATTTTAATTAAAGCATAAATTGTAATCCCTTAGGAAAATTACCGACAACAGCGGTTATAAAAACGGTGGCTCCTCCTGGCAGACAAATCCAGCAAGAATACATCTTAGTCACAGGTACAAGGTGAACTGAACTATATTTAAATAAATAGGTGGATACGACCCATGTAAACCTAAAAATTAAGGGGTACTTTTGCTTTTCATGCCTATAGACATTTCCTGATGGTGACTAATAGATGTAGATGACAACAAAAGGAACATTGACATAACTCCTTATCCGTGAGGTATGTAATGACGGTATCGTCCGCCTAATATAAGTAGCGACATGTGAGAGTAACAATAAAGGATCCAAAAAATAAAAATTGTTTTTGTATTTAGAGACTACACACTTTGCAAATTGAGTACAGCATCCTGTGATTGGTCAATCATCCAAAAGCCTATAGAAACTCTTTTTAATCAGCACTCTCCAGTAGAGATATGAACTCCATCTGGAACAAGGTAGGCGTGCTGCAGACATTATGCCAGTGTTTAAAGTCTAAATATGGGGGCCAACAGCATTGGACAAAAGTTCCAAGGGAGAGGCAAACAAATCTAGCTGTGTAAATGTGTGGAGATAATAAGGAATACAATGCCCAAGGGGTTGACATGTACATGATATTATGGTTGAAAAAAAGGAATAGGATATTGTGTTGTTAAACAACAGTGAAAAAATGGGTGTAGGGACATGTGTTTTGAAATATTGATCTAAATTATATGACAATATGAAAGTGTAATCACATCTGTGGGACAATGTGTGATATAGAGATACGTCCTTATAAAATTGTACAAATGAAAAAATGGATGGTAACTCTGTGTTTTTTAACCGTTTAGAATCAGTCCTGAGGAAGGTGTACTAAAAGAAAACCGAAACGCTGCGTCAACTTTTTTTGATTCTTTTTGTCTTTTATTCTGTAATTTTTAATAAAATGTCTAATGTGATATGTTTTTAATGTTGTGATTTGAATAATGAACTATAAATTGACTGTGTGAATAAATCTTAACAGAGTTTTACCAAACATGTATTGTGATGATTATCATTATAGTCTGAAATATTGTCTGTAATTTGTGAAAATCTACAATTGTCCCTATTGTGACACTGTTATAACTTGAACACACCATATTGTACCTTTGCCTTTCCCGCCCACTTTATGGCATGCTGTTTTAAGCAATATACCCCTATTAGTAACACTGAAATCGGACATATCCTTTACTGTCCATTTAATTGGGACTTCTTTCTTTTAAACATGGCTAAGAGCATTAGCTCGGTAATGCATGAATATCGCTGACTTTTCAGCGATATTTATGCATTTCGGCCGACTTTTATCGCTTAGGAGATAAACCTTGATAATAGCAAGGTTCCTAAGCGATAAGAATCGCCGCAGCTCGGCGATAAAAATATCGCGGTAAACCAACATAGCGCTAATTATCGCTAGTTGTTGGTAATATGCCCCTAAGTTCTTTTGAATGTCTGTCTTTAATTTTTGTTGATCTTCATTTAAAGTTAGAGAGTTAATTTCATCTTCCATTATCTTTATTTCAGTTTTAATTTCTTTTAGAATTATTTCAATGTGTTTGATGAGGATCACTATTAGACCCATGGAGGACTCTAGGAGGTGCTCACCCCATTCCTGAAGTAGCTCACTTGTCGTGTCTTGGTGACTTGGCATTAAGGTTAATCTTAAACCTCGGGGTATTCTTTTTCCCTCCATATATTTTTGCAAGCTTAGAAGTTCCCACCATTTATTAATTTCTCTCTTGGAGAGACGTTCCCACTTTTTCAATTTGTCTCTGATGGCGTTAGTAGGCGTTCCAATTTGGCCCCTTTCCGTGCTGGTTGGCCCCTGACTCGTGAACAAGGTGTTTATGTCCGCTATCCTTTTAGCTTCCCATTCCTCCATGACGAGTGTTTGTTTATATGTCAATTGTTACTGTTTGAACCGTATAGGTTTCTTCCACTATTTGTTGGTCGTTTTAAGAATTGCCTGAGTCTGTTTGGAAATGCTGTAACAAAATATGTGATCCGTGGTATCAAAGTCTTACTTTGTTATTAAAGTTCTTTTAACGGGGGGCTTGGCCTAGATGGTGACGGAGTGAGACGTCTTTCTAGGTCCCTCCGGCGCCAAGCCCAGCTTAGCTTTGTTCCAGCTTCGAAGGCGGCCTGCTTCTTGGTCCTTTGGGCGTTGCTGTGACCCCTGGTGCTGGGGGGTCCGGAGCCACGAGGACGGCCAACAGAGACCCGCAGGTGGACCTGGTCACGGCAGCGGTCTGCGGCCTTACAATCCCCGGCGTGGGTTAGCGGAGGGGGCCGAACTTCCTGTCCGCAGCGTCGCGGACCAAACATCGGCAGAGGAAGGACAGGGACGCCGCTTCTGTCCTCCGCTGCTGCAGAGACCCTGCTTCCCACCGGTGAGCGGCAAGGAGCGGGGGGGCGCTGGCGAGGTGGAGCGGCGATCTCTGATGAGGCGGCAGCCTCGCTGCTTCCCCTCCCCCCACCCCCGCTTCGGCTAGATGGACGGATCGGCCTGACCGGGATCTCCTCGCCTGCATCTCCCACCGTAGTGGCCCAGAGGCGGAGTGGTGGAACCGGCAGACCGCGCAGACAGAGGGGGGGCCTGGCTGGGGAATCCGGGGCTCCTGCGGGCAGAGGTTTGGCGCTCTCTGGACCTGGGAGCTAGACGAGCTCGGGCCCAGAACTTGGCAGGCGGGAGAGCGAATTTCCGAGGAGGGACCGCAGCGGAGGGGACCCCTGGACTCTGTGCTTGCACCTGCCCCCCCCCCCAAAGAAACCTGTGTAGCGGCTCCGGGCACCGGAGGTGTGTAGCGGTGCACCGCGCTGGGGTTGTAGGCGCTGCAGAAGGGGACCAGCTGCAAGGGGAGTCCCCGGCGGAGACGCTGTCTCTTCCCCACACCACTCCAGGAAAGAGCAGGTGGTGAGGGAGCCCCTGCCGAAGAGCGGCCTCCAGAGAACTCGACGCCTGGGGGGGACCCCTGAAGAGGCCTGGACATTCCCCGGCTGAGCCGCGTGTGTGCACCTGTGGTGCGGATCTGTCGTGGAGGGGGCCCCTCCTTAGAGACCCGGCTAGGGAGCTCGGCGGCTAGGTGGAGGAGCACCGTGTGCTACGCGGCGACGATTGGCCGAGGCCAGGCCGGACTCGCGCCTGGGCTGTGATTCCGGGGGGTCCTGGGCTTATGGGACATTAGCGGGAGACATGACTACGCGACCCCTCGCAGGCGCGGTACCGGCGACGGCCACCTGCAGGAAGGAGTGGGGCCTGGCTCTTGGGGGGCCCGGACCGCAGGGAGATCGAAGCGGAGATAGCATTCCCAGCACTGGTACAGCGGGGATCTAGTGATTGCCGGAGGAGGGACTACGGCCCTACCCGGGGGTGCAGAGACGTCTTCCTCGCTGCGCAAGGGGAAAACTGGGAGAGATGGCGCAGCTAAGAATTCCCAACAACCGCCGTCCCCTGGAACTAGCAGCTCGCCCAAGAAATCGGACGACGAGGCCCCGGCGACCAAGGCGTTTATGACGGAGCTGTTTGCCTCCATTAAGGAAGACATCTCGGAACTCCGAGCCCAACTAGCATCGGACCTTCGGGAAGTGCGGAGAGACGTGGATGGCATTGGGGAGAGGGTGGCCACCTTGGAGGAGCACAACCTCAGCGTCGCTAACGATGTCCACCAGCTCCAGCAAGATATCATCAGGCTCACGGAGCAGAACGTGGACCTCCAGTCCCATACGGAGGATCTTGAGAACCGTTCCCGCCGGAACAACATCCGCATTCGGGCGGTGCCGTGGGACGGGGAAGAAGGGGACCTGCGGGGTTATGTCCAGGCTCTTTTCTTACAGGTTCTGGGCGAAGACGATGTGCAGGAAATCAGGATGGACAGAGTGCACAGAGTTGGTCTCCCTAGGAGGGGAGGGGGGCCGCCCCCGGACATCCTGGTCTGTGTCCACGATTTCCAGCTAAAAGAGCGTATCCTGCGGAAGGCGCGGACCATCCCTTCTTTGCAATTCAGAGAGCATCGTCCCCAGTTGTACCAGGACTTAGCAGCATCGACCCTCCAGAAGAGGCGGGAGTTTCGACCGGTGACCGCCTTCCTCCGGGAACGCAACATCTCCTACTCATGGGGTCACCCTTTCCGCATTATCTTTAGGTGGGAAAACAGACTGGCACAGATTCGATCCCTCCAAGTGGCGAAGGACTTGTTGGGTATGGACGACGGGACTCCCTCACAGGAGGCTGGCGGTTCGCCGGCACAGAGGCGCAGGTGGTCTTCCTCATGGCAGAGGGTGGGCCCGGATCTGAACCGTGGGCGGCCTGATCGAACGGCTAGCCTTCAGGAGAGAGGAAATGCAGTGGCTTCAGTGTATTCGGCGACTTTGGCGTCTTCCCAACAGAGCTCTGGGGCCACTTGATCTGGAGCCGTCAGCTGTTTGGTGCCGGAGGGACACGTGACTCCAGGTATCGTGGGTTTAATTGTACTTTTGGAGAAGACACCCCGTACCGTGGCCAGTGGGGTTCCCTCATGGGTGCCCCATCCCCAGCCCTGGAGGAACTCTACGGACTGTTCTCCGATGGGACTGCTAAGTACACTCTTTTGGTTTTGGTTTTGGTTGGGGTTCTTGAGGGGGGGAGTGGGGTGCTTTGGGGGCCAATTGAGGAGGGGGGTTTTTGGGAACAGAGGGGGGTCGGGGGGGGAGGCGTCCGGAATGACTGTGTAGTTTGCTTGTTACTTCCTCCTGGTGGAATTCTTGAGAAGTTGCATGTCTGTCCTTTGGGCGGGACTACCTATTGGGTTGGAGTTACACGTGGGTCTGGGCTGGGGTGCAGCATCGGGACGAATCCACAGAGAGGTTTCATACTAGTTTTCCATGCCGCTTAGTATTGGAACATGGAATGTAAAGGGCCTCAATTCCCCTCAGAAACGCCAGAAAATATGGAAATATGTCACTGACCACCACTTAGATATTGTGGGACTCCAGGAGACTCACCTAGCACGTAAAGATGAGCTACGACTTAGACATAGACATTTCCCACTCATTTATAGGGCATCTGCATCCACTAAACATAGGGGAGTGGCACTTTTATTCCGAGCATCCCTGCACTTCCAGCCTATGGGGATCAGTGGGGACAAGGAGGGACATTGGTTGATGGTCAAGGGGACGCTTTACGGCAGACTCTGTACGTTTGTGGTGGTGTATGTTCCCAACTCTGGGCAGAATGTTTTTCTTCAAGACCTGTTGGATAGGATGGGGGGCTTTGTGGAGGGGCACGTGGGTTTAATGGGGGACTTTAACATGGTTTGGGACAAGGATTTGGATAGCTCCCGAGCCCAGAGAACAGGTACTGGAGTTTTCTCTATGGAAACGCAGCGTATGGTTGGGGAGCTTGGGTTGGTTGATACCTGGCGATTCCTGCACCCACAAGCGCAAGACTATATCTTCTATTCCCATGTTCATCTTACTTATTCCCGTCTAGATCATATCTTTGTAAGCCAAGCCCTCAGGGGAGATGTCCGTGATTCTGCTGTCTTCCCGCTCTCCGTCTCAGATCATAGACTGCTGGTTCTCGGGCTCCACTGGTCAGCAGGGGGGGGGCGGGGCGAGGAAATGGTACTTCCCGCCGGCGCTTGTCCGGGATGATACCTTGTGCAAGGAACTGCGTAAAGCTATAAGGGAGTTTTTGGCCCTCAACCCGGTAGCGGATACCTCACTTTTCAATATGTGGGATGCGTGTAAGGCATCACTGCGGGGTACATGCCTGGGCCTCAATGCTAACCTCAATAGGTTACGGAGGAAGGAACGGGAAGACCTGGAGACAGAACTGGCGACCTTAGAACAGGCGCATAAATCAAACCCGTCCAGGCTGACTCTTAGACCCTTGACAGCGGTGCGGGGTAAGTTGAAAGCCCATTACACCAACCGGGCAGAGTTTACTCTCCTGCGGCTTAGGCGTGTCTCCTATTCTCAGGGGAATAAGGTGGGCAGGCACTTAGCTCGGCAGCTACGGGACAAGAGGGAGAGAGATTATATTGGTGGAATTATGGACTCACATGGTTCATTACATCATAGTGATGTGGATAAGGCAGGTATTTTTGGCCGATTCTACGAGGAGCTCTATAAGGGTGACTCCCTGGATCAGGCAGAGCAGGACCGTTTCCTGGCGGATCTCCCCATCCCACAAGTATCTAAGGAATGGAACGAACTCTTGGCTGCCCCATTCACAAGATCGTAGGTGTTGGACGCCATTAAAGATCTGAAGCTCCACAAGGCGCCGGGGCTTGATGGCTACACGGCCCTGTTTTACAAGTCCTTTGCGACAGAGTTGTGCGACTTTTTAGTGTCCCTCTTCAATGAAATGGCGGTCACTGGGACGACCACGGGCACCATGGCCGAGGCCGTGATCACCGTGATCCCCAAACCGGAGAAAGACCCTTCCAAATGTTCATCGTACCGCCCGATAGCACTTCTTAATGTGGACGCTGAATTGTATTCCACAATCATAGCTCGCAGGCTCCAAGATTTAATGCCGGCCATCATTCACCCGGATCAATCCGGGTTTATTAAAGGCTGTCAGACGCATGATAACTTAAGAAGGGTCATACATCTCATAGAAAAGGCCGACCGGTTCCGTATCCCGGCAGTACTGGTGGGGTTGGACGCGGAAAAAGCCTTTGACCGGGTTGATTGGAAGTTCATGTTCTGCGCCCTGGAGGCCTTCGGCATTTCGCACCAATTCATCACCATGATCCGGGCGAACTATAGCTGCCCTAGTTCGAGAGTAGTGGTTAATGGTCATCGTTCTGCCGGCTTCTCGCACTCCCGGGGCACGAGGCAGGGCTGCCCCCTCTCCCCTCTCCTCTTTGCTTTGAGCATTGAAACCTTGGCTATTGCGGTCCGAGAGCGAGAACAGATAAAGGGACTCCCCTTTTTGGGAGAACAGCACAAAATTTCCCTTTTTGCAGACGACGTGTTGCTGTCGGTGGGGGAGCCGGCTCAGTCCTTACCACATCTCCAAACCCGGCTGTCCGACTTTGAGACGGTGGCCGGATTCAAGGTTAACTTTAATAAGTCATACATCTTGAATCTAACCCTCCCTCCAGCGGACTTGGAGCGACTGCGCCCACTCACGCCTCTGGCGTGGGTGCCTGCCTCCCTGTTATATTTGGGAGTTCGTCTGACCCCTTCTATAAGCTCCCTCTTCGCAGCCAACTTCCCGCCGATGTTGGCGGCGGTGCGCAGGGAACTGGACCGATGGAAGCCGAAATATATCTCGTGGCTTGGTAGGATCCATACCATCAAGATGGTTCTCCTTCCTAGGTTTTTGTATCTCTCTCAGGCCCTCCCCATTCCTATGGAGCTGGACTTCTTCCGGCGCCTTAAGACACTACTGCTGAAATACATCTGGCAGGGAGTCCGGGCGCGCTTCTCCTTCGCAAATCTGCGGCGCCCACGGGAGGAGGGAGGAGTGGGCCTCCCTGACATGCACCTGTACTACAAGGCTGCCCAGCTGCGAGTGCTGGTGGAGTGGTCGCAGCAACTTTCTGAGAAACACTGGCTGCACATGGATAGGAGTGTGGCCGGGAAATCGATTTGGGACCTCGCTTGGAAGCCCAAGTCGGACAGGCCAAGGAACGCCTACATCAGCACGCCCACTCGCACTGTTCTAAAGGTGTGGGACACGATCATGGGAGACGAGCGGTGGACAACATTTCCCTCCCCTTTCACTCCTATACATTTCAATCCGGCCTTTCCGCCGGCGCTGCGGGAGGGTCCCTTTCGGCTGTGGCGAGAGGGAGGGTGTAGAGCCCTTACGCACTTATTTCACGGTACAGAACCCCTCACATTCCATAACTGCATGCGTGACTATGGTCTCCCACCTTCGGAATGCTTCCGTCATGCCCAATTGCTCCATTGGGCGATCTCGGTGGGCCTAAAAGATGCGGCTACCAGACCACTCTCGCTCTTTGAGTCCTTTATTCTCCGATCCTCCACGATGAAGGGGACGATTTCCTTTCTGTACAAACTCTTACTGACCACTGTGGTCTCCCCACGTCCATGTTACATGGACCACTGGGAAACCCTCCTAGGCCGAGACATAACCGGGGACGAATGGAAGGGTCTCTGGCGAGATATTGTAGCTCACAATCACTCGGTGGACCTGCGAGAAGCCCATCTTAAAACCATGTTTGACTGGTACCTCTACCCTTCGAAACTGCATCGCATATTCCCAGCGTCTTCGGACCGGTGTTGGAGGGGCTGTGGACTGTTGGGAGACTTCCGCCACATCTGGTGAGACTGCCTGATCATCCGGCCGTTTTGGACCGAAATCTTGTCCCATATCAAGGACATATTAGGGTATCCCATCCCGGATGCTTTGTCCTATGTCATCCTGGGCCTTCGAGATCCGCTGTTCGAACACCAAACACAGGCGGATAAACAAATTGTGTGGCTCTGCCTTGGAGCGGCTAAACTTACACTGGCCGCAGCCTGGAGGAAACCTGCAGCCCCGGCTCTCTCCTTGTGGCACTCGAGACTGTGGAGACTATTGAGTATGGAGAGAATGGCGGACAACTTCCAGGGCACCTTTAAGAACTTTATGTTTCGATGGGGACCCTTGGTCCGCTTTCTATCGAGGAACTTGCCCTCAGCGGTATGCCCGTCTGCTCTGCGCGCCCTTCACCTTTTCCAGATTTAACTTGACTGTATGTTTGAGGAACTGAGATTGTATGCATGTGTGGGCGCCACCACTACAGGGGGGGTACGGGGGGTTGGGGGGGGGGGTTGTTCAACAATTGTTCCGGCACCGCATAACTGCCGGAGGCTCTTGATGCCCGGGTCCTTCCGCAACGTTCCGACTATATGGGAAGTGACCATCTCCGTGGTGAGGTCTGCTGATGGGCCATGAAGCGGCTGACTTTGATTCTTACTGCTCGCGGACAAGCACTGCCCCTCAGCATAGCCGGATCTGATGTCATTTGTTATCCTAAGTGCCTCCTTGTAAGCTTTTTCTAGTCCCCTTTACTGGGGGTTGCTGCGGTTCTGCCTCTTGTTTTCCTTCTCTCTTCCGTTCTTCCTTTCCCACTTTGTGTTTGAACTGCAATAAATAAAACTTTTACAAAAAAGTTCTTTGAACGGTCACGAAAGTTTCTAGTTTATAAAAAAAAACAAATTTGTCACTTATATTTGCTGTTTTTCTGAAGTATTCTTAGAAAAATAGACGCTATGTTAATCACAGTACGTTACACCAGGGATGACACTTTGTTAGCAATCTGTAGGTATTGTCTGCTGTTTTTTTAGCGGATCGTTCTTACCGGAGTTCGAGTCGCTGTGTGGCTTGACGCTTTTCCAATGCGAAGCTCAGCTATACTCTCGATCCATCTCCGCGTTGTGGCGTCTCCCGTGACAGTACTCTTTCCACCTCCAGAATTGCCGTGTGTAATCCCTCTTGGGTGTATCTTTTGCTGTGATGGCTGCCTTGCGTTCAGAATTTAGAATTTCATGGCGTGGTTCTGTGAGTGGAACGCCGGCGCTCTTTGTTGTAGCGTGGTGCTGTCTCCTCAAAAACGACAGCACCAGTCGTAGAAATGCACACAAAAACCGGCTCGACACCGGTAAGGAAGCACTCACTCAGGCACAGTTCAATTTTTAGACCAACTGCTTTATTTTAGCTTACTCGTCTTAACCCAACGCGTTTCGCCTTCAGCCGAAGGCTTGATAATGGGTGTTGAGCCCCAACACGAGCCATCTTTTATTTTTAGTGCACAGTGAAAAAAACACATAACAGTGAAAATGCAAATGCATTATGGGTGACGTAGTTTTTCACGTGAAAATTAGTGTTTAAAGTGCTCAAATTTTAATAAAGTTATATTGAAAGCAATTATTCTCGTGGTGTAAAAAAAATGTGACATTCCCTGACTTTATTGAAAACACTCACCAGTGAGATTGTATTACACCACGAGAATAGCAAGAAAGCCAGTCACCAAAGACTTCAAAATCATGAACAATGAAAATCATTGGTCAAATTGTCAGCGAAAATCCAAATAATATATATATTGTGACCAAACCAAACTTTCAATCAAAAGAAGGCGCTGACTCCGTGAATCCAATCAAAACGATATTTAATTGCTCAGTTGCTGCTTAGACGCGTTTCGGGGGCTTGCTCCCGCCTTGTTCACTACATCTGCATGAACATTTAGTTAAGCCATATATACATACATGCACAAGATCACATGGGAATGCGATTGCCTTACACATTTCAATTGACTATAGGTTGTTATGGTTACCGGTTCATGACCCTCATGGACGGACATAGAAGAGTTCATGACTTGCACATTCTAATTTCATGGCAGTCTTTTTACACTCTTGCCTGTAATTTACAAACACACAATATAATTACAATTTTCCAAATTCGTCCCTAATATGCTTGATGTTAATCTTCACACATGCATATTTTGAAATTACGAACACCCGTTTATCGATAAAAAGTGCAATACCACTATTTTTCAACAAGTCAAACTACATGTGTGCTACATTGCTCGTGACGCGCTCAGGTGCGCTGAAATTTGGTGTGGCATGTTGTTGTATTGCGGTCGAATTCCTGACATTTTATTCTGCCGGAAAGTGAATGTACGTGACTGACGGTCACTCGCATATTAAAAACAGCTCTGCCGGAGTACAAGCCCATATCACCAACTGGACATACATTATGCTATTTGTAGTCAATGCTACCTAAATACATTAGCACAATCCAGCATACGTTACAATTGTAATTACATATCATTCGTTTGGGGCATGTACATTAAGAGTGTTACCATTCCTACTGTTCTCAGCACCATAGTCACTGCGCAGTGGATACTCTCGTCTCCAAGTGGAGTAAGTTGACTAAGGACTTGTATAGTGATTGTTTCAAGTGAGTGGTGAAAAGGTGAACATAAAGTGAAATAAAAAAGGTGAAAATTAAGGAGAAGTGATTGTGGTGTCTTTATGTACATGTGATCTAACATTCTTGTTTATGTAGTAGATGAACTGCAGATGTTAAAGAATGGTACATATATATATGGTATATTTATATATATTACCTACTGGCGGTCGCCAGTAGGTATATATAGTTAGGACCTAGTTACCATAGGAAATTCCGAACATTCTATTGGGAATAACTTTGACGCCGATTGAGGGATCTGCCTGTAATTTTCCTTAAATTTGCCTCGCTGCGCTCCGCTTCTTCCCTGAATGTTTCGGGGGGATTCGTCAAGCGGGGGCCGAGAAAAAAGGGGGGTCCCAAAACGTGTTTTCCCCATGTTAATTTCAATAGGGACATTCTGGCAAGGCTACAGCTCGAACGGCTGAACGGAATTATACCAGATTTGGCAAAATGGTAGGGACTGGTATGCAGCAGTGCCTTATGTATGTTTGGCGTAAATCCCTCCAGTATTTTCTGAGAAAATTGAATGTGAAATTGAGTCCAATGCAATTTTCCATAGGACCTTTAGACACGGCTACAGCCCGAACGGCTGAATGGAATTACACCAAACTTGGCAAAATGGTAGAGCCTGGTATGCAGAAGTGCCTTTTGTATATTTGGTGAAAATCCCTCCAGTAGTTGTTGAGAAAATCGAATTTGTTCAAATTATATATCTATAGGTGGCACACGTGAGTGCCCTGTAAGCTTACTGTACTCTGTACCTTCCCGTGTACGAGCTGCATGCTGATTGGCTGCTACTGTCTGTGAACATTCCAAAACAGAAATTGTTGGCAGCCATCTTGTGCCTTGGTAGACTGAGGCACAGGAAAGCAGAAAAACAAACATGTAGAACTCAAAAAGGGGGCAGGGTAGAAGCACTCTGACCCCCTAGGCCTGCTCAGGGGGCCCCAAAAGGTCCCCCCAGGCCCCCCCAAAACCTTTTTTTCGAAAAATTGCGAGGGTAGGCGCACCGTACAGAGTACAGCTTACTGTAAGCTTACTGTACTCTGTACGGTATGCGTACCCTCATGATTTTTCGAGAAATAAAAACTTTTTTTGGAGCCTGGGGGGGCCTTGTGGGACCCCCTGAGCAGGCCTAGGGGGTCAGGGTGCTTCTACCCTGCCCCCTTTGCGTGTTGTGCACCTTTGTTTCACTGCTTTCTTGTGCCTTGGTTCTACCGAGGCACAAGATGGCTACCAACACTTCCTGGTTTGGAGTGTTGACAGTGGCAGCCAAAATGCATGCATTTCACAGGAAAGCAGCATGCTCATTGGCTGTCAACACTTCTAACCAGGAAGTGTTGGCATTCATCTTGTGCTAGGTAGACCGAGACACAAAAGAAGCAGAGCTCACAGCCCACACAGCTCTCACAGCCCACACAGCTCTCAATGCCCACACAGCTCTCACAGCCAACACAGCTCTCAAAGCCCACACAGCTCTCACAGCCCTCACTGCCCTCACAGCCCTCACAGCCCACACAGCCCACACAGCTCTCACAGCCCACACAGCTCTCACAGCTCACACAGCCCACACAGCTCTCACCGCCCACACAGCTCTCACAGCCCACACAGCTCTCACAGCTCTCACAGCCCACACAGCTCACACTCTCACCGCCCACACAGCTCTCACAGCCCACACAGCCCTCACAGCCCTCAAAGCCCACACAGCCCTCACAGCCCTCACAGCCCACACATCTCTCACAGCCCACACAGCTCTCACAGCTCACACAGCCCACACAGCTCTCACAGCCCACAAAGCCCACACAGCTCTCACAGATCTCACAGCCCACACAGCCCACACAGCTCTCACAGCTCACACAGCCTTCACATCCCACACAGCTCACATCCCACACAGCTCTCACAGCCCATACAGCGCTCACCGCCCACACAGCTCTCACAGCCCACACAGCTCTCACAGCCCACACAGCTCTCACAGCTCACACAGCCCACACAGCTCTCACAGCCCACACAGCCCACACAGCTCTCACAGCCCACACAGCTCTCACAACCCACACAGCTCTCACAGCTCACACAGCCTTCACAGCCCACACAGCTCACATCCCACACAGCTCTCACAGCTCTCACAGCCCATACAGCTCTCACAGCCCACACAGCTCTCACAGCTCTCACAGCCCACACAGCCCACACAGCTCTCACAGCCCACACAGCTCTCACAGCCCACACAGCTCTCACAGCTCTCACAACCCACACAGCCCACACAGCTCTCACAGCCCACACAGCTCTCACAGCTCACACAGCCCTCACAGCCCACACAGCTCACATCCCACACAGCTCTCACAGCTCTCACAGCCCATACAGCTCTCACAGCCCACACAGCTCTCACAGCTCTCACAGCCCACACATCCCACACAGCTCTCACAGCCCACACAGCCCTCACAGCTCAGACAGCCCTCACAGCCCACACAGCTCACATCCCACAGAGCCCTCACAGCTCTCACTGCCCATACAGCTCTCAAAGCCCACACAGCTCTCACAGCACACACAGCTCTCACAGCCCACACAGCTCTCACAGGCTTCACAACCCTCACAGCCCACACAGCCCTCAAAGCCCTCACAGCCCACACAGCTCTCACAGCCCTCACAGCCCACACAGCTCACATTCCACACAGCTCTCACAGCCCATATAGCTCTCACAGCCCACACAGCTCTCACAGCCCACACAGCTCTCACAGCTCTCACAGCCCACACAGCCCACACAGCTCTCACAGCCCACACAGCTCACACAGCTCATACAGCCCTCACAGCCCGCACAGCTCACATCCCACACAGCTCTCACAACTCTCACAGCCCATACAGCTCTCACAGCCCACACAGCTCTCACAGCCCACACAGCTCTCACAGGCCTCACAGCCCTCACAACCAAAACAGCCCTCACAGCCCACACAGCTATCACAGCCCACACAGCTCTCACAGCCCACACAGCCCACACAGCTCTCACAGCCCACACAGCCCACACAGCTCTGGCAAAGATAATACCAGCAGTGAACAAGCACTGGCAAAGACAATAACGGCAGCAAACAAACACTGGCAAAGGCAATACCAGCAGCGAACAATCACTGGCAAAGATAATACAATCAGGGGGGCAGGGGCACGAAAAACGGCACAATCAGGGGACAGAAGTCCCGACAAATGGCACAATAAGGGGGCAGAAGGCAAGAGAAAATGGCACAATTAGTGGGCAGAAGGCAACAAATGTGTGTAAATAACATAGGTGGAACAACTGATATGGGAAAGGACTTTAGATAAAAAATATTCTAACACGTATATTCAAGTAAAAAACTCTATTTCATTTAATAGATGTTCATTAAAAAAAACTACACATAGTACATACAAAATACAAAAAATTATAACATAGCAATAAACAAATTTCACAACCAAGTTTTATACAATAAAAAAATATGAGGACACAAAATAATTTAAAAAGGATTGTTTCCAGTGGGTGGCAAACAATATTCTCTCCAACAGAAGGCAACAAATACAGCACAATCAGGGAGCAGAAGGTAAGAAATACGGCACAATAAGGGAGCAGAAGGCAAGAAATATGGCACAATCAGGGTGCAGAAGGCAAGAAATACGGCACAATCAGGGGGGTAGAAGCCAAGAAATATGGCACAATCAGGGGGGCAGAAGCAAGAAATACGGCACAATCAGGGGGGCAGAAGGCAAGAAATACGGCACAATCAGAGAGCATCTTGCTCCGGTCCAAAAATCGGATCCCTAGGGCTGCTCAGGTGGTCCCACAAGGATATTAACATATTTAAATGTTATCCGCTAATAGAATTAGCATTTTAAAAACATTGCAAATTCACTGAAAAAACCATAGGTTTCAGGCCTTATATAGTTAGGAATTAGCATTTAAAAAACCTTTGAAATGCAGTGAAAAAACCATAGGTTTCAGGCCTTATATAGTTAGGTATTAGCATTTAAAAAACCTTTGAAATTCACTGACAAAAACAGGTTTCAGTACTTATATAGTTAGGAATTAGCATTTAAAAAACTTTGCAAATTCACTGAAAAAACCATAGGTTTCAGGCCTTATATAGTTAGGAATGAGCATATAAAAAACCATTGAAATTGCTCCTATATAGTTAGTTGTACTACCTATATTTGGCGCACCCGCAATCCACTGCTGATGATGTCACATATTACATCATTCATGACATGGTCAGTGACATCACTGATGACATCACTGATGACATCTCAAATGACATCACTGATGACATCACTGATGACATCTTATTTGACATCACTGATCACATCACTGATGACATCATTCATGTGATAATACGATGCACCTCCTCACACTCTAATATAACCTTTGATACACCCAGTGTTAAATACAGACTACCATTCTTGAAACCATTGACACACCAATACCAGTTACTACATAGGCACTCACTGATTCCTAGGTCTACACACACATCCACTCATTCACCCATACAATCACTCATACATACAGTCACTCATCAATACAACCCTATCATATGCACTCATACACCTATGCAGACACTCACACACTGCCACTCATCCATGGAGTTACTCACCCACCTAGTCAGTCATGTAAAGAATCAATCACACTTCCATTTCCTCATCTATACAGTTATACACACAACACCTTACTTATTCAAACATATACTAACACAAACTTACTCTCTTATACAATCACTGATACAAGTACACATTTATCTGCACAGAGTCACACACCTCCCAGCCAGCCACACACACACTCAGTCTCCCATACAAATACTTGGGAAACCAATCAATAACCTATATAGCCATTCATATATATCTACTGATCAACACACGCAGCAGCTTACACAACAACAGACATACTGATGCACACATTCAGACAGTTTAGTCACTAACCTATGCATTCAGTAAGACACATTTAATCACTCACTCATACAGTCAGTCACGCACCTACTAAATCCTTCATCCAGACACTTATACATCCACTCATTCTTCAATATGTAAAACATATTTAAACTTTACAGAAAAACACAGTCACTGGATGATGTCATCAGTGATGTCATCAGTGATGTCATTTGAGATGTCATCAGTGATGTCATCAGTGATGTCACTGACCATGTCATGAATGATGTAATATGTGACATCATCAGCAGTGGATTGCGGGTGCGCTAAATATAGTTAGTACAACTAACTATATAGGATCAATTTCAATGGTTTTTTATATGTAATGTAATGTAATGTAATGTAAGAGACATTTCTAACGCGCAGCTTTCACTTCAGGGAGTATCTTGGCGCTCGCACAACTCAGGTAGAAGAGTTGGAGGGAAAAAAAGGATGTCCTGCATTCTACACCACAATTATACCAGAGTCCTACACATGTCATCAGGCAAAGAGAAGATCCAAGTTTTCAATGCTTTCCTGAAGGGAGTTTCTTGAGAAAGTGAACGTAAAAGGGGGGAAGCTTATTCCAGGCCCTAGCGCCCAAAACAAAAAGGGATTTACCACCCTTTGTAACCAGTTTGAACCGAGGCAGAGTAAGTAAATTCTGACTGGCAGACCTCAGGCAACGTGTCGGGTGATATCTTTTAAACCCGTTACATATGTATTTTGGACCTCGTTGGTAAAATGCCCTAAAGGTAATTAAAAGAATTTTAAACAAAATTCTTTTACCTATTGGCAGCCAGTGAAGAATGTTAAGTGCTGCTGAGGCTGAAGACCTACGAGGCCAATGCAGTACGAGGCGGGCCGCCGCATTTTGGACCATTTGTAACCTGTGGAGAACGATCCTATTGGCTCCAGCATACAGTCCGTTACAATAGTCTAGCCTAGAACTTATTAAAACCACTGCGACTGTTTTCCTCGCCGATAACGGAAGTAGATCAAAAAACTTCCTCAGTGCTTTTATGATCTGAAAGCACATCCCTGCCACTGCCACAGCTTGGAGCTTAAAAGATAATTGATCGTCAAATTTGATACCCAAATTGCGGGCAGAAGTAATTGTATTGGGGGGAGCATCTGCCTCCACTGGCCAACACGTTTTTGGGGAGAACAAATTATGACTCCCGACTGGTAGAATTTCTGTTTTTCCGGCGTTGCACTTTAAATGGTTGTTGGTCATCCATTTAAAAGTTGCTGCCAGGCATTCCTTGAGGTCTTCCTCGGCACCTGGGCGCTCCCTATCCAGCACCAGTATGAGCTGAGTATCGTCAGCATATGAAATGGAACTGATCTGGAATGACGCGATCAGTTTCACTAGGGGTACCATGTACAGATTAAAAAGTACAGGACTCAGGCTTGAGCCCTGAGGGACCCCTGAGCTGACGTCTTTAGCCTCAGACTGGTATTGGCCTAGCACTGTGACTTGGCGTCTATTGCTGAGGAAATTCCTAAGCCATGCCAAGACCTGTCCTCCTACCCCTGCGGCAGCCAACCGGTCCACTAGGATGTTATGTGAGACCGTATCGAAGGCTGCCGACAGGTCAAGTAGGATAAGGACAGCCTTCTTTCCTTGATCCATTGCCGCCCGTAAGGTCTCTGCGGTAAAAAGCAGGGCCGTCTCGGTAGAATGTTCTGACCGGAATCCTGACTGATTAGGATGGAGAATGTTGTTCTTCTCCAAAAAGTTAGTCAGTTGACTATTGACGAACTTTTCAGTCAGTTTAAACAGGACAGGTAGCAAGGAAATAGGGCGCAGATTGGAAAGGGTGGTGGGATCAGCAAGTGCCTTTTTTTGGAGAGGCTTGACAGCTGCAAGCTTCCACTCTTTAGGAATGTTTGACGTAGTTAGAGAGGAATTAATAATCCTATTGATTATAGGATTAACCATCTCTACTAAAGTATGCAACGCCGGAGGGGGGCAGGGGTCAAAAGGGGATCCCGATTTACAAGCCAAGATTGCCTTGGAGGTTTCTTCAAGAGATACTGGGGCAAATTTCTCAAAGCAGGGATACGTCATTGTCTCCACTATCTGTTCAGCATCCGCGGTCGCGGTTGCTCCTGATGGAAAAGTGTTCAGGATAGCAAGGATCTTATTATCAAAATAATCAGATATCGCATTAGAGAGCTCTTGAGATGGAGGAATCTCTTGCGATAGAGCTGATGGATTCATAAAATCCTTGACAATCTTGAAAATTGCTTTTTGTTCCTGGCCTGCCATGGATAAGGCCTGTAGATAGTGTTTTTTTTTTGCTGATTTTATTCCTGCGTGATACTTCCGTCGCGCTGCCTTGTAGATGTTACAGGCGGAGGCATCATAATTTCGACGCCACCTCCGTTCCAGTACTCTGACCTCACCTAGCTCGAGTTTCAAAGTCATTGAGAACCAAGGGGCACTCTTTTTAGACTTGATGCTAATTCCTAACTATATAAGGCCTGAAACCTATGGTTTTTTCAGTGAATATATATATATATATATATATATTACCTACTGGCAGTCGCCAGTAGGTAGTTGTAGTTAAAACCTAGTTTCCATAGGAAATCCGCAACATTCTATTTGGAATAACTTTGGCGCTGGTGGACAAACCTTCGTGAATTTCTCCAAGAAGATGGCTTGCTCTGCTCCGCTCCTTTGGGGGTGATTCCTGAAGCGGGGGCCGAGAAAAAAGGGGGTCCCAAACGTGTTTTCCCCATGCAATTTCCCATAGGACCTTTAGCCAGGGCTGCAGCCCGAACGGCTGAAATGAATTACACCAAACTTGGCAAAAAGGTAAAGTTCTGTTCGCAGATGGGCCTTTTTGTCAAATGGTGTAAATCCGTTCAGTAGTTCCTAAGGAAATCAAAAGTAAAATCATATATATATTTTGGGGGTGTTACAGTACGCGTACAGTCCGCGAACCTTCCTGAGCACGAGCAGCATGCTGATTGGATGTCAACTGTCTGTCAACACTCCAAACCAGGAAGTGTTGGCAGCCATCTTGTTCCTCGGTAGAACCGAGGCACAGGAAAACAGAGAAACAAATGCGCAAAACACGCAAAGGGGGCAGGGTAGGCACACCCTGACACCCTAGGCCTGCTCAGGGGATCCCACAAGGATCCCCAAGGCCCCCCAATTTTTATTTTATTTTTTAAATAGGGGAGTAGGGCTATGTACACGTACCCCGTGAAAAACCCAAAAAAACTTGGTAAGTTTTTTTTTTAAATTAGCCCCTGGGGGGACCAAATCCCGGGGGCAACATTTAGAAAGAAAGTGTGGGGGGGTCCGTGACGGACCACCCAGTCCCGGGGACCACCACCCCCGGGGCTTTTCTATATTGGGAGGGGGGCTTCGCGACCCCCCTACTGGAGCCTTTGATGGCCCTGGGGATCGCAACCTCCCCAGGGCCGGCTCCTGCCCCCGGGACACTGCTGTTTGCTATGGTAGGATAGGAGCCTCGTGGCTCCTACCCTACCATAGCAAAGTGCTTTTCGTCAGAGAGAGCAGAATGTCAATTGCTGTCTCTGACGAAAAGCAATGTCCGCTCCCAAAGGACGTGGGGAGCCGGCTGGGACCGTGGGGGCTTTGGGGCTCCCCCCATGGTCCCCAATGTTTTTTTCAGCCCCAGGGGATGAGGTCCCCGGGGATTATAAAAAATTTGTAATAGACGCTATTATTTTTTTTTACGATAGATTTACCGTGCGCGTACGGTGCAAAGTCCGTAAGTCGTCCGGTAAGCGTACCTAAGCAAGAAAAATAAAAATATTTTTAGAAATTTATGAAGTGTAAGTATTTATGTGTTGTGTGGCTCTAAAAAGAGCTGTTGTGTTTATTGGTAGATGTTAGTACCTACAAGTAAGTACTGATGCAGAGTCTTAAGTTGATGAGGAAGACTCTGTTTCTCTCATCTGTAAAATGTACACCATCTCTCCTATAGATGTCATGCATAATGAAGCGTAGATTATTATTGTAAATGGAACCCATTCTATAGTCTCCGAGAAAGGCAGAAACAGATTTATTCACATGTTTCCTAGCTTTCTCAAACTGTGGACAATATTGGTTGGACCAGTTCCATTTCTACCTTTGGCATATATTAGAATAGACAAAGGCAGTTTGGGGGAAATGTGTCATCAGTTGTTGAAAGTTGTCCTTCATAAACATTTCCAGACCTATCCCAGTCAAAGTGCCTAGGTCATTGCCACCACAGTGCACAATTATGAGGTCAGGGTGTTGAAGATGCATAAAGGATTTCACCAATGGCATCAGTTGGTGCCACTTTAACCCTCTCTGTCCAATCCATTTAATGTCTACATTTGATAAACCTAGGTCTTTGTGAGTTCCTTTCTGTTGTGCATACCTTTCACTCCAGAAAGTATAGCTGTGTCCCACAATCCATACTTTAAACATCTTGAAGAGAGGTCCGGATGCACTCAGATGGTCTCTGTAAATGAAAGGGCAGTTTGAAGTTTTTTTTCTAAAATGGTGGGTAAGTGGACTTTTGAAAAAATCAATGAACTAATTGGTTGATTAAAATATTATTAGCTACAAAACTAGGGAGCAATTTTCTGTTTTTTAAAAGCCTGTTATTTATTGGTAAGTAAAAGTGATAGAAAAGAACACTACTTTAGATAAGCTAGAATATTGAGAAGTCAAGCACACTTGCTGTTTTGATTTGCAACAATGTATGAAGAACTTTTCATCTGTGTGCTCAGTTAGGTGTTCCCTGAAGTGTTTCTATGGTAACTGGCAGAATGTGGAATGGGGGAAGGGATGAAAGTTTTGTCAGTTGGAAAGGGTTAAAAAGTTCAAGCAATAGAAAAGTGTGTTTCATTTTGAATTTAATGTGGGAATACATGTGATTTGTAATTAATTTGTGTATGTGTGTAGATTGAGTGTGTAGATTGATAGGAAAAGTTTGCTGTTTGGTATAGTATTTTTTTATCTCCTATGGTTGATTAGGGAGTTTTTCAATGATCCTCAATGTCAAAATCATTTTTTTTTTCGGGACAACTTACAGACTTTGCACCGTACGCGTACGGTAAATCTATCGTAAAATAAAATAGCATATTTTACTCATTTTTAATAATCCCCAGGGACCCCATCCCCCGGGGCTTTAACTTTATGTTTGGGGGGGGCTGATGGCCCCCCTCAGCCCCGGGACCGCCACCCCCGGGGCTCTAATATTGAAAAAAGGGGGTACATGAAGGACCCCCTGGCCCCGGGGACCACCACCTCCGGGGTTTTCTATGTTGGGAGGGGGCCGGCTCCTGCAGTGTCCCGGGGTGCCTACCCCTGGGACACTGCTGTTTGCTATGGTAGGGTTGGAGCATCGCGGCTCCCACCCTACCATAGCAAACTGCTTTTCATCAGAGAGAGCAGCATGTCAGCTGCTGTCTCTGACGAAAAGCAATGCCGGCTCCTAAAGGATGTGGGGAGCCGGCTGGGACCGTGGGGGCATTGGGGCTCCCCCCACGGTCCCCAAAATTTTTTTTTTAGCCCCGGGGGATGGGGTCCCCGGGGGTTATAAAAAGTTGTAATAGAAGCTATTTTTTTTTTTACGATAGATTTACCGTACGCGTACCATGATCGTAGGTATGACGTAACGTGTAAAGTCTGTAAGTCATCCCGTAAGCAAACCAAACCAAGTAAAAATCAATTTAAAAAATACATTTTACAGATATCTTTCAATTTTATATGTTTATGTGTTGGTTGGTTCTAATGAAACCTTTTCTGTTTATTAGTACTTGTCAGTAAATACTTAACCATAGTCTAAAGGTATTGAGGAGCAGTGTTTTACAGTGTGCTGAACTTTTGACCTATGTTGACAGTTGACTTTTGCATTATCTGTTGGGGGTAGGGTGGAAAGTTATGTCACTTGGAAAGGTTTGAATTATTGAACCAATAGAAATGTGTGTTTGGTTTTGAATTATTGTGTAACGGAATTTGATTTGTTAATAATGTGTATACATGTGTAAATTGAGAGGGAAAATGTGCCATTTTTTGGTTCCTGCTGCAAGCTCTAAAGCAGAGAGATTCTGTGTGAGACTATCTGCTCTGTGAGTGGCATTGTTCTTAATCTTCCAAACAATTTGAAAGGTGAGTTGATGACTTCAAACGGATTTTATTTGGTGCATTTTATTTTTAGTAAGAGTAATGTGCTTATCATTGTAAAGCTTGTAGAATCATATTCTGAGTTTGTCTGCTTTTGGATAACTATTGTGGTAAAATCATTTGGTAAGTTAATGTGTTTAGTTAGTCAGCTTTGTGGAATAAAGTGCAGTACTAAAAAATGTAGAATGTGTGCAGTCACTTATATAATGCCTCAGTCAGTATACATAGACTGCTGCATACAGTCTTGTGTAAATGAAAGAATCATATTTGCACCTTTTTCTACAATCTCACCTGTCTCTCCTCACAGTCTACCTCTCTCTGTTTATACTGTCCTCTTCCTTCTGATATTGTGTCTCATGTTTGGATGTAATGCTGGCAAAAAAGTAATGCTGCAAATTGAAAATGTATTTTGAAAATGACTCAGGTTTCTGCACTGTATTGTAGTGCTCATATACATGGGCTGTGTTCTGTCTCTTAAACGTTTTAGTGTGGTAAATGTGTTTTGGTGAAATGTATGGTTTCAAACTTTTTGTCCAGGATCACACTGAGTGTCTGTGTAAATTAAAGAATTATATTTGCACCTTTCTCTATAATCTCACCTGTCTGTCCTCACAGTTTACCTCTCTGCTTATACTGTCCTCTTTCTTCTGATATTATGTATCATGTTTGGATGTAATTCTGGCAAAAAATTAATGCTGCAAATTGGAAATGTATTTTGAAAATGATTCAGGTTTCTGCACTGTGATGTAGTGCTCATATACATGGGCTGTGTTCTGTCTCTTAAACGTTTTACTGTGGTAAATGTGTTTTGGTAAAATGTATGGTTTTACATTTTTTTGTCCAGTATCACACTGAGTGTCTGTGTAAATTAAAGAATTATATTTGCACCTTTCTCTATAATCTCACCTGTCTGTCCTCACAGTCTACCTCTCTCTACTTATACTGTCCTCTCCTTTCTGATATTTGCACTATTTCCTTCTTTTCACTTGTCTTTCTTGATAGTGCTGTTTCTTTTCAAACTGCCTACTGTGTTTTTAGTCTCCCTCTGTCGTCATGGTCTTTCCTGTCCCCTAATGTTCCCCCTTCTTTTTATACTCCCTCCTCTACCCTCTTAATTCTCTCTGTTTTATCATACCTCCTCTTAGCAATGCCCCACTCAATATAGATAGAGTGCTGCATACACTCTTAGGCAGATTTACAAGCACCTTGGGCCTCTTTCTTCTTGTATTGTGTCTCATGTTTGGATGTAATGCTGGCAAAAAACTAATGCTGAATATTGGAAATGTATTTTGAAAATGAGTCCGGTTTCTGCACTGTAATGTAGTGCTCATATACATGGGTTGTGGTCTGTCACTTAAATGTTTTAGTGAGGTAAATGTGTTTTGGTAAAATTTATGTTTTTAAACTTTTTCTCCAGGATCACACTGAGTGTCTGTGTAATTTAAACAATTATATTTGCACCTTTTTTTATAATCTCCCCTGTCTCTCCTCACAGTCTACCTCTCTCTGCTTATACTGTCCTTTCTTTTCTAGTATTTCCACTCTTTCCTTATTTTCACTTGTTTCTCTTGACAGTGCTGTTTCTTTTCAAACTGCCTCCTGTGTTCTTAGTCTCCCTCTGTCGTCATGGTCTTTCCTGTCCTCTAATGTTCCCCCTTTTTGTATACTCCCTCCTCTGCCCTCTTAATTCTGTCTGTTTTATCATACCTCCTCTTAGCAATGCCCCACTCAATATAGATAGAGTGCTTCATACACTCGTGGGCAGATTTACAAGCACCTTGGGCCCTTTTCTTCCTGTATTGTGTCTCATCTTTGGATGTAATCCTTGCAAAAAACTAATGCTTCATATTGGAAATTTATTTTGAAAATGAGTCAGGTTTCTGCACTGTAATGTAGTGCTCATATACATTGGCTGTGTTCTGTCCCTTAAACGTTTTAGTGTGGTAAATGTGTTTTGGTAAAATGTATGGTTTTAAACTTTTTGTCCAGAATCACACTGAGTGTCTGTGTAAATTAAAGAATTATATTTGCACCTTTTTCTATAATCTCCCGTCTCTCCTCACAGTCTACCTCTCTCTGCTTATACTGTCCTATCTTTTCTGACATTTCCACTCTTTCCTTATTTTCACTTGTCTTTCTTGATAGTGCTGTTTCTTTTCAAACTGCCTCCTGTGTTCTTAGTCTCCCTCTGTCGTCATTATCTTTCCTGTGCCCTAATGTTCCCCCTTTTCTTTATACTCCCTCCTCTGCCCTTTATCATACCTCCTCTTAGCAATGCCCCACTCAATATAGATAGAGTGCTGCATACACTCTTGGGCAGATTTACAAGCACCTTGGGCCTCTTTCTTCTTGCATTGTGTCTCATGTTTGGATGTAATGCTGGCAAAGAACCAATGCTGCATATTGGAAATGTATTTTGAAAATGAGTCAGGTTTCTGCACCGTAATGTAGTGCTCATATACATTGGCTGTGTTGTGTCTCTTAAACGTTTTAGTGTAGTCTAATCTCTGCTCTCTTCTTAAGAGTAATATAAGTGTGTGTTTTATACATTTATTTTTCAACAGTGATATATCTTTTTTATACTAGATTTTTTTTATCAATACTAAAAAAAGTCATCATGCCTAGTAAGGCTAAGAAGACGAAACAACGAAAGAAAGCAGGTTATTTAAAGAGAAGTCATCTACAAGATTTAACTCAAGACAAATGTATGAAGAAGACGCAAAAATGTCCTGGTAAGAGAACTAAAAGTTTTCTACGAAGCTTGGTAAACAGTAGGAGTAGTATGTACAAAGAAAAAAAAATATCAGTGTTTCTGCAAGCAAGAGAAAAGACAAGAACCGTGTAGTATTATGTTCTGAAAAAAAATGAGTATAGTACAAGGAGGAAAAATCTATACACGGAGATAAGGAAGAAGATGTACTATAATCGAGTTGTATCAAATTTGACTAAGATTGTAAAGAATTGTAAAAGACAAAGAGGTTTTTACAAAAACAATATATATTGAAAATGTAGTTGAGAAAGCTTTTGAATTGAAAAAAATACTTTTTATTTTAGTAATCAATAGAATTCAATCATTAGATAAGACAATCCATTTATTGAAGGCCAAAAGTAAGTGGAAAAGATTAATTAACAAAAGTAATTTTTCAGAGTTTTTTGGGTGAATAGAAACATAGTTCAAGTTCTGAGCCTTTTTTAATGAAGAAAGTTATCTGCAGAGTAATGATTTGTTGCATGAGGTTGACACTACTGGTCATGCTTATGAGGTTAAAAATGGTTGTCCTATTGAGAAAGAGAAAATTGTTCCTAGAAATGAGGAACAGTTGTTAGCTGATGAAGTTTTAGGGAGACGTCCTAAAGCTCCAGTTTACACTTGGAATTGCAGTAGTATTTGTAGTGTATGTCAGGAGTCTATTGATTTTGTACGCACTTTCTTACGTAACTATACTAAGAAAAGTGTTAAACAAAAGATTAAGATGTTGCAAGGATTAGACCCTTGCAGAGTGAGACAAACTACTGGATTGAAAGGACATTCTTTAGCTTGTCTTTCTAAAAAAGTGTGTCGAAGTGTTTTTCACCATTTCAGGATGTTAGGAGTTCATCAGACTCAAATTAGGAAATTAGTGAGAAGGTTGTATTATGCAAAAAGTCCAGCATTAATGGTTAAAAAAGTTGAACAGTGCTCTTTTGCATGGATCTGTATCAGATGTAATAAAGGTTTGTGATGAAATTGAGGTTAGTTATTTTGGTCCTCAAGAACACTGTGCATAAATTGATCCGTTAATAGATGGAACTGCAGAAGAGAATGTACAGCATTGTTGTACAGAAAAATGTGAGCAAGAAATTACTAAATTGGAGGTAATTTCTGGTGAAAGGTCAAATTATTCTTGTATCTGTTGTCGACGTACTCATTATAAAAATCTGACTAGGACTGTTGATCTGTATGTAAAAAGTGAAAAAGAAAATAATAATGAGTGGAAGGATTTTGTGAAATCGATAGGCTCCCACGAATTTTTAGTGATCACAACCCCTTAGTATTAACAATGAAGGCAGAAGGGAGAGCTAGATTAAGTAGGATCTGGACCTTTGAAAGAGGGCTCCTTTTGGATAATAATTACACACAACATATGTCCAAATGGATCAGTGAGTTCTTCGAGAATAACAGAGGGAGTGCTCTAGTGGGAGTTGTATGGGATGCCTTCAAGGCTAGTGTTCGTGGAGAAACATGCAGCTTTAGCGCATACAAACAGAAAGTAGCACGACTTAGGGATAGTGATATAGAGAGGGCCGTCTCAGAGGCGGAGGAGCAGCTCCATAAATGCGTAATAAGGGGCGAACCGATTGAAGAATCAATTATAGAATTGATGAAAGTAAAAAGTGAAGCTGAGGATGATATGGCGAATAAGGCAGCTCAATACTACACTATTAAAAGGGAGAGATGCTACGAGTTTAGCGAAAAAGTTGGACATGTACTCGCCATGCGGACTAGACAGATAGCAGCAACTGGGACTGTTAGGGAGATTAGGGATGAATATGGAAGGTTACATTCAGATTCGGAGGAAATAAGGGAAGTTTTCAGGAAATTTTATCAGACACTATACGATGAACAATATTCCAGTAATGCTGAAGAGACAAGGGAATATCTTCGGAATATCCCGGTTGAGAGGGTCTCTATCGCAGACGCAGAAGGACTGGAGAAACCGTTGGATTACACTGAAGTTAAAGAAGCTATGGGCAACCTCCCCTCTGGAAAGGCCGCTGGCCCGGATCAACTGCCTTTAGAGTTTTATAAAACTTTCTGGGGGAGTCTAGGGCAGGATTTAATTAGAACGATTCAAACTGCACAGTCTGGGGAGTCTATCCCCAAATCTTGGAGTGGTGCAGATATTGTTCTAATATTAAAAAAGGGAAGATGGCGACTGAGCCAGGGTCTTATAGACCAATTACGTTGATGAACAATGACACCAAAATATATTCGAAAGCACTCGCAACAAGATTTGCAGGAATAATAGGTGCCCTGGTTAGCAGTAACCAGCATGGCTTCATTCCAGGTAGAGGGACGACACATCACACCCGGAAAGTCATAACCATGTTTGATGCCACCGAAGTCACAGGAGACCCGATGGCCGTAATGTTGTTGGATGCCGAGAAGGCGTTCGATTGGGTCTCCTGGGACTATCTGTGGCACATCCTAACAAGAGCTGGGATAAAGGGGGGTTTTGTGAAAGCCCTACAGACTCTGTATAGGGAACCGGTTGCAGCTTTAAGAGTTAATGGGGGCATCACGGGACAATTCCAGATTAAGAGAGGCACACGGCAGGTGTGCCCCTGCTCGCCGCTTTTATTTGCCATGTACATGGACCCACTAATTCGCAGGATAGAGTCATGTCCAGATATTACCCCACTAAATACACTATTGGGTCCCTGTAAGATACTTGCTTACGCTGACGATGTGGCGGTGATAACACCAAACCCCACAGAGGCGATTGGGCTGCTAGAGGCAGAGGCTCGCAAATTTGGGCATGTATCGGGTTATGCCCTGAACACCTCAAAGACTCAGATCATTAAAAATTCCATGACTATTTGTGATGATAACCGAGTGGTACAGGAAGGGCTTTATCTAGGTATTAATATTTCAGCTGACCTTGATAATCTGGTGGAAAAAAACATCGTTCCAATAATAGACAAAGTAAAGAAAGATCTTGATCGATATGAGAATCTCCACTTATCACTAGTAGGACGAGTCAATATTATTAAAATGCTGGTTTTGCCAAAAATGTTGTATGTTTTTAGAGCAATTCCACTCTCAGTCGACAATAAGTGGTTTAAAATTTGTGAACAAATGGTCAACCGTTTTGTTTGGGCAAAAGGCAAGACGCGGAGGGCATTGAGATTCATGTCGCTCCCGCGGGAAAGAGGAGGTTGGTCACTACCAGATTTAAAGCTTTATTATTGGGCAGCAGCATTGCAATGTACGGTGGGCTTGATTGGTGGTGCCGAAGTGGAGGGTTGGGATAATTTTGGGCTCGCTTGCTATCTATGGCTTGGTCCTTGGCACGAATGCTGAAAATGTATTCTTAAGATTTACGGAGGGTAGCTACTTCAAAAGAACACGTTTCAAGACAGTAATGGCTGCATATAATATATGGAAAGGGTTTTCTAAGAAGGTGGGAATTGGGAAGTATAACATATATACCAGACTAAAAGATAACCCTTCCTTACCTAGCAAGGTTTTCTCGGGAACTGTTTTTCAAGAGTGGGATAGGCGGGGGATAAGAAAAGTTGGAGATATGATGGGCCTTCACGGTATATTACAATTTACGGAATTGCAAAACAGTTTTACTTTGGATACAACACATTTCTTTAAATATCTCCAAATAAGAAGTTGCCTTTTAAATAAACAAGGGGGTGCACTGGGTTTTGAAATAAATACATTGTTGGATCTTATAGAAAGTGGTTCTGACTGCACTATTAAAAGGTTCTACTTAGAAATGACGAATCTAAAGAAAGATGATTTAGAGAAATGGGTAGATAGATGGTCTATGGATTTAGATATGGGGAGGGATATCTTTACTGAGTCCCTGGAAATGGGGATAAAAATGCTGTGTTCATCGTCCCTCCAGGCCCAACACTATAAGATATTATACCATCTATATCATACACCCGCGAAGATTGCTCAGTGGGGTGGTACATCTGGTATTACCTGTTTTAGATGTGGAAGCACAGACGCTGACTTGATACATATCTTTGCAGTCTGTCCCCATCTGGATAAATTGAAACAGGATATCGTGAATTTCTTTCGGATCGCAATGTCAACAACAATAGAGTTAACACCAGCCATTATGTTACTGGGGTTAAGCGTTGACGAGCAGTCGAACTGTAAAAATTTTATATTTGTGGCAATGGCGATCTTGAGATTGTTAGTGGCTTCTGCTTGGCTAGATCCTAATCCCCCATCATATCACCAATGGTTAGGCAAAGTAATGTCAATACAAAAATTGGAAACAGCCATATATGCTAGAAAGGGAAAAAAGGGTAAGAAGTTGGGTATGCAAATTTGGGAACCTTTCATCCGATGGAAGCTCGGTATAGACTCTTAAAAGATTAAGAATCTGTCTAGATTTATGTTCGAATTTGTATGTATAATTTTGCGTCTCAATGTTTTGTAATCACTGTGCCCTGCTCATGTTATAAAGAAAACGGGGGAAAAAATTCTTAATAAAAATTATTTAAAAAAAAAAAAAAGGAAGGATTTTGTAACTTATTTGTTAGTAGAGAATTGTTTTGATTTGAGTTCGGATCAGCGTATTTGTAAATATTGTTATAATAAATTAGATGAAAATAAAATGCCTGCTAGAGCTGTGTATAATAATCTTGAGTTGGTAAATATTCCTTCTGAATTGATGGATTTAAATACTTATGAGTCTATTCTTATTCAATGTGTTCATCCATTTCAAGCTATTGTTCGTATGGAGCCTAAGACGGGGAAATTGTCTCCTTCAGATTTACAGAGAGGGTTAAAGGGATGAGTTGTATATTTGCCTCCAGATTTAAAGAAAAATAATGAAACAATTGGTGTAGAAAATGTAGAAGATGAACCTTTAGTTATTTTAGTTAATGGTATTCCTACAAAGTAAGGAAATCTGGAAGGAATTAGTGGATGTTAGGAAAGTTAAAAAGGCAACGTTGTAGCTGATAAAAACATTTTTATTATGTTTAATATTATAATAATATATTATTATATTATATTATATAATTTAATATTACAATAATATATTATTATATGATATTATAATAATATAATATATATATATATATATATATATATAATACATAATAATGAAATATTATGAAAATGTGTTTCTGAGAGAAGAAGAAATAACTGTAGAAGAAGACAGTGACTTGCCATCTGGACAAATTGAAAAAGTGGATGTGTCCAGAACAGAAGAAATCTACGAATATTATAGTGTTCATCCACGTCATTCTAAAGAAGTGATGGGGGATAATATAGAGTTGTTCCAAATGAAAGAAGCAAAGGGAAATCCCATTAGTGTATGGGAAAAAAGCTTGGAAGCTCGCTGCTTTCCTCAGTTGTTTCCAACAGGAAAAGGTGGACGATATGATGACCGACCTGTGCAGATTCCTGCATCTGAATACCGGACATCAAGATTGTATGCTGAAGATCCAAGATTTCGACAATGTATTCCATATTTGTTTCATCTGTTATTTGAGAGTGACTTGTTTGGACTTTCTAATGCAGTAAATCATATATTGAAAACAGGTGTACCTCTGCAAAATGTTTCAGCAAAGTAATTTATGGATAAAGTACACTTGAAAGATAATGTTTTGGGATCTCATCTGATTAATCTCATGGCATGTCAGCGTGGTACTAATGAGTATTGCTACCGTCGTCATGGAGAACTTAAATATATGCTAAGGAACTTAGGAACTCCTACATGTTTCCTTACACTAAGCTGTGCTGAATATGCTTGGGATGATTTACTTCAATTTCTTCGAGAGGCAAATGCAAATATAGTAAATATTGAATACAAGACACCTGGAGAATTGTGTTCTTTGGATCCAGTTAATGTATGCAGGTATTTCAATCATAGATTTAAAGCTATGATGTCTTTTATCACCAATAAAAAAAATCCACCTCTTGGAGAGGTTTTGGATTTCTTTTGGAGAAAGGAGTATCAAGCAAGAGGTGCTCCTCACATAAATATGTTAATATGGATTAAAGATGCTCCCAAATTTGGAACAGACTCAGATGACACTGTATTGTCTTTCATTGAAGAATATGCAACATATGATATACCGAAAAGTACAAAAGATAAGGACTTAAGAGAAAAAATCTCATGATTTCAAAGTCATTGTTGTTGCAAATACTGTAGACGAAAGTACAAATCAAAGGATAAATTCTATACCTAATGTCGTTTTGGATTCCCACGTCCTGCAATATCGAAAGGAAGAGTGAACAATTTTATGTCATCTCTGCGACATAGTATCAGAAACAAGTCTCCCAAAAAATACCTACAACTTAAGAAGATATGAAGAGTCAAAATGTATGAATGATTACAACCCAGTAATTTTGTCCATGTGGAATGCTAACATGGATATTCAATACGTTGCGGACAATTCCATAGCTGTTGCTCGATATGTAACATTTTACATAACCAAATCAGAAAAGACAGAATTGAAGGATATGTGGGAAGAGATTTCTCACAAGAAGAGTCTAAGTAAGAAATTATATACTTAAAGTTTGAAGATGTTATCTCATCGAGAAATTGGAGTGTATGAATGTTCGATTCGCTTATCATCTGCAAGTATTTACTCCAAATCTAGAGGAATCATTTGAGTCTTGGTCTTTCTGCAACACGAAACCGAGTACTTAAATTTGTACAAGAAATTGAATATTTAGCTAAAAAGGAGCCAGAAAGTACAGATATTGTGAAAACAAATATGTTGTATACATATTATCCAAATAGAAGTCATCATCTTGAGAACATTTGTCTGTATGAAGTGTTGCAAAACTATATTTTTAAACGAAATATTACAGCAAACATCAATAATAGTATATATGCCGTGATTTGTTCTGAAGGATGTCTGGTGAAACAAAGAAAAGGATATTTGATTATTCATCGTAAACTGAGTTGCGAAACACCTGACAAAAGGGAATTTTACTATTTAGCTCTTTTGCAACTTTTCAAGCCATGGTGTTCAGAATAAGAATTACTTGGAGATTTCAAGAGCTATGAAGAATCCTTCAATGTTACTAAAGACACTATAGAATATCCTGTTTTTGCTAATTACGTGAAGATGTTGAATGATGAAATTGAGCAAGAAGCTGCAATTGCAGCTGAGATTGCTAGAGACAGTTCTCAGGATAGTCAAACTTCTGCTTCATTAAGTCAGGATCCATTAGGAGAACCAATTATTCAAAATGAAGCAGCAACTGCTATGGAAGAGGTGGAAACAGCACTGTATTCAGCTCTAGAAGATGTAAGAAACTTAGGAAGTTTGGAAGAACAACTAAATGTTGAGCAGAAAGAAAAATATGAGCAAGTGAAAGAACAGATTAACCATGGATTACTTCATGAAAAGAAAGAGTGCTCTTGCTCATAATTTGAACCTATCCGATTGTACGTGAGTGGACAAGCTGGAACAGGAAAACGTTTTTTAATAAAAGTAATTTCAACTTATCTACACAAAAGAACTGACTCGTATTTGTTTTGTGTTGTCACTGCTCCAAATGGGTTGGTGGCAAACAATATTAAAGGAATTACTTTACATTGTTTATTAATGCTACCAGTAGAGCATGAAATCAAATTGGAATACCACAAGCTATCTGGAGAAACTTGTTTTGCAGTTTCAAGAGTCTTGAAGAAAATGAAAGTTCTCATTATTGAAGAGGTAAGATTGGTATCAAACTTAATGATTGCCTTTGTGCATTTAAGAATGCAGCAAGTACTTAAAACAGAGTATGACATATTATTTGGAGGAAAACACCTCATAGTTTTTGGAGATCTACTACAACTTACTCCAGTAAAAGGACAACCAGTGTTTAAAACACTGACACATGAAGATACCAAAAAGTCTTTGGGAAGTATTGGAAATGTTAACATTTGGTCATATTTTCAATATAAGGAGCTTATTGCAAATATGCGTCAGGCAAATGATGCAGATTTGGAAATATTCTTCAAGATATAAGGATTGGAAAACTGACAGAACATGGCAAACAAGCTTTACAGAGACGATTACTTCCCAATTTGTTTCCAAATGAAAATATTTTTCCTGAGAAAATATATACAAACATTTCAGAAAACAACTCTGTAATCTGTTTAATGCCAACACTACGTGAAAGTTCTATATTCAATGAAGAGATGTAAAAATTGAAAAGTGAACAAATTATAAAATTGGAAGCTATTGATAAAATAGAACATGAAGGGATCACTATTATTTTGACTGAGAAATTGAAGAGGAAATTAGATTCTTTAGAGAAATCGATAAGTAAAACTGCTGGGTTAGAAAAGAAAGTATATGTATGTAAAAACTGTAGGGTAATTTTATGATGTAATTTGAATGTGGAAAAAGGTTTAGTAATTGGAGCAATGGGTAAAATTGGTGATTTTGTTAATTATGTAAATAGAGATGGGATTGAATTTTTGAAAATCAAATTTGATGAAATTGCTGAAGTAGAACAACTTAGTCATTGTCCAGCTCGTTTTTTGCTTGTAAAAGATTTGTATGTACGCAGAAAACAGTTTCCTATTTGTTTGGCACATGCAGTGACCATTCATAAATCTCAAGGTTTAAGTGTAGATAGTGCTTTAGTGAATATTGGAAGTACCGTGTTTAAAGAGGGTTTGGCATATGTTGCTTTGTCCCAAGTTAGAACTTTATCTGGATTGTATTTGATTGATTTTGATGAGACAAAGGTTAGTGCAGATGCAAATTGTGTGAAAGAGTATAATAGATTAAGAAGAGAATATGCACCTAATTTAGGTCAATATCCAGTGTTTGAAAAGCGTGTGGTAGGTAGAAAAAGAAGATTAGAGAATATCTGTAGTGAAACTGTAGAGAAAGGAAAAAAACAAGATGAAGTTGCACCTGCAAGCAAAAAGAAAAAGGATAGTGTTGAAGAAATCGTTGGATATCGGTTTGAAAATAGTTGTGATGTCAACTGCTATGCTAATGTAGTTGTTAATGTTGTTTTTCTTCTTCAAAGTTTGTAACAGCAATTTGCTGAAAATTGGGAGAAAGGATTCTCTTCATTGTTGTATTCTATTTATGAGAAATGTAGTAGTGATAGAACTAAAATACAAAGTGTTTCTGATATTCAAAATCTTTTGGACATATGTTCTGGTTCTACTCAATTTACGCAAAATATACAGCAAGATTGTCAGGAATTTTCAATGTTTATGCTTGGTGTATTGGTAGATGAAGGTATAGATATTGAACCCCTTTTTGGCCTTTCTCATAAATGGGAACATGAGTGTCAGAATTGTTTGTTTACATATACCACTGACATAGACACTGAAAGATTTATATATTTGACTTTACCTGACTGTGAATCAGTATCTTTTAATAATCTAGTTAGAGGAGCAACTCAAAACATGGAGTGTAGTAAATGTAAATCAGAAATGTCATCATCATTATTTATACATAGTTATGGACAGTATGTTATTTTAATGCTGCAACGTTGTAGAGCTGATGGAAGCAAATTGGAAACTTTAATTAAAAATGTTGTTGCTACTCAAGTATCAATATCAGGAAGAACTTTTGTAGCTATTGCAAATATTTTTTATGATGGACCTTCTACAACATCTGGACACTACATTGTTTATTTAAGATGTCTGAAAGGTTGGATACATGGTAAATATACTCAATTAGTTTTTAAGCAACGTTTGCCTAAAGAGTTACCAAATTCTTACCTAATATTTTCAAAGCCAAAATTTTAAGAGCTAAAATTTAGCCTTTCATGATTACTGTTGTTAAGGTAGATTAGTTTGGTGTTGTAGAGTATTTTGTAAGGGAGGGTGAGGAGTTTGAAGGATAATCCTCATGTTGATGTTGAAGCAGTGTAGGTGTATGAGGTCGTGAGTGATGTGGCTGCAGCAGAGGATATTGAAGATCAGTCAGGTAGAGGTGTTTTGGATTTGTTGTAGTCGTTGTAGGTGTTTGCTTGATATTCCTATGTAGAGTGTGTTGCCACTGTGTAGTGTGTTGTTAATGAGGGCATGTGTCACTGTTCTTCTTCTTCTAGTTAGGATGCACTTGTAAATGGTGCAGAGCATGTGGTGGGTATTATAGCAATATGAGGAGATGCTGTAGACTTGCTTACACATGCAGAGGGAGGAGTTAAGGATGAATCATAGGTTGTGTACATGGTCAGTAGGTGTTGGTACTGTTTGTAGTGTAGTTGGCCAGCAGAAGTCATCTGAAGCTGAGTAGGTGGGTTTGAGTATGAGTATCTTCATGTTGTGCAAGTTCAGATTTAGAGAGCTACTCCTTATCCACTTGGTGACATCTTTAATTACGTTGTGGAGGTTGTTTTTTATGGTATGTGGTTTCTTGGTGAGGAAGAGGATGAGCTGGGTATCGTCGACGTAAGAGATAATGTTGTGGTTGAGATGGAGGGCCACTTATGTGAGGGTGGCTATGAATATGTTGAATAGCGTTGGGATGACCGATCAGCACTGGGGGACGGTGCAAATGATATCAATGGTTTTAGATCAAAACACTGGAAGGCAAATGTTCAGAGTTACTATTGAACAACTTTCAAAGTAAGAATTTAACACATACTATTTGGCCATGGGGAAAAGTTTGTGAAACCTTTAATAACTTTTTTTCAAGTTTTGTCATGGAATAACATTAATGATGGTGTTTTGTTATTTCAGGATTGTTTGACATACCTCATAGTTACGTAAGAAATTGGTCTTAGAAAGAAACATTTAAGATATGTTTTATTTCGTTTTTTTAGATTCTTAATGAGATTGTTGTTTGGGATTTTTTTTTTTTTTTTCAAAACCAGATTTTATTGATATTTCAAACATGGATTGCGGAAACATTCACAGCGCTCCAGACACTGGAGAGGCTGTAAGCAAATAATCAAGAATCATAGTGGCAGCAATCAGCAGAAAACGCTGTATAAGACAAATGACATTAACCTCCCGGATCCCTCCCTCCAACCCCACAACATCCCCCCACCCGGTTCCCACCCCCGCCCCGTTCACGATGGTCACCAGAGCCTAAAACAACATAAACTGTACAGAAGCATTGATGCACTCTCACTCTTGTCCCGGTATACATGACAGTTGGTCCATTAGTGTGTCCTGCTGCGGCGGCTCCAGCCACAGCCCCCTATATTCCGCCCATCTCTTCCAGATTTTATAATGTTTGCGGGGGCAGCCACGGGCCTCAAATACAGGGCGTTCCAGTCCCATGCAATAGTCCATGCCCCGTTTCCAGACCCCAATCGGGGGTGCCCCCGGATCCTTCCAGGCACGGGCCACATCCCGCTTAGCAACTGTAAGGCCCAAGAGCAAGAGATGCCTCTTATAAATGTTGCCGCCCACCTGCTCCAAGACATGCAGAAGACCCAGCTGCGACGTGCACGGGAGCTGCCAGCCCAGGACCTCATCCAAGCAGTCCCAAACGCGCTTCCAGTATCGGGCTATAGCCCCACATGTCCACACCGTATGCTGAAACGTGCCCATTTCCCCACCACACCTCAGACAGTCAGGGGAAGCAATCAATCCAGCCCGCCACAGCCTCTCTCTCGTGTAATAAGCCCTGTGAAGGTATTTAAATTGGATAAAGCGCAGCCGCACGGCGACAGCCGCCTCCCTCGGGGCCGCAAGAGCCTCCCTCCACCCTTCCTCATCAATCGCACCTACATCTCTCTCCCATTTAGACCGTAGGCCATCCAAGGAGGACGCACAGTGTGTGACTAGGGATTGATATATGCATGATATCTTCTTCTCCGTCAAGTCACCCATGAACAATTTACCCTCTATGGGACTAAACTCCGGTAGGGAGTCCAACCCCTCCAGTGCGGGGGAAATAGCATGGCGAAACTGCAGGTATTGGAAGAACTGGGTACTCGGCATTTCAAACTCATCCCGCAACTCCTGGAAGGACTTAAGGGTCGTGCCCTTCATAACGTGTCCTAACGCCGAGATTCCTATCAAGTCCCAGCCTCGAAAACCTGATAGGGTCGACAAGGCCGGCAGGCGACCATTCTGCCACAGCGGGGTCTCCCCCGTCAGCCTATTCCACCACCCCATACGACCAAGCGCTCGACGCCAGACCTGAAAGACAGTTTGCGTAACTACCGGGAGCTTCTTCCTTTTCCCGGCTGAGTAGAGGAGTGTGTGCAGGGTGTCGGGTTCCATTAAATACCTCTCCAGAGCGTACGCCGGGTCGCTCCGATCCCCATACCACCATTCATTAAGTATGAAGAGATGGGATGCCTGATAGTAGGATAGAATGTCCGAAGACGCCAGGCCACCGCAATACGTGGACAAAAAGCAGGTGCGGAAGGCCACCCGCACCGCTCCCACAGCCCAGAGGAAGCGGCCCAGGGCCGAATTGACCTGGCGGAACCATTGTGGCAAGATAGGATACGGGTGGTTCTGCAGTTGGTAGAGTAAGCACGGGAGGGCGACCATCTTAAAGATGGCTGATCGGCCATATATATTCAGGGGCATACGGGACCACGTCTTCATGTCCGATCGGATTCGGTCCCAGACCGGAACAATATTACGCTCCCACGACTCCCCAGGGATGTCAGTCAGGAACACCCCTAGGTACTTAAGGCCCCCCGTCGCTATTTGTAAAGCCGATGCCCAGGCACCGGGAGCCACCCCGCCGCCCAGGGTCCACAAAACTGACTTCCTCACATTGAGATTCAGCCCAGACACCTCACCAAACACTCTCATGATCTCTAGAATTCTGGGACCTGACCTGTTGAGGTCTGTAAGAAGAAACAGCACGTCGTCCGCGTATAGCGCGATGCGGTCCGACGGCCCAGCCTCCCACTCGAACCTCTTCATTTGTGCATCAATTCGCACCCATGCCGCCAGGGGTTCCATTGCGAGAGCAAATAGGTATGGCGAGAGCAGGCAGCCCTGCCGGGTGCCCCGCCCGATGGGAAAGGCGTCGGAAATCGCACCCGCCACCCGCACGGACGCCGTCAGGTCCGTATAGAGCAGTCGCACATACGAGAGGAAGTGAGGGCCAAGATTCAAGCGAGGCAGAAGTGCCTGTAGGTATGTCCAGCTCAGCGAATCAAAGGCCCTATCAATGTCAGCCAATAGGAGCGCCGCCTGGGTGCCAGTGGCTTTCATCATTTCCAGTGCCACTTGGGCCCGCCTGATGTTGTGCCGAGTGGCCCTGTGGGGCATGAAACCAGCCTGGTCCGGATGGACCAGAGTGGCAATGAGAGGCAGGAGACGATTGGCCAGTGCCTTCGCCAGAATCTTCGCCTCTACATTTAAGAGAGAGATAGGGCGGTAGGAGTCGTGTCTATCCGGCGGCCTCCCTGGCTTACAGAACACCACTATCTTGGCATGCCTCCAATCGGACGGCAGCCGACCTCGCTCCCTTGCAGCATCCAGCGCCTTCTTGAAGCGGGGCCCTAACTGAAGGTGGTATTTCCGTAGAAACTCGCACGGGAAGCCGTTCGGCCCAGGGGCCTTCCCAGCATTCAGCTCGCCCAATGCTTTGCCCAGTTCCTCCGCGGACAGAGGGAGCTCTAGATCAACACGCTCCTCGTCAGAGATCCCCCGCGGCGGGAGATCCGCCAGAAATTTGTCCACCTCCGCCGCCAAAAGGGAGTCCCTGGGGGCGTATTGCGCCTCATAGTAGTGCGCAAAGCTGGCAGCCATGGTCTCAGGGGAATGGTCCGAAAGCCCCCTGGGCAGAATAGCGGTCGACGCCACCTTACCTATGACGGCGCGCGGGACAAACTAATAGTCCAGTCGCGAGAACGAGCGATGTACCGCCGACACGTATGTGAATTCCCTACTGTGTGGGTGTTGGCAGCGCCAGGCATCCATCCATCCCATACCTCCGACCATATCACTCAGTTTCGTAGGGGCAGCCGCTAGCGGTCCGCCATCAGGCCTGAAGCGATCCACAGAACCATCCATTACATCATTCCAGTCTCCACCTATCACCGACAAGACGTCCGGCACCTCGGCCCAGATCGCAAACAGCTTCTCCACTAGAGACCATTGTAAGGGGGGGGGGCATACACACTACCAAATACCACTTGTTCCTCACCAATCAGTCCTTTAATGAAGACATATCTGCCCTGGGCATTCATCCACTGCGAGGAATGGGTATAAGAAATCCTCCGGTGGACCAAGACCGCCACCCCCCGGGACCCCCGGGCAAACCCTGCATGGTACACCTGGTGATGCCCATAGCGTTGCAGGCTCAGAGTCTTCGTACCCAGGAGATGGGTTTCAGGTAGCAGGAGGACGTCCGCTTTTTCCCTTTTCCCCTGTCGCAGCACAGCCCCACGTTTGATTTTATCTAGCATGCCCCTCACGTTCCAACTCACAACTTTCAACGTAGCTCTGGGGAGCTCCAAAGCATGACCCCTAACCGCCATTAAGAGCAAATGGGCGCAGCCGCCCGGGCATAGGAGAGCGCAACTGCTCATATAACAAGAGGCGAACCTGGTGAACCATCGTGCGTGAACATGTTACCCCTGTGGACCCAAACAACGTGCATCCCCCCTCCCCCAGCCCCCAGACCCAACCCCAACCCAACTCCCAGCGAACCGACCACCCCCTCCCCTATACCTCAACAACATTGAAGTACCTGTCGCAGTGTAGGAGCGCCCTAGTCCCCAACGGGAGGTCAGCGGCCACCCACTCCAATGGATCCCCAAGAACCTCTCCCCCAACAGTCCCAACTACCCACCCAGCTAACCAACTCCCCCCCCAGCATCTCCCACTTGAGTAGGAGGCAAAGCCCTTATAGAAGAGCTATCCGAACCCCCCCCCGTCCCCCACACCGTCCCATGACTGATAAAGTATAACAAGCAGCAATTGCACATGGGATTTTTTAAGATAATCTTTTTGATAGTGTTTTTTTTGCCCGCTGTTATGTGATGAGTACTATTGAACTCACTGTTTCTAGTCAAATTCAATATATTCTGAGAACAGCAAAAAAGGCAAATGAAATGCTTTAGAAAAGATTTTGTGTTGTAAAAGATAAATTGTAACTGTATTTTTTATTTGTCTTCTACAGATGCTAAATTTGCAATATTATTATTTTTTTTAATTTATTATTTTGAAGGTAAGCATAACTAAGTATCAAAAATGATCGATGGGATGTACCTCTACAAAAGTGAAGTAATACAACGTCTATGGTGTACAAAAGTTTGTAAAGACGGTTTGTATCTTTGAAACGCATTTGAATAATTTAAAAAATATATATAGTGAGTGTACCTGTGTTCTTTGTATTCTACTACAACACATCAACTGCTTTGGAACTGGTAAGCTGAATAGATATTTTTTACTTTTTTTAGTACTGCATTTTATTATAATAGCCTTAGTTTATTTCTATAATGATAAACAGTGACTGGTTTCAAAATGTAAGGACATTTTATAACCAAAAATTCATATAAGCAAATTTGATTGATATAATCATATAAAGTACTTGAGAAAGGTTTTTGCATAATATTTTTTAAAGGGCAAAATAATTGATAAAGCTAGTTTTGTATTATGTATTAGGGAAAATGATAAAATGAAGTGTTTATGTTTTTCTGCAAGGAACAACAACATAATAAAATTCAATATGGAAGAAGAGCAGAAGAATATGGAAGAGAGTTATGAAATTACTGACAGTCTGACAGAGGAGTTTAATATATGTTTTGTAGACAGCTAGAATGAAGAAGAAAGTATTGGTGCAGGAGATATTACCTGTGATTTTTTAGATCAATGTTTGGAAAATGAGTTTAGTGAAGCATTAGACAACGTTGAGTTTCATAATATGACTTTTGGAATTCATGATGAAGAGAACGAAATTTCAGATGAAGTGATGCTGGAAGTTCTATTAAATTATGAATTGTTAGAAGAATAAATTTATGATTAAAAATTAAAAATGGTTTGAGAGACTCTTCTTGTAGAATTGTAATCATTCAGCAAGTATCCAAGTTCTCATGGAACCAAATGGGTCTTAGGGCATGGAGTACTTCAAACCTTTATAAATTATTAATGCAATGTTCTATGCTCCAGCAAAGTTGTGTTTTATAGTTTTTATTTCCAGGTGTATATCCTTTGACTTCCAGCAAAGTCTCTATGATTGCTGATCCAGTATTAAACAGAGCTATTCAAGAGAATGTCCTTCTGTATGTAGTGTGCTAAAAATGAGGCTATTTAAAATTCAGTAGGCAGTTTGCTTGCAGAACTGTAATCATCTAGTCAGTATCCAAATATTCATGGAGGACAGTACGTCTTAGTCCGTGGACTGCTTTAAACCTGCATAGATTATTCTTGCAGTCTTCTATGTAACTACAAACACAAACTACTCTTTTCTATATTGAATTCTTCAGTGTGTATTACACTTTCAGCAATCATTCTCACTCTACTGTTTCAGTATTGTATTGAGCCATACAGCAGTATCTGCTTATCTATAAACTATTAGAACATTGGAATGTTGGGAGCTCCACTGATAAAAATGGAGTGCTCCGGGCTTATAATGGCTGGTATAAACTCGGAGCTCCAACATTTCCATGTTCCTTTCTTCACTGTTCTGGCTGTGAATAAAGGCTTCAGGGAGTCTGAGGGGATTCCAATACCCTCGCACTCCCTGAAGGCTTTGTTCTTTTTTGTTAGGACATTTTGCATTCTAATGACATAATGTTCTAATAGCCTTATAGCCCTTCATAGCTGGACTATACAGGCTATTAAAGTGCTTTCCCTTGTTAAAGGTCCTAGCCTTCAACTCGGGCCTTTAACGCCGGAGAGGGTCTTTAATAGCCGGTATATTCCTCTATGGCGAGCTATAAGGCTATATTCTAAAAGTAAAGCTGCTATACATTCAACCAAATAGTTTCCTTGCAGGTTTCGTATCTTTCAGCCAGTCCCAAAGTACTTATGTGGTCTTAGGGCATGGACTGTTTCAAACCTCTTTTGACTATGTATGTTGTATGTACCGGCAAATTTGTGTTTTATACCTTCAATTCCCCAGTCTTTCTCCTTATACTTGCAGCAAACACTATGTCATTGCTGATTTAGTATTGTATTGAGGTATTCATTGACATGTCCTTATGTATGCACTGTGGAAAAAATGGAGCCCTTACAAATTCATTCATGCAGTCTCTTTGCAGAAGTGTAATTATACAGTCGGTACCCAAGTAATAATAGAGCAAAGTAGGCCTTAGGCCATGGAGTGCTTCAAAACTCCTATACACTACGCATGCAGTCTTCTATGTACCAAAGTAGGCCTTAGGGCATGGACTGCTTCAAATCCGTATAGACTATGCGTCCTGTATTCTACACAACAGTTGACTTGTCTTTTATACCTTCAATTCCCCAGTCTGTATCATTACACTTTCACCAAACAGTTTTACACTAGTGTTTCAGTATTATAGTGAACCATACAGTACTATGTGCTTATTTGTAGAATGTTCTAAAAGTAAACTTGGTATACATTCACCTAGACAGTCTCCTTGCAGAATTGTAATTATTAACGTCCTGATTTATGAGACTTCTTGTGCCATTGGAACGTCACTTTTTGTGATGTTCTGTGACACAGCTGTCAGCGTAATATTTATAAGGTAGCACTAGGATACTTTTTTAGGTCTACTGTTGCCTAAATTTCAGACCCTTTAATACAGTGTTCTGCGTTAAAGGGGTGTGTAAATTGGTTGTTGGTGGGGGTGTTTCTAGCAACACCCATAGCCTTTTGACAATGTCCTACATTTACAATAAATTCTAAATCTGAGACACTGTGAAAAACATATCCCTTCCCAGCAGAGGCATAAGGATGGTGCAACGGGAAAATAGTTTTATTTCTCCTCGTTTTTCTTTTTTCTATGTGTGTTGCTTTCTGCAGCACATGTAGAAAAAGGAAAAGTCTCTTGTGATTATTTTTCTGCAGAAAAGTTTCCCTACCTGTACAAAAATAATCGTCCTTGCAATGCAGACACGCTTGCTCCATTCTGCTAAGGTTTCTGCATTGGTGCAGGCAGACCATTGTGCGCCGGTGTAAGGGAAAAGGATAGGAATATGCTATATCTTATAGATATGGTGTATTCCTGTCTTTTTCTTTTGCCATAGGGAAGCGTAGCAGGAAGGCCTGCTGCAGTTTCCTACGGCAAAATCTCATAAATGAGTTCTATGTGTGTAGTCAAGTACTCATGGTGCAAAGTGGGCGTTAGGGCATAGAGTACTTCAAACCCCTACAGACTGTGCATACATTATTCTATGCACCTGCAAATTTGCTTTTTTTATGTTGAATTTCGCAGTTTCTACCTTTTCACTTCCACCAAGCACTCTGTTACTCTTGCAATAGTTTTCAAGTGACTCATTGATCAGTGTGTAGTAAAGCATTCACTACATTAAACAGTCATTAGTAGATATAGAATAAGTGGTAGATCCCCAGAGATATGACAGTTATTGTGCACTGTGACATCACCATCATGGATGCACCATATTTACAATGTGGTGCACTATGGGGCAAAAATGGCACAGATATGTGCTGTATCTGTGCTGTGAAGATGGCTTATTGCTTGACTTGCATTGTAAGCACAATGCAGCTCCAGCAATGTTCTTGGGGCTCTATGCTCACAATGCTGTGTCAATCCTTACACCTGCTTCACACAGGTGCAGGGTTTTGACGCAGTATAATCCCAAAAGTGACTGAATGAAATCTTATAGATTTCACTTAGTCCCTTTTAGGAGGTGTTCCTGCACCAGAACACCCCCTAACTGTGCAAGAAAGCCTCCTTTTGATGCACGCCTTTACAATGTGACGCACCTTCCAATTACGTCAGGTTGTAAATAGCCTACATTATGGTACATCTTTTGCACCACCGCTGCATCACAAATGTAAATGTAAGTGTAAAGGAGACACAAGAGCATTGTAAAACCACCCTTAATACCGCCCTTAATATATACAAATTTATCCACGCAGTTTCACCAATAGTGCAAAGTGAAGCATAGACTTGTAACATATTTATATACATATGTTACATTCAAGTGCTTCGGAGGCACTACAGTATACTATAGGTAAACACCCTATAGATTTATGCTGTAGCACATCCTTATAGTTTTGCACTTTCATTTTCATTGATTCATTTAAATACACATTTTTTCTGACAAACTTTTACAGACAAACATAGAAATATAGTTCTTTTTTTTTTACCAGTAGAGGTAGATCTAAAAAGAACTGTTTTTGTTTTCTTTTTTCTTTTGTACTTTTTTTGTAATTTTTTCAACAATTTTGAGTTTTTTTTGGTTTTTTTTGTAGACTCAAAAACTAGAAAAAAAGAACTTTTGAAAACAAAAAACTGTGGACCTGCAACAGAAATTCCATAAAAAAATCAGTTTCTGGGGCATTGGTGCCGCTCCAGCCTCCTAACAATGAGGTCCACTGACTGCTCCAGATAACATAAAAGTTCATTGCAATATATGCAGAGGAACTTTATTTTGGAAAATTGAGAAACAGTCACATTTGTTGGAGTGGTTCCAGATGGTGGTGGCGGCGCACTTGAGGTGCTTGGCACTGCAGTTGGTGGAGCATCCTGCAGGCTGCGGATTTTCTCCCTTGCATAATTATTGGGATGCAAGTTTTTAACATGTCTGTTCATGCTTGCTGTTCCAAATGAATATTTCTTTGTTGGGTCCCCGCGAGATAGAACTACATCACAAAGTTTGCAGGTCACCTTTGGAGCGTTCACTTTCTTTTGGCCCTCAGGAATAGAATTTTTTTTCCAAATGAATTTTTTTCTTCTGAGGAGGTTCTGCTAGGAAGGATTTCTCATTAGAAGAATGCTCAGAAGGTGTCGTAGACCGTGCAGCCATAATAATCAAATAAAGTTCCAAAGGACTTCAGCTGTAACGAAAGGGTCCTACACTTCAAAAAGTCAAAGTAGAATGAACAAAATGGGAGGGGTCTTTCAACAATTGGAGTAGGAAGTATTATGAACCAATTAAATCTCTTCTTTTAATGTCATATGACTGTACCTACTCTTATGGTGCGCTTACGGAGCTCTTACGTTGCGCTTACGATGCTCTTACGGTGCGTATACGCCGAACGTACGATCGCGATGTTCGTAATTTATAAAGTAATATACGATTCTTAAAAGTAAAAAAAAAGCATTTTCTTGATTATGCCATATAATGTCTACCTTTAAAATTTACAAGAAATACATGAATATATAATTTTTAACATTATAAAACTTTCGGAGGTGCTCTGAGAATGCGGGAACTTTAAAAGAAACCAGCTTGGCAGTAAATGCGGAGCAGAACCAGCGGACAATAACGCTATCAGTGCCGGTGATAGAGGAGGAAAGGAATACGAAAAAAACATATGAAGGTTTGGGAGACGTTACTACACCTTCAGATACGGCTATAGAATACCCGATTGTTATTAGTGAGAAAACGGGTGGAGTGAGTGAAACGAGCAAGCCGACTAATGGAAGGATAATAGAGCCTGTACCCCTATTGACAGCAGTGGCAGAGCTGGTAGGTAAGGAACAAGAGGGGGGGTCTGGCTCAAATAAAAGCATTCCTGACCCAAAAGAGATTCCTTCACAGTTGGATAGCAATAAGGGAGCAACAATTATGGCTGAACCTATGACTAACATTATGAGTGATGCTGCTACTGCAAATGAAAATGCTTCATCTACCCTTATACACAGGAAAAGTGAGGGGGTTAGTAAGGACAATACTATAACTACGGCTGTGAAAGGGCTGCAGGACAGCTCCCAAGGAATCAACAGGAGGGTAGATAAGCAGTATATTGATGGAAAAGCTGTTTCTCTCCCAGCAGTGTCTGGCTCGCCTAGTGATGACTGTTTCTTTACCGGTAACGATGATGATAGGGAAGAAGCTGAATCCGAGGGGGTAGATGAGTTGACTCCTAATCTATCCTTTGATAAGGCAGATATAACTGCGGAAGGCGAATCAGATTCAGAGACTTCACAGATAGATACATCAGAACTAGAGTCTGAGCCAATTCACGAGCATAATACTATATTAAAACGAAACCTGGGGCCCAAGCTGAGTAAAAAGCTGAGTAAAAAAAAGGGTGCTAAGGGAAGGACTTGTAGAAGAACAAAGAAAAGAGGGAGTGCAATACAATCCGGGGTGGCGAAAAAACTGGACTGGGATCATGCACCCGCTGTACAGATGCATCCTGAAGGCGCAGTTGGTGGTTTTGATCAACCAAACAGATCACAGCTTCAGACACACTTATGCCCACAGATACAGGAAAATAATAATGCGGCAAACTTCGAGCTGTTGTTCTCGACTCTAAAGCAGATCCAGGGAGAGGCTCGCCAGGAGAGTCAAAGAGCTGAGCAGGCGAATAAAAAGATACAAGGGTCTCTACGCAAGGTGGATAAACTGTATACAGAAATGGTTGAGCGGCTTGCGGAAGTGGAAGAGAGGACAGGCAAAGTTGAGGAGGAAGTGGTAAAGCTACAGGAGTTCAAAGATGATCAAGAAAAAACGACATCGGATATCTTGTGGAAACTTGAAGACTTTGAGAACAGACAGAGACGGAATAATATAAGAATTCTGGGCATTGATGAAGAGAAGGAAGGATCGGACATAAGGGGGTTTGTTGTAGAATTGTTGAAGGGAGCATTTCCAGAGCTTGATAAGTGGGACTGGGACAAAGAGGTGCAGCGCGCACATAGGTTTCCCTTAACACAGAAGAAAGCTACAAATCAGAAAGCAAGGGCTATCTTAGTATATATTGGGATTTTTTTACTAAGAGAGGAGTTAATTAAAAAAGCAAAGCCTACGACTAAGCGCTCACATAAGGATATATCATTCTTTACCCGTCCGGATTTTTGCCACACGACTGTGGAGAGAAGGTGGCGAATGAGGCAGCTAATAACGCCCTTCCAGAACATGGGTTGTGAAGTGTACTTAATGTTTCCTTGCCGCCTTAAAGTTGGTCATAATGGCCAGTTCAGGGTCTTTTTTTCAGAAGTAGTGGCACAAGAGTACCTGAATTACTTAAAAGAAACGAAAGCACAAAGAGAAGGAAAGACGCAAAATGAGAGGGCATTAGCCATTAGACAAACAGAGTATGTTACACAGAAAAAGAAACAATAAAATGTAAGAAGAAGAATATAAGGGTGGAGCAGTACAAGAAAATGATATTAAGGATATAGACTGTACAAAATGACACCTTGGGAGGGTGGGAGTGGAGAGGTCCTCTGGGGGGATTCGGCTGTCAGACAGAGGTCATCATTGACCTCTTTGCCAGTAGGGAGGGTGGGGGGGAGGGGGGTAGTCCAGGGGTGGGGGAGGGTGGGGAGGAACAGGGCACGGCAAGGCAAAAAAGATAGAAAAGACAAAGAAATGTAAAGTTGTTAACGAAAGTAAAGGCAGGGGCAAGAGGAAAAGTTGATACAAAAAGATATAAGATGGGTGATATCAGGTTGCAAAGAAGTAGAAGCATAAAAATAAAAAGATATAGTGTGATAAAGTTTGAGCACGAACATGAGTATTGCTGGGTAAATAATGGAACCATAGAGAATTATTTATGGGAACGAAATACGTAACATGGAATGTATGTGGGCTAAATGAAGCCCAAAAAAGACTCAAGGTATCACTATTACTGAGGCAAATGAATGTAGACTTTATTTTTATTCAGGAAACACATGTTTTGAGTTCACAAGAGTTTCTTTTGAAGCAATTGGGTTTTCAGGTTTTGGTGGCTTCACATCAAAATGTTAAAAAAAGGGGGGTGGCTATATTAACCAGAGATAAAAATATTTGCGTGAGGAAAAAGGCACAAGATCAATGGGGGAGATGGGCAATGGTGGAATGTAGGATTGATGGGGAGTGGACAACGTTAATAAGTGTATATGGATCGACTGAGGATGACCCGGAGATCTTTCAGTATTTGGATGTTGAATTGGCTACCTGGGCTCCAAGAATTATAATGGCTGGGGATTTGAATATTAACGGGGCTGATGGTTTGGGTTTAGACTCATTTGATAGTTATTGTGGCAGAAAGAAGCGGATGTGTCGTGCTCTACAAGAATTAGCATTAAATAATGCTTTATATGATGTATGGGGGAAAAAAATGACAGGCAATAAGGGCTATACATATTATTCTGCCCCACACAAAATATGTGTGAGATTGGACTATTTTTTTACTTCAAATGAAATCTTAACAGAATCTAGGATGGATAGGCTTCCCCGAATTTTAAGTGATCATAACCCGCTAATTCTTACGGTGAGAAAGTCAAGAATCATTAAGCAGATAACTCATTGGACTTTTGAAAGAGCATTGCTATTGGAAAAAAAATATGTGGAGCATATGAAGTCATGGATAAAAGAATTCTTCGAGAATAATAGGGGTAGTACCCCTGTGGGGGTAGTCTGGGACGCTTTTAAGTCGGGGGTACGGGGAGAGACTTTAAGCTTTAGTTTATATAGGAGAAAGCAGGAGCAGAGGAGGAATGCGGAGATAGCCGAGACAGTACTGAAGGCTGAGGAGGGTTTAGAGGAATGTATTTTGAGTGGAACCCCTGTAGAAAATGCATATTTGAAATTGTTAAAAGTGAAAAGTGAAGCCGAAGGAGACATTGCTAGAAAAGCTGCAGAACTGTATACCAGCAAAAGAGAAAAATGTCACGAGCTTAGTGAAACAGTAGGAAGAACTTTAGCAGTTCGTACAAGACAGCAGGAAGCATTAGATAGGGTGAGGGAGATTAAGGACTCCTTTGGCACGATACATACAGAGACGGAAAAAATTAGGGAAGTCTTTAGATCTTTCTATGAGGAGTTATATGAGGAGCCGATAAGGACTGATCTCGGGAAAATCAGGGACTATTTATATGACATTCCTGTGGCTAGATTCACGGATGAGGAAGCAGATGGGTTAGACGAGATTTTTGTGGAGGAAGAAATAAAAAATGCTATAGCAAACCTACCATCTGGAAAGGCAGCTGGCCCGGACACGATCCCAATAGAATTCTATAAAATATTCTGGGAGGTTTTAAAAATAGATATGCTTCTGACAATGCTAAAAGCACAAAGTGGGGACTCAATACCTAAGACTTGGGGTGGTGCCGAGATAGTTATAATTTTAAAAAAGGGAAACCACCAGAAGAACCTGGCTCATACAGGCCTATTACGTTAATGAATACGGACACAAAAATCTTCTCTAAAGCATTAGCGACAAGATATGCTAGGTTAATAGATAGGGTGGTGAGCAAAAATCAACATGGTTCCATACCAGGGAGAGGTACCACCCATCACACGCGCAAAGTGATCACATTGCTTGATGCCGCGGCAGTCTCAGGGGATCCGATAGCAATTATGTTACTAGATGCAGAAAAAGCATTTGATCGGGTCTCCTGGGGCTATCTGTGGTTTACATTGGAAAGGGTAGGAGTCAAAAAGGGCTTCCTTAAGGCAGTGCAAGCGCTATATGCAAATCCAGTTGCTTCGGTTAGGGTGAATGCGGGGGTCACTACACAATTTGCGATAATGAGAGGCACAAGACAGGGGTGTCCTTGCTCCCCATTGCTATTCGCAATGTATATGGACCCTCTAATCCGAAGAATAGAAGCAAGCCCCTTAATAAAACCCTTACCCACTCGGATGGGCCATTGTAAAATACTGGCATATGCCGATGATGTTGCAGTTATTACACCAGACCCAACGGAGGCTATACCCCAAGTAGAAGTGGAAGCCCTGAAATTTGGAAGAATTTCAGGTTATAAACTCAACACTACTAAGACGCAGATTATTAAGAACTGCCACACACCCTGTGCAGATGGGCGAGTAACTAAGTCTGGAATATATCTGGGGGTGAGCATATCGGCTGAGTTAGATACCTTAGTAGAAACAAATATAAATCCCTTAATAAATAAAGTACGAAAGGACTTAGATAGGATAGATAACTTGCACTTAACAATTCTGGGGCGGACTAATGTGATAAAAATGCTGGTGTTGCCAAAATTTTTGTATTTTTTCAGAGCTATCCCTTTATTATTTGAGAATAATTTGCTTAAGAGAATAGAAAATATGATTAATAGGTTTATATGGGCTAAGGGGAAAACCAGGAGAGCCCTCAGGTTCATGGTTTTGCCAAGGGAAAGGGGAGGATGGGCATTGCCAGACTTAAGGTTTTATTATTGGGCAGCAGTTTTTCAGAATATGGTGGGTATGGTGGGTGGGGGAGAAAATGAAGTAGGGAATGAGTTAGGTACACTAGCAATATATGGATTGGTACTAGGACCAGAAGTGGAAAATATTTTTTTGAAGTTCACAGAACCCAGTTACTACAAAAGAACACGCTTTAAGACACTCATTGCTGCATATACTGTATGGAAAGCTTTTACAAAAAAATTTGGGTTAGGGCGATATAATGCCTACACAAGATTGAAAGGAAATCCGAATCTATCCGAGGAAATTACTTCAGGAACTATATTGAGAGAATGGGAACGAAAAGGGCTTAGAAAGTTGGGAGATATCTTGGGACAACAGGGAGTCTACCAGTTTACGGAATTACAAACTAAATTTGCATTAGATAGAAGACAATTTTTCAAATATCTACAAATCAGGAGTTTTTTACATGATAAAAAGGGCGGTTTGCTGGGATTTAATAAAAATGCAATTATGGAAGTGATACAAGTAGGGGAGGACTGTACCATCAAGAGATTTTATGCAGAATTATTGGCCTCAAGAGAGGATGATATAGAGAAATGGGCAAGTAAGTGGAAACATAGCTTGAACATTAGTGAGGAAACTTTTGATATTTCCTTAGAAATGGGATGCACACTGCTATGCTCAGCGCCCTTACAGGCACAACATTATAAAACATTATTTCATTTATATTATACGCCTGCAAAAATAGCTCAATGGGGTGGCATAACGGGAATTAATTGTTTCAGGTGTGGGGATTCCGATGCAGATTTACTACATATCTTTGCAATATGCCCTTATTTACAGCCATTGATAAAAAGTATTGAGGGTTTTTTCCAAAGCTTAGGAATAGACGTGACTCTTACAGCTTCAATTATACTCTTGGGGGTAAAAGAAGAAGGGGAGGATCAACAACATAGTAGCTGTAGAGTAGGCGAAATATGGGAATATTTTTTGTTCATGGCTATGGCAGTATTAAGACTTACTATTGCATCGGCATGGCTGGATCCTAAAGTTCCATCATACCACCAATGGCTGGCAAAACTACTTTCAATTTATAATTTGGAGATAGAGATCTACGCAAGAAAGGGGAAAAAGGGTAGGAAAACTGGTAGGCAGATCTGGGGACCTGTTACTCGATGGAAGGAGGAGAGTCTGGATTGAAGACTGGAGTTAGACACTTATTTGGTTAGAAGGAATCGGATAGAAAATGTTACTATTGCTTGATATGTCAGATATGTGTAAAGTAAATGCTATTGCCGTGTCCTGTCTGTAATGAAAAATATGGGAAAAAATTGCTAATAAAAAAAAAAAAAAAAAAAAAAAAAAAACTTTCGGAGGTGCGAGTACGGGGGGTCGTACAAACATAGATGACGTCACACGGAAGCGCTGATGCGCTGCGTACCGTCAAAACATACTCGTGACGTGTGCGTGCGTGCTGAGTACAATTTACAGTACAAATGATGGTGTGTTTACCGTACGGGTACGGTGCGACTATCTAAAAAAAAAAAGAATAATATCAAATTTAATTTTTATGTTTGCAAAAAAAATTCATTAATACAAAAAATATTTTTATATTTTGTTTTATTATTATTTTACAATACAATATGCAATATAAATAAAACAAAATAATATGTAAATATTTATTACAAAAATGAGGAAAATTAGTAAAAATAGAAACGTATTTAGTAATTAATACATTTAAGAATGATCATTTACAAAACCTTTGAAATTCACTGAAAAAACAATATGTTTCACTCACATTATAGTTAAAAATTAGCATTTAAAAAACCTTAGAAATTCACTGAAAAAACATCGGTTTCAGCCATGTTATAGTTAACTGTCATGAGTAATGTCACTGACCATGTCATGAGTGATGTAATATGTGACATCATGAGCAGTGCATCGCGGGCGCGCGAGTTATACTTAACTATAACGGGGGAATTTCAATGGTTTTGTATGAGTGAAATGTCCAGTTAACTATAACAGGTGTGAAACCTATGGTTTTTTCAGTGAATATATATATATTCATGTGAACAAGGGTAGTCCATACCCGAAACGCGTCAGGCCAGTGAGAAACAATGGGATAATAAACTGAACCTTTTGTACTGGACGAGCTGTGTGGTGGTCCTTGTGTTCTGCGTGCCGTGCGAGCAGCGTGGAGAAGCAGGAGGAGAGGAATATACATATTACCTACTGGCGGTCGACAGTAGGTATATATAGTTAGGATTTTTTCTCTATGGGATTTTTGAAAATTCTATGTCTAATAACTTTGGCATTTGTGGACGGAATTGGCTGAAATTTTCAGGAAAATGGAACATTTTGTTTCTGAGCAGCCCCTGAAAATTTGGGGGGGGGGGTTCGTCAAGGGGGGGCCGAGAAAAAAGGGGGGTCCCAAAACGCGTTTTTCCCATGTTAATTTACATAGGGCGGTTGGCCTCACTTTTAGCCCGAACGGCTGAATGGATTTGCACGAAACTTGGCAAAATTGTAGGGACTGGTAGCCCGATGTGCCTTTGCTAGGTCTCAATATATGTGTTCCAGTGGATTTTGAGAAATTAACGTTCAAAAAAAGATATATATCTGTAAGCGCGCTCTGGGCAGCGCTCCGGTTCGCGTACTTGACGCGTAACGGAACTTCGCGTAGCGAAGCTGATTGGCTCTCCGGTGTCTGTAAACATTCCAAACAGTCCGTAGCGGCCGCCATCTTGTCTCTCGGTAGGATCGAGAGACAAGAGGAGGCCAAAGCGAAGGGGCAAATGACCATAAGGGGGCATAGTAGATCCTCCCTGACCCCCTAGGTTTGATGTAGAGGCTTTAAAAGGGCCCCGCAGGGCAAAAAAAAATAAAAAAAAAATTGTTTTTTTGCGTGGGGAGCGCCCGGTCCGCGAACCGGGAAGCGTTCTGGGAAGCGTACTAAAAGGAAAAAAGAATGATAGACTTTTCTAATATTGTATGTTAATTGATTGTTTGTTTTGTTGATTATTTTTTAATTTCTTTATTTTTTAAGCAATTATTTATTATTGTGATTGTGTTTCAAAATTTAATAAAATGTCTAACATTTCACTGTCTGAAATGTCGTTATTTTCATTGAACATAGCTTGTAATGTTTGAGTGTGTAAAATGTCCTCATTTTGAAGGAGGACATCTACTGCTTGCACACATTGCAGTAGTTCTTGGTCCCAAGTTTCATCCATAAATTCTATATAATTTGGATCAATTATTTCTTGGTTGCTCTCTTGCAGGACAATTTGAAATGAAACTTTCTGTTCGCCTTCCATTTTGCCTGAAATTTGGATAAAAAAAAATATATTAGTACAGATAGGGCACTGTTGGGATTAATTTTAGATAGGCAGTTTTTATCAGTGAATTTATCTTTGGGCAGTGTATAGTATCAGAGTGGAAGTAGGAATATAAAAAAGTGTATGTGATTTAACGTAAGTAAATTCATAATTATACAAGAGAAACCTAACTCCATCCATAACTATAACAGAGAAGTCTATCTAAATCTATAACTACTACAGAGGGATAGTATATAACTATCAGAAAAAGTTTACCATATTAACTTATAGTGCACAATATACTTCAGTTTTTAAAATAACAACTTACCTTTACAAAGAAGTTGAAGTGATTAGTGAAAATCCAATTGAAATGTACACCATGAAGTAGTAGTCAAAATGGCTGTGTTCCCTTCTCTTCCTTTAAATATATTCAGGTATATAGTGAATCAAATGTCAGGTAAAAAAAGTAGAAAATGAAAGTAACATTTTCATTGGTTGTCAATTCCAACACTTCAGATGTGTTCTGTGAAGTAATTTACCTCACGGTATTTAGAAAGGTCTACAGGCTAAATGGCTAAATGGAATTTCAATCAAATTTGTGAAAATGGTAGGGATTGGTATGTAGTATGAGCTAATCTATATTTGGTGAAAGTGTCTCCAGTCGTTTTTCTGTAAATTACTTTCCCACCTTTTTTGATGGAGCGCTTCCCGGGGAGCGCCCCAGTACGCGAACTGGCGAGCGCCCCGGTACGCGAACCTGAAGCGTTACGGGAGTCCACCATTTTGTGTTTCGGTCGAATTAAGATACAAGATGGAGGGCACATAATGTTCAGAATGGGTAGAAGGGGACACGGTAGACGTATTTTGACCCCCTAGGTTTTCTGAGGATGGCTGAGGAGGCCCATATGTGCGAGAAAAAAAATATATTTTTTTTAAATTTCGCGCGGTTAGCTTCCGGTTCGCGTACCGGGTAGCGCTCCGGGGAGCGTACTTTGTTGAAAATTAGTGAAAAAAGTTAGAGTAAAATAATAATTGTGAGTGATCAGATGTAGGGTAGCTCTGAGAAGAGCTTTTGGGTTTATGGTACATTTAGGTACTTATAAGTAGGTACCAATGCACAGTCTTAAATTCAGAATGAAAACTCTGTTCCCTTCATCTGAGAAGTGAACTCCATCTCCTCTGTAGATATCTTGCATGTAGTAACGCAAGTTATTGTTGTACATGGAGCCCATTCCATGGTCTCTCATGTAAGCTGAAACAGATTTGTTTACATGCTTCCTCGACTTCTCAATTTGTGGACAAAATTGGTTCGACCACCTCCAATTCTGTCTTTGGCATATATTTGAATATACCAAGGCAGTTTGAGGAAAAAGTGCCATTAATTGTTCAAAGGTGTCCTTTAAAAGCATTTCCAGACCTACCCCAGTCAAAGTGCCCAAATCATTACCTCCACAGTGCACAATTAACAGGTCAGGTTTTGGCAAATGCATAAAGGTTTTCACCAATGGTATCAATTGGTGACATTTTAATCCTCTGTGGCCAAACCACTTAATTTCCACATCTTGTAAATTGAGGTTAGGTAAATTTCTGTTCTCAGCATACCTCTGAGCCCAATAGATGTAACTATGTCCAACAATCCAGACAGAAAACATGGTGAGAGAAGGTTCTGCTGCAGTCAGATGAAGTGTGGCAATGGAATGGCAGTTGAAAAAATAAGAGTTTAAAATGAAAAAACTGTGGAGTTTCTGTGTTAATGAAGCAGTAACAGTGATTGGTGGATTTTGATTGCTGAAAACAGAAAGTTAGGGTGCATGGATGAGTTCTTTGAAAGATGTATTTTGAATGGTCAATAAAAAATCATTAAATGAAAGATTGCACTGGATACACAGGTGCACTGAGAGTTCAGAGTTCAATTGAAACATTGTTGTGTGAACTTGCAAACACCAGAGGTCTTCCAGGAGGTGGTTGCTATGCAAAAAAGGCAGAGAGGGCAGAGGGGGGAAGGGTTTTGATTTGAAAAAAGTGAGGGAAGAGTTTTGATTGGGTGACATGAGAGATATGTGTGATGAATTACAGCATTTCTGTGCTTTCTATAGCTGCAGCCTCTGGAGTGCATACCCTTTGTTCTGCTGAAGACAAATTGGTGTATTTCTGAGACTGTTTTGAAACTCATAAAGTATTTGCTAAGGTGAGAAAAGATTTATTTAATTTAGATAGAGAATAGTGTGTTTTAAGGAGAAAATTATGAAGAAAGTTGAGTTTTTAAAATGTTGCTTTGTCTCAAGTGTTTTACAAATAGATTATGTTTCTTTGAGAAATTGTAATTGGAGAAAATGTGAAGTATTAGTACTGACAGGGTGTTTTTGTGCATAGGAGCTGTGCAGTGTTTTCAAATTATGACTTGAAAATCGTTTTTGAGGAAAAGGAATGCTTTTAAAATTTATGACAAGGAAATACTGGTGTCTGCTTCTTTATAAGGCATTTGAGTGTCTCTGATGTTATTTTTCCCATTTTAATTTAAGACCTTTCCCCGTGGGGCAAATTCCTTATAAATATGCTCGTACCTGTGCTTGGCAAAATTAGATTTTGAGTCTTTGAGTTACATAGCCATGTTAAAAGTGACCCAAAAATGCTGCAAAGGCAATCAAAAAACGCTTTCATGTGTCTTAAGGACATTTTCAGTCATTTCCCCATGTGCAGTGTTTTCAAATTATGACTTGAAAATCGTTTTTGAGGAAAAGGAATGCTTTTAAAATTTATGACAAGGAAATAATGGTGTCTGCTTCTTTATAAGGCATTTGAGTGTCTCTGATGTTATTTTTCCCATTTTAATTTAAGACCTTTCTCCGTGGGGCAAATTCCTTGTAAATATGCTCGCACCTGTGCTTGGCAAATTTAGATTTTGAGTCTTTGAGTTACATAGCCATGTTAAAAGTGACCCAAAAATGCTGAAGAGAAATGAAATGAAGAAGCAGACACCATTATTTCCTAGTCATAAATTTTAAAAGCATTCCTTTTCCTCACAAACGATTTTAATTTCATTTTAAGTCATTTCCCCATGAATGTAGGTATACAATTGATTTATATGTTGTGTTTAAAAACGTTTTTCGAAATCAATTACATTTCTGGATATGTACTGCTAGAGCTTCATGCACCTTAAACAAACCTCTGGATAGGCTACACCTTATCGTCATCCTGAATTAATCATTTAAAATGCTAGGGACAGATTTATGATAGGTGTATGCCTCTTTTGCGCCACTGTGCGTCACTTTTGTGACGCAGTGGCGGTGCAAAAGATTTGCTATGTGGCGACAAAATTACAAATTGATGCATCTAGGCAGATGTGTCATGCTGTAAAAAACCTGTGCCACATGAAACCGATGCAGCAGTGATGCAAAAGATGCACCATGTTGCAAGACAGGCCTCACTTCATCTCCAAGAAGATAAGAAGCTGAGTCTTCTGTAAATGTGAAAATTGTTGTATACACTGCTCAACTTCTGTGTACTCTTTGATATGCTAGACTCCATCTGCACTATGAGGTACCTAAGCAAAGGAAACACAGGTGATGTAATTGTAAAATGAGGAAAAGAAACTCCACATTTTTCAATTACATCACCTGTGTTTCTTAAGTTTACGAATGACATTGTGCAGATGAAGTTAAGGTCTGTCCACGGACACAAAAGAGGTCTGGCCTTTGTTCAAGAGTGAAGTGCACATGACTTACTTCATTGGTAGGCCTTCACATGTATTATCTCCTCTGTATTCTTCAACAAGCGTAAATTTGATCTGCAACCCTGAGTAGGACTCACCTTAAACAAACCTCTGGATAGGCCACACCTTATCGTCATCCTGAATCAATCATTTAACATGTTAGGGACAGATTTATGATAGCCGTGTGCCTCTTTTGCGCTGCTGTGCGTCACTTTTGTGACGCAGCGGTGGTGCAAAAGATTTGCTATGTGGCGACATATTTAAAAATTGATGCATCTAGGCAGATGTGTCATGCTGTAAAGTCCTGTGCCACATGAAACCTGCGTCAGTTTTCATATAGGTGTTTTGTTGCAAGGTATGCATTAATTTGCAAGAAAGCCCTGTAAAACTAACACAGTGAAATTTAGAAGATTTCACTGAGTCAGTTTATAGCATTGCTGAATCAAATGCTTATGCCTGTTTGAAACAGGCATAAGAAGTGATGCACCATGCAATGTGAGGGTTCCTCCTGTGCATTGCAGTAGACATGTCGCGCTTATGACATGATTCCTGCAATGTGCTGCTTTTGTGGCACAGATGTGTGACGCATCTGTGCTGTTTTTGCTCAATGGTGCTCCACATTGTAAATTCGGCACACTATGGCTGGCAGAGCAGCGGTGCACATTAACTGGTCATCCGTGGGGATGCGTCATTTAGCATAAATCTGCCCCTGTACATTTAAGTATGAGCAGGGGACACAGAGTCGGTGAGGCTTATCCAAGGTTAAGAAGAGATGAGTCATGTTCACTGAAAACTTGGACATAGGCTTCACTTCCTCAGCATCGCTGGACATGGCTAAATAATAGCTGCAAAATGTTACTCTTGTTGAACAATTTTACTATTATAATCTCTGAGATTTGTCTCTTACTCTGCAACATCTCATTGTTGTTCTCTTTCTTTAAAGATAACGACAACATCAACCATGAGTGACAATCAGCAATCAGTTGATTATGACATTATCATTGAACTTGTAATTGAAACGTCAGTGGAAGTAGATCCCTTGGATGATTTAAATTCTGAGGATGATGAAGAAAATGATGAGGATGCCGATTTGTCAGAATTGTATGATATAGGGTGGGAAGCTGACGTGCTTGAGCCTATGAAAGTATAAACATATAAAAAATTATAATAAATGAAAAGTAAAAATGTAAACCGTTTCATTTAAAAATAAAGACACCTTCAAAAACAGGTTATGTGTAGTGTCTTCAATAAAATATTAAAATATGCTCATAAAATTAGATCAGATTCACATATAAAACAGCACAGGTAAAATGAATATGAATTCCATTTCTTTTCTGCTATTTCTGTATTCTAAATTTGCCAAGCACTAAAAAATATTCTATGTAAAAATGTGAAGTAGTGTGTTAAGTTTTTGATGACTGTTATTGATTTACTGTTTGGTAATAGTGGTTAATAACATTTTTTATTATATTTTACCACAGATTCAACTGCAGATCATTTCAAGATTTCAGCATGCCAACCAAGGATAGACTTAGAAAGGCAGCAAAACGTCAAAGACAGCAGGTCCATGAAATAATGCAGCAGTCCTCTACCAAAAAAACTTGTCAAGTCACCAAGAAAGCACCGGGTAAGACCACAAAAACATTCATAAGAAATATTTGTAGTAAAAAAAGTATTACTACAGAAAATGTTTCAGTCCAGAAAAAGAGAAGCAATTTAAACGGAAAGGAAAGGCCAATCAAAAATGTTACTGCTAGAGCAAGAGATAACTCTGTGCATGATAGTAGAAGGAAACAACAGTTTAGGGACATTCGTAAACGAATGTTCCGCAACAGGATAATTGGCAATTTGTTAAAAAATATTAAGAAAGGTCAACAGAAAGTGGTTTTTTATAAGAGAAAAAAAAAAGTTGAGAAAGTTATTGATCAGGCATTTGAAATTAAACGTAAGTTATTTATTTTGATAATCAATAGAATTAGGAAGCTAAACAAGGCAATTTATGATTTCAAAAGAAATAGTAGATGGAAGAGAATAGTTAATCGTAGTAATTTTTGTGAAGTTTTTTCCGGAGAATGGATGCATAGTTCAAGTTGTGAGGCATTTTTTAATGAGGAGAGTTATTTCCAGGATAATGATTTGGTGCATGCAGTTGACACCAGTGGTCGAGCTTATGAAGTGAAAGATGGTTGTCCAGTTGAAAAAGAAAAACTTGTGACAACAGAGACAGAAGAGGTGTTAGGTAATGAGGTTTTAGGAAGACGTCCTAAGGGTTCTGTGTACACCTGGAAGTGTAGTAGTATTTGCAGTGTGCGACAGGATTCCATCAATTTGCTTTGTGATTTTGTACGGACATTTAATAAGAAAAGTTTGAAGCAGAAAATGAAGTTGTTGCAAGAATTAGATCCTTGCAGAGTGAGAGAAGTGACAGGTTTGCATGGTCATTCACTGGCTTGTCTTTCCAGGAGAGTATGCCAGAGTGTTTTTCATCATTTCAGGATGCTAGCAGTGCATCATAATAAAGTGAGGAAATTAGTTAGAATGTTGTATTATGCTAAGAGTCCAGCAATTATGCTTAAACAATTATGCGCTGCTCTTTTGCATGGTTCTGAAATAGATGTGAAGAATATTTGTGAAGAAATTGAGTTTTGTTACTTTGGAAGTAAAGAGGAGAATGTTGAAATTGACCAAGAAGAAGAGGGTAATGTGGAAGATAGTGTACAGGTTTCCAGTACAGATAATTTTCAGAGGGAAATTGCGACGTTTCAGGTGAAATCAAGTGAGAGGCCTAATTTCACTTGTGTGTGTTGTCGACGCACTTATTATAAGAATCAGACTAAGTTAGTGGATTTATATGCAAAAAGTGAAAGGGAAAATAATAGTGAATGGAAGGATTTCACAACATACTTGATGGTAGAAAATTGTTTTGATTTGGGATCGGATCAACGTGTGTGTACTTATTGTTGTAGCAAATTAAATCAAAACCAGATGCCTGCTAGAGCAGTTCATAATAATCTGGAATTGGTTGAGATTCCTTCTGAATTGAAGGATTTAAATACTTATGAATTTATTTTGATTCAAAGTATCCATCCCTTTCAGGCTATTGTAAGATGGGAGCCAAAGACAGGGAAATTGCCTCCATCAGATTTACAGAGAGGATTAAAGGGAAGAGTTGTTTATTTGCCTCTAGATTTGAAGAAAAACATTAACACAATTGGAGTAGAAAAAGTGGAAGAGGACCCTCTGGTTATCTTAGTTAATGGGGTTCCGACAAAGAATAAGAAAATATGGCAAGATTTAGTGGATGTTAGGAAAGTCAAAAAGGCAACATTGTATTTGAAAAAAAATAATATGTTATAAGAATATATATGTTGCAGAAGAGGAAGTAAGTGAGGAAGAGGATAGCGATTTGTGTGCTGGTCAAATTGAGAAAGTAGAACCCTCTACTAGTGAAGAAATATATGAACATTATAGTGTTCATCCTTTGCATTCCAAGGAAGTCATGGGGAATGCTATTGAGTTGTTTCAAATGAAACAAGCCAAAGGGAGTCCCATTAGTGTTTGGGAGGAAAGTTTGGAAGCTCGGTGTTTCCCACAGCTTTTTCCAACAGGTCAGGGAGGAAGATATGATGAGCGACCTCATCAAATTCCTGCTTCTGAATACCGGACTTTGCGATTGTATGCAGGAGATGCTAGGTTTCGACAATGTATTCCCTATTTGTTTCATCTCCTGTTTGAAAGCGATCTGTCTGGACTGTCATATGCAGTGAACCACATCTTGAAAAGTGGTATACACATGCAAAACATCTCGGCAAGTGACTTTATGGATAAAGTCAATGTCCAAGACAGTATTTTGGATTCTCACCTGATTAATCTCATGGCGTGTCAGCGTGGTACTAATGAGTACTGGTACCGTCGTCATGGTGATTTAAAATGTATGCTGAGGAACTTAGGAACTCCCACATGGTTCCTCACTCTGAGCTGTGCCGAGTATGGCTGGGAAGACTTACTTGAATTTCTACGAGAGGCAAATGGAAACATTGAAAACATCGAATTCAAGACACCCGGAGAACTGTGCTCTTTGGATCCAGTCAATGTATGCCGGTACTTCAATCATAGATTTGAAGCTATGATGTCTTTCATCATGAATAAGAAGAATCCACCTCTTGGAGAGGTGTTGGATTTCTTCTGGAGAAAGGAGTACCAAGCAAGAGGTGCTCTTCACATACATATGCTGTTGTGGATCAAGGATGCACCTAAATTTGGAACAGATCCAGAAGACTCAGTGATGAGTTTCATACAACAGTATTCTACGTGTGCTGTTCCAAACGCAAAGGAGAAGAAAAGCCTAAGAGAAAAAGTTCTACGTTTCCAAAGCCATCGTTGTGGAAAGTACTGTCGTCGTAAATTCCGAAACAAGGACAAGTTCTACACCAAATGTCGTTTCGGCTTTCCACGACCGGTGATTTCTAAAGGAAGAGTAAACAGTTTGATGTCTTCGCTGCGACATAATGTGATGAAGAAATCACCTAAAAACACATACAATTTGAAGAGGAACGAAGAGTCCAAGTACATCAACGACTACAACCCAGTGATTTTGTCCATGTGGAATGCTAACATGGATATACAGTTTGTGGCTGATAACTGTATGGCTGTGGCTCGGTATGTGACATCTTACATCACCAAAAAAGAAAAGACAGAATTGAAGGATATGTGGGAGGACATTTCCCATGAAAAGAGCCTCAGTAAGAAGTTGTACAGTTTCAGTCTGAAGATGTTGTCCCATCGAGAAATCGGAGCTTACGAATGTTCTGACCAGTTGTCTTCAGCAAGTCTCTATGCCAAATCTAGGAGTATCGTTTGGGCGAGTCTTGGTCTTGCTGCAACACGTAATCGAGTTCTGAAACCTGTGCGGGAAATTGAGTATTTGGCAGAAAAGGAGCCAAACAGTACCGACATTTTGAAGACCAACATGTTGGATACATATTATCCAAATCGAAGCAGTCACCTCGAGAATGTTTGTCTGTATGAGGTTCTACAAAATTACATATTCAAGAGGAACATCAAAGAAGATACTGAGAAAGGAGTGTATGCTGTAATTGGAAGTGAGGGATGTCTGGTCATGCAAAGAAAATGCCACTTGGTAAACCATCGAAAATTGAGTGGCGAATCTCCTGAAAAAAAGGAGTTTTTCTATTTAGCACTTTTGCAACTTTTCAAGCTTTGGCGTGCAGAAGAGGAACTGCTTGGAGATTTCCTCTGTTACGAAGACTCTTTCACTGCCGCCAAGGAGACCATAGAATGTCCTGCTTTTCCTAAATATGTAGAAATGTTGAATGCGGAAATCGAGCAGGAAGAAACGATTGCAGCCGAGATTGCCAGAGACAGTTCTCAGGACAGTCAGAGTTCTGCTTCATTGAGTCAGGATCCACTAGGAGGACCTGTTATCGAAAATGAAGCTGCCACTGCCATGAATGAAGTGGAAAGAGCCATGGCACATGCTCAGGAGGATGCAGTTAACTTAGAAGACTTGGAAAGACAACTCAACGTTGAGCAGAGGAAAATATATGACGAAGTTACCAAGCAAATTGATCATGGATTAAGTCATGAGAAGAAAGAGTGCTCATGTACGTCGTTGAAGCCTGTCCGACTGTACGTGAGTGGAGAAGCGGGAACTGGAAAAAGTTTCCTCATTAAAGCAATTTCATGTTATTTGCAGGAAAGGACTGAGTCATCGCTGTCTTGTGTTGTCACCGCTCCAACTGGACTGGCAGCACATAACATTAAAGGGATTACTTTACATCGTTTACTGATGCTGCCAGTGGAGGATGACAACAAATTACAATATCACAAGCTATCTGGAGATGCTTGTTGTGAAGTTTCAAGAATCTTGAGGAAAATGAAACTTCTTATCATTGACGAAGTAAGCATGGTTTCCAATGTCTTGCTTGCCTTTGTACATTTGAGAATGCAAGAAGTTCTCAAAACAGAGTATGATGTGTAATTTGGTGGCAAACACATCATTGTTTTCGGAGATCTTCTGCAGCTGACACCAGTGAAAGGACAACCTGTGTTCAAAATGCTCACGCATGAAGATACCAGGAAGTGCCTAGGGAGCATTGGCAACGTCAATATATGGTTAAACTTCAATTATGCTGAACTGCATGAAAATATGCGTCAGGCGAAGGATGAAGTTTACAAGAATATTCTACAAGATGTTAGAATTGGAAAAGTGACCGAGCATGGGAAAGAAGCTTTACATGCACGATTACTGTCAAATTTATATCCAGAACAAGATGTTGTGCCTGAGAATATTTTTCAGAAAATTACTGAGAAGAAATCTGGAATATGTTTGATGCCAACTCTTGCAGAATGTGCCATCTTCAACAACAAAATGTTGCATTTAGAAAAGCAAGAGATTGTGAAACTGGAAGCTATTGACAGAGTAGAGCATAAGGGATCAACAATTATTTTGTCTGAGAATTTGAAAACAAAATTGGATTCATTAGAGAAGACTATATCTAAAACTGCAGGTTTTGAAAAGACTCTGAATGTGTGCTTAAACTGCCGTATAATTGTAAGAAGGAATTTACATGTTGAAAGAGGTCTGGTAAATGGATCAATGGGTAATGTTGTTGATTTTGTGAAATACAGAAATAGAGATGGAATTGAATTTTTAAAAATTAAATTTGATGGCATTGAGGAAGTACAGCTAATTGGTCGTTGTTCTGCTAGATTTTTGCTTGTAAAAGACTTATATGTTCGCCGTAAGCAGTTTCCTGTTTGCTTGGCATATGCGGTGACAATCCATAAATCGCAAGGTTTAAGTGTAGACAGTGCATTGGTGAATATTGGCAGTTCTGTGTTCAAGGAGGGTATGGCATATGTGGCATTGTCACGAGTTAGAACTTTATCGGGATTGTACTTGATTGAGTGTGATGTCACAAACATTTGTGCGGATCTAGATTGTGTTAAGGAATACAATAGGTTAAGAAGAGAGTATGCGCCACATTTGCCTCAATATCCTTTGTTTGAGAAACGTGTGGTAGGCCGGAAACGAAGAAATGTGACCAATACTAGGGAGGTTGTAGCAAAAAGACGAAAAGTCGATGAACCTGAAATTATAAGCAGAAACAAAAAGGATTCTGTTGAAGATGTTGTTGGTTTTTAATTTGAAAACAGTTCTGGTGTCAACTGCTATGCTAATGTAGTGGTTAATGTTTTTTTTTCTCTAGAAAATGTAAAAGAAGAGATTGTGGTCAATTCTGATCAAAGATTTTGCAGTTTGTTAAATTCTGTGTTTGAGAAATGTAGCACTGATAGAACAAAAATAGAAAGTGTGTCTGAAATTCGAAATCTGTTAGACAGATGTTCAGGTCAAACACAATTCTCTCAAAATATTCAGCAAGATTGTCAGGAGTTTTTAATGTATATACTTGATGTATTGCATGCTGAAGGTGTAGATGTAGATCACCTGTTTGGGCTTTCTTATCAATGGCAGCATGACTGCGAGAACTGTAGGGTATCAAGTACTACTAGTGTAGACTCAGAAAGATTTATATATTTAACTTTGCCAGACAGTAAATCAGTCTCTTTTAATAAGCTAGTAAAAGCAGCTGATCACAACATGGAGTGTAGCCAATGTAAATCTGAAATTATGTCAACATTATTTATACGAACATATGGCCAGCATGTCATTTTAATGTTCCAACGATGTAGGCCTGATGGAACAAAATTGACAACTTTAATTAAAAATTTTGTGGCTTCACAGTTGTCAATATCAGGAAGGACTTTTGTAACTGCAGCAATTATATATCATGACGGTCCTTCAATAACATCAGGACATTACACAGCTTATTTAAAGTCTAGACATGGCTGGTCATTCTGCAACGATTCTGTTTTAATTTTCAAAAATAAATTGCCGTATGACCTTAAAAATTCTTACCTGGTGTCTTTAAAACCAAAATTTTAGGGAAAGAATCTCGGGATGTGCTCTGAGGAATTTCAAGAAGTTCTAATGGCTCCTACACAATTTGGCCTTGAGGATAAGTGTAGTACAGAGACATAACTTCTTACCATAACACTGGACGTCATGGAAAAATAACTGCACTTTGAATGAGTTCAGAAAAACTATTTCTTTTTATAAGCTAATTCAAGCAGCCAATCAAAACATGGAGTAGAGGGAATGTAAGTCTGCAATGCTGTCTACTGTTTTAGATTGCTTTGTGATTAAAAGTGATGTAGAGAATTAAATAATTGTAGTAGTCATAGAGGTAGTGTAAGTCTGCTTCATAGTAAGCAGTATCAGTGTCATAGGAAATGTAGAACATGAGTGAGCAAGAAGGGTAAGATATTAGTAGTCCAGGATTGTGAAAATGATCTTCAACATTTTAATTCTGAAAGTTGCGGAAATATAAAATGACGGGATTGGCTTACAAGAATTCCAAGAGTTATAAATGGCTCTTACATGATTTGGCCTTGTGGAAACGTGTGGTAGAGAGTGAGAAGTCATTTATTGTATGTAACATATTTTTCAAAACGATGGAGGTTTTCTTTCAGAAAGTGGCGGGCTGAAAGTAATAACAGCACAACAGAGTTTAAGCTGTTCATAGGACATCCTTCGACGTCATGGAAAGTAAGTTAACTTTAAGGAATTCTGAATTCTGATTTGTTATGTTGTATGGGTTTTTTAAACACAATCATTTTGATTGTGTTTTTTTTTCCCCGCTGTTATATGATGAATACCTTCAAGTCACTGTTTTTAGTGAAATTTGATACATTCTGAGAACAGCAAAAATAAACCATTTAACATGTATAATTAATTCTGTACTGTTTGCATTTATGATGTACATTTAGAACTGTGTAGGAGGCATGGACAAGGAGAGGCTTCTGTAAGTGTCAAAGTTGTTGCATACAGTGCTCACATTCTACGTAGTCTTTCATATGATAGACTACATTCCCACAATGAGATACTTAAGCAAAGGAAACACAGGTGATATGATTGTGGAATGAGCAAAAAAAATTGCACGTTTTTCAATTATATTACCTGTGTTTCCTAACATTACACATCACATTGTGTAGATGAGGTTTAGGCCTGTTCCAGGAGACAGAGGAGGTCTGACATTTGTTCAACAGTGCAGTGGACATGACTCACTTCGTTGGTAGGTCTGCACATGTATTATCTCCTCTGTATTCTTCAACAAACCTAAATTTCATCTGCAACCCTGAGTAGGACTTACCTGAAACAAATCTGTGGATAGGTTACACCTTATCGGCATCTTGAAACAATCATTTAAAATGTTAGGATCAGATTTATGATGGCCGTGCGCCTCTTTTGCGCCGCTGTGGGTCAGTTTTGTGTAAAAGATGCACCATGTTGCAAGATAGGTTTCAGTTCATCTCCAGCAAGATACCATCAGTTTGAAATGTATATAATTAGCACTGTGTAGGGGGCATGCAGAAGCTGAAGCTTTTGTAAGTGTCAGAGTTGTTGCATGCAGTGTGCATTTCTGGGTACTGTTTCATATGCTGGACTACATCTGCACTATGAGATACCTAAGCAAAGGCAACACAGGTGATGTGATTGTGAAATGAGGAAAAGAAACTCCACATTTTTCAATTACATCACCTGTGTTTCCTAAGTTTACGAATGACATTGTGCAGATGAAGTTTAGGTTTGTCCACGGACACAGAAGAGGTCTGGCCTTTGTTCAAGAGTGAAGTGGACATGACTTACTTCATTGGTAGGCCTTCACATGTATTATCTCCTCTATACTCTTCAACAATCCTAAATTTCATCTGCAACCCTGAGTAGGACTTACCTGAAACAAATCTGTGGATAGGTTACACCTTATCAGCATCTAGAAACAATTATTTAAAATGTTAAGGGCAGTTTTATGAAGGCTGTGTTCCTCTTTTGTCACTTTTGGGTAAAAGATGCACCATGTTTCAAGATAGGCCTCAGTTCATTTCCAGCAAGACACCGTCAGTTTAAAATGTATATAATTAGGACTGTGTAGGGGGTATGGAGAAGCTGAGGCTTCAGTAAGTGTCAAAGTTGTTGCATGCAGTGCGTACTCTTTCATATGCTGGACTACATCTGTACAATGAGATACCTAACCAAAGGAAACACAAGTGATGTGATTGTGAAATGAGCAAAAGAAATTCCACGTTTTTCAAATACATTACCTGTGTTTCCTAACATTACGAATCACATTGTGCAGATGAAGTTTAGGCCTGTCCGGGGAAACAGAGGAAGTCTGAACTTTATTGGTTGGCCTGCACATGTATTATCTCCACTGTACTCTTGAACAAGTCTAAATTTGATCTGCAACCCTCAGTAGTCCTCACCTGAAACAAACGTCTGGATAGGACACACCTTATTGCCATCCTGAAACAATCATTTAAAATGTTAGGAACAGTTTTATGATGATTGTGCACCTCTTTTGCGCTGCCATTGCGTCACTTTTGTGAGACAACAGCAGTGCAAAAGATGCACCATGTTCCAAGATAGGCCTCACTTCATCTGCATCAAGATACTGTTAGTTTAAAATGTATATCTTTAGGACTGTGTAGGGGGCCTGGAGAAGCAGAAGCTTCTGTAAGTGTCAAAGTTGTTGAAAAACTGTTTGTCCTTCAATCTTTTCCCTTGTCTTTTCTAATTTTTAAATACATGTTTTAATATTTTTCAAATGTTTGTTATCTCTTTCACAGATTGAAAGTATAAAAATTACAAGTGAGTAAGTTAACGACAATTATAAGGTAAATGTTTTGTACTCTTTTCGTTACATTTCTATCACATTCACCTACTATTAGTTCCACAGCTTCATTTCTTTAACCCTCAGTTTGCTGCCTTTGCTACTTCCCTCATTCCTTTCTCTATTACCTACTTATTCTACTCCTTCCACTCCTTTTCTCAGTCCCTCTCTTCTCATAGTTCCTCACTCTTGTTCACTCACTCCGTCTCTATTACTCTTAGTGTCTTTGACTGATCACTCTTTCACTACTTGTTCATTATGCTTTTTCTGTGTAGTTGAAGCACACTAAGGGGCATATTATGAACACAGCCAATAAAATTATTGCTGTTTTTATCGGCAGAAAACTGCTGCAAAAGTGGTTTTAGCGGCAGTTTTCTGCCGCAAAAGCGGTTTAAGCGACACATTTCTGCCGATAAAAGCTGCAAAACTTTTATTGCCTATGTTGATAATATGGCCCTATGTTATTTACATTTCTTTGCTGTTTCAATTATTCTTTTTCTGTTACTTCTTCTTTTCTGCTTTCTGTTTTTTCTCTCTGTTATTCCACATGTTTTAATCTTATTTTGAACATTCACTCATATTCTCTAAGAAACTCTTCTTTGTTATTGTTCTACTCTCTTTTTTTTCTTTCACTTCCTTATCTATTTTGTTTTTCACAATTATATCCTCTTCCCTCTTTTCTTCGGTAAATAAATCTATTAAACAGTATCTCTGGTTTAGACCCTATAGCTGTCTTTGTTTTAACATTACTCTCTGTTTACTTCCCTTATACTTACTCTTCTTTTTTTTAAAAAAAATGTTTTGGGTTCGCTCCCGGTTCGCGTACCGGTGAGCGAACCAGGAAGCGAACCAAAAGAAATACAGCTTGCCAGAGTGCTAAACATTCTAGCAATTTTTTTTGAAAGGGGAGGTAGTTCTGAAAATAACTTTTTTTTAATGTTTTTGTTTTATATTTTTTTTTATTTTTCTGAACATTTTTTGTTTTTTTTGTATTTTTTTAACAGTTTTATGTTTTTTTGGGAGGGGAAACAACAAAAAACAGGCATTGGAAAGGGCTCAACAGGAGCAAAAAAAAAATTTACTTTCTGGGGCGTTTAGAGCACTTGTGATTTTCATAAGCTCGGTTGATTAAGGTAATGCTCATATTGCCACATGAGAGCAATGCACCGCAATACAAACAGGTAAACTTCATATGGACAAAGTTGTCCTGAATGTTTGGCACGGTTTCCCGTGCCTCTGGTCCTGTCAAATATACCTGTGTTGATGTCGTGGCCACAGGAGTTGGTGGGTTGTCCTGCAGGTCATGCATCTCTGCCCGGCTGTAGTTTAATGGATGCCACCTGCTCATGTGACGATGCATGGTGTAGTTGCCGAAGCTATACTTTTTTAAGGTGCCTCTAGATAAGGCCTCTTTACATATGAGGCACGTCACATATCTAGCATTAAATTTCTTCTGCCCTTCAGGGATTGAAAAAAACTGCCAAATAAAACTGGTTTTACGATGAGAAACCCGGGGCTCCTCTTGTAAAAACTGTGGTCCTTCTGTCTCCTCTTCCTCTTGTTCATCCTCTTCCTCCTCTGTGTTGCTGATGAACTGTGGAGGTGGTCCTCTCTTCCCATGAGGAGGTGGTGGTGGTGGTGGGGGTCCACCAGCTGAAGCTACCAATGAAGCCATTGCTCAAATATCAAAAAAGGTCTTCCTCTCACAAAGATGAAAGTCAGAGTGAGGAAAGAAGGAGGGGTTTTCATCATTTGGGAAAAACAATAGTTCTAAACCAATGAAAAGTGTTATTTTTAGGTCACCTGACCTAGCCTTACATCATTATGAAACCAAAAGTGAAATGAACCAATGAAAAGTTTTATTAACAAGTCACATGACCTGTTACGCTTATGTTACGCGCTGCGGAACGCGCCCCGGATCGCTTCCGGGTCGCTGCGCTTCGCGCCTCGGTTCGCGCTCCGGAGCACTTCCGGGTGCGCTAACGCGGCGCGTCATAAGACGCATTGCGCGGCAACGCGATACGTCGCGCTTTCGCGACGCGCCCCGGATCGCTTCCGGGGAGCTGCGCTTCGCGTCTCAGTTCGCGTACCGGAGCACTTAGTTGTACTAACTATATATAGCGCACCCGCAATCCACTGCTGATCATGTCACATATTACATCCTTCATGACATGGTCAGTGACATCACTGATGACATCACTGATGACATCTCAAATGACATCACTGATGACATCACATATTTCCTGCGTTGCCAGCGGCGCAGTACAGGATACCCCTGCCACGTCTTCGGGTCCGGGCTTCAACTGGCATGCCTCACGGCCATTCTACTTGTCCGGCTATGGATTTTCCCGGTACCCGCCCTGGGTGAAAGAGAAAGGAAGCAGTTGAGGTATTTTACCTCTCTTGGGCAATTTGCACTTGCATTTTAGTCCCTGCCGTATTGACTCTTGACACTGGGGCTGTGGCAGTAAAGGGGACTCGAGGGGAGACCGGATGTGGGAGGATTTGGCAGATGGTGTCATCGTGTCTGCCAGCTATTGGGGACCGCCACAAACAACTTACCTTCCATCCCCGTTATTTTCACCGACCCACTTTGCTACCACATGGCATTTTGGGAGTTGTAGTTCCAAGATGTGAAAAAAACTGCAACAGGTGAATGCGATCATCAAGGGGGAGGAGCGGACCCGTTGGAACTATTCTTACACTGCAGCAGGACATTCACGGTGATTCTTGGGCCCGGTGCAGGGCGCTGAAGAAGGAAATGTCCGAAATGCATTCGCTGCCACTGGAGCAAAGTCCTTGCCATTAAAGTCTCTTCAACCTGTCCCCCTGGGTTCCTGCTTCTTCCTTTCCAGGCAGAATTTACCTTCACATATTTCCTGCGTTGCCAGGGGCGAGTACAGGATACCCCTGCAACGTCTTCGGGTCCGGGCTTCAACTGGCACGCCTCACGGCCATTCTACTTATCCGGCTACGGATTTTCCCGGTACCCGCCCTGGGTGAAAGAGAAAGGAAGCAGTTGAGGTAATTTACCTCTCTTGGGCAATTTGCACTCGCATTTTAGTCCCTGCCGTATTGACTCTTGACACTGGGGCTGTGGCAGTAAAGGGGACTCGAGGAGAGACCGGATGTGGGAGGATTCGGCAGATGGTGTCATCGTGCCTGCCAGCTATTGGGGACCGCCACAAACAACTTACCTTCCACCCCTGTTATTTTCACCGACCCACTTTGCTACCACATGGCATTTTGGGAGTTGTAGTTCCAAGATGTGAAAAAAACTGCAACAGGTGAATGCGATCATCAAGGGGGAGGAGCAGACCCGTTGGAACTATTCTTAAACTGCAGCAGGACATTCACGGTGATTCTTGGGTCCGGTGCAGGGCGCTGAAGAAGGAAATGTCCGAAATGCATTCGCTGCCACTGGAGCAAAGTCCTTGCCATTAAAGTCTCTTCAACCTGTCCCCCTGGGTTCCTGCTTCTTCCTTTCCAGGCAGAATTTACCTTCATATATTTCCTGGTAGTTATAGTTAGGACCTAGCTACCATAGGAAATCCGCAACATTCTATTGGGAATAACTTTGGCGCCAGTTGAGGAATTTGCGTGTAATTTTCCAAAATTTAGGCCTGCTCCGCTGCGCTCCTTCCCCAAATGTTTCAGGGGGATTCGTGAAGTGGGGGCCTAAAAAAAAGGGGGTCCCAAAACGTGTTTTCCCCATGTTAATTTCCATAGGACGAATAGACAAGGCTACAGCCCGAACCACTGAACGGAATTACACCAAACTTTGCAAAATTGTAGGGACTGGTACGCAGAAGTGCCTTTTCTATATTTGGTGAAAATTGCTCCAGTGGTTTTTACGAAAATTAACTTAAAAAAATGTATACATCTATATGCGCGCTTCAAGCGCTTACAGGTACGCGTACCGGGGAGCGCACCCGGCGCGCTACGGGAGTGCGAGAGCGGAAAGCTGATTGGCTCTCGGGTGTCTGTTAACATTCTAAACATTCCGGAGAGTCCGCCATCTTGTGTCTCGGTAGAATCGAGACACAAGAGGTGAAAATAAAAAGGGGGAAATGATTAAAAGGGGGCAGGGTAGACCCCCCTGACCCCTTAGGTTTTCTGAGGGGGGCCTAGAAGGACTGAAGGGCAAAAAAACTTTTTTTTTGTTGTTGAAATTTTCGCGGGGTAAGCGCTGGGTGCGTTCCCATGTACGCTTCCAGGTACGTGTACCCTGAGCGTAGCACAGGGAAAAACAGTGAAAGAAAATAGTGTAAAATAAGAATTTGGAGTGCTTAGAGGTAGGGTAGTTCTAAAAAGAGCTGTTGTGTTATGTGGGTGATTTAAGTACCTACAAGTAGGTGCTGTTGCAGTGTCTAAACTTTAAGAGAAAGACTATTTTCCCCTCATCTGAGAATTGTACACCGTGTCCTCTGTAGATATCTTGGATGTTGTAATGCAAGTTATTGTGGTATATGGAACTCATACCATAGTCTCTCAGGAAAGCAGGAACAGATCCTTTTGGGACGACCTGAGAAGGCCTAGGGGGTAAGGGGTACTCTACTTTGCCCCCTTTTCACGTTCTGAACTATTATATTTCACTCTCTTCTGTACCTACACAAAATGGCGGCGATAGGGTGCATCAGAGACAGACAGTGAGAGAAAGGAGGCTGGAGATGAAGAAGAGATGTCAAATACACATTGGAGATAATATAGTGGGAGAAGGGAAGTAAATATGAGTAAACTTACTATGTGAATATGTTGAGGCGAGTGCACTGCTTTTTATGATGAGCTTGTTGAATTTTTATTGAGTATTTTGGGTGCTCCACATGAGGCGTCTGACGTCCTAAGGCACTTGTACTTAAACTGAGAAAACGTGCTTCTGATGGTGCATTAGAAGCATCCCGGTGGGCACACCATTCTCCCCTCAATGCAAAATGAGGGTTCTCTACACCATGTTAGTATTGTACATTTTCAATGTTTTAATCACATGATATCTCTTCAAATTTTTTTATACTTTTCTCAATGTGTTTTTCTTCTTGATATTTTACAATCCGTTCATTTCTTTTTACATATGCGGCATTATTTTAAATCCAATGCATTTCGGGCATAAAAACCTGCCCTTCATCAGGGAATAATACTACAAAAGAAAAATAATAAAGCAATGTCAAAATGTAGTACGATCTAGATGTTAATTTCACCTACTTCCTAGTGTTTTGTGAGCTTTTGCATTATCACCTAGAAACTAAAAACTGTGTGCATCGCACCATCAAGTACAAAATACAGTGAATTTAACCTGCCACCTTGAATGACCTTACATCCCGTGTAAATCCAACGTTTAACCGTACAACCAACTCACATCCGGTTCTGACAGTAATCAGACCGTTAAAATCAAAACTCTGGTATCACAATTCTATCCACTCTCTTTCGACTATCTGTTGCCAAAACTAACCTGTTTTCTTAGTCGCTTTCTCGAGTGTTTACCAAACATCCAAAAGACTCCATTGTACCCGTCTTTACTATTCCCAAGAAGACATTCATTGGCCAACCTTCCGGTCACGCGGTATAGAAATAAAAAACATACTAAGTACTGACTCCGTTTGTAACTTAAACAAACAAACTCACGGTCCTCCAATATGAACTTCGAAAATAAATTCAAATGATCAACGAATGATGCAAACATTAGTTACGCGATTGGAACTCCCAAAATGAAGGGTAATCTAGAATTGAGAAAACCAGGGGATACAAACCCTGCGCTATCAAAAATATGATAGTCTCTAGGGGTGCCATATAGATGGCGCTATCATGAGTGTTGTGATGACAGTACACAAAACAATGGATAGAAGTGTGTCACATTCAATAAAGATCATACGAATATTAACAGGAACAAAATAATAGTTAATTACAAATCTCGCAAGAATCACTTTCTGGCCCAAGGCAAATTTATAAGTTCATAAGTAACATGATAGTTCTATGCGGTCATTGAGACCCTTAGGCTTGTGTGTACATAATTTCTGAATCCAAAAATTCTCCCTTTGTAGGAGATATTTCGTGTTATCTCTTCCTTCTTTCCTCTTTGCAGTCTCCAGTACAATGAACTTTAACTGTGATACATTGTGTTGTGCCTCAACAAAATGTGCAGCAACTGTCGACTTCATATTTTTTGTCCCTATATTAGATTTGTGTTCAATCAGTCTTGTTTTTATACGTCTGTCTGTCTTTTCAACATATCATTTTCTACAGGGACATTACAAAGCGTAAATGACATTAGCTGTGTCACATGTGGCATTTGTATTGAGTTTTATTTCATGACCTTTCATGGGGTGATTAATCTTCTTACCCTTGATGATGTTGTTGCAGTTTCCGCAATTTAGGCAAGGTTTAGTTCGTTTGAATATCTCCTCCTTTATGGGTTTGTTTTTCAATATTTCTCCTATGTTACGAGCTCGTGTGTAGGCGAATAATGGTACCTTTTCGAAAATTCCATTGAAGTCTAGTTCAAGATTCAAAACTGGCCAGTTTTTTGTAATGGCTTTCTTGAAACGTTCACTTAATGTTGAAAATGTTGAGACCGCTACTATTCTTGTCTCTTCACCTTTTAATCTGGTCTTCAGTAGTTCTCCTGTTTCGATTGAATCTACTCTCTTCCTTGACTCCTCAATGATGTGTTTGGGGTACCCTTTCTTGGAAAATCTCATTGCGATTTTATCCATTCTGGATTTTAATTTGGATTTGTTAGAGGTGATTCTTTTAACTCTCGCCATTTGAGAGAAAGGTAAATGTTTTTTTAAGCTCTGGTGGTGAAAGCTTTGATAATGGAGCATGTTGTTTCTGTCTGTATTTTTCTTAAATATGTCCGTCTCAAAACCACCGTGATTTCCGTTACTTCAAATGGCTCTGTCCGTCGTGGACACTGTATCAGTACCCAGCAGCAACATGGTGCAGGGCACAGCCTTGTACACACAATGCCCTTCTTCCATGTCGAACCCACACTTTGGAATGTGGTCCCTGCCATGTTATTTGTGCATTTGTTGATGGATGGTGCTTTACACTCTCGAGATGGTAACAATGATGTTCATGCGATCAATGTGATGTGTGTCATTGCTGACCTTGACAAGGCTTGTGTCACTGTATGTTATAGTCCCAGACTGGTGCCTTCACATCAGCTCGTGCACACAACAGACATTTTTCATGCTGCTGTGATGTATGTTTGGACGGATGTATGCAGGCTTCACATAATGCATAGAGCTGTGACAGGCACAGCAGATGGTCATGGGAAAGTCATGTTTCTGCTACCACATTTGCATATGTACCAGCAACTGACGGGCACATGTGACATGTGTTGTTCTGCTTGTCTGCATTCACATTGACCAATGTGTCGGTGGCACTTAGGTATGGTTAGTGGAGATGTGTGCCCACTGTGTGTATCATGAGGACACACATGTAAGCTGATGTGCAATACAGCTCTCAGGCAGTGTTTGTTGTAACATTACATAGTTGTTGGCATGTGCTGTGGACATCTCATGATGGTTGACCCTGACTTTTTCTCTGTCATTTCGCAACTAGGAGAAGGCCAAATCTCCTATGTCACCTGACAGTGCTGGAGGACATGGAGAATGTTGCAATCATTCGGAAATTCCGCCTGGATAGACCAACGCTGAAAGTCATTTGTGATCTTCTGGAGCCCCACCTGCAGCCTCGACGTCACTATCCGACTGCTTTTACACCCACATACAAGGTGATGACAGCCCTTCACTTTTTTGCAACAGGTTCCTTCCAGGAGACCGTGGCTAACGCTGGAGGGATGTCGCAGTCCAAGTTCAGCCAGGTGCTGAGGGATGTCCTTGCAGTCATGATGATATATAGGAATCGGTACATCCATTTTCCGAGGGGAGCAGAATTGGCCGGTGTGAAGGGTGACTTCTATCCCCTTGGGCGCATCCCACATGTTGTAGGTGCCATTGATTGCACGCATGTAGGTCTGGTAGCTCCACAGGCAACAGAGCACATATATAGGAACAGAAAACACTTCCATTCAATCAATGTGCAGGTGGTGTGCCTTGCGGACATGACCATTTCACATGTGTGTGCAAAATTTCCAGGCTCTGCACATGACTCTTACGTCATGAGGAACAGCATTGTGCCCCGACTGATGGAAAATCTGCATCCAGAGCATGCTTGGATTGTGGGTGAGTATACCTACAGATTTGCGTGCTGTGTGTTACCTGATGCACTCTGGCTATGCAACATTGCAATGTGTGTTTGTCATTCACAGGTGACTCTGCATATCCCAGTAGGCCATGGCTGTTGAGCCCGCTGAGGAATCCACAGAGCCCAGCTGACCACCGCTACAATGAGGCCCATGTCAGGACCCGACGTGTGATCGAGCGGACGTTTGGGCTGCTGAAGTCAAGATTCCGCTGCCTTGACAGGACAGGAGGTGCACTGTCATACTCACCTGGGAAGGTGTGCAAGATCGTTGTGGCATGCTGTATGCTGCACAACCTGGCCATCCACAAGGGGATCCCCCTGCTCCTGGACGATGATGAGGAACCAAGACCTGCACGTGCTGTAGGACCTGCGTCCAGTGATGAGGACAGTGGAGAGGATGAAGGAGTTGACCTGCGGCAGCAGCTCATTGAACGCTACTTCACATGAAGGTGTGTGACGATGTACAACGTGTAAATTGTCTGGTGTGGTTGCTGTTGTTGTGCATGGCTATGCGCGGATGTAAGAAACAGCCACATGTACAGTCACCTGTGTGTGGTGAAAGTGACATTGACGTTCCATATTTGAACGTATGCAGGACCCTATTTGTTCACACCTGCAGCCCATTGTCTAGTATGCCTGTAGTGTCATGTGTATGATTTGTGTAGTGTTCTGCCTGTGATGCCACAATGTGACCAGTGACTTTTGTTCTGTTGTGTCTCCCTAGGTGCTACAGACAATTCCTGCAGTACTTACTGTACATCATTTGGACACATCATGGACATTGTCAATATTGTAAATATTGCACTAAAACGATACAGCACTAAAACTGGTGCATCTGTTATTTTATGTTGACAGTGTACATGTGATTTGTGCGGGAATATTTACATGACAGTGGGGAATGAGCAGTGAGTTGACAGTCCTGTTCAATGAGATGCAAGAGTAGAGTCCACATAGATGTCGTGACCCAGTCCAACAGACAGGTGTCATTGCCAAGGAAATATGGGAAAAGACAGTCCAAACAGTCAATGCAGTAGGGAAGAGGGTTGTCATCACGGCTGGCTCCGTGACTGGCGTGTGGCAGGTGCTTTGCCTCCGTAGACTCCCAGGCTCATCTTTGGACGCCCCCTAGATCTTTTTAGCGGTGGGGGTTCTGCTGATTGGCCAGCGGCGTGAGGGGACTCATCCCTCTCTGTTGGTACAGGGGAGGATGCTGCGCTGTCATCCTGCGGCACAAAAGGAGGGGAAGGAGGTGGTGGTTGGGACACATGCCTCTCCCTCTGCAACGCCACTTGCTGCCCCATGAGGTCCACCAACTGTCCAAGGCGGTTGTCGATGGACCTCATCAGCAGGATGAGCTCCCCTAAAAGTTCATCCGACCGGCCACTTTGTCCCTGGACCTCTTGGTATGCCTCCACTACTCTGGTTCAGTGATCCAGGGATGGTGTCCACTCCTCCCGAGGTCTGGTGGTGACCCTGGCCCCCCCACCTGCTCTGCTGCCACGGACCTCGTGCCTCGCCACTGTGGGTCCACGCACTCTCTCCCTGCCCTCCACAGTTGTTGGTGTGGGCTGGTCATCCCCTGGGACAGGGAGGGTGCTGCAGGTGGTACTGGTGGTACTGGTGGTACTGGTGGTACTAGTGGTACTGGTGGTGGCGGTGGTGGTGGTGGTGGCTGCGGTGGAGGCAGAGGCCGTGACAGCAGGGGTCTGCTCCGCTGTTGTTGCAGCAGACGTGGTGGTGGTGAGGTTGGGGGCCTGGGACCTCTGGGTCTGTGGCACACCAGATGGGCCGTGCTGGAGCTCATCGTCCAAACTGTCCTGGTTCTCCGCATCTGAGAGTCCATGTGCCGGAGGTGGAGACTGGCTCTGCTGGTCGTTGGTGTGGTCCTCAGCAGTGAGTTCTTCATCACCTGTGGGGTAGATGGGGAATGGTCAGTGTTGGGCACTGTGCAAGTATTGCCTCAGCTGCGTGTAACCGACTGTCTGTACACTACACATATATGAAATCAGCAGTAGTATAAATCATGGCAACAATGTGTGTAATTTCATAGTGTGGAGGAACATCATTTACTCATACATGTTGGATGTCAATGCATTGCATGCAATTGTTGCTGCGTTTCGGGATGCAGGTCTCCCACACTCACACTCCAGGAGGAGTTAAGATGCCTACCTACCTGTTAGGTGAGGGGGAACAGTGCAATGGCTGCCACATGCTCCTGGGTGGGGGAGGCCTCCGTGCTGCTGGCCTGTGGGGCAGGGGGCATGCTGGGAGTAGTGAAACAGGCATCCCACCCACACACAGGACTCCATTCTGAGATGCCTACCTTCCTGTTAGGTGAGGGGGAACAGTGCAATGGTTGCCACATGCTCCTGGGTGGGGGAGGCCTCCATGCTGCTGGGCTGTGGGGCAGGGGGCATGCTGGGAGTAGTGAAACAGGCATCCCACCCACACACACACCTCCATTCCAAGATGCCTACCTTCCTGTTAGGTGAGGGGGAACAGTGCAATGGCTGCCACATGCTCCTGGGTGGGGGGGCCTCCATGCTGCTGGGCTGTGGGGCAGGGGGCATGCTGGGAGTAGTGAAACAGACATCCCACCCACAAACAGGACTCCATTCCAAGATGTCTACCTTCCTGTTAGGTGAGTGGGAACAGTGCAATTGCTGCCACATGCTCCTGGGTGGGGGAGGCCTCCATGCTGCTGGCCTGTAGGGCAGGGGGCATGCTGGTAGTAGTGAAACAGGCATCCCACCCACACACACTCCTCCATTCCAAGATACCTACCTTCCTGTTAGGTGAGGGGGAACAGTGCAATGGCTGCCACATGCTCCTGGGTGGGGAGGCCTCCATGCTGCTGGCCTGTGGGGCAGGGGACATGCTGGGAGTAGTGAAACAGGCATCCCACCCACAAATAGGACTCCATTCCAAGATGTCTACCTTCCTGTTAGGTGAGTGGGAACAGTGCAATTGCTGCCACATGCTCCTGGGTGGGGGAGGCCTCCATGCTGCTGGCCTGTAGGGCAGGGGGCATGCTGGTAGTAGTGAAACAGGCATCCCACCCACACACACTCCTCCATTCCAAGATGCCTACCTTCCTGTTAGGTGAGGTGGAACAGTGCAATGGCTGCCACATGCTCCTGGGTGGGGAGGCCTCCATGCTGCTGGCCTGTGGGGCAGGGGGCATGCTGGGAGTAGTGATACAATCCTCCCACACACACTCCTCCATTACATGATGGCTACCTACCTGTTAGGTGAGGGGGAACAGTGCAATGGCTGCTATATGCTCCTGGGTGGGGGAGGCCTCCATGCTGCAGGGCTGTGGGGCAGGTGGCATGCTGGGAATAGTGAAACAGGCATCCCACCCACACACACTCCTCCATTACATGATGGCTACCTACCTGTTAGGTGAGGGGGAACAGTGCAATGGCTACCACATGCTCCTGGGTGGGGGAGACCCCCATGCTGCTGGCCTGTGGGGCAGGGGGCATGCTGGGAGTAGTGATACAATCCTCCCACACACACTCCTCCATTAAATGATGGCTACCTACCTGTTAGGTGATGGGGAACAGTGCAATGGCTGCCACATGCTCCTGGATGGGGGAAGCCTCCATGCTGCTGGCCTGTGGGGCAGGGGGCATGCTGGGAGTAGTGATACAATCCTCCCACACACACTCCTCCATTACATGATGGCTACCTACCTGTTAGGTGAGGGAGAACAGTGCAATGGCTGCCACATGCTCCTGGGTGGGGGAGGACTCCATGCTGCTGGGCTGTGGGGCAGGGGGCATGCTGGGAGTTGTGAAACAGGCATCCCACCCACACACACTCCTCCATTTCAAGATGCCTACCTTCCTGTTAGGTGAGGGGGAACCGTGCAATGGCTGCCACATGCTCCTGGGTGGGGGAGGCCTCCATGCTGCTGGTCTGTGGGGCAGGGGGCATGCTGGGAGTAGTGATACAATCCTCCCACACACACTCCTCCATTACATGATGGCTACCTACCTGTTAGGTGAGGGGGAACAGTGCAATGGCTGCCATATGCTCCTGGGTGGGGGAGGCCTCCATGCTGCAGGGCTGTGGGGCAGGTGGCATGCTGGGAATAGTGAAACAGGCATCCCACCCACACACACTCCTCCATTACATGATGGCTACCTACCTGTTAGGTGAGGGGGAACAGTGCAATGGCTACCACATGCTCCTGGGTGGGGGAGACCCCCATGCTGCTGGCCTGTGGGGCAGGGGGCATGCTGGGAGTAGTGATACAATCCTCCCACACACACTCCTCCATTAAATGATGGCTACCTACCTGTTAGGTGATGGGGAACAGTGCAATGGCTGCCACATGCTCCTGGATGGGGAAAGCCTCCATGCTGCTGGCCTGTGGGGCAGGGGGCATGCTGGGAGTAGTGATACAATCCTCCCACACACACTCATCCATTACATGATGGCTACCTACCTGTTAGGTGAGGGAGAACAGTGCAATGGCTGCCACATGGTCCTGGGTGGGGGAGGACTCCATGCTGCTGGGCTGTGGGGCAGGGGGCATGCTGGGAGTTGTGAAACAGGCATCCCACCCACACACACTCCTCCATTCCAAGATGCCTACCTTCCTGTTAGGTGAGGGGGAACCGTGCAATGGCTGCCACATGCTCCTGGGTGGGGGAGGCCTCCATGCTGCTGGCCTGTGGGGCAGGGGGCATGCTGGGAGTAGTGATACAATCCTCCCACACACACTCCTCCATTACATGATGGCTACCTACCTGTTAGGTGAGGAGGGACAGTGCAATGGCAGCCACATGCTCCTGGATGGGGGAGGACTACATGCTGCTGGGCTGTGGAGCAGGGGGCATGCTGGGAGTAGTGAAACAGGCATCCCACCCACAAACAGGACTCCATTCCAAGATGCCTACCTTCCTGTTAGGTGAGGGGGAACAGTGCAATGGCTGCCACATGCTCCTGGGTGGGGGAGGCCTACATGCTGCTGGGCTGTGGGGCAGGGGGCATGCTGGGAGTAGTGAAACAGGCATCACAACCCACACACACTCCTCCATTCCAAGATGCCTACCTTCCTGTTAGGTGAGGGGGAACAGTGCAATGGCTGCCACATGCTCCTGGGTGGGGGAGGCCTCCAGGCTGCTGGCCTGTGGGGCAGGGGGCATGCTGGGAGTAGTGAAACAGGCATCCCACCCCCATGCAAGTATCCATTGCAAGATGGCTGGCTACCTGTTGGGTGAGAGTGGACAGTGTGATGGGGTTTGGGTTGTGCAAGAGAGTAATTCTCAGTGTGTTTTTTGGCATTTGTTTGTACTTACCAGCCTCCGCTCCCCCGGCTACTCCTGTGAGACTCTCAGGAAGCAGTATGGCAAGCACCTTCTCCTCCCATGTTGTGAATGTTTTCGGTGGGATGGGAGGGCCACTGCCAGTCACGTTCGCCAGCGTCCAGTTCTTACTCCTCCTCTCCTTGACTACCCTCTTGAGATCATGCCACCGCTTCATGATCTCCTTCCTGGATCTTTGGGTGGTCCCTACTGCATTCACCCTTTGGACTATCCTTTCCCACATTTATTTCCTTCTGGCTAATGGTGTTTGTTGGACCAGACTACCAAACAGTTGTGGCTCTACTCTCACTATCTCGTTGACCATGACTGTCAACTCACTGTCAGTGAATTTGGGCATTTTAGGTGCAGTCATGTTGTGTTGTGTTTGGATTGTTTGTGGGTGCTGGTGGGTGGGTGGTGGGTATGATGTTGGTGTGTGAGGTCTGAGGTGTGCTGGGGGATTGTTGGTGCTGGTGTGATGGTGGTGGTGATGGTGGTGGTGATGGTGGTGGTGTTTGTGTGTGTGTGCTATGTTCTTTTGCCTCTCCTGTAAGATGTGGTGTATGGCCTTCTCTTTTGGAGTATTGCAAAGGATTGTGATCAGTGAAGCTGGTGGTTTTATACTCAGCTGTGTCGGTGTGGCCAAGTGGTATTTGGATGTCAGGTGTGTTGTGGGAGTTGCCCTGTCCTTGTATTTTTTTTTAGCAATGTTTATTGCTATTTGTATTTCTTTCAGGGGGGGGGGGCATAGCTACATTGATTTGTTCAATGTTTGTCAACACTGCGGTGTTTTGGATTTGACCACCATTTATTTCAGGTTCATTCCGCTGTGGTGGCTATACTGCAGCTCTTCCGCTATCTCTCCCATTCACTCCTGTGTGCGACCGCGGTGGTTAGAAACAGCAGTTCCGACCGCGGGACACTCGGGGATATCCTTATTTCCCGTGCGGTGTCTCAGCTTTCCCTAATTTCATCTCAGTCTGATCCTTGACCAAAATGTAAAAGACAGACATTTTACCAGAACACATTTACCACAGTGACATGACACGCAGGCACAGAGTACCCTTTAAGCTAAGAGAGGCAAACTGTCAGCAGACACAGGTGACATTATTGAAAAATGTGAAAATATAATTCCTTATTTCACACAGACACTCAGTGTGATCCTTGACCAAAATTTAAAAGCCAGACATTTTACCAGAATACATTTACCACAGTGATATGAGACACAGGCACAGAGTACCCTTTAAGCTAAGAGAGGCAAACTGTTAGCAGACACAGGTGACATTATTGAAAAATGGAAAATATAATTCCTTATTTCACACAGACACTCAGTGTGATCCTTGACCAAAATTTAAAAGCCAGACATTTTACCAGAAAACATTTACCACAGTGACATGAGACACAGGCACAGAGTACCCTTTAAGCTAAGAGAGGCAAACTGTCAGCAGACACAGGTGACATTATTGAAAAATGTGAAAATATAATTCAATTTTTCACACAGACACTCAGTATGATCCGTGACCAAAATTTAAAAGCCAGACATTATACCAAATGATACACACAAAGAGAGAGATGGGGCAGGCACAGCGTGAGATGACACACAGGCACAGAGTGAGTTGAGACATAGGCACAAATTACCCTTTAAGCTTAGAGATGCAAACTGTCAGCAGACACAGGTGACATTATTGAAAAATATGAAAATATAATTCCTTATTTCACACAGTCACTCAGTGTGATCCTTGTCAAAAAAGTGAAAGCCATACTTTTTACCATAAAATATTTACCAGAGTGAGATGAAACATACGCAAACAGACAAATGACACACACAAAGAGAGAGAGATGGGGCAGGCATAGAGTGAGATGACACACAGGCACAGAGTGAGGTGAGACACAGGCACAGAGTACCCTTTAAGGTTAGAGATGCATGCTGTAAGCAGACACAGGTGACATTATTGAAAAATGTGAAAATATAATTCCTTATTTCATACAGACACTCAGTGTGATCCTTATCAAAAATGTTAAAGTCATACATTTTACCAAATGACACACACAAAGAGAGAGAGATGTGGCAGGCACAGAGTGACATGATACACAGGCACAGAGTGAGGTGAGACACAAGCACAGAGTACCCTTTAAGCTTAGAGATGCAAACTGTGAACAGACACAGGTGACATTATTTAAAAATTTGAAAATATATTTCCTTATTTCACACAGACACTCAGTGTGATCCTTGACCAAAATTTAAAAGCCAGACATTTTACCAGAAAAATTTACCAGATTGACATGAGACACAGGCACAAAATACCCTTTAAGCTTAGAGATGCAAACTGTCAGCAGACACAGGTGACATTATTGAAAAATGTGAAAATATAATTCCTTATTTCACACAGACACTCAGTGTGATCCTTGACCAAACTTTTAAAGCCAGATATTTTACCAGAAAACATTTACCAGAGTGACATAAGGCACAGGCACAAAGTGAGATGGTGCAGGCAGAGAGTGAGATTAATAATGCAACTGTCCTGCACTTTTGCTGTGACAGAGTTGCTGTGGTATAAACTTACTTATGTTGTAAACTAGTGTTTATATCAATTACTTATTGTAATTGCTATGTAGTATGTTTGTAGTGGTCTATAATATGTTATTTTTTCTTTACCACAGATTGTAATCATTTATAGAAAGATAAAAGAATATGCCGACGAAGGAAAGACGACAAAAAATATATAAACATGATTTATGGTCAAAGAAAACACAAATACAAGATTCATCCAAAATACAATCTTCAGTGAAAAAAAAGAATGCTCCTGGTAAGCAAACTAAGGACTTTTTAAGGAAATTAATTAAATGTAAAAAAAAAAAAGATGTTCTTTCAAAGGAAAAAACCCCATCTCTAAATGCAAAGGAAAAACTGTTCCCCTCAAAAAATGTTAGACCTGTAGAAGGAGATGATATTCTCTATAGCAATAGAAGGAGACGTCAATTTATTGACATTCGTAGGCGAATGTTTTATAACAGAATAGTTTCAAATTTATTACAAAAATGTAAAGATGTATCAAAAGAAGAGTGCTTTATAGAAGAAAAAAAGCATAGTGAAGATTGTGGATCAGGCATTTAAAGTGAAAAATAAATTATATGGTTTAGTAATCAATGGAATTTGTACACTAGATAAGGTAATCAGTGTTTTCAAATCAAAATGTAAGTGGAAAAGAGTAATTAATCGGACTAATTTTTGTGATGTTTTTTCTGGAGAATGGAAGCATAGTTCAGGTTGTGAGCCATTTTTTAATGAAGAAAGTTACTTTCAGGATAATGATTTGGTGCATGCAGTGGACACCAGTGGTCGAGCATATGAGGTGAAGGACGGTTGTCCGGTTGAAAAAGAAAAAATTGTGCCTAGAAATACAGAAGAAGTGTTAGCTGATGAAGTTTTAGGGAGATGTCCTAAGGCTCCAGTGTATACTTGGAATTGTAGTAGTATTTGTAGTGTGCGACAGGATTCAATTGATTTGTTTCTCAGTTTCTTACGGACATATACTAAGAAAAGTCTAAAACAAAAGATGAAGATTTTGCAAGAGGTAGATCCTTGTAGAGTGAGAGAAAAACAGGTTTGCCTGGGCATTCACTGGCTTGTCTTTCAAGAAAAGTATGTCAAAGTGTTTTTCACCATTTTAGGATGTTAGCAGTGCATCATAATAAAGTGAGGAAATTAGTGAGAAGGTTGTTTATGCAAAAAGTACGGAACTTAAGCTAAAACAGTTAAACAGTGCTCTTTTGCATGAAACTGAACTAGATGTGAATAACATTTGTGAAGAAATTGAGTTTTGTTACTTTGGTGAAAAAGAGAACAGTGCAGAAACTGATACAGTAATAGAAGGTAATGTGGAAGAGAATGTACAGATTTCAAGTACAGATCAATTTGAACATGAAATTACAAAGTTTAAGGTAAATTCAAGTAAAAGGCCTAATTTTACTTGTGTGTGTTGTCGACAAACTCATTATAAGAATCAGACTAGATTAGTTGATTTATATGTAAAAGCGAAATGGAAAATAATGATGAGTGTAAGGTTTTTGCAACTTATTTGTTGGTAGAAAATTGTTTTGATTTGGGTTCTGATCAACGTATTTGTAAATATTGTTATAATAAATTAAATGAAAACAGAATGCCTGCTAGAGCTGTTCATAATAATCTGGAGTTGGTAGACATTCCTTCTGAATTGATGGATTTAAATACCTATGAGTCTATTCTGATTTAATGTGTACATCCTTTTCAGCCTATTGTTCGCATGGAGCCTAAGACAGGGAAATTGCCTCCTTCAGATTTACAGAGAGGATAAAAGGGAAGAGTTGTTTATTTGCCTCTAGATTTTAAGAAAAATATTGATACAATTGGTGTCGAAAAAGTAGAAGAGGAACCTCTGGTTATTCTAGTTAATGGTGTTCCGACAAAGAGTAAGAAAATCTGGCAAGAAATAGTGGATGTTAGGAATGTCAAAAAGGCAACGTTGTATTTGGTAAAAAACAATCACTACTACCAAAATGTATATGTTGGAGAACAGGAAACAACTGTAGAAGAGGACAGTGATTTCTCAGCTGGGCAAATTGAAAAAGTTGATGTCTTTAGAAGTGAAGAAATTTATGAACATTATAGTGTTCTTATATTGCATTCCAAATAAGTAATGGGGAATGCTATTGACTTGTTTCAAATGAAAGAAGCAAAAGGAAGTCCCATTAGTGTATGGGAAGAAAGTTTGGAAGCTCGTTGCTTTCCACAGTTATTTCCAACAGGCCAAGGTGGACGATATGACGACCGACCTGTTCAAATTCCTGCATCTGAATACCGGACTATAAGATTATATGCAGAAGATCCAAGGTTTCATCAATGCATTCTGTAGGAGAGTAGGGTCTGCTATCCTATGGTCACCCCAAATTTTTGCTTTTTGCTTCACTGGTTTTAGACTACTGAGGCTGTGGGCATGCTAATCAGACCCCAAGCCTGCTGTTCCCTCTCTAAATTATTAATACATGTGCTATAGGTACATACCACAATTGGAAATGGACTCCTTGTCAGCCCCTGTACCATGCACTATAGGTGCTCAGGGCATAGGTGCCACCAAGGCCTACCAGGGGCTGCAGCATATCTTTTGCCACCCCTGGCTGGTTCTTAAATGGACACAACTGGGTGATCACTCAGCTGGGGTAAGGTGGTGTAATCACCCCTTGCTTAGATATAGTATACCTATATCTAAACCTATATCTGGACACATATAAACCTGTGAGCCACTCCTATGGAAGGCCTTATCAATCCTGGAGGCAGAGTGCGTGGTTTTAATGTGAGATGGAGCTCTAGCATGAGCTGAGCCTGTCTGCAGCCATCGGGAACAACTCCCTAAGCTGTTTCAGGATAATGCCATACCATATACTCTTAAGTGCATTACAATCCTCGCGGTTATATAGCAACTTTGGTTTGGTTTTATCAAAACATGTCGTGTAAGGTGTCATACGATTTGGAATACTATCCCCTCGCCAGTTCTGGCGACGGGGATAGCATTCCACCCCTCTAGAGGGGTAAGACATGTTACTTTACTTAAATGCGGTTAATTTCTAAAAGGACCTTGGATCCACAAAATGGATGCCTCTGCCACAGACACGAGTCTGACCCCCTGAAGCTGACCGAAACTCAGCCAAATGGGGCCTGGACAAAGGGTTTCCTGTCGCAGGGAGGTGTTACACCCCCCAGACAGGAGATAGTGGATTGTAGCAGGGAGGTTTGAAAGAAACCAGACACTGCATGGGGAGCACAAGGCTGCCCCTTGCATAATCCGGCCAAACCGGTTCTGGGGCACTCCAGCCCTCGTGCCAGGGTGGCCTGGATCAAAGGAAGGGGGTGTATCCACCCACTTCCTGGGTCCCACCCATAGGAGGGGACCTAGCAGGTAATCCAGCCCCCAAAATTAGTATAAGACTGGGAGCAGTGCCAATGCACTTCAGATTATCCTGATGAAACATAAGAAACAAAACTCTGGACCTTTCGACATCCTACTCAACGTAGAAGACTGAAGAATCTCCCTTGTGGTCAAGGAGTGACCACCCTGTGCAAACAGGCACCATCCAGCCATCGACGTCTGCTTTGTTGCAGTTCCCGCCGGAACTCGAGCAACAGAGATCGACGAGATTAAGCCTGCCTGCCTTCTAACAGCCCGATCCACAGTCCCTGCAGAGCTGAGACCCGTGGAGGCGACTGAAAGCGTGGGGCACGCCATCTTGGAAAGACCACGAGACGCTGACCGTGCAGCCCACAAGTGACCCTCGAAGCTGTACACCGGGGTTTGAAAATCCCCTACCCTGAGCCACTCTTACACCGAAGTTCAGCCCTCCACACTCGACGAGTGCTGCGTGGGGCCCTTCTGCTTCTTTTGGCTCAACGCGTTGGCCCGGTCACTTGCCAGCTGGCTTGTGGCCCCTGTGCCAACGAAACTTGAAATTCGACTTGCGAATCTGGTTGCTCCAGATTTGCACCAGCTCCCCTGAAAAGGAGCCCCCACTCTGACCCTCCTGGTTCGAGTGAGAAGCAATCTCCCGGTTCTGCGTGGATTGCTTTTGCCAAGTGTTGTTTGCTTCAATCTTGAAGCCGACAGCGAGAGCCTGCGTGGTACAGATCGTGCCCCGCTCCTGGACATCGTAGATGCCCCAGAGCCCACGTGACAGCGGAGAGAAGCTCCTCGACGACCACCTGATTGAGCCCGACATTGCCTGGTTCCGTCCTAGTTCCACCCTGGTCACTGCTGAGTGACCCAGACTGTGTCCCCTCTGCTTTCAGGTACTTTTCGACTTGAGTCCACCCTTGGACTCCACCGGACACTTCTCTTTCACCCCGCCTGCAGCCCTTTCAGCTCCAAGCACCAAGAGCCTGCGTGACGAAACCCGACTCAACTTCGACCCTGTGCACCCGCTTCCTGTGGGTGAGGTAACATTGCAACGCCGGTGTTTCCACACTGGTAAACACCTCTAGGGTCTGTGTCTTAAGTTTTGTTCCTCTAGGTTCAGTGGAAGTGTCCTTTAACTCTAACTTTGTAACTTTTACGCACCATTGGTTAACATTGATGCATGCGTGCACTTTCTGCACTGCACCCGAATCCCGCGAGCTTTTCCCGACTTCAGCATTGCTTGTCCCGACTGCTCCCAGCGATTCCCTAGACCCTAGGCCTAACCACGGTTCGATTGGTATCTCTTATACCACTTGTTTAGTATATGGTCTGAGTGGCCCCTCGCCCTCATCCATATTTGTGCAACTTTGTATGTTTAAACTGTGCTTTTGATTTAACGCTTGTGCCCCTTTATTCATAAAGAATACTGGGGATTGTTTTTAGTAATAAATACATATATTTTTATAATATATACTTGTGTGGTGTCCTTTCATTTGATATTACAGGATTTTATGTGGTAAAACAGCTCGCTTAACACGACCTCTTAAGTTAAGCCTTTAGGCTGCTTAGTCCATGCTACCCCTAGGATAGCTTGTCTAATAAGGTTGACTTACAACCAGACACCATAAGGGATTGTTTGGTCTGATACCAGGTGGTTCCAGAATTGGAAACATCACCTATCAGGCCAACTTCTCACATTGGTGAGCAGCTGTGCGGATTTGAGCTTGCTGTTGTTTTACCATTGCAATCTTTTATCAAATTGAAAGATCACATCAAGTACCTCTAGGTACATATAAATCAAAAGCTTAGCATATTTAAGTTCTACTGAACTTAGTAGTTGTAGATTAAAGGGATTAGCACACCCTGACTACAACTCACTAGCAAGGTACAGTAGGTAAACACTTAGTGTAGGTAGGTGCATCACTTACACCACACTAGAGTCATGTCTGACACAGGAAAAGCCTCAGGGTCTGCTCCTGTGACAGTTGACCTTACCCAGGCAACTTCCAGCTATGACAAACTAACCCACAAAGACTTGGTTGCCTTGTGCATCTCAAGAGGGTTAAAAAGGGGCAGAAGTCCCACCAGTCCTTCCCTGATAGCCATTCTAGAACAGGATGACTTAGAAAAGGCGAATGCAGTTCCCTTAGAGTCAGGAGATGGAGTGAACCCCCCTGTAACTGATACCCCTCCAGAGGAAGAAGAAGAGGAGGAAGAGGAGGAGGATGGTTCAGTCTTAGAAGAACCAGGAAATCAGGATCAGAGGGGTAGCCAGGTCCTAGTTGCCAGGCTTAACCAGGCCAACTTAGACCTACTGGGAAATGGAGAGGGCCAGCACCTCCCCAGATCCCACCATGTCATTCTCCCAGGCAACAGAAGAGTGAGATCTCCCTCAGGGGACTCTCATATTTCTAGTGCCTCAAGAGAATCTCAGAGAGGTATGACTGCCTCTCAGAAGATAGAGCATAGGGCCAGAATGAGGGCTGTCAAACTCCAAATAGAGAGGGAGGAGGTAGCCTTGGCTCAAGCTAGACTTGCCTTGGCAAGAGAGCAGAAATTGTGTGGCTTAGATGCCACTGGTGGCAGCAATATTCCTAGAGAAAAAGACAGGAGCTATGATAATAGAAACCTGACAAAAATTGTGCCCCCCTACAAGGAAGGGGATGACATCCACAAATGGATGACTGCTCTTGAGAGAGCCTGCATGGTACAGCAGGTTCCTCAGGATCAGTGGGCTGCAATTTTATGGTACTCCTTTTCAGAGAAAGGGAGGGACAGGCTCCTCACAGTTAGACCTGAGGATGCCAAAAACTACTCTGTCTTGAAGAGTGCTCTTATTGAAGGGTTTGGCCTAACCACTGAGCAATACAGGTTGAGGTTCAGAGACACCCAAAAAGCACAGACTCAAGACTGGACTGATTTCGTAGATTGTGCCAGTAAGGCTCTGGAGGGTTGGTTGCAGGGAAGTAAAGTTTCAGACTATACAGGATTGTACAATCTTATCATGAGAGAACAGATCCTTAATAACTGTACAAACCAGCTGTTGCATCAATACCTTATTGACTCTGATCTGGCCTCTCCCCAAGAATTGGGAAAGAAGGCGGACAAATGGGTCAGAACAAGGATTAAGCAGAAACCCCAGAACCAAGGTGGTGACCAGAAGAAAACAGACCAGAAGGGTGGGAATCAGAAAGATAAAGAAAAGGACCAGAAGTCTTCAGGCCCCCAAACTAGTAATAAGGAGGGTGGTTCCCAAAATGGAAACAAGAAAAAGAAGAATAATGGCCCAAAGAAGCCTTGGTGTAATACCTGCAAATCAGTTTCACACTGGGGCAGTGAATGCACCAACACAAATCCAGTCCCCACCACTGCAGCTCCTAAAGCACCTGCACCCCCTAGTACAGTTAACAGTGATGGAACACAGCCAAAGGGTGTAGTAGGGTTAACCCAGGGTACTGAGGTAGGATCTAGCCTAGTCAGAATCCCTACCCAGGCAGTTCTCCTATATGATGTGGACCTAGCTTTGTCCACTACAGTGAGTCCCAGTAACCTGGGCAAATATAGGCAGACGCCTTTAATCAATGAGAAACTGGCTCAGGCCTACAGGGACACATGTGCCAGTGTCACAATGGTGACACCTGACTTTGTGGACCCTGGACAGATTGTACTAGGTGAAAGTTACCTAGTGACCAATGCAAGCAACTTCACTACTTCCCATAGTGTGGCAGTTGTGAACTTCTCCTGGGGAGGGGTAGATGGCCTAAAGAAAGTTGTTGTGAGTGCAGACCTCCCAGTAGACTGTCTGTTAGGCAATGATCTTGAAAGCTCAGTTTGGTCAGAAGTGGAGTACAGGACTCATGCAGAAATGCTAGGGATTTCAGCACATGTCCTTGCAGTGACAAGGACTCAGGCTAAGAAGTGCCTTCCTGAACCAGTGGTGGATCTTGGGACAATAGACCAACCACAACCCAAGAGAAGGAGCAAGAGAGGAAAGGCTGAGCCTTCCACCTTGCCCCAGGTTGAGGATCAGGTTTCAGAGGAAACTGATCCTGCAGTCCAAGAGGAGACTGTCTCTGAGGAACTGGAGCCTGATCAGGTTGAGTTTCTGGGGACAGGGGGACCCTCAAGGGCAGACCTGGGGCAGGCTCAATTAGATTGCCCTTCCCTTGAACCCCTCAGACAGCAGGCTGCTGCTGAGGCTGCAGGGAATGCCCAAGGTACCCATAGTGTGTATTGGGAAGATGGACTCCTTTATTCAGAGGCTAGAGACCCCAAGCCTGGTACAACCAGGAGGTTGGTCATACCTTTGAAGTTTAGGGGTTTCCTTCTTACCTTGGCCCATGATATTCCCCTTGCAGGACACTTAGGCCAGAACAAGACGTGGGACAGGCTTGTTTCACACTTTCACTGGCCTCATATGTCAGAAAATGTCAAGGAGTTTTGTCGCTCCTGTGTCACTTGCCAAGCCAGTGGTAAGTCAGGTGGCACAACAAAGGCCCCCCTCATACCACTACCTGTGGTGGGGGTACCCTTTGAAAGAGTTGGAATAGATATTGTGGGTCCCATGGATCCTCAAACAGCATCTGGGAACAGATTTATACTGGTGGTAGTGGATCATGCCACCAGGTATCCAGAAGCTATTCCCCTGAGGACCACCACAGCACCTGTGGTGGCAAAAGCCCTCATTGCAGTTTTCTCAAGAGTGGGCTTTCCAAAGGAGGTATTGTCAGACAGAGGTACTAACTTCATGTCCAGCTATTTAAAGGCAATGTGGAAGAAGTGTGGAGTAAACTACAAGTTTACCACACCCTATCACCCACAGTGCAATGGGCTTGTGGAGAGATTCAACAAGACCCTCAAGGGAATGATAAAAGGATTACCAGAGAAGCTTAGGCGGAAATGGGACATTCTTTTACCCTGCTTGCTCTTTGCTTACAGAGAGGTCCCACAGAAGGGGGTTGGCTACAGCCCTTTTGAACTTTTGTTTGGCCACCCTGTGAGGGGTCCCTTATGTTTGGTGAAGGAAGGATGGGAGTTACCTCTCAAAAAGCCTAAACTAGATGTAGTGGACTATGTACTTGGTCTCCGCTCCAGGATGGCTGAGTATATGGAAAGAGCATCCAAAAACCTGGAGGCCAGCCAAGAATTACAAAAAGCTTGGCATGACCAAAAGGCTGTTCTGGTCGAGTTCCAGCCAGGACAGAAGGTGTGGGTACTGGAGCTAGTGGCCCCAGCAGCACTCCAGGACAAATGGAGTGGACCCTATCCTATCATTGAGAAAAAGGGAGAAGTCACCTACTTGGTTGACTTTGGAACCCCTAGTAGCCCCCACAGGGTGCTCCATGTGAATCGTTTGAAAGCATTTGTGGACAGGGAGGACATGAGCTTGCTCATGGCCACAGATGGGGAACAGGAGGAAGAGAGTGACCCTCTCCCAGACCTGCTTTCTCAGAACCCTGATGATGGTTCAGTTGATGGAGTAGCCATGGCAGGCAGCCTCACTGACCAGCAACAGATGGACTGCAGACAAGTTTTGCAGGCCCACAGGCATTTATTTTCACTCACACCCAGCCAGACTAACTGGTGCACCCATGAGGTGGACACTGGTGACAGTCTGCCTGTCAAGAATAAGATCTACAGGCAACCTGATCATGTCAGGGATTGCATCAAGGCTGAGGTGCAAAAGATGTTGGAGCTTGGAGTGATTGAGCCATCAGAGAGCCCATGGGCCAGCCCAGTAGTCCTTGTGCCAAAACCTCATACCCAAGATGGAAAGAGAGAAATGAGGTTTTGTGTGGACTACAGAGGTCTCAATGCTGTCACTAGGACAGATGCACATCCCATTCCAAGGGCAGATGAGCTCATTGACAGATTGGCTTCTGCCAAGTTTCTGAGCACATTTGATTTGACAGCTGGCTACTGGCAAATCAGACTAGCTGAGGAGTCAAAAGCCAAGACAGCATTCTCTACCCCCAGTGGGCATTATCAGTTTGTGGTGATGCCCTTTGGTCTGAAGAATGCACCTGCCACCTTCCAAATGTTGGTGAAGTCCTTGCTGGGTTGGATGACTTTTGTGCAGCATTTCTAGATGATATTGCTGTCTTTAGCTCCACCTGGGAGGATCACCTGATCCACCTGAAGAAGGTTTTGGAGGCCCTGCAAAAGGCAGGCCTGACTATCAAGGCTACTAAGTGCCAGATAGGGCAGAGTAAGGTTGTGTACCTGGGCCACCTAGTAGGTGGGGGTCAGGTTCAACCACTGGAGAGCAAAATCCAGACCATACAGGACTGGGCTCCTCCAGTTACCCAGACACAAGTCAGAGCCTTCTTGGGCCTGACTGGGTATTACAGAAAGTTTGTGAAAAACTATGGGTCCATTGTGACACCATTACATGACTTGACATCCAAGAAGATGCCAAAAAAGGTTCAGTGGACAGTTAGCTGTCAAAAGGCTTTTGATGACCTGAAGAAGGCCATGTGCTCTGCACCTATCCTGAAGAGTCCTGACTACTCCAAACAGTTCATTGTACAGACAGATGCTTCTGAGTTGGGGGTGGGAGCTGTGCTCTCACAACTTAATCAAGATGGTCAAGACCAGCCCATTGCTTTCATTAGCAGAAGGCTGACCCCCAGAGAGAAACGTTGGTCAGCCATTGAGAGGGAGGCCTTTGCTGTGGTTTGGGCCCTGAAGAAGTTGAGGTCCTACTTGTTTGGAACTCACTTCCTAGTTCAGACAGACCATTAAGCCCCTCTTGTGGCTAAATCAGATGAAGGGTGAAAATCCCAAACTGCTCAGGTGGTCCATTTCCCTACAGGGGATGGACTTTACAGTGGAGCACCGCCCAGGGACTGACCATGGTAATGCAGATGGTCTCTCCAGGTACTTCCACTTAGAACATGAAGACTTATCTGGTCAAGGTTAGTTTAATGTCCCTGCGTTTGGGGGGGGGGTTGTGTAGGAGAGTAGGGTCTGCTATCCTATGGTCACCCCAAATCTTTGCTTTTTGCTTCACTGGTTTTAGACTACTGAGGCTGTGGGCCTGCTAATCAGACACCCAGCCTGCTGCTCTCTCTCTAAATTATTAATACATGTGCTATAGGTACATACCACAATTGGAAATGGACTCCTTGTCAGCCCCTGTACCATGCACTATAGGTGCTCAGGGCATAGGTGCCACCAAGGCCTACCAGGGGCTGCAGCATATCTTTTGCCACCCCTGGCTGGTTCTTAAATTGACACAACTGGCTGATCACTCAGCTGGGGTAAGGTGGTGTAATCACCCCTTGCTTAGATATAGTATACCTATATCTAAACCTATATCTGGACACATATAAACCTGTGAGCCACTCCTATGGAAGGCCTTATCAATCCTGGAGGCAGAGTGCGTGGTTTTAATGTGAGATGGAGCTCTAGCATGAGCTGAGCCTGTCTGCAGCCATCGGGAACAACTCCCTAAGCTGTTTCAGGATAATGCCATACCATATACTCTTAAGTGCATTATAATCCTTGCGGTTATATAGCAACTTTGGTTTGGTTTTATCAAAACATGTCGTGTAAGGTGTCATACGATTTGGAATACTATCCCCTCGCCAGTTCTGGCAACGGGGATAGCATTCCACCCCTCTAGAGGGGTAAGACATGTTACTTTACTTAAATGCGGTTAATTTCTAAAAGGATTCCAAAACTCCTTAGCACACGTATATTATAGTACAATGATGTATAGGTGTTGCCACACATTTAACACAATCACAATACGTAGTAGTCAGTTAATGCAAATATTATATTTATTCTTGATCGCTGGAAGTTCTCCACACAGCCGACACGTGTTTCGTCGTAACTGGGAGTGTAACCCACAACTTTCTCAAGGCTATTTCCAGATCTGTTCTCTCTTAGTTAATATGCGGTGATAATTCCAACCCGCATGGGGGTTCTACGGGGGTCTACTGTAATCAGAGCGAACGCGCTGATTGTTAACGGGGAGCACTGACGAACCATACAAGACGGGCGAAAGCAAACCTAAATAGAATGGGATGTGGAGACACTGTGGACAACACTAAGTGGATATCGTTACAGAAGACCCCCGTAGAACCCCCATGCGGGTTGGAATTATCACCCCATATTAACTAAGAGAGAACAGATCTAGAAATAGCCTTGAGAAAGTCGTGGGTTACACTCCCAGTTACGACGAAACACGTGTCGGCTGTGTGGAGAACTTCCAGCGATCAAGAATAAATATAATATTTGCATTAACTGACTACTACGTATTGTGATTGTGTTAAATGTGTGGCAACACCTATACATGATTGGACTATAATATACGTGTGCTAAGGAGTTTTGGAATTTGTCTGAGACGTATGCTCATGTTTGGAAGGAGTAGGTGGTTCCTTCTACCTTATAGCACCGTAAGGAATAACTTCTGTACCAAGAATAAATTGTGAGACTTTCTAAGTGGCGCCGGATAACCTATATCAAACCACTGCTTGTGCTTGCCGCAATTTCTAAAAGGACCTTGGATCCACAAAATGGATGCCTCTGCCACAGACACGAGTCTGACCCCCTGAAGCTGACCGAAACTCAGCCAAATGGGGCCTGGACAAAGGGTTTCCTGTCGCAGGGAGGTGTTACACCCCCCCAGACAGGAGATAGTGGATTGTAGCAGGGAGGTTTGAAAGAAACCAGACACTGCATGGGGAGCACAAGGCTGCCGCTTGCATAATCCGGCCAAACCGGTTCTGGGGCACTCCAGCCCTCGTGCCAGGGCGGCCTGGATCAAAGGAAGGGGGTGTATCCACCCACTTCCTGGGTCCCACCCATAGGAGGGGACCTAGCAGGTAATCCAGCCCCCAAAATTAGTATAAGACTGGGAGCAGTGCCAATGCACTTCAGATTATCCTGATGAAACATAAGAAACGAAACTCTGGACCCTTCGACATCCTACTCAATGTAGAAGACTGAAGAATCTCCCTTGTGGTCAAGGAGTGACCACCCTGTGCAAACAGGCACCATCCAGCCATCGACGTCTGCTTTGTTGCTTTTTCTGCCGGAACTCGAGCGACAGAGATCGACGAGATCAAGCTTGCCTGCCTTCTAACAGCCCGATCCACAGTCCCTGCAGAGCTGAGACCCGTGGAGGCGACCGGAAGTGTGGGGCACACCATCTTGGAAAGACAACGAGACGCTGACCGTGCAGCCCACGAGTGACCCTCGAAGCTGTACACCGGGGTTTGAGAAGCCCCAACCCTGAGCCACTCTTGCACCAAAGTTCAGCCCTCCACACTTGACGAGTGCTGCGTGGGGCCCTTCTGCTTCTTTTGGCTCAACGCGTTGGCCCGGTCACTTGCCGGCTGGCTTGTGGCACCTGTGCCGACGAAACTTGAAATTCGACTTGCGATTCTGGTTGATCCAGATATGCACCAGCTCCCCTGAAAAGGAGCCTCCACTCTGACCCTCCTGGTTCGAGTGAGAAGCAATCTCTCGGTTCTGCGTGGATTGCTTTTGCCAAGTGTTGTTGGCTCCAATCTTGAAGCCGACAGCGCCGACGGCAAGAGCCTGCGTGGGACAGATAGTGACCTGCTTTTGGACATCGTAGATGCCCCAGAGCCCACGTGACAGCTGAGAGAAGCTCCTCAACGACCACCTGATTGCGCCCGACATTGCCTGGTTCCGTCCTGGTTCCACCCTGGTCACTGCTGAGTGACCCAGACTCTGTCCCCTCTGCTTTCAGGTACTTTTCGACTTGAGTCCACCCTTGGACTCCACCGGACACTTCTCTTTCACCCCGCCTGCAGCCCTTTCAGCTCCGAGCACCAAGAGCCTGCGTGACGAAACCCGACTCAACTTCGACCCTGTGCACCCGCTTCCTGTGGGTGAGGTAACATTGCAACGCCTGTGTTCCCACACTGGTACACACCTCTAGGGTCTGTGTCTCAAGTTTTGTTCCTCTAGGTTCAGCGGAAGTGTCCTTTAACTCTAACTTTGTAACTTTTACGCACCATTGGTTAACATTGATGCATGCGTGCACTTTCTGCACTGCACCCGAATCCCGCGGGCTTTTCCCGACTTCAGCATTGCTTGTCCCGACTGCTCCCAGCGATTCCCTAGGCCCTAGGCCTAACCACGGTTCAATTGGTATCTCTTATACCACTTGTTTAGTATATGGTCTGAGTGGCCCCTCGCCCTCATCCATATTTGTGCAACTTTGTATGTTTAAACTGTGCTTTTGATTTAACGCTTGTGCCCCTTTATTCATAAAGAATACTGGGGATTGTTTTTAGTAATAAATACATATATTTTTATAATATATATTTGTGTAGTGTCCTTTCATTTGATATTACAGGATTGTATGTGGTAAAACAGCTCGCTTAACACGACCTCTTAAGTTAAGCCTTTAGGCTGCTTAGTCCATGCTACCCCTAGGATAGCTTGTCTAATAAGGTTGACTTACAACCAGACACCATAAGGGATTGTTTGGTCTGATACCAGGTGGTTCCAGAATTGGAAACATCACCTATCAGGCCAACTTCTCACACATTCCATATTTGTTCCATTTACTGTTTGAGAGTGACTTGTCTGGACTTTCTTATGCAGTGAACCATATACTGAAAAGTGGAGTAAATCTGCAAAATGTTTCGGCAAGGGACTTTATGGATAAAGTCAAACTGCAAGACAGTGTTTTGGAATCTCAGCTAATTAATCTCATGGCATGTCAGCGAGGTACGAACGAGTATTGGTACCGTTGTCATGGGAAATTGAAATGTATGCTAAGAAACTTAGGAACTCCTACATGGTTCCTCACTCTTAGCTGTGCTGAGTATGCTTGGGAAGACTTACTTCAATTTCTACGAGAGGCAAATAAAAACATTGAAAATATTGAATACAAGACACCTGGAGAACTGTGCTCTTTGGATCCAGTTAATGTATGCAGGTATTTCAATCATAGGTTTGAAGCTATGATGTCTTTTATCACAAACAAAAAAAATCCTCCGCTTGGAGAGGTTTTGGATTTCTTTTGGAGAAAGGAGTATCAAGCAAGAGGTGCTCCTCACATACGTATGCTGTTATGGATCAAAGATGCACCCAAATTTGGAACAGATTCAGATGAGAAAGTGATGAGTTGCATTGAACAGTATTCTACATGTGCTGTTCCGAAAACTACAGAAGAAAACAATTTAAGACATCAAGTTTTACACTTTCAAACCCATCGTTGTGGAAAATACTGTCGTAGAAAATACAAATACAAGGACAAGTTCTACACAAAATGTTGTTTTTCATTTCCACACCCAGTAACATCGAAAGGAAGAGTGAACAATTTTTTGTCTTCTCTGTGACATACTGTGACAAGAAAATCACCGAAAAATACATACAACCTAAGAAGAAATGAAGAATCGAAATACATAAATGACTACAACCCAGTCATTTTGTCCATGTGGAATGCTAACATGGATATTCAATATGTTGCTGGCAACTCTATTGCTGTGGCTCGATATGTGACGTCTTACATCACAAAATCAGAAAGGACGGAACTGAAGGAAATGTGGGAGGAAATTTCACATGAAAAGAGTCTAAGTAAGAAATTATACAGTTACAGTCTGAAGATGTTGTCGCATCGAGAAATTGGAGCATATGAATGTTCTGATCGGTTATCATCAGCAAGTCTATATGCCAAATCTAGAACAATCATTTGGGTGAGTATAGGTCTTGCTGCAACACGATACCGAGTTTTGAAATCTGTACAAGAAATAGAGTATTTGGTGGAGAAAGAACCAAACAGTACAGATATTTTGAAGACAAACATGTTGGATACATACTATCCAAATAGAAGTAGTCATCTTGAGAACGTTTGTCTCTATGAAGTTCTGAAAACCTATACTTTTAAGAGGAACATCACAGAAGATATCAATAAAGGTGTATATGCTGTAATTGGATGTGAAGGCTGTCTGGTGAAACAAAGAAAAGGCTATTTGATTAATAATCAAAACGTGAGTTGTGAATCTCCAGACAAAAGGCAATTTTATTATTTAGCTCTTTTGCAACTCTTTAAGCGATGGCGTACAGAAGAGGAACTACTTGGAGATTTTCTCAGTTATGAAGATTCGTTCAATGCAACCAAGGATGCCATAGAATGTCCTGTTTTTTCAAATTATCTGCAAATGTTGAACGAGGAAATACAGCAAGACAATTGCTAGACACAGTTCTCAAGACAGTCAGAGTTCTGCTTCATTGAGTCAGGATCCACTAGGAGGACCAATTATCCAAAATGAAGCTGCCACTGCCATGAATGAAGTGAAAAGAGCCATGGAACAAGCTCAGGAGGATGTAGTTAACTTAGAAGATTTGGAAAAAGAACTAAATGTTGAGCAGAGACAAATATATGATGAAGTCACAGAACAGATTAAACATGGTTTATCTCATGAGAAAAAAGAGTGCTCATGTACATCATTTATACCTGTCTGACTGTACGTGAGTGGAGAAGCAGGAACTGGAAAAAGTTTTCTGATTAAAGCAATTGCAGCAGAGATTGCTAGACACAGTTCTCAAGACAGTCAGAGTTCTGCTTCATTGAGTCAGGGTCCACTAGGAGGACCAATTATCCAAAATGAAGCTGCCACTGCCATGAATGAAGTGAAAAGAGCCATGGAACAAGCTCAGGAGGATGTAGTTAACTTAGAAGATTTGGAAAAAGAACTAAACGTTGAGCAGAGACAAATAGAACAGATTAAACATGGTTTATCTCATGAGAAAAAAGAGTGCTCATGTACATCATTTATACCTGTCCGACTGTACGTGAGTGGAGAAGCAGGAACTGGAAAAAGTTTTCTGATTAAAGCAATTGCAACTTATCTGCAGAAAACAACGGAGTCATCGCTGTCTTGTGTTGTTACCACTCCAACTGGGTTGGCAGCACATAACATTAAAGGGATTACTTTACATTGCTTATTGATGCTGTCAGTAGAGCATGATAATAAATTACAATACCACAAGCTAACTGGAGAAGCTTGTTGTGAAGTTTCAGGAGTCCTAAAGAAAATGAAACTTCTTATCATTGATGAGGTAAGCATGGTATCAAATGTAATGCTTACTTTTGTGCATTTAAGAATGCAAGCAATTCTTAAAACAATGTATGATATGTTATTTGGAGGCAAACACATCATTGTTTTTGGAGATCTACTGCAGCTAACTCCAGTGAAAGGACAACCAGTGTTTAAAATGCTTACACATGAAGATTCCAGGAAGTGCCTAGGAAGCATTGGAAATGTTAACATATGGTTAAATTTCAAATATGCAGAACTGCTTCAAAATATGCGACAGGCAGAGGAAGAAGATTATAAAAATATTCTACAAGATATAAGAATTGGAAAAGTAAGTGAGTATGGCAAAGGAGGTTTACATGCATGATTAATTTCAAATTTGTTTCCAAACAAAAACATTCTCCCAGAAAATATTTTAAAGAAAATTCCTGAAAACAAATCTGTCATATGCTTGATGCCTACTCTGCAAGAATGTTCAATCTTCAACAACAAAATGTTAAAGTTAGAAAATCAAGAGATTGAGAAACTGAAAGCTATTGATAAAATAGAGCATGAAGGAGCAACTATTATTTTGTCAGAAAAGTTAAAATCAAAATTGGATTCTTTAGAGAAGACAATATCTAAAACTGCTGGTTTGGAAAAGACTCTGTATGCATCTTTAAATTGTCGTATAATTTTACGACGTAATTTACATGTGGAAAGAGGTTTAGTAAATGGAGCAATGGGTCTTGTTGTTGATTTTGTGAATTACTGAAATAGAGATGGAATTGAATTTCTAAAAATTAAATTTGATGGTATTGAAGAAGTACAACAAATCAGTTGTTGTTCTGCTCTATTTTTGCTTGTGAAAGATTTACATGTCCGCCGAAACCAGTTTCCTGTTTCTTTGGCATATGCAGTGACTATTCATAAATCTCAAGGTTTAAGTGTAGATAGTGCTTTCTTTGGTAGTGTAGATAGTACTTTGGTAAATATTGGAAGTTCTGTGTTCAAGGAGGGTATGGCATATGTTGCTTTATCTCAAGTCAGAACTTTATCTAGATTGTACTAGATTGATTTTGATGAGACAAAGATTAGTGCAGATCTAAATTGTGTAAAATAATATAATAGGTTAAGAAGAGAGTATGCTCCAAATATACCTCAATTTGAAAAGCATGTAGTAGGCCGAAAAAGAAGAAATTAGAAAAATTGTAGTGAAGTTGTAGCAAAAAGAAAAAAAGTAGATGAACCAGTATTTGTAAGCAGAAAGGAAAAGGATTCAGTTAAAGATGTTGTTGGATTTCAGTTTGAAAACAGTTCTGGTGTCAACTGCTATGCTAATGTAGTGGTTAATGTTTTTTTTTTCTCCAAACTGTACAAGAACAGATTGTTGAAAATCGTGATCAAAGATTTTGTTGTTTGTTGAATTCTGTGTTTGAGAAATGTAGCAGTGATAGAACAAAAATACAAAGTGTTTCTGAAATTCGAAATGTTTTAGACATATGTTCTGGTCTAAATCAATTTTCACAGAATATTCAGCAAGATTGTCAGAAATTTCTAATGTATATGCTTGTTGTATTGCAAGATGAAGGTGTATATGTAGAAAATCTTTTTGGCCTTTCTTATAAATGGCAGCATAACTGCGACAATTGCTCCTTTTCAAGTACTACTACAATAGACACTGAAAGATTTATATATTTGACTTTACCAGACTGCAAATCAGTGTCTTTTAATAATCTAGTAAGAGAAGCAAATCAAAAGATGGTCTGTACTCAATGTAAATCAGCAATGCTATCAACATTATTTATACAAAGATATGGACAGTATGTTATTTTAATGTTCCAACGAAATAGACCTGATGGAACTAAATTGACAACTTTAATAAAAAATTGTGTGGCTTCTCAATTATCAATTTCAGGAAGAACCTTTGCAACTGCAGCAATTATTTTCCATGATGGTCCTTCGACAACATCAGGACATTATACAGCTTATTTAAAACGTCAAAAAGGCTGGATTAATTGTAATGATACTCAATTGACTTTCAAACAACGTTTGCCTTTTGACTTACCAAATTCTTACCTAGTATTACAACCGAAATTTTAGGAAAGGTAGTTGGCCTATGAAGATTGGAGCAGTTCATAAAACTTAGTCTGCTGTTCAAAATTACTTTGTGAGTGAGAGTGATCAAGATAATAAAAAACTTGTAGTTGTCATAGAGGTAGTGTAAGTGTATCACATAGTGAGTGATATGAGTATTATAGGAAATGTTAATCATAAGTAAGCCAGAGGTGGAAATATAACTATTGTTTTATAATGAAAAAAATGTTGGAGCTTTTCTTTCAGAAACTCGGGTAAATGGAAGATTAAGAATACTATTGAGTAATTTTCAAAGAAAAGGACTTTCCATAAACTATTTGGCCTCGTGGAAAAGTACGTGGATCAAAAGTGAGTTAAGATATATTTTTTCTAAATTTTATATTATTTATTGAAACGTTGTATGGGTTTTTTAAACACAATCTTTTTGATAGTGTTTTTTTTTGCCCGCTGTCATATGATGAGTAGTATTGAAGTCACTGTTTTAAGTGAAATTCAATATATTCTGAGAACAGCAAAAATAAACCATATAACATGTTGTACAAATTATTTTGTATTTTGTATTATCAAATATATATTATTCTCCCCTTCTCTTATGCTCACTTACCTATTTCCACCCTCTATCACTCCTCTTAACTCACCCTCACTGCCCTTCTCTCACTCTCCCTCTCCTCCCTTCCCTTATTCCACTTCCCTCACTTATCCTCATTCCCCATTCCTTCACTGCCCTTTCCCTCTCTCCCATCCACCATTTTCCAGCTGTCAGTCACTCTACTTCACTCCCCTTCCCCTTCTTTCCTTTATTTCCTCCCTCAGTAATTCCCCTTCCCTTACTCACCTTACTCCACTTCACTCACTCCTTCTCTCACTCTCTCTATCCTTTCACTTCCTCACTCCCCTTCCCTCACTCCCTCTGTCTTACCCTCACTCTCTCCATCCCCTCACTCTGTCACTCACCCTTTACTCACCCTTACTCACCTTGCATTCCTCACTGTCATCAACTCACCTTTACTCACTCCCCTTCTATCATTTGTTCCATGAGTCACTTTCTCCCCTTCATTTAGTCATTTCATCCAAACAATTATGCAGTACACATTAATTGAAAAAAGAACGACACAATATGTAAGGAATATAGGCCTTTTTGGAGAATTGGAGGTAGTTCTGAAAATAACTCTTTTTTTTCTTCTTTTTTAGTTTTTAATTTTTTTTGTAAATTTTCTGAACGTTTTTATATTTTTTTTGTTTTTTTTTACAGAACAAAAACCAAACTAGGGAATGCAAAATTGCTCAACAGGAGCACACAAAAAAAGGGAAAAATTAGGGATGAGGGGCGCAGCGGTGATCATTTTTCTTCCTAATAATTAATTCTATGCTTTGCTCCCCATAACAAAGCAATTCATCGCAGTATTTGCAGACAAATTTCAGGTCTGCAAAGTCCGGCTGCACAACAGGTATTAATCTTCCAGCTTGACTTCCAGAAGGTGTTGGTCCACCCGTCGAGGTACTGCCGCCATCTCTTGGGGGATTGCGTGCCAGGTCCATGACACACTCCCGGGCATAGTTCTGGGGGTGCCCTTCTTTGTACATGCAGAATCATAGTGGAGTTGCCAAAACTGTATTTCTTTCTTGGGTGACCACGTGACAGAATTGTGTGACATATTTTGCATTCCACCTTTGGTGCATTGACTTTTTTCTCACCTTCTGGAATGGTGAAAAACTTCCAGATGAAGTGCTCCTTAATTTTTGGCTGAGGAGGGTCCTCATGTAGAAACTCATCGGAGTCACTGCTGCATGGTGCTCTTCCAGCCATTCTTTTCAAAGAATTCAAGAGGAGAAACAGGGAACAGGTCTTGCTCTCTCCAAAGTGAAAGAGGTAGTGAAGGAAATGGGTGGGGTTTTCATTAGTTGTAAAAAAAACTGTGAACAACCAATGAAAAGTGTTATTTTAAGGTCACATGACTTGACGCGCTTACGCTACGTGCTCCGGAGCGCTTCCGGGAGCGCTTACGTGGCACGTACGTAGGCGCTTCCGAATAACGTTATGCTAGATTTTCAGAAATGCGTTTAAAGTTAAAATACGGTTATTTAAAATCAAAAATACTACTTTTATGAGTATGCCACTGAATATCTTGCATTAATATTTACTTTAAATACATACTTATTTTTTTTTCGCATGCGGGAATATAGCTTATGCTACGTTTACGGGTGCGTTTACGGGTGCGCGTACCCCGAGGTTAAATGATAAAAAAAACACAGGAAAAATACATTGAAAAATTAATTTTAGAAAAATATACATTATTTAAATAATTTGATAAAAAATATAATAATTAATAGTTATAAAAAACAGCTATTAAAAAAACTTAATAATTCACTTTAAAAATCTTAGGTTACAAACTCGTTATAGTAAGGAATTAGCTTTTAAAAAACCTTTGAAATTCACTGAAAAAACCATAGGTTTAACACTCGTTATAGTTAGGAATTAGCATTTAAAAAACCTTTGAAATTTGTATGAGTAAAATGTTCAGCTAACTATAGCTGGTGTAAAACCTATGGTTTTTTCAGTGAATATATATATATCTATATATATATATTACCTACTGGCGGTCGCCAGTAGGCAGTCATAGTTAGGACCTAGTTTGCATAGGAAATCTGCAACATTCTATTTGGAATAACTTTGGCGTCGGTCAATGTATCTTCGCGACATTCTCAAAAACAATGGGGCGCTCTTGTCCGCTCCTTCCCTGAAAGTTTCGGGGTGATTCATAAAGCGGGGGCTGAGAAAAAAGGGGGGTCCCAAAACATGTTTTCCCCATGCAATTTAGCATAGGGACCTTTAACCCCTTGCATGCTGGGCCGATTCCGCTCCTGTGCTGAAGATTTCAGTGCGGGTGCGGTCATGACGGCCCCCAGCCATCATCAGCACACGAGCACTGTAGTGCATGACGGCTGGGGGCCGTCATCAGCATGGAAGGGGTTAAGATGGGCTACAGCCCGAACTGCTGAACGGAATTACACCAAATTTAGCAAAAAGGTAGAGTTTGGTTCGCAGATTACCCTTTTTGTTAAATGGTGTAAATCTGTGCAGTAGTTGTTAAGAAAATCAAAAGTAAAATCATAGATATTTATCCGAATTTGTACCGTACGCGTACTGTCCGAGGCCTTTACGCGTACCATTATGAGCATGAGCTGCATGCTAATTGGCTGGAAACTATCTGTCAACACTCCAAACCAGGAAGTGTTGGCAGCCATCTTGTGCCTCGGTAGAACGGAGGTACAAGAAAACAGAAAAAGAAACGCAAAAAACGCAAAAAGGGGGCAGGGTAGAAACACCCTGACCCCCTAGACCTGCTTAGGGAGTCCCACAAGGACCCCCAAGGCCCCCCAAAAATATATATATATTTGTTTAAATCACGCGATACGCATAAGGTACACGTACGGCATGAAAAAAAACAAAAAAAACTGGAAGCACGCTTTATTGTTAATTAGCCCGGGGGGGGGGGGCAAATACCGGGGGCAAAGTATTTATGTATAATGAGGGGCCCTGAGGGGTCCTCCAGCTCCGGTGACCGCCACCCAATGGGGCTTAAATGTTACGTATGCGCGGCGGCCCCCTTGCAGCCCCTGGGACTGCCATGCCTGGGGTTTGTTTTAAAAACAGAAAAAAAAATACCTGTGTGGGGGGAGCTCAAGTAGTCCGCCACCTCCCCGGGGCTCTATTATTCAAAATAGGGGGGTCCATGATGGATCCCGCAGCCCCGGAGACCACCACCCCATGGGGCTTTTAAGTGTTGGGAGGGTGGCCGCGCAGTCCCCCTCCTGGAGCCTTGTGATGGCTCTGGGGACCGCCACCCCCCAGGGCCAGTGTTTTATCCATGTGTGGACCCCCATCGATCTGTGTACCCTCCTACATCATGGGGTAGCAGATATAGACAGGTTTTGTGTACCCCCTAAGTGTAAAGGGAGCTTATACAGGCCTTTCTAGGTTGGCAGTGTGCGTTGACTAGAGTTTGGCCGGTGGTGATGGGGAGCAGGTAGTATTTCTGTTCCCTGTAGTTCCGTGTACTCTCTGAGTCAGAAGGGAGCTTATACAGGCCTATTCTAGGTTGGCAGAGTGTGTGGATTAGGGTTTGGCTGGCGGTGATGAATAGCAGAAAGTTAAGTCAGATGGGAGCTTATAAAGGCTATTCTAGGTTGGCAGTGTGCGTGGTCTAGGGTGAGGATGTTTGTGTACCTCCTTTACAGCTCCTTACACACTTAACATACAATTTCTGCACAATCTTTTCTGTGTTGGACAACAGAGTGTTACCCCCAGTGTCTTTGTCATCATGTATATCTTTTTCACCTTTTCTTTATTTGAACTCCGCTTTTTTTTTACGGTATCTTTCCACCAGATATTGCACATTATACAACACCTTGAGTGTACCCACCCTTAAAACGCCTTCATTGGCCATTGTACATGCGGACCTTGGACCATCCTTTTCATCCATTCTTGCATCCTGAGCTGTAACCTGCAACCTCCGTTGTTCTTCTCCTAATTTCCCCTTTTAAATATTGAAATCCACTTGGATAGATCTTACCAAACCTTTTCCAGACAAAAATTAAGAAGCTGTAATGTGCTTGATTTGCACTGTTCATTGTTGTCTCGCTTTGTGTGCCATGACAATGAAAGGGAACATATTCCTGTATATGTTAAATAAAGCACTTGACACAATGCATAGTGACACTGTATTTATTTTTTTATATTTATTTATTGAATGTATTTATAATAATTTGCACTCAAGTTCACTTTGTTCCTTCATTTACAAAATAAATATTAAATACATATCTTTGGAAGCACCACATACGCCGATATTACAGTAAATAAGTTGTAGAAATAATTTCAATGTTTCTCAATTATTTTCTGTGAGCTCCTAAAGCAGTGATCTTATAGTAAAGACGTTTTTTAAAATAGTTACAATGTATCAAAACATATTTTAAGTGAGCACCTCAAACACTGATATTACAGTAAAGAAGTTTTTAACATAGTTTCAATGTATCACAAAACATTTTATGTGAGCACCATGAATGTCGATATTACAGAAAAGAAGTTGTAAAAATAGTTGCAGTGTAGCTCAAAATATTGAACGTGAGGATCGCCAACAGTGATAGAACAGTAAACAAGTTGTGAAAATATTTTCAATGTATCAGAATAACTAATTTCACTTCACTGAGAACATGTTTCTTTACTACTGACAAATATTACATCTTACAGATGGCACTTACATAGTAAGCATTTATTCTTGGCATGTAGTGCTATACATTCACATGGTTTCCACAGTCCTGCCATTTCGTGTTGTGTTGGGATGTTAGCAATTTTTTTTGCTTTGAAGAAGTCTATTAAGTCACGTGGTAAGGCTTTGTCCTTCTTTTGATGAAATTGTGCATGGGAATCAACTCTTTTTTTAGTTATACAAACAGAATCTCACCCATCTCACTTGTTGTCAATGGGGTTCCCTTATAGACTTTGTAATCATCCCTTAATGTACCTCAGCCTAATTGTTATCACCCCAAAAGTATCAGAGAATTGTTAAGGCCTGCCATGTGAGTGACTGATAGGTTGATATGTGTCAGTGGGAAAATAAAACCAGTGCAAGTTTGCTTGTTTTAAATTTTGTTTCAGTTATGGATGTACAGACCTGAAATCGTATTGACAATTTTATAATTATGCACTATAAGCAATAAAGAAGAGATCAATGAGGTTTTTTAGAGAAAGGTTACTTCCAATTTTGTAAAAAGTCTTGATAGGTCCGAATGTTGCTACTCAGTGAATCATGAACTATTATTGTCTTGGTTAAAGGTTTCAAAATTGGGGAAAAAAATTATAGAAATTAGATTTTTAGTATGGAGAGTTTACATTTTATTGTACAGATGTCTGCTATACATAGATTTGAGCAAGTGGACAACGTGGATGAAGAACAAGAAAGAAAGTATCCTTTACTGTTTGTAAAAGATGGAAAACACCCTGGTCATCACTAAAAAAACACCCGCATAACCGTGCTTCCTTTTTTAATAACATAAGAACTTTTTAAATGCAGGTGAGTGGGGGTGTGGGGGTGTGTTAAAATGGAAACATTTTTGTAATAGTTTTATTTAAGCACATACAGAGAAAAGAATCATGCAAAATACTTCCAAACTTCCAAACCACATACTCTACATAACTGCTGGACCATCGCATTTCCCCCTGAAGACGATGTAACGTTCAGATGTCTCCACTATCAACTTTCGATGTTACTTTCTGTGACTACCATGGTGATTCCGGGTAACGGGGAATCAAGGTTGGAGTCCAGAGAGGGAGCCTCCCCATCAACTTCCTGCCATCCTCCCATCTTGCTCCTGATGTCACACCATAATTAAGAGGGAGCACATTACATTAAGTTCAGCGTCAGACATGCATGATGTTTGAGAAAACAGGCCAAGAACGGCCACGCGGCGCAGGAATAAATATGAAAGTCAAGGGAGGATTAATGGATTGGCCCTCCAGAGAACTAGGATTACATCTTACTGTACGAATAAATGCGAGGAAGCAAAAGCCATGATGCACTTCACAAAAATGCGACACACAAAGTGAACATTAAATGCACAAAGGCAAGCATTAAGTTTGAAACCATGCTTACCTCATCAATAATCATAAGTTTCATTTTCTTCAAGACTCTTGAAATTTTGCAACAAGCTTCTCCAGATAGCTTGTGGTATTCCAATTTGTTTTCATGCTCTACTAGTAGCATTAGTAAACGATGTAAAGTAATTCCTTTAATATTGTGTGCTGCCAACCCAGTTGGAGAAGTGACAACACAAGACAAATGCGACTCAGTTGTTTTCTGTAGATAAGTTGTAATTTCTTTTATTAAACAACTTTCACAGCTTCATATTGTTTTAACATTCTACCTACAAAGGACAAAAACCTTCATGAAATCTGTTTAATTATATGTGGCTTACAGTCAAACCACGCTGGGTTCACCAGTCACAAAAGCCACAATCTCTAGGTGGATAGTTTCTGCAATCAATTTCTGCAATATCAGAATAAGAATTAAAGTGGCTTTTCATAGTGGCTCTTATTTATATTGGTAATATTTTGTTATAGTTTTCATTCTAACAAATGCTAAATAAGGTAAAAAGGAATTGTAAAGTATGCTGCCTTTTTAAATAAAGTTATATCTTTGTAAATGTATGTTTGTGTTAAAATGCAAATATGAAAGAAGATTTGAGCAAGTTGACAACTTGGAACAAGAAATAAAGCCTGATTCCTGTAGGTTGTTTGGCTTTCCAGCCTATTACACACATGTGTCAAACATGGAACATAGCGGTCGATCAACGTTGAGGAGTAGAAGTCCCCCGCCGTCGTTAGCTCGACGCTCGGTGTTGAAGGCATACATACACAGGACATACAAAGAACATACAAAGCAGATACAAAGAACATACAAAGTACATATGTAAGATAATCTCTGGATGATCGCACGTCCCCCTGAAGACGACGAAATGTTCAGATGTCTACACTTTCAACTTTCGATGGTACTTTCTGTGACTACCCTTTTAATGAACCAGTGAAGTTGAAAGCTTTCTTTCCAAATCCTACTATACCGGTCCCCCAAAAAGAAATTGATAGAAGATTTGAGCAACTTGCAACAAGAAATACAGTCTACTACATTGAAAGAAGGCAGCAGACGCACAAATTACCCCGTCACTGACTTGGGGACGTAGTTATAATAAATAACACAGGGCCCTTACAAGACCTGCGGGTGCAGTTTGCGGAATGGAAGAAGTTATCAGCGTGTGACGCATTACTGTGCTGCCTTCCTCACTAAAGAAGGACATGTTAGGTGCAAATTACCCACTGCCTTCAGCCGGGTTAGTAGTTAGCAATAAGGGTCTATAAAGGGCCTGTACTTTGAATTAGAATATGAAATAGAACAATAATTAATTACCACAGCCAAGAAAGGCAGCAAGTGCGGAAATTACCCACTGTCTTCAGCCGGGTAGTAGTTACAAGAAAAGGCTCTATAAAGGGCCTGCACTTGGAACTAGAATATGAAATAGAAGAATAATTGATAACAAGAGCCAAGCAAGGCAGCAGGTAGGTGTGTGTATGTGTGGATGATGTGTGGATTGTGTGGAAGATGAATATGGTGAAAAATAAGAAAGGCAGCAAGTGCGCAAATTACCCACTGCCTTTAGCCGGGGTAGTGTTAAACAGGAACAAATTAACAACAAAAAAATTGCGCCGTGAGCAACGGTGTTCTTGTTGGTGCCGGATAAATAAGTCAATTGACTGCTCCCCATACCAGAGAATCTCATTGCAAAATTTGAAATGGATGTTTAAATCAGCAAAATCCGGTCGGATATCAGGATGTGGACTGCTTGCGTCTGTGGGTGGTGCTCTCGAAGTGCTGGGAACAGCAGGTGGAGGATTGTCCTGCAGCCTATCAGAGCAAGCTCTCGCATAATTGTGAGGATGGGTGTTTTTTACATGGTGCACCATGATTGCTGTCCTAAATGAATAATTCTTACTTGGATCACCTCTGGAGAGTGTAGTGTCACAGATTTAACAGGTGACCTTTGGTGCATTCACCTTTTTTTTTCCTTCCGGAAAGGTGAACAACTTCCAGATTACTGCTGTTTTGTTTTTTCCTGTGGCTCTTCTGCTACAAATTCCTCCTACCCCTGCTGAAGGCAGTGGGTTACAAACAAAGGCTCTATAAAGGGCCTGCATTTTGAATTAGAATATGAAATAGGAGAATAATTGATAACCACTGCTAAGAAAGGCAGCAAGTGCGCATATTCAGTCAGTCAGTCAAAATACTTTATTGCGATAACTTAAAATCATACAAAGACAGTGGCACCATACAAAAGTTATAAAATACATTAGATAAATACACACGTTAAACAAGTTAAAATACCATTCATAATTTCTAGGAACCACATAATCAATGTTAAAAATACAAACATTAATATATAAAAATAAGAATAAAAAACAGTCCCACAACAATGTTTACCATGATTTCAGTTACTAGTATGGTCAGAAAGTACAGTTTTTACTCAGTTCATTTAAAAAATGGGGTATAATTATCATTCTTGTTCCTGTTCCGAATCCTAATAGTACTCACTAGAAAGCTAGCTACATGAAACATGATCCTATGAGTCTGCAATAACTGTAAGTACAGGAGGGCAGGTTTGACTTGTATGAAACCGGCCTCCTTTAAAATGGGTACAAGAAACTTTCCCCTCACATCTGTGTAATGACCACAGAACATCACAAAGTGCATTATGTTTTGTTCGGAAAACATGTCACAGGAGCATGGCAATGCTTTTTCTGGAGTGCTCCATGCAGGGAAAAAACCAAGATTAAAATGTATCAAATTAAAACGAAATCGAGTTAAGAGAAACCTGTGGTAAGGGTGATTCACAGTATTTAAATAAGTTTCTGGGCCACCATGTAAAGACAGAATTAGGCTAGCCCTCACAGTGGGTTTTTTCAATTCCATTTCTTCTCTTTCCAGGCTTAACATTTCTCGCATTGCACCCTTAATTAGTGCAATGTCTTTGGATGTTATCATCTCTGGCGCTGAATATAGCTCAGGTCTCCCCACTTTAGTAAGACTGTCCTTAATGTATCTCAACCACTGTATATTGTTTACTTTATCCAAACATAAACAATCTTTCATTATGGCGTGATTCAGGGGTATTTCTTTATTTAGCCATATCCTCATCCACGCTACTAAGGGTGATGTTTTTATCAAGTCTGTGATATAGCCCTCCCCAAGTTCCGCATGAACTGTGTAAGAAGGAGTAGATTGTGGGACGCCAAGGACACATCTTAAAAATGTATTTTCTGTCATCTGAAGGGAGTCCGAGCACCTATATCCCCACATTGAACTGCCATAGGATGCGACTGAGATGCATTTAGCCCTGTAAATTTTCATCAGGGCTACGATTGGCCTGGCCCCCAACTTCTTTGAAAAACCATGAAGGGCCGAAGATGTTCTTGCCAAAGATATTACTCTATTCTTTAGCTGAGGTCCCCAGTTACCCTGTTTATCAAAAGTGATCCCTAAGTAAGGGGAGGTAGCTACTTGACAAAGCTTCTCTTGTCCACAGGAAAAAGTTTTAGAGAATTTTTTCCTTGCGGCACTACCCATTAACATAATCTGGGACTTCTTGGCGTTTATTTTAAGGTCCAATGACCCCATGAAGTTCTCAAAAACGTCCAAGAGGCGTTGTAACCCCACCCCAGTGCGTGAGAGTAAAACCGTGTCATCCGCGTATAGGAGTACCGGTATACCCAGCTCCCCTACACGCGGGATGTCAAGCGTCGCCTCTTTCAATGCAGGTTCCAGGGCATTTATGTATATTGTAAACAGAAGGGGGGCCAGGATACAACCTTGCCTGACCCCCCTTTCTGAGTTGAAGGGTTCCGTGCACCGCCCCGCAGAGGTGGCTCTGACTGTGGCTTTAAGGCCCGAGTGCAAGTCCGCCAGGAGGTTAACCAATGCCCTATCCAGGCCCATGTATAACAGGATAGTCCATAGCTTTGATCTGTTTACCAGATCAAACGCTGACGAGAGATCCATGAAACCTAGGTACATGGATCCCTCCCTTGCCTTAGTATATTTCTCCATTAACAGGTGCAGATTGAGGCATTGGTCTAACGTGCTTCTCTTAGGTCAGAATCCATATTGGACATTTGTCAAGACACCTCTATCATTTGCCCACTCATTTAATTTAGATAAAATGACCCGACCTGGTATTTTGACTGAGGAGTCAATTAATGAGATAGGTCTATAGCAGGCGGGATCCTGCCTATTTCCCTTTTTAAACACAGGAATAATAATTGATGTTTTCCACGATTCCGGAATGTTTTCATGGCTTAGGGTGTTAAAAACCTTACAAAGTAATTTAGCCCAAAATTTGGGAGAACATTTAAAAACATCGGCAGGGACCCCATCGGGTCCTGGCGCCTTGTTTTTTAGGGTCAGATCTATAGCTTTTTCCACCTCTGCTGGCTCAAAGGTCACTGACTGACACTCAGCAATATGGACAGCAGGTCCCCCAACAACTCCACCACTTTGATCAGAATAGATTTGACTGAAATGCTTTATCCAACCCTCATCTGGTATATTAGTCTCAAGTGGGGAGTTCTCCTCACCTGAGAATAAAGGCTGATTAACAATCTTCCAGAATTCTCCACTATTTTTTTATGGTGACTGGATCAAGTAGCTGGGACCAGGCTTCCTCTCTCAATTCTTTTTCCCTGTCAACTATGGCTTTTTTATACTGAGCTCTAAGGCTCGTAATAAATACAGGATCTTTTGGCGTTGCCTTCAAGGCGCTAAGTAGATCACCGTGTGCTTTGGAGCATCTTTTATTAAACCATCTTTTGATAGAAGAGGTCTTTGGCTTAATGCCGACGGTCAGCTTTAGATCGATCTTACCACAGATGCTACCAAAGGCAAGTACCACTTCACTATTTTGGGCCCCGCTAGATAAACACACTCCCACTTCATCCTCAGCTTCGGACAGTACCTCTTGTAAAAAGGTTTCGGGGACTACTCTGTCCCATTTCAACCTGCGCCCTTGGTCTTTAACTCTGAGATTTGACCTGCCCTTATGTGGGTGATTTCTGATAGAAAATAAGTCAGTAATTGCTAGTTCCATAATTACCGGATTATGATCACTAAAAACAGATACCACAGTTTTATACATTAAAACCTTACTCAATAAAAATGAAGTTATGAAGATGTAATCAATAATGGTGCCGTTGTCTGTTCCCTTAAAAGTAGGGACCCTATCGCCACCCTCCCCACATCCTGACTCATATAAGTTCCATCTAGCTAAGAAATTTTCTAAGTACTCCCCCTGCTTGGAATGTTCGAGGTGGATGGGCGAGCAGTATGGTGGGCCTTCTTCTTCGTTACTGACACACAACATGTTGCAAGGGTGGATATTAAGGTCCCCCAGGAGTATGATTTCAAAGGTATTTGAATTTTCACTGTAAACTGACAAAAAGATTTCCAACTTATCCAGGGATTGCAAAGTACAATCAATTGCGTTGGAATTATAAAAGTTTATAAATAAAAACTTGGGATGTTCCGGGAGAGATAATTCAACAATAAGACAATTCTCAGAACCCGAATCACATTGCCTTAAAGATCCCTTTATGTCAACTTTAAAAAGACTTAATAAGCCACCCTTGGCTCTGCCTGCGACACTAGTTACAGCCGGAATACAAAAATGGCTATATCCATCCAAGGAAAAACTATCACATGGATCCAAGGTCTCTTAGAATGCAATAATGTCAAACATTCTTATCGTGTCAATCCATGCTTCATTTCCCAATTTTGCCTTAATTCCTGCTATATTCCATGTGGCTATTCTAAGTGCAGGAACTAAAGATTCAACATTGGTACTGTGTTTGGGTAAGAGTCAATCATTTTCCTCCATTGAGGATAGGGGGGTGTATTGATTAGACAGTTGTAAGGGTTGCACAAATGGGTTATACTGTCTATCCATACGTTGGCAGTATTGGTCCTGCCTGCTTGGATGTTGATGACTGCTTTCCATATAACAGGGAGGTCCACTCCCATAACAAAAAACAGGGTTATTAGACTGGGCCGGTTGGGGGGTCCTGCTATTGGTAAGATGGTTATAGAAAAACTCAAGTGGCCGTGCACATACATTATTAACCCCTATTGGTAGAGAGGCTGCCCTGAGAAGGACTGTCGCCACGTGTTGCGGGTGCTTAAAGGTCACAATAATGCAGTCCCCGCTAGTAGTCTTCCTGGAATTTCCTACCCAACTAACTCGCTCTGTTGATATTATGTCGTTGGCAAAGGCATGTGGGTAACCACAGTTCTTTCCTAGCCACGTCATTGATTTGTTTTTTAATGCTTCGTGGGTTTCTAGCCTAGAATCTATAAGCTGTGAATCCACTTCCAGGACATTTGTTAAAACTACTGTGTATGGGACACACTCAGGGGGTGAGTTAGCTACAGCTCTTTTCTTGGGGGCGTTTCTTCCACCTCTATTCCCCCCCGTGTTAATATTTTGACTGCCAGAATTTGGTGTTGAAGGCTGGTTCGCTAGTACTAGTGATTGGGGTGGGTGGGGTGGTGTAGGAGTGGCACGCGGGTTTGTTTGGGGTATGGGTGCAGGTTTAATAGTTGGTGTTACCTTTCCTCCCTTTCCCCCCTTGTTACTGCTACTGCCTTCAACTCCCACCAGATTATTAGGTTCCTTTAGGATCCTTTGTGTATTAGTTTGTGTTATGTGAGAGTTTAAAATTTCTCCAAGTCTTGTAACCTCCAACATGACCTCATCTAATTTTGCTACCAAGGGTTTAATTATAAGTTCCAGTTTGGCCTCAATGATACCCGCCAACAACTCTGTGTAGGCGGGGAGCATAGGTGTATCATCGTTACTACCATTATTCATACTTTCTGGTGAGCCCCCTGAGGTTGTCGGTATGCTCCTTGCAGGCTTTGCTTTTCTGCCCCCTCCCCTTTTTGCCTGTGTCTTTCTGCAAGCCCTCACCGGCCTCGCAACCCTACGTACTGGTGTCTGCTCCGTGGATGAGGTAGCTGAAGTAGCTGGGGGCCTAGGCAAAATGGTCGGTGGCATGCAGGGTCTTATCTCTGGTGATTCTTCCCCATCTAACTCCCTTTCTGCTAGAGGAACCTCAATAAAGCTGCCACCAAATGAGTCTGGATTGAGGCTAAGCCCCGACCCAGAAGCAGCTACAGGGGATTTAGGGCTTGCTGGTAGAGCCTGCGGGCTTAGCCAGTTTAGAGACAATCGCCTTTCTTTATTAATTTTGCTAACTACCTTAACTAGATAGTTATCCATTGTCCTAGTCTCGGGGGGAATTTTTACAGCCCTTGATTTAGACATTGCCCCTAGTTATAGTGACCTACGTTAAAATGTTCACAGGTTTGTCCGACAGAGCTTAGATACAGTCATTAGAGTTTGCAAGGGAGGGAGCTCACAGTTTGTATGGTCCAGCGAGGATGATCCAGGGTCCGTGGCCCGTCCCGGCCTCCTCTGGCCCCGGACGGCCACATACGGCCCACCCTCTGCCCGGGCTCCGCCCGGCGCCGTCCGCGCGAGTCCGCAATGCGGAGCGAGCCTCCTCCTTTTACAGCCCCTCCGGGCGCGTGGTGACGGGAAGCAGCTAGGCTGGGCCTCGGCTCGCAATGCCTGCTGGGAGCTGCAGTTCCACCCCACAGCGGCCGTGCAGGTGATGAGCACCGGCGGCGCGAGGAGCTGTCAGCGTCAGGGACCCAGCGGCACCAGTGGCGGCAGCAACGGTAACCCCCCGGCGTCAAGGAAGGTCTGCCAAGAGATGTCCCCGGCTCCCCAGTGAGAGCCTCCTCCTTTTACAGCTCCTCCGGGCGTGTGGTGACGGGAAGCGGCTGGGCTGGGCGTCGGCTCGCAATGCCTGCTGGGAGCTGCAGTTCCACCCCACAGCGGCCGTGCAGGTGATGAGCACCGGCGGCGGGAGGAGCTGTCAGCGACAGGGACCCAGCGGCACCAGTGGCGGCAGCAACAGTAACCCCCCGGCGTCAAGGAAGGTCTGCCAAGAGCTGTCCCCCGCTCCCCAGTGAGAGCCTCCTCCTTTTACAGCGCCTCCGGGCGCGTGGTGACGGGAAGCGGCTGGGCTGGGCGTCGGCTCGCAATGCCTGCTGGGAGCTGCAGTTCCACCCCACAGCGGCCATGCAGGTGATGAGCACCGGCGGCGGGAGGAGCTGTCAGCGTCAGGGACCCAGCGGCACCAGTGGCGGCAGCAACGGTAACCCCCCGGCGTCAAGGAAGGTCTACCAAGAGATGTCCCCCGCTCCCCAGTGAGAGCCTCCTCCTTTTACAGCGCCTCCGGGCGCGTGGTGACGGGAAGCGGCTGGACTGGGCGTCGGCTCGCAATGCCTGCTGGGAGCTGCAGTTCCACCCCACATCGGCCGTGCAGGTGATGAGCACCGGCGGCGGGAGGAGCTGTCAGCGTCAGGGACCCACCGGCACCAGTGGCGGCAGCAACGGTAACCCCCCGGCGTCAAGGAAGGTCTGCCAAGAGATGTCCCCCGCTCCCCAGTGAGAGCCTCCGCCTTTTACAGCGCCTCCGGGGGCGTGGTGACGGGAAGCGGCTGGGCTGGGCGTCGGCTCGCAATGCCTGCTGGGAGCTGCAGTTCCACCCCACAGCGGCCGTGCAGGTGATGAGCACCGGCGGCGGGAGGAGCTGTCAGAGTCAGGGACCCAGCGGCACCAGTGGTGGCAGCAACGGTAACCCCCCGGCGTTAAGGAAGGTCTGCCAAGATATGTCCCCCGTGCGCATATTACTCACTGCCTTCAGCTGGGGTAGTAGTTACAAAAAAAGGCTTTATAAAGGGCCTGCACTTTGCCTTAGAATATGAAATAGAAGAATAATTGATAACCACAACCAAGAAAGGAAGCAGGTAGGTATTTGTATGTGTGGATGATGTGTGGATTGTGTGGAAGATAAATAAAGTGAAAATTAAGAAAGGCAGCAAGTGCGCAAATTACCCACTGCCTTTAGCCGGGGTAGTAGTTACAAAAATAAGCTCTATAAAGGGCCTTCACTTTGAATTAGAATATGAAATAGAAGAATAATTGATAACCCCAGCCAAGAAAGGCAGCAGGTAGGTGTGTGTATGTGTGGATGATGTGTGGATTGTGTGGAAGATGAATAAGGTGAAAAATAATGCACCAAGTGTGCAAATTACCTACTGCCTTGTCAGGGAAGTGGGTGTTTGGTTTTCCAGTCCACTACACAGACTGGGAGTCAGATTCTGCAGTAGGAGCCTGAGAAACGGCTACCACATCCAAGGAAGCAAGCAAGTGAACAAAGTACACACTCTCGACACTGGGTGGTAGGGTTGAAAATTAGAATGTGAAATAGAAGAATAATTGATAACGGCAGCCAAGAAAGGAAGCAGGTAGGTGTGTGTAGGTGTGGATGATGTGTGGATTGTGTGGAAGATGAATAAGGTGAAAAATAAGAAAGGCAGCAAGTGTGCAAATTACTCACTGTCTTCAGCCGGGGTAGTTGTTATCACTGAGGCTCTATAAAGGGCCTGCACTTTGAATTAGAATATGAAATAAAAGAATAATTGATAACCCCAGCCAAGAAAGGCAGCAAGTACGCAAATAACCCACTGCCTACAGCCGGGGTAGTAGTTACCAATAAGGCTCTATAAAGGGCCTATACTTTGCATTAGAATATGAAATAGAAGAATAATTGATAACCTCAACCAAGAAAGGCATCTAGTGCGCGAATTACCCACTGCCTTCAGCCGGGGTAGTAGTTACAAAAAAAGCCTGTATAAAGGGCCTGTACTTTGAATTAGAATATGAAATAGAAGAATAATTGATCACCCCAGCCAGGAAAGGCGGCAAGTGCGCAAATTACCCACTGCCTTCAGCCGGGGTAGTAGTAGTTACAAAAAAAGGCTCTTTAAAGGGCCTGCACTTTGAATTAGAATATGAAATAGAAGAATAATTGATAACCAATGCCAAGTAAGGCAGAAGGTAGGTGTGTATGTGTGGATGATGTGTGGATTGTGTGGAAGAGAAATAAGGTGAACAATAAGAAAGGCAGCAAGTGCGCAAATTACTCACTGCCTTCAGCCGGGGAAGTAGTTACAAAAAAGGCTCTATAAAGGGTCTGCACTTTGAATTAGAATATGAAATACAAGAATAATTGATAACCCCAGCAAAGAAAGGCAGCAAGTGCGCAAATTACCCACTGCCTTCAGCCAGGGTAGTAGTTACCAATAAGGCTCTATAAAGGGCCTATACTTTGCATTAGAATATGAAATAGAAGAATAATTGATAACCTCAGCCAAGAAAGGGATCTAGTGCGCGAATTACCCACTGCCTTCAGCCGGGGTAGTAGTTACAAAAAAAGCCTGTATAAAGGGCCTGTACTTTGAATTAGAATATGAAATAGAAGAATAATTGATCACCCCAGCCAGGAAAGGTGGCAAGTGCACAAATTACCCACTGCCTTCAGCCGTGGTAGTAGTTACAAAAAAAGGCTCTTTAAAGGGCCTGCACTTTGAATTAGAATATGAAATAGAAGAATAATTGATAACCAATGCCAAGTAAGGCAGAAGGTAGGTGTGTATGTGTGGATAATGTGTGGATTGTGTGGAAGATGAATAAGGTGAAAAATAAGAAAGGCAGCAAGTGCGCAAATTACCCACTGCCTTCAGCTGGGGAAGTAGTTACAAAAAAGGCTCTATAAAGGGTCTGCACTTTGAATTAGAATATGAAATACAAGAATAATTGATAACCCCAGCAAAGAAAGGCAGCAAGTGAGCAAATTACCCACTGCTTTCAGCCGGGGTAGGAGTTACCAATAAGGCTCTATAAAGGGCTTATACTTTGCATTAGAAAATAAAATAGAAGAATAATTGATAACCTTAGCCAAGAAAGGCATCTAGTGCGCAAATTACCCACTGCCTTCAGCCGGGGTAGTAGTTACAAAAAAAGCCTGTATAAAGGGCCTGTACTTTGAATTAGAATATGAAATGGAAGAATAATTGATCACCCCAGCCAGGAAAGGCGGCAAGCTCGCAAATTACCCATGGCCTTCAGCCGGGGTGGTAGTTACAAAAAAAGGCTCTATAAAGGGCCTGCACTTTGAATTAGAATATAAAAATAGAAGAATAATTAATAACCACAGCAAAGAATGGCAGCAGGCAGGTGTGTGTATGTGTGGATGATGTGTGGATTTTGTGGAAGGTAAATAAGGTGAAAAATAAGGCAGCAAGTGTGCAAATTACCCACTGCCTTGTCAGGGAAGTGGGTATTTTGTTTTCCAGTCTACTACACAGACTGTGAGTCGGATTCCACAGTGGGAGCCTGAGAAATGGCTACCACATCTAAGGAAGCAAGCAAGTGAACAAAGTACACACTCTCGACACAGGGTGGTAGGATTGAAAAATAACAACGCCTGCACTTTGAATTAGAATGTGAAATAGATGAATAATTGATAACCACAGCCAAGAAAGGCAGCAGGTAGGTGTGTGTATGTGTGGATGATGTGTGGAAGATGAAAATGGGCTGAAGGGTAGGAAAGTATATCAATATAGTGCGAAGAGTGGACTGGATTGGCAGCAGCAAGAAGGTGGGTGGAGGGGATTGTATTATTGTGAACTTTAATAGGCCCCATATAGCTGAGAGGTTACTTGCACCAAATGATACTGGCCGAGGCAGGGGTTCCATCTCAGTAATTTCGGCACTATCGTTAGAATACCTTTATACCCTTGGTCAATATAGATGCCAGCCTTTTTTCCCAGCTACCCATCCCCTGTATTACACCCTGCTGATCTCCCAACAGTACTAGCTAATTGCACTAGGGCCAGGGGTGTTTGTGGCGGGAAGAGTAAAGATGCTCGCACAATCTCAGTGAATTTGTTTACCCCGCCTGTTGATCTAATGAACAGGTTCTCACCTCTCTCAGATTTAGAGCTGTGTGATTGACTGCTGGAGAGTTCTTCAGGCCCTGGGGGTGAGCTAGAATCTAAAAATTACATCATCTGCCCAAGCTGCCCTGTAGACGAGGGTAGTACACTAACAGTACTTCAGAGGAAACAAACCTCTAATATTATATCCTGGAATATTGCTGGTCTGGAAAGTAAGTTCACAGACCCCTCGTGGCTATCTTTCATTAGGCAATTTAAAATCAACTGTGTACAAGAAACTTGGCTTGTGGATCAGAGCTTACTATTGGAAGGTTAGCTTCAGGTGATCTCTGCCCCGCCTTCAGCAATGGTGTTTGCGTCCGGCAAGCAGGCTGGCGTTTCTCCTCTCAGTGACCACTGCTAACCAAATGTAAGCCCGCTTCTGCTTTCCTGCATCAGGCAGTGGTGCGAAGAGGTTCCCGGTATCAACAAAGCTTTCGTTTTCCTCCCTTCTTTTTTCGTGGACATTGGAGCACTTTCAGTAACGGCTTGGCGGCATGCTTCTGCTCACCTGGCGGGTTCAGTCAGAGCCTGCGACAGGTGAGAAGCAGAGAAAGAGGCAGGGGCGGCAGCTGCTTTGATTCTTTGATTCTGAGCAAAGGGAAACGCACAACACCGCACAGCGCTGGAATCTTCGTTTGTTTGCTGCTTATTCTTTGACTTTGTGGTGGTTCGGAGCATTGCATAGAGGAGATGGCTGTGATTATTTCTGTTGTAGCATATAGCTGAAGCACCTGATTAACTAGCAGAAAAGAAGCGCTTTCTTCATTTTTCACATTTCTCACAGCCCTCCTCGACATCTAGCATGCTAGAAAGACTTTGGCTTTCTTTTTTTGGCTCCCTTTGAGATATCCTTTGCTTTTTGGGCTGTCTTTAAAACGGTGTTTCACTCAGGGAGAATTGTGCTCTACTAAAAATAAAGAAGACATTTTGAAGATTCAGGAGGTGTTTGGGAGAGACTGTTAGAGATTGTTCAGAGGGACATCATTCTCTATCTGTGCCTATTGCCTGCTGAGGGTCATTGCTGTTACTCACTCCCGCCTACCTGCTGAACGGTGTCCTATCGTCCACTCCGCCATCATCTGCCGCTGGGGAACCGCTGCTGTAGGTCAGCACGCCGGGACCAGCGCAAGGGACTACATCCCCCAGAATCTTTGGCGGGTGCAGCATCATCAAACAGCGCCAGGAGGCGCTTAAATTGAACTGAGCTCTCCCACAGCGCGGGACGAGCGCGGGATTGCCCGGGCGCTGCCCGGGCCAAGGGCAGGCCCGTCCGCGCCCGTCAGCGGCTGGAGGAGGCTGGGCTGGGCCACTCCTCTTTCATCTAGATCCTCATATTTCAAAAGGACTTGGGTTAGTGTGCTCAATCTTGTCTTCTTAAGTTTTGTATTTTTTCCCGTATTTGTAATTATAATGAGTAAGGGTCATGGCAAGGGGGGTGGGGTTGGGGTTGCAGGGATAGTGGGCACACTCAATGCTTTTTTTTACTAGGGCCGAATCAGCACTAATCCATGAAATTGAGCTGACCCAAAAGAGGCTGTTGCTAGAACCCATTCGGTGCCCCCATTGCCCGGCCCCTTGTTGCCATTTGACACAGTGGAAACAAGAAAAACGGTGACTGTGCATGAGGCCCAGATTCATCACTCTGCCCCAGCATCACCGGTTGTAGTGTCGGATGACATATCCCAGGTAGCTGAGAATTCAGTCAATGATCGACCCTCTCCTTCTAAAATTTTAACTCGGCTGCAACGATTAGCAAATGCAGAAAAAGGGGGGAATGTCGTTATCACTACTGCCATAACAAAAAAAAAGGAAGGCAGGTAGCATTCCAGTAACCTCACATCAGGCTAGTAAGGTTCCTAAAACTAGAGGTACCCGTGGACAGAAAGGCTGTGTGCAAGAGTTGGCTACCCCAATTGTATCTAGCTCAACAAGTGCTAACCCACAAAGTTTCTGTAAGCAGGTGCAATCCGACCTGAAAGACCTGGAAGACCGAATAGTAGCCAAACTTGAGGAAAGAATTCTATCCCTACTCAAACCCATCTCAAGTAAATTAGCTGAAATAGATGATAGATTGAACAAAATTGAGACCCAGTTACTCCTGCCTCATCGCACTCTGGTGGGGGGAGGGTTAAATGTTCCCACCGATCAGTTGAAGGAACCACCCATCATCCCAAATGAACTACCAGGGCCATCAGGTAGAGGTTGTAATTCTGCCCCTCGAACTTTCCAAGATTTGAGAAGCAGTAACTCTGTCCCAAATGTTCGACGAAGGCCTGATACAAGTGAAGCCCTGTGTCCAGGGGCAGAGCATGGAGGACATAATCGACAAGATAGATCCACCCAGTTCAACTTACCAGCGGAGGCTACTCACTATACTGTCATCTTGCCGAATGTACCCCCACTCCAATCCGGGATGGAGGAACATTGGACCTCCCTTAGGAATAAAGCTCTCCATCATTTGGATAATTTAACAGGACTAGGCAGTCGCTTATTTAGGGAGTTTAAAATGACACGCAGGATGGCCTGGATTGGGGATTCGGCTAAAATCTGTAGGGGGGATTGCGTGATACTAAACTTTGCATCCCCGCAAATTGTTAAACTGATCCTAGAGAGGGCTGAAACTAGGAGTTTAAGTGGGGCGGGCATTGGTATTTTACCGCTGGGATTCTTTTATCGAAATACTCCATCATCTGTAGGAGGCAGGATCCAGCCAACAGGGAGACTACACTCCCGGGGTACCTATGAGTATAATGTCCCCACCCTCAATAGGTTCGAACCTTTTACAAACCTAGAGGAGATTGATTGACTGGGACCCGGAGTACAAACGGAGATTGTCATCAATAGTGGGCCGGTTTCAGAGGAAACAACAGCGACAGGTATCCCCACCAAGACAAATTACGCAGGGACAAAGATACTCAGTTGGAACATCGCGGGACTAAAAAGGTAGTGTCATGATGCTAGGTTGAGGGCTTGCTTTAACCGAGTCGGATATTATTGGGTTACAGAAAACTTGGGACACCAATAATTCCTTCATTTTGGATGGCTATGTGACCTTTTGCTTACCTGCAACAGCCTCCCCTATGACACTGATCTCCATGTAAATTGCGGGCACCTATCCCAAATTGGAAACAGGTTCACTACACTGTCTGGCAGTACAAATTACGTCTACTGATGTCGGTAATTGGCTTATTGATAATTTTTATAACTCCTTTGAAAGAGTTTTTAATAATGAACATTTAGTCAGTCTATATCATTTTCTGGACTCATATAATGAGACTAATGATAAACCCTATTCGGTTATTCTTTTGGGTGATTTTAACATCCATTGCTGTGATGATAAATGCCACGTTTGGGATAGTTTGGGACCGGCCGACCAAGAAGATACCCATTTTGAACATTCCTCACAGGGACTTTACCTGGAGGAATTGGTGGCAGCTAATGGTCTGACTTACCCAAAACCAACTGGGGGAGGCGTGGTGGTACCAACCTTCAAGGGTAATACAACTGGGTCAACTATTGATTATATTTTTATTAGTGCTACATTACTCACCAGAGTAACGGGGTACATGGTATCCTGGTCCATATTTAGTGACCACAATCCTGTCTTATTGACCATAGTGGACGATTTAAAGAAACGGGGAAAGATCAATAGAAATGTGGGCACATCTTTGAGGCAAGATGGCGGCCGCACCAGCGGCTGATTGAGAGGTGGTGTGGAGTATACCTACCTGATGCTGACCTGATTCTGACCTGCCTGGAGTAATTGCCCGGAGTAATTGCGGGGGGGGGCTTTTTTCTCCGAGTGCTGGAGGGTCACAGCGCCGTTTCCTTTTCCCCCGATGCGGAGCTGAGAAGCAGAACTTACCGGGAGCGAAGCAAAACCTTATTGCGGCCGGTGGCGGTGTGTTTTCACCCGCCCCCCGCTTTCACCTGGGAAACGTTGACTACACGGCGTTCTGAGCGGAGTAGAAAATGTCATCGGGACCGGCAGCAGTCTCCTTTTCTTGCTTCCCGGCTATCATCTGAGGTCTCTTTACCGAGTGCTGGAGGGACACAGGGACACAGTGTTTTATCTATTGCATTCCCCCAAGCAGAGCTGAGAAAACAGGTAAACGCCATAGAAAATCCTAGTGCGGCCAGCGGCGGGTTCCACCCGCCCCTTGTCCTCACCCGTGAAAGCTGTTACTCGCCTGATTGTACGGCGCCCAGTACGTTCTGTGGAGTGGAGGAGACGAGCGCCACTCACAAGGGGCTGCAAGAGGATCTTCTTACCTGCACCTGATTTTTCTTTTTTTTTGTGGTAGCGAGAAAAAGATTTTACGCCGGAGGTCCCCCCGGAGGTACTCTGCTAAAACTGTTTTTGGATTGTGTAGGCTTGAATTCAACGCTGCTTTTGGAAACTTCCTGAGCCACTTTCCATTCGTAGCATGGCCCGCGAAACATTTAGGTATTATAGTGCCGTGGCAAACTCTTATCTGCTTTGAGGGGTCCCTGCCTTATTGGTGGGACTGGTATTTTCAAGCAATAAAATGGCCCCAAAGGGTAGGGAGGCTAAAGTAAAGGCTGACGCCGCGGCCGCCGCTGCAGTCACAAGTGGGACTCCAACCATGACTTCGACTGCTGATGGTGTCATAGCCAATGATTTAAATCCAAATGCAGCATGTGCTCCTGAGGTATGCAGTAATAACTCTCGTACTAATAACGGAAGTGTAAAAGAGCGCACTGTCCCCGACTTGTTTAAGAAAAAGAATGCTGTTGCCGTGATTGCCGCTAAGAATACCACTCAAACTCCCCCTATACCTGCAAGTCAAGGTATTTATTAATACATCAGCTATGGGGGCAAGGCCTAAGCAGCGTTTATTGCAAAGTCCGCTACCGGTCCCAATAATGGTTACAACGTCTTTAACTGAAGTATCTGGAACCCCTCATGAGATGGACACAGATGACGAGTTGGCTGAGCTGTGCCAGGCCATTGGAGAGGTTAGAGTTTCACCCAAGGCTAGCAGCAACTCTAGCCAATCCACTAAGGATCCAGTCCTCCCCCTGACATTGGAGATCCCCGGTACCTCTGGTGTTTCTTTATGGTCTGGCAGAGCTCCCCAAGTAATTAAGAGACACCCCAACAATAGTCTGGATAAGAATAAGGAGACTGACACAGTGACTCTCTGCTGTTAGTGCTGGTTTGCTGTCTTGGGGCTGTTTTGTGCGTTTTGTTGCACCAACTTCGGATTCAGCTCAAGGCCGGATTTCCCCCCACGCCTCGCGGCTCCCGCTCCGCGGGACCCGCTTCGCCACAAGACCCCGAGGTCTGGAAAGGACTCACCAGGGTGCAGAAAGGGCCGAGCAGGGCTGCGAGCGCGCAGGGACTCGGTGTTCCAGGAGTCCCTGCCGGCCGATAGAACACACCTGGCCCGCTCTCCCTGCTAGCCCCGCCCCCCTGAGCACCGGGGGATTGAAAGCCTCACCTCATTCCTTGCTTTACGGGACTCTCTGCTGTTAGTGCTGGTTTGCTGTCTTGGGGCTGTTTTGTGCGTTTTGTTGCACCAACTTCGGATTCAGCTCAAGGCCGGATTTACACCCACGCCTCGCGGCTCCCGCGCCGCGGGACCCGCTTCGCCACAAGACCCCGAGGTCTGGAAAGGACTCACCAGGGTGCAGAAAGGGCCGAGCAGGTCTGCGAGCGCGCAGGGACTCAGTGTTCCAGGAGTCCCTGCCGGCCGATAGAACACACCTGGCCCGCTCTCCCTGCTAGCCCCGCCCCCCTGAGCACCGGGGGATTGAAAGCCTCACCTCATTCCTTGCTTTACGGGACTCTCTGCTGTTAGTGCTGGTTTGCTGTCTTGGGGCTGTTTTGTGCGTTTTGTTGCACCAACTTCGGATTCAGCTCAAGGCCGGATTTACACCCACACCTCGCGGCGCCCGCTCCGCGGGACCCGCTTCGCCACAAGACCCCGAGGTCTGGAAAGGACTCACCAGGGTGCAGAAAGGGCCGAGCAGGGCTGCGAGCGCGCAGGGACTCGGTGCTCCAGGAGTCCCTGCCGGCCGATAGAACACACCTGGCCCGCTCTCCCTGCTAGCCCCGCCCCCCTGAGCACCGGGGGATTGAAAGCCTCACCTCATTCCTTGCTTTACGGGACTCTCTGCTGTTAGTGCTGGTTTGCTGTCTTGGGGCTGTTTTGTGCGTTTTGTTGCACCAACTTCGGATTCAGCTCAAGGCCGGATTTACACCCACGCCTCGCGGCTCCCGCTCTGCGGGACCCGCTTCGCCACAAGACCCCGAGGTCTGGAAAGGACTCACCAGGGTGCAGAAAGGGCCGAGCAGGGCTGCGAGCGCGCAGGAACTCGGTGTTCCAGGAGTCCCTGCCGGCTGATAGAACACACCTGGCCCGCTCTCCCTGCTAGCCCCGCCCCCCTGAGCACCGGGGGATTGAAAGCCTCACCTCATTCCTTGCTTTACGGGACTCTCTGCTGTTAGTGCTGGTTTGCTGTCTTGGGGCTGTTTTGTGCGTTTTGTTGCACCAACTTCGGATTCAGCTCAAGGCCGGATTTACACCCACGCCTCGCGGCTCCCGCGCCGCGGGACCCGCTTCGCCACAAGACCCCGAGGTCTGGAAAGGACTCACCAGGGTGCAGAAAGGGCCGAGCAGGTCTGCGAGCGCGCAGGGACTCGGTGTTCCAGGAGTCCCTGCCGGCCGATAGAACACACCTGGCCCGCTCTCCCTGCTAGCCCCGCCCCCCTGAGCACCGGGGGATGGAAAGCCTCACCTCATTCCTTGCTTTACGGGACTCTCTGCTGTTAGTGCTGGTTTGCTGTCTTGGGGCAGTTTTGTGCATTTTGTTGCACCAACTTCGGATTCAGCTCAAGGCTGGATTTACACCCACGCCTCGCGGCTCCCGCTCTGCGGGACCCGCTTCGCCACAAGACCCCGAGGTCTGGAAAGGACTCACCAGGGTGCAGAAAGGGCCGAGCAGGGCTGCGAGCGCGCAGGGACTCGGTGTTCCAGGAGTCCCTGCCGGCCGATAGAACACACCTGGCCTGCTCTCCCTGCTAGCCCCGCCCCCCTGAGCACCGGGGGATTGAAAGCCTCACCTCATTCCTTGCTTTACGGGACTCTCTGCTGTTAGTGCTGGTTTGCTGTCTTGGGGCTGTTTTGTGCGTTTTGTTGCACCAACTTCGGATTCAGCTCAAGGCCGGATTTACACCCACGCCTCGCGGCTCCCGCTCCGCGGGACCCGCTTCGCCACAAGACCCCGAGGTCTGGAAAGGACTCACCAGGGTGCAGAAAGGGCCGAGCAGGGCTGCGAGCGCGCAGGGACTCGGTGCTCCAGGAGTCCCTGCCGGCCGATAGAACACACCTGGCCCGCTCTCCCTGCTAGCCCCGCCCCCCTGAGCACCGGGGGATTGAAAGCCTCACCTCATTCCTTGCTTTACGGGACTCTCTGCTGTTAGTGCTGGTTTGCTGTCTTGGGGCTGTTTTGTGCGTTTTGTTGCACCAACTTCGGATTCAGCTCAAGGCCGGATTTACACCCACGCCTCGCGGCTCCCGCTCTGCGGGACCCGCTTCGCCACAAGACCCCGAGGTCTGGAAAGGACTCACCAGGGTGCAGAAAGGGCCGAGCAGGGCTGCGAGCGCGCAGGGACTCGGTGTTCCAGGAGTCCCTGCCGGCCGATAGAACACACCTGGCCCGCTCTCCCTGCTAGCCCCGCCCCCCTGAGCACCGGGGGATTGAAAGCCTCACTTCTATTCGTCTACATTACCATTTAAGTGGATCAATATTCCGCTGCGCGGGAGCGCGCGGGAGCGTCCCGGGAGAAGCCCGGGACAAGGGCGGGACCGTCTGTGGCCGTCCGGGGCCGCCGGAGGCCGGGCTGGGCCGCCCCCCCTTTCACCTGTGGAATCAGGCCTATGGATTTGACATCGCGTGGTGACTGTTGATTGATTACTGATAATTATCCATACAGCCAAATATATTCAAGTGTTGATGTGGACTTTGCTGCTTTATAGTTTTTAGGCTTGTTAATACATTGTTATTTAAAATCCTGTGTAAGCTAAAATGTCTTCACTCGAAGTGACCCCACGGCCGACTCCGGCTGGATCTTTCATTTTGGGTCCTTTAGATAAATTCTTTGCTAAAATAAAGACTGATACTGATAGGGAACTCACGCTCGCTGAGAAGCGAGCAGGTCGACGCCTATCAATTGAGTTGTTAAAACTAAGACCACTCCTTGCCGAGAATGTTTATTCAGCTAGCCCTACAGATCTTACCAAATGTAATGATTCTGACAGTGAGGCTCTCAGCACTGAGGGTATCCCACTTATTTTTCAGACAAATCACTCTGTCCAAAATGACATTATAGTCATTCCTGATCCTACCACTGTAGAGTCCATTGATAATCAGTTAATTGACCTAAGCACTCCCCCCCTCCCCCATTGAATGGTTTAGCCCCTCTCCATGATATAAACGTACCCTCTCCTTTATTCACACCCTTGGGTTTAAATGAGCTATCTCACTTATCCAGTAACCCTGAAACCCCAAAGAAATCTTTTACCAAGAAAAGTAACAAAGGTTTTAACAGAGTTACGAGCTCACCCCGAGAAAGAGAAGAAGGAAGGGTGCACCTATAAAAGGAAATAGTTCTTTTGTGTTCCCTATACATACGATGTTGAAAGATGTGGATAAAAGGGACCTAGGAGGGAATGCGTCCGTCAAATCAATATCTGTCCCAAGCTATGAAGGCTTACTTAATGATATTGATGACCTTATTAAGGCTCTGATACTCCCACTTACCGAAAGGGTTAAAATACTAGTGGAAAAAATGGATCAGATCCTTGATGGACAAAAGACAGCTTCCGATTGTAATTTTGATGAACAAACAAATAAAAATCAAGCTGCTAAAATACCTCCCACTGAATTAGGTAAGCAACATATTGGTCCTCCTACAGTAATTAATAAGCCTGCTGTGGGGAGATCTAATCCAGTGGCAGGTATTAAACCATCTAATAAATTGTCAACAAAATCTGACAAGATAAACAAGGATACTCTTCCTCCTAATACAGGGACACAAAAAAGAAGTCACCATATAGCAGATATTTCAAATGGTACGATCCCTGCGACAACTATGAGAACAAGAAATGTAGTTGACTTACCCCCGGATTCCCTAAACTTTGTTATTGTCCTTACAGGAGTTCCACCTATATCAAATGATAGCCATGAACATCATTCAAGTTTAAAAAATAAGGTCATTCATTGGCTAAGGAAAAATAGACCATTACCACCACACCTAAATGGTGATATAGTGTCGGTTAGGCGATGCAAGTGGGTGGGAGTGAGACCAAAGGAAATTGAAGGAGACGTCATTATTATAAATTTTAAAGATCATAGATTGGTCACGCATATCAGCGATTGGTACCCTGGGGACGGGGAGGGGTGAATTGCTACCCATAACCTGAGCTATTTCTATCCGGAAGCTCTTATGAAGCCCCCACCCACTCGTAATCCATCAAGGGAGAATAGAAATCACAGCATTCGGAACAACTGGAGACTAGAAGGTTTACTTAGATCTACCCTACCGCTAAACCAAGCTCAAAGGTATTATAATGGAAATGATCCCCCCTTCCCCCAACCTATGCTCACTCCTTACCATCCTAGGAGCAATAGACCCAAAGTACCATATAGATTAGACTTCACTACGAACCCGGTGGCCAATAATCTTTATAATAGGAATTTTGATCCTTGTACTCCATTGTCATACCCAAACTATCCACAGGCTTATAATAGTCATAATTTCTATGCCAACAAACCGAGGGATCTTTACCAGATCTATGATCCCAAGGACACTTGGCATATACCTTTGTCTAATTTATTCCATCCTTTCTCTCGAATGGATGAGAATGAATGACTTAATATGTCACATAACACGGAAGAGACCTATGATGGGCATCCGAGGAGGGGCCTTATTTTGGACCAAATTGATTCATCTATTGTCCCCGGGGACCAACAGGTCCAAAAAATATGTAGGGAAGATCAACTGAGACTTACTATAGAAAATATCTCAGCCCCACATTATTCTCAGTTACCCCCTAATGATTGTAGCCAAGAAAAGGAAGAACATGTCACCATCTGTGAGTTGGGGGAACAAAGGATTCAAGAGCCGGGTTGCTATATTAGCGCTCGGGATGATAGGTCAAAGAGTGGTAGGGAATATTTAAGGGTGCAAAATAAGGAATTTAGGGTTATAAGCTGGAATGTTGCAGGACTCAAACAAAGGGTCACCGATTTAGAATGGCTAAAGGTTATCTCAGATAAAGATATAATATTACTGCAGGAAACCTGGGCGCTGACATCTGTACACATAGAAGGCTTCCATTGTTATTGTATTAAGGCCGAAATGCCTGTTTTTGGCCGCCCGATAGGAGGATTATTAATAGGGTTTAAGATAAACATAGGAGGGTCCATAAAATTGATCCCCTCTAAAAACCCAAACATTCGGATAATTGAGTATACTTGTAGGCTTCCATACTATTTAATACATTTCTATAACAATGATTTTAGCTCAACTCCGAATAAGAATTATATAGATCTTTTCGGGGAATTATCAAAAATAGCGGAAACATCACATAATCAGGTGAGCATTAGGGCAATCTTAGCAGGAGATTTCAATGCAAAGTTTATAACATCTAAAAGGGATAATGTACAAACAGATAGGGCCTACAAACGGGGCAAAGAATTAGACAATTTTCTTAAAGAACACATCTTAACAGACATAATGGATGTTAATAAAAAATGAGCCATCTACTTATATTCCAACCTTCAGAGGACGAGAATTCTCTAGTACAGTGGACTATATCTTTATGTCTTCTGACCTAATAGATAGAGTCAAGAAGGCTGGTGTTCTTGAAACTGCCTTTGGGGATCACAATGCCCTGGAGGTTAATATTGGCTTAGGTCCCTCGAGTGCTTTTGTACGCTTCCTGGGAGCAAGGGACATTGTGACCTCAACTAATAACTTAAGACTAAAATGGCGAGGGATAGATAGTGGCCAAGTAACAAATACAATCATAAGTAACCATGGTCTATTAATTGAATCCTGCTCCTTGGATGATGAGAACTACCAAAGAATAGTAAAAGACTTCTCTAAACTGTGTAACATTATAAAATCCCTTTTAAGTGGCCCTATTAAATTGACTACCCCTGAGCCACGGTGGTTCGATTCGCATTGCTCAGCAGCTAATAAAGCTCTTCGTAGAGCTTTAAACTGCAAACCCAAAAGTTTAAAGGATGTGAGGGCCGCCAGACAAAATTATAAAATAGTTATAGGTTCAAGGAAGGCTGGTCTATTAGTTGAGCAATGGGAGGCATTAACAACTGCTGCTGCACTAGGGAGCAGTACAACCTTTTGGCCTGCTGTTAAAAAGATGCGTGAAATGGGTAAGCAACTAACTCCAACTAGCTGCACTATAGCAAGTGAGCAATGGGAATTGCATTTTTCCAAAATATATGCTAGTTCTGGAGTTAATACAGAAGACTATGCCCAAGGAACGCTGGAACCTTTAGAAATCACCATGGGGGAAGTCACCATGGCCATCAATCAGAGCCTTGGTAACAAGGCACCTGGGCCTGATGGCTTCCCAATAGATATAATTAAGTATAAACCGGAACTCTGGGGGGAAATCTTTGTGAACCTTTTTAACAGTTTACCTTATGTCCCAATACCCGCATCCTGGTCCACAAGTATAATAGTGCCGATTTACAAAAAGGGAGAACGATCTGATCCTGTAAATTACAGGCCTATTTCGCTTTTGGACAATACATTGAAGATCATGGGCAGGGTTCTGTACAATAGAGTCAACGATTGGGCTGAGGAAATGGGGTACTAGACCGTTGTCAAATGGGTTTTAGATGCAGGGTCGGGACTATTGAACAATGCCTAAATCTAAATCTTTTAATTAGTAAATATAATATAGCTAAGGCATCTCCCATTTACCTTGCATTCATGGACTTATCGTCCGCATTTGACCTAGTAAATAGGTCAAAATTGTGGTCGATCCTTTTGTCATACGGCCTGGACCCCCCTCTGGTACATTTCCTTGCATATCTGCATAAAGATACAAAGGCGCAGGTTCGGATTGACATGGAGGGCACAGTTTCTGGGCCAATTAGGGTAGAAAGAGGTGTGAGACAGGGGTGCGTTTTAGCACCCCTGTTATTCATCATCTATATAAATGGCCTGAGCAATTCTCTCAAGATGGCTACCTCAGATGTACCTAAAATCAAAGGAGGCCTATTACCTTGTCTTTTGTATGCGGATGACGCTGTGCTCATGGGATTAACACCAAATGCCCTACGTGCACTAGTCAGGGATTTTTCATTTTATATGGGGAATTTGGATCTTAAAGTAAATTTTAAAAAATAATTTATCATGTCCTGTGGGCCTGGCGCTAGGCAACTAAACTCCATTGCAATAGGAGCTGATAAGCTGCTCTCAACTAAAACTTTCCCTTATTTAGGTATAGTCTTTGCTGCGAGCGGCCTGTGGGGTGGGCACATTGCCCACGCCACAGGCAAGTTCTCAAAGGCTATAAATTCAATTTTATCCCTTCCCAAACCAAGGAAAATTGGAGCAACTAAAGCCATTTTAAAGATATATAGGCTCCAATGCACACCAGTGGCAACCTACGGCGCCGAAATATGGGGTTCTTCAAAAACCCCCACTTTACAAAAAGAAGAGAATCGGCTGTGTAGGAAATTATTGGGGGTTCCCATTTCATCATCAGGGTATATTTGCCACTCAGAGCTGAATATACCCTATATTAGCGATTTTATTGCTGCCAGGCCTGTATTATTTTGGCTGGCTATCTGGGTAAATGATTATGCTAGCCTAACACAGGACATCTTAAGGGAATGTCTAGCTTGTGACAAATGGAATAAGATCCCATGGCTCCGAGGCATAAAAGAAAGTTTGTCTAGTATAGATAGAGGAGACCTCTTTGATAATCCATCTCATATTAAGAGTTCCGACAAAAAGGAAGTTCAACTTGAACTATATGCTATCTATAATGGAAATAGACTGTCAGAAGAGATGCGGAAACAAACTGTTGTGTCCTATATTAATAATGACTTATCAACTCAACAACTGCCATTGTATCTGATATTACCAATGTGCGGTTGGGAAAGATCGTTACTTTTTAGAATGAGAGCAGGAACGATAAAGTTTTCCCTCTGCTTTCCTTTGGGACACAGCTCACATGGAAATATTCCGTGTCCTTGTGACGGAATTAGTAAACAAAGTGATCTACATTTCCTTTTTATGTGTAAATTTTATATGAAATATATTAAATGGTTTTTAGCCCCATATTTTAAAAAATATAGACCTCTTTCTTTGAATCAGTCCTATCTTATGCTTCGAAAATTAGAAAATGATGAACTCATATTCCGCACAAGTACTTTTAAAAAAGTTATTTTTAATGTTCGCAGAAGTATGGAATGCCCTTAATCTATTGTACTCTTTATGATTATCGATTTCTTCTTTTTCTTACTCCAGACTGGAAATACATGACTTGTTATTTGTAATCATATGTACTGTATAAACACTTATTTGCATTTAGGTACTGTAATTTTGAATATGTTGAACTGTATTTTAAGACTGCACTTTTATGGATTTTTCTTGTAATCCGAATAAAGATTTTGAATCGAATCGACACAGTGATGGTACCTGCAAATGATGGAGAATCCGTAGGCTCCGGAGGTCAATTTGACTTCACGTCAGATGTTTCTATTATGTCAGAGGCGGAGAATGATAATGAGAACGATAGGCTGTCTTTCTCAGGTGATTGGGCGGATGATGGCAACCTATCCCTTGAAGAGGATATTCTAAGTCTAGACTCTGCTGTAAAGGCTGAGGCTTTTGGCACAGTACATAAGGTACCTGAATCACAGAACTCCCTTTCCACTACTAGACCGAGTATGGTCGAACAACCTCACTGGGATGGGGTGTTGGGGCTCCAAGACAACCGAGGAGAAGTACCTGATAATATTGAACCAGAAGGTGAAATCCCATTGAAATCTATCTACAATTTATAATCATCTATTTACAAAATTATTATGGTTCATAGAGAGGAGACTAAAGCGGAGGGGCTTCGGACCCAGGGAGCAGTGCATAAATTGCAGAACTTGGTCCGCCGAATAGCTAAGTCATGCACAGAAACCACTACTAGAGTTCAGGAAGCAGAAGATCGGATCTCAACTGTCGAGGATGAACTTTCCACCCAAAAATCCTCAATTAATGTACTGCAAAAGAATGGAAAGGACATTGGTTGGAAGCTCACCGACTTGGAAAATCGTGCACGACGCAATAATCTGCGTATTTTAGGTATAGCAGAAGATTCTGAGGGAAAGGATGCACGACGGTTTGTTGTCGAGCTCTTTACAGTGGCTTTCGCAGATCTTAACCCCTTCCATGCTCATGACGGAACGGTTACGTCATGAGCGTCGGTTGAGCTGTGCTCATGATGGAACCGTTCCGTCATGGTTCCATAAGCCCAATGGAACGTTCAGCACAGCGCAGGAATCTGCGCCGCGCTGAAGCGGTTTTAAGGACTGTGTTTCGGAGAAGGAGATCATAAGGGCTCATCGTTTTCCATTCAGGCAGAAACGAGATGCGGGAGGTGATTCCGGGAAACCAAGAGCAATCCTTATTTGTCTTCACAACTATCTCCTTTGGGAAATCTTGTATGATCAAGCTAGACCTGCACGTCCCAGGAAGGGCATCGGGTGTGATTTTTTTGTTCGCCCGGACTTTTGTCAGGTTACTGTGCAACAACGTTGGCGGCGAAGGCAGTTAATCTCGCCTATCCAAGCAAAAGGGGGACAGGTGTTTCTATTAAACCATGCAAAATTGAAGGTTGTGTACAAAGGGAAAACAATATTTTTTCTTTTTGAAATTAAAGCTCAGGAATTTTTAGATGCAAGGTAATACATCCAATATATGTATAGTCAGAGATAATTTGCATTACTGCATTGTTGAAGGATTTTCTGTTTTTTCTCTTTTTTTGTCATTCTATTTCTGTTATTATCTCTGCGCTTGTTAACTGCAGTAATTCCAGCAATTGAAGAATTGATTTATAGAAATAAGTATATGGCTATTGACATCTTTAGGGTGGATGATTGTTTATAGACACTTAGCTTGACCACAGGGTTGGATAGAGGGTTTAGGCTGGCACAGGAAGGGACACTCCTTCTCACGACCACTCACCATCACTGAGGACTCAGTCCTTACGCCTCTGTTGGGCGGGTTCACCGAGGGCGGGTGGGTGCTGGAGAGGGGATGGGGGGAGGAGGGTGTGAAGGGGTGTGGTGCTGGGGGCAAGGAAAAACAGTAAAAGAATGGTCTGTGTCAATTAAGACTCAAAATGTGTCTTTTTTTGTGTTTTTTGTTTTGATGCATTTGTTTTTCTAATGTCCATCTTTGGTTCCCTGTCTTGTGCTGAATTCTTAATTAGACGGGAAAATGGGTAAGATTACAATCTGTTCTCGGAATGTGTGTGGTCTTAACGATAAAAGAAAAAGGGGCATAATGGCTCAAATGGTGAAAACTATGAGAATGGAGGTATTATGTATTCAAGAAACTCATTTGCTTTGGAAGAATAGAGGATGGTTTAGGGATCTTGGTCTAGAGTTTGTGGGATGCTCTCGACAGGGCTCTACCATAAGAGGAGTAGCAATTTTGAAACAATTTGGGCTGGGGCAGACTAGAAGAGTCAAAGAGGATCCGCTGGGTCGATGGGTAAATGCTGAACTTAAACTTTGTGCCACAATGATGACTATATGCTCGGTTTGTGGGCCTAATGTTGATGATTCCTCTGTTTTAAATCAGTTAAGTATTGAGTTAGCCCTATGGCCCCCGCTGTTAATTTTGTGTGGGGATTTTAATTTGCATCTGGATCAGACATTCAATATATCTAGTAGTAGACCTTATGTAGGTAGGAAAAAAAATGTGTTTAAAGCTGTAAAAGGCATTATTTAGGAATTTGGACTAGTGGACGTAGGGTATCTCAGATCCGGGGGTGCATCGGGGAGTACTTTTTTCTCAGCCCCACATCAGAAGCATTTCAGGCTGGATTATTTTTTTGTCTCCGCTGGGCTCATTAATACCTCGGCAAATTTAGGGTATAATATTCTCCCTAAAGTGATTTCAGATCACAACCCCATTGTCCTTAATATAGATGTAAATTTCCCACAATTTTTTAAGCCGTGGTCCTTTTAGCGAAAACTCTTATATGATTCCCTATATATTGAGCATATGAGAAAATGGATTCCAGAGTTTTTTGAGACCAATAGAGGGTCAGCCTCTATCGGGATTGTATGGGACACATTCAAGTCTGGGGTACGCGGCGAAACCTTAAGTTACTCACTGAAAAAACAGAAGGAAATTAGGAAGACGGAAGAAGTAGAGATGATTAAGCTGAGAGAACTTGAGATAAAATTAATGCAGGCATGTAGCAGGGGTATGGGTACTGAGAGTATCTCAAGAGATCTATTGGTTCAGAAGGCTAGGATTCATCAGGGCTTTGCCACGAAACTCTCCCATCAATTAGCTGCTTATAGATTGGAAGTGTATGAAGTAGGGGAAAACTTGGAAAAGCATCTGGCCAAAACATTATGACAGAAGGCAGTTTCAGCTAATATAGATAAAATAATGGATAACTCAGGGAAAATGTATGACAATACTACAGAGATATTGGGGGTGTTTCGTGATTTTTATTGTAAACTATACACGGATGATGTTGCCGGGGATATTGAAGGAAGGGTAACCGAATTTATCGATCCTGTTCTTAACTCCATCTTATCATCGGAAGAGGCTGAACAACTGGAGTCACCCATCACTTGGGAGGAAATAGAACTATCCCTTTTGTCGCTACCTTCGGGCAAAGCTGTGGGACCCGATGCTATTCCTGAAGAATTTTTCAGGGTGTTTCGTTCTGCATAAAAATCTGAATTAGTTAATTTATTTGCAACAGCTCAACAGGGGATGGCCCCTCCTTCTTGGCAAGAATCTACAATTACGTTTTTTTTTAAAAAGGACAAACCTCCCTTTTTTCCATCCTCTTTTCGTCCAATTTCATTGATTAATGCAGACACTAAAGCTTATTCTAAGATCTTGGCTTCGCGACTTTCTAGCATTATTACCCCACTGGTATGTAAATACCAGCATGGATTTACTACATTTACTTACTCATTACTTTTTTGGACTGGGCCCAGGCAACCCGATCAAATATCGGCTTAACCCTGTTGGATGCTGAAAAAGCATTTGACGGAGTGGCCTGGGCCTACTTATGGTACATCCTATCTAGAAAGGGATTTGGTGCGGGTTTTTTAATCGCGCTAAGGACCATGTATGCTGCCCCTAAAGCATATATTCGTATTAATTCTCAAGTATCGTCCTTTTTTGCAATCACCCGGGGTACCCGACAAGGGTGCCCTTGCTCCCCCTTACTTTTTGCACTTTATATCGATCCCTTAGTTAACCGTCTTAATTTGGAGGAAAAAATAAAGCCGATCCGCTTAGCTAATGTAAACTATCGAGCGTTAGCATATGCTGGCGATATTGTTGTCGTTACAACTGACGTTGAGACAGCGGTTCCAGCAATTAATGATCTAGCCTCACAGTTCAGGCACTTTTCAGGGTATAAACTTAATTTGTCAAAAACTCAGATCTTATATTCTGGGGATAATCCCCCGGCTAATGTTCCTTTGGCCTCGGAAGTTACGTACCTTGGAATTAAGATCTCACTCCCCATATCTAATATCCCCGAACTGAATATCAACCCAACTTTGGCTAAAATTAATTCTCTGTTAGAACGTCTAGACCATTTTCATTTATCATTACACGGAATAGTTAATTTCCTGAAAATGTTAATTTTACCCAAAGTATTATACATGTTTCATACAGTACCCTTAGAATTCCCCCCTATTTGTTTTAAAAAATGTAGAAAGGGCAGTATCTAGATTTTTGTGGGGATACAAACGACAGCGTAAAGCCTTTAAAAAAATGATTCTTAGCAAGGAGTTTGGTGGGTGGAATGTCCCGTATTTTTTAATCAGGTTATTAGTCCATTGATGATGGGGTTCAGAGCTAGAATTCCTTTGTGTAATACTCCATCAATTTATGAATTGCTCATGGGAGAGGGAATGAAAGCCTGTTTTCTTAAGGTGATCGAACCTAGTTACCATAAAAAACCGAGATTTAAGACGTTGAAAGCAGCATTTGGTGTTTGGCAAAAGGTTCGGCGACATCTGGGATTAACAAAATTGAATGCGTATACACCTTTTGCTGCACCTGGTTTATTACCCTCCTCTATTTTTTGTGATTTATTAGCTGTCAGGTGGGGGTCGAAAGGAGTATGTTATCTAGGGGACTTGTTCTCTGATAGTCAGTTGGCTTCTTTTCATGAGTTACAGACCAAGTTCTCCTTAACCAAAATTGACTTTTTTAAGTTCCTCCAGATCCGTAGTTTTTTACAAAGTCCATGACATTCGGTAGATATTAGAATGAATAAAATTCCCCTTCTGGAACATCAGGGGGAAAAAACGTCAATTCGTACTTTGTATTTATGTCTGATTCAGGAGTTCCCTGATGATCTAGAAAATTGTTAAGTTAAATGGATAAGTAAGTTGGGGATACCAGAAATTGATATAGGTGAGCCAGTTATGCTTGCTAGTAGATTTCGTATAACGGGGATGATGAAAATGCAACATTTTATGAGTATACATGATCTTTATTATACTCCCAGTAAAGTTGTCAAATGGAGTACGACAACGTGGATTCAGTGCAATCCCTGCGGTTTTTATGTGGCTGATGCAATACACATGTTTTTCCAATGCCCTAAGCTTGCGGAATTTTTTCAACAAATTGAACTTTTTTTGGCTGTTATTTTAAAGAGCAATATTAATATAACCGCAGAGATGGTACTAATTGTCTTAAGTTCAGGTATCCCAAGATCAAAAGCTATAACTTGTTTTCTCTTCATTTGTATGGCGGTAACCCGAGCTTGCATCACTAGAGACTCGATTAATCCTGATCCCCCGTCTTTTCCTAATTGGCGGGAAAGATTACTATCAATGTATAATATAGAATCTGCTATTTTTAAAAACCAAGGGTTTGAAAAGAAGAGACATGGGAACAAAAATGTGGGCACCAATTACTGATTGGATTTAGATATCTCTCTCCTTTTTTTTTGTTTCTCTTCTTTTCTTTTACAGGATCTATATATTTGTTTTCATGTTTTGCATATTGATATGCTGGTTCACTGATGTTTTTCCTTGCATAAAACAATAAAAGTTTATAAAAATAAAAAAATATATAAAAAAAATAAATGTGGGCACATTAGATTTACGGCCCATAGACCAAGCCAGAAGAATTAAATGGTGTCGGATGGTACCCCAGGACTTTTACGCCAATTTGTTGGCCATGGTGGGCCACGAAATGTCTATTTGCATGAATTAATGTAATGGGAATGAGGTATTCTTGACGGCCTATTCCAAACTTTGCAAACAAATTTCCTCAGACCTCAAACGGCCATGTAACGGACAGGATATGGCTGGGGAGAGATGGTTTGACCATAGCTGTTCATTAGCTCATAGGAAGTTGCTGGCTGCATTGAAACAAAACCCACCAGACAAGCTCACAATAGCCGCACTAAGGAAAACTTATAAACTGGCTCAAACAAAACGGAAAAAGGAGATCAGAAAGGAAGCCTGGGACGAACTACTATCAACCGATGTTATTAAAAATAGTTCCAAGTTCTGGGAAGTAGTAAATAAACCTTTCTTTCATGAGTTTCCTAATAGTCAGCTCAGTTATTTTTGATAAAGGTGAATTTTGTTCATTGCTTATTTCACATAGTGATTATAGTTGTTGACTTGTGTGTCAAGTTACCTTTGTTAGTAATCATTATGGCTAGCCGTAGAATGACTGCTCAGCAGGTGGTAGGTATGCTTCTTGAATCTTCCACTGAGCCGGATTATGACACTGACAGTGTGTCTGAGGGAGAGGAGGGAGGGGAAGATTCTGGCAGTGAGTTTTCTCTCCACATGGAATCATCGGATGATGAAGGTACTCTCCATGCAGATGAAGGGCCTGTGCTAGAGGAGGACACTGCTGTGCCAATGGTGCAAGAGGCAGCTGGATTTCAGCCTGAGGCTGCTAGTCTTCCTACTGGAAGTGTTGGGCTCTGGGTTGATCCGAACATGGTGCAGCCATTGTTGTCTGCCTTTAGCGGTGATGCAGGGTGTAGAGTGGATTGTGAAAACTTTTTTCCTATACAGTATTTTCAGTTATTTATGGATGATGTGTTTTTGGGTGAGATTGTTGAGCATACTAATTTGTATGCTGAGCAGTTTATGAGGGTCAACAGTGACAAACTTAGGCCCCACTCTAGAGCTACCCGGTGGACTCCCACAAATCTGGAGGAGCTGAAGAAGTTTTTGGGATTGGCGTTATTGATGGGTTTGTTAAAGAAGCCGAACCTGGCTTCATATTGGTCTACCAGTCCTTTGATGGCAACAGCCATATTTCCAGCTGTTATGACTCGTGATCGGTATTTACTTTTGCTACGCATGTTGCATTTTGTGGATAATTCTGAGGCGTTGCCACGTAGTCACCCTGACTGTGACCGTCTTTTTAAGATTCGGCCTGTTCTTGATCACTTTGTTGATCGTTTTTTCAGAGATTTACATTCCTGGGAAAGAAATTTCTATTGATGAGTCTTTGGTTTTGTTCAAGGGTCGTTTGGTTTTTAGGCAGTACATCCCTAGCAAGAGGGCACGCTATGGAATTAAACTGTAAACTGGGAAGTGGTAAATAAACCTTTCTTTCATGAGTCTCCTAATAGTCACCTTGATTGTGGTATCCAGGAGCATATCTGGCATAAGCATTTTAAATTAGTTTATGATGGGGATGACATCTGTGTCAATCCAGATTTTAAGATTGAGGCATATTCCCTATCTTTCTCAGTTTCTGAGGTGTCAGTGGCTATAAAACAGATGACGAGCAATAAGGCTCCGGGACCGGACGGCATACCGGCCGACCTCTTTAAATCTGATATTAAGACATGGTCCGAAATACTGTGTAATGTTTTACAAGGCCTGAAAATCTGGCCTACCAAGCACATGGTCAGAATCTGTAATAGTAACGATTTTTAAAAAAGGTAATAGAGGGGATCCCACTTGTTATCGTACGATATCCCTCATTGATTCCGCAGTTAAGGTGCTTGGAAGAGTGGTGCTTAGCCAACTCATGGAATGGCTAGAAGAAACTAAAACCATTTCAGATCTGCAATATGGGTTTAGGAAGGGTAGGGGCATGTCAGATCAATGCCTCAACCTAATCCTATTTATTGGGAAATACACAGTGGCCAAGAAGGGAGCACTTTTTCTGGCTTTTATGGACCTTTCCTCGACCTTCGACCGAGTGAATAGGTCCAAACTGTGGATCATACTCGTGAAATTAGGAGTTGATAGTAATATTGTTTATTTCCTTGCAGACCTACATAGGGGTCTATCAGCCACCATTCATTATGATCAATTGGGCAACTGTACTGGAGGAATACGTATTTCAAATGGTGTAAGGCAGGGGTGCATTCTGGCCCTTTTATTGTTTACCCTTTACATTAACAGTTTGGACTCTGCACTATGTGACTCGTGCAAAGGTATCCCGCGTGTTGGGCAACGCCTGATCCCGGCATTACTCTACGCGGATGATGCCGCTCTTTTAGCACGAACTTCAGTGGGCCTACAATCACTTTTAAATTCCTTTGCGGCCTTCATGAAATCACTGGACCTTAGTGTTAATTTCTCCAAATCCCATATAATGAAAATTGGCCCGAAGGCCACAAGGGATAAAACCTTTTATTGCGAGGGGAACGTATTGTCTAAGGTTTCCACCTTCCCGTATTTAGGGATTACATTTGACGATCAAGGCTCTTGGTTTCCTCAAATTTTAGCAAAAAGCAATGCCTTGGCGAGATCGACTTCTGCTGTTTTGGGATTTGCACGTAATTTAGGAGCAAGACCCATGCAAGCCCTTTTGAAAATATACGGTGCAAAATGCGTCTTCCTCGCAATGTATGGTGCTGATATTTGGGGTATTAGGTATGTGAAAGCAATCCAGGCGGTGGCGGACAAGTTTCTTAGAAAATTGTTATGTGTCCCACAATGTACAGCTGGCTATATCGTTCATCAAGAGTGTGGTGCTAGTTTTGTGGAGGATCAAATTAACATTTCACCCCTTTTAAAATGGATTTCGACCTGGCTGAACCCGGAACTGGGGCTAAATCAGGAAATCTTTAAAGATTGTTTAGCCCTTGACCATGGGAATCGTATCCCGTGGCTCAGATATGTCTATAACATGACAGTGTTATTGGGTCGACCTGAGTTATACAATTTGCCCGAGAAACTGTCGCAGGTGGACATTAAATGGGTTATGGATTCTTATCTTTTAACCCCTTGTATGCTCATGACGAGCTGAGCTCGTCATGGCATACAGTGCTCGGGTGCTCATGACGAGCTCAGCTCGTCATGAGCCCCACCCGCGCTCCCCCCGCGGGTGCCCGATCTATTTTGTTTTCATGGGGGAGGAAGGGGAAGACCTTCCCCTGCCTACCCCCGCCCCCCCCGCCCGCGTCATCAATGACGTCAGCGCGCGAGGTCATTGGAGGTTCCCTTTCTCCACCGACACGCAGGGAAGCCATTTGCTTCCTGCGCGTCGTTGGAGAAAGAGGTGAGTTTTGGGGATGGGGAGGGGGATTGAAACGAAAGAGGCATAGGGGGAAAGGAAAGGGTTTTCCTTTCCCTCGATGTCTCTTTCTGCATTCCTGCTGCACGATCGTACGATCGTGCAGCAGGAATGCCCACTAGACACCAGGGATTCTTTTTTTTTGAATTGGCAAAGTTTGTTGGTTTGGGGAGCGGCCCCTTTGGCAAGGGTCGCTCCCATGTTTGGGGGCAAATAGTTTTGCTTTCTCTGGCCCCGGGGGGGGGCAGAAGTTGCCTACATTTTTTTAAAAATTGGCATTTTGGGGCATTGTTTATGCGTTCGGGGAGTGGCCCCTTGGGCAAGGGTCACTCTCATTATGGGGGCCATTTGTGGAGCCCTTTTGTTTATTTTTGTTTTGGGGAGCGTCCCCTTGGACAAGGGACGCTCCTGTATTTTGGGGGCATTACAAATGTTTTTTTCCTGGGGCAAAGAACAGTAGAGTGGCCCCTTGGGCAAGGGCCACTGTTTTTTTGGGGGCTATCTTGTGTGGCCCTAATGTTTTTTTAGTTTTTGGGAGCGACCCCTTGGACAAGGGTTGCTCCCCTTTAGGGGGCAATTACTTTTGCTTTGTCTGCCCCCCGGGGGGGCAGTTTTTAAATATTTTATATCATGGAATCCATGCATTGGGGCAAACTGGCCCCTTGGGCAAGGGTCACTTTCATTTTGGGGGCCATTTTGAGTAGCCTCAGGGGCATGTTGTAAGCTTATGGCTGCCCCCGGTGTGGGGGAGAGCAAACTTTTAGAAAAATAACCATAATGGTCAGTCTGATTTGCATATGGCCATGTCTGAACTGGGTTTGTGTAGTGAGCTAAACAATGATGATGGATTAATTCAAGATCAGTTGCCTGGTGGTGAGTGTTAGATATGCGCTCCATCCGTCATCCCTTTGATATCACCTGGAAGGGAAGTTCTGCTATTTTTTTTTTAGGGCCACTAGGGCAAGAGGGTTTATTGAACCTGGGTCGGTTCCCTTCCTTTATGGGAGGATGATTGTGGCCTTTTCTGCCCTCTTTGAGTGGCAGAGTAGCAGTCCCATCTGTTCCCAAGCCAGTAGCCACCAGAATTTTAAAAAATGTTCTCTTTTTAGGGGTGGCCTCAAGGGCAAGGGTTGCTCCCCTATTATTGTTATACTGTTAGGCCCACCTACGCCTCAACTTGGCATGTTGGACTATTGTATTTTTTGTGTATGTGAATCTAATGTTTTTTTTTCTTTTTTTTTAAATCTAGTCTCAAGCTTTTGATTCCTGTTTGCGGTTTCGACAGTGGTTGTTCTGCCGTTTTGTGAATTTGCATTTGTGTAGGTAAGAAAATTGTTTTTGTTGTATGTACTCCAAATGAGTAATATTGTAATGTTTGGATTATTTTTTGTAAGTGGTGTCTTAGTGGCATTTAGTTCGTGTTTTGTGCATGAACATTTTTGTGATGTGTTTTGCATTGTCTTGTGTCTATTTTTTTCTCTTTCTTTTTAAGTGGGATATTGTTGATCCATACTGTGTCAGTGCAGACTACGTGGTGGTGAGTTTAGTTGCTTCTGGCAAGTGAGTGGTATTGTTTTGCACTGTGTAGTTATTTTTGATAAAGGTGAATTTTGTTCATTGCTTATTTCACATAGTGATTATAGTTGTTGACTTGTGTGTCAAGTTACCTTTCTTAGTAATCATTATGGCTAGCCGTAGAATGACTGCTCAGCAGGTGGTAGGTATGCTTCTTGAATCTTCCACTGAGCCGGATTATGACACTGACAGTGTGTCTGAGGGAGAGGAGGGAGGGGAAGAATCTGGCAGTGAGTTTTCTCTGCACATGGAATCATAGGATGATGAAGGTACTCTCAGTACAGATGAAGGGCCTGTGTTAGAGGAGGGCACTGCTGTGCCAATGGTGCAAGAGGCAGCTGGATTTCAGCCTGAGGCTGCTAGTCTTCCTACTGGAAGTGTTGGGCTCTGGGTTGATCCGAACATGGTGCAGCCAGTGTTGTCTGCCTTTAGCGGTGATGCAGGGTGTAGAGTGGATTGTGAAAACCTTTTGCCTATACAGTATTTTCAGTTATTTATGGATGATGTGTTTTTGGGTGAGATTGTTGAGCAGACTAATTTGTATGCTGAACAGTTTTTGAGGGTCAACAGTGACAAACTTAGGCCCCACTCTAGAGCTACCCGGTGGACTCCCACAAACTGGAGGAGCTGAAGAAGTTTTTGGGATTGACTTTATTGATGGGTTTGTTAAAGAAGCCGAACCTGGCTTCATATTGGTCTACCAGTTCTTTGATGGCAACAGCCATATTTCCAGCTGTTATGACTCGTGATCGGTATTTACTTTTGCTACGCATGTTGCATTTTGTGGATAATTCTGAGGCGTTGCCACGTAGTCACCCTGACTGTGACCGTCTTTTTAAGATTCGGCCTGTTCTTGATCACTTTGGTAATCGATTTTTCAGAGATTTAAATTCCTGGGAAAGAAATTTCTATTGAAGAGTCTTTGGTTTTGTTCAAGGGTCGTTTGGTTTTTAGGCAGTACATCCCTAGCAAGAGGGCACACTATGGAATTAAACTGTATATGTTGTCTGAGAGTAAGACAGGGTATGTTTTTAATTTTCATGTGTTCCCTTGTAGATATTTCCACTATTGACCCCCCTGGTTGTCCGTCCACTTTCGGAGTGTCAGAGAAAATTGCGTGGGATCTTGCTAGAAGACTGTTCAACAGAGGCCACCATTTGTACCTTGATAACTTCTACACTGCTGTGCATTTGTTTAAAGAATTGTTTAAAGTGGACACTTTTGCATGTGGCACAATCCGCTCTAACCGCAAAGGTTTTCCAAAGGAGCTTGTTTGCAAGAAACTTCAGAGGGGTCAGTGCAGTTCCTTACGTTGTGGCGAACTACTAGCTATGAAATTTGTGGACAGGAGGGATGTGTACATGCTGAGTACCATCCATGATGAAAGTACTTCACCTGTGCCAGTTTGGGGTCAGGTTGCTTAAGTGCACAAACCTGTGTGCATTCAGGAGTACAATAAGTACATGGGTGGTGTTGACAGAGTAGATCAGAGGTTGGAACCTTACACTGCTATTTGGAAGGCTTATGCTTGGTATAAGAAGTTGGCCATTCATTTTTTCAACTTAGCAACATTCAATGCTTTTATTGTGTTCAAGGCGTGTTCTCCTGGGTCAAAGTTTACCTTTCTTCAGTTTCAGCACTCTGTGATATCTAGCCTTGTTGTTGTGGAGCAAGTAAGTGTTCCTAGATTTGGAGTGGTGGAGGATGTGGCTCGATTGAAAGATCGCCACTTTCCTGATTACATTCCTCCCACATCTACAAAAGACTTTCCCACTAGGAGATGTAGAGTCTGTTGGCGAAGAGGTTTGCGGAAGGAGACTTGTCTTTACTGCCCTGGGTGTCCTTCTAACCTTGGGCTGTGTGTGCCTGCTTGTTATAGAGCTTACCACACACAAAAGAATTTTTGGGAGTATCCCTGAGTGGTAAAATGTACTGCCTGGTCTGTGTTTTTTAAATAATTTGTATTCTTTTTTAAGGTTGGCATTTGAGCAATGTTTTTATTTACAGAATTTGTCTTACTAGATTTTTAACTATTTGCAATTATTATTAATATATATTTTTTTAAAGTTCAAAATGTGATGGTGTGCGTAGGCTGGCAGTGTGGGCGGAGTGGTGCTTGGCTGGCGGTGTGCGTGGCGTGGCGCTTGGCTGTCGGTGTGCGTGGAGTGGCTTTTGGCTGGTGGTGTGCGTGGAGTGGCGCTTGGCTGGTGTTGTGTGTGGAGTGGTGCTTGGCTGATGTTGTGCGTGGAGTGGCGCTTGGCTGGTGATGTGCGTGGAGTGATACTTGGCTGTGTGTGCACGGAGTGGTGCTTGGCTGGCAGTGTGGGCGGAGTGGCGCTTGGCTGTCGGTGTGCGTGGAGTGGCTTTTGGCTGGTGGTGTGCATGGAGTGGCGCTTGGCTGGTGGTGTGTGTGGAGTGGCGTCTGGCTGGTGGTGTGCGTGGAGTGGTACTTGGCTGTCTGTGCACGGAGTGGTGCTTGGCTGGTGGTGTGTGTGGAGTGGCGCTTGGCTGGATGGTGTGCGTGGAGTGGTACTTGGCTGTCTGTGCACGGAGTGGTGCTTGGCTGGCGGTGTGTGTGGAGTGGCGCTTGGTTGGCGGTGTGCGTGGAGTGGTGCTTGGCTGGTGGTGTGCGTGGAGTGGCGCTTGGCTGGTAGTGTGTGTGGAGTGGCACGTGGCTGGATGGTGTGCCTGGAGTGGTACTTGGCTGTCTGTGCATGGAGTGGTGCTTGGCTGATGTTGTGCGTGGAGTGGCGCTTGGCTGGTGATGTGCGTGGAGTGATACTTGGCTGTGTGTGCACGGAGTGGTGCTTGGCTGGCAGTGTGGGCGGAGTGGCGCTTGGCTGTCTGTGTGTGTGTGGAGTGGCTTTTGGCTGGTGGTGTGCATGGAGTGGCGCTTGGCTGGTGGTGTGTGTGGAGTGGCGCTTGGCTGGTGGTGTGCGTGGAGTGATACTTGGCTGTCTGTGCACGGAGTGGTGCTTGGCTGGTAGTGTGGGCGGAGTGGTGCTTGGCTGTCGGTGTGCGTGGAGTGGCTTTTGGCTGGTGGTGTGCGTGGAGTGGTGCTTGGCTGGTGGTGTGCGTGGAGTGGCGCTTGGCTGGTAGTGTGTGTGGAGTGGCGCTTGGCTGGAAGGTGTGCGTGGAGTGGTACTTGGCTGTCTGTGCTTAGAGTGATGCTTGGCTGGTGGTGTGTGTGGAGTGATGCTTGGCTGGATGGTGTGCGTGGAGTGGTACTTGGCTGGCGGTGTGTGTGGAGTGGCGCTTGGCTGGCGGTGTGGATGGAGTGGTGCTTGGCTGGTGGTGTGCGTGGAGTGGCGCTTGGCTGGTGGTGTGCGTGGAGTGGCGCTTGGCTGGTGGTGTGTGTGGAGTGGCGCTTGGCTGGTGGTGTGCGTGGAGTGATACTTGGCTGTCTGTGCACGGAGTGGTGCTTGGCTGGCAGTGTGTGTGGAGTGGCGCTTGGCTGGATGGTGTGCGTGGAGTGTCTCTTGGCTGTCTGTGCATGGAGTGGTGCTTGGCTGGCGGTGTGTGTGGAGTGGCGCTTGGCTGGTGGTGTGCGTGGAGTGATACTTGGCTGTCTGTGCGCGGAGTGGTGCTTGGCTGGCGGTGTGTGTGGAGTGGCACTTGGCTGGATGGTGTGCGTGGAGTGGTACTTGGCTGTCTGTGCACGGAGTGGTGCTTGGCTGGCGGTGTGTGTGGAGTGGTGCTTGGCTGGATGGTGTGCGTGGAGTGGTACTTGGCTGTCTGTGCACGGAGTGGTGCTTGGCTGGTGGTGTGTGTGGAGTGGCGCTTGGTTGGCGGTGTGCGTGGAGTGGTGCTTGGCTGGTGGTGTGCGTGGAGTGGCGCTTGGCTGGTAGTGTGTGTGGAGTGGCACGTGGCTGGATGGTGTGCCTGGAGTGGTACTTGGCTGTCTGTGCATGGAGTGGTGCTTGGCTGGCGGTGTGTGTGGAGTGGCGCTTGGCTGGATGGTGTGCGTGGAGTGGTACTTGGCTGTTTGTGCACGGAGTGGTGCTTGGCTGGCGGTGTGTGTGGAGTGGCGCTTGGCTTGCGGTGTGCTTGGAGTGTTGCTTGGCTGGTGGTGTATGTGGAGTGGTACTTGGCTGTCGGTGTGCGCTGAGTGGTGTTTGACTGGCGGTGTGCATGGTCCGGTGCTTGGATGGTGGTGTGGGTGGACTGGCGCTCGGCTGGCGGTGTGTGAGTAGTTACTTTCTGTTGGTCACTACACACACTGATAGTTGAGTGACACTCCATGCAGTCCATCATTTTGTGTAGTTGCAGTGTCAGAAATGTGGGCGTGTGAAAGTGATGGGCCCTTGAATGGCGCTGTCTGCTGGATGTGAGTGTTGTAATGTGATGCGTCCGCGGCTGGCGGTGTGAATGTTTTGTATGTGTCACACGTACGAAAGGTGTATGAATGGCCTGTAAAGAGGTTGGTGCCTTGACGTGGCTCTACAGCTCACGAGCTATGAGTCAGTGGTTCAGTTTATCATACTTTCAATTATACGCAGTGTATTTCATTTTTGTGAAATTACTTGCGAATACAATTGTATGTACTGAATCATCACTCACCCTCGTGCCAAATCCAACCAGTATGTGTGTGTGCTTGCGGATTAGATGGCTGTGCAGTAATATTTGTCTTTTTTCTCTTTCTGAAGTAGGGTATACCTTGTCCCTTTTTGTGAATGTTGTAATTTGTTGCTTTTCCTTCCGGATGGCGTCAATGGTCTGGTGTGTATCAGGTATGAAAGGTGCGTGAATGGCCTGTAAAACGGTTGGTGCCTTGTCGTGGCTTTACAGCTCACGAGTTGCGAGTCACTGGTTCGGTTTTATGCATTTTTTTATTGACAGAGCATGTCATTTTTTTTTTTCCTTACATTACACACATTGTATTACATATATTATACATTTGCCAAATAATTTTAAATTTATGATTCACCATACCTGGTTTGATGACACTACTCATACTATACATGACCACAACAAAATTAAACCTAAGGAACAAGGTACTAAAATAAAATAAAAATAAATAAAAAAAAGGGCAAATTATTATACACATATATTCCTAAATTGCCATAATCTCTTTCCAATCCAATCCAATTCCAATCTGTTCAATACATTCTCCAACAAATTAAACCATTTAGTTTCAAAAACCAAGGGAATAGTTCTAAAATAATAAAGAAATTTGGGCTGAATCAACATTTTTAGCTCGTTAGTGCAGCCCATCAGGGAGAGATGGAGATTGTTCATCCTCTCCAAGTCACTCTTTACCTTAGAGATTAATGGAGTCATGTCGCTCTCAACCACTGTTCCCAGATCCGCCGATAATGAGACCCCTAAGTATACTGCAGAGCTGACCACTCTGTTGTCATCGCACCTAGTGTGTATGTTTTGGGAAGACCCGGCGAGCTTATCGATATATGTCTCTTCCGAGACAGAGAGAGAGGGGGTTGGGGGGCACATGATTTTAGGATGTGCCAAATGGCAGAAGCATTACAGTATATGCAGGGACTAATTGGAGGTGGGGGACTCGAGCAAAGAGTTACGATCATGTCCATGGAAGTCTAATCTGCTGTGCTGGGGGTGGAGACAGAAAACTGTTTCTTAAATAGAGTAGAGTTTGGGTACTACAAAAGGACTAGATTCAAGACTGTAGAGGCAGCAGTTAAGATATGGAATGCTTTTTAAAAAAAGGCAGACCTGGGAAGATACAATAGGTATATCCGGCTTTATAAGAACAAATCCTTCCCGGCGGAAGTCTTTGCTGATTTAATAATGGCTGGGTGGGCACAAAAAAGGATAACACAGATTGGTGACCTAATGGATGATGAGGGGATGGTCCAGTTTGAAGAACTTACCCTTAAATATGGCATCGAAACAAGGAATTTCTTTAAATTTTTGCAGATAAGGAGCTTCCTTAGTAATAAGAGGGGTGGAGCTGCGGGCTTCGGCCGTAATGAAATACTTGAGAAGATAAAATTAGGATTAGATCCTTTTATGCAAGTCTTGCAAAAGGGAAAATCGACGACATGAATAAATTTAGTAATAAATGGGCTGATAAACTGGGGGGGGGAGCCTGAAAACTTTAAGGAATCATTAGACCTGGGTGGTACCATCTTATGCTCGGGTCCCCTGCAGTCTCAGCATTATAAGACTCTGTTTTCACTGTACCACACTCCAGCCAGAATAGCTAAATGGGGAGGTTCTACCGGTACCACTTGCCCTCGTTGTAATGCAGTAGATGCAGATATCGTTCATATGTTTGCTGACTGCCCCCAGCTACACACCTTGATCAAAAATGTAGCAGACTTTATGGGTAGCACTTTAAGATTACGAGCACAATTGACACCACTGTTAATTTTGTTGGGGAGGGACATGGGGGAGATCATATCTATAAGGAATTTATGTTTATTGCCACCGCAGTACTGAGATTAGCAAGAACATGGTTGGACAAGACCCCCCCGGTTATGCAAACTTGGCTCTCAAACTTACTATGTATGTATAATCTTGAAAAGGCAATATACGCACGTAAGGGAAAAAGGGAGTGAGGATGAAGGAGCGGAGGGCATATGCACTGTCACCTAATGGCAAGAGAAAAAACATTTCTCACATGCACATCTATCTATCTATCTGGTCATTTATAGAGCGCACTACTCACCCGTAGGGTCTCAAGGCGCTGGGTGGGGGGGGGGGGTGCCGTTACTGCTCGAACAGCCAGGTCTTGAGCTTCTTCCTGAAGGAGAGGTGGTCTTGGGTTAGGCGCAGGTCGGTCGGGAGTGAGTTCCAGGTCTTGGCGGCCAGGTAGGAGAAGGACCTTCCTCCTGTTGTCGCTCTTCGGATGCGGGGGACGGCGGCGAGGGCGTGGTTGGTTGATCTGAGGAGGCGCTTGGGAGTGTAGAAGTTGATTCGGTTGTTGAGGTAGCTCGGGCCTTGGTCGTGTAGGGCTTTGTGCGCGTGGGTGAGGAGACGGAAGGTGATTCTCTTGTTGACCGGGAGCCAGTGCAGATCTCTCAGGTCTCCGGAGATGTGGCTGCGTCGGGGGATGTCGAGGATGAGTCTGGCCGAGGCGTTCTGGATCCGCTGGAGTCTCTTCTGGAGCTTGGCGGTGGTTCCGGCATAGAGGGCGTTGCCGTAGTCCAGTCGGCTGGTGACGAGGGCCTGGGTGACCGTCTGCCGCGTCTCGGTGGGGATCCACCGGAAGATCTTACGTAGCATGCGCAGGATGTTGAAGCAAGACGAGGAGACGGCGTTTACTTGTCTGGTCATGGAGAGGGAGGAGTCCAGGATGAAGCCCAGGTTGCGTGCGTGGTCCGTCGGTTTGGGTGCGGTGCCCAGGGCGGGGGGCCACCAGGAGTCGTCCCAGGCGGAGGGCGAGGAGCCCAGGATGAGGACCTCCGTCTTGTCCGAGTTCAGTTTCAGGCGGCTGGTCGTCATCCATTCGGCTACCTCTCTCATCCCTTCGTGCAGGTTGGCTCTGGCGGTGGCGGGGTCGTTGGTCAGGGAGAGGATTAGCTGGGTGTCGTCGGCGTAGGAGATTATGTTGAGGTTGTGTTGGCGTGCGATGGCCGCGAGGGGGCTCATGTAGACGTTGAAGAGGGTGGGGCTCAGTGAGGATCCTTGAGGGACGCCGCAGATGACTTTGGTGGCCTCTGACTTGTACGGTGGTAGGCGGACTCTCTGTGTTCTTCCGTCGAGGAAGGAGGTGATCCATTCCAGTGCCTTGTCCTGGATTCCGATGTTGCCGAGGCGCTGTACTAGGGTGCGGTGGCAGACAGTATCGAAAGCCGCGGAGAGGTCCAGGAGGATGAGGGCCGCTGTTTCTCCGTTGTCCATCAGAGTTCGAAGGTCATCGGTGGCAGCGATGAGGGCGGTCTCGGTGCTGTGGTTCGCTCGGAAGCCCGACTGTGAGGGGTCGAGGGATCCATTCGTCTCGAGGAAGGCGGCCAGCTGTTTGTTGACGGTCTTCTCGATGACTTTGGCCGGGAACGGGAGGAGCGAGATGGGACGGTAGTTCTTGAGGTCGGTGGGGTCTGCTGTGGGTTTCTTGAGAAGAGCGCTGAGTTCGGCGTGCTTCCAGCTCTCAGGGAAGGTGGCGGTGTCGAAGGAGGTGTTGATGGTGTCCCGCAGGTGGGGTGCGAGGACAGCGTCGGCCTTGTTGAAGACGTGGTGAGGGCAGGGGTCAGTCGGAGATCCGGAATGGATGGAGTTCATGGTGCGGATGGTGTCTTCGGTGCTGATCGGGGTCCAGGTGCGGAGGGTGGTGGTGGGTGGCGTTGTTGCGGTTGTGGCTTGCGTTGGTTGGTTGTTGAAGCTGTTGTGCACACACACACATCCACCTGTAATACGTATCAAGGGAGTTTCACACAGTGTGTTACCTAGCAAGTATGCTTCGCCATATTCGCCAGCTGTCAGGCGTGCGTAGATCCCACTATTTTGGAAGATGTAGGAGTCGTGGGTACTTCCGGGGAATTTAGCTACTAGGTCAGTGATCATGTACTTGGAATCACAGATCACCTGTACATTTATAGTGTGGGTGGACTTCTGGTTCCGATAAATGTACTCTGTGGCAGCAGGTGGGCATATTGGTATGTGGGTACCATCAATACAGCCAATTATGTTTGGGAAATGCGCCATCTGATAAAAGTCTGTCTTTGTCCTTAGCAGTTCTACATGCGTTGCAGGGAAGCTGATGTACAAATGCATTCTCTGTAACATGGCATCAAAGAATTTTTTAAAGAAACGTGACAGACAGCTCTGGGACACCCCACCTACCACAGCTACCACACTCTGGTAACTCCCAAAAGCAAGCAGGTATAGGCTGCACAGCACCTGTACATGGGGGGGATGGCGTGTGCCCTTGTGGTTGGATGTTCCAATAGTGGGTGAAGGTCCCTGATTAGGTCCAGGATAGTTTGGGAAGCCAGTCTGTACCTTGGAGGATCTCAGGCTCAGTAAGCTGGAATAGAGTGATCCTCTGCCTCTACACCTGCTCCTCCCTCCTCCAGACCCTCTCTCCTTCTGCCTGTAGCCGTATCCGCCTCGCAATGACATAGAATGCCGCCATTCTGGTGAAAATATTGCATTTTGGGGCCTTTTTTATACCATGCACCGGTTTTCCACCTGATTTGAATCCATGGTAAATACCGACTCTTAAATACCGATTTTCATGCAAAATCGGTATTTAAGAGGTTCCCTACATCTCAAAAACTAATTTTACCATTTCTTAATTACCGAATCGGTAAATTTACCGATTCGGTAATGTTTCCGAATCGGTATATTTTTCAATTCGGTATGTTTTCTGATTCGGTAAATTTACCGATTCGGAAAGTTTACAGATTTGGTATTTTTTTTCGAATTGGTATTTTTTAAGCATGAGCGCAAAATCCGCTCCGATCGCGGATTTTGCGGATTTTCGGCAAATCCGCGATCCGCGAACTCTCGCGGATTTGCCGAAAATCCGCAATCCGCGATCGGAGCGGATTTTGCGGTCAAAAGTTCAAGCGCGCCTAATTAACGATGGCGCCGGCAAGCTGCCAGCGCCCATCCTGCAATAGTTACTTAATTAGCTTCAACAGGAAGCTCTAACAGATAAGATACAGCAGGGGCTCGAGCGCCTGCTTTATTTTAGCAGTTGGAGCTTCCTGTTGAAGCTAATTAAGTAACTTTTGCAGGATGGCGCTGGCAGCTTGCCGGCGCCATCGTAAATTACTTCAACAGTGGTGTCTTCTTGAATAAATATGAAGGGCAGGGTTCATTCGGGCACGACGGTCCTGGCACAATTAAATAATTAATCTGCTGCTCTGATCGGTCTCTGACCTTTTATACACACAAGAGGCATGCTCGCATGGACGCCCCGTCCGTTTGGCCCCGCCCACACACTCAAGGTGTGCACCGTCTTCCCGCCATTTACCCACTATGATGGACATTTCACTCAAGGGACCCCTGCGCACTTCGGCGCGATTGCATAGTGACACACACTTGGTCGCTGGAACTAGTTGAAGCGCAAATGCAGTGACTCATTCAGCAGCCCAAAAAAAAACGTGAGCGTTGGGAGGCTGGGCATCTTTGACTTTTACGAGCGCAACCCCCGTGCTGTTCATGTGACCAGGGGCTTCTGTCTCTTAATCTGCTGCTCTGATCGGTCTCTGACCTTTTAGACACACAAGAGGCATGTGCGCTCGCGTGGAAGCCCCGTCCGTTTGGCCCCGCCCACACGCTCGAGGAAGCCCCGCCCCCAAATCCGCAAATCCGCTGAATCCGCGGATTTTGCGGATCCACGATCCGTGAATCCGCTGAATCCGCGAATCGTGGATCCGCAAAATCCGCCCATGCTTAGTATTTTTTCCATTTTGGTAAGGTTTCCGAATCGGAAACTTTACCGATTTGGTACATTTACCGTTTCGGATTTTTTTCTGGTCCCCTACATCCTGAATGCCCAATACTGGTCGGTAACGGCCGAAAATCGGTAAATTCGGCCGTTACCGACCGGTATTGGCCTACCTACATCTGGCCCTTGGTTTGCTGTTCAAAATTACTTTGTGGGTGAAAGTGATTAAGATAATAAAAAACTTGTAGTTGTCATTGAGGTAGTGTAAGTGTATCACATAGTGAGTGATATGAGTATTATAGGAAATGTTAATCATGAGTAAGCCAGGTGGAAATATAACTATTGTTTCATGATGTAAAAGATGTTAGAGTTTTTCTTTCAGAAACTCGGGTAAATGGAAGTTTAAGAATACTATTGAGTAATTTCCAAAGAAAAGGACTTTCCATATACTATTTGGCCTCGTGGAAAAGTACGTGGATCAAAAGTAAGTTAAGATATGTTTTTTATAAATTTTACATTATTTATTGAAATGTTGTATGGGTTTTTTAAACACAATCTTTTTGATTGTGTTTTTTTTTTGCCCGCTGTCATATGATGAGTAGTATTGAAGTCACCGTTTTAAGTGTAATTCAATATGTTCTGAGAACAGTAAAAATAAACCATATAACTTGTTGTACAAGTTATTTTGTATTTTGTATTGTGAAATATATATTATACTCCCCTTGTCTCACGCGCACTCACCTTTTTACACCCTCTATCACCCCTCTTTACTCATCCTCACTGTCCTTTTCTCACTCTCCTTCACCCCTGTTCCCTTACTCCACTTCCCTCACTACCTCTCATTCCCCATTCCTTCACACCACTTTCCAGCTCTCAGTCTCTCTGCTTCACTCCCCCTCCCCTTCCCCTTCTTTCCTTCCTTTGCTCCCTCAGTAATTCCCCTTCTCTCACTCACCTTACTCCACTTTACTCACTCCTTCCTTCTCTCACTCCCTCTGTCCTCTCACTTCCTCACTCCTCTTCCCTCACTCCCTTTTTGTTACCCTCACTCTCTCACGCCCCTTCACTCACCCTCACTCACCTTTCATCCCTCATTGTCGTGAATGCACCCTCACTCACTCCCCCTTCCCTCTCTCTCACTCCCCTCCCTTCACTTCCCTCTCTTCCTCTCTGTCACTGAATCTATCCACCTCATTATCCTCTTAGTAATTTGCTCACCCTCTATTTCTTTTTCCCTGTCTCTGTCCTTCACCATTCCTTTGTTTCCCTTTCTGTGTCCTTCACTCCTACTTTATCTCTTAGTACCCTTTTTTGACTTTTAATCTCCTGCCTTGTCTCTTGTATTTTGAAATATATATTATAAAAATTATAACTTTTTTCCCCTCTTCCACAGATATTAAATGTAGTAAAAATATGTAATTAAGTGTACATTTCTCATAAGGTAAGTTTGACAAACAAAATGTAGTTTCTCATCACTCTTTTCCTTAACCTCACTAGTCTTCTCTCACCCTCCCTCACCCCCGTTCCCTTACTCCACTTCCCTCATTTATTCTCATTCCCCATGTTCACTCCCCTTTCCCTCACTCCCCTACCACACTCAACTTTTTTCAGTTTCCCTGCTTTACTTCCCTTCCACGCTTTTCCCTTCCTTCGCTCCCTCACTCATACCCCTTCCCTCACTCACCTTACTCCACTTCACTCACTCGTTCTCTCACTCCCTCTGTCCTCTCACTTCCTCACTCCCCTTTTCTCACTCCCTCTCTCTTAGCCTCATTCTCTCCCTCCCCCTCTCTCTTACTCCTCTTCCGTCACGTTCACTTCCTTTAACTCACCCACACTCCCTCACTTACCTTTCTTTGCTCCCTCACTCAGTCCCCTTCTCTCACTCTTTTCTTCATTCTCTCTGTCTCCTCACTCCCCCATTCCCCTTGTCTCACTTGCCTTTATTTACCACTCTTTCCTCAACCTCATTGCTCTTCTCTCACCCTCCTTCAGCCCCGTTCTCTTACTCCGCTTCCCTCACTTATCCTCATTCCCCATGTTTCCTCCCCTTCCCCTCACTCCCCTCCTACACTCACTTTCTTTCAGTCCCCTTCTTCATTTCCCTTCTACTCTCTTCCCTTCCTTCGCTCATTCACTCATTCCCCTTCCCTTACTCACCTTACTCCACTTCACTCACTCCTTCTCACACTCCCTCTGTCCTCTCACTTCTTCACTGCTCTCCTCTCACTCCTTCTGTCTTACCCTCACTCTCTCTGTCCCCTCACTCTCACTTCCCTTCAATCACCCTCACTCATCTGCAATCCCTCACTGTCATCAACTCACTCTCACTCACTCCACCTTCCTTCTCCCTCACTCCCCTTGCCTTACTCTCACTCCCATTACTTTATACTCCCTCACCCTCTTTCCCTCAATATCAATCCCCTTTTTTCACCTTGACTCATTTCTTTCCGTCAGTCCCTGTCACTTTCTCCCCTTCATTCACTCATTTCATTCATTCATTTATTCAGTACACATTCTCTAAAAAACAGAATTGGAAATTATGTAAAGAATATAGCTCTTTTTGAAGAATTGGAGTTAGTTCTGAAAAGAACTTTTTTTTCTTCTCTTTTTTATTATTTTTTTATACTTTTTTATAACGATTTTATATCTTTTTTGTATTTTTTTCAGGGGAAAAACAAAACCAGGGATTCCAAAACTGCTCAACAGGAGCAAAAAAAAAGGGGAAAAATTAGGGGTGGGGAGGGCAGCGGTGTCCTCCAAGCAATCAGTTCAATGCTCTGCTCCCCATAACAGAGTAGTTCATCGCAGTCCATGCATAGAATTTTGATGCTTGCAAAGACTGGCTGGTTGTTCGGGATCATTCTTCTACCTTGTCTTCCCGAAGCTGTTGCACCACCAGTTGAAGTGCTGGCCCCATCTCTCCGTGCATTCCGTGCCAGGTCCCTGACACTCTCTCTGGAAAAGTTGTTCGGGTGTCTTCTCTGCACATGCCTAATTAAAGTGGCATTTCCAAAACTATATTTTTTATTAGGATTGTCACGTGATAAGGTGGTGCCACAAATTTTGCAGCACACCTTTGCTGCATTCACTTTTTTTTGTCCTTCGGGGACGGTAAAAAACTTCCAAATGAAGTGTTCTTTTACTTTCCTGGTAGGAGGATCCTCAGGCAGAAAATCATCTTCAGAATCAGAGGAAGTGTTCTGAAAATCAGCCATCTCTCCAAAATTAGATGCAGAAGCAGGCAAGAGGTGTTCTCTTAGCAATTGCAAAGAGGTAGTGAGGGATATGGGTGGGGACTTTCAATATTTGTGGAAAAAAGCTGTTATGAACCAATGAAAAGTGTTATTTTAAGGTCACATGACTTGACGCGCTTACGCTACGCGCTCCGGAGCGCTTCCGGGGGTGCTTATGCAGCACGTATGTAGGCGCTTCCCGGGGCGCTTACGCGGCGCTTCTGAATGACGTTTTGCTAGATTTTCGAAAATGTGTTTAAAGTTAAAATACGGTTATTTAAAAAATACTACTTTTACGAGTATGCCACTGAATGTCTTGCATTATTATTTACTTTAAATACATACTTATATTGTTTTCCGCTCGCGGGAATAGAGCTAACGCTACGTTTATGGGTGCGTTTACGGGTGCACGTACCCTGAGCGCTCCGGGGTAAAAAAAAAAAAAGGAAAAATACATTGAATAATTAATGTTTGAAAAATATACATTATTTAAATAATTTAATACAAATTATAATATTTAATAGCAATAAAAAATAGCTACTAAAAAAAACTTAACACCTTCAATGCTAAGCTTTTGTGAATCCCATTATACATGACGAGTTCACTTTGTCATTAGCACTGAAGTGGTTAAAAATTCACTTTAAAAACCATAGGTTACAAACTCGTTATAGTTAGGAATTAGCTTTTAAAAAACCTTTGAAATTCAGTGAAAAAACCATAGGTTTAACACTCGTTATAGTTAAGAATTAGCATTTAAAAAACCTTTGAACATTTCACTCATACAAAACCCACAATCACTGGATGATGTCATCAGTGATGTCATTTGAGATGTCATCAGTGATGTCATCAGTGATGTCATTTGAGATGTCATCAGTAATGTCATCAGTGATGTCACTGACCATGTCATGAATGATGTAATATGTGACATCATCAGCAGTGGATTGCGGGCGCGCGAGTTATAGTGAGTCCAACTAACTATAACGTGGGAATTTCAATGGTTTTGTATGAGTGAAATGTTCAGCTAACTATAACTGGTGTGAAACCTATTGTTTTTTCATTGAATTTCAAAGGTTTTTTAAATGCTAATTCCTAACTATAACGAGTGTTAAACCTATGTGTTTTTCAGTGAATATATATATATATATATATATATATATATATCCACTATATATATACACTATCCAGTGGCACCTGTAAAGCTGCAACTGGGATATATATTTACCAATCTCCTTCGAATATATATATATATATATATTACCTACTGGCGGTCGCCAGTAGGTATATATAGTTAGGATTTTTTCCCTATGGGATTTTTGAAAATTCTATGTCTAATAACTTTGGCGTTTGTGGACAGAATTGGCTGAAATTTTCTGGAAAATGGAACATTTTGTTTCTGAGCAGCCCTTGGAAATTTGGGGGGGTTTCGTCAAGGGGGGGCCGAGAAAAAAGGGGGGGTCCCAAAACGTGTTTTTAACATTGAGTTTTCCATAGGGCGGTTGGCCTCACTTTTAGCCCGAACGGCTGAATGGATTTCCATGAAACTTGGCAAAATTGTAGGGACTGGTAGCCCGATGTGCCTTTTCTAGGTCTCAATATATGTGCTCCAGTGGATTTTGAGAAATTAACGTTTAAAAAAAGATATATATCTGTAAGCGCGCTCCGGGCAGCGCTCCGGTCCGCGGACCTTAAGCGTACCGGAACTCCGCGTAGCTAAGCTGATTGGCTCTCCGGTGTCTGTCAACATTCTAAACAGTCCGGAGCGGCCGCCATCTTGTCTCTCGGTAGGATTGAGAGACAAGAGGAGGCCAAAACAAAGGCGAAAATGACCATAAGGGGGCATACTAGATCCTCCCTGACCCCCTAGGTTTAATGTGGAGGTTTTAAAAGGGCCCCGCGGGGCAAAAAAAACAAAAACATTTTTTTTTTTTTTTGCGTGGGGAGCGCCCGGTCCGCGAACCGGGAAGCGTTCTGGGCAGCGTACTGCAATGAAAAATGAATGATTGACTTTTCAAATGCTGTATGTTAATTGATTGTTGTTTTTGTTGATTATTTTTTATTTTCTTTATTTTTTAAGCATTTTTTTTTAATGTGATTGTGTTTCATAATTTATTAAACTTTCTAACATTTCATTGTCAGAAATTTCATAATTATCATGGAATATACATTGTAGTCTCTGAGGGTGTAAAATGTCCTCATTTGCAAGGAGGTTATCTACTGCTTGTACACATTGCAGTAGTTCATTGTCCCAAGTTTCATCGAAAAATTCAATGTCAATTTGATCAATTGTATCAATCAATTCTTGGCTGCTGTCTTGCAGGTCCATTTCAAAAGAAACTTGGTTTTCGCCTTCCATTTTGCCTGAAATTTGAATTAAAAAAATATATATTAGTAGAGATAGGGCAATGTTGGGAATAATTTTAGATAGGCATTTTTTATCAGTGAATTTATCTTTGGGCAGTGTATAGTATCAGAGTGGAAGTAGGAATATAAAAATGTGTATGTATGTGAAGTAAATTCATAATTATACAAGAGAAGCCTAACTCCATCCATAACTATAACAGAGAAGTCTCTCTAAATCTATAACTACTACAGAGGGATAGTATATATCTATCAGAAAAAGTTTACCATATTAACTTATAGTGCACAATATACTTCAGTTTTAAAAATAAAAACTTACCTTTAGAAAGAAGTTGAAGGAATTAGTGTAAATACTATTGAAATGTACAGCAAGAAGTAGTAGTCAAAATGGCTGTGTTTTCTTCTCTTCCTTTATATATATTCAGGTATATAACCAATGAAATGTCAGGTAAAAAAAATAGAAAATGAAAGTAACATTTTCATTGGTTGTCAATTCCAACACTTCAGATGTGTTTTGTGAAGTAATTTACCTCAGGGTATTTAGAGAGGTCTACAGGCTAAATGACTAAATGGAATTCCAATCAAATTTGTGAAAATGGTAGGGATTGGTATGTAGTATGAGCTAATCTATATTTGGTGAAATTGTCTCCAGTGGCTTTTCTGTGAACTACTTTCCCACCTTTTTTGATGGTGCGCTTCCCAGAGAGCGACCCGGTACGCGAACCGTTGAGCGCCCCGGTTCGCGAACCTTAAGCGTTCCGGGAGTCCACCATTTTGTGTTTCGGTCGAATTAAGATACAAGATGGAGGGCAAATAATGTTCAGAATGGGTAGAAGGGGGCACGGTAGAGTTATCTTGACCCCCTAGGTTTTCTGAGGGTGGGTGAGGAGGCTTATATGTGCGAAAAAAAACATTTAAAAAAAAAATTTCGCGAGGTTAGCTCCCGGTTCGCGTACCGGGTAGCGCCCCAGGGAGCGTACTTTGTTGGAAATTAGTGAAAAATGTTAGAGTAAAATAATAATTGTGAGTGATCAGATGTAGGGTAGCTCTGAGAAGAGCTTTTGGGTTTATGGTACATTTAGGTACTTATAAGTAGGTACCAATGCACATTCTTAAATTCAGAGTGAAAACTCTGTTGCCCTCATCTGAGAAGTGAACTCCATCTCCTCTGTAGATATCTTGCATGTAGTAACGCAAGTTATTGTTGTACAGGGAGCCCATTCCATGGTCTCTCATGTAAGCTGAAACAGATTTGTTTACATGCTTCCTCGACTTCTCAATTTGTGGACAAAATTGGTTTGACCACCTCCATTTCTGTCTTTGGCATATATTTGAATATACCAAGGCAGTCTGAGGAAAAAGTGCCATTAATTGCTCAAAGGTGTTCTTTAAAAGCATTTCCAGACCTACACCAGTCAAAGTGCCCAAGTCATTACCTCCACAGTGCACAATTAACAGGTCAGGTTTGGGCAAATGCATAAAGGTTTTCACCAATGGTATCAATTGGTGACATTTTAATCCTCTGTGGCCAAACCACTTAATTTCCACATCTTGTAAATTGAGGTTAGGTAATTTCCTGTTTTCAACGTACCTTTGAGCCCAGTGACTATAACTATGTCCAACAATCCAGACAGAAAACATGGTGAGAGAAGGTTCTCCTGCAGTCAGATGAAGTGTGGCAATGAAATGGCAGTTGAAAAAATGAGAGTTTAAAATGAAAAAAACTGTGGAGTTTCTGTGTTCATGAAGCAGTAACAGTGATTGGTGGATTTTGATTGCTGAAAACAGAAAGTTAGGGTGCACGGATGTGTTCTTTGAAAGATGTATTTTGAATGGTCAATAAAAAATCATTAAATGAAAGAATGCACTGGATATGCAGGTGTACTGAGAGTTCAGAGTTCAATTGCAACAAAGTTGTGTGAACTTGCAAACACCAGAAGTCTTCCAAGAGGTGGTTGCCATGCAGAAAAGACAGAAAGGGCAGAGGGGGGAAGGGTTTTCATTTGAAAAAAAGTGAGGGAAGAGTTTTGATTGGGTGACATGAGAAATATGTGTGAAGAATTACAGCATTTCTGTGCTTTTGATAGCTGCAGACTCTGGAGTGCATACCTTTTGCTCTGCTGAAGACAAATTGGTGTGTTTCTGAGACTGTTTTCAAACTCAAAGTATTTGCTAAGGTGAGAAAATATTTCTTTAATTTAGATAGAGAATAGTGTGCTTTAAGGAGAAAATTATGAATTATGTGGCGCAAATTGCTTGTAAATATGCTCCCACATGTGCATGGAAAATTTTGATTTTTAATGTTTGTGTTACATAGCCATGTTAAAAGTGATACAAACATGCAGGAAAGGCAATGAAAAAATGCTTTTATGTGTCTTAAGGACATTTTAAGTAATTTTGCCATGTGCAGTGTTTTGAAATTATGATTTGAAAATCGTTTTTGGGGAAAAGGAATTGATTTAAATTTATGACAAGGACATAATGGTGTATGCTTCTTTATACGGCAATTGACTGTCCCTGATGTTATTTTTCCCATTTTAATGTAAGACCTTTCTCTGTGGCGCAAGTTGCTTGTAAATATGCTCCGACCTGTGCATGGGAAATTTAGATTTTAAATGTTTGTGTTACATAGCCATGTTAAAAGTGACCCAACCATGCTGGAAAGGCAATCAAAAAACGCTTTCATGTGTCTTAATGACATTTTAAGTCATTTTCCCATGTGCAGTGTTTTGAAATTATGATTTGAAAATCGTTTTTGGGGAAAAGGAATTGTTTTTAAATTCATGACAAGGACATAATGGTGTATGCTTCTTTATAAGGCAATTGACTGTCCCTGATGTTATTTTTCTCATTTTAGTGTAAGACCTTTCTCTGTGGCGCAAATTGCTTGTAAATATGCTCCCACATGTGCATGGAAAATTTAGATTTTGAATGTTTGTGTTACATAGCCATGTTAAAAGTGACCCAACCATGCAGGAAAGGCAATCAAAAAATGCTTTTATGTGTCTTAAGGACATTCTAAGTAATTTTCCCATGTGTAGTGTTTTGAAATTATGATTTGAAAATCGTTTTTGAGGTAAAGGAATGTTGTTAAAATTTATGTGCGCCATATGCCCCCAAATTTCTTTTTCAGGGGTGCAGCAGGGTGTTCTTGAGACACCCCTGCACCTTTGGAAAAAATTCCTAATTTGTGATGAGCAAATTGTTAATCGCAAATTGCACCTTCATTTATATGAGCCTCCTAGCCCATGGAAATGAATGGGTAATTTGCAATTAGCAATTTTCTCATCGCAAATTTGGAATGGTAAAGAATCGCTATTTATTCCTTAAAATTCACTTTTTTGGAAATGCAAAATAGTTATATGATACATATGGCGGTTGATGTCTAACAAGATAAGAAGCTTAGGGATACATTTATGATGAATGGCGCAATGAAGTAGAAATCACTTACTTCATTGGTAGAGCTTTACATGTATTATCTCCTCTGTATTCTTCATCAAGCGTAACTTTAATCTGCAATCCTGAGTAGGCCTCACTTTAAACAAACCTCTGGATAGGCCACATCTTATTGTTATCCTGAATTAATCATTTAAAATGCTAGGGACAGATTTATGATAGTTGTATGCCTCTTTTGCGCCACTTAGAAAACATTGTCCATGGGGAAAGGACTTAAAATGTCCTTAAGACACATGAATGTGTTTTTTTAAAACGTTTGCAATTTTTTTGGGTCACTTTTAACATGGCTATGTGACTCAAACAGTCAAAATCTAAATTCGCCATGCACAGGTGGGAGCATATTTACAAGGAATGTGCTCCATGGGGAAAGGTCTTATAATGTAATATGGGAAAAATGACATCAGAGACACTGAAATGCCTTATAGAGAAGCATACACCATTATGTCCTTGTCATAAATTTGCAAACCATTACTTTTCCCCAAAAACGATTTTCAAATCATAATTTGAAAACACTGCACATGTGGAAATGACTTAAAATGTCCTTAATTCAAAATTTGCGATTCCTTAAATGCAATGTATCAAACAAAAAATATGTAAAAAATGATATTAAGGATTTGGAAACTACCACCAACTTCTAGTTTGTGGTAAATTGCGAATTCTTTTCAAAAAGCATTTTTTTCCAAAAAACAAAAGGTCCCATATGACGCCCATACATGCCCTTAGGGCATGTAGGTGTGCCATATGCCCCCAAATTTATTTTTCAGGGGTGCAGCAGGGTGTTCTTGAGATACCCCTGCACGCTTGAAAAAATTCCTATTTTGTGATGAGCTAATTGCTAATCGCAAATTGCAACCTTCATTCCTATGAGCCTCCTAGCCCATGGAAATGAATGGGTAATTTGCAATTAGCAATTTGCTCATTGCAAATTAGGAATAGTAAAGAATTGCTATTTATTCCTTAAAATTTGCTATTTAGGAAATGCAAAATAGTTTGATGGTACATATGGTGGTTCATCTGTAACAAGATAAGAAGCTTAGGGATACATTTATGATGACTGGCGCAATAAAGTGCACATTACTTACTTCATTGGTAGGCCTTTACATGTATTATCTCCTCTGTATTCTTCATCAAGCGTAACTTTAATCTGCAATCCTGAGTAGGCCTCACATTAAACAAACCTCTGGATAGGCCACACCTTATCGTCATCCTGGATTAATCATTTAAAATGCTAGGGACAGATTTATGATAGGTGTATGCCTCTTTTGTGCCACTGTGCGTCACTTTTATGATGCAGCGGCGGTGCAAAAGATTTGCTATGAGGCGACAACATTACAAATTGATGCATTTAGGCAGATATGTCATGGTGTAAAAAAAACGTACCACATGAAACCGATGCAGCAGTGATGCAAAAGATGCACCATGTCGTAAGACAGGCCTCACTTGGGGCCATATGTATCAAGCTAATTAGCATTCGCAAAGATCAAAATTCTACGAATTTTGGCCTTTGCGAATGTTAATTAGACAAATGGTATGTATCAAACAAGTTTGATGCAAAATAAGGAGTAGCAAAATTTGCTATTCCTTATTTTGCAATTGCACTGAAGGATTTGCAAATTTTGTGACTACTTAAATGCAATGTATCAAACAAAAAATATGTAAAACATGACATTAAGGATTTGGAAACTATTGTGGTAAATTGGTGGTAATTTGTGAATTCTTTTCAAAAAGCTTTTTTTTAAAAAAACAAAAGATCCCATATGACGCCAACACATGCCCTTAGGGCATGTATGTGTGCCATATGCCCCCAAATTTCTTTTTCAGGGGTGCAGCAGGGTGTTCTTGAGACACCCCTGCACCCTTGGAAAAATTCCTAATTTGTGATGAGCAAATTGCTAATCGCAAATTAAACCTTCATTCCTATGAGCCTCCTAGCCCATGGAAATGAATGGGTAACTTGCAATTAGCAATTTGCTCATCACAAATTAGGAATGGTAAAGAATCGCTATTTATTCCTTAAAATTCGCTATTTAGGAAATGCAAAATATTTTGATGATACATATGGCAGTTCATCTCTAACAAGATAAGAAGCTTAGGGATAGATTTATGATGACTGGCGCATCACCAGGGATGTGCCAGTCATCTTGCGCCGCTGTTCCGCCACCCATGGTGTGCTGCATTTACAATGCGGCACAGCATGGGGCAAAAACGGCACAGATGCTTGATGCATCTGTGCCGTTAAGGTGGCGCATTGCTGGAGTTGTATCGCAAGTGCGATGCAGCTCCAGCAAGGCTCAGGGGTGCACCATCTCCACAATGTTGCGTCAAGACCTATGCCTGCTTCAAGCAGGCGCAGGGTTTTGACGCAGGTTTCTCCTATCTGATTGTAAATGCGGCACACCATGGGTGGCAGAGCAGTGGTGCACGTTAACTGGTGCATGCCTGGGGATGTGCCATTTAACATAAATCTGCCCCTTTACATTTAAGTATGTGCAGGGGACACAGAGTCGGTGAGGCTTATCCAAGGTTAAGAAGAGATGAGTCCTGTTCAGTGAAAGATTAGACATAGGCTTCACCTGCTCAGCATCGCTGGACATGGCTAAATAATAGCTGCAAAATGTTACTCTTGTTAAACAATTTTACTATTATAATCTGTGATATTTGTCTCTTACTCTGCAACATCTCATTGTTGTTATCTTTCTTTAAAGATAAAGACAACCTCAACATGAGCGACAATCTGCAATCAGTTGATTTTGACCTCATCATTGAACTTGTAATTGAAACATCAGTGGATGTTGATCCCTTGGATGATTTAAATCCTGAGGATGAAGAAGAGCGTGATGAGGATGCAGATTTGTCCGAATTATATGATATAGGATGGGAAGCTGACCTGCTTGAGCCTTTGGAAATATAAACATTTATTTTTAAAATTTATAATTAATAAAAAGTAAAAAGGTAAACCGTTTAATTTAAAAATAAAGACACCTTCAAAAGCAGGTTATGTGTAGTGTCTTCAATAAAATATTAAAATATGCTCATAAAATTAGATCAGATTCACATATGAAATAGCATAGGTAACATAAATATAAATGTCATTTCTTTTCTGGTATTTCTGTATTGTAAATTTGCCAACGACTAAAAAATCTTCTAATTAAAATGTCAAGTAGTGTGTTAAGTTTTTTATCACTGTTACTGATTTACTGTTTGGTAATAATGGTTAATAACATTATTTATTATATTTTTCCACAGATTCAACTGCAGATCATTTCAAGATTTCACCATGCCTACAATAGAAAGACAGAGAAAGGCTGCAAAACGTCAAAGACAGCAGGTGAAAAAAAATACGCAGCAGTCCTCTAACAAAAAGATTTGTCAAGTCACGAAGAAAGCACCGGGTAAGAGCACAAAACAATTTATAAGAAATATGTGTAGTAAAAAAAATATTACTACAGAAAATGTTTCAGTCCATAAAACGAGAAGGAAATCAAATGGAAAAGAAAGGCCAATGAAAAATGTTACTGCTAGAGCAAGAGATAACTCTGTGCATGATAGTAGAAGGAAACAACAGTTTAGGGAGATTCGTAAACGAATGTTCCGGAACAGGATAATTGGCAATTTGTTAAAAAATATTAAGAAAGGTCAACAGAAACTGGTTTTTTATAAGACAAAAAAAAAAGTTGAGAAAGTTATTGATCAGGCATTTGAAATTAAACGTAAGTTATTTATTTTGATAATCAATAGAATTAGGAAGCTAAACAAGGCAATTTTTGATTTCAAAAGAAATAGTAGATGGAAGAGAATAGTTAATCGTAGTAATTTTTGTGAAGTTTTTTCTGGAGAATGGATGCATAGTTCAAGCTGTGAGGCATTTTTTAATGAGGAGAGTTATTTCCAGGATAATGATTTGGTGCATGCAGTTGACACCAGTGGTCGTGCTTATGAAGTGAAAGATGGTTGTCCAGTTGAAAAAGAAAAACTTGTGACAACAGAGGCAGAAGAGGTGTTAGGTAATGAGGTTTTAGGAAGACGTGCTAAGGGTCCTGTGTACACCTGGAAGTGTAGTAGTATTTGCAGTGTGCGACAGGATTCCATCAATTTGCTTTGTGATTTTGTACGGTCATTTAATAAGAAAAGTTTGAAGCAGAAAATGATGTTGTTGCAAGAATTAGATCCTTGCAGAGTAAGAGAAGTGACAGGTTTGCATGGACATTCACTGGCTTGTCTTTCCAGGAGAGTATGCCAGAGTGTTTTTCATCATTTCAGGATGCTAGCAGTGCATCATAACAAAGTGAGGAAATTAGTTAGAATGTTGTATTATGCTAAGAGTCCAGCAATTATGCTTAAACAATTATGCGCTGCTCTTTTGCATGGTTCTGAAATAGATGTGAAGAATATATGTGAAGAAATTGAGTTTTGTTACTTTGGAAGTAAAGAGGAGAATGTTGAAATTGAGCAAGAAGAAGAGGGTCATGTGGAAGATAGTGTACAGGTTTCCAGTACAGATAATTTCCAGAGGGAAATTGCCACGTTTGAGGTGAAATCAAGTGAGAGGCCTAATTTCACTTGTGTGTGTTGTCGACGCACTTATTATAAGAATCAGACTAAGTTAGTGGATTTATATGCAAAAAGTGAAAGGGAAAATAATAGTGAATGGAAGGATTTTGCAACATACTTGATGGTAGAAAATTGTTTTGATTTGGGATTGGATCAACGTGTGTGTACTTATTGTTGTTGCAAATTAAATCAAAACCAGATGCCTGCTAGAGCAGTTCATAATAATCTGGAATTGGTTGAGATTCCTACTGAATTGAAGGATTTAAATACTTATGAATCTATTTTGATTCAAAGTATGCATCCCTTTCAGGCTATTGTAAGAATGGAGCCAAAGACAGGGAAATTGCCTCCATCAGATTTACAGAGAGGATTAAAGGGAAGAGTTGTTTATTTGCCTCTAGATTTGAAGAAAAACATTAACACAATTGGAGTAGAAAAAGTGGAAGAGGAACCTCTGGTTATCTTAGTTAATGGGGTTCCGACAAAGAATAAGAAAATATGGCAAGATTTAGTAGATGTTAGGAAAGTTAAAAAGGCAACATTGTATTTGAAAAAAAATAATAAATACTATAAGAATGTATATGTTGCAGAAGAGGAAGTAAGTCAGGAAGAGGATAGCGATTTGTGTGCTGGTCAAATTGAGAAAGTAGAACCCTCTACTAGTGAAGAAATATATGAACATTATAGTGTTCATCCTTTGCATTCCAAGGAAGTCATGGGGAATGCTATTGAGTTGTTTCAAATGAAACAAGCCAAAGGGAGTCCCATTAGTGTTTGGGAGGAAAGTTTGGAAGCTCGGTGTTTCCCACAGCTTTTTCCAACAGGTCAGGGAGGAAGATATGATGAGCGACCTCATCAAATTCCTGCTTCTGAATACCGGACTTTGCGATTGTATGCAGGAGATGCTAGGTTTCGACAATGCATTCCTTATTTGTTTCATCTCCTGTTTGAAAGCGATCTGTCTGGACTGTCATATGCAGTGAACCACATCTTGAAAAGTGGTATACACATGCAAAACATCTCGGCAAGTGACTTTATGGATAAAGTCAATGTCCAAGACAGTATTTTGGATTCTCACCTGATTAATCTCATGGCGTGTCAGCGTGGTACTAATGAGTACTGGTACCGTCGTCATGGTGATTTAAAATGTATGCTGAGGAACTTAGGTACTCCCACATGGTTCCTCACTCTGAGCTGTGCCGAGTATGGCTGGGAAGACTTACTTGAATTTCTACGAGAGGCAAATGCTAACGTAGATAACATCGAATTCAAGACACCTGGAGAACTGTGCTCTTTGGATCCAGTCAATGTATGTAGGTACTTCAATCATAGATTTGAAGCTATGATGTCTTTCATCATGAATAAGAAGAATCCACCTCTTGGAGAGGTGTTGGATTTCTTCTGGAGAAAGGAGTACCAAGCAAGAGGTGCTCCTCATATACATATGTTGCTGTGGATCAAGGATGCACCTAAATTTGGAACGGATCCAGAAGACTCAGTGATGAGTTTCATCCAACAGTATTCTACGTGTGCTGTTCCAAACGCAAAGGAGAAGAAAAGCCTAAGAGAAAAAGTTCTGCGTTTCCAAAGCCATCGATGTGGAAAGAACTGCCGTCGTAAATTCCGAAACAAGGACAAGTTCTACACTAAATGTAGTTTCGGCTTTCCACGACCGGTGATTTCTAAAGGAAGAGTAAACAGTTTGATGTCTTCGCTGCGACACAATGTCATGAAGAAATCACCTAAAAACACTTACAATTTGAAGAGGAACCAAGAGTCCAAGTACATCAACGACTACAACCCGGTGATTTTGTCCATGTGGAATGCTAACATGGATATACAGTTTGTGGCTGATAACTGTATGGCTGTGGCTCGGTATGTGACGTCTTACATCACCAAAAAAGAGAAGACAGAATTGAAGGATATGTGGGAGGACATTTCCCATGAAAAGAGCCTCAGCAAGAAGTTGTACAGTTTCAGTCTGAAGATGTTGTCGCATCGAGAAATCGGAGCGTACGAATGTTCTGACCGGTTGTCTTCAGCAAGTCTCGATGCCAAGTCCAGGAGTATCGTTTGGGCGAGTCTTGGTCTTGCAGCAACGCGTAATCGAGTTCTCAAACCTGTGCGGGAAATTGAGTATTTGGCGGAAAAGGAGCCAAACAGTACAGACATTTTGAAGACAAACATGTTGGATACATATTATCCAAATCGAAGCAGTCACCTCGAGAATGTTTGTCTGTATGAGGTTCTGCAAAATTACATATTCAAGAGGAACATCAAAGAAGATACTGAGAAAGGAGTGTATGCTGTAATAGGAAGTGAGGGATGTCTGGTCAAGCAAAGAAAATGCCACTTGGTAAACCATCGAAAATTGAGTGGTGAATCTCCTGAAAAAAAGGAGTTTTTCTATTTAGCACTTTTGCAACTTTTCAAGCCTTGGCGTGCAGAAGAGGAACTGCTTGGAGATTTCCTCTGTTATGAAGACTCTTTCAATGCCGCCAAGGAGACCATAGAATGTCCTGCTTTTCCCAAATATGTAGAAATGTTGAATGCGGAAATTGAGCAGGAAGCAACGATTGCAGAGACAGTTCTCAGGACAGTCAGAGTTCTGCTTCATTGAGTCAGGATCCACTAGGAGGACCTGTTATCGAAAATGAAGCTGCCACTGCTATGAATGAAGTGGAAAGAGCCATGGCACATGCTCAAGAGGATGCAGTTAACTTAGAAGAGTTGGAAAGACAACTCAACGTTGAGCAGAGGAAAATATATGACGAAGTTACCATGCAAATTGATCAGGGATTAAGTCATGATAAGAAAGAGTGCTCATGTACGTCGTTGAAGCCTGTCCGACTGTACGTGAGTGGAGAAGCGGGAACTGGAAAAAGTTTCCTCATTAAAGCAATTTCATGCTATTTGCAGGAAAGGACAGAGTCATCGCTGTCTTGTGTTGTCACTGCTCCAACTGGACTGGCAGCACATAATATTAAAGGGATTACTTTACATCGTTTACTGATGCTGCCAGTGGAGCATGACAACAAATTACAATATCACAAGCTATCTGGAGATGCTTGTTTTGAAGTTTCAAAAATCTTGAGGAAAATGAAACTTCTTATCATTGACGAAGTAAGCATGGTTTCCAATGTCATGCTTGCCTTTGTGCATTTGAGGATGCAAGAAGTTCTCAAAACAGAGTATGATGTGTTATTTGGTGGCAAACACATCATTGTTTTCGGAGATCTTCTGCAGCTGACACCAGTGAAAGGGCAACCTGTGTTCAAAATGCTCACGCATGAAGATACCAGGAAGTGCCTAGGCAGCATTGGCAACGTCAATATATGGTTAAACTTCAATTATGCTGAACTGCATGAAAATATGCGTCAGGCGAAGGATGAAGTTTACAAGACTATTCTACAAGATGTTAGAATTGGAAAAGTGACCGAGCATGGGAAAGAAGCTTTACATGCACGATTACTGTCAAATTTATATCCAGAACAAGATGTTGTGCCTGAGAATATTTTTCAGAAAATTACTGAGAAGAAATCTGGAATATGTTTGATGCCAACTCTTGCAGAATGTGCCAAATTTAACAACAAAATGTTGCATTTAGAAAAGCAAGAGATTGTGAAACTGGAAGCTATTGATAGAGTAGAGCATATGGGATCAACAATTATTTTGTCTGAGAATCTGAAAACAAAATTGGATTCATTAGAGAAGAGTATATCTAAAACTGCAGGTTTTGAAAAGACTCTGAATGTGTGCTTGAACTGCCGTATAATTTTAAGAAGGAATTTACATGTTGAAAGAGGTCTGGTAAATGGATCAATGGGTAATGTTGTTGATTTTGTGAAATACAGAAATAGAGATGGAATTGAATTTTTAAAAATTAAATTTGATGGCATTGAGGAAGTACAGCTAATTGCTCGTTGTTCTGCTAGATTTTTGCTTGTAAAAGACTTATATGTTCGCCGTAAGCAGTTTCCTGTTTGCTTGGCATATGCGGTGACAATTCATAAATCGCAAGGTTTAAGTGTAGACAGTGCATTGGTGAATATTGGCAGTTCTGTGTTCAAGGAGGGTATGGCATATGTGGCATTGTCACGAGTTAGAACTTTATCGGGATTGTACTTGATTGAGTGTGATGTCACAAACATTTGTGCGGATCTAGATTGTGTTAAGGAATACAATAGGTTAAGAAGAGAGTATGCGCCACATTTGCCTCAGTATCCTTTGTTTGAGAAACGTGTGGTAGGCCGGAAACGAAGAAATGAGAACAATACTGGGGAGGTTGTAGCAAAAAGACAAAAAGTCAATGAACCTAAAATTACAAGCAGAAACAAAAAGGATTCTGTTGAAGATGTTGTTGGTTTTCAGTTTGAAAACAGTTCTGGTGTCAACTGCTATGCTAATGTAGTGGTTAATGTTTTGTTTTCTCTAAAAAATGTAAAAGAAGAGATTGTGGTCAATTCTGATCAAAGATTTTGCAGTTTGTTAAATTCTGTGTTAGAGAAATGTACCACTGATAGAAGAAACATAGAAAGTGTGTCTGAAATTCGAAATCTGTTAGACAGATGTTCAGGCCAAACACAATTCTCTCAAAATATTCAGCAAGATTGTCAGGAGTTTTTAATGTATATGCTTGATGTATTACATGCTGAAGGTGTAGATGTAGATCAGCTGTTTGGGCTTTCTTATCAATGGCAGCATGACTGCGAGAACTGTATGGTATCAAGTACTACTAGTGTAGACTCAGAAAGATTTATATATTTAACTTTGCCAGACAGTAAATCAGTCTCCTTTAATAAGCTAGTAAAAGCAGCTGATCACAACATGGAGTGTAGCCAATGTAAATCTGAAATGATGTCCACATTATTTATACGAACATATGGCCAGTATGTCATTTTAATGTTCCAACAATGTAGGCCTGATGGAACAAAATTGACAACTTTAATTAAAAATTTTGTAGCTTCGCAGTTGTCAATATCAGGAAGGACTTTTGTAACTGCAGCAATTATATATCATGACGGCCCTTCAATAACATCAGGACATTACACAGCTTATTTAAAGTCTAGAAATGGCTGGTCATTCTGCAATGATTCTGTCTTAATTTTCAAAAAAAAATTGCCGTATGACCTTAAAAACTCTTACCTGGTGTTTTTAAAACCCAAATTTTAGGGAAATAATCTCGGGATGTGCTCTGTGGAATTTCAAGAAGTTCTAATGGCTCCTACACAATTTGGCCTTGAGGATAAGTGTAGTTCAGAGACATAACTTCTAACCATAGGAATGGACATTATGGAGAAATACGTGCACTTTGAATGAGTTCAGAAAAACTGTTTCTTTTTATAAACTAATTGAAGCAGCCAATCAAAACATGGAGTAGAGGGAATGTAAGTCTGCAATGCTGTCTACTGTTTTACATTGCTTTGTGATTAAAAGTGATGTAGAGAATTAAATAATTGTAGTAGTCATAGAGGTAGTGTAAGTCTGCTTGTATCAGTGTCATAGGAAAAGTAGAACATGACTGAGCAAGAAGGGGAAGATATTACTATTCCAGGATTGTGAAAATGATCTTCAACATTTTAATTCTGAAAGTTGCGGAAATGCCAAATGACGGGATTGGCTTACAAGAAATCCAAGAGTTATAAATGGCTCTGACCAGATTTGGCCTTGTGGAAAATTGTGGTAGAGAGCAAGAAGTCATTTATTGCATGTAACGTGTTTTTAAAAACGATGGAGATTTTCTTTCAGAAAGTGGCGGGCTGAAAGTAATAACAGCACAAAAGAGTGTAAGCTGTTCATAGGACATCCTTTGACGTCATTGAAAGTAAGTTAACTTTAAGGAGTTCTGAATTTTGATTTCTGATGTTGTATGAGTTTTTTAAACACAATCATTTTGATTGTGTTTTTTTTCCCCGCTGTTACATGATGAATACCTTCAAGTCACTGTTTTTAGTGAATTTTTATACATTCTGAGAACAGCAAAAATAAACCATTTAACATGTATAATTAATTCTGTACTGTTTGCATTTATGATGTATATGTAGAACTGTGTAGGAGGCATGGAGAAGGTGAGGCTTCTGTAAGTGTCAAAGTTGTTGCATGCAGTGCTGCACTTCTGCGTATTCTTTCATATGCTAGACTACATCTGCACAATGAGATACCTAAGCAAAGGAAACACAAGTGATGTGATTGTGAAATGAGCAAAATAAATTGCATGTATTTCAATTAGATCACCTGTGTTTCCTATCATTACGAATCACATTGTGCAGATCAAGTTTAGGTCTGTCCAGGGAAACATAGGAGGTTTGGACTTTGTTGAAGAGTGCAGTGGACATGACTCACTTCATTGGTAGACCTTCACATGTATTATGTCCTCTATTCTCTTCAACAACTCGAAATTTCATCTGCAACCCTGAGTAGGCCTCACCTGAAACAAAACTCTGGATAGTAGACATCTTATTGGCATCCTGAAGCAATTATTTAAAATGTTAGTGTCTTGCGACACTTTTCTGAAACAACAGCAATGCAAAATATGCACCATGTTTTAAGATAGGCCTCACTTCATCTGCATCAAGATACTGTTAGTTTAAAATGTATATCTTTAGGACTGTGTAGGGGGCCTGGAGAAGCAGAAGCTTCTGTAAGTGTCAAAGTTGTTGAAAAACTGTTTGTCCTTCAATCTTTGCCCTTGTCTTTTGTAATTTTTAAATACATGTTTTAATATTTTTCAAATGTTTGTTCTCTCTTTCACAGATTGAAAGTATAAAAACAAAAAGTGAGTAATTTAACGACAATTATAAGGTAAATATTTTGTACTCTTTTCGTTACATTTCTATCACATTGAACTACTATTAGTTCCACTGCTTCATTTCTTTAATCCTCAGTTTCCTGCCTTTGCTACTTCCCTCATTCCTTTCTCTATTACATACTTACTCAACTCCTTCCACTCTTTTTCTCAGTCCCTCTCTTCTCATAGTTCCTCACTCTTGTTCACTCACTCCGTCTCTATTACTCTTAGTGTCTTTGACTGATCACTGTATCACTATTTGTTCATAATGCTTTCTCTGTGTAGTTGAAGCACACTAAGGGGCATATTATGAACACAGCCAATAAAATTATTGCTGTTTTTATTGGCAGAAAACTGGTGCAAAAGTAGTTTTAGTGGCAGTTTTCTGCCGCAAAAGCAGCTTTAGCGACACATTTCTGCCAATAAAAGCTGCAAAACTTTTATTGCCTATGTTGATGATATGGCTCTATGTTACTTACATTTCTTTGCTGTTTCAATTAATCTTTTTCTGTTATTTTTTGTTTTCTGTTTTCTATTTTTTCTCTCTGTTATTCCCCATGTTTTAATCTTATTTTGAACATTCACTCACATTCTCCAAGAAACTCTTCTTTGTTAATGTTATACTCTCTTTTTTAGGTCGCGCGACCTATCTCAATGCGCATGTGCGCATTGAGATCGGGAGCTCGATCTATTGCAGCTTAAACAGAGCTTACCGAGATCAGGCGATTCCCAGGCGATTTCTTCCAGTGCACGTGAAAGCGCGTGCACAATGCCACCAGCCGCTTGCCTCGCATTACCACATCAAAGGAAAGGCGGCCTCGTCTCAGGCCCCTGCTGCTTCACACCCTCATGCCGCTCTCCCCGCTCCGCCCCCTCCCCTGCCCGCCGTGTCGCATTTCTCCTCCGCCGGCCGTACTTTCACTTTGACGGCCGCAGGCCATCTCTCGTGTTTCTCCTTGTTATTGTTCGAGTGTTTCCCTGGCTCAGCGTGGTGCCCGATTCATGGACATTTACAGATGCTCTGGTCTCTGTTATTGTATTTCCAGGACATGGTGACATTCTGCCGCAGCAGCATTAGGGCTGTACATAAAATGCCATGCGATAATTCACTCTAGTTTTACTTAGGCTCTCACAATGTTTTTAAGTAACGTGACAGCTGCAACATATTTAAGTGCCCAGACAGCTACAACCACACTTGTGAACAGCATTTCTTACCCCGCTCGGTAGGCGGGGTCATGACTTCACTCAAATGGTGAACAATGGCATGGGAGTCAAGAACATCGCAGAGTAGGGTTATAAGCTGGCCGGTGCTTGTTCTACATTGGCATGCAGCTCTCCCTTTGAAGACTAGATTCCTGTTTGTATTCCCCAGTCTAATATAAACAAGCATTTTTTATACTGCAATCAAAATAAAATAAAGCGGAACAGGACCGTAAATTACGTGTGACGTACATTGCATACAAACTGAGGATTCACGTGTGTTTGTCTATACACTCCAGCACCCGCTTACACATACAGTGGTACCTACACAGCAGCACACACACACTAACAAACATAGATAGATACACAGCACAGCGTGGGACACGCACACAAACACAGTGGCTCACACACGCACACTCACAGTAGGCCACATACAGTAACTCGCTGTACACACACGCGCACACACACGCAGTACATCACGCTCCACATACACAGGCACTCAAGGTTAAATGCACACGCATAAAGTGGCACAGACACAGAGTGAGTCACACACAACTGCAAGGTCAGTAATTGTCAGGTACAAACCCACTCGCAAACAGCGTGACTCACAAGCGCAGTAGTGCATACCCTCACACTGTTACATGCTTAAAGTGGCACACAGTCTAAGATGCAGTGACACATAGACTATTACTATGAAGCACACACACTTAGATAGACATACCTAGGCACGTGCACACGAGCACTCCTAATTTCAGATTTGGACGTAGCATTCGCTGCGTTTTGTAGTCTGAGAGGCATTTGAAACACACAACCACCTGCCTTTAGCTCATACACTCAGAAGGTGCCAGCACAGGGCTCCCTCCTATATCCGCCTTAATGCGCTCTTGTTCTGCCAATTAATTAGCCTCCGAGGGTGGGAGCGGTCGCTCTTGTGATCCCCCCGCCTGCCGGGAGGCTCGGGCACATTACAGACGGAATAGCAGTGGTCCCCACGCCACCAGCTGCCTAATAACTGAGCTGCCTGCAGCCCGGCAGAGCACAGCTGGGACCTGTCCCACCAGGCTCGGCACCAACAGCTCCCCTAATCAGCCGGGCCAGCCGGCCACTGCGAGCCGCTCTTTAGTGGGCAGATGGTGTGACTTTGGACACTTTTACCTGCGTTAAAGTATTGCATGCCTCCCTCGCCCCCCCCCTCACTCCCCTCAAACTATACACCCCTGCTTTCAAGTGGAGGCTGGAGGGCATCTTACTCATTCTAGAGACTAATTACAACTCTGATTTCTAGTGTTTATTTGGAAGGGGCACAGAAGTTGCAATTGTGTGTTGCATTATTTCTTATCAAGCACGTAGCAGCAAACACCTGGGTAGGTCAAATGCATGAGAGTACTTTTCTAGGGTTTATCCCAAGCTCAAGCATTTAAAAGTACTTTGAGATGTGATAAATGTCCAAGATCACACAGGGTGTGCCTGCAATGACACTGTAATTGTGCCCAGCTATCAGGTTTTACAATTTGCACTTCAGCCGCTGGATGGTAGGTAGGATTTGTAAAGTGTGCCCAGGATCACACAGTGTGGTCATGCAGCAGTTTAATTGTCTACTGGACCAATAAAACTAACATTGTCCAGTATACCAATCAAAATTGCTCTCCAAAGACACCAGGCAAAGCAGACGCTCCCTCAAACAGATCACCAAGCGCAATTTACCCTACTTACAGCCTAGCCTGTTCTCTGTCGAGACTTTAGCAATCTTTAGAGCACAAGATAAGATCTTTTCACATGGAAGAGTCAGACGTATTGCAATACTACTTAAGAAACAAGCATTGGCATAGACAATAGGTCTCGCCTTTGGGACCTTATACGTGTTTAGCCATGCAACAGTTGATGTTGCTGCACCAAGGATATTATGCTGCATAACTAAATACTTAGAAGGTCCCAAAGGCGAGACCTATTGGCTATGCCAATGCTTGTTTTTCTTTCACTTCGTTATCTATTTTGTTTTTCACAATTATACCCTCTTCTGTCTTTTCTTCGGTAAATAGATCTATTAAACAGTATCTCTTCTTTACTCCCTATAGCTGTCTTTCTTTTAACATCACTCTCTGTTTACTTTCCTTATACTTACACTTTTTAAAAAAAAAAAAAATTTTTGGGTTAGCTCCCGGTCCGCGTACCGGGAAGCTAACCCGGGAGCGAACCAAAAGAAATAGAGCTTGCCAGAGTGCTAAACATTGTAGCAATTTTTTTTGAAAGGGAAGGTAGTTCTGAAAAGAACTTTTTTTTTAATATTTTTGTTGTTTTATATTTTTTTTTATTTTTTGAACATTTTTAGTTTTTTTTGTATTTTTTGAACGATTTTATATTTTTTTGGGTTTTTTTGGGGGGGGGAAACAACAAAAAACAGGCGTTGAAAAGGGCTCAACAGGAGCAAAAAAAAATTACTGGGGGCGGTTAGGGCAATCATGGTGTTCATATGCAAGGTTGAGTGCATTGATGCTCATGTTGCCACAAGCTAATAATGCACGACAGTGCATACATAAATGTATCATATGCCCAAAATTTTGTTGGATATTTGGCACAGTTTCCCGTGCCTCCTCTGGTGTTAAAGAAACCGGTATTGTTGGTCTGGCCACAGGAGTTGGTCTAGGATTGTCCAGCATATCCCTTAATTCCGCCCGGCTGTAATTTAGGGGATGTTTCCTCGTCATGTGCCTATGCATGGTGTGATTACCATAACTGTATTTTTTGTCCGTCCCTCTGGACAATTGTTCCTTGCATATGAGGCAGGTGACATACCTCGCGTTGACTTTTTTTTGTCCACGAGGCATCGAAAAAAACTGCCAGATGAAACTGGCTTTCTTTCTGGAAACCCGGGGCAACTCTTCCAGGAATTGTGGTTCTTCTCCCTCCTCATCCATTTCTTCATCTTCCTCCTCAGTGTTGGTAATCACCTGGGGAGGTGGTCCTCTCTTCCCATGAGGAGGTGGAGGTGGTGGTGGGGGTCCACCAGCTGAAGCAACCAATGAAGCCATTTTCACACAAGCAAAATAGGTCTTCCAACAAGCAAAATAGGTCTTCCTCTCACAATGATGAAAGTCAGAGTGAGGAAAGAAGGAGGGGTTTTCATCATTTGGAAAAAACAATACTTCTCAACCAATGAAAAGTGTTATTTTTAGGTCACCTGACCTAGCCTTCCATAATTATGAAACTAAAAGTGAAATGAACCAATGAAAAGTTTTATTAACAAGTCACATGACCTCTCACGCTCATGTTACGCGCTGCGGAACGCTCCCCGGTTAGCTTCCGGGTCGCTAAGCTTCGCGCCCCGGTCCGCGCCCCGGGACACTTCCGGGTGCGCTAACGCGATACGTCACAAGACGCATTTCGCGGCAACGCGATACGTCGCGCTTTCGCGCCGCGGATCGCTTCCGGGGAGCTGCGTTTCGCGCCTCGGTCCGCGCCCCGGGGCACTTCCGGGTGCGCTAACGCAGTACGTCATAAGACGCATTACGCGGCAACGCGATACCGTCACTATGTTGATTTCTTACCGGTTCGCGGACCGGATCGCGGAATCAAATTGAGCTAACGGGAAGCTTCCCGGTTCGCGGACCGGGAGCGAAACAAAAAAAATATTTAAAAAAAATTATTAATAAACATATAAAATATATTTTTGGATTTAAAGAAGAATAAATTTTACAGCTATAGATATTAGCTTTTAAAAAACCAATGAAATTCATTGAAAAAACCATAGGTTATAGACCATATATAGTTAGGAATTAGCATTTACAAAACCTTGAAAATTCACTGAAAAAACCATAGGTTATAGACCATATATAGTTAGGAATTAGCATTTAAAACACCTTATTTTACTCACACAAAACCAATGAAATTCCATATATAGTTAGTTGTACTAACTATATATCGCGCACCCGCAATCCACTGCTGATCATGTCACATATTACATCATTCATGACATGGTCAGTGACATCACTGATGACATCACTGATGACATCTCAAATGACATCACTGATGACATCACTGATGACATCTCAAATGACATCACTGATGACATCACTGATGACATCTCAAATGACATCACTGATGACATCACTGATGACATCTCAAATGACATCACTGATGACATCACTGATGACATCTCAAATGACATCTCAAATGACATCACTGATGACATCTCATTTGACATTACTGATCACATCACTGATGACATCATTCATGTGATAATACGATGAACCTCTTCAGACTCTAATATAACCTTAGATACACTCAGTGTAAACACAGACTCGCAGATTGTCACTCATCCATGAAGTTACACACACACCTAGTCAGTCATGCAAACAATCAATCACACCTCCATTTCCTTAACTATACAGTTAAACACACCTTACTTATTCAAACATATACTAAACATATTTACTCACTTATACAATCCTGGATACAAGAGCACAATGATCCATACAGCCACTCACACATTCACTGGCTCTTATGCACAGTTATTTATATATGTCAACTCTCACATGTACTGTGTTTTACATATGTACTTACTTTGACATGTAGCACTGAGATATCCATTCACTCACCAATACAGTCATGCACACAGTCAACCACCCATACAGCTGTTTCCACATGCACTTTTGAACCCATACATTATGCACAGAGTCATACACCTTCCCAGCCACCCACACACACTCCCAGTTTCCCATACAAATGCTTGGGCAACCAATCAATAACCCATATAGTTACTCATATAGCTACTGATCAACACATGCAGCAGTTTACAGAACAACAGACATAATGATGCACAAATTAAGACAGTTTAGTCACTAACCCATGCACTCAATGAGACACATTTAACCACTCACTCATACAGTCAGTCATGCACCTACTAAATCCTTCATCCAGACACTTATACATCCACTCATTCTTCAATATGTAAGACATATTTTAACTTTACAGAAAAATACAGTCACTGGATGTTGTCATCAGTGATGTCATCAGTGATGTCATTTGAGATGTCATCAGTGATGTCATCAGTGATGTCACTGACCATGTCATGAATGATGTAATATGTGACATGATCAGCAGTGGATTGCGGGTGCGCGATATATAGTTAGTACAACTAACTATATATGGAATTTCATTGGTTTTGTGTGAGTAAAATAAGGTTTTTTAAATGCTAATTCCTAACTATATATGGTCTATAACCTATGGTTTTTTCAGTGAATATATATATATATATTACCTACTGGCGGTCACCAGTAGGTAGTTATAGTTAGGATTGGCTACCATAGGAAATCCGCAACATTCTATTGGGAATAACTCTGGCGCCGGTTGAGGAATTTGTGTGTAATTTTCCAAAATTTTGGACAGCTCCGCTCCGCTCCTTCCCTAGAAGTTTCGGGGGGATTCGTTGAGTGGGGGCTGAGAAAAAAGGGGGGTCCCAAAACATGTTTTCCCCATGTTAATTTCCATAGGATGGTCTGACAAGTCTACAGCCCGAACGCCAAACTTGGCAAAATTGTAGGGACTGGTACGCAGATGTGCCTTTGCTATATTTGGTGAAAATTGCTCCAGTGGTTTTTTTGAAAATTAACTTAAAAAACACATATATATCTATAAGCGCGCTCCGAGCGCTCACCGGCACGCGTACCAGGGAGCGCACCCGGCACGCTACAGGAGTGCGCAAGCGGAAAGCTGATTGGCTGTCGGGTGTCTGTCAACATTCTAAACAGTCCGGAGAGTCCGCCATCTTGTGTCTCGGTGGAATCGAGACACAAGAGGTGAAAAAGAAAGGGGGAAATAATTAAAAGGGGGCAGAGTAGACACCCCCTGACCCCCTAGGTTTTCTGAGGGGGGCCTAAAAGGACCCTGAAGGGCAAAAAAACTTTTTTATTTTTTATTTTTGCGGGGTAAGCGCTGGGTGCATTCCCGGGTACGCTCTCCAGTACGCGCACCCTGAGCGCACCACGGGGAAAAACAGTGTAAAAAAATTGAGTAAAAAAATAATGTAGAGTGTTTAGAGGTAAGTTAGCTCTGAAAAGAGCTGTTGTTTTATGTGGGTGTTTTTTGTACCTACAAGTAGGTACCAATGCAGAGTCTTATATTCAATAGTAAAACTCTATTCCCCTCATCTGTAAAATGCACATCATCTCTCCTATACATGCCTTGCATGTTGTAACACAAGTTGTTGTGGTAAATGGAACCCATACCATATTCTCTGAGGAAAGCAGAAACAGATTTATTTACATATTTCCTTGCTTTTTCAATCTGTGGACAAAATTGGTTGGACCAGTTCCATTTTTGCCTTTGGCATATATTAGAAAATACCAAGGCAGTTTTTGGAAAAAGTAACATCAATTGCCCAAAGATGTCCTTTAAAAGCATTTCCAGACCTACCCCAGTCAAAGTGCCTAAGTCATTTCCACCACAGTGCACAATTATACGGTCAGGGTGTGGTAAATGCATAAAGGATTTTACCAATGGTATCAATTGGTGACTCCTCAATCCTCTCTGTCCAATACATACAATGTCCACATTTGGTAAATCAAGATTGTAAATACCTCTGTTAGCTGCCGCGGATTTTTTGACTCCAAGCGACATAGCTATGACCCACAAACCAGACTTTTTGCATGTTGAAGGTAGATGTTCTTCTAGTCAGATGAGTTGTGGAAATGAAATGGCAGTTTGATTATGAAAAAAAAGTGTTTGAGAATCAGTGCAGTTGAATAACCAGAAATGATTGGAACTTTCTTAAAAATCTCCACTGAAAATTAGTGTGCATGCTTTTTTTTTGTACGAAGTCATTTCAATGGTTGAGAAAAAGACATTTAAACAAACATTGCATTTCATTAGCTAGTAGATTGAGAGGTCAAACAGCCTTGATGGATTTTTTTGCAACATGGTATGATGAACTTGTGAACTGTGTGTTGGTTTAAGAGGGAGTTACCATGGTTACTTGGTGAATGAGCACTGGGGGGAGGGGTGAATGTTATGTGAGTTTCAAAGTCTTGAAATGTACAACCAATTAAAATGTGCAGTTTGGTTTTGAATTTGTGTGGGAACAATTTTTATTGGCTATGTACAAGAAAATGAGAAAGAATCTGTGCCATTATTGAAAGGCTCCAGTGAAGGAAGCATTGTTCAGAGATTCTGCTTAAGAATATCTGTGACTGTGACTGACACTGTTTTATATCTTCAAAAGCATTTTTAAAGGTGAGTAATGATTCTTTTAGAAAAGATAGACAGCATAAAGATTTTTGACAAGTATCACAGTGAATGTGTGTGTGAATTAAGGAATTATATTATTACCTTTTTCCATAATGTTAGCTGTGTGTTTATAAGGTAGACTTCTTTTTAAATAGTTTTTTATGCTTGCATTCAATGCTGGTTTAGAAATTGTGTAATGGTTTCATTGGACTTGTAAATATGCTCCTTTTTTTGAAGCGCCTTGTGCAATCTTTAACATGGGTGGAAGCAGTGAATGTATGGAGAGGGTTAGGAATAGCAGATAGAAAACCATATGAAATGGTGTGGGAGATGCATAAAGTATTTCAGTAATGGTATCAATTGAGATGGAATATAAGTTAAAGAGGGGCATATTTACAAGACTTTTGCACAATGTTTGACATGGGTGTAAGCAGAAAATGCATGCAGAATAATAAAATTGGCACCCAGACAAGAATATGAAATGCCGTGAGAGATGTTTAAAGGGTTTTTTTAATGGCATAAATTGAGATAGAATATACAAAAATCAAGAGGCATAATTACAAGCTCCTTGTGCGATGTTTGACATTAATGCTGGTCCAGAGATACTCTATTGGTTTCATTGGCATATTTACAAGCCGCGTGCGCAATGTTTGACATTAATGCTGGTCCAGAGATACTGTATTGGTTTCATTGGCATATTTACAAGTCCCGTGCGCAATGTGTGACATTAATGCTGGTCCAGAGATACTGTATTGGTTTAATTGGCATAGTTACAAGCCGCATGCGCAATGTTTGACATTAATGCTGGTCCAGAGATACTGTAATGGATTCATTGGCATATTTACAAGCCGCGTGCGCAATGTTTGACATTAATGCTGGTCCAGAGATACTGTATTGGTTTCATTGGCATATTTACAAGCCTCGTGCGCAATGTTTGACATTAATGCTGGTCCAGAGATACTGTATTGGTTTCATTGGCATATTTACAAGCCACGTGCGCAATGTTTGACATTAATGCTGGTTCAGAGATACTGTATTGGTTTCCTTGGCATATTTACAAGCCGCGTGCGCAATGTTTGACATTAATGCTGGTCCAGAGATACTGTATTGGTTTAATTGGCATAGTTACAAGCCGCATGCGCAATGTTTGACATTAATGCTGGTCCAGAGATACTGTAATGGATTCATTGGCATATTTACAAGCCGTGTGCGCAATGTTTGACATTAATGCTGGTCCAGAGATACTGTATTGGTTTCATTGGCATATTTATAAGCCGCGTGCGCAAAGTTTGGCATTAATGCTGGTCCAGAGATACTGTAATGGATTCATTGGCATATTTACAAACCGCGTGCGCAATTTTTGACATTAATGCTGGTCCAGAGATACTGCATTGGTTTCATTGGCATATTTACAAACCGCATCACACATACTGTTGGCAGAGACAGACATGGTAAATTATATGTAACATTCTGATCATGTGCCTAAGATCACACTGTGACTTAAGCTTGATTCGCCCATCACTCTGATCTTGGGCAGAGTCACACATACTGTTGGCAGAGACAGACATGGTACATTAGATCTAAAAACCTTTTAATGTGCCTAAGATAACACTGTGACTGATGCTTGATTCACCCATCAGTATGATCTTAGGCAGAGTCACACATACTGTTGGCAGACACAGACATGGTACATTATATGTAACATTCTGATCATGTGCCTAAGATCACACTGTGACTGAAGCTTGATTCACCCATCACTGTGATCTTAGGCAGAGTCACACATACTGTTGGCAGAGACAGACATGGTACATTATATCTAACATTCTGATCATGTGCCTAAGATTACACTGTGAGTGAAGCTTGATTCACCCATCACTCTGATCTTAGGCAGAGTCACACATACTGTTGGCAGAGACACACATGGTACATTATATCTAACATTCTGATCATGTGCCTAAGATCACACTGTGACTGAAGCTTGATTCACCTATCACTGTGATCTTAGGCAGAATTACACATACTGTCGGCAGAGACAGACATGGTAAATTATATCTAACATTGTGCAAGCGGCTTGTAAATATGCCAATGAAACCTTTACACTATCTCTGGACCAGCATTAATGTCAAACATTCAAAATTTATGGCAAATGTGTGACACATCTGAATGCCTTTTTGATGGAACCAAAGTAAACAAGCATTGAAAATGCAATAGATCTCGCCCTCGGTGTCACACATACTGTTGGCAGTGACAGACTTGGTACATTATATCTAAAATCCTATTAATCTTCCTAAGATCACACTGTGAGTGAAGCTTGATATAATGAGCAACTAGAGTGCTAACATTCTGAATTTATGGCAAATGTGTGACACATCTGAATGCTTTCTTGATGGAACCAAAGTAAACAAGCATTGAAAATGCAATAGATTTGGTGTGATCTTAGCCACATGTCCACGATATTACATGTAATCTACCATCTCTGTCTCTGCAAGCAGTATGTGTGTCTCTGCACAAATTATTTCACTGTATCTACAGGCCAAAAACAGGCCACCTATATATAAGCAAGATATAACATTAATTAGTAAATCGTTTTTGACACAAAGCAAAGCACATGTAATGTAAACGAACCTTTTGTTGTATACTAGTGTTTATATTGTTTACTTATTGTAATTGATATGTAATATGTTTGTAGTGGTCTATAATATGTTATTTTTTGTTTACCACAGATTATAATCATCTATGCAAACAAACAAAAAGATGCCTTCTAAAGGAAGAAGAGAAAAAAATTATAAAAGTAAATTAAGGTGTAAGGAAAAAGAAAATCAAGAACCAACCAAAATAAAATCTTCAGAGAAAAAGAAAAATGCTCCTGGTAAGCAAACTAAAAATTTTCTCAGGAACTTTTTGAAATGTCAAGAAAAAAAAAGTTTTTTTAGAAAGAACAATGAAACACCTGTAATTTCGAAGAAGACAGGATGTCCTTCCAAAAATGTTAGACCTGTACAAGGAGATAATATTTTGCATACCAAAAAAAGAAGCAGACAATTTACAGAAATTCGTAGACAAATGTTTTACAACAGAATTGTATCCAATTTAATAAAAAATGTAAAGAAGTATAAAAAAAGACCGCTTTTTACAAGAAAAAAAAGAAAATAGTTAAGATTGTGGATGAAGCATTTAAAGTGAAAAATAAATTGTTTAGTTTAGTAATGAATAGAATTCGTACACTTGATAAGGTAATCAATGTGTTCAAAACAAAATGTAAGTGGAGGAGAGTAATTAATCGAACTAATTTCTGTGATGTTTTTTCTGGAGAATTGAAGCATAGTTCAAGTTCTGAGCCATTTTTTAATGAAGAAAGTTACTTTCAGGATAATGATTTGGTGCATGCAGTTGACACCAGGGGTCGAGCATATGAGGTGAAGGATGGTTGTCCGGTTGAAAAAGAAGAGATTGTGCCTAGAAATACAGAAGAGGTGTTACCAAATGAATTTTTGGGAGATGTCCTAAGGCTCCAGTGTATACATGGAATTGTAGTAGTATTTGTAGTATCCGACAGGAATCAATTGATTTGTTTCGCACTTTCTTACGGACATATACTAAGAAAAAAAAGAACCAAAAAATGAAAATTTTACAAGAGTTAGATCCTTGTAGAGTGAGAGAAAAAACAGGTTTGCAAGGGCATGCACTGGCTTGTCTTTCAAGAAAAGGATGTCAGAGTGTTTTTCACCATTTTAGGATGTTAGCAGTGCATCATATTAAAGTGAGGAAATTAGTGAGAAGGTTGTACTATGCAAAAAGTCCAGCACTTAAACTAAAACAGTTAAACAGTGCTCTTTTGCAAGGAACTGAATTAGATGTCAAAAACATTTGTGATGACATTGAGTTTTGTTACTTTGGTGAAAAAGAGGTTAGTGCAGAAATTGATACAGTAATAGAAGGTAATGTAGAAGAGAATGTAGAGATTTTAAGTGCAGAACATTTTGAAAATTAAATTACAAAGTTTAAGGTCAATTCAAGTGAAAGGCCTAATTTTTCTTGTGTTTGTTGTCGACGAACTCATTATAAGCATCAGACTAGATTAGTTGATTTATATGTAAAAAGCGAAAAGATAAATAATAATGAGTGGAAGGATTTTGCAACTTATTTGTTGGTTGAAAATTGTTTTGATTTGGGCTCTGATCAACGTATTTGTACATATTGCTATAATAAATTAAATGAAAATAGAATGCCTGCTAGAGCTGTTCATAATAATCTGGAGTTGGTAGACATTCCTTCTGAATTGATGGATTTAAATACCTATGAGTCTATTCTGATTCAATGTGTAAGTCCTTTTCAGGCTATTGTTCGCATGGAGCCTAAGACAGGGAAATTGCCTCCTTCAGATTTACAGAGAGGATTAAAGGGAAGAGTTGTTTATTTGCCTCTAGATTTTAAGAAAAATATTGATACAATTGGTGTCGAAAAAGTAGAAGAGGAACCTCTGGTTATTCTAGTTAATGGTGTTCCGACAAAAAGTAAGAAAATCTGGCAACAATTAGTAGATGTTAGGAAAGTCAAAAAGGCAACGTTGTATTTGGTAAAAAATAATCAGTACTATAAAAATGTGTATGTGGGAGAAGAGGAAACAACTGTACAAGACGACACTGATGTCTCTGCTGGGCAAATAGAAAAAGTTGATGTCTCTAGAAGTGAAGAAATTTATGAACATTATAGTGTTCATCCATTGCATTCCAAAGAAGTAATGGGAAATGCTATTGACTTGTTTCAGATGAAAAAAGCCGAAGGAAGTTCCATTAGTGTATGGGAAGAAAGTTTGGAAGCTCATTGTTTTCCACAGTTATTTCCAACAGGTGAAGGTGGACGATATGATGACCGACCTGTTCAAATACCTGCATCTGAATACCGGACTTCAAGATTATATGCAGAAGATCCAAGGTTTCGTCAATGCATTCCATGTTTGTTCCATCTACTGTTTGAGAGTGACTTGTCTGGACTTTCCTATGCAGTAAACCATATACTCAAAAGTGGAACACATCTACAAAATGTTTCGGCAAGGGATTTTATGGATAAAGTGAAACTGCTAGATAGTGTTTTGGAATCTCAGCTAATTAATCTCATGGCATGTCAGCGTGGTACTAATGAGTATTGGTACCATCGTCATGGGGAATTGAAATGTATGCTAAGAAACTTAGGAACTCCTACATGGTTCCTCACTCTTAGCTGTGCTGCGTATGCATGGGAAGATTTACTTGAATTTCTACGAGAGGCAAATAAAAACATTGAAAATATTGAATACAAGACACCTGGAGAACTGTGCTCTTTGGATCCAGTTAATGTATGCAGGTATTTCAATCATAGGTTTGAAGCTATGATGTCTTTTATTACAAACAAAAAAAATCCTCCGCTTGGAGAGGTGTTGGATTTCTTTTGGAGAAAGGAGTATCAAGCAAGAGGTGCTCCTTATATACATATGCTGCTATGGATTAAAGATGCACCTAAATTTGGAACAGATTCAGATGAGAAAGTGATGAGTTTCATTCAGAAGTATTCTACATGTGCTGTTCCGAAAGGTACAGAAGAAAACAATTTAAGACACCAAGTTTTACGCTTTCAAAGCCATCGTTGTGGGAAATACTGTCGTCGAAAATACAAATCCAAGGACAAGTTCTACACGAAATGTCGTTTTACATTTCCACGTCCAGTAACATTGAAAGGAAGAGTCAACAATTTTATATCTTCTCTGCGACATACTGTGACAAGGAAATCACCCAAAAATACATACAACCTAAGAAGAAATGAGGAATCCAAATTCATAAATGACTACAACCCAGTCATTTTGTCCATGTGGAATGCTAACATGGATATTCAATATGTGGCTGACAACTCTATTGCTGTGGCTCGATATTTGACGTCTTACATCTCAAAATCAGAAAAGACGGAACTGAAGGAAATGTGGGAGGAAATTTCACATGAAAAGAGTCTAAGCAAGACATTATACAGTTACAGCCTGAAGATGTTGTTGCATCGAGAAATTGGAGCATATGAATGTTCTGATCGGTTGTCATCAGCAAGTCTATATGCCAAATCTAGAACCATCATTTGGGTGAGTCTAGGTCTTGCTGCAACACGAAACCGAGTTTTGAAATCTGTACAAGAAATAGAGTATTTGGTGGAGAAAGAACCAAACAGTACAGATATTTTGAAGACAAACATGTTGGATACATACTATCCAAATAGAAGTAGTCATCTTGAGAACGTTTGTCTTTATGAAGTTCTGAAAACCTATACTTTTAAGAGGAACATCACAGAAGATATCAATAAAGGTGTATATGCTGTAATTGGTTGTGAAGGCTGTCTAGTGAAACAAAGAAAATGCCATTTGATTAATCATCGAAAATTGAGTTGTGAGAGACAATAATTTTAGTATTTTTAATACATTTTGCACTGTTATTTTATTAGGAGAATTTTGAAACAATTTTAATTAATTATGCAAATAAAACTCTTTGACTTTGACTTTGAGTTGTGATTCTCCAGACAAAAGAGAATTTTATTACTTAGCTCGTTTGCAACTCGTTAAGCCTTGGCGTAGAGAAGAGGAACTACTTGGAGATTTTCTTACTTATGAAGATTCGTTCAATGCAACCAAGGATACGATAGAATGTCCTGTTTTTTCAAATTATCTGCAAATATTGAACGAGGAAATTCAGCAAGAAGCTACAATTGCAGCAGAGATTGCTAGAGACAGTTCTCAAGATAGTCAGAGTTCTGCTTCATTGAGTCAGGATCCACTAGGAGGACCAATTATACAAAATGAAGCTGCCACTGCCATGGATGAAGTTGAAAGAGCCATGGAACAAGCTCAGGAGGATGGAGTTGACTTAGAAGATTTGGAAAAAGAACTAAACGTTCAGCAGAGACAAATATATGACGAAGTCACAGAACACATTGAGCATGGTTTGTCTCATGAGAAAAAAGAGTGCTCATGTACATCATTTGTGCCTGTCCGAGTATATGTGAGTGGAGATGCAGGAACTGGGAAAAGTTTCCTGATTAAAGCGATTGCAACATATTTGCAGAAAACAACGGAGTCATCGCTCTCTTGTGTTGTTACTGCTCCAACTGGGTTGGCAGCGCACAACATTAAAGGGATTACTTTACATTGTTTATTGATGCTGCCAGTGGAGCATGATAACAAATTACAATACCACAAGCTATCTGGAGAAGCTTGTTGTGAAGTTTCAAGAGTCCTAAAGAAAATGAAACTTCTTATCATTGATGAAGTAAGCATGGTATCAAATGTAATGCTTGCTTTTGTGCATTTAAGAATGCAAGAAATTCTTAAAACAGACTATGATGTGTTATTTGGAGGCAAACACATCATTGTTTTTGGAGATCTACTGCAACTAACTCCAGTGAAAGGACAGCCAGTGTTTAAAATGCTTACGCATGATGATACCAGAAAGTGCTTTGGAAGCATTGGAAATGTGAATATCTGGTTATATTTTAAATATGCAGAACTGCTTCAAAATATGCGACAGGCAAAGGATGAAGATTATAAAAATATTCTACAAGATGTAAGAATTGAAAACTAACTGAGCATGGGAAAGAAGCTTTACATGGACGATTAATTTCAACTTTGTTTCCGAATGAAAATATTCTCCCAGAGAATATTTTTAAGAAAATTCCTGAAAACAAATCTGTCATATGCTGGATGCCAACTCTGCAAGAATGTTCAATCTTCAACAACAAAATGTTAAAGTTGGAAAATCAAGAGATTGTGAAACTGGAAGCTATTGATAAAATAGAACATGAAGGAGCAACTATTGTTTTGTCTGAAAAGTTGAAATCAAAATTGGATTCTTTAGAGAAGACAATATCTAAAACTGCTGGTATGGAAAAGACTGCATGCATCTTTAAATTGTCGTATAATTTTACGACGTAGTTTACATGTGGAAAGAGGTTTAGTAAATGGAGCAATGGGTCATGTTGTGGATTTTGTGAATTATCGAAATAGAGATGGAATTGAATTTATAAAAATTAAATTTGATGGTATTGAAGAAATAAAATAAATCAGTCGTTCTGCCCGATTTTGCTTGTGAAAGATTTATATGTCCGCAGAAAACAGTTTCCTGTTTCTTTGGCATATGCAGTGACTATTCATAAATCTCAAGGTTTAAGTGTGGATACTGCTTTGGTGAATATTGGAAGTTCTGTGTTCAAGGAGGGTATGGCATATATTGCTTTATCTCGAGTCAGAACTTTATCAGGATTGTACTTGATTGATTTTGATGAGACAAAAATTAATGCAGATCTAAATTGTGTAAAAGAATATAACAGGCTAAGAAGAGAGTATGCTCCAAATTTACCTCAATATCCTCTGTTTGAAAAGCGTGTGGTAGGCCGAAAAAGAAGAAATGAGAAAAATTGTAGTGAAGTTGTAGCAAAAAGAAAAAAGGTAGATGAACCAGTAATTGTAAGCAAAAACAAAATGGATTCAGTTAAAGATGTTGTTGGATTTCAGATTGAAAATAGTTCTGGTGTCAACTGCTATGCTAACGTAGTGGTTAATGTTGTTTTCTTTCTACAAACTGTACAAGAACAGTTGCTGAAAATCGTGATCAAACACTTTGTTGTTTATTAAATTCTGTATTTGAGAAATGTAGCATTGATAGAACAAAAATACAAAGGGGCACATGCATCAACAGATTTTGCATTCGCAAATGGTGCGATTCGTAGAAATCGGCCGTTTGCGAATGCAAAATCTGAAAATGAGATGCATCATTTTTTTGTTCATTTAGGAATCGCAATTACTGTTGCGATTCCTTAAGAAATCGTAAAACTGATTGCGATGTCTTAAAAACTCGCTAATCTGTTTGCGATTCTTAAATATATCGCTAATTTAAGGAATCCTTAAAAATGTGCGAAAAACGGAATGCACCAAAGTTCGCAAAATAGAGAAATTATCAGAAAACACATTTAAGAAGTGCTAAAATAAGAAGAAGTGGGAGCAGGGGGTACATTTTTTCTTTTTTCACTAAACATGTGCAAATGATTACAGACCTATAAAAGGGACTTCAGAATGACTCAGGTTCTCTTCCAGGATGGCAGCAGTAATTTTCCTAGCACGTAGATGGCGGATAAGAGCAGCAAGGAGGAGGAGAAGAGTACTCAGTGAAAGGGTTTTTAGGTTGCGCATCACTTTGCTTGGGCAGACACAGGCTGACATATATGATAAGTATCGACTTAATGCAGACACCATCATTGATTTAATTGCTGAGTTGGACCCCATACTGCAAAGGCAAACGCGTAGAACTCAAGCTATACCCACCCATGTACAGGTTTTATGTTGTCTACACCTTTTAGCCTCTGGCTCCTTCCAAGGTGTAATTGCAGTTGCGGGGGGAGTTTCACAGAGTGCGTGGTCTAGATTTTTCAATGACTTCCTCAATGCAATGCTCCATAGGATAAACCACCACATATTTTTTCCATCAACGCATCAGGAGTTGATGCAGACCAAGTTAGACTTTTATAACATGGCACACTTCCCACATGTTATTGGATGTGTTGATGGAACACATGTCCCCATTTGTCCACCATCTGCAAACGAGTACATTTTTCGGAATAGGAAAAATTACCACTCTTTAAACATATAAGCAATCTGTGATTCCAAAGGAATTATCACTGACTTAGTTGCCAGCTACCCAGGTAGTGCCCACGATTCATACATTTTTAAACATAGTGCCATTCATGATCGCCTGATTTCTGGAGAATTTGGTGATGGATATTTATTAGGTAAATTGCTCATGGTTACTGCAAAATGTAATGTTTCTGACATGCTTTTCAATGTGTCTGATGTATATTTTGATATATCACCTTTCAACTCAGGAGATAGTGCATGTGGAGTGAGGTCTTACATTCTCACCCCATACCTGACTCCAACTACCCGCAAAGAACAGCAGTACAACAATGCCCATATCACAACCCGCAGCCTAATAGAGAGGAGCTTTGGGGTCATGAAGTCTAGGTTCCGCATACTGCATAAGACTGGTGGAGCTCTGCAATATCGTCCAGATGTTTGTTGCAAAATAGTTGCAACATGTGCAGTCTTGCACAACCTAGCAACTAGTTGAGGCCTTGAACTAGATGTAGATGATTTGCTACCAAATAATTTCAACCAGCCACAACAACCAGATGCAAGAGTTCATGGACCGGACGCAGCGGAAGGGAGAAGAAGAAGGGCAGAAATAACACAACATTATTTTTAAAAAAAGGTAGGAAAACTATTTTCTTGTTTCCAAAATGAAATACTTTATTTTAACATGTTTCACACAATATGAACTTAAAAAAGAGAAAATGAAAGTATGACTTCTCCCAAAAAATAAAAAATCCAGATATTACACTAATATAATTCTTAGTCCATATCATTGTTTAGAGAGAATGAAAGAAATTGTATGCAAGAATATCATGTCATCACTTCTTCCATCCACGCAAACCTAAAGCTTTATTTTTAACTGATTCTGTAACCATGGCAGGGCAAATATTACTTTCTTTCCCTCTTTTGCGACGGCGTTCGCACACGTCATTGGTGTGTGCATCACCACTGGTTCCTGCAGAATCATTCTTAACATTTCCTTCGTAAGCTGTATTCGGGTTCTCATCAGGTGGCAGCACATTAACCCCACTTTTCATATTTTTGAATCCTACACATAGATCTGCGCAACATTTTTTTATTTCCTCTTGCATGCGCATTGTATGTTTGATGAGACGTGCATTGCTACTGCTCACCCTATTCAGAGACCGGGCATAAGTGTGCATACTTGCCACAGTTCACAAATGTCTATTACAATTGGCAATGTTTAGACTTTGTAAGACATCAGATATTGTCTCTAAAGCATTTGCTACACACTCAGAATTCAGATTTGACGCAATATGCGCCTCTTCAATCACCTTGGATAATGTTTTCCATGTCTTATTGATTCCACTGAGGTCTTCAACCATATGACTAATTTTCCCCTTTATTACTCTCAGATCTTTACCCTGAAGACGCTGCACTTTCAATAGTTTAAGCTCAACTGCACTTGCAGGGACGTCATCCACTCTGGAGTGTCTTGGATTGGAAGAGCGAGGCCTTCTTCTGTAGAATTGTTGGATTCTTCTACGACCACTACACTGTGTTGTCAAAGTGGCAGGGTTTCCAGAATCATTCACCACAACTTCTGTGACATTTGCCTCTTCCTCAGAGTCTGAATCCTGTACTTTACGCACTGATTTTCTAACTTTTTTTAAGTGCACAGAGGGTGATGAATTCACAGAATTATTGTCTGATTGGCTATGTATTTCCATGCTGATCTCATCAAAAGCGTTTGTTTCTTTTCCTTTTGTATATCTGCAATTTAAATAAATGATGCATGATGTCAATGTAATGTCTTTTCTTTAAAAATAATTATAATAAAGTCTATGTGTTCCAGATGAAGGACGCCTTTTGAAACATAAGTCTTTGAAAATTACTTTTTAGTCCAACAGACATTTGTACATATTGGTGTAATGAAAATGTTTTGACTAAAATACTACAATTCCCATGATGCATTGCACTGTTCAATGAAATTGCCTTTTACAATAGTTCTGTGCAAGTGAGGATGTACCAGAAGTTTTGATTTATATTACAGCATCTAATGCTTGTCCAAAAACATCCTGCAACCCTCTTTTATTTAAGTTTGTAAATATAAAAAAGAAAATCTTACCTTGAGAAGTGCAAGCATGCTCAGAGGTGTCTATCTGTGTCACTCCTATCACAGCTTCTGTTACAAGTGTCCCCTCAACCAAATCCTCAAGGGGAGTTGTGGGTTTGTCGTTAGGGGAGCCTCCACCAGTCTTCCTGCAACTTTTCACTCTTGTCGCAATTCGCTCTTTTGCGCGTGAGCGTAAATCGTACCAACGCTTTTGGAGGTTGGTGATGTCCCTGTGGGCAACCCCCACTGCATTCACTCTAGCCTGTATGGCTAGCCAAAGTTTCCTTTTTACAGCCTCAGGAACCTTTAACGACATCTTCCCAAACAGCTGGTCCTGGCGCAAAGTCACCTCCTCAATTAGAATCTCAAGTTCATGCTCACTGAACTTTATTTTTCGTTTTCTTGGTTGTAAATCCTGACTGGCAGTTTCTATCTCCATTTCTAACACAGCAGCACTCTAAAGCACTCCGCCACTACAGACAAACAGAGCTGAATGCACCAACTGCCTTTTTTCTGTTTGAATCAGCTTCGCAGGTGTGTGCAATCAGGCTCGGCTTCCTGGGTGTGTCCTGGCTGTGATGCATGAAAATGCAAATTTATAGCGAATTCGCATTTTAAGAAATCTCAAAATGCAAATTCGCAATGAATTTACAGAAAAAAGTGTGATTCCCATATTTCTGCTAATTTTACCGATTCGGTAAAAATTCCCACAAAAATTCATGCATACCATATTGCGATTCGTAATTTACGATTCCCTATTTTTCGCATATTACGACTCGCAATACAGACCAATGATGCATGTGCCCCAAAGTGTTTCTGAAATTCGAAAGGTTTTAGACATATGTTCTGGTCTAAATCAATTTACACAGAATATTCAACAAGATTGTCAGGAATTTCTAATGTTTGTTTGAAATCTTTATTTCGACCAATAAGATCATAAAAGATGTACACACATCACAATCACATAAAATGTATACAGTGCATCAAAAACAATGATTATAAAAATTGGTCTCATTGCTATAAGTCAAAATATCCACGATTGGAGCTAAAACCAATATCCTAGTGCTATTTGTTTAAAACGGACTTAGAAATCCGCGTCCAGCTTGAGAAAGCGTGAGCGTGTGTGCCACATTGCCGTTAAATACTTCGCCATTGTGAACTCTATCTGTGGCGAAGAATCAGTCTTCAAAATTCTGTATGCCGGTAAAAAGTTTCTAAAACCCGTGTTTTTAAGGAGGGGACTAAGCCAGTATTTTCTGATTTTTTGATAGGGTTCACAAAAGAATAACACATGTAAATCATTTTCTTGGGGATACGCGCATGCAGGGGAGCGCTCGGTAGCCGGCAGTGTAGACCATAAGCTTGTAAATGACCTTAGTAGTAGAGTACCATACCGCCACTGCAGAAAGAGCTTCCTGGTTAGCGCGGGAGTCATACCATCCAAAACACTTTCGAAAGAGTAATAGTCTTTGTTTTGGATGAATACGTTTGTCAGGGAGCCCACCCGCGTCTCATTCACGGCAACAGTAAGCTTTAGATCATAATAAGCTTTTGATAGTTCTTTCCGTGAGATCCTGGTGCTTGCATTTTCCGGATCAGTCCAGAGTTCTAATAAGCCAAGGGTCTCAAATGATCTTTTTATATAGGTTAGCAATGGGATAGCACTTAATTTGGTACAATTAGGAACTCCTGAAGCTCTGTCCTGTATTTAGTGAGATCGTTACAGCTCCAGAGTCGTCGCCAAAAGGTTAGTGGCTTGAGTCCCAATTCATCTGCTATTGGCCTGATGTCCAGGTCGAGTCTCAAAGGAAGCAGCGGCGTACTTGTGGGGAGAGCTACCAACTGCCTGATAAATTTGTTTTCTGTATACATCAATTTTTGAGCAGTGGTATGACCCCACAATTCTCCCCCGTATGTGACTGCCCCCCTGGCCTGTGATTTATAAATTTGAATGACTGGACCCAGTGGACGGTATGTAGAGTTCTTCACCATCCTTGAAATGCCACCCACTAACTGCACAAGTTTCATGTTGGTTTTAACCTTGTGTGTATCCCAGGTCATTTTCTCATTTAGAGTTACCCCCAGGTACTCAAACGTGGAGACCCTCTCTAAGCGGACTGTACCCAGCATAGGGGTGGGGCGTGTTGAGGGGGTGGGGTTTAAGATCATGAATTTTGTTTTTAAGGCGTTGATCTCGAGTCCCCTTTCCTTGCAGATTTCCAGAAAACCATCCAGTACCTTTTTAATTCCCATGGGGGATTTGGACAGCAGCAGGGTGTCATCCGCAAACATGATGGCGGGCACCCTGCTGCCATCCAATTTAGGGGCATCAATGTCACTGATACTGGACAGGTGGGCAATTACCCCGTTCACAAAGAGGCAGAACAGGGTCGGTGCAAGCACACAGCCCTGTCTCACCCCTCTGTCAACGGGGAATTTGTCTGTAAGGTCCCCATTCCTGCCACACCTGACACGTGCAAAGTTGTTCTGATGTAATTTGACTAGGATGGATAGGATATCTGCTGGGACACCCATATCTACCAATACGGTCCACAATTTTGATCTTGGCACCAAATCGAAGGCGGCTCGCAAGTCCACAAACACCGTGTACATGCTGCCGCCCTCGATTAGTGCCGTCTTCCAGTAAATGAGGTTCAGACGGAATATCTGATCGGTTGTAGATATCCCCCTTCTAAAACCTGCCTGGTATGGGCTCAAAATGTCACATTCCTCAATCCAGCTCTGTAGCCGATCCAGCATGAGCCTCCCAAAGAGCTTCTGGGACACGTCTATGAGGCTTATGGGCCTGTAGTTAACTGGGAGCAGAGGCGAACCCTTCTTAAATATAGGAACAACCTCTGCTCCCAGCCAAGTACAAGGCACATCCATGCCCCTCAGAACTGCATTGAATAATACCAATAGGTATGGGGCCCATACATCAGGCTCCTGTTTAAACAGATCACCTGGAAGACCATCCAACCCCGGCGCTTTGCCCGATGGTAGGCCCGCAATCGCCGATCTCACCTCCTTTTCTGTGAAGAGGTCCCCCTCTGGATAATTAGTGACAGATGGAGATGAATAGCATTTGGCCCCGCTTTCCTCTGTGTAGAGGGACTGGAAGTGTTCCTGCCATACACTTGGTGCAATATTGGGTTCTGTTGCAGGTGCTAGGTCTTCAGAGCCCGTGTTAACGATGCGCCAAAACTTTCTGGAATCCCTAGCAGCTAAGGAACTGGATAGTTCCTCCCATTTGTTCAGATCCCACTCCATCTTAGCACTATTGACCATTTTCTTATATGCCTGTCTTCTGATCTGTATCTCTGATCTACTTTTGCATTCTTTAATAGAAGAGAAAAGATCCCCCTTTGCCTTGCGGCATGTGGCATTATACCATGTCGGCCGGTGGTAAGGAGCGCCTCTAGTATGAGCCTTGGAGAAAAGCTCTATCGCCAAGGTACTAACCAGTTCTTCATGTGCCTTCCCCAGTAGTTTGTAGGTTTCCCGGGAACTTGGTTCCACACTGAGGACACCGACCTTTTCTAGTATTGGGATTATTCTCGTGTAAAGGCTGGATAATTTTTCCCTACTAGTAGCCAATTTTTCCCACCTTACTCTCTTTCTATTGTTCTCGAGAAGGAGGCCTGGATTTAGGTTTACCGCCACCATGGTATGGTCCCTACCCTCCCTGCCAGGGGCAGCATAGTCCAATTCCAGGACATTATGGTCACTGTCTGTTCTGGCTAATACCCTAAAATCAATGATGTGTTGCCAAGAGGACAATTGGACCAAGACGTAATCTATTCTTGACTCCCTGCCCACTCTATTAAAGGTAAATTTACTGGGGTTATCTGATTTAGTGCGACCATTGCACGCCCTGAGACCATGTTTAAGAGTTAGGGCGGTGATCTGTAGGGCAAGTGGGGTCCATGCTCTAGGGGGAGGGGCTACCGTTGGAGGAACTGACCATCTCGCATCCTCTTCTAATGAGGACCCATCCAGGAGGCCAGCAAGAGGCTCAAAATGTGAGTTGAAATCCCCTCCCACCACGATTGGGATCCCCGTTTCTAATGTATATGCTTGTTGTTTTGCAAGATGAAGGTGTAGATGTAGAAAATATTTTTGGCCTTTCTTATAAATGGCAACATGACTGCGACAATTGCTCCTTTTCAAGTAGTACTACAGTAGACACTGAAAGATTTATATATTTGACTTTACCAGACTTCAAATCAGTGTCTTTTAATAATCTAGTTAGAGAAGCAAATCAAAACATGGTCTGTACTCAATGTAAATCTGAAATGCTATCAACTTTATTTTTAAGAAGATATGGACAGTATGTTATTTTAATGTTCCAACGATGTAGACCTGATGGAACTAAATTGACAACATTAATAAAACATTTTGTGGCTTCTCAATTATCAATTTCAGGAAGAACCTTTACAACTGCAGCAATTATTTACCATGATGGTCCTTCAACATCATCAGGACATTACACATGTTATTTAAAATGGCAAAAAGGCTGGAAGCTCTGTAATGATACTCAATTGACTTTCAAACAACGTTTGCCTTCTGACTTACTAAATTCTTACCTAGTGTTCTTACAAACGAAATTTTGGGGAAGGTAATTGGCCTATAAAGATTGCAGCAGTTAATATAACTTAGTTTGCTCTTCAAAATTACTTTCTGAATGAGAGTGATGAAGATAATAAAAACATGTAGTTCTCATCGAGATAGAATATGTATATCATGTAGTGTGTGCTGTGAGTATTATAGAAATTATTTATAAAAAGTAAGCTAGAGGTGGAAATTAAACTCTTGTTTCATAATGTAAAAGATGTTGGAGCTTTTCTTTCAGAAAGTCGGGTAAATGAGAAATTGCGAATATTCTGGACTATTTTCCAAAGAAAAGGACTTTCCATATACTATTTGGCTCGTGGAAAAGTGGATGGATCAAAAGTGAGTTTAGATATGTTTTTTCAAAAGTTTTTATGGGTTTTCTAAACACAATCAATTTTTTTTGCCCGCTGTTATATGATGAGTACTATTGAAGTCACTGTTTTAAGTGAAATTCAATATATTCTGAGAACAGCAAAAATAAACCATATAACATGTTGTTGAAATTATTTTGTATTTGCTATTAATAAATATATATTATTTTCCCATTCTCTTATGCTCACTTACCTATTTCCACCCTCTAATACTCCTCTTAACTCACCCTCACTGGCCCTTTTTCAGTCTCCCTCACCTTCTTGCTTTTATCCTCTTTTTATTTTCCTTTTTTATCAACCTCACTCTCCTGTACTCACCCTCCCTCACCCTCCCTCATCCTTGTTCCCTTACTTCAGTTCGTACAGTTTTCCTCAATCATCACCTTTAACTACCCTTCTTCTTTCTTTCATCACGTACTCACCTTTTCCCAGTGCCTTTGCTTCACTTTTCTTCCATTTCTTCCCTTCCTTTGCTCTCTCAGTCATTCTCCTTCTCTTACTCATCTTACTGCCCTTTACTCACTGTTTGTCTTACTCCCTGCATTCTCTCATATTACCTTTTATGACTTTTAATGTCGTACTTTGTCTCTTGTATTGTAAAATATATATTATAAATATTCTAACTTTTTTTTCTCTTTCACAGATATAAATTTTAGTGGAAATATCAAATTTAGTTTACATTAGCTATAAGGTAAGTTTGATGTACAAAATTTATTTTCTTTATACTGTTTTCCTTAACCTCACTACTCTTCTTTCATGCTCCCACACCTCTGTTCCCTTATTGCACTTCCCTCACTTATTCTGAATCCCCACGTTTACTCCCCTTTTTCACACTCTTCTCTTACACTCACCTTCTTTCAGACCTTCTCCTTTACTTTCTTTCCTCTCTCTTCTCTTACTTCATTGTTTTACTCTTTTCCCTTACTTTACTCTCCTTACTCCACTTCACTTACTCCTTCTCTCTCTGTCTCTGTCCTCTTACTTCTACACTCCCCTTCCCTCAATCTCTTTCTGTTAGCCTTATTCTCTCCATCCCCTTAGTCTCTCACTCCCCTTCTGTCACACTCACTGTCTATAACTCAGCCATACTCCCACACTCACTTTCTTTCAGACCTTCTCCTTTACTTTTCTTCCTCTCTCTTCCAATCCTTTGCTCTTTCACTGTTTTCCCTTCCCTTACTGTCCTTACTCCACTTCACTAATTCCTTCTCTTACTCCCTCTGTCCTCTTACTTCTACACTCCCCTCCCTCATTCTCTTTCTGTTAGCCTCATTCTCTCTGACCCCTTATTCTGTCACTCCTCTTCTATCACACTCACTCCCTATAACACAGCCACACTCCCTCACTTATGTTTCTTTCCTCTCTCACTCAGGGCCTCATTTATGAGAAATGACGCATCGCTACGTGAAAGCAGCGATGCATGACTTCTCAGTGGGCTCTCCTTGCGACATTCCTGATGCGTCATATTTAATATATGACACATTATGTCGCAAGGAGTTACGGATATGTCAGTATTTCTGACGTATCTGTAAGCACAAAAGTGACGCATTGCTGGAGTGTGTCACAAAAGTGACGCAACTCCAGCAATGCTTCCTTTCACATGGGGCCAGCCCCATGTGAAAGGGCCTGCGTCATTCTTACGCCTGCTGTGAGGCAGGCGCAAGATTTTGAGGCAACGGTGTCCTAAAAGTGACGCAGTGAAATCTCATAGATTTCACTGCGTCACTTCTACAACCCTTCCTTGTGTCAATACGCCCCCTTTGCATACATTACACCTGGCGCAGGTATAATGTGGCGCAGGGGTTTACAAAGTGACGCATCTACCTAGATGAATCTATGACTAAATATCGACTACAAAAATATCGAGGTTCCAAAATATCGCAACAAAAATATCGAGGACATTAATATCGGGATCCTATCTCTAACAAGGTAAGTACAAAAATATCGAAAAAAATATATCGATGACAAAAATATTGTTTTTTAAAAAATATCGTTTTTTTAAATTTAAATAAAATGTAATATTAGCAAAATAATACTTATAAATATAATAAACATAGTTAAAAATATATTATAATATTTAAGATTAATAAATAATGTAATAAAAACTAATAATAATACAAATATAATACATAGTATATACTTAATTAATATTAACTCTAAAATAATTATTTTAATAATTTATAAATAAATGAAAATATAATCAATCAATCAATCAATCAAAGCATTTATATAGCGCACTACTCACCCGGAGGGTCTCAAGGCGCTGGGGGGAGGGGGTCCGCTACTGCTCGAACAGCCAGATCTTGAGCTGCTTCCTGAAGGCGAGGTGGTCTTGGGTCAGGCGGAGGTGGGTCGGAAGGGAGTTCCAAGTCTTGGCGGCCAGGTAGGAGAAGGACCTTCCTCCTGTGGTGGCTCTTCGGATGCGGGGGACGGCGGCGAGGGCGTGGCTGGTCGATCGAAGCTGGCGTTTGGGAGTGTAGAAGTTGAGGCGGCTGTTGAGGTATCCTGGGCCTTGGTTGTGTAGGGCTTTGTGTGCCTGGGTGAGGAGCCGGAAGGTGATTCTCTTGTTGACCGGGAGCCAGTGCAGGTCTCTCAGGTGTCCGGAGATGTGGCTGCGGCGGGGGATGTCCAGGATGAGTCGTGCTGAGGTGTTCTGGATCCGCTGGAGTCTCTTCTGGAGTTTGGCGGTTGTTCCGGCGTAGAGGGAGTTGCCGTAGTCCAGACGGCTGGTGACGAGGGCCTGGGTGACCGTCTTCCTGGTCTCGGTGGGGATCCATCGGAAGATCTTACGTAGCATGCGCAGGATGTTGAAGCATGACGAGGAGACGGCGTTGACTTGTCTGGTCATGGAGAGGGAGGAGTCCAGGATGAAGCCCAGGTTGCGTGCGTGGTCTGTGGGTTTGGGTGTGCTGCCCAGGGCGGGGGGCCACCAGGAGTCGTCCCAGGCGGAGGGTGAAGATCCCAGGATGAGGACTCCCGTCTTGTCCGAGTTCAGTTTCAGGCGACTGTTCGTCATCCACTTGGCAACGTCTGTCATCCCTTCGTGTAGGTTGGCTCTGGTGGTGGCGGGGTCGTTGGTGAGGGAGAGGATCAGCTGGGTGTCGTCGGCGTAGGAGATGATGTTGAGGTTGTGCTGGCGTGCGATGGCTGCGAGGGGGCTCATGTAGACGTTGAAGAGTGTTGGGCTGAGCGAGGAGCCTTGAGGGACCCCGCAGATGACTTCGGTGGCCTCCGATCTGAACGGGGGGAGGCGGACTCTCTGTGTCCTTCCGGCGAGGAAGGAGATGATCCACTCCAGTGCCTTCTCCTGGATTCCGACGTTGCTGAGGCGCTGTACTAGGGTACGGTGGCAGACAGTGTCGAGGGCCGCGGAGAGGTCCAGGAGGATGAGGGCCGCTGTTTCTCCGTTGTCGAGCAGGGCTCGGATGTCATCGGTAGCTGCGATCAGGGCGGTCTCGGTGCTGTGGTTGGCCCGGAAGCCAGACTGCGAGAGGTCGAGGGAGCGGTTCGTCTCGAGGAAGGCGGCCAGTTGCTTGTTGACGGTCTTCTCGATGACTTTTGCCGGAAACGGGAGCAGCGAGATGGGGCGGTAGTTCTTGAGGTCGGTGGGGTCGGCTGATGGCTTCTTAAGTAGGGCGCGGAGTTCAGCGTGCTTCCAGCTCTCCGGGAAGGTAGCGGTGTCAAAGGAGGTGTTGATGATGTCCCGCAGGTGGGGTGCGATGACAGCGTCGGCCTTGTTGAAGACGTGGTGAGGGCAGGGGTCTGTCGGAGATCCGGAGTGGATGGAGTTCATCGTGTTGACTGTGTCTTTGGTGCTGATCGGGGTCCAGGCGCGGAGGGTGGTTGTGGGGGGCGGTGGTTCGGTCGTGGCGTGCGTCGGTTGAGTGCTGAAGCTGTTGTGTATGTCCGCGATCTTGTTGTGGAAGTAGGAGGCGAGGGAGTTGCAGAGGTCTTGCGAAGGGGTGATGTTGTTGTTTCCGGCGTTGGGGTTGGAGAGCTCTTTCACGATATTGAAGAGTTCTTTGCTGTTGTGTGCGTTGTTGTCCAGTCGTTCCTTGAATGCGGTTTTCTTGGTGGCGTGGATCAGTTGGTGGTGTTTTCGGGTGGCGAGCTTGAGGGCAGTCATGTTGTCCGGTGTTGGGTCTCTGCGCCAGGTTTTCTCGAGTGCTCTGAAGTTCTTCTTGGAGCTCTTGAGTTCGTCGTTAAACCATGGTGCTTTCTTGCTGCAGGGTCTGCTCGGCGGGGTCTTCAGAGGGGTGAGGTCGTCTGCGCAGTCGCTGATCCATTTCGTGAGGTTGGTGGCCGCTTGGCTGGGGTTCGTTGTGCTGGAGGGAGGGTTCTTGCTCAGGGAAGTAGCGAGCTGGTCTGCAGTTATCTTGTTCCAGCTTCTGCGTGGAACCTGTTGCTGGTGATGGTGGAGTGTGGTCCTTCTGAAGCTGAAGTGGACGCAGCTGTGGTCCGTCCAGTGGAGTCCCGTGGCGTGGCAGAAGGCGATGTCCTTGCTGGAAGAGAAGACCGGGTCGAGTGTGTGTCCGGCGTAGTGGGTGGGGGTGGTCACCAGTTGCTTGAGTCCGAGGTTGGCGAGGTTGTCCAGCAGGGTGGTGGTGTTGCGGTCGTTGTTGTTCTCCAGGTGGAAGTTGAGGTCCCCGAGGAGGATGTAGTCGGCGGAGGGGAGGGCGTGCGGGCTGATGAAGTCGGCGATGTCTTCGCTGAATTATGTGCGTGGTCCCGGGGGTCTGTAGATGAGGGTGCCTCTGAGGGTGGTCTTGGGGTTGACGTGGATCTGGAAGTGCAGGTGTTCGGCGGGTGCGAGGGTATCGTCGGTGTCGGTCGTGATGCGGATGGTGTTCCTGTGGATGATGGCGATGCCTCCTCCTGTCTGGTTGACGCGGTCCCTCCGATGATCTTGTATCCTTCCGGGATGGCGATGGCCATAATAAATGACAAATAAATTTATATACATAAAATAATAATATAAATTTCAATTAATAAAAATGTAAACGTAATTAAAATAATTAATTACATTTTCAATAGCGTACGGGTAAAAATTACTATTCCCACTCCAGAGAGTGCAACAGTAGGGAAAGTGTTGGATAGCGTAGGGGTAATAATTACTATTCCAACTCCAGAGAGCGCAACAGTAGGGAAAGTGTTGGATAGCGTAGAGGTAAAAATTACTATTCCCACTCCAGAGAGTGCAACACTAGGGAAAGGGTTGGATAGCGTAGGGGTAATAATTACTATTCCAACTCCAGAGAGCGCAACAGTAGGGAAAGTGTTGGATAGCGTAGGGGTAAAAATTACTATTCCAACTCCAAAGAGCGCAACAGTAGGGAAAGGGTTGGATAGCGTAGGGGTAAAAATTATTATTCCCACTCCAGAGAGCGCAACAGTAGGGAAAGTGTTGGATAGCGTAGGGGTAAAAATTATAATTCCCACTCCAGAGAGTGCAACAGTAGGGAAAGGGTTGGATAGCATAGGGGTAATAGTTACTATTCCAACTCCAGAGAACGCAACAGTAGGGAAAGTGTTGGATAGCGTAAGGGTAACAATTACTATTCCCACTCCAGAGAGAACAACAGTAGGGAAAGTGTTGGATAGCGTAGGGATAAAAATTACTATTCCCACTCCAGGGAGTGCAACAGTAGGGAAATGGTTGGATAGCGTAGGGGTAAAAATTATTATTCCCACTCCAGAGAGCGCAACAGTAGGGAAAGGGTTGGATAGCGTAGGGGTAAAAATTACTATTCCCACTCCAGAGAGTGCAACAGTAGGGAAAGTGTTGGACAGCGTAGGGGTAATAATTACTATTCACACTCCAGAGAGCGCAACAGTAGGGAAAGTGTTGGATAGCGTAGAGGTAAAAATTACTATTCCCACTCCAGAGAGTGCAACAGTAGGGAAAGTGTTGGATAGCGTAAAGGTAAAAATTACTATTCCCACTCCAAAGAGTGCAACAGTAGAGAACATATTTATCAATTAATCAATTAATAAAAATTATTTACCAATTAATTAAAAATTATTACCAATTCATAAATATGAATTTATAATTCCTACTAATTAATAATTAATTTAACATATTTAAATTACTTCCCACCCTATTCCCCTATAAACCCACAACCCGCTACAGAACATATTTATCAATTAGTCAATTAATTAAAATTAATTACCAATTAATTAACATTAATTACCAATTAATAAATATTATTTTACAATGCCTACTAAATATTAATTAATTTAACATAATTAAATTACTTCCCACCCTATTCCCCTATAAACCCACAACCCGCTACAGTACTAAAATACAACATTTTATTAAATTACATAAAAATAAATTGAAAACATAATAAATACCTAATAATATACACAAAAATAATTTAAAAATCGATATTAGTAACATCGAAATTATTAACTTCGATATTACTGACATCGATATCTAAAAATTCGATATTACTAATATCGATATTAAATCTATCGATATTACTTAGCTTCTATATTTTGTCCCATCGATATTTAAACTTCGATATAATTGTATATCGATATTTAAATATCGATATTTTGTCTGCATACCTACCTAGATGCGTCACTTTATAAATATGACTCAACAAGGTGCATTTTTTACACCACTGGTGCGTCACGAAAAGTGACGCACCGGCGGCGTAAAAGTGATGCATGGCGTCATAAATGAGGCCTTCAGTCTTCTACTCTCACTTTTTCTTTCACTTTCTCTGTCTCTTCACTCCCTTACTCACCTTGTCTCACAGTCACTTGTCTTTATCCAGTCTGTATCTCCACTCTCACAAGGAGTTACAGACACGTCAGTATTTCTGACGTATCTGTAAGCGCAAAAGTGATGCATTGCTGGAGTGTGTCACAAAAGTGACGCAACTCCAGCAATGCATCCTTTCACATGGGGCAGCCCCATGTGAAAGGTCCTGCGTCAGTCTTACGCCTGCTGTGAGGCAGGCGCAAGATTTTGACGCAACAGTGTCCTAAAAGTGATGCAGTGAAATCTCATAGATTTCACTGCGTCACTTCTATGACCCTTCCTTGCGTCAATACGCCCCCTTTGCATACATTATACCTGGCGCAGGTATAATGTGGCGCAGGGGTTTACAAAGTGACTCATCTACCTAGATGCGTTACTTTGTAAATATGACTCAACAAGGCGCTTTTTTTACACCACTGGTGCGTCACAAAAAGTGACGCACCGGCGGCGTAAAAGTGACGCATGGCCTCATAAATGAGGCCCTCAGTCTTCTACTCTCACTTTTTCTTTCACTTTCTCTGTCTCTTCACTCCCTTACTCACTTTGTCTCACACTCACTTGCCTTTATCCAGTCTGTATCTCCACTCTTTCCTAAACATCACTGCTCTTTTCTTACCCTTCCACACCCCCGTTCCTTTACTACATTTTCTTCACTTATCCTCATTCCCCATGTTCACTCTCCTTATCCTCACTCACCTCCCACACTCACCTTCTTTCAGTCCCCCTACTTCACTTCCCTTCCCCTCTTGTCCCTTTCTTTGCTTTCTCACTCATTTTCCTCTCCTCTCTCACTGCACTCCACTTCAGTTACTCTTTTTCATTTTTTTAAGAATACAGCTCTTTTTTGAGAATTGGAGGTAGTTCTAAAAAGAATTTTTTTTTCTCTTCTTTTTTCTTTTTTTTTCAACAAAAACAAAAACAGGGAATGGGAAATTGCTCAACAGGAGCAAAAAAAAAAAAATCAAAATTAGGGCTGGGGAAGGCAGTGGTGGTTCTCTAATGCTCGAACAATGATCATAATACTTTGTTCCCCGTAACAATGTAGAGCATCACAATGTTTGCATTTGATTGTGGCCTCATTAAAAACAGGCTGAATATTTGGGATCAGCTCTTCTGGTCGCCCCTCACCGATGCAGTTGCTCCTCCAGTTGAAGTAGAGGCACCACCCCTTGGAGCCTCTCGTGCCAGAGCCCTGACACTCTCCCGGGCATAGTTCTGGGGGTGCCTCCTCTGGACGTGTCGAATCATAGTAGAATTACCAAAACTGTACTTCCTTCTGGGGTCTCCTCGGGAAAGTACAGTATGGCAGATCTTACACTCCACCTTTGGAGCATTTACTTGTTTTTGTCCCTCAGGTATATCAAAAAATTGCCAGATGAAATGTTCTTTCACCTTCGGCTGAGGAGGTTCTTCATCTATGAATCCATCTGACTCCTCACTGCTGCTGGATGCTCTGGCAGCCATTCTATCCACAGATTTGTTAGCACAGAAAAAAAGATGTCTTGCTCTCACCAAAGTGAAAGAAGAAGTGAAGGAAAAGGGTGGGGTTTTCATTCTTTGGAAAAAAATCTGACAGCAACCAATGAAAATTGATATTTTAAGGTCACATGACTTGACGCGCTTACGCTACGCGCACCGGAGCGCTTCCGGGGGTGCTTATGCGGCGCGAACGTAGGTGCTTCCGGGGGTGCTTACGCGGCACGCCTGAGTGACGTTTTGGTAGCTTTACGGAAATGCAAAATCATTTTCATTCGGAAAATCAAAAATACTGCTTTATAAGTATGGTACAGAATGTCTTACATTATTATTTAGTTTTCATACATATTTTTTTTTTTACGAACGCAGAAATAGCGCTCTCACTGCGCTCTCAGGAGAGCTTACCGGTGCGCGCACCCTGAGCGCTCCAAGTCAAAATGATACAGGTAAGCTCACCGGTGCGCGCACCCTGAGCGCACCAGGAAAAAATTATAAAAAAATATATATATACATTGAACAAATATATATTTTTTTAAATATAATTAATAGTTGTAAAAAACAGCTAATAAAAAAAAATCGTAGGTTACAAAGTCGGTATACAAAGGAATTAGCTTTTAAAAAAACTATGAAATTCACTGAAAGAACCTTAGGTTTCACAAACGTTATAGTTAGGAATTAGGATTTAAAAAACCTTTGAAATTCACTGAAAAAACCATAGGTTTCACAGTCGTTATAGTTAGGAATTAGCATTTAAAAAACCTTTGAAATTCACTGAAAAAACCATAGGTTTCACAGTCGTTATAGTTAGGAATTAGCATTTAAAAAACCTTTGAAATTCACTGAAAAAACCATAGGTTTCACACCAGTTACAGTTAGCTGAACATTTTACTCATACAAAACCATTGAAATTCCCACGTTATAGTTAGTTGGACTCACTATAACTCGCGGGCCCGCAATCCACTGCCTATGATGTCACATATTACATCATTCATGACATGGTCAGTGACATCACTGATGACATCACTGATGACATTTCAAATGACATCACTGAGGACATCACTGATGCCATCTCAAATGACATCACTGATGACATCTCTGATGACATCATCCATGTGATAATACAATGCACCTCCTCACACTCTAATCTAACCTTTGATACACCCAGTGTTAAATACAAACTACCATTCCTGAAATTATTGACACATCAATACCAGTAACTACATACGCACTCACTGATTTCTAGGTCTACACACACATCCACTCATTCACCCATACAATCACTCATACATACAGTCACTCATCAATAGAACACTATCATATCCACTCATACACCTATACAGACACTCACACGCTGACACTCATCCACAGAGTTACTCACACACCTAGTCAGTTATGCAAAGAATCAATCACACTCCCATTTCCTCAACTACACAGTTTTACACACTAAAAGTTACTTATTCAAACATATACTAACACATACTTACTCTCTTTTACAATCACTGATACAAGTACACATTGATCCATACAGTCACTTACGCAATCACAGGCTCTCATGTATAGTCATTTATATATGTCAACTCTCACATGCACTGTGTTTTACATATGTACTTACTTGGACATGGAGCACTGAGATAGCCATTCACTCACCAACACACCCATGCACACAGTCAACCACCCATACAGCTGTTTCCACATGCACTCTTGAACCCATATACCAAGTGAATCAACTGCTCCCACATCTATGTACAGAGTCACACACCTCCCAGCCACCCACACACACACTCACCCTCACATGCAAATACTTGGGCAACCAATTAATAACCCATATAACCACTCATATAGCTAATGATCAACACATGCAGCAGCTTACACAACAACAGACATACTGATGCACACATTCAGACATTTTAGTTACTAACCCATGTATTCATTAAGACACATTTAATCACTCACTCATACAGTCAGTCACGCACCTACTAAATCCTACATCCAGACACTCATACATACACTCATTCTTCAATATGTAAAACATATTTCAACTTTACAGAAACACACATTCACTGGATGATGTCATCAGTGATGTCATCAGTGAAGTCATTTGAGATGTCATCAGTGATGTCATCAGTGATGTCATTTGAGATGTCATCAGTGATGTCATCAGTGATGTCACTGACCATGTCCTGAATGATGTAATATGTGACATCAGCAGCAGTGGATTGCGGGCGCGCGAGTTATAGTGAGTCCAAATAACTATAACGTGGGAATTTCAATGGTTTTGTATGAATAAAATGATCAGCTAACTATAACTGGTGTGAAACCTATGTTTTTTTCAGTGAATATATATTTATATATATATATGTATATATTACCTACTGGCGGTCGCCAGTACGTATATATAGTTAGGATTTTTTCTCTATGGGATTTTTGAAAATTCTATGTCTAATAACTTTGGCGTTTGTGGACGGAATTGGCTGAAATTTTCAGGAAAATGGCACATTTTGTTTCTGAGCAGCCCTTGAAAATTTGGGGGGGGTTCGTCAAGGGGGGGCCGAGAAAAAAGGGGGGTCCCAAAACGTGTTTTTAACATTGAGTTTTCCATAGGGCGGTTGGCCTCACTTTTAGCCCGAACGGCTGAATGGATTTGCACGAAACTTGGCAAAATTGTAGGGACTGGTAGCCCGATGTGCCTTTTGTAGGTCTCAATATATGTGCTCCAGTGGATTTTGAGAAATTAACGTTTAAAAAAAGATATATATCTGTAACAGCGGACCTGGCAGCGTCCCAGGACGCGTACTTTTCGCGCAACGGAGCTTTGTGAAGCGAAGCTGATTGGTTCTCCGGCGTCTGTCAACATTCCAAAAAGTCCGTAGCGGCCGCCATCTTGTCTCTCGGTAGGATCGAGAGACAAGAGGAGGTCAAAACAAAGGGGGAAATAACTATAAGGGGGCATAGTAGATCCTCGCTGACCCCCTAGGTTTGATGTGGAGGTTTTAAAAGGGCCCCGCGGGGCAAAAAAAAATAATAATAATAATAATCGAACGGCTGAATGGATTTGCACGAAACTTGGCAAAATATTAGGGACTGGTAGCCCGATGTGCCTTTGCTAGGTCTCAATATATGTGCTCCAGTGGATTTTGAGAAATTAATGTTCAAAAAAAGATATATATCTGTAACAGCGCTCCGCTTCGCGTAACGGAGGTTTGCGAAGCTGATTGGTCATTCTGTCACTGGGCTATAGTTGGCCTACATCTGGCTGATATTTGGGCTACATTTGTTTTTTTGTGTGTCTGGCGGCCATCTTTGGGCTACATTGGGCTACATTGGGCTTCATTGGGCTACATTGGGCTACATTTGGGCTCCAACATATATATAGGCCAATGTAGCCCAATATATATTTTTCAAAGTTAATTTTCGTAAAAACCACTGGAGCATATATCTTGAGACATAGCAAAGGCACATCGGGCTACCAGTCCCTACAATTTTGCCAAGTTTCGTGGAAATCCATTCAGCCGTTCGAGCTAAAAGTGAGTCCAACCGCCCTATGGAAATGAAGGAAATGAATGGGTAATTTGTAATTAGCAAATAGCTAATCGCAAACTAGGAATGGTAAAGAATCGCTATTTATTCCTTAAAGTTCGCTATTTAGGAAATGCAAAAAACTTTGATGATACATATGGCGGTTCATCTCTAACAAGATAAGAAGCATAGGGATACATTTATGATGACTGGCGCATCACCAGGGATGTGTTAGTCATTCTGTGCCGCTGTTCCGTCACCTATGGTGTGCTGCATTTACAATGCGGCGCATCATGGGGCAAAAACAGCACAGATGCGTGATGTATCTGTGCCGTAAAGGTGGCGCATTGCTGGAGTTGTATCGCAAGTGTGATGAAGCTCCAGCAATGGTCGGGGGTGCCCCTGTCGCAGGGTTTCTGTTCTCACACAGAACTGTGGACAGAGGATTGGAACCTCGGCGAATTAGGGTGTCCCAAAACTCACGTTAGTAATCAAAAACTCCTTAGCAAGCTAGGTACAGTGTCACATTGGATATAACAAACTCTCAATGTTTAGACAATCCAGAATATGAACTTATAGTACCTCAGGATACGTGGAACTCATGAACAGTCGGTCGTTATATATTTCTTAGAAACCAGAACATGGAGTTAATAAGAACACATGTGTATTTGAAATGTTTATTTACTAATGCCGTCTTCTCAGGCGTAGTATCTTAGATAATACAAGTACACATATTATCAGTAGCAAAATTACCAGCATAGTTACTAGTACATAAAAAGCGAATGGTGATAGTATGTTAACATGCTGTAAATGAATAAGAGTTAGCAACACTTATAAGCAGCCGCGGGCCGTGGAGGGAGTTACGGTGAGGCAGGGAGGCGGGGAGGGGGAGAAGCAGGGTGGAGAATACAAGTATACATATTATCAGTAGCAAAATTACCAGCATAGTTACTAGTACATAAAAAGCGAATGGTGACAGTATGTTAACATGCTGTAAATGAATAAGAGTTAGCAACACTTATAAGCAGCCGCGGGCCGTGGAGGGAGTTACGGTGGGGCAGGGAGGCGGGGAGGGGGAGGGGCAAGGTAGAGAGGGCTCCACCCTGCTTCTCCCCCTCCCCGCCTCCCTGCCTCACCGTAACTCCCTCCACGGCCCGCGGCTGCTTATATCTCACCCTCCCTAATACACATATTATATTATTTGCTAAGAAGGTCTCTTTGTGTTGGTTTAGGGCGTGCCCATACTTTAGTGTCTTAGATTTGAAGGAATCACATCAGCATACACCAGCTCTCTCTTCATGTGAACCGCATCAACTGTTGTGTATGTGTGTTCGGCAAAGCAATATAAAACCCGCCTCATGCCCAGAATTGGCAGAAGTTGCACTTATGTTATGAGTATGAAGTCGTGGAGATCAGACCTCATAACAATTCTGTATCGTGTTGTTCTTGAAACTTTAGCACTCGCTGTACAGATATAGTTTAACAAGCAAAGCAGATAGTAGAGAAATAACATATTATTCTCATGTAAACCACGATGAACTACTAGGTGGAAAGCTAAAGCAACAACTAAGTGTCGTGTGCAGAAGTTGCAAAAAAGGAAAAATGGCGTTTAAACCGGTAATGAGCCCATGCTAACTTAACACGGTGTAAAGATATCCAGGACCTAGATGACACCTCCCCATGATCCGGAAACGAACTGAATAAGATAATAGAAGTGCCATCTCATGAGAGCAGATTGCAAGTTTATATGTGGACGGTCCGCAAGGTAAAGCATTAAAAACTAGGAAAATTTAATGCTAAAGAAAAATAAAACAGCCAAGTACTTTATCGAGTCTTAAGCCAATAGGCAAGGTAAATAATAAAAACTTGACAAATAAGTCAATGAATTGTCAATGAAATGCTAGTACTCAGCATATCAAACATGAAAAAGGTCTATGACATAACTGTGTATGCAAAATAAGCTGCAACAGCCTCCAATAGGAAGTCACCGTCTTCATCCGAAAACAGTTCAGCCATCCAATTTAAAAGCGGAAAAGAACATACGTGCTCTCCCAGCACCGGATCCTCTATCACCATCAGAGGACAGCTCGGTGGGTTTTCAAGAAAGCTCTGTTCCAAGAAAGACTGTGCTGCCGCCAGTAAATTCCAGGGACCAAGTAGTCCATGCATCAATGCCACAGCCATAATCCTTTCGCCAGGACAAACCAACTCGTGAGTAATGATAGGAGTCATCAGCTGATTAAAGTCGACGTCAGGAGAAACCGGTCCGCAGAGACACAAATCAATGGCCCAATCGAAATCACAGGTCAGGCAGTGAAATACAGGCTGGACACAGGTGAAGTAGGAGAATCGAAAAGATAATCCATATGCCGTGCTTAATATCGCCAACGGCATTGTGCCATAATATTCTAGCATGCGATTGCGGAACAGTGTCAGCAGCTGCAGGGTGGGAGGTTGCATAGGAGGGACATCCATATTTAAAAATGTAAAAAAGCACAAGAGCGTCCGCTGGTAATGCAAGTAAAAATGCCAATCCACGAACCAGAGTGGAGAAAATAGAATGAAAGGAAGCAGGGATGACTCCAAAGATTTTCTCAAATGAAGTCACGAGACCACTGGTAACAACTTTAAAAAAGTGCGCCAGGGCCTTTGTGGAGGATGCGTTAAAGATAGTCGGAACCATCTTGCTGAAATTGAAAGGCAAATCTGAATTGAAAAGGGTCTGCACCTCTGTACGGGTGTTCGCTATGTGAAGCACGAAAGTTTCACGGGCCGAACTCAAGGCCACCTCTCTCTGAGACAAAAGAGCTCTTATTCTTGCCATGCCGTTGAAATCTGTCCCAAGGTTGGTATTTGTGGCCAGATTGAAAACTCCCTATGTTCATGTGTGGGAGGAAATAGAACATTTCTGCAGCAAATAACCCGTTCACTTACTGTTACGATAAAAGGAATACTTTTAATTAACTCAGAACAATCTTCATTATTGAGCATCAAATAACTACCATTTTCCAACAACTTGAACGTGGGGATGATAGCAGGAACTGGCGTGCCTTGCAACACGCAAGCCATATTTGGTCGGTGTTTGTTGCATGAACCGTGTAACTGTATGTGCCTACACATTAGTGAATGATCTGGCGTCTCAGTGCATTCCTCTCCATTTAGATAAACTTCTTGATCATCTTTGAAACATCTGTATGTGTATGGAAGCGACCAGACCTCATGAAGAAAAGCACTACCTAAAGGTTCATAACGACCTATTGGTATATATTTCATACAATTTGAAAACTTATATAAAGCAAAAGACAGCGTTATTAAACCGTGGATAAGGCACGTTGCCAAAAAACCCGCAATCCTCTGCTGATGATGTCACTGAGCATGTCATGAATGATGTAATATGTGACATCATCAGCAGTGGATTACGGGTAATAGTATCTCTAGTTTACTCCCCTATAGCTGTCTTTCTTTTAACATAAGTGTCTGTTTCCTTCCCTTATACTTACTGTTTTTGGTTCGCTTCCGGTTCGCGTACCGGCGAGCGAACTGGGAAGCGAACTAAGAGAAATAGAGGTTGGCACAGTTCCAAATATTGTACCAATTTTTTAATAACGGGGAGGTAGTTCTGAAAAGAACTTTTTTTTTTATTGTTTTTGTTGTTTTATATTTTTTTTATTATTTTTCGGAACATTTTTTTACTTTTTTTGAATTTTTCTGAACAGTTTTATATTTTTTTGGGTTTTTCTTGGAGGGGGCAATGAAAACGATTCATTGTAAAGGGCTCAACAGGAGCAACAAAACAAAAAAAGAAGTATTTATTATTTTGGGCGTTTCGTACAAACTTGCATATGATAGTCAATAGCTCTGTTGATCAGAGTGATGCTTCTTTCTCCGTAGGAAATGAATCCATCGCAAAATACGCAGATGTGTTTTACTTCACCAAATTTCATTTGTATATTTGGCACCATCTCCCTGCCCTCTGGTCCCGTTACTTCCGGTACAACAGATCTTCTGGCCATAATAGGGAGATTATCTAGGTCGTTCCGAAACTGTGCAGCACTGTAGTTGTTAGGATGCCACCTAGTCATATGGCGATGCATTGTGTAGTTTCCGAAACTGTATTTTTTCTCGGTTCCTCTGGACAGTCTATCTTGACATATAAGGCAAGTTACGTATCTTGCATTTACTTTTTTCTGACCTTTGGGAATTTTAAAAAATTGCCAAATGAAGTTTTCTTTCCGGTGAGACGTCCTTGGCTGCTCAGGCAAAAACTGCCTCTCTTCGTGCTCGTCGTCCTGTTCCTCTTCTTCCTCTTCTTGTTGAATTATAACTTGAGCAGGTGGTCCACTCTTCCTTGGATGTGGTGGAGGTGGTGGGGAAGCACCAGCTGAAGCTACTAAAGAAGCCATTGCTCAGTGATCACAAAGGGTCTTTCTCTCACAATGATGAAAGTCAGAGTGAGGAAAGAAGGAGGGATTTTCATCATTTGGGAAAAACAAGAGTTCTCAACCAATCAAAAGTGTTCATTTTAGATTATATGACCTAGTCTTACATCATTAGGAAACCAAAAGTGAAATGAACCAATGAAAAGTGTTATTACCAAGTCACATGACTTGCTGTGTTTACGTTAAGCGCTTTGCAGGGCCTCCCGGTTTGCTTCCAGAAACCTGCGCTTTGCGACTCGCTTCGCGTACCAGTTCGCTAACGTAGCACGTCATATGACGTATCACGCGACAACGTGAAACGTCATGCGGACGGGAGGCGTCACGATGTTGTTTTCTAACGCGGCACTTGCGGTAAAGAAACGTTTACCGGCTCGCGGTCTATTTCGCGGCATCAAGGTCAGCTAACGGGAAGCTTCCCGATTCGCGAAGCGGGAACGAAGAAAAAAAAATATTTAAAAAAAAAATTATTCATAAACATATAAAATATATTTTTGGATTTAAAGAAGAATACATTTTACAGCTACAGATATTAGCTGTTAAAAAACCAATGAAATTCACAGAAAAAACCATAGGTTATAGACCATATATAGTTAGGAATTAGCATTTACAAAACCTTGAAAATTCACTGAAAAAACCATAGGTTATAGACCATATATAGTTAGGAATTAGCATTTAGAAAACCTTATTTTACTCACACAAAACCATTGAAATTCCATATATAGTTAGTTGCACTAACTATATATCGCGCACCCGCAATCCACTGCTGATGATGTCACATATTACATCATTCATGACATGGTCAGTGACATCACCGATGACATCACTGATGACATCTCAAATGACATCACTGATGACATCATCTAGTGTCTGTGTGTTTTTGTAAAGTTTAAATACGTTTTACATATTGAAGAATGAGTGGATGTATGGAAGACTGAGTGTGTGTGTGGCTGGCTGGGAGGTGTGTGACTCTGTGCATATCAATGTGTACTTGTATCAGTGATTGTATAAGAGAGTAAGTATGTGTTAGTATATGTGTGAAAAGTATGGTGTTCTGTGTTTAACTATAGATGAGGAAATCGAAGTGTGATTGATTCTTCACAGGACTGACTAGGTGTATGAGTGCATATGATAGTGTTCTAATAATAACTGACTGTATGTATGAGTAATTGTATGGGTGAATGAGTGAATGTGTGTGTAGACGTACGAATCAGTGAGTGCGTATGTAGTAACTGGTATTGGTGTGTCATGATGTCATCAGTGATGTCATTTGAGATGTCATCAGTGATGTCATTTCAGATGTCATTAGTGATGTCATCAGTGATGTCACTGAAGTATGGTGTTCTGTGTTTAACTGTATAGATGAAGAAATGGAAGTGTGATTGATTCTTTACAGGACTGACTTGGTGTGTGAGTAACTCCATGGATGAGTGGCAGTGTGTGACTGTCTGCATAGGTGTATGAGTGCATATGATAGTGTTGTAATAATGAGTGACTGTATGTATGAGTGATTGTATGGGTGAATGAGTGAATGTGTGTGTAGACGTAGGAATCAGTGAGTGCGTATGTAGTAACTGGTATTGGTGTGTCATGATGTCATCAGTGATGTCATTTGAGATGTCATCAGTGATGTCATCAGTGATGTCATTTGAGATGTCATCAGTGATGTCATCAGTGATGTCACTGACCATGTCATGAATGATGTAATATGTGACATCATCAGCAGTGGATTGCGGGTGCGCGATATATAGTTAGTGCAACTAACTATATATGGAATTTCAATGGTTTTGTGTGAGTAAAATAAGGTTTTCTAAATGCTAATTCCTAACTATATATGGTCTATAACCTATGGTTTTTTCAGTGAATATATATATATATATATATATATATATGTATATATATATATATATATATATATATATATATGTATATATATATATTCACTGAAAAAACCATAGGTTTCAGGCCTTATATAGTTAGGAATTAGCATTTAAAAAAAACTTTGAAATTCACTGAAGAAACCATAGGTTTCAGGCCTTATATAGTTAGGAATTAGCATTTAAAAAAACCTTTGAAATTCACTGAAGAAACCATAGGTTTCAGGCCTTATATAGTTAGGAATTAGCATTTAAAAAAACCTTTGAAATTCACTGAAAAAAACCATAGGTTTCAGGTGTTATATAGTTAGGAATTAGCTTTTACAAAACCTTTGAAATTCACTCAAAAAACTATAAGTTTTAGTGGTGTTATAGTTAGCTGGACATTTTACTCATACAAAACCATTGAAATTGCTCCTATATAGTTAGTTGTACTAAGTATATATTGCGCACCCGCAATCCACTGCTGATGATGTCACATATTAGATCATTCATGACATGGTCAGTGACATCACTGATGACATCTCAAATGACATCACTGATGACATCACTGATGACATCATCCAGTGAATGTGGTTTGCTTCGTTATTTAAATATGCATTATATACATAGCAATTGGAGTGGATATATATAAATAAATATTTGGATGGAGGATTTAGTAGCAGTGTAATTGACTGTTTACTTGACCAATTTTTAATGTCTCACTAAACATAGAGGATAGTGACTTAACTGTGTGAATATCTGTATCACTTTGTCAGTTGTTGTGTAAACTGATTCTACAGTTGGTTACTAGCTATGTGAAAGTCTATATTAGTTATTGATTAGTTAACTGAGTATTTGTATGGGAGTGTGAAAGTGTGTGTGGTTCGGTGGGGGGTGTGTGACTGTCCAAAGATGTGTGAATAGTTGATTCAGTAGATATATGAAGTTAAAACTACATGTTCTAACAGTTTGGGTGGGGGAATCTCTTTATGGGTGTGGTGATGAGCAAATATATTTCTCAAAGGTACAGGTCCAACAAACTAGAAAAATAAAAGGCAGTGTATGTGTCAGTTGTTGTATATAAATAAGTATACATAAGACAATGATTGTGTGAGTGACTGTATGGATAACTGTATACTTGTAATAATGATTTTATAATTCACTAAGCATGACTTGCTATCTAAATGAATAGAAGAAGTGTTGTTTGTATAAGTGTTTTGCTAAGTAAATATGTAAGTATGATCCATTGTTTGCATAAGTGAGTAGGATGACTTCATATGTGAATAGGATGCGTGCTGTTGTTTAATGTCGATATAGATGTATAAGTATTTTTGATAGTGTTCTATTGTTCATTGACAGCATGTATGAGTGATTCCATAGGTAAGGGATTAGATGTGTGTATACATGTATTAATCACTGAGTGGATTTTTAGACACTTGTATTGCTGTGACAATGGATTTAAATATGATACTCTGTATTTTACAAAGAGTGATGAAAAATTGTAATACTGTCTGAAAAGGTGTATGTGATTGTCACGTGGATGATGTCATCAGTGATGTCATCAGTGATGTCATTTGAGATGTCATCAGTGATGTCACTGACCATGTCATGAATGATCTAATATGTGACATCATCAGCAGTGGATTGCGGGTGCGCGATATATACTTAGTACAACGAACTATATAGGAGCAATTTCAATGGTTTTGTATGAGTAAAATGTCCAGCTAACTATAACACCACTAAAACTGATAGTTTTTTGAGTGAATTTCAAAGGTTTTGTAAAAGCTAATTCCTAACTATATAACTCCTGAAACCTATGTTTTTTTTCAGTGAATTTCAAAGGTTTTTTTAAATGCTAATTCCTAACTATATAAGGCCTGAAACCTATGGTTTTTTCAGTGAATTTCAAAGGTTTTTTTAAATGCTAATTCCTAACTATATAAGGCCTGAAACCTATGTTTTTTTCAGTGAATTTCAAAGGTTTTTTAAATGCTAATTCCTAACTATCTAAGGCCTGAAACCTATGGTTTTTTCAGTGAATTTCAAAGGTTTTTTAAATGCTAATTCTATTAGCGGATAACGATTAAATATATTAATATCCTAGTGGGACCACCTGAGCAGCCCTAGGGGGTCAGGGTGTTTCTACCCTGCCCCCTTTTTCTGTTCTACACGTTTGTTTTTCTGCTTTCTTGTGCCTAATTCCTAACTATATAAGGCCTTAAACCTGTGTTTTTTTCAGTGAATTTGCAAGGTTTTTTAAATGCTAATTCCTAACTATATAAGGCCTGAAAACTATGGTCGTTTCATTGAATTTGCAAGGTTTTTTAAATGCTAATTCCTAACTATATAAGGCCTGAAACCTATGGTTTTTTAGTGAATTTGCAAGGTTTTTTTAAATGCTAATTCCTAACTATATAAGCCCTGAAACCTATGGTTTTTTCAGTGAATTTCAAAGGTTTTTTAAATGCTAATTCCTAACTATATAAGGCCTGAAACCTATGTTTTTTTCAGTGAATTTCAAAGTTTTTTTAATGCTAATTCCTAACTATATAAGACCTGAAAGCCCACCAGGAATCTCCAGTATGCACCAGGGGACTGCATTGCAGAGAGGTGTAATTAAGCCACGGCCCTTTTTACACCTCTCTGCAACGCAGCCCCCGTGCATGTTTGAAGAGGAGGAACTCATTCCCCCTGCATACTGGGGGCCCCTGGGGGCCAACTAGCCCACCTGGAACCTCCAGTATGCGCCAGGGGGCTGCATTACAGAGGTGTAATGAGGCTATGCCCCTTGTTACACCTCTCTGCAACGCAGCCACCTGGCGCGTTTGCAGAGGGGGAACTAATTCCCCTTGCATAATGGGGGTCCCTGGGGGCCAACTAGCCCACCAGGAGCCTCCAGTATGCGCCAGATGTCTGCATTGCATAGAGGTGTAATGAGGCCACACCCTTTTTTACACCTCTCTGCAACGCAGCCCCCGTGCATGTTTGAAGAGGGGGAACTAATTCCCCTTGCATACTGGGTGTCCCTGGCAGCCATCTTGTGCCGTGTTAGAACCAAGGCACAAGAAAGCAGTGAAACAAAGGTGTGAAACTCGCAAAGGGGCCAGAGTAGAAACACCCTGACCCCCTAGGCCTGCTCAGGGGTTCCCACAAGGACCCCCAAGGCAAAATAAATAATATATATATTTTTTTTTAAAGTCGCGGGGTTCAAAAAAACAATAAAAAAATATAAAACAACAGTAAGAATAAAAAAACAGTTCTTTTCAGAACTACTTCCAATTTATATAAAAATGCTACATTTTTAAAAAACTCTGTCTTTCTTTTTTTCTCCAGGGTACGCGTACCGGTACGTGTACCGATACGTGTACCGGGGCGCGCACCCCCTCAAAACAAGACAAAAAAAAAAGGAGTGTGTGTGTGTGTGGTGTGTGTGTGTGGGGGGTGGGTGTGGGGTGTGTGTGTGGGGGGGTATGTGTGTGGGGTGTGTGTGTGTAGGATGTGTGTGTGTGTGTGTGGGGTGTGTGTGTGGGTGTGTGGGTGTGTGTGTGTGTGGGGGGGGTGTGTGGGTGTGTGTGGGGGTAAGGAATGTGTGTGGGTGTGTGTGTGTGTGAGGTGTGTGTGTGTGTGTGTGTGTGGGGTGTGTGTCAGAGGTGTGTGTGTGTGGGGGGGTGAGGTGTGTGTGGGGGATGTGTGGGGTGTGTCTGTGAGGTGTGTGTGTGTGTGGGGGGAGTGAGGTATGTGTGGGTGGGGGTGTGTGGGGTGTGTGGGTGTAGGTGGGGGTGTGGGGGTGTATGGTGTGTGTGTGGGTGTGGGTGTGTGGGGTGTTTGGGTGTGGGTGGAGGTGTGGGTGTATAAGGTATGGTGGGGTGTGTGTGGGGGGTGGGTGTGGGGTGTGTGTGTGTGGGGGTATGTGTGTGGGGCACCCCCTCAAAAAAATAAAAAAAATAATGAGTGTGTGTGTGTGTTTGGGGGGTGTGCGGTGTGTGTGGGGGGGGTATGTGTGTGGGGTGTGTGTGTGTAGGATGTGTGTGTGTGGGTGTGTGTGTGGGGGGGGTGTGGGTGTGTCTGTGTGAGAGGAGTGTGTGTGGGTGTGTGTGAGGTGTGTGTGGTGTGTGTGTGTGTGTGAGGTGTGTGTCAGAGGTGTGTGTGTGTGTGGGAGGGGTGAGGTGTGTGTGGGGGATGTGTGGGGTGTGTCTGTGAGGTGTGTGTGTGTGGGGGGGAGTGAGGTGTGTGTGGGTAGGGGTGTGTGGGGTGTGTGGGTGTAGGTGGGGGTGTGGGTGTGTAAGGTGTGTGTGTGGGTGTGTGGGGTGTTTGGGTGTGGGTGGAGGTGTGGGTGTGTGAGGTATGTGTGGGGGGTGTGTGTGGGAGGGGTGGGTGTGGGGGGGGTGTATGTGGGGGTATGTGTGTGGGGTGTGTGTGTGTATGAGTAAAATGTTCAGCTAACTATAACTGGTGTCAAACCTATGGTTTTTTCAGAGAACTTCATAGGTTTTTTTAAATGCTAATTCCTAACTATAACTGGTGTGAAACCTATGGTTTTTTCAGTGAATTTCAAAGGTTTTTTAAATGCTAATTCTATTAGCGGATAACATTTATATATGTTAATATCCGTATGGGACCACCTGGGAACAGCCCTAGGGGGGTCAGAGTGTTTCTACAAGGCCCCCAAATCTTTTTTTTTTCTTGTAAAAAAATGAGGTACGCGCACCGTGCGCGTACCGGTAAGCATACCGGTACGCATACCGGTACGCGTACTGTAAGCGTACCCCGCGATTTTCCGAATTTTTCTTTTTTTGTTTTGGGCCTTGGGGGTCCTTGTGGGACCCCCTGAGCAGGCCTAGGGGGTCAGGATCCTTCTACCCTGCCCCCTTTTTGAGTTCTACACGTTTGTTTTTCTGCTTTCCTGTACCTCAGTCTACCGAGGCACAAGATGGCTGCCAACAGTTTCTGTTTTGGAGTGTTGACAGACATTGGCAGCCAATCAGAATGCAGCTCGCGCACTAGAGGTACGCGTACGGTACGCATACGTGCGCGTACCGTAAGCGTACGGGTAAGCTCACGAGTAAGCTGCCATAGATATATAAATTTCTTTGAACCTAAATTACTCAAAATCCTCTGGAGCACATATCTTGAGACATAGCAAAGGCACATCGGGCTACCAGTCCCTACAATTTTGCCAAGTTTGGTGAAAATCCATTCAGCCGTTCGAGCTAAAAGTGCGACCGACCGCCCTATGGAAATTAACATGGGGAAAACACGTTTTGGGACCCCCCTTTTATCTCGGCCCCCGCTTAATGAATCCCCCCCAAACTTTCAGGGAAGGAGCGGAGAGCCGCGAGGCCAAGTTGCTGAAAAAGTCAGGCAGATTCCTCAACCGGCGCCAAAGTTATGCCCAATAGAATGTTGCGATTTCCCTATGGAAAACAATCCTAACTATATATACCTATTGGCGACCGCCAGTAGGTAATATATATATATATATATATATATATATGTATATATATATATATATATATATATATATATGAAGAAACACTCCTGTTCCGTCAGTGATCGGCGGAACCAAACAGGTATGGACCTCCAGCTATCCTTTTCCAATGTAGCGAGTAGTAATTACAAACAAAATAATCACTCCTCAAGTGAGTTATATATATATATATATATAGTCACTAAAAAAACCATAAGTTTCACACATGTTATAGTAAGCTGGACATTTCACTCATACAAAACCTTTGAAATTCCCCCGTTATAGTTAGTTCAGCTAACTATAATTTGCGCGACCACAATGCACTGCTGATGACGTCACATATTACATCACTCATGACATGGTCAGTGAGTGAGAGAGAAGAATTTATGGAAAGAGAGAGGAAATAAAAGGAAGATTGGTGGAGAGAGTGGGAGACGGTGAGAGAGAGAAAGAGAGGGAGAGTGAGGGACTGTGATAGAGTGAGGCAGTTATAGTGACTTAGACAGAGGAAGAGACTTAGAGACGAATGGAGGAAAGGGGAGTGAGGGAGGGAATAAAGGAAGGGTAGTGAGCAAAAGGAAGTGAGGGAATAAGAGAAGGGGAGTGACTGAAAGTGAGTGAGGGATGGTGTGAAGGAAAGAGGTTGAGGGGAGAGAGAAAAGTGTGAGGGATAGAGCAAAAGACGGGTAGTGATGGAGGAAGAAAGCAAAGAGAAGTGAGGGTCACAGAGAGGAAAGAGGGAGCAGGAGAAGGTAAGTGAGGGTGAGGGAAGGGTACTGATGGTGAGAGAAGGAGTGTAAAGGTGAATTAAGGGGAGTAAAGAGAGTGAGTGAAGGAGAGTAACATGAGCAAACAAAGTAGAGTAAGAGACAAAGAGAAGAAAGTGAAAAAGGGAAAGAGAAGTAAGAGAGTGATGAGAAAGTATTTTTGGTTTGTCATACTCACCTTATAAGTAATGAAAAGTTAATAATATATTTTTAATAAATATAATATCTGTGGAAGAGAAGAAAAAATTGAGTTATAATATATATTTCACAACACAAAATAATTTGTACAATATGTTATGTATTTTATTTTGCTGTTCTCAGAATATATTGAATTTCACTGAAAACAGTGAGTTCAATAGTACTCATCATATAACAGCGGGCAAAAAAAAGACAATCAATAAGAAACCGATTCAACATTCTCATTATGAATGTAACAATTAGAAAAAACATATCTTAAATGTCTTTTTCAAACAGCAATTTTGTACGTAAGTAAGGGATATCACCAACAATCACAATGTAAAAAAAACATTATTACTTCTTTTTTATACACTCTAAATAAAGTAATGTACAAATATTTACCCGAAATAGTCATTTTTTGTTTCAAATACCATTCCTCATGGCCAAATAGTATGTGTGAAATCATTAGTTTGGAAGATACTTAATAGTACTATTAAGCGTCCTTTTCCCAACCTTCTGAATCAAAAGCACCAACATCTTTTGTACCATCTAATCACACTCTGCTCATCCTTTATCATACCAAGGAGCTGTATACCATTAAAAGAAACCTCTACAAGGGAATATAAAATCTCCAACAACTACAACAAATCTAAAACACCTCTGCCTCACTGATGATCAACATCTCCTGTGATAGCCACATCACCCACTATCTGATACACTTACACTACCTCTACGTCAACTACAAGAATTTTTTGAACCTCATCACCCTCACTCACAAAGTACTTTTGAACACCAGACTACCCTTTCTTAACAGCAGTAATTTTTCCCAGGCCAATTATTTTCCCTAAAATTTGGGTTGTAAAAACACTAGGTAAGAATTTGGTAAGTCATAAGGCAAACGTTGTTTAAAACTCACTTGAGTATCATTACAATGAGTCCAGCCTTTTGTCCATTTTAAATAAGCTGTGTAATGTCCAGATGTTGTAGAAGGACCATCATAGAAAATAATTGCTACACTTACAAAAGTTCTTCCTGATATTGATAGTTGAGAAGCCACAACATTTTTTATTAAAGTTGTCTGTTTTCTTTCATCAGGTCTGCATCGTTGCAGCATTAAAATTACATACTGTCCATATTTTTGTATAAATAATGTTGATAACATTTTTGAGTTAGATTGGGTACAGACCATGTTTTGATTTGCTTTTCTAACTAGATTATTAAAAGACACTGATTTGCAGTCTGGTAAAGTCAAATATATAAATCTTTCAGTGTCAATTTCAGTACTACTTGAAAACGAACAATTGCCACAGTCATGTTGCCATTTATAAGAAAGTAACAAACAAATTGGAGGTACCCCTGTTATTTGTGGCAGGGAGGGGGGTCTTAACACTAGAAAAAGTAAAACGTCCCTGAGTCTTAGAATAGTAGATTGGAAATAGCTAGATGTATATTGGTAAACCTGGTCTAACTTCAGGGGGACAATACCCTATTTCTTCATACATAGGACTAAAATACACACTAGGCAAAGTGAACAGCTGAACCGAAAATTGATAAAATTAAGATTAAAATGAAAACACACAGATGGATATACCAGTCAAACAATTTGTGTCATATTAAAAATGATCATGGAATTTATTGTTAACCTCCCGATTGGGTTACAATCTAAACAGATACCACACATATAGTTAAAAACACCACCTAACGTGGTCATATACAAAAATATACAATAAACAAGTCAAAGTTACAAAAACAGTCGACGCAGCGTTTCGGTGCTTTTTTTCTTTTTTGACACCTTCTTCAGGACCTTAAAACATTTCACTCCACTTTCTCTAAAAGTAAATGAGAGCATTTTAGTATTTATATTGTTTGGATGGGTTCATCTCATTTGCCTAGTTGTACGCTATTGGTTACTTATGCACATATAATTATGCTAAACCACTTGTCTGGAAGACCAGAGTTTTTTTAATATAGCAAGAAAACAAGTTAACGGATAACAAATATAAAGGTTCCTACATGAGGTTCTCCTTTTTAAGTAAACAAAAGATCCTTCCGATTGTTTTGTTTTACTAAATCCAAACTTTTCAAGTTTTTTAATGCAGCTTTATTCGTACCTGTCTTTTGAACTTGATTCGTTTCAAATGGTTGCTACACGTAATATGCGTTGCTCAGGTATTTCATGTGTCCTTGAGCTGTATATATCATAGACACAAAAGCTACGATTCAGTCACACATTCTAATAAGTTCTACATTTCTAGGAATATAAGCAGTATCGTTTTACCTTTCATTCTAGAGATGTACTCTTTTAACTGCACGGAGGAGCCACCGTTGATAATAAAAAAAAACTTCTTATAGTCTTTAGGCCTAGGGAAGTGAAAACCTTTTATAAAGAATCTTTTTAAATATACTGACATTTGCACGTATTGTCCTCTTAATCCAGGGATGCAATATACTAACCTTATTCAGATTCTGGCCCATTCTTTAAAGGAAACTATTCTTTGTCCCAATGGTCTCCTCGTATGGATAAAAAGACCAATCTGCGATTGAAAAAACCACAAAGGGTTTATTACTAAAACCTATGTTACTATTGAAGCATATATATATACGCCATATTGCGAGATTTAAAAGGAAGGGGTCATTTTCAATGAATAGATGAATAGTGATTTGAAGCGGTTCTCTTAGTTACGGTGACCCCCGGTTTCTGCATCACTTTTACCTATTGCCTCACAGACTGGGCTAATCTTACAGTCTCTCTCAAGAGGATATTACTAATGTATCGTCTAAACCTTAAAGTTTGAAACGTGCAGGCATGTAAGCGTCGATGCCCTAAGGTGGATTTTGTCATAACGCGCAGGTCCTAGGGCTAGCCCTCACCTTCTATTTGGAAATCGGCCTCCCTGCTCCTCCGTGTCCACGTCTTCCTGGAAATTTGAAGAGTACTGCGAATGCGCGCCGCTGGCGTTTTTATAGGTCCACAACCCATAGTGACCCGGAATTGATTCGGTAATTTATAATTCCGCATCTTAATACTCACAAATAAATCCAACGATTCCTATTTTTGATATCGCTCTAATCTACAGTATAGATATACGTTGTTAAAGTGTGATATTTAACTTAATTCGAAAAGAATGGGCATAATTAAACCGGAAGAAAACGACCTCGGTTGCCACAGAATCTAAATTGTTTTCCTATTTATTATGAGTTATGACCCTCTATTCCTATGTATATTTAAGGGAACGAGATCCACATAATCTCTTTCATTTACAGCGATATCTGTTGTCAAATGTGTGGTTCTCGCCGAATTTACGATGGCGGCCATCTTGGAACGGGCTACTAACCGTAAATACGTGTTCAACTTTACAATAGATATCGCGGGTGTTAACTTTTTATGCTGATAACCTCGAATTACCCATTATTATTCTGTTCCAGACTCATGCATTCGAAAAATAAAGCATATAATAATCTAAACATTTCTGTTTGTTCACATTGGTTTGACACATTATAAGTACATCTGATACATGTCTATAGTTTGCGTATTTATATTATAATACATTGCACGATATTCTCTATATGTTTACGTTCATTTGTGATCATAGTTTGCGTATTCATGTTGTAATACATTGCACGATATTCTCTATTTATTTACTTTCATTTGTGATCATAATATTTCATGTGACCGGGCTAGGTGTACAGTATCTAGTGCTCATAGTGTAGTAGTTACCCATTCTTTACAATATAAAAGTTACAAAATTCTCAATTCATCGGAAAAGGTACAGTAGTTAACCATTCTTTACAATATAAGATTTACAAGAATTACAAAATTCTCAATTCATCGAACAACAAACGGGGTAAACGTTGTTATGGTTTCGTCTAAGTCCCACTAAGGTGTGGAGAAAATCACTGGTATGTGAGTACCCCCCTAAGGGTGTTCTCTATGTGCTCATCTAAATGTATCTGTGATTCTGTCTATTGCAATACAGCATGACCTAAACTGCATCTCCTTTTGGACATAAGGCTAGGGCGGGGGAGCTTCACAGGTGTTGATTTCGAATTGGATCCATCACTGTTTTATAAGATCAATCTCTCCCATTCCTTCCTGTTGTTCAAACCCGTGCGAAAAGTATTAAACAAGGACATATAGAACTGTTCTCTTTTTTTCCTTTTATTATCCATGTTTCCGCCTCGGGTATTATGTGAGATAGCCTCTATTACACACCACTTAAGATCTTCTATTTTGTGTTTGTGTGTTAACCAGTGTTCCACTAAAGGAGCGGATTTCTTTTGGGCTCTAATAGCAGACTTATGTTCTGTAATTCTGGTTTTTATCTCTCTCGCTGTTTCACCTATGTAGGCTTTATTGCAGGGATATATGATCATATAAATTAAATTTTTCGTTTTACAATTGACGAAATTTTTGATCTTATGTTCCACTCCGTTGTATGAGACTGCCTTGCCTTTGATTAGTGATGTGCAGTTCAAACACATATTACAAGTAAAGTTCCCGACTGGGAGAGGAGTATTGTTAATGGTATTTTGATTGGTCTGAGTCTTTTCTTTAAAGGTATGAACCAAACAATTCCTGATTGTTCTATTTCTGCAAAAGCTAAACATTGGTTTAGGAATCTTTTCTCCTGGCCTGTCGTTTAATAACGACCAATTACGATTTATGATGTTTTTAATCTTGTTACTTGCTACACTGTAATTGGTTACAAAAATTAATCTATCTCTAGTCTTGTCGACAATGTTCTTATCATTGTTTTTCTCAAACAGTGTCTCTCTATTGTAATACTTAGCACGCTTATAAGCACGTTTAATAAGATTCTTTGGGTATCCCCTTTGTCTAAGTTTTTCTGATAGGACGTCGGCATGTTTATTAAAATCTCGCATATTGGTACAGTTTCTTCTGATACGCAAATATTGTCCGAACGGTATATTGTCCTTTTGACTGTTTGGGTGATTGCTTTTATAATGTAACAGCGTGTTACGGTCAGTAGGTTTAGTATAGAGATCGACACCTAATATTCCATTATTTGCTCGAATTCTAATATCTAGAAATTCTATTGTTTCTTTATTGTAGTTAGAGGTAAATTTCAGATTTTTATCCCCTAAGTTTAGCCAGAGAATAAATTCATTGAGCGTATCTAGGGTACCGGACCAGATGAAGAAAATATCGTCGATGAACCTCGACCAGTGTGTGATATTTTCGCTAAAGGGAGCCAAATTATTAAAAATGTGCCTTTCCTCGAAAGCCGCTACATAAAGGCACGCTAAACTTGGGGCACAGGTAGCCCCCATGCTGGTGCCTTTAGTTTGTTTAAAAAAATTGTTTTTGAATAAAAAATATTATTTTTTAAAATAATTTCTGCACAATTTACAATAAATCTGGCATGTTGATTTAAGTCTTCTGATCCTGTTTTTAGGAGGCCCTCTAACATCTCGATGGTATCATCCTGAGGGATGTTTGTATAGAGGGCCTCTATGTCAAGAGTCACCAGCCATTGTGTGGTTATGTCATATGATACACCTCCTATTTTATTAAATCATGCAGGTTGTGTCCTTTATATATGCTTTCTGCTTTGTGACAATCGGTTGCAGAAACTTATCAATATATTTGCTCAAGGGTTCTGTGACAGAATCAATTGATGACACAATGGGCCTCATTGGTGGATCAGTCAGGTTTTTGTGGACTTTTGGGAGCCCATATAGGGCAGGAATTATGGGTGTCTCGTTTAAAAAAAATTTATATTCATCTGTGCAGATTATTTCATCTTCTCGGGCATAGTCAAGAAGCGTGTTCACTTTCTGAATCAACGCATTCCACTCGGATCTACTAGAGGAACAATAATGTTCTTTATTATTAAGTAAAGCCATCATTCTTTTGTCATAATCATCTGAGTTCATCAGAACAATGCTTCCTCCTTTATCCCCTGGTTTAACCGTTAGGAGATCATTATTTTCAAGATTTTTAAGGGCCACTCTTTCTGCTGGACTAAGATTATTTATGCCTGTTAAAGGGTGAGATAAAAGTTCAGAGATGTTACTTTCAACCACTTTCTCAAAAAGGTCTACTTGTTTGTTCACCATCCCGATGTTGGGTGTCCATGTGGATTTTGATTTGAGACCAGATTTGTTGGCAATATTCTCTTTTGGTGGTTTATCTTTAAAGAAATCTTGCAATCTGATCTTTCTAAAGAACCCATTTAGGTCTCTTTCTAAATTATATTTATTAACTTTAGTACTAATGACAAAACCTAACCCTTTCTCGAGGACTTCTTTCTCTGTTTCTGTTAGGATGGTATCAGAAAGATTTATAATTGCAGCTTTTTGATTTAATCCCACTACGGTTGGCTTCTTGTATAGTACCTCCTCTGTTGTTGAGGTTGAGGGAAAAACTTCCCTCTCCCGTTGCCTCTCTGGTGATTGTGGTGGTTTTGGTGGTTCCCTCGACCACGTTGACCTAAAAAAGGTAGCCATTCTCTGTTTAAGTTGATGTGGATTCTCCTGTCCTGTTTTTATCGGTTGTTTTATCTTGTTCAGAATCCGTGCTAGTGTACGAGGAATCTGACCAAGTTACTCGTTTTTTAGGATATGTACGCCATGGTTGTTGTCCTTGGTTCCTATAGGGGAAATTTTCTCTTGGGCAATCAAAAAAATCTTTCTGGGTATAAGGATAAACCACTTCAGTATTATAATTGGAAACATCCTTATTAAATTTGGACATTTTTTTGCTAAATAGATAGTCCTTATAACCTGAAACATCTCTTTGTATTTCCTCTAATTTTTTCTTTGCATCTTCTAGTATTGAAATATCTAATTTTGCTTCCAATTCTGCTATTTCTTTTCTGTCAATTATTAAAATGGAGTTGGCTGTTTCAATTATCAGCAACATCCAGTCTCTACTGCATCTGTTGGCGATCAGGGTCCAGTTTTCTATAAAACCTGGATGTCGAATGAAGACACCAGGTTCGTTTTTTACTTGGAGCCCACTAGGGATAATGCCCTTTTTCAAGTAGTCAATTAGAAAATCGGCATGTAACTCTGTGCGTACTATTTTCTTTTTGTTGTTCCATAATACCCGCCATTTGTCCTCATCATTATTGGTACTAGTAGTTGCAGTATAGTTTTTTGAAGTCCCATTAACAATTTTGTTAAACTCTTCTTCCGAGAACCCTTTAGTTTTTAAAGTGTCCATTTTTGAGGATTTCTTGGATACACTTAATGGGTCAATGCCCAAGACGGATCCGTCTTCACGAGAACAAAGCCTCCCAGCTGACAAGCTGTACAGTTACAGTAACAAACAAATTGGAGGTACCCCTGTTATTTGTGGCAGGGAGGGGGGTCTTAACACTAGAAAAAGTAAAACGTCCCTGACTCTTAGAATAGTAGATTGGAAATAGCTAGATGTATATTGGTAAACCTGGTCTAACTTCAGGGGGACAATACCCTATTTCTTCATACACAGGACTAAAATACACACTAGGCAAAGTGAACAGCTGAACCGAAAATTGATAAAATTAAAATTAAAATGAAAACACACAGATGGATATACCAGTCAAACAATTTGTGTCATATTAAAAATGATCATGGAATTTATTGTTAACCTCCCGATTGGGTTACAATCTAAACAGATACCACACATATAGTTAAAAACACCACCTAACGTGGTCATATACAAAAATATACAATAAACAAGTCAAAGTTACAAAAACAGTCGACACAGCGTTTCGGTGCTTTTTTTCTTTTTTGACACCTTCTTCAGGACATTAAAACATTTGACTCCACTTTCTCTAAAAGTAAATGAGAGCATTTTAGTATTTATATTGTTTGGATGGGTTCATCTCATTTGCCTAGTTGTACGCTATTGGTTACTTATGCACATATAATTATGCTAAACCACTTGTCTGGAAGACCAGAGTTTTTTTAATATAGCAAGAAAACAAGTTAACGGATAACAAATATAAAGGTTCCTACATGAGGTTCTCCTTTTTAAGTAAACAAAAGATCCTTCCGATTGTTTTGTTTTACTAAATCCAAACTTTTCAAGTTTTTTAATGCAGCTTTATTCGTACCTGTCTTTTGAACTTGATTCGTTTCAAATGGTTGCTACACGTAATATGCGTTGCTCAGGTATTTCATGTGTCCTTGAGCTGTATATATATTAGAATTCGAGCAAATAATGGAATATTAGGTGTCGATCTCTATACTAAACCTACTGACCGTAACACGCTGTTACATTATAAAAGCAATCACCCCACAGTCAAAAGGACAGTCAAAAGGACAATATACCGTTCGGACAATATTTGCGTATCAGAAGAAACTGTACCAATATGCGAGATTTTAATAAACATGCCAACGTCCTATCAGAAAAACTTAGACAAAGGGGATACCCAAAGAATCTTATTAAACGTGCTTATAAGCGTGCTAAGTATTACAATAGAGAGACACTGTTTGAGAAAAACAATGATAAGAACATTGTCGACAAGACTAGAGATAGATTAATTTTTGTAACCAATTACAGTGTAGCAAGTAACAAGATTAAAAACATCATAAATCGTAATTGGTCGTTATTAAAAGACAGGCCAGGAGAAAAGATTCCTAAACCAATGTTTAGCTTTCGCAGAAATAGAACAATCAGGAATTGTTTGGTTCATACCTTTAAAGAAAAGACTCAGACCAATCAAAATACCATTAACAATACTCCTCTCCCAGTCGGGAACTTTACTTGTAATATGTGTTTGAACTGCACATCACTAATCGAAGGCAAGGCAGTCTCATACAACGGAGTGGAACATAAGATCAAAAATTTCGTCAATTGTAAAACGAAAAATTTAATTTATATGATCATATGTCCCTGCAATAAAGCCTACATAGGTGAAACAGCGAGAGAGATAAAAACCAGAATTACAGAACATAAGTCTGCTATTAGAACCCAAAAGAAATCCGCTCCTTTAGTGGAACACTGGTTAACACACAAACACAAAATAGAAGATCTTAAGTGGTATGTAATAGAGGCTATCTCATATAATACCCGAGGCGGAAACATGGATAATAAAAGGAAAAAAAGAGAACAGTTCTATATGTCCTTGTTTAATACTTTTCGCACGGGTTTGAACAACAGGGAGGAATGGGAGAGATTGATCTTATAAAACAGTGATGGATCCAATTCGAAATCAACACCTGTGAAGCTCCCCTGCCCTAGCCTTATGTCCAAAAGGAGATGCAGTTTAGGTCATGCTGTATTGCAATAGACAGAATCACAGATACATTTAGATGAGCACATAGAGAACACCCTTAGGGGGGTACTCACATACCAGTGATTTTCTCCACACCTTAGTGGGACTTAGACGAAACCATAACAACGTTTACCCCGTTTGTTGTTCGATGAATTGAGAATTTTGTAATTCTTGTAATTCTTATATTGTAAAGAATGGTTAACTACTGTACCTTGTTCGATGAATTGAGAATTTTGTAACTTTTATATTGTAAAGAATGGGTAACTACTACATTATGAGCACTAGATACTGTACACCTAGCCCGGTCACATGAAATATTATGATCACAAATGAAAGTAAATAAATAGAGAATATCGTGCAATGTATTACAACATGAATACGCAAACTATGATCACAAATGAACGTAAACATATAGAGAATATCGTGCAATGTATTATAATATAAATACGCAAACTATAGACATGTATCAGATGTACTTATAACGTGTCAAACCAATGTGAACAAACAGAAATGTTTAGATTATTATATGCTTTATTTTTCGAATGCATGAGTCTGGAACAGAATAATAATGGGTAATTCGAGGTTATCAGCATAAAAAGTTAACACCCGCGATATCTATTGTAAAGTTGAACACGTATTTACGGTTAGTAGCCCGTTCCAAGATGGCCGCCATCGTAAATTCGGCGAGAACCACACATTTGACAACAGATATCGCTGTAAATGAAAGAGATTATGTGGATCTAGTTCCCTTAAATATACATAGGAATAGAGGGTCATAACTCATAATAAATAGGAAAACAATTTAGATTCTGTGGCAACCGAGGTCGTTTTCTTCCGGTTTAATTATGCCCATTCTTTTCGAATTAAGTTAAATATCACACTTTAACAACGTATATCTATACTGTAGATTAGAGCGATATCAAAAATAGGAATCGTTGGATTTATTTGTGAGTATTAAGATGCGGAATTATAAATTACCGAATCAATTCCGGGTCACTATGGGTTGTGGACCTATAAAAACGCCAGCGGCGCGCATTCGCAGTACTCTTCAAATTTCCAGGAAGACGTGGACACGGAGGAGCAGGGAGGCCGATTTCCAAATAGAAGGTGAGGGCTAGCCCTAGGACCTGCGCGTTATGACAAAATCCACCTTAGGGCATCGACGCTTACATGCCTGCACGTTTCAAACTTTAAGGTTTAGACGATACATTAGTAATATCCTCTTGAGAGAGACTGTAAGATTAGCCCAGTCTGTGAGGACAATAGGTAAAAGTGATGCAGAAACCGGGGGTCACCGTAACTAAGAGAACCGCTTCAAATCACTATTCATCTATTCATTGAAAATGACCCCTTCCTTTTAAATCTCGCAATATGGCGTATATATATATGCTTCAATAGTAACATAGGTTTTAGTAATAAACCCTTTGTGGTTTTTTCAATCGCAGATTGGTCTTTTTATCCATACGAGGAGAACATTGGGACAAAGAATAGTTTCCTTTAAAGAATGGGCCAGAATCTGAATAAGGTTAGTATATTGCATCCCTGGATTAAGAGGACAATACGTGCAAATGTCAGTATATTTAAAAAGATTCTTTATAAAAGGTTTTCACTTCCCTAGGCCTAAAGACTATAAGAAGTTTTTTTTATTATCAACGGTGGCTCCTCCGTGCAGTTAAAAGAGTACATCTCTAGAATGAAAGGTAAAACGATACTGCTTATATTCCTAGAAATGTAGAACTTATTAGAATGTGTGACTGAATCGTAGCTTTTGTGTCTATGATATATACAGCTCAAGGACACATGAAATACCTGAGCAACGCATATTACGTGTAGCAACCATTTGAAACGAATCAAGTTCAAAAGACAGGTACGAATAAAGCTGCATTAAAAAACTTGAAAAGTTTGGATTTAGTAAAACAAAACAATCGGAAGGATCTTTTGTTTACTTAAAAAGGAGAACCTCATGTAGGAACCTTTATATTTGTTATCCGTTAACTTGTTTTCTTGCTATATTAAAAAAACTCTGGTCTTCCAGACAAGTGGTTGAGCATAATTATATGTGCATAAGTAACCAATAGCGTACAAATAGGCAAATGAGATGAACCCATCCAAACAATATAAATACTAAAATGCTCTCATTTACTTTTAGAGAAAGTGGAGTCAAATGTTTTAAGGTCCTGAAGAAGGTGTCAAAAAAGAAAAAAGCACCGAAACGCTGCGTCGACTGTTTTTGTAACTTTGACTTGTTTATTGTTTATTTTTGTATATGACCACGTTAGGTGGTGTTTTAACTATATGTGTGGTATCTGTTTAGATTGTAACCCAATCGGGAGGTTAACAATAAATTCCATGATCATTTTTAATAAGACACAAATTGTTTGACTGGTATATCCATCTGTGTGTTTTCATTTTAATTTTAATTTTATCAATTTTCAGTTCAGCTGTTCACTTTGCCTAGTGTGTATTTTAGTCCTATGTATGAAGAAATAGGGTATTGTCCCCCTGAAGTTAGACCAGGTTTACCAATATACATCTAGCTATTTCCAATCTACTATTCTAAGAGTCAGGGACGTTTTACTTTTTCTAGCATTTATAAGAAAGGCCAAAAAGATTTTCAATATCTATACCTTCATCTTGCAAAACAACAAGCATATACATTAGAAATTCCTGACAATCTTACAGAATATTCTGTGAAAATTGATTTAAACCAGAACATATGTCTAAAATATTTCGAATATCAGAAACACTTTCTATTTTAGTTTTATCACTACTACATTTCTCAAACACAGAATTCAACAAACAACAAAATCTTTTGTCCCGATTTTCAAGTCAAGTCAAGTCAAGTTAGAATTTATATAGCGCACTACATACCCAGTGGGTCTCAAGGCGCTTGAGGAAGGGGGGAGGTTCACCTATCAAATATCCAGGTTTTAAGCTGTTTTCTGAAGGCTAGGTGGTTTTGGGTAAGGCGGAGGTGGATGGGAAGGGAATTCCAGGTTTTGGCCGCTAAGTAGGATAAGGATCTTCCCCCCATGGTGGCATTGTGGATGCGCGGAACAGCGGCGAGGGCTTGGTTGGATGAAAGCAGTTGGCGGGTGGGAGTGTAGAAGGAAATGCGCGTGTTGAGGCAGTCAGGTCCAAGTTCGTAGAGGGCTTTGTGTGCGTGGGTGAGGAGACGGAACGTTATCCTTTTGTTGACGGGGAGCCAGTGAAGGTCTTTCAGGTGACCGGAGATGTGGTCTGTGCGGGGGATGTCTAGTATGAGTCTGGCTGAGGCGTTTTGGATGCGTTGGAGTTTTTTCAGCAGTATTGCGGTGGTACCGGCGTAAAGGGTGTTTTTCGTAGTCCAGACGGCTTGTAACCAGTGCGTGGGTGACCGTTTTTCTTGTTTCGGTGGGGATCCAGCGAAATGTTTTTTTGAGCATGCGTAGGATGTTGAAGCATGATGATGAGATGGCGTTGACTTGTCTAGTCATCGAGAGAGAGGAATCCAGGATGATTCCCAGGTTCCGTGCGTGGTCCGTCGGTATGGGAGCTTTTCCTAGGGCCGTTGGCCACCAGGAGTCGTCCCAGGCGGATGGGGATGCACCTAAGATGAGGACTTCCGTTTTGTCCGAGTTCAGTTTCAGACGGCTGTGCTTCATCCACTCGGCTACTTTTTTCATCCCTTCATGCAGGTTGGTTTTGGCGGTGTTTGGGTCTTTGGTGAGTGAGAGGATCAGTTGAGTGTCATCCGCGTAGGAGATGATGTTGAGGTTATGCTGACGTGCGATGGTTGCGAGGGGGCTCATGTAGACATTAAAGAGGGTAGGGCTGAGAGAAGATCCTTGTGGTACGCCGCATATGACTTCGGTGGCCTCTGCTTTGAAAGGGGGGAGCCGGACTCTCTGAGTTCTTCCAGCGAGGAACGAGATGATCCAGTCTAATGCTTTTCCTTGTATTCCGATGTTGCGGAGGCGTTGTATTAAGGTGCTATGACAGACTGTATCGAAGGCTGCAGAGAGGTCGAGGAGGATGAGGGCGACTGTTTCTCCGTTGTCCAGTAGTGTTCGGATGTCATCTGTTGCTGCGATGAGGGCGGTCTCGGTGCTGTGTTTGGCTCGGAAGCCAGATTGTGAGGAGTCGAGTGATTTGTTGGTTTCGAGGAAGGCGGCGAGCTGATTGTTGACGGCTTTCTCAATGACTTTGGCAGGGAAAGGGAGGAGCGAGATGGGGCGGTAATTTTTGAGTTCGGTGGGGTCAGCAGTGGGTTTCTTCAGAAGGGCGGTGAGTTCGGCGTGTTTCTATTTTTCTGGGAAAGTGCCGGATTTGAGGGAGCAGTTGATGACGTCTCGGAGATGGGGTGCGATGATGGAGTCTGCTTTGTTGAAGATGTGATGGGGGCAAGGGTCTGTGGGGGATCCGGAGTGGATGGAGTTCATTAGGCGGATGGTGTCTTCTGTGGTGATTGGGTTCCAGTTGAGTAGGTTATTCGGGGTGGTACAGGTTCAGAAGTGAGAGGGGTAGACTGATTTATGGGTAGGTTGTCAAAGCTGTTATGAATGTCGGCGATTTTGTCATGGAAGAAAGAGGCGAGGGAGTCGCAGAGGACTTGAGAGGGGGTGATGTCGTTGGAGCTGGCGGTGGGGTTGGTGAATTCTTTGATGATGTTGAAAAGTTCCTTGCTGTTGTGGGCGTTGTTGTCTAGTCGGTCTTTGAGTGCTGATTTCTTGGCTGTCCGGATTAGTTGGTGGTGTTTGCGGGTGGCGTTTTTGAAGGCGGCATGGGTGATATTGTTTGGGTCTTTTTTCCAAGTTTTTTCAAGGGAGCGGCAGAGTTTCTTGGATTTCTTAAGGTCATCATTAAACCATGGGGTGTTCTTGCTTCCTTGCTTCATTTGATGTTTCTTCAGGGGTGCTAGTTTGTCGGCGGTTTGGGTTAACCATTGTGTGAGGTTGATGGCGGCTTGATTCGGGTTCGTTGAATAGGCGGGGGGTTTTTGAAGAAGTGATGTGGAGATTTGGTTGATTGTGATTTTGTTCCAATTTCTTCGCAGAGTTGGTTGAGGGTGGTTGTGGATCGTGGTCTTATTGTAAATGAAGTGGATGCAACTGTGGTCCGTCCAGTGGAGGGTTGTGGAGTGAGTGAAGGAGATGTGCTTGCTGGAGGTGAAGATAGGGTCGAGTGTGTGTCCTGCATAGTGGGTGGGGGTGTTGACAAGTTGTTTGAGTCCGAGATTGGCGAGATTGTCCAGGAGGGTGGTAGTGTTCCTGTCATTGCTTTTTTCCAGATGGAAATTGAGGTCTCCCAGAAGAATGTATTCTTCTGAAGGGAGGGCGTGTGGGGTGATGAAGTCAGTGATGTCTTCGCTGAATTGAGTGCGGGGTCCTGGGGGTCTGTAGAGGAGGGTGCCTCTGAGAGTGGTCTTGGGGTCTATGTGGATCTGGAAGTGAAGGTGGTCGGCACTAGCGAGGATGTCTTCTGAGCTGGTTGAGATGCGGATGGTGTTCTTATTGACGATGGCGATGCCTCATCCTGTTTGCTTGGTGCGGTCTTTACGGATGATCTTGTAGCCGTCCGGGATGGCTATGGCGATGTCTGGAGCAGATGAGGCATTCATCCAGGTTTCTGTTAGGAAGGCGACGTCCGGGGAAATGGTGTCGAGTAGGTTCCAAAGGTCGATGGCGTGTTTGTGAACCGAGCGGGTGTTGAGAAGGATGCATTTGAGGTGGTTGGTGTTGGATCTCTGTTTGGTGTTAGTGAGTTTGGTGTGGGTCTCGAAGGAGTTGTACTTGCAGGAGTGGCAGGTGAAGGGTCCATGGGTGTGTCCCGGAGTGGCCTGGGCGCAGTAAGGGAGTCGGCCGGGGTTCAGTGTTAGGAGGGTGGCGGCGTCGTATGTTATGCGGGCGGGATGGGTTTTGCGGGGACCAGGGGGTCTGGCGCTGGGCGCGGTCCAGGCGCGGACGGGCGTAGACGGGCTTACCTTTGGCGCACCTTTGGCGCGGCCGTAGCGCGTGGACGCTGCACGTTGGGACATCTGTCTTAAAAGGATAGTGGAGGGGGCGGACCGTGGGAGGGTCAGCTGGGAGGCGGGAGCGAGGTGGAGGAATGGCCAGGGGTTACAAAACCAAATGGCAGCAACAACAACAAACGCAGCAGTGGAAGCGTGGGCGCTTGATAATATGCAAAACACGTTACCATACACAGCTAAGAAGTGCGCGCTATTTCTTTATTTCTGGTTTTTGTAAAGCGCGACACTCATCCCATGGGATATCACGGCGCTGTGAATCAAAGGAGACTACTGAGGACTGTGCTGGGGAATTAGTTTTTAGGAAAGAGGTGAGTTTTTAATTTTTGGCGGAATTGAAGGTAGTTTATGGTGTGTCTGAGATCTACAGGTAACTCATTCCACCTTTTGGCGGCCAGGTATGAGAAAGCGCGTCCACCTGTCCTTGCCATGTAAACACGCTTAGATTTAGCCAGGGCCAGGTGATTCGATCTTAGGTTCCTGTTGGGGATATAGAACTCAATTTTTCCTTGGAGAATGGTGGGGCCTGTTTTATGAAGGGCTCTGTGTACGTGACAGAGTAGTTTGAAAGTGGCTCTCTGGCGCATCGGTAGCCAGTGAAGTTTTTTGAGGCATGCGGATGCCGAGTCTCACCTGCCTTTGTTGCATACCAGTTTAGCTGCCTGGTTTTGAAGGACCTGTAGGCGGGAGAACAGTTGTTCGTTCATCCCTTCGAACAGGGCATTGCCGTAATCCAGGCGGCTGACTAGGAGGGCTTGAGTGACTGTACGTCGACAGTCTATAGGTATCCAGGAGAAAATTTTTGCCAGAAGTTTGAGTATTGCGAATCCTTTACCCCAGAGTGATCGTATATGGTCCTTCATGGACAGGGCGTCGTCCATGATGATACCAAGATTTCTGGCATGCTGTTTCGGGATGGGGGCTGACCCCAGTGATGGTGGCCACCATGTAGCGTTCCATGTGAGTTTAGCTCCTCCGAACAGAAGTATCTCCGATTTGCCGGCGTTTAGCTTTAAGCAATGGTTGCGCATCCAGTCTGCCATTTCGGAGAGACAGCCGTGTAGCTTTTCTTTTGCTGTCTCCGATCCCTCATCCATTTTCACCATCAGCTGTGTATCGTCGGCATATGAACATATGCCGATGCCCCACTTTCTTCCAATGTTTGCCAGGGATGAAACATAGACATTGAAGAGAGTGGGGCTCAATGAAGCCCCTTGTGGGACTCCACAGCCGATGGGGTAGGGTTTTGAGTGGAATTGGCCCATGTGAACTGCTTGGCTACGATTGCTAAGAAATGATTTAATCCAGCTTAATGCTGTAGCTTGCACTCCTTTACTTAGGAGGATGTTTAAAAGGCAATCGTGTGACACCGTGTCAAACGCCGCTAACAGGTCGAGCAGTATCAGGGCCACAGATCCCCCTTGATCTGTGATGCATCTCACACCGTCCGACACTGCCAGCAGCGTTGCCTCGGTGCTATTGTTGGCTCTAAAGCCGGTCTGGGTGGAGTCCAGGAGTGAGTTGTCTTCCAGGTATCGGGACAGTTGTATATTAACCAGTTTTTCCAAAGCCTTGGAGAGGTAGGGGAGCTGGGAAATTGGCCTGTAATTCTCTGGATTGGTGATGTCGGATCCGACTTTCTTCAGCGATGCTAAATAGCAATTTCAAGTCAAGCGCTACAATATGACTAAGGGCAATGCAGTCAAGCGCTGCATTATGAGTGAGTAATCTGCAGTCAAGCGCTACGAGAGTCAGGTGCTACAATCCCAGGTCTGCAGTCAAGCGCTACGATAATATTGCCAAAAGTGGAGACAGGCGCTACAATACCAGCTCTCAGCAGAGGAGGAGGCAAGGGGAGCAACCGCTCGTGTCCAGGACAGGACGGTCACAGCTCTACCAGAGTGCGAGGACGGCCTACAGCCTCAGTGGGTGGGAGGGTCAGCTGGGAGGCGGGAGTGAGGTGGAGGAAGGGCCAGGGGTTACAAAACCAAATGGCAGCAACAACAATAAACGCAGCAGCAGTGGAAGCGTGGGTGCTTGATAATAACAATTTGTTGTAATAAAGTTTCAAGAAAAAAAACATTAACCACTACATTAGCATAGCAGTTGACACCAGAACTGTTTTCAAACTGAAAACCAACAACCTCTTCAATAGAATCCTTTTTCTTTTTGCTTACTATCACTGGTTCATCTAGTTTTTTTCTTTTCTCTGCAACCTCGCTACAATTTTCTCATATCTTCTTTTTCGACTTACCACACGCTTTTCAAGTACTGGATATTGAGGTAAATTGGGAGCATGTTCTCTTCTTAACCTATTATACTCTTTTATACAATTTACATCTGCACTAATCTTTGTGTCATCAAAATCAATCAGGTATAATCCAGATAAAGTTCTGACTTGAGATAAAGCAACATATGCCATACCCTCTTTAAACACAGTACTTCCAATATTCACCAAAGCACAATCTACACTTAAACCTTGAGATTTATGAATAGTCGCCGCATATGCCAAACAAACAGGAAACTGGTTTCGGCGGACATATAAATCTTTTACAAGCAAAAATCGAGCTTAACAACAACTCAATTGTTGTACTTCTTCAATTTCATCAAATTTGATTTTCAAAAATTCAATGTCATCTCTATTGGGGTGATTTAAAAAATCAACAACATTACCCATTGCTCAATTTACTAAACCTCTTTCCACATGTAAATTACGTCGTAAAATTATCCGACAATTTATCCATGCATATAGATTCTTTTCTAAACCAGCAGTTTTAGATGTTGATTTTTCTAAAGAATCCAATTTTGACTTCAACTTTTCTGACAAAACAATAGTAGCTCCTTCATGCTCTATTCTATCAATAGCTTCCAGTTTTATAATTTCTTGATTTTCTGACTTTAGCATTTTTTCATTGAATATTGAACATTCTTGCAGAGTGGGCATCAAGCATATCACTGATTTCTTTTCTGCAATTTTTCTATATATATTCTCTGGAAGAATATTTTCGTTTGGAAACAAATTTGTAAGTAATCGTGCCTGTAAAGCTTCTTTGCCGTGTTCACTCACTTTTCCAATTCCTATATCTTCGAGAATACTTTCATAATCAGCGTCCTTTGCCTGTCGCATATTTGTAATGAGTTCTGAATATTTGAAATATGACCAAATATTAACATTTCCAATGCTTCCCAGGCACTTTCTGGTGTCTTCATGTGTAACTGTTTTAAATACTGGCTGTCCTTTCACAGGAGTTAGTTGTAGTAGATCTCCAAAAACTATGACGTGTTTGGCTCCAAATAACACATCAAACTCTGTTTTAAGGATTTGTTGCATTCTTAAATGCACAAAGGCAAGCATTAAATTTGATACCATGCTTAACTCATCAATAATGAGAAGTTATAATTTTTTCAAGACTCTAGAAACTTCACAACAAGCTTCTCCAGATAGCTTGTGGTATTCTAATTTATTTTCATGCTCTACTGGCAGCATCAATATTCGAAGTAAAGTAATCCCTTTAATGTTATGTGCTGCCAACCCAGTTGGAGCAGTAACAACACAAGAGAGTGATGACTCAGTTATTTTCTGTAGATAAGTTGCAATTGCTTTAATTAGAAAATGTTTACCAGTTCCTGCAACTCCACTCACGTACAGTAGGACAGGTTTAAATGACGTACATGTGCACTCTTTTTTCTCGTGATTTAAACCATGCTCAATCTGTTCTGTCACTTGATCGTATATTTGTTTTTGCTCAACATTTAGTTGTTTTTCCAATTCTTCTACGTTTATTACATCCTCTTGAGCTTGTTGCATTGCTAGTTCCACCTCACCCATGGCAGTTGCTGCTTCATTTTGAATAATTGGTTCTCTTAGTGGATCCTGACCCAACGAAGGAGAACTTGGACTTTCTTGAGAACTGTCTCTAGCAATCTCTGCTGCAATTGTAGCTTCTTGCTGTATTTCTTCGTTCAACATTTTCTGATAATTAGTAAAAGCAGGACATTCTATAGTATTTTTTGTTGCATTGAATGAATCTTCATAACTGTCAAAATCTCCAAGTAGTTCCAGTTCTGTTTGCCATGGCTTAAAGAGTTGCAAAAGAGCTAAGTAGTAAAATTCCCTTTTGTCAGGAGATTCGCAACTCAGTTTTTGGTGATTAATCAAATGTCCTTTTCTTTGTTTCACTAAACATCCTTCAGATCCAATCACAGCATATACTCCTTTATTGATATATTCTGTAATATTCCTCTTAAAGTATAGCTTTGCAGTACTTCATAGAGACAAACGTTCTCAAAATGATTACTTCTATTTGGATAGTATGTATCCAACATATTTGTCTTCACAATATCTGTACTGTCTGGTTCTCTCTCTGCTAAATACTCAATTTCTTGGACAGATTTCAAAACTCGGTTTCGTGTTCTTGCAAGACCTAAACTCACTCAAATGATTGTTCTAGATTTGGAGTATAGACTTGCTGATGATAAACGATCTGAACATTCATATGCTCCGATTTCTCGATGAGACAACATCTTCAAACTGTAGCTGTACAATTTCTTACTTAGGCTCTTTTCATAAGAAATTTCTTCCCACATTTCCTTTAGTTCTGTCTTTTCAGATTTACTTATGTAAGACGTTACATATCGAGCCACAGCAATGGAGTTGTCTGCAACATATTGAATATCCATGTTAGCATTCCACATGGAAAAAATGACTGGGTTATAGTCATTTATGTATTTTGACTCTTCATTTCTTCTTAAATTGTAGGTATTTTTCGGTGATTTTCTTGTGACAGTATGTCGCAAAGATGACATAAAATTGTTCACTCTTCCTTTTGATAATACTGGACGTGGAAATGCAAATCGACATTTTGTGTAGAACTTATCCTTAGATTTGTACTTTCGAAGACAGTATTTTCCACAACGATGGGTTTGAAACCGTACGACTTGATGTCTTAAATTCTTTTCTACTGTACTTTTGGGTACAGCACATGTAGAATATTGTTCATCACTGTGTCATCTGAATCTGTTCCAAATGTGGGGGCATCTTTGATCCGTAGCAGCATATGTATGTGAGGAGCACCTCTTGCTTGATACTCCTTTCTCCAAAAGAAATCCAGTACCTATCCAAGAGGAGGATTTTTTTGTTTGTGATAAAAGACATCATAGCTTCAAATCTATGATTGAAATACCTGCATACATTAACTGGATCCAAAGAGCAGAGTTCTCCAGGTGTCTTGTATTTTATATTTTCTATGTTAGCATTTGCGTCTCGAAGAAATTGAAGTAAATCTTCCCAAGCATAATCTGCACAGCTTAGAGTAAGGAACCATGTAGGAGTTCCTAGGTTTCTTAGCATACATTTCAATTCCCCATGACGACCAATACTCATTAGTACCACGCTGACATGCCATGAGATTAATTAGCTGAGATTCCAGGACAGTATCTTTCTGTTGGACTTTATCCATAAAGTCCTTTGCCGAAACATTTTGCAAAAGTACTCCACTTTTTAGTATATGGTTCACTGCATAAGAATGTCCAGACAAGTCCCTCTCAAACAGAAGATGAAACAAATATGGAATACATTGACAAAACCTTGTATCTTCTGCATATAATCTTGAAGTCCGGTATTCAGATGCAGGAATCTGCACAGGTCGTTCATCATATCGTCCACCTTTGCCTGTTGGAAATAACTGAGGGAAGCAACGAGCTTCCAAGCTTTCTTCCCATACACTAATGGGACTTCCTTTTGCTTCTTTCATTTGAAATAACTCAATAGTATTTCCCATCACTTCTTTAGAGTGAAGTGGATGCACACTATAATGTTCATACCTTTCTTCAGTTCTGGACACATCCACTTTTTCAATGTGTGCAGTTGGCAAATCACTCTCCTACAGTTGTTTCCTCTTCTCCTACATACACATTTTTATAGTATTGATTATTTTTTACCAAATACAACGTTGCTTTTTTCACTTTCCTAACATCCACTAATTCTTGCCAGATTTTCTTACTCTTCGTAGGAACGCCATTAACTAGAATAACTAGAGGTTCCTCTTCCACATTTTCTACACCAATTGTTTCAATATTTTTCTTTACATTTAGAGGCATATATACAACTCTTCCCTTTAATCCTCTCTGTAAATCTGAATCAGGCAATTTCCCTGTCTTAGGCTCCATGCGAACAATAGCCTGAAATGGATGCACACATTGAATGAGAATAGCCTCATAAGTATTTAAATCCATCAATTCAGACGGAATATTTACCAACTCAAGATTATTATGAACAGCTCTAGCAGGCATCTTATTCTCATATAATTTATTATAACAATATTTACAAATACGTTGATCAGAACCCAAATCAAAACAATTCTCTACCAACAAATAAGTTACAAATTCCTTCCACTCATTATTATTCTCCTTTTCACTTTTTAAATATAGATCAACTAACCTGGTCTGATTTTTATAATGAATTCGTCTACAACAAATACAAGAAAAGTTTGGCTTTTCACCTGAAATGACCTTAAACCTTGTAATTTCTTGCTCAAAATTTTCTATACTAAAATTCTGGACATTTTCTTCCACATTTCCTTCTATTAATGTATCTGTTTCTGCACTGTCTTCTTCAGGGCCAAAGTAACTAACCGCAATTTCTTCAGAAATGTTGATCACATATAACACAGATCCATGCAAAAGAAAACTGTTTAACTTTTTTAACATTAGTGCTGGACTTTTGGCATAATACAACCTTCTCACTAATTTCCTCACTTCAGTATGATGCACTGCTAACATCCTAAAATGGTGAAAAACACTCTGACATACTTTTTTAGAAAGACAAGCCAAAGAATGACCTTGCAAACCCGTTTTTTCTCTCACTCTGCAGGGGTCTAATTCTTGCAACATCTTAATCTTCTGTTTAACACTTTTCTTAGTATACTTACGTAAGAAATTGCGAAAAAAATCAATTGAATCCTGTCGTACACTACAAATACTACTACAAATCCAAGTGTACACTGGAGCCTTAGGACGTATCCCTAAAATTTAATTAGCTAACACCTCTTCTGCATTTCTAGGAACAATTTTCTCTTTTTCAATCGGACATCCATTCCTAACCTCATAAGCACGACCACTGGTGTCAACTGCATGCCGCAAATCATTACTCTGAAAGTAACTCTCTTCATTAAAAAACGGCTCACAGCTTGAACTATGTTTCCATTCTCCAGAGAAAACATTACAAAAATTAGTTCTATTAATTAGTCTTTTCCACTTACTTTTGGCCTTCATGTCATTGATTGGCTTATCTAGTGTTCGAATCCTACTGATTACTAAAAGAAACAATTTTTTTTAATTCAAAAGCTATCTCAACAATAGTCACTATATTTTTTTTCTTATAAAAAGTTGTTTTTCTTTTACAATTATTTATATTTTATAATACATTTACAACTGTGTTATGAAACATTTGCTTCCGAATCTCAACAAACTGATTTTTTCGTCTGTTACTATAAACACTATCTTTCCCACATATTTTTCCATCATTTATCTTTTTTGGCAGGTTTTTCTTTGTAGTTACAGATATATTTTTTTTCCTGATTCTCCACACTTTTTTTCCTTTGTGTTATTTTCCTTACAACATCCTTTGTTGACTTACCAGGAGCTTTCTTTGTTTTTTCCACACATTGCTGTTTAGATAAATCTTGTACTTCTTTTTCCTTTGAAATGTAAGCCTGTTTATATCTTTTTCTTCTCTCACTATTTGACGGCATATTGTTTTTTCTTTCTGTAGATAATTAAAATCTGTTGTGAAGGGAAATTTTTTTAATTTTTTTATTTTAAATGTAGACCACTACTAGCATACTACATAGCAATTAGAAGCACTATATGTTGTTAAGTCTGGTTCACTCCATAAGTAATTTTAAGGCACATCAGCAGTGTTCGGGCAGTGTAGGAGATCATGCAGGGAGTGCTGTTTCAGGGTTTAGGACAGTGCAGGGGTGTTTGAACATTATAGGGGCATTTGCTGAAAATGATGTTTCAGGGTTTACAGCAGTGCAGTAGTGTTGAAAGAGTTTAGCAGGTTTTGCTAGGGATGGTATTTCAGGGTTTAGGACAGTGCAGTGGTGTTCAGGCACTGTAGAGGTTCAAGGTGGGACTGATAATTCTGAGTTTAGATCAATGCAGGGCAAGGAGTATAAAGCACTGTATGTCCTAAAGCCTGACTCACTCCATGAGTACATGTATTCTCATATCTGCAAACACATGCATCGAGCAAGTGATTATCTCACAATATTCCCAAAAACACACTGACTCACATTCTGATTCTAGACAAATCAAAATATCCCTTGCAATTCACTGAAATGATTACTGCATGCTACAGAGAAAGTTGCAATGGCATTACTACAGCACATCCAGGATCTTTATTACACAGCATGGAGACTATTTGGGAATTAAGAGACCTGACACACATGCTGCATAGAACTTTGTAGCACTACATGTAATGAAGATCCTGGGTGTACTGTGGAAATGCCATAGCAACTCTCTCTGTAGCATGTAGTATTCATTTCAGTGAATTTTCATTTCTACATTCTCAGTCCCACCTTGACCCTCTACACTGCCTGAACAGCACTGCATACACCATCCCTAGCAAAACCTGCTAAACTCTTTCAACACTACTGCACTGCTTTGAATCCAGAATCACCATCCTCAGCGAATGCCCCTATAATGTTGAAACACCACTGCACTGCCCTAAACCCTGAAATAGCACTCCTGATCTCCTACAGTGCCCGAACACCGCTGCTATGTCTTAAAGTCTGAAAGAACACCTCTTGCTATACCACCTACACCGGGTGAATACTAGTGTAGTTATCTAAACCCTGAAACAGCACTCCCAGCAAGACTCTCTTTCACTGTAGTAATCATTTTACTGAATTGCAAGGGATACTGCCATGTGTCTAAGATCACACTGTGAGCTAGTATTCATTTCAAAAAATGTTGGCAGAATAATTTACTTAGTTGATGTGTTTAAAAATATGGGAATACATGTACTCATGGAGTGAGTCAGGCCTTAAGATATTTAGGGGTCAATTACGATGGCGGTGAATCCGCATCCTCCGGGCCGACGGAAGCCACCGCTAGCCCAGAAGATGTGGATTCACCGCTGCGGTCATAGCAAACACCCACCACCAGATTATGATGGCATTGGGATCAGCGGTGGACGGCAAGTCCGTCCGCCGCTGATCCGCGCTGGGTGTACGCAAATATTGTGGAGTTGTCTGCAAGACACCGCGAGCCATATCACGATGCATTCGGAAACATGTTTTTCCACAGCAGCTTTTCCGCCGTGGAAAAGCATGTGGTCTTTTGTTTTTCAGGGCCCGTTGCGAGACCCAGGGTGTTGGGGGATGGGGGGTGCACAGGGGGGTACCTATGGTACCCCCCCTGCTTTGGCATGCAAAAGTTGGCAGGCACCACGCGGTGCCTGCCAAGTTGTGCATGCCAAAGGTAAACATGCATATTTTACATTGCGGCGGGTGCTGCTTAAAGCAGCACCCGCCGCAATGTAATATATGGGATGTGACCGCCTGGGTGGCGGTCACATCCTAATTGCAACGGAGGGACCGCCGCTGCCCCTGCGGTCGGTCCCTCCACCTCGGGGGTGGCGGACAGATGCAGATCCGTCCGCCATCCTAATCGACACCTTAGTGCTACAAAGTCCAAAGCAGCACGTGTGCCAGGCCTTTGAATGCCCAAATAGTCTCCATGCTGTGTAAAAAAGATCCTGGGTGTGCTCTAGAAATTGCATAGCAACTGTCTCTGTAGCATGTTGTAATCATTTCAGTGAATTCTCATTTCTAAAATCTTAGTCTCACCTTGACCCTCTACACTGCCTGAACACAACTGCATGCTCTTAAACCCTGAAACAGCACTCCCAGCAAGACTCCCGTTCACTGTAGTAATCATTTTACTGATTTGCAAGGCATACTGTCATGTGTCTATCATCACAAATAGTCTCATTTTTTACCACAGTGCATACAAACAGACATTCTCTTGAATACCTCTGTACAATATGAAATCAACAATCACAGAGACTTTGCTAAAAGTCAAACAATATACACCTGGAAATAAAAACTATGCTGTAAGACTCAGTTTATACCACAATAACTTGGCTACTAGCTCCAAGATCACAATTGTACAAGTAGAGTCTCTCAAATCATTTAACATTTTTAATCATAAATGTATTCTTGTAACATTTCATATTGTAATAGAACATCTAGCATGATGTCATCAGCAATTTCATTAACGTCTTCATCAACTTCAGAACTTATCACATTAAACTCAATATCATCCAATACTTCAATGAATTCATTATCTAAACTTCCATGCAAAAAATCACAGGTTATATCTTCTGCACCAATAGGTTGTTCTTCATTGCTGCTGTTCACAAATACATTTAAGTCCTCTATCAGAGTGTTAGAAATTTCAAAAGTGACTTCAAAGTTGTTCTGATTTTGATCCATAATACATTTTATTATGTTGCTGTACCTAGCAGAAAAATATGAACACTTCATTTTATTATTTTTACTAATAGATAATACAAAACTAGCTTTATCAATTTCATGAGTACGTGTATTCCCATATTTTTAAACACCTCAACTAAGCAAATTATTCTACCACATTTTGTCTGAAATGAATACTGACTCACACTGTGATTTTAAATGCATGACAGCATCCCTTGCAATTCAGTAAAATGATTACTACAGTGGGGGGGGGGGTCTTGCTGGGAGTGCTGTTTCAGGGTTTGGAGCAGTGCAGTAGTGTTGAAAGAGTTTAGCAGATTTTGAAACAGATAGTGTTTCAGATTTTAGGACAGAGCAGTGGTGTTCAGGCAGTTTAGAGGGTCAAGGTGAGACTGAAAAGTAGAAATGAGAATTCACTGAAATGATTACTACATGCTACAGAGACAGTTGCTATGCAATTTCTACAGCAAACTCAGGATATTTATTATACACCATGGACACTATTTGGGAATTCTAAGGCCTGGAACACATGCTGCTTTGGACTTTATAGCACTAAATGTCCTAAGGCCTGACTCACTCCATGACTACATGAATTGCCATATTTTTAAACACATCAACTAAGCACATTTTTCAACCACAATTTTGTGAAATGAAGTCTGACTCACACTGTAATCTTAGACACATGACAGTATGCCTTGCAATTCCGTAAAATGATTACTACAGTGAAAGACACTCTTGCTGGGAGTGCTGTTTCAGATTTTAGGACAGTGCAGTGGTGTTCAGGCAGTGTAGGGGCTCAAGGTGGGACTGAGAATGTGGAAAAAAGAATTCACTGAAATGATTTTTACATGCTACAGAGAGAGTTGGTATGCAATTTCTACAGCGCACCCAGGATCTTTATTACACAGCATGTAGACTATTTGGGAATTCAGAGGCCTGACACACAAGCTGCTTTGGACTTTATAGCACTAAATGTCCTAAGGCCTGACTCACTCCATGACTACATGTTTTGCCATATGTTTAAACACATCAACTAAGCAAATTATTCTGGCACATTTTTCTGAAATGAAGTCTGACTCACACTGTGATCTTAGACACATGTCAGTATGCCTTGCAATTCCGTAAAATGATTACTACAGTGAAAGAAAGTCTTGCTGGGAGTGTTGTTTCAGATTTTAGGACAGTGCAGTGTGGTTGTATGACGTTACAACGCATACTTTTACAACGCACACCATTACAACGCATTCCATTACAACGCATGCCATTACAACAAATTTTTAAATACTACCTTTACAACGCATTCCATTACAACGCATACTACCTTTACAACACATACCATTACATTGCATGTATAGTAAGTATTGGATAATGTAGGGGTAAAAATTACTATTCTAACTCCAGGGGGTGCAACAGTAGGGTAAGTGTTGGATGGTAATGATATGCGTTGTATTGGTATGCGTTGTAATGACTGCGTTGTAATGACATGTGTTGTAATGAAGTGCGTTGTACTGTCATGCGTTGTCATGGTTGCATTGTAATGGCATGCTAAGTAATGAATGTTGCATTGAGAAAGTTTTGTTGTAATGTTAGTGCGTTGTAAAAATTGTGTTGTAAAGGTTGTTTCCCATGCAGTGGTGTTCAGGCAGTGTAGGGGCTCAATGTGGGACTGAGAATATAGAAATGAGAATTCACTGAAATGTTTCTACATGCTACAGAGAGAGTTGGTATGCAATTTCTACAGCGCACCCAGGATCTTTATTACACAGCATGGAGACTATTTGGGAATTCAGAGGCCTGACACACAAGCTGCTTTGGACTTTATAGCACTAAATGTCCTAAGGCCTGACTCACTCCATGACTACATGTTTTGCCATATGTTTAAACACATCAACTAAGCCAATTATTCTGCCACATTTTTCTGAAATGAAGTCTGACTCACACTGTGATCTTAGACACATGACAGTATGCCTTGCAATTCCGTAAAATGATTACTACAGTGAAAGAAAGTCTTGCTGGGAGTGTTGTTTCAGATTTTAGGACAGTGCAGTGTGGTTGTATGATGTTACAACGCATACTTTTACAACGCACACCTTTACAACACAGTTTTTTACAACGCAACATCCATTACAACGCATTCCATTACAACGTATGCCATTACAACAAATTTTTAAATACTACCTTTACAACGCATTCCATTACAACGCATACTACCTTTACAACACATACCATTACATTGCATGTATAGTAAGTATTGGATAATGTAGGGGTAAAAATTACTATTCTAACTCCAGGGGGTGCAACAGTAGGGTAAGTGTTGGATGGTAATGGTATGCGTTGTATTGGTATGCGTTGTAATGACTGCGTTGTAATGACATGTGTTGTAATGAAGTGCGTTGTAGTGTCATGCGTTGTCATGGTTGTATTGTAATGGCATGCTATGTAATGGATGTTGCGTTGAGAAAGTTTTGTTGTAATGTTAGTGCGTTGTAAAAATTGCGTTGTAAAGGTTGTTTCCCATGCAGTGGTGTTCAGGCAGTGTAGGGGCTCAATGTGGGACTGAGAATATAGAAACGAGAATTCACTGAAATGATTTCTACATGCTACAGAGAGAGTTGGTATGCAATTTCTACAGCACACCCAGGATCTTTATTACACAGCATGGAGACCATTTGGGAATTCAGAGGCCTGACACACATGCTACTTTGGACTTCATAGCACTAAATATCCTAAGCTTACTCCATGACTACATGTATTGCCATATATTTAAACACATCAATTAAGCAAATTATTCTGCCACATTTTTCTGAAATGAATTCAGTAAAATGATTACAATCTGCTACTAAAAGATTTTGTATGGCATTTCTGCAGCACACCCAGAATGTTTACAAGACTGCAAGGAGACTATCTGAGAATTCTAACCCTGATATACAAGTTTATAAGTGGTTAGACCACTTCATGTACAAACTCTACATTTTTAACAACAGCACTGTACTGCAAAAAATATCTCCTCAAACAAATCAACATACCAAATGCTCCTTTCACAATGTTTTTCCCAAAGCAGACAAATTCAAAATCAGACTCTATACAAATAAACTCCTGCTTCCACATTAGAATACATTTTTCAGTTTAACTTAAACTGCACAACATAGATCCCCTTACAAATTAATAACTCAACTTTAAAAATGCTTTTGTAGTTTTAGAACAGTGTCAATCACACACCAGATTTTCTTAAGCAGAATCTATGAATAGTGCACAAGTCACTGCAACCACACAATGGCATAGCTTCTCTCTCATTTTACACATATTCTTGTAGATAACCAATCAAATATCTTCCCACACAAATTCAAAACCAAACTAACATTTTAATTGTTTCTACATTGAAACACTTTCAATCTCACATAATATTCAACCTTCCCCTACTGCTCTCTCTGCCTGTTACCATAGAAACACTCCATAGAACACCTAACTGAACACACAGTTGAAAAGTTAATCTGCAAAAAATACCAGCAAGGGTGTTTGACTTTTCAATACAGCAGCGAATCCTGTGAAATTTTCCTTTCAATCACTTTCTCTCAACCATTAGCATTTCTCCATAAAAAAAACAGTAGCACGCACCCTAGTTTTCAATGTTGAATTTTCAGAAACCACCAATAATTTTTTTTCAAGTGCACTGAATCTCTTCCACATTTTTTTCTAAACTCCTACTTTTCAAACTGCCATTTCATTTCCAGAGCCCATCTGAGTACAACCAGATCTTCCTTCAAGATGCTTAGAGTGTGGATTGTAGGACACAGCTATATTTTCTGGAGTTAAAGGTATGCAGCAAATAGATGCTTTTTCAACCTTGACTTACCAAATGTGGATATTATGTGGATTGGCCAGAGAGGATTGAGATGTCACCAATTGATGCCATTGGTAAAATCCTTTTTGCATCGCCCACACCCTGACCTCATAATTGTGCACTGTGGTCTGGAAATGCTTTTAAAGAACACCTTTGGGCAATTGATGTCACTTTTTCCACAAACTGCCTTTGTATATTCTAATATATGCCAAAGGCAAAAATGAAACTGGTCCAACCAATATTGCCCACAGATTGAGAAAGCAAGGAAACATGAGAATAAGTCTGTTTCTGCTTTCCTCAGAGACTATGGTATGGGTTCTATATACTACAACAACTTGCGTTACAACATGTAAAGCATTTATAGAGGAGACGGTGTACATTTCACAGATGAGGGAAACAGAGTCTTCCTCTTGAATTTTAGACTCTGCATCAGTACTTACTTGTAGGTACAAAAAACACTCAATAAACACACCGGCTCTTTTTAGAGCCAACCAACAATTAAACACTCAAACGTGTTATTTAACTGTATTTTTATTTTATTTTTTCTGATGAGTGCGCAACATGCGCGCACCTCGCGATTTTAATGTCGAGAATGCGTGCACCGTACACGCACCTCGCGATTTTTTTTTCATTAAAAAAAAGGTTTTTTTGACCTTTGGGGTTCTTCGGGGACCCCCTGAGAAGGCCTAGGGGGTCAGGGAGTCTCTACCCTGCCCCCTTTTCCCGTTCTCCACTTTTGTTTTTGACTCACTTCTGCCTCGAGGGTGCGTGCAACGTTAAAAACGATTTACTATGGAAAATGTTTTCTGGTAAAATGTCGGGCTTTTAATTTTGGTCAAGGATTACATTGGGTGTTTGTGTGAAATAAGGAACTATATTTTCACATTTTTCAATAATGTCACCTGTGTCTGCTGACAGTTTGCCTCTCTTAGCTTAAAGGGTACTCTGTGCCTGTGTCTCATGTCACTTTGCACGTGCATAATCTCTCTTTTTCTGTGTGTCATTTCTCTCTTTGTGTGTGTGTCATGACATGTGTCTCATGTGCCTAAGATCACACTGTGAGTCAAGCTTGATTTTAAATGGATCTGGGTGAATAATTTGCTTAGTTGATGTGTTTAAAAATATGGAAATACATGTATTTTTAAAGTCAGATAGGCTTTAGCATATGTACTAGTAGGGAATCTTAGGCAGCATGTCTGTTAGGCCTCTTACTTCACAAATAGGCTCTAAGCTGTGCAATCAAGATCCAGGGTGTTCTGTTGAAATGAAAAAGGAATGTTATGTCTTGCTTATACATATGTGGTCTGCTTTTGTTTTTGACTCACTTCTGCCTCGAGGGTGCGTGCAACGTTAAAAACGATTTACTATGGAAAATGTTTTCTGGTAAAATGTCGGGCTTTTAATTTTGGTCAAGGATTACATTGGGTGTTTGTGTGAAATAAGGAACTATATTTTCACATTTTTCAATAATGTCACCTGTGTCTGCTGACAGTTTGCCTCTCTTAGCTTAAAGGGTACTCTGTGCCTGTGTCTCATGTCACTTTGCACGTGCATAATCTCTCTTTTTCTGTGTGTCATTTCTCTCTTTGTGTGTGTGTCATGACATGTGTCTCATGTGCCTAAGATCACACTGTGAGTCAAGCTTGATTTTAAATGGATCTGGGTGAATAATTTGCTTAGTTGATGTGTTTAAAAATATGGAAATACATGTATTTTTAAAGTCAGATAGGCTTTAGCATATGTACTAGTAGGGAATCTTAGGCAGCATGTCTGTTAGGCCTCTTACTTCACAAATAGGCTCTAAGCTGTGCAATCAAGATCCAGGGTGTTCTGTTGAAATGAAAAAGGAATGTTATGTCTTGCTTATACATATGTGGTCTGCTTTTTGCCAGTAGACACAGTAAAATAGTATGAGCAGAGACACACATATTGCATGCAGAGACAGACATGGTAGATTACATGTAACATCCTGGTCATGTGCCTAAGATCACACTGTGAGTCAAGCTTGATTTTAAATGGATCTGGGTGAATAATTTGCTTAGTTGATGTGTTTAAAAATATGGAAATACATGTATTCTTAAAGTCAGTTAGGCTTTAGCATATGTACTAGTATGGAATCTTAGGCAGCATGTCTGTTAGGCCTCTTCACAAATAGGCTCTTAGCTGTGCAATCAAGATCCAGGGTGTGCCGTTGAAATGAAAAAGGAATGTTATGTCTTGCTTATACATATGTGGTCTGTTTTTTGCCAGTAGACACAGTGAAATAGTATGTGTAGAGACACATATATTGCATGCAGAGACAGACATGGCAGATTACATGTAACATCCTGGTCATTTGCCTAAGATCACACTGTGAGTCAAGCTTGATTTTAAATGGATATGGGTGAATAATTTGCTTAGTTGATGTGTTTAAAAATATGGAAATACATGTATTTTAAAAGTCAGATAGGCTTTAGCATATGTACTCGTAGGGAATCTTAGGCAGCATGTCTGTAAGGCCTCTTACTTCACAACTAGGCTCTAAGCTGTGCAATCAAGATCCAGGGTGTGCCGTTGAAATGAAAAAGGAATGTTATGTCTTGCTTATATATATGTGGTCTGTTTTTTGCCAGAAGACACAGTGAAATAGTATGAGCAGAGACACACATATTGGATTCAGAGACAGACATTGTAGATTACATGTAACAACCTGGTCATGTGCCTAAGATCACACTGTGAGTCAAGCTTGCTTTTAAATGCATCTGGGTGAATAATTTGCTTATTTGATGTGCTTAAAAATATGGAAATACATGTATTCTTAAAGTCAGTTAGGCTTTAGCATATATACTAGTAGGGAATCTTAGGCAGCATGTCTGTTAGGCCTCTTACTTCACAAATAGGTTCTAAGCTGTGCAATCAAGATCCAGGGTGTGCTGTTGAAATGAAAAAGGAATGTTATGTTTTGCTTATATATATGTGGTGTGGTCTGTTTCTTGCCATTAGACACAGTGAAATAGTATGAGCAGAGACACACATATGGCATGCAGAGACAGACATGGTAGATTACATGTAACATCCTGGTCATGTACCTAAGATCACACTGTGAGTCAAGCTTGATTTTAAATGGATCTGGGTGAATAATTTGCTTAGTTAATGTATTTAGAAATATGGAAATACATGTATTTTTAAAGTCAGTTAGGCTTTAGCATATGTACTAGTAGGGAATCTTAGGCAGCATGTCTGTTAGGCCTCTTACTTCACAAATAGGCTCTAAGCTGTGCAATCAAGATCCAGGGTGTGCCGTTGAAATGAAAAAGGAATGTTATGTTATGTGGTCTGTTTTTTGCCAGTAGACACAGTGAAATAGTATGAGCAGAGACACACATATTGTATGCAGAGACAAACATGGTAGATTACATGTAACATCCTGGTCATGTGCCTAAGATCACACTGTGAGTCAAGCTTGATTTTAAATGGATCTGGGAGAATAATTTGCCTAGTTGATGTGTTTAAAAATATGGAAATGCATGTATTTTGAAAGTCAGTTACGCTTTAGCATATGTAGTAGTAGGGAATCTTAGGCAGCATGTCTGTTAGGCCTCTTACTTCACAAATAGGCTCTAAGCTGTGCAATCAAGATCCAGGGTGTGCCGTTGACATGAAAAAGGAATGTTATGTCTTGTTTATATATATGTGGTCTGTTTTTTTGCCAGTAGAGACAGTGAAATAATATGAGCAGAGACACACATATTGCATGCAGAGACAGACATGGTAGATTACATGTAACATCCTGGTCATGGGCCTAAGATCACACTGTGAGTCAAGCTTGATTTTAAATGGATCTGGGTGAATAATTTGATGAGAGTTAGAGAGATGGAAACTGTGCGCAGACACAGGTGACATTATTGAAAAATGTGAAAATATAATTCCTTATTTCATACAGACACTCAGCGTGATCCTTGTCAAAAATGTTAAAGCCATACTTTTTACCATGAAACATTTACCAGAGTGAGATGAGACACACACAAACAGACAAACGACACATAAAAAAAGAGAGAGAGATGGGGCAGGCACAGAGTGAGATGACACACAGGAACAGAGTGAGGTGAGACACAGGCACAGAGTACCCTTTTAGCTTAGAGATGCAAACTGTGAGCAGACACAGGTGACAATATTGAAAAATTTGAAAATATAATTCCTTATTTCATACAGACACTCAGTGTGCTCCTTGTCAAAAATGTTAAAGCTATGCTTTTTACCATAAAACATTTACCAGAATGAGATGTGACAGACGCAAACAGACAAATGACACACACAAAGAGAGAGAGATGGGGCAGTCACAGAGTGAGATGATACACAGGCACAGAGTTAGGTGAGACACAGGCTCAGAGTGAGATGAGACACAGGCACAGAGTGAGATGAGGTACAGGCATAGAGTGAGATGAGACACGCAAAGAGAGAAATGACACACACAAAGAGAGAGATGGGGCAGGCACAGACTGAGATGAAACACAGGCACAGAGTGAGATGAGACACAGGCACAGAGTTAGATGAGACACAGGGACAGAGTGACATAAGACACAGGCACAGAGTGAGATGGTGCAGGCAGAGAGTAAGATTAATAATGAAACTGTACTGCACTGTTACTGTGACACAGTTGCTGTGGTATAAAGTAACTTATGTTGTAAACTAGTGTTTATATCATTCACTTATTGTAATTGCTATGTAGTATGTTTGTAGTGGTCTATAATACGTTAGTTTTTCTTTACCACAGATTGTAATCATCTATAGAAAGATAAAAGAATATGCCGTCAAAGGAAAGACGTGAAAAGAAATATTAACAGGATTTAAGGTCCAAGAAAACAGAAATACAAGACTCATCCAAAACACAATCTTCAGTGAAAAAAAGTGATGCTCCTGGTAAGCAAACCAAGGACTTTTTAAGGAAGTTATTGAAATGTCAAAAAAAAGATGTTGTTTCAAAGAAGAATAATCCATCTCTAAATAGAAAGAAAAAATTGTGCCCCTCAAAAAATGTTAGACCTGTAGAAGGAGATGATATTGTCTATAGCAATAGAAGGAGAAATGAATTTATTGAAATTCGTAGACGAATGTTTTATAATAGAATAGTTTCAAATTTATTAAAAAATGTAAAGATGTATCAAAAAAAGACTGCTTTTTACAAGAAAAAAAAAGCATAGTGAATATTGTGGATGAAACATTTAAAGAGAAAAATAAATTATATTGTTTAGTAATCAATAGAATTCGTACACTCGACTCGATATGGTAATCAATGTGTTCAAATCAAAATGTAAGTGGAAAAGAGTAATTAATCGGACTCATTTTTGTGATGTTTTTTCTGGAGAATGGAAGCATAGTTCAAGTTGTGAGCCATTTTTTAATGAAGAAAGTTACTTTCAGGATAATGATTTGGTGCATGCAGTTGACACCAGTGGTCGAGCATATGAGGTGAAGGACGGTTGTCCGGTTGAAAAAGAAAAAATTGTGCCTAGAAATTCAGAAGAGGTGTCAGCTGATGAAGTTTTAGGGAGATGTCCTAAGGCTCCAGTGTATACTTGGAATTGTAGTAGTATTTGTAGTGTGCAACAGGATTCAATTGATTTGTTTCTCAGTTTCTTACGGACATATATTAAGAAAAGTCAAAAAGAAAAAATGAAAATTTTGCAAGAGTTAGATCCTTGTAGAGTGAGAGAAAAAACAGGTTTGCATGGGCATTCACCGGCTTGTCTTTCAAGAAAAGTATGTCAGAGTGTTTTTTTCCATTTTAGGATGTTAGCAGTGCATCATAATAACGTGAGGAAATTAGTGAGAAGGTTGTATTATGCAAAAAGTCCAGCACTTAAGCTAAAACAGTTAAACAGTGCTCTTTTGCATGGAACTGAATTAGATGTGAAGAACATTTGTGAAGAAATTGAGTTTTGTTACTTTGGTGAAAAAGAGGACAGTGCAGAAACTGATACAGTAATAGAAGGTAATATGGAAGAGAATGTAGAGATTTCAAGTACAGAAAAATTTGACCATGAAATTACAAAGTTTAAGGTCAATTCAAGTGAAAGGCCTAATTTTACTTGTGTGTGTTGTCGACGAACTCATTATAAGAATCAGACTAGATTAGTTGATTTATATGTAAAAAGTGAAATGGAAAATAATAATGAGTGGAAGGATTTTGCAACTTATTTGTTGGTAGAAAGTTGTTTTGATTTGGGTTCTGATCAACGTATTTGTAAATATTGTTATAATAAATTAAATGAAAACAGAATGCCTGCTAGAGCTGTTCACAATAATCTGGAGTTGGTAGACATTCCTTCTGAATTGATGGATTTAAATACCCATGAGTCTATTCTGATTCAATGTGTGCATCATTTTCAGGCTATTGTTCGCATGGAGCCCAAGACAGGGAAATTGCCTCCTTCAGATTTACAGAGAGGATTAAAGGGAAGAGTGGTTTATTTGCCTCTAGATTTTAAGACAAATATCGATACAATTGGTGTAGAAAAAGTAGAAGAGGAATCTCTGGTTATTCTAGTTAATGGTGTTCTGACAAAGAGTAAGAAAATCTGGCAAGAATTAGTGGATGTTAGGAAAGTCAAAAAGGCAACGTTGTATTTGGTAAAAAATAATCACTACTACAAAAATGTATATGTAGGAGAAGAGGAAACAACTGTAGAATAGGACAGTGATTTCTCAGCTGGGCAAATTGAAAAAGTTGATGTCTCTAGAAGTGAAGAAATTTATGAACATTATAGTGTTCATCCATTGCATTCCAAAGAGGTAATGGGGAATGCTATTGACTTGTTTCAAATGAAAGAAGCAAAAGGAAGTCCCATTAGTGTATGGGAAGAAAGTTTGGAAGCTCATTGTTTTCCACAGTTATTTCCAACAGGTCAAGGTGGACGATATGACGACCGACCTGTTCAAATTCCTGCATCTGAATACCGGACTTTAAGATTATATACAGAAGATCCAAGGTTTCGTCAATGCATTCCATATTTGTTCCATCTACTGTTTGAGAGTAGAGAACCTACATGGTTCCTCACTCTTAGCTGTGCTGAGTATGCTTGGGAAGACTTACTTGAATTTCTATGAGAGGCAAATAAAAACATAGAAAATATTGACTACAAGACACCTGGAGAACTGTGCTCTTTGGATCCAGTTAATGTATGCAGGTATTTCAATCATAGGTTTGAAGCTACAATGTCTTTTATTGAAAACAAAAAAAAATCTTCCGCTTGGAGAGGTTTTGGATTTCTTTTGGAGAAAGGAGTATCAAGCAAGAGGTGCTCCTCACATACATATGCTGCTATGGATTAAAGATGCACAAAACTTTGGAACAGATTCAGATGAGAAAGTGATGAGTTTCATTGAGAAAAGAAGGGGAAGGGGAGTGAAGTAGAGTGACTGACAGCTGGAAAGTGGTGGATGGGAGAGAGGGAAAGGGCAGTAAAGGAATAGGGAATGAGGATAAGTGAGGGAAGTGGAATAAGGAAAGGGAGGTGAGGGAGGGTCAGAGAAGGGCAGTGTGGGTGACTTAAGAGGAGTGATAGAGGGTGGTAAAAGGTGAGTGAGTGTGAGACAAGGGGAGAATAATATATATTTAATAATACGAAATACAAAATTATTTGTACAACTTGATATATGGTTTATTTTTGCTGTTCTCAGAATATATTGAATTTCACTTAAAACAGTGACTTTCAATATATTCTGAGAACAGCAAAAATAAACCATATATCAAGTTGTACAAATAATTTTGTATTTGGTATTATTAAATATATATTATTCTCCCCTTGTCTCACACTCACTCTCCTTTTACCACCCTCTATCACTCCTCTTAAGTCACCCTCACTGCCCTTCTCTGACCCACCCTCACCTCCCTTTCCTTATTTCACTTCCATCACTTATCCTCATTCCCCATTCCTTTACTGCCCTTTCCCTCTCTCCCATCCACCACTTTCCTGTCAGTCACTCTACTTCACTCCCCTTCCCCTTCTTTTCTTTCTTTGCTCCCTCAATAATTCCCCTTCTCTCACTCACCTTACTCCACTTCACTCACTCCTTCTCTCACTCCCTCTGTCCTCTCACATCCTCACTCCCCTTCCCTCACTCCCTCTCTTTTAGCCTCACTCTCTCGGTCCTCTCACTCTCTCACTCCTCTTCCATCACGCTCGCTCCCTATAACTCACCCTCACTCCCTCACTTACCTTTCTTTGCTCCCTTACTCAGTCCTTTTCTCTCACTCTTTCCTTCACTACCTCTATGTTCTCACTCCTTCAGTCCCCTTGTCTTACAATCACTCGCCTTTATCCACCCTCTATCACTCCTCTTTCCTCAACCTCACTACCCTTCTCTCAGTCTACTTCACCCCGTTCCCTTACTCCACTTCCCTCAGTTATTTTCATTCCCCTTGTTTACTGCCATTTCCCTTACTCCCCTCCCACACTCAACTTCTTTCAGTCTCCCTTCTTGACTTTCCTTCCCCTCTCTTTCCTTCCTTCGCTCCCTCACTCATTCTTCTTCCTTTACTCACCTTACTCAAATTCTCCCACACCTTAAGTCACTCCCTCTGTCCTCTCACTTTCTCAGTCCCCTTCCCTCAGTCCATCTCTCTTAGCCTTACTTTCTCCGTCCCTTCAGTCTCTCACTTCTCTTCTGTCTCGCTCACTCCCTATAACTCACCCACACCCCCTCACTTTCCTTTCTTTGCTCTCTCACTCAGTCCCTTTCTGTCACTCTTTCCTTCAGTACCTCTGTGTCCTCACTCCTTCACTCCCCTTGTCTCATGCTCACTTGCCTTTATCCTCCCTCTATCTTCCCTCTTCCCTCAACCTCACTGCCCTTCACTCACCCTCCCTCACCCTTGTTCCCTTACTCCGGTTTCCTCAGTTATCCTCATTCATCATCCTTAACTCCCCTCCTCTTTCTCTCCTCACACACTCACCTTTTTCCAGTCCCTTTGCTTCACTTTTCTTCTCCTTCTTTCCTTCCTTTGCTCCCTCAGTCATTCCCCTTTCCTCACTCACCTGACTCCCCTTTACTCACTCTTTCTCTCACTCCCTCTGTTCTCTCATATTTTCACTTGTCTTCCCTCACTCCCTCTCTGTTACCCTTACTCCCATTGTCCCCTCACTGTCTTGCGTCCCTACATTCACCCTCACTCACCTTCCATCCCTCATTGTCATGAATCCACCGTCACTCACTCCTGCTTCCCTGTCACTCACTCCCCTTTCTTTACTCCCCTTTCTTCCTTTAGTTTTCCTAATGCACATTCCTTTAGTATCTTACTCACCTTCTCTTCATTTCTCTCTCCTTCTCTTCTTCTCTGTCACTGAATGTATCCATCTCATTATCCTCTTAGTAATTTACTCTCCCTCTATTTCTTTTTCACTCTCTCTGACCTTCACCATTCCTTTGTTTTCCTTTCTGAGTCCTTCACTCCTACTATATCTCTTACTACCCTTTTATGACTTTTAATCTCCTGCTTTGTCTCTTGTATTGTGAAATATATATTATAAATATTATAACTTACTTTTTTTTCTCTTTCACAGATATTCAATTTACTGAAAATATGTAATTAAGTTTACATTACTTATAAGGTAAGTTTGACATACAAAATTTACTTTCTCAACACTCTTTTCCTTAACCTCACTACTCTTCTCTCACCCACCCACACCCCCGTTCCCTTACTGCGCTTCCCTCACTTATTCTCAATCCCCATGTTTACTCCCCTTTTCCTCACTCCCCTCCGACACTCACCTTCTTTCAGACCTTCTCCTTTACGTTTCTTCCTCTCTCTTCCCTTCCTTCGCTCCTTCACTCTTGTCCCTTCCCTTACTCTCCTTACTTCACTTCACTAACTCCTTCTCTTACTCCCTCGGTCCTCTTACTTCTACACTCCCCTTCCCTCATTTTCTCTCTGTTTGCCTCATTCTTTCCGTGCTCTTAGTCTCTCACTCCTCTTCTGTCACGCTCACTCCCTATAACTCAGCCACACTCCCACACTCACTTTCTTTCAGATCTCCAGATTTACTTCCCTTCCTCTCTCTTCCCTTCCTTCGCTCCTTCACTCTTTTCCTTTCCATTACTCTCCTTACTCCACTTCACTAACTCCTTCTCTCGATCCCTCTGTCCTCTTACTTCCTCACTCCCCTTCCCTCACTCTCTCTCTTGCCCCCATTCTGTCTGTCCTCTTAGTCTCTCACTCCTCTTCTGTCACGCTCACTCTCTATAACTTAGCGACACTCCCTCACTTATCTTTCTTTGCGCTGCTAACTATAACTGGAATTTGTGTTTTTTTTTAGTTCAAAGCGTTAATGTTGCCACGGACAAAGTCACCTAACTATAACGTTACTGTAACCTTTGGTTTTTTCAGTAAATCTGTAGAGCAGGGGTTCCTCCATTATGGCATTAGGATGTTGCCCTCTTCATATTTTTGTGCCCCATGTCCCCCTATTAAATGTCAATACATTTAAAAATTAATATACCGTTTTTAAAATCTCCCCACAACAGTCAGCTTTCAGCTGCGAGACAGTTGCTCTATGATTAGCATGAGGCAGCCTTTAAGCCAGTGTGGGCCTGCAGGGTTAGGCTTTAAAATATTGACAGCAGCACCATGCTCAGTATACCTGAGCCACACAAAGTGCTCAAGTCAGATGTGACGGCTGCCTTTCTCTGGCTATCCTGACACGCCCACTAGAGGCCTCTATCGAGGAGTCTCCACCTGCACAGTTAGTGAGCTGGGGGAATCACAGTTGCAGCCCCCTGGTCTGTTAATGAGCAGTGAATTTGTCTCCCGAAGCCCCTGGTGCAGTGGTCTGCACAAAAGGCAGCAAGGGGGTAGGAGGGTCCTGTCATGAAGCATGACATATCACTGTATGGCTTTATTGTGAAACCATGCAGTGACTGGCCATTGGCGCGCTACACATTCTTGCCATACATCTACTACAAAGGTCGCACCCGCGGTTTGGTCCACGGTCCGAGGCAGGTGCAATCCAAGTAAAACTTCTAATCTAAGAGCCAGGTCCTCTCCTGCTTGGCTTGTCCAGGATCTCTTCTGAGAATGTCATTTGGGCCTGGAGGTGGTTTCCCTCAGTGTGGGACTTTTCATGGATTCTGCTTTTGGAGACTGTGCACCCTCAGCTGGGGCCTAATTTACAGCTCCAACACTCAGAGGGGTTGCGTGGGTTACAGACCCCTGACAAGTACAGATTACTGATTCACCTCAACTCTACAGCCTCACATGCGGTGGCTTCACCTGCTGATCTAATATAAAATGTTTTTTTTTCACTTTTCCTCTTTTTAATATACCTGTAAATTCCTTTTATTCTTATGGCTTTGGGGTCTCAGGAAGAGAAAGGCTTACTCACATGGTACAGCATACAGAACTGTTTCATCCTCGGCACACCAGGAAATTGCTCTCCTGTTTACAGCAGAGGGATTTCGTTTTTAGTTGTTAAGCCTCTGGAGCTTCTTCAGCTGTCCAAGGCATTTAATTTCTCCATGTAATGACGATCGATGTGCATGGCGCTCTGACATCATTACATTGAAAGTGAAAGCTATCATTGGAAAGGGGAGAATCTTCCCTTTCCAATGGTACCCTTCCCCAGTAGATCCCTACTTGGGGATCGCCGCTAGAGGGTGTCCCCCAAACAAGGATCAACAACTAGATATCATGGTGGGGGGAGCAGCCGCTTGGGCAAGGACCTTGGGCATGTTTAGTCTTTGTGCCCCCTTGGGGGGCAGATGGGGTCAATAGCGGCATGTCTTCTCCCCCCAGGTGTTCAAAAAGACCACTAGGCAGAAGGGATTATTTGTAATGCTCAGGGGTGGGGGGTTCCCAAAATGGGCATGCCAGTGCCCCCACACCCCCTAATACAAAGGTACAGTCTTTTTGCACCCCCCCCACCCCCGGGGCAGGTGGGGGTTGGTTCCCCCAATCTGCCCCAGGGGGGCAAAAAGCCCACCAGACACAAGGGATTTTTTTTAAGAAAGTGGGGTTGGGGCTGCCTACAATGGGCAGAGTCATGCCCCCTCTCCACATAAATGGGGACCAATGTTTTTCTGACTTCCTAAGGGAGCAGGTGAGGCAATAGCCTGATCAGTTTCCCAGGGAAGCAGAAAGCTCACTAGGCACCAGGGATATTTGTTTCTTAGTTTAAGGGTGGGGTCTGCCCACAATAGGCATACCAATGCCCCCAAACCAAAAGAGCACTGTCTTTCTGACCCACTTTGGGCATTTAGAGGGAAAGACCACCGATACCCCCCCCCCCCACTAGGCACCAGAGACTATTTGTTTCTTACTTTTGGGTGGGAGTGGCACAGAATGAGTATGCCAATGTCCCCTAAAAAAATGGGCACAGTCTTCCTGTCCCCATGGGTGGCATATGAGGCAATAGCCCCCGATCTGCCCCCCCAGGGGTGCAGATAGCCCACTATGCACTTATTCGTGAAAAGGTGGGGGCTTACCAGAATGGGCATGCCTATGCCCCCCATCACCCCCTAAAGGGAAGTCTTTCTTCCCCCTGGGGGGCAGATATGGGCAACAGTCCCAATTATTTTCTTTGTGCAGAGGTAGGGGTTGCCCAGAATAGGCTTGCCAATAGCTGGCAGTGTGTTGACTTGTGTTTGGCTGGTGGTTTGTCGGAAATAGCGTTTGGTGGCGGTGTGTGTAGACTGGAGCTTCCCTGGTGGTGTGTGTGGAAGGGCGCTTGGCTGGCAGTGTGCATAGACTGGCACTTGGCTGGCGGTGTGCATGGATGGAGTTTGACTGGAGGTGTGCGTGGATGGTGCTTCGCTGGCAGTGTGCGCTGCTGGTGCTTGGCTGGTGGTATGCGTGGATGGCGCTTGGCTGGTGGTGTGCGTAGATGGCACTTGACTTGCAGTGTGCGTGGGCTGTCTCTTGAATGGTGGTGTGAATTGTGTGGCTCTACCCCCGTTTTCTTACCCAGCCTGTGTTTAGGTACCAGGCTGTGCGGCCATGTAAGGAAACCTACCAACCCCAGACATTTCTGCAAACAAGACAACTAGGGGAGTCCAGTAAGGTGTGGCTTGGTGGATCCCCCAACGCTTTCCTACCTAGACTCCCCTGCAAACTTCAAATTAGCGGAAACAATTACATTCTCCTTACATTTCTGTGTGGTATCACTGCACCAGCACATATTCCCTTCCACCCACAAAAAATAGGATATGTCCCAGTAAAATGCCAAAACTGTGAGCAGAAAAATGTGGTTTTCTGACAAAAGTCTGCCTGTTCCTGATAGCTGAGAAGATGGTTATTTTAGCACCTTAAAGCCTTTGTTGATACCATTTGCAGGAAAAAAAACAGACGCTTTCTTCTGCAGCACTTTCTTCCCCATTTAAAAAAGAAAATCACACACTTTGCTGTATTTTGGCTAATTTCTCAGTCCCCTCTGGGGAATCTACAAACCCTGGGTACCTTTGGAATCCCCAGGATGTTGCAAAAAAGGACACAAAGGTGGTGTGGATACCTTATGTGGACAAAATGTTATGGGGGCCCAAGCGCAAATTACCTCTAATAACCTTAGCACCGGGGGAAATGGCCTAACAGCAAAAGAGTGAAGGGCTTTTTTATATACCACCTTATCTTCCTCTTTGCAATGTCATCCCCACTGTCTTTATAACTTTGCTGGCTGTTCTGTCTAAAGCAAGATCATGTGAGAACCTGCGGGCCAAATGCGATTATTTGCACTTTCGGGTGGTTATTTCTGGCACCAACACCTCAGCTGCCTCCCTGACCCATTTACTGATTGAGCTTTCATCACTCATGAACTCCCCTGTGGGCACCTGTTTGGAAGAAATTAAAGTCTCTTAGAGATCAGAAATGATTATTTTATTCCAGGTCCGCTTTGTGGAAACTTGTATGGCAACCGTTCTCTCTTTAGGTAAAGGTAAGATCAGCGAAAAGGGGATTAATACATGGTCAGACCAGACTACTTGACTCAGAGTATCCAACTGGGTCCCAACATTGGATATCTGTATTTTTCATCTGGATATTATAATCACCTAACATTATAAAGTTGGCATAGCTAATGGCCTTTGGTGTGATTATCTGGGCTTGTGAAGTAATGAAGTCCCCTGCATGTCCTGGGGGCGGGACAGTACATTAGTACCCCTGAAAAGGAGCATTGGGCAGAGGGGTCTGCGTCCCTCCTTTCGTCCAACTGAAAGGCGCTGCATTTGAAACATTTTTAAAATTCTATTGCTAGACCCTTCAAATGTCAGTGTTCTAAAAGTCGGCTTTCTTTCCCTGCTCTTCCAAATATTTGGAGAATTGCACACAGCTATTCATTTCTCAAGGGTTGTGTTAGAAACTGTCATTCATTGTAACGACGTGTGTGGAAAACAATAGTCAGAGAACTTGTATAGAAAATGCACTTGTAGATGGACTTTTCAGATTACTGCATTTGTTGTATGTACGTTACATGGATAGACTAATTTATACCGCTATACGTATATGCACGTTTTGTTTGAGGTCATGTAGGTCATTAGAAAAATGTGTAAAACTGGCATCCGATGGATGATCACCAAATAAGAAATGATGCAGCCATGTCTCTGTGCCTAACGTCATGTTTGCAAAAAGCAGACATTGTACTTCCTTTCATCCTGTAAAGAAATACACTAACAGGTGAAGCACTCTGCTTGCGTAGTTTTCTTGAAACAGATGTCACTGTTACCCTGGAAACCGGATGTTTCCCCCAGATGCATCAGTAGCGGCACTTACATTCCATTCGCTTTCTGCGCTGGCTAGATGTCAACATTTATTTGACAATTAGAATCCGCAGTGGGGTCTCGGGCCTCTCTATGTTTGATTGGGGGTCATGAAAAGATCCCGTATTACACAGTAAGAACAAAAATGAAAGGCATAGATTATTTTTACCGCCTGTGAGAGGAATGGAGGAAACCGGAAAATGATGCTTAAAATGATATTTCTTATTTAAAATTACTTTTTCCAAAAAGTGAGAGGCGGGAGCACATTTTGCTAATACTGACCACCAAATTAATATTTTAAATAATATTTTGATTTATTCCGACCCAGACCCTACAAAAATGCCTGACATGAATTATTGTATTACCAAATGTTACTTAAAGATCGTGAAAATGTTTTTAACCAGTGTCCTCTCGTCAACATTACACTTTGAATGGCTTTCACAGGAAGATTTTGTATTACTAAAATATGTCATATTCTGCAAATGTAACACAATGAATGCATCGTTCAATCATTTTGTTCACAAACTAGGTTTCTCATTATTCTGTTTTCAGCGCAAAAACAAGTCTAATGTATATGTGTGGTATATATATATATATGTGTGATCAAGGCTCGGAGGAGCCGAAACGTTATGGCGGCAGTTCACAACAAATAAAGAAACTTGCACCTACTTCTGGTCCGTGTCTGCGTTGTTGCGGTAGGTACAGGATTGCCTTCGCCAAAGCTGTGGATTGTGTAATTTGTGTAATATATATATATATATATATATATATATATATATATATATATATATATATATATATATATATATATATATATTCCACTCCAAACATCCTACAGATTCTCGACCTGTAATAGATTGCAGCACTCACGGGGGTGGTTTCTCAAAGATGTTTATTTGGAAACCATCAGCACATCAACAAGACGCGTTTCGGCGTATAGCCTTCGTCAATTGTATAATAGTTGGCGTGGTGGCCATTGCTCTTATTTCACCATTTCCAAATTTGATTTCATGGACAACAAAAGAGGACTAGCAGGTAAAGCTGTAATGCGCCGCCATATTGTAACGTGCATTTTGTAAGGCATTATATACCCCTATGGGACATGGTTAAGAGCGTCATATTATATGTATTCATACATTCTTCGACACACCATATACAAATGTAAATCATCATAACCCTGAAGGGCAAAAAAACGTTTGCTTTTTGAAAATTTTCGCGGGGTAAGCGCTGAGTGCGTTCCCGGGTACGCTCTCCGGTACGCGCACCCTGATGCCACCACAGGGAAAAACCGTGTAAAAAAATAGAGTAAAAAAATAAAGTAGAGTGTTTAGAGGAAAGTGATGCATTGCTGGAGTGTGTCACAAAAATCACGCAACTCCAGCAATGTATCCTTTCACATGGGGCCAGCCCCATGTGAAAGGGCCTGCGTCAGTCTAAAGCCTGCTGTGAGACAGACGCAAGATTTTGACGCAACGGCATCCTAAAAGTGACGCAGTGAAATCTCATAGATTTCACTGCGTCACTTCTACGACCCTTCCTTGCGTGAATACGCCCCCTTTGCATACATTACACCTGGCGCAGGTATAATGTGGCGCAGGGGTTTTCAAAGTGACGCATCTACCTAGATGCGTCACTTTGTAAATATGACTCAACAAGGTGCATTTTTTACACCACTGGTGCGTCACAAAAAGTGACGCACAGGCGGCGTAAAAGTGATGCATGGCCTCATAAATGAGGCCCTCATTCTTCTACTCTCACTTTTTCTTTTATTTTCTCTCCTTGCGACATTCCTGATGCGTCATATTTAAGATATGATGCATTATGTCGCAAGGAGTTAAAGATACGTCAGTATTTCTGACGTATCTGTAAGCGCAAAAGTGACGCATTGCTGGAGGTTGTCACAAAAGTGACGCAACTCCAGCAATGCATCCTTTCACATGGGGCCAGGCCCATGTGAAAGGGCCTGCGTCAGTCTTACGCCTGCTGTGAGGCAGGCGCAAGATTTTGACGCAACGGCGTCCTAAAAGTGACGCAGTGAAGTCTCATAGATTTCACTGCGTCACTTCTACGACCCTTCCTTGCATCAATAGGCCCCCTTTGCATACATTACACCTGGCGCAGGTATAATGTGGTGCAGGGGTTTACAAAGTGACTCATCTACCTAGATGCGTCACTTTGTAAATATGACTCAACAAGGTGCATTTTTTACACCACTGGTGCGTCACAAAAAGTGACGCACCGGCGGAGTAAAAGTGACGCATAGCCTCATAAATGAGGCCTTCAGTCTTCTACTCTCACTGTTTCTTTCACTTTCTCTGTCTCTTCACTCCCTTACTCACCTTGTAATAATGACTTCTAGAGATTTTGCATAATTAACGGCAAGAAGAGTAGAACGATTTTTATGTAAATATATATGTAACTATGTGTATGAATTTTGATGTTTTCTTTTTCAAGGGTCATCAGGCTTGCAGGCAATATTCTTCTAAAGGCTAGGTTTGTAAGCAGGATGCGCTAAAATGCATTTTGATGCAGTGCATTCGCTAGGGACTACAACAAATGGATAATGACAGGTAATGTTATGTTTATTTATTGATGTTTTAGTTAGGAAACTGTTTATTCCAATGCAAAAGGACAATACGATTTAAATAAATATGCTTTGTATTGTAATATTTTCAGTATTCAATGTGTACAGATTTAAAATTCCTTTGAGACTGCAGGTGCACACTTTAGCAGTGGCTGGAAATATTTATATTTTCCAGGTATTGGAAAAAGGGATTTGAATATTCTTTCGAATCTAATTGATGTTTTGAGGTTTGAACACTGATGACAACATTATTTTTAGATTCTTTCCCTTGTATCCGTATGCAGTGTAATAGGTTTTCCTGTTTAAAAAATGTTTGTATGCACATGCTCCCTAATAACGTTTCCACCCTCTCATGTCTGGTTAGGAGTTCCACTGGTGCAAATATGGTTTACATTGCAGTTACACAACTATTGTCTTCACACCTAGCCACAGGTCACAGACAGGGAGTGTTTGCTTAGGAGTAGAGTATACATGTGGTGCAATGGATGGATCAGGTGTGCACAAAAAAGAGAGGAGTCATGTCACTGATTTCTCTCATATGATTTTGAATTGTTTATCAAGGACTGTTGTTTCCTCATGAGAGACTTATAAACCCCCTGGTTTGGCTTTGTTCATCTTTCTGGGGCTCTTACAATGAACTAGAGACATGTTTCAGAAATGCCTGTGCTAAGGCCTGCAGAAGTACACAATCCGAAGTAGCGTCATGGGTGAATGGGAGAGCAAACTATAAGTCTTCTTGCTGTGTGCTCATGCACCTCCACAGCCACCAGCGCAGTTAGAGCAACTCAGATCTACTACTACAAATCAGTATGGCCACAAGCTTGAGGCAGACAAAGAACATCTGGTGGGATGCCACTAGCTTTGTTGTCCATCATAAGCACGCGTGGCTGGGCCTTCGGTCTTCCTGTAAAAAACCCTGCCAATGCCTACATCAGGCACCATTTGTCTGTCCAGCTGGCAAGTGTGAGGCACTGATCTCCTGGACCCATGGCTCTCACCTTGGAGCTGGAGCAAGAACGTCAGGCGCCACCTGCAGCATCAGCTGCTCCAGGGGCACCCCACAGATTCAACCTTCGCTCCAACAAAGCAAAAACAGCAAGCAGGAGCTAAAAGAGACTGTTCCTGGTGCATATTATCGCAGGAGAGTGCAAGCGGGCCTGGCCTCCTACCTTTCAAGGATCATCATGTTTTCTTCAAGTGCTCTGTAAAAGTCAAGTACTGGTGACTTCTAATGATACACAAGGGGGGCACCAACGGCCTGTAAAATGTGCACAGAAAAGACTTTGATCAAATCTTCTACAGTTGCTGGAAGTAAACTACCATTGCAAGGCTTGCTTAAGAAAGTCATTCAGACAGCACATAGTGCTAGCTTAGCAACTGGCACTGACACAACACCATATTTAGAAGTGGCACAGCTTATGTGTCCCTGATGTGACTGGTACCTGCATTTTGCATTAGACCAGAACGTCCAAAAATGACACAAGCAAAGGACACGTGGGTAGCAACAGCCACACCATATCACATCATGCAGGTATCACTCAGTATTGGCCTCTTCTGATTGGCTTAGTTTTCTGTACTTATGTAACCTGCTGAGGCTACTGATGGACAGGAGCTGCCATTTTGCCTAATTCTTGTAGAAATGTTCTTAAGCTTGTGCTTCTACTGAACTTATACTGCATAAATAATGACTTTTTCCCGTTGTGGTTAGGGTGCATAAAAGATTTTTGAAGACTTCCCTTTATCAGACATTCAGTGACTTTGCTGTCTGTCTCCGGGCTGCACTTACTCTTATTTTGTATCTTGTCTCATAATAGATTTTCTCTTTTATCATATGCATTGACAGAATTGTATTTCTTGAGTAGGCTTCTACAGCACACCTTCATACAAATTCTTCTCTTATCAGTCACCACACTACATTAACTATAACTCATCAATCTACCATGCACTGTGTTCTTAAAAATACTGTCATTTCAGATAGTGTAATTATGACTGCTCTGACTTCACATGCTATAATTTATATACTATGCAGAGTATAACAAGTGCATGTAAAAAAGGCAAATTATAGTTCATTTAGTGTGGCAATTGATGCAAAAAGAATGTATACAGATGTGCGCAACATATAGTCGATTGAAGCAGGGGCATAAAATATAAATGTAAGTTATAACTAGTGGTGCTTAAATTAGAAATTTAAGTTATAACTATAATTTTACAATTTCTCCAGATTGTATAGTGTAAATTGGGTTTGTATAGAAAGAATGAATACAGTTTACCCGACTATAACTTTGCTTTAAACTTTTTTTTCATTATATATGTGTGTCTGGGTGGGTGTCTGTGGGTCTGTGTGTGTGTATGTGAGTGTGTGGGCGGGCATGTATAAACTACACTGTGGGGACCATCTCGGTCCTCATAGCATGTGTTAACTTTGACAGACCCAGAAAAACACTAACTTTATGAGGACTGGTGCATTATGAGGACTAGTCCCAGTTGTGTGTTTAAGTTCCCTTGAGCGAGTGTATCAAAAGACTTAGGGGTCGATTAGGATGGCGGACGGATAAAGTCCGTCCGCCATCCTGTCTGAGGCAGGGACTGTCTGCCACAAAGGGCGGAAGTACCGTGCCCCGAATTAGGATGCACCCGCCACAGTGGCGGATGCATCCTGCCACAGTGGCGGGTGCATCCCGCATTTTTAACATTGCGGCCGACAGTGCTGAAAGCACCGTCTGCTGCAATGTCAAAAATGCATGTTGTGCGTTTCACAGCACAACATGACAGGCACCGCGCGGTGCCTGCCATGTTGTACTGTGAAACGCATAAGGGTACCATAGGTACCCCCCATGTGCACCCCCCACCCCCCTTCACCCTGGGGAAGCAAAGCTCATATGGCTTTCCGTGGCGGTATTGCCGCCACGGAAAGGCATCTGCATCCGGCCATCGTAATAGGGCTGGCGGTGTCTGGAAGACACCGCCATCCATATGAACCCTTTTCTGCCCCGGCCGCAAGGGGACCGGGGCAGAAAAGCGGCAGACGGTGTTTCTGGTGGAGGACGGGCACAGATGGCGGACAGATCGCCACCGCCTGCATGGCGGTGGCGATCCATCCGCCATCCTAATTGGCCCCTAATTGTGCAGTTAGACTTGCTTTGGTGCGCTTTATAACCTACCCTGCAATCACAGCACTTGTTGAGTTAGAATAGTAATTACACACTTCATTATAGTCAATAATGTTTGTCTGTGTATTTGTGTGTGTGTGCGTGTGTGGGTGTGTGTGTGTGTGTGTAAAAGGTTAGGCCAACTGGCTTGATAAGTGTGTTATCATATAATAAACAGCAGAACATAAGCCCTTTAATAATCATGACCATTGTAACAAAAGATGCAATGTACATTGCTCAGTGGTAGGTTCAAACAGGACAGATTTGTGTTTAAATATGTTGTCAGATATAATGTCAAGTGAGACACAGTTCCAAATATAACAATGTGATACAACAACGTAATGTCACTCAGACACTGTCACTGGGTTGACATAAGAGTCTGGTTCCGTCAGAAGAGTTGTCATCACTGTTGCTAGGGAGAGGGATATTTTTTTAATCACTGCATATTTCTCAATATCAAGCAGCGATATTAGTTTCTGAAATATATTCACTATAACTAAAGTACAAATAATCATTTTTATTTTGAAATGCAAGCTAATATATACCTCAATAGTCATACAAGCCATTCAAATATTTCTGACTCCAAATTCCTAATCAACAGTTATGGCCTGATTACAAGTATAGGTGCTATTTTTCACACCTGATAAATAACAATACCACGTGGTACGTTGTTTAGAGTGGCAAGTTATAGTTAATGTAGTGTGGTGACTGATGCAAGAAGAATGTATATGGAGGTGCGCGACGTATAGTAAATTGAAGCTGTCACGTAAATTATAAATGTAAGTTATAACTAGAAGTGTGTTAATTAGAAACATAAGTTACAAATATAACTTTATAATTTCTCAGGTTTGTAAATTTTAAACTTGGACGTATACAAAGAATAAATCATGTTTTGCTTTCTGTAACTTACTTTTATCCTTTGTTTTTTCATTTATGTTAAATGTTTTTTTTTATGTGGTTTCAAATCGAGTTTCTGGGGGAATCACATGCGGATATTGGTGTTTAACTCACTAAAATCTGCTACAACATTGAGGTATTTAATGCATTTAATAATTATTGGATGTGGTAAATAACACTAAACTCATGATTCAGACCCTTGCGGAAACAGAGGTTTATTCTGTGGTCTGAAAATAACGACTCACTGATAATCAAGCCCTTGGATGCAATGCATTAAAAAAATGCATTGTAACCCCACTAAGCCTTTCCCCCCTTTTTTTTTTACCAGCCCTGAATCATCAAGAGCTCAGAGGAAATATGTACCCCCTCACCCCCACAGCCATACAAATATTTGTGACAGCAAATGGCAAATAATCAGGTTAGATGCAATCTAATAAAAGATTGTACTGGCATGCGTCTTGATACATTTGCCCTTTCCTTCTAATGCCCTGAATCATGAAGGACTCCGAAGTAATATGTACCCCCAGCCATACAAATATGGCAGACAGCAATTTGCGAACCATCAGCTTAGATGCGATGTAACAAAGCATTGTATTGCATCGGTATGCACTTTCCATTACCTTCCAAATCCCCAGAATCGTCAAGAATATCTTCACACTGTAGTGAACTTAAATACCATGGTTCAAGGGGGTCGTGGATATTGGAAGTGATTTCACTAGAGACAGAAGTGTTGATCACGCTCCAAAGGAGGATCCCAGTGAGCCTTACTTGCTTATCAGCAGTTACATCCAGTCGTGTGCACTGCATGCAAAAATATAAGCTACATGAAAGCCACATGTACCTGGTTGATAAGTAAAATGAAGGCACAGAAATGATGATGAGGGAAAGTTATGAGTAAGATGTAGCGATTTGCTTTTAGACAGCGAAATCTGAAAGCTATTTCTAATTATTTTCCATCTTAAATGGGCTGCATACTTTTGATCCCACATATCTACTGAAAAGGCCTGTAAAACGTGCCCAGAAAGGACTTAGATTGCAATTATTAAAATGATAATACTCCCTCGATACCTGTATGCTTTACAGTATTCTCTCTATGAGGTGCCGGCCCACATTTTTAAGTCCCTGAACACATTGTTGATAGAATTATTATAGGGGTCCAAAAGAAAGTGAGTAAGTCTCGAGACACTGCAGAGAACATGGCAGAGCAGCGGACTGGAGGTCCCACACTTGGAATTATATTACATGGGATCACAGCTCCAGCATGCAATTCATTGGCTGGACGAGAGTGACAACTGGGAGAGGAGGTTGCTGGCGGGTGCCTATAGGGGACACTCGCTGGCAGCATTACTAATGATGGGGGCGAGTACCTCACGGACAGTACCATACATAATTCTGCATGTGGCATGGGTCTGGGAACGTGTCATTAAAAAAGTGGTGAGAAATGCCCCATACGCCCCAGATATGCCCCTCTGGGTGGTACAACCATTCTCAAAAATAGTGGTCTCCATGACAGTCCGGCGATGAAAGGAGGGCGGGTGTTTGATGATGGGGGATTTGATCCAAAACAAACAATTTATTACTAGGGAGGAAGCGGAATCACTGTTCGAGTTCGGGACAGGTCAATTTCTTCAATATGGGAAGATTAACCAAGTAGCACGGGGGATATGGACTTACACCCCTGATGAACCTGCGGTAACCAGGGTTTTGCAGGTTATGTTGTATATGGCGCGGGGGAGGCGCTTTATTACACACCTGTACAGAGCATTGCGGGAGGACTTGACCAGTGCACCCCTACCGGTCCACGGTAGGTGGTTGGAGATACTGGGGGATCCCTTGTCCGAGAAAGACTGGATTAGGATTCATGACGGGGTCAAAGCTGTCAACTCGAATGTCAGGTTTAAATTGGTACAATATAACTTTGTACACCAGACATACCTCACCCCAAAACACTCAGTAGAATCTTCCCAACCAGACCTGATAGCTGCCCTAGATGCGGGGCTGCTGCCTCTGACTTTATTCTCATGGTGTAGACATGCCAGATGCTGTCTCAGTACTGGACCTCGGTATTGGAGAAAATACAGGAGGCGACGGGATGGTCCGTGCCCAAAGGTATACAGAAGGTGCTGCTGGGTCTTGTGCCCACTCTGAAGCAAAAGAAACTAAGCAGGAGGTTTGTGATGCTGGGGTTGGCATTGACCAAACGACGGATCGCTGTATCATGGATGGGCACTGCTCCTCCAAAGATTGAACAGTGGTTGCAAGATTTGGGTGAGTGGGCGGCGGCAGCAGCAGTCAGAATGAAGAGAGTGCGACGGGATGAAATTGGAGGATGACCTGAGGGCATGGACGACCATGCTGGCGGATATAAAAGACCTGCAAGACCCGACATTAGTATCCTCTATACGCGATTCCCCACATGACGGACATTGACGCATTATACCTGACAGGACGCTGTGGTAGCTTTGTAGTGAGTGTCAAGACCTAAAGATCTTTGGACAATGTTAAGGGGGAATGACACTGACAATTTGCTGACAACTTGAGGTTGGGTGGGGGTAAGTTCTGGGTAGTTGGGTTCTTATATGATTATCCTAGCTGGAAAATACAAGGTGGTGTAGTGGAACGGATATATATCTACTGTACTGTTGTGAGAAAATTGTACCAATTGTATACAGATATCAGATGTGTCTATATTGCTAGATGTACGTTCCTCAGATGCCAATAAAGAAAGAAAAAAAAGAAAGGACTTAGATAGAATATATTGCAGTTGCTGGAAGTAAACTGTCATCACAACGCAAGGCTTGCTCAAGAACCACAGTCAGACAGCACAAGATGCTAGCTTGGCAAGAGACACTGATACCACACCATATTTAGAAGTGTCACAGCTTATGTGTCCCTGATGTGCCTGATGTTGCAAATCATGTCTGGTCGTTTACCATTACCTTTATATTGCTTTGGTCCAGAAAGTCCCAAAATATCACAAGCAAAGAGCACGTGGGTAGCAACAGCCACACCTACTTAGACCATGCAGGTATCAAGCAGTATTGGCCTCTTCTGATTGGCCTGGTGTTCTGTACTTACATAACCTGACGAGACTACTGATGGACAGGAGCCACCCCTTTGCTTAATTCCTATAGAAAATGTATTAAGCTTGATCTTCTACTGAACTTGTATTGCATAAATAATTATGTTTTTCCCTTTGTAGTTAGGGTGCATAAAAGATTGTGGAAGACTTCTCCTTATGGGACATTCAGCGGCTTTGCTGTCCATTCCTGTGCTGCATGCACTCTGGTTTTGTACCTTATCTTATAAAAGATTTTCTCTTTTATAATATGTGCTGACAGACCTGTATTTCTTGAGTAGGCTTCTACAGCACACCTCCATACACATTTTTCTCTCATTAGTCGCCACATTACATTAACTATAACTCACCACTCAGTAGAGTGCAATGTGTTCCTAGAAATACTGTCATTTCAGATTTCATGAGTGTAATTATGATTGCTCTGACCTCACATGCTATATGTTATGTTCTATGCAAGGGTATAATCAGTGCATGGAGAAAGGGCAAATTATAGTTCATGTAGTGTGGCAATTGATGCAAAAAGAATGTATACAGAGGTGCACAACATATAGTAAATTGAAGCAGGGGCATAAAATATAAATGTAAGTTATAACTAGTGGTGCTTAAATTAGAAATGTAAGTTATAACTATAACTTTCCAATTTTTCAAGATCGTATCGTGTAAGTTGGGTTTGTATGAAAAGAATAAATACAGTTTTCCTAACTACCTAACTATAACTTTACATTAACTTTTTTTTAACTGTGCGTGTGCTGTGCGGGTGTATGTGTGTGTGTGTGTGTGTATAAAAGGTCAGGCACACTGGCTTGATCGAGTGTGCTGTCATACCATAAACAGCAGAACATAAGCCCTCCAAAAATCATGATCATTGTAACAAAAGATTCTATGCACATTGCTCAGAGATAGGTTGAAACTGAACAGATTTGTCTTTAAATATCTTGTCAGGTATGATGTTCAGTGAGACCCAGTTCCAAATATAACAATGTGATAAAACGACGTAATGTGACTCAGACACTGTCACTGGTGTGTCATAAGTGTCTGGTACGTCTGAAGAGTTGTCATCACTGTTGCTAGGGAGAGGGTTATTTTTGGTGAATCTCCGCATGTTTCCCAAATTCAAGCAGTGATATCAGTTTCTGAAATATATTCACTATAACGAAAGCACAAACATTCATTCTTATTTTGAAATGCAAGCTAATACATACCTCCATAGCCATACAAGCCATTCAAATATTTCAGACTCCAAATTCCTAATCAACAGTTATGGCCAGATTACAAGTATAGATGCTATTTATTGCGCCTGGTAAATAACAATACCACCGGGTTCGTTATTTAGGGTGGGGAGTTATAGTTAATGTAATGTGGTGACTGATGCAAGAAGAATGTGTATGGAGGCGCGCAACGCATAGTAAATTGAAGCTGGTGTGTAAATTATGAAGGCAAGTTATAACTAGAAGTGCGTTAATTAGAAATGTGTAATTTATAACTATGACTTTATCATTTCTTACATTTTAAATTTTGATGTGTACATAGAATAAAAAATGTTTTTCTAACTATAAATTAGCTTTATTCTTTATTTTTTCTTTAATGTTACATTTCTTTTTATAAAAATGTGTTTCAAATCGAGTTTCTGGGGCAATCACATGCAGATTTTGGTGTTTAACGCTCCAAAATCTGCTACAAACGTAAATACTGTATGCTTTTCCCCTGATAACTTTCATCAGGTTTGACATGCTGAAATTAACAAACATTGAGGTATTTAATTCATTTGATAATTATTGGATGTGCTAAATAGCACTAAAGTCATAATTCAGACCCCTGCGGAAACATAGCTTTTTGCAGTGGTCTGAAAATACTGACCTACTTGTAATCAGGCCCTTAAATGAAATGCATTAAAAAAATACATTGTAACCCCATTAAGCCTTTTCCTTCTTTTGACAGCCCTGAACAATCAAGAGCTCAGAGGAAATATATACCCTCTCACGCCCACAGCCATACAAATATTTCAGACTGCAAATGACAAATCATCTGCTTAGGTGCAAGCTAATACAATATTGCACTGGCATCCGTCTTGATACATTTGCCCTTTCCTTCTAATTCCCTGAATCACGAAGGACTCCGAAGTAATATATACCCGCCACCCATACAAATATGGCAGACAGCAAATTGCAAACCATCAGCTTAGATGCAATGTAACAAAGCAGTGTATTGCATCGGTATGCAGTTTCCATTACCTTCCAAATTCCCTGAATCATCAAGAATATTTTCACTCGATAATGAACTTAAATACCATGGTTCAAGGGGGTTGTGGATATTGGAAGTGATTATACTAGAGATAGAAGTGTTGATCAAGCTGAGTAAGGATCCCAGTTTGCCCTACATGCTCATAAGTAGTTACATCCAGTTGTGTGCACTGCATGCAAAAATATAAGCTACATGAAAACCACATATACCCAGTTGATAAAGAATATGAAGGCACAGAAATAATGATGAGGCGAAGTTATGAGTAAGATATAGAGATTTGCTATCCGACAGCGGGATGTAAAAGCTATTTCTATAATTAATTTCTATCTCAAATCGGCTGCATACTTTTTGATGCCAAATATCTACTGAAAAGTCCTGTAAAATGTGCACAGGAAGGACTTAGATAAAATCTTATGCAGTTGTTGGAAGTAGACTGCCACTGCAATGCAAGGCTTGCTCAAGAACCACATTCAGACAGCAAATGATGCTAGCCTGGCAACAGGCACTGCCACCACACCGTATTTATTATTGGCACAGCTTATGTGTCCCTGATATGCCTGATGTTGCAAATCATGTCTGGTCATTTACCATTACCTGTATATTGCATTAGTCCAGAAAGTCCCAAAATGTCACAAGCAAAGCACGCGTGGGTAACAACAGCCACACCACCCTTACACCATGCAGGTATCATGCAGTATTGTCCTCTTCTGATTGGCCTAGTGTTCTGTACCTACATAACCTGATGAGACTACTGATGGACAAGAGCCACCCCTTTGCTTAATTCCTCTAGAAAATGTCTTAAGCTTGTTTTTCTACCGAACTTGTATTGCATAAATAATTACGTTTTTTCCTTTGTGGTTAGGGATTCATAAAAGATAGGGGATGACTTCTCCTTATCGGACGTTCAGCGGCTTTGCTGTCTGTTCCCATGCTGCATGCACTCTGGTTTTGTACCTTGTCTTATAAAAGTTTTTTCTTTTATAATATGTGCTGACAGACCTGTATTTCTTGAGCAGGCTTCTACAGCACACCCCTTTTCACAAAATAAAAGGGTCCCAGTCAAAAAGGAGGCTATTCGATCCAGCTACACACAAATATTGATGCTCAGATAGAGATGCTAGTGCCACAATTTCAATACAACATTATAGACAAAAAAACATTTTACAAAAGTATAGGTTTCTCTTAAAACAACATCATCATTGTATTAAGTGCAAAATGATGATGTTGTTTTAAGAGAAACCTATCCTTTTGTAACATGTTTTATTGTCTATAATGTTATATTAAAATTGTGGCACTAGCATCTCTATCTGAGCATCAATATTTGTGTGTAGCTGGATCGAATAGCCTCCTTTTTGACTAGGACCCTTTTATTTTGTGAATTTTCTCCCCCTCGTCCCGCATTGGATTAGGTAGGGGACCTCCCTTTTTGTTTGTGTTCTACAGCACACCTCCATACACATTTTTCTCTCATCAGTCGCCACACTACATTAACTATAACTCACCACTCGATAGAGTGCAAAGTCTTCTGAGAAATACTGTCATTTCAGATTTCATAAGTGTAATTATGACTGCTCTGACCTCACATGCTTTATGTAATGTACAATGCAAGGGTATAATCAGTGCATGGAAAAAGGGCAAATTATAGTTAATGTAGTGTGGCTATTGTTGCAAAAAGAATGTATACACAGGTGCGCAACATATGTAAATTGAAGCAGGGGCATAAAATATAAATGTGAGTTATAACCAGTGGTGCCCAAATTAGAAATGTAAGTTATAACCATAACTTTGCAATGTCTCAAGGTTGTATAGTGCAAGTTGGGTTTGTGTAAAAAGAATAAATACAGTTTTCCTAACTACCTAACTATAACTTTGCTTTAACCTTTTTTTCATTGTGTGTGTGCGTGTGTGTATGTGTGTGTATATATATATATATATAAAAAGTCAGGCCAATTCGCTTGATGAAGTGTGATACAGTAAGCAAAACCAACAGTTGATGGACAGAATGCAGAACAATGTCATACTTTCACCCTAGTACAGTGATCTGGACCTAAATCCATCGTTTTTTTGCACTCCACACCACCCCAGTTCAGACATGGCCATATGCAAATCAGCCTTGACCCTGTGCCTCATGGGAACAGTCCAGCCCGAACTGCCAAGCCATGTCTTTCCTGGACTGGAATCAAGCATCCTAGGACCGGTTTCTGGCTATCAGCCGTCTTCAGCCAGGATAGCTTGACTCCAGTGGTGTGGAGAGCATGTGACTCATGTCTGAGCATACCCATCCCACTTGGGGTGACCAATGCAAAACCAACAGTTGATGGACAGAATGCAGAACAATGTCATACATTCACCCCAGTACAGTGATCTGGGCCTAAATCCATCGTTTTTTTGCACTCCACACCACCCCAGTTCAGACATGGCCATATGCAAATCAGCCTTGACCCTGTGCCTCATGGGAACAGTCCAGCCCGAACTGCCAAGCCATGCCTTTCCTGGACCGGAATAAAGCATCCTAGGACTGGTTTCTGGCTATCAGCCGTCTTCAGCCAGGATAGCTTGACTCCAGTGGTGTGGAGAGCATGGGACTCATGTCTGAGCATACCCATCCCACTCGGGGTGACAAATGCAAAACCAACAGTTGATGGACAGAATGCAGAACAATGTCATACATTCACCCCAGCACAGTGATCTGGGCCTAAATCCATCGTTTTTCTGCACTCCAAACTGTAGTGTAGCTCCTATTTTCCCAATAGGCTCTGCGCATTGGAATAGTACCTACAGCAGTAAAGGCCTAGGCCAGACGTTAACTAGGTCTACTACTGTCGATGCTAGACTTAATTTTTGGGTTTGCCAGCTAAGCTCAGAGTTCGCTAGCAACTTTCTCGAATGTTCAAGGAAGGATTAACTTCCCTGATTAGACAAGAAGGGATTTAGTTTCTGACAACCATAGAACATGACAACTTTGCTCTCCCCTAATCAAGAGTCAATCTCAAGAGTCGTGTGAGCACAAGGCAATTATTTTACTCAGTCAGTACGTGCATTCTTAGTCTCATCAGAATGTAGAGAAAAGGAAGAGACGGGCGTGTTCAATAAAAAGGTGTTATTTATTGATCAGTCTCTTTTCTCGTACAAGAGAAATGGATCGATATTATTGCAATACTTATGGTTAAGTAAAGTGCATACATTAAAAGCAATAGTATAAAATAATACTGTAAAAACATTGATATGGTTTCTGAGCCATATGATGTTTAAAATGATTAAAATATATTTACATACACATATACATTTTGACTAAACGTGCTCAACTGGTGTTTCTAAATACGCCTACCCCGTGTACCTGACCTAAGTCTAATGCGTGGGCGGGAATAGAAAGTTACAGTTTAAGTTAAGTTTGTTTTTGCCAAGTGAATAACTAAAGAATTCTCTGTGAGGGGTTATTCAGTTCTGTACCTGGAAGTTAGGATGAATGAGGAATGGTATCTCTTTCTCTGCTCTCGATATTCCAGGCTGCCTGCGAGGGCTGCCCAGAAGCGCCGGTGCTGGGTCTCTCGGCTTGAGATAGCAGCGCGTCTCTCAGCGCGTCAGGAAGGCGGGGCTGCTGCCAGCGGGGTCTGCTTCTGCTCTCGGCTTCGGCAAGTATGGCTGCTCCGTCTTGTCACCACGCGTGTGTTTGCATAGGGCAAGGTCGGCAATATTTATACCTTAAAGGTGCCGAGATTGACGTAAGGATGGACATAGATACGTCAATAAAGATGTCATACGACTTGCTCGTTAGCACATTCTTTACTAAAGTTCTCTGTGAAATCAAAACAATGGCCGCACGGATTTTCCAGGTTGTCATAGGTTTGATTTGTTATGAGAACGTCGTATGCCTTATCAGGGGCTGGAGGAATGTCGCTTGTCTAATTAGATCTCAAGCGTTATGACCTAATCAGATAACACGTTCCTGTGCCGGAGTGTGACTGCGTCAGATAACGGTATCTGCATCATGGGGGTTTTCTTGCCTCATGGGCTGACTGTTAGTTAACTTGATAGTTAGTTTAACCAGAATAGGGTCAGGAATAGGGGGACTGATTCAGAACCTATAGAAATACACGACAAAACCACCCCAGTTCAGACAGAGTAAGAATAAGTGTGGCAGGGTATGCTGAGACGTGAGTCATTTGCTCACTTTGCCACTGGATTCAAGCAGGCCGGGCTGAAGACGGCTGTAATGCCAGAAACCGGTCCTCGGGAGCTTGTTTCCGGTCCAGGGAAGGCATGGCTTGGCAGTTTGGGCTGGACTGTTCCCATGAGGCACAGGGTCAGACTGATTTGCATATAGCCATGTCTGAACTGGGGTGGCAGAGTGGGCTAAAGAACGGTGATGGATTTAACCCAGATCTTTTGACTGGGTGTGAGTGGTTGATTGGTTCAGATGCTCCGTCCATCACCACCCCCTTTTGTACCGCTTTTGGTCGCCATAAGTGTGGCAGGGTATGCTCAGACGTGAGTCCCTTGCTCACTTTGCCACTGGATTCAAGCAAGCCGGGCTGAAGACGGCTGTAATGCCAGAAACCGGTCTTCGGGAGCTTGTTTCCGGTCCAGGGAAGGCATGGCTTGGCAGTATGCAAATCAGCCTTGACCCTGTGCCTCATGGGAACAGTCCAGCCCGAACTGCCAAGCCATGTCTTTCCTGGACCGGAATCAAGCATCCTAGGACCGGTTTCTGGCTATCAGCCGTCTTCAGCCAGGATAGCTTGACTCCAGTGGTGTGGAGAGCACTGGATTCAAGCAAGCCGGGCTGAAGACGGCTGTAATGCCAGAAACCGGTCCTCGGGAGCTTGTTTCCGGTCCAGGGAAGGCATGGCTTGGCAGTTCGGGCTGGACTGTTCCCATGAGGCACAGGGTCAGACTGATTTGCATATAGCCATGTCTGAACTGGGGTGGCAGAGTGGGCTAAAGAACGGTGATGGATTTAACCCAGATCTTTTGACTGGGTGTGAGTGTTTGATTGGTTCAGATGCTCCGTCCATCACCACCCCCTTTTGTATCATACAGTAAGCAGCAGAACATAAGCCCTTCAATAATCATGATCATTGTAACAAAATATTCTATGAACATTGCTCAGAAGTAGGTTGAAACTGGACGGATTTGTCTTTAAAAATGTTGTCAGGTATAATATCAAGTGAGACACAGTTCCAAATATAACAATATGAGAAAACAACGTAATGTGACTCAGCCACTGTCACTGGTGTTTCATAAGTGTCTGGTACGTCTGAAGAGTTGTCATCACTGTTGCTAGGGAGAGGGTTATTTTTGGTGAATCACTGCATGTTTCTCTATTTCAAGCAGTGATATTAGATTCTGAAATATATTCACTATAACTAAAGCACAAACATTCATTCTTATTTTGAAATGTAATCTAATATATACCTCCATAGCCGTACAAGCCATTCGACTTTTCTGACTCCAAATTCCTAATCAACAGTTGTGGCCTGATTATAACTATAGACGCTATTTATGGCACCTGATAAATAACCGTACCACGGGGTACATTATTTAGAGTGGCGGGTTATAGTTTATGTAGTGTGGTGACTGTTGCAAGAAGAATGTGTATGGAGGTGTGCGACGTATAGTAAATTAAAGCTGGTGTGTAAATTATAAATGTAAGTTATAACTAAAAGTGCATGAATTAGAAATGTAATTTATAGCTATGGGGCACATGCATCATTGGAAATTGCGGTGGCAAATCTGCCCCTTTGTGACTGCAATTTTTGCATTTGGAATGCATCATGCCAAGTGCGAAAATCCCTATTTTTGTAATCGCTAAATTAGGGAATACTTAAATTGCGATTGCATTCAGGGAATCGCAAATTGCGATTCGCTAAATGCTATGCAACAAAAATTTTAAAAAATTGATTTTGCTATAAAGAAATGCAAATTACTATCAACTCAAAGTTGATGGTAATTTGCGAGTACTTTGAAAAATGCACAAAAGTGCATTTTTCAAAGTTCTATGTTGCACACATACATGCCCTTGGGGAATGTGTGTGTGTGCAACATGTTTTCAAATTTTGATTTCAGGTGTGCATCAGGTTGTCCTTTTGGCACCCATGTACACTTGAAATTGCATGTGCGATTTGCGAGTACCTATTTGGTACTCGCAAATTGTGCATGCAATTTCCAATGATTCCTATGGGACTAGGCCCATAGGAATGAATGGGAAGCAATTCCTTATTTGCAATTCGCAATTTGCAAGTTGCAAATAAGGAATGTGTAGGAATCACAAATTTTTCTTGCAATTCCTACATGCATAAGGAATTGCAATTCCTAAATTGCTATTCTTTTAAAAATCGCAATTTACGAATCGCAATTTCTAACTTTGATACATGTGGCCCCTATGACTTTATCATTTTCTGGTTTGTATATTTTAAATTTTGGTGTATACAAAGAATAATTCAAGTTTTTCTAACTATAACTTAGCTTTATCTTTTGTTTTCTAATTAAATTAGAATTTTCTTTCTATGATACTGTACTTCAAATCTTCTCGGGTATTAACATGCAGATTTTGGTGTCTAATGCACCAAAATCCGCATGATACGGTGAATACTGTTTGCTTTTTTCCTGATAACCTGACAAAATTATATACATCTGATAATTATTGTATGTGTTAAATAACACTAAACTCGTTATTCAGACCCCTGCGGAAACGGAGGTTTATGCAGTGGTCTGAAAATAATGACCCTCTGCTAATCAGGCCCTAAGCCACCATGCATTAGACATAATGCTTTGTAATCCCCATTAAGCCTTTGCTACTTTCTTTCAACTGCCCTGAATCAGCTCAGTGGAAACATAAACCCCCCGCACACACACACACGCGCACGCACACACACACACATACCCAGCCGTACACATATATCAGACAGCAAATGGCAACTCATCAGCTTAGATGCAATCCAATAAAAGATTGTACTGGCATGCGTCTTGATACATTCCTTCTCATGCCCTGAATCATGAAGGACTCCAAGGGAATATGTACCCCCAGCCATACAAATATGGCAGACAGCAAATTGCAAATCATCAGCTAAGATGCGATGTAACACAGCATTGTATTTCCTCGTTATGAAGTGTCCCTTTCCTTCCAAATCCCCTAAATCATCAAGAATATTTTCACACTATAATGAACTTAAATGACATGGTTAGCAGGAAAAGGCTTCAGAGTTAGTTCTAGGGTCTTGTCACTGCTGCATTCTTTATATAGTAGGCCACCACTTACTTTCTTGAACATAAGCCACACATTGCCACATATTCCCAAGAAGGTCGGTTTCTACTGCCTGCTACACCCACTGCTGGGTGTTCTGCCTCCTGGGCGTCCTTTTTTGCTCGATGCTGAATGTTAATCGCTTTGCTTATGCATCCTCGATCTTTCTCTCTTTGGGCACATGAATTTTCGCTGTGCTTATTTTTTCCTCTTCTGTGTGTTGCCTTTCACTGTTATGTGTGATAGTCCTTAAAAAAAGTAAACATCTTCACCGTGACAAATTGGGCAGTGCTTTTCCACCTTCCCCGCATCTCGCCGTACTTTGGGGATCCAATTGTGTCCCATGCCAGGCCCATTGACTCTTACTTAGCTACTAGCCCTTATTACCTCTTCCTCACCACAATCCTCCCATTCCTTTACAAGGTGATGTGAAGACCTGTTGTCCAGTGTATGAACCGTGAAGTGTCAGTGGTCAGATCAGTTGATATTATTTTTCGATATACAGGCTCCCCTACAATGTTTTTTCATGGTTAAATGTTTTAACTTTAAAACACAACTTATACATTTAGCAAAAGTATTATCTCTTTCCTGCCTGATTTAATGTCCCTCATGAGCATGCAAATGTCATTGCAAATGCCCTTGATTAATGATTCTCTTATACTTTTGATAGTATCTAAATGAAGAATTATTTCTCTCCCTAATTACACTTCTATACAATCTATTGAGGTTTATTAGTGTCGGTGGGTAAAAGGACATTTGTTGATTTTTGGCAGATATCCCGTCTACCAGTTCCTGATTTCCTGCCCTATTTAGGGTGCTTCTGATGGCCGAGCCTCTGCTGTCTCAAACATTGTCATGGTGGCTCAGATGCCAGGAACTGGCATGTGACATGGACTGCCCTCTGCCCTACAAGGGTACGCCTGCTGGTGCCATGTCCACTGTGATTTTCCTGGCTAGGACCACCATGCTGGGCGTCGTGGTCCAGGTATGAATAAATCCCCATTCTTTCCTTTGTGGACTGAGAGAAAACACCACGAATCAGGGACACTCATTTTTAATTTCTCAAAAACAAATCTCTTCTTTGAGAAAAATGACGGGGGTTAGTCTGTGATGCCTCCATGGTATGCCAGGCTGGCTGCCATTCTGTAATTTTGTTGAAATGTACTTCCATGTGTTCAGAAGAAGTACTTTTGGTCACAGTATCCTCCCTCATAGTAATGGCCTTTCTAAATTGGGCAGGAGGGAGGCCTCTATACGCAGACGAGGAAGCCATGACCTCTACCACCCTAAAGGAATTGTGTCTGACCCACCCAAGCCCTATTTGATTCAAAGCAATACTCTTTGTTGCAGATATTGGAAACCTTGAACATACTTTCTCTTTCAGTATTCAAATAAACAGGTTCTTGTTACCCCCTTTTATTCTGGTCCCTGGATCGGTATTGTGATTAGATTTCTATGAAAGTATTTTGTATGTCACAATCTTTTTGGAGTTAAGAGATTTAGGGCTGGATGTGTGTACAACTGATTGCAATTTAGGCTGTTTTAGATGACCATCAATATTCAGGATACCCTAGTCGGGCATGAGAGATTATCACATACAAGGGGCCCACGTCAAGACAATAGAGAGGGTTGCCTCTCAAGGAGGAACCACACTGCCTATTCTGTACATGAGTATTGGAAGCTATCACATCAAGGTGTTGGCTGAACATTCCAATTTACAGCTTATTCAAGCTAGAAGAATTTGTTAACATAATTACCTTTAAACAGATGCATCGGACTGCTGGGGATTTCTTTTTGGGGTAGAAATCCTTTTCTGTGCAATGCTGGGGTATGCATTGCCAGCATCGCCTCATTACTATCAGGGGCACAGACACAAGTGAGGATGAGCCGCTGTGACCGACTGCCGCCGTTGGGGACTGCAAAGCCCAGAATTCCCTCCTTCATCTCCCATGTGCCGGATTATCATCATTTAAAAAGATGCGCATTTGTCCTGCAGCACAGGATGTGCATAAGCGAAGCCCGGGCCAAGAGTAGGCCCAACCTGAGCCTGTCAGAGTCAGGAAGAGCAAGGGCAGGGCCACCCCCTTGGTTTGCCAAATCTACACCCGGCCGCAGGACTGGACTCCCCATAGTAATGCACGTTTTAGGTTTTAATGTTCGCACTGGGGATGTAAAGGGATGGGCCCAACAGAAACATACTGATCCCTCTATATCATATAACTCACAAAGAGGTATGACTGTTATTCCAATACAAGCAGGACCGGCGACTAGTTAATAGCCAAATATTGTCCTTCATGTTTGCCAAATGCATGTATGATGGAACTGCTTGGAAAGCGATCCACTTAGGTCAAGAAATCTCACTCACCCGAGGGGGACATGCTTCATCATAGGGTTCCCTCCTCACACCCGGACAGGAAAGTTCATTGCCAGAACTCATAAATTTGTTACTCATGGCATCTCACTAAGTGACCATTTTCATCAGATTATTCAACTGACTTTTAACTCACTCCATTACGACCAACCTTTAACTAATATATTGGCCGCATTTGAGCATATTGTGTTAGCTTCCCGTGAAGGTTATACCATGCTCTGGATGGAGGTTAAACCAGAAGGTTTCTTGGAGCAATTGATATGTGCACGTGGCAACACTTTTGAGACATGTCTAGATGAGACAGCTGATCCGCACGTTCATATTAAGGCTTATCTGGAGGTTACGAGGAGGGTTAAGGAGGATCTCTCTGTTTTTAGATGGCATCCAATGTGACAGAGGAGAGGATGGTTTGACTCTAGGGGAGAGGTGTGGCGCCGCGGCCAGGGCGACTGACGCTGGAATCTGGGGACCACGGTTCGATCCCCGGCTCCGGCGGCAGGTTAGCCCAGCACCATGTGACTCTGGGCAATAGCTCGCTTAATCTTCCCGACGGCCCCCAGCGCCTAGAGACCCTTACGGGTGATTGTGCGCTTTACAAATGTGGACTTACTCTGAATGTTCAAAGGCCCACCAAGGTTAAAGGATGTAAATTTGAGGTACAGTCTTGTAGAGCTGACAATAAGAGAGCCGTGAAGCACAGGAAAACATTCCCAAGAGATAAAGCTTGGGAATCTTCGCATGAAGCAAGCTTGAACAAGAATAATAAAGAGTTCTGGCATGTGGTTATTTCTCCCACTTTAATGGAGGAGGAGTGTCCTCGGCTAGAGATAGCAATACTAACAAAGGATTGGATGGACCATTTTTCTGGAATACATTCTATTCCATCTAATGAATCTGTGATCTTAGTATGTATGGCTGATGAGAACTTACCTAACAATTGACATCAGAGCATTATTGACATCTCATTCAGCCTAGAGGAAGCAATTAGGACAATCAATGCTAGTAAAAGGGGTAAAGCCTCATACCCCAATGGTATCCTGGTGGACATGTTTAAAACCAATATTTCATGATAGGGACCCTTACTAACATTGGTACTAAACAGTTACTGTAGAATAAGTTTTCCACCAACTTGTGCTGAGTACACCATAATCCCTATTTACAAAAAAAGTGACCATATAAATCCTGAGTGTTACCGGCCGATTTCTTTACTTGATTCGACAGTGAAGATAGTCTGCTGAATTATTTTGAATCGGTTACAAGATTGGGGGGAATCAAATGAAATTCTTTCAGATATACAGTATGGCATCCTCCCCAGAGTTGGAACTATAGAACAGGGACTACATTTAAGTTATCTAATTGGGAAATTCACTATGATTAAAGGAGAATATCTATCGTGCTTTTGTAGACCTTGCGTCTACTTTTGATTGCGTTAGCTGTGGTAAATTGTGGAATATTTGAACGGATCTGGAGGTAGAGACAACTCAATTTTTAAGGGAACTATACTCAGGTAGTAGTGCCAGAGTTCACTATAGTATTAGGGGTGAGTGAATACAACCCTTCCGCATTAAGAGTGGGTTGTGGCAGGGCTGTGTGCTCTCTCCTTTTTTATTTTCCTTTCATATCAATAGTCTAGGGAGTGAATTAGCCAGCATATGTAAGGACCTCCAGGGAATCAGTCATCATTCCATTCTGGCCCTGTTCTATGCGGACAATGCTGTTCTAATGGCACAAACACCAATGGGCTTATAAAGTTTGCTCACTAACTTTGTCACCTATATACAGGACTTGGGTTTTTTAGTTAATCAAAGCAAGACATATATTATGAAATGTGTAAGGAGGGTGCAAAAAGCTGCGGTATTAAACTATCTTTACTTAAAGATGACGTTGATTTGAGAGACTTCTTATAAGGGTCTTGTAAACCACGTCATAAACGTTTCATATACGCCGGTATATACGCTGCTTATAATGAAGCATGGAAAATCACGCGAATGGAAACTGCAGAACGAATACGAGAAATTGATCATATTAATGTAGAGAAAGCTCTCTCTGTAGTTGACAATGGGTTAACAACTCTGTCATCCAGAATTTATTCCTTGGACAGTATTGTATCCTCTGCCATAGCCATATGGAACAGGACTTGCTCATGTTACAACATGGACAGTCTCAATTGCGTTCTATAATGCTACTAAGCTGGACGTCACAAAATCTCCGTTTGTGCTATGTGCCTTGGCGTCTAATCAACACCACGTCATTGTTTACTGGATTTAACCTTACAGATAAACAAGTCTCTTTGGCACAGAGGGGAGCAGACTATACGGTGCTGAGCATAGAAAAACTGGAAAGATTTCCAATGACCGTTTCTGAGAAACCAGCCATCAAATGGATAATACATGGCACCATTAGCTTGCCTGTGACGATTTTCCAGCTTCAATATTGCTTGAAACACATACCAGCAGGCCTGTATGGAAGGTTGGGTAAAGAATACATAAAGTCGACCTGAGATTTACCATACAAACACAAATGTTGGAGTGGGGGAAAGGAGGTATTTCTTAGTGGTAAAAATTGCAAGAGCGCACTAAGCGGTACACTTTTATGTCAGGGTATTAGTTCTTCGACCAACCTATCTTGCCACCTGCAGGGTTCCCCGGCAGCAGTGATAGATCCAATTTTTAGGCAGCTTTACAATGGGAGCTACATAATGTTGAATGATCACAGCTGTTGTGGAATGATGTCAGGAATAGCCTATGTCGTTAGTGTGTCAGCCAGGGTCACTTGTTGTATGCAAGTATCGGCTTGACTGTGTCCCCGCTCGCACTGTCCACCTCCTGCCGCCGCCCCCTGCGTCCCTGCCCCCTTCCCCTCCTTCCCTTAGCCTTCCTGCCGCTGCGTCCCCTGCGGCCCAGCCTCCCGCGCCCATTGACTGTTCCCCACCCGCCTCCCAGCTGATCCCCCCTCCTACCTCCCTTCTTATGGAGGCTGCTGTGCGGCAGCGCCACTTGCGCGCTGGAGGCACGCCAGAGGCAAGCCCGTTTGCGCCATCCGCACCGTCCGTGCCTGGACCGCGCCCAGCACCAGAACCCCTGGACCCTGCAAACACCACAACACCAGACTCCACTACGACGCCAGCAGCCTCCACGCACTCAACGCCGGCCAAAACCACACCTGCTTCCAGGCCGCCCTGAAACGGACCCACGGATCCTTCTCCTGGCCGCACCTGCAGCTTCACCTGCGACAGAACCACCAAACCTCCAAGGACAGGACCCAACTACTTCCACTGTATACTCCTCAACACCCGCTCCGCACGCAAACACGCCGTCGAGCTCTGGGATCTGCTCGACACCTCCACCCTAGACGTGGCCTTCCTGACCGAGACCTGGTGGAACGACTCCTTGGCACCCGACATCGCCATTGCCATCCCAGAGGGATACAAGATCACCCGCAGGGATCGCACCAATGGAACAGGAGGAGGAATAGCCATCGTCCACAAGTCCACCCTCAAGGTCGCCACCTACACACACGGCACCCTCAACACCTCCAAACACCTGCACTTCCAGATCCACACCGACCCCAACACCACCCTCAGAGGAACGCTCATCTACAGACCCCCCGGAACCCGGGCTCAGTTCAGTGACTCCATCGCCGACCTCGCCAGCACCCACGCACTCGCCTCCACGGACTACATCCTCCTCGCGGACCTGAACTCCCACCTCAAGAACAACAACAACGCCAACTCCAACTACACCACCCTAATTGACAACCTTGCCAACCTCGGCCTCAGACAACTCGCCACCGCACCGACCCACGCCGCCAGCCATACGCTGGACCCCATCTTCTCCACAGGCACCAACGTCACCTTCGACTAAACCACTGAACTCCACTGGACCGACCACCGCTGCATCCAGTTCTCCTACAAGAAACCAACCACGCACCACCGCACCCAACAGCTACCTCGCTGATGCTGGAGCAAAGTCACCAAAGACCAGCTGACTAACACCCTAGCCCAGAACTCATGCACTGACCCCACCAACCCAGACACCACAACATCAGACAGTGGATCAACGACTGCGCCAACACCCTCGCTCCGCCCAAGAAACCCTCCAATAACCACACCAGCAAGAGAGCCACCTGGTTCACCAACGAGCTCCAGACCTCCAAATGCGCATGCCGGAAACTGGAGAAAATATGGCTCCACAAACGCACACCGGACAACCACACAGCCCACAAGGACGCCACCCGCAGACACCACCACCTCATCAGATCAGCCAAGAGATCCTCCTTAAAAAACCACCTGGATAAAAATGCACACGACAGCAAAGAGCTCTTCAGCATCGTAAAGGAACTCTCCAACCCCAGCGCCAATGACATCCCGCCCTCACAAGAACTGTGCGACTTACTAGCCATCTTCTTCCACCGCAAGATCGCCGACATCCACGGCCGCTTCAACACCACGACAACGCCAAACCCCACCTCCCCTGCGAACACCACCAGCGCCACCCGCCTGACCTCCTGGTCCAACGTCAACGACGACTAGACACGCAAGGTCATGAACTCCATCCACTCAGGATCTCCGTCAGACCCATGCCCACACCATGTTTTCAACAAAGCATATGCAGCCATCGTACCCCAACTATGGAAGGTCATCAACATCTCCTTTGAAACAGCGGCATTCCTGGTAAGCTGGAAGCACGCTGAAATCAATGCCCTCCTCAAGAAGCCCAAAGCAGACCCCAAGGACCTCAAGAACTTCCAACCCATCTCCCTGCTCCCGTTCCCGGCAAAGGTCATCGAGAAAATCGTCAACGGACAACTGGCCCGCCACCTGGAAGACCACAACATCCTGGACCTGTCCCGGTCTGGATTCAGACGAAACCACAGCACTGAGACAGCCCTCATCGCAGCCACAGATGACATCAGGCACCTACTGGACAATGGCGAAACATCAGCCCTCATCCTCCTGGACCTGTCGGCCGCCTTCGACACGGTCTGTCATCGCACCCTAAAGACACGACTCATAGAAGCAGTGATCCAAGAGAAGGCCCTGGACTGGACCACGTCCTTCCTCTCCGGCGGAAGCCAGAGCGTCTGCCTCCCACCCTTCTGATCCGAGGCCACCGACATCATCTGCGACGTCCCCCAGGGTTCATTCCTCAGCCCGACACTGTTTAACATCTACATGGCCCCCCTCGCACGAGTGACCCGCAATCACAACCACAACATCATCTCCTATGCCGACGACACCCAGCTCATCCTCTCCCTCACCAAGGATGCATGCACCGCCAAAACCAACCTCCACAAGGGAATGAGGCCCGTCGCCGACTGGATGAAGAGTAGCCTCCTAAAGCTGAACTAAGACAAGATGGAGGTACTCATCCTCGGACCCACCCCCTCAGCCTGGGACGACTCCTGATGGCCGACCACACTGGGAACAGCACCAACACCCACCGACCACGCACGGAACCTAGGATTCATCCTCCACTCCTCCCTCTCCATGTCGAAACAGGTCATCGCCGTCTCCTCTTCCTGCTACCACACCCTCCGCATGCTCCACAGGATCTACAAATGGATCCCGATCGAAACTAGGAAAACAGTGACACAGCCCTCATCAGCAGCATACCGGACTACGGCAAAGCACTCTACGCAGGAATCCCAGTCAAACACCTACGACGACTTCAAGGCATCCAAAATGCCTCGGCCCGATTGATCGTCAACGTCCCCCGCCGCAGCCACCTCACCCCCACCTAGGAGACCTACACTGGCTCCCCGTGGACAAGAGGATCACCTTCAAGCTCCTCACCCACACACACAAGGCACTCCACAACCTCGGACCAGCCTACCTGAACAGCAGACTCAGTTTCTACACTCCCACCCGCCAGCTCTGCTCCGCCAGCCTCTCCCTCGCCGCTGTTCCCCTCATCCAACAAACGACCTCCGGCGGCTGATCCTTCTTCTTCCTTGCTGCCAAGACCTGGAACACCCTCCCTACCCACATACGCCAGACCCAAGACCTACTCGCCTTCAGAAGACTCCTCAAGACCTGGCTCTTTGAGCAGTAGCAGCAACCCCCTCCCCCTCAGCACCTTGAGACCCTCACGGGTAAGTAGCACACTTTACAAATATTCATATTGATTTATTGATTGAGTATTGTTTCCGAAAAGTAAGACAGACGGGGAGTCACCGCTATGGCCTTCACTGAACATCTCTTCTATACGAATTGATACTTTAAGCAGGATGAAAGCCATTCTTTTACAAAAAACTGTACCACTGAACTCGTCTAAAGAGACGTATGATCTGCAAGTTGCAAGGTCCTCTGCAGAGATACATGCCCTATTATCAATTAACTGCCCCATACATTTCGCAGAAATGTTAGGTCGTGTCTTAAACATGTCTGATACCAGTTGTATTGTACATGTATTTAAGACAATTTTTTCGGGACTGTTAGCACCCTATGAAGCAGTCCTAGGCAGTTTTCCAAACTTCGTGCACTCTGTGTTCGGCGGCCTGCCTCTCATCTTGGGACTCATAACAGAGATACTATTTTTATTTCTTCTAATCCGATATGGCAAGTCCAGTCACCAATGATACCCAGATTACCATGGAGAACACTCTTCTGGCAATGCAGTATCGTGAACGTATAACACAGATTCTTGGCTTGGCTCATTTAAGAGATCTGAATACCACATGTAGAACAGGTAAGATGCAATCTTGCCAGATTGGTTCGGACCAATCTGGCAAGATTGCATCTTACCTGTTCTACGATGCCTGCTTTGTGGAGAGGAATGCGTGTTGGATATCTGCCTAACACTTCCATCAGCACTGCCAACGGATGTTGACGCTTTGCTTGATTCGGTAACGACTCATGCATTGTGTTGTTGTCCCCAGCGGCTACCAATCCTGATGACGGCATTCATTGAGGTCTCACCAGCAATTCCAACTGATGGTGAGATACGTGGACCAAAAGGCACACAGGTACCATCTACTGCGAACATTGCTAATGCGGCTAACGCTGACGGCGATGCTTCTCATCTGTGTTCAATTGATCTACTTAATGAAGTAGTCCAACTTTCACCTACTGTGGTAGACGATTTCTTTGCCAGTTTAGAAGATTTAATGTTTTCTCCCGGCAACAAGAATAACTTTTGAAGTTAGCACACAGCGTTCTATCAACTCTGAATTCGACCTTCACTTTTCAAAACAAAACTCGTAACTTTGGAACTCTATTTTCTACGATTTGATTTGACTTTTCCCAAAATTGATTTTTTGGGGGGGCAAAAAGTAATCTGCTTAAAGTAGAACTATTCTTAGAGGACAAGAATTATTTTGAATACTTCCTAGAAACAATATTGACCTTATCTACGAACCAAAACAGTTTATATATTCTGCTATGGGATCGTCTCGACTTTTCTTCTGTATTTGAGATATTTCATACATTGAATTTTATGATTCATTCTGATAGTATTTCCAATGTCATATTATATGCTTTGAATTAATGAAACCATTGCCTTTACAAATGCGTACAGTACAAATGCTCATTTTCATGTGCAACCATTTTAAAATGCATTTTGTGTATTTTGGGTGGGATTGTAAACACATGCTTTAGATATGTTTTAAATGCTTACAATTTAGTAATGTTGAACATAATAAAGTGGAGTCGGTGTTGTATAGCATTTTAGGACCCTAGTGTAATTTTACCGATTCATACCTTTATATAGGTATAAATCACCTTATCCTTATATAGGCATAGAAGTCATAACCATATTTAGACATAGCCCATGCAGTCCAAATACGGCATGGATACTTCCACTAGTTCTGAAATTCCACAACGATGTTTCGGAAAACTCACCTTCAGCAGCTAGGGACTTCCCCCTGCTTGAATATTGATTTGTCCAAGAACTCATGGAGTTTTCAAAGAACTGCAAGTCTTGATGACGTTATTATGTCCAACTTTACGTCAAACTCGGCACCTTCAAGGTATAAATATTCCCACACTTGCCCATGCAAACACACGGTGGTTTGGAGCAGCTTGACTATCTACCTGCCCGACACAGCTCGCTGCAGCAAGTGCCGAAGGAAGCCAACCCTTCAGCAGACGCACTGAGAAAGACGCTGTCTTTTCTCTCTCTGGGAAATCCAGCTCCAGTGTTTCCAAGCTCCCCTTGCGGGGTGTTGGGAAATCGAGTCCTGAGAGAGAGAGAGATACCAGACCTCTTTCATTCTAAACCAAGGTATGAAGCTGATTAGACCCTAAGAGAAATCTTTGATAGATTATTGGCTAAAGAATACTAAACCTATGCTACACATCACTTACTTCTTCCCCCGTGCTAGACTTAGGCTAGGTACATTGGGGTAGGCATATTTTAGAAGCACCAGTTGAGTACTTTTAATCATTGTTATTTAGGTATGTATTTTATGGCTTATAAACCATACCATTGTTTTACAGTATTATTTCATAATACTCTTCTTGCTGTACGCATTATACTTTACAGCCAGTATTACGATTGTAGCAGTTCCTTTCTTCTGCATGAGAAAGAAGACTGTTCATTAAAAACCTTTTATTGAAAACGCCTGTCTCTCTATTTCTCTCCAACTCTGATGAAATAAAGCATGCACAATTGACTGAGTAAAATATCTATCTATTGTTTCCACAACTCTGAAAATACGTTTTATCTTGGGGAAACAAAGTTGTCATGTTTATGCGGTTGTCAGAAACTAATCCCTTCTTGTTTATTTGAGAACGTTTCTAGTGACCTCTGAGCTAGCTGGCACTCACAATTAAGTTTAATATATTCAATAGAGACCTAGTCGACCTAAATCCTAAGTCAATTTTATAGGATATATTATTCCAATGTGCAGAGCCTATTGTGAATATAGGAACTACAATACAATATACAATAAGTAATATAGGCCCATAGTTGAACCTCTTCCAGTTGCTGTTATGTGTATTAATAAAAGTGTAAATGTGATGTATTTAGGTTTCATAGGATTTCTAATCATTCTTATCAAAATAATGATGTGCTTGGGGAATTAATGAAATTTAACTTGGTTTAGAAATATTTCTGTGCAATATTGAAAGGTTTCATGTGTAAACTCAATATTTGTATATGTGAAAATGTGCACCAAGTGAGAAAACAGAAAAGAGTGATGCACGTTCATACTAAAACTAAATGCTTTGAAACCTTTTGAGAATACCCTCATATATGTACTAATCAGAATGACTAGAATCTATATTCATATTTTATTCTTCTAAAATTTATTTATACGTTGCGAACTTGAAATTGCAGTAATATTTCATAGTCACACTTGTTGATTGCAATGAAACTAATATACTTTATGAGTGCAAATGAGTTAAAAGTAATATATGACACTCTCAAGGAAATGAATGCATTGTATATTCCCATTATTTTCTATTCTATGTTTCATGAACTAAGTAAAATGTAGGCCCGTGTTTTCCTAACTTTTTTGGGAAAGGCTTTGTAAACTTACAATGTGAAGTGAAACTATGTCCCATGGGAATACTAGGACTACTCACAACAAATGTGTTACTTTGGGAGCATCTGCCAAAGAGATTATTGTTGGGAAACTCTACATACTGGATGGTTCAAGAGCTTATGTGATGTTGACCACCTTTTGCTATAATATATGTCTTCTTCATGCTTCATGGCAATCACCCTATATGAACTGACCAATGGAATGGTGGTCTGACCAGATGAGGTGACGAGGAGGTGATATCCCGGAACTTGAGGATTATAGTGTACATTGATGTGACGGAAAGTATGCAGCATTTTGCTCTTTTTGTGACCCAAAGAGAGACATCATTCGTATGGTTGCAGACTCTATTGGCTTTCTTGTGGTTAATGCATATGCTATGTGCGCTATTCCCGGACTTCTTTCCCTCTTGGGAGAGAACCTTTCAGCTGATAAGCTTCGTGTCCTTTCCTGAATTCTTCCAGAGCTTTGGTAATTGATGGCAATTAAGAGATTAATTTGATTATTCTGCACTCCTAAATTTACAAGCCTTGTATTAATGTACTCACTCTTCTTAATTTACTGATAAAATCTGACCTTAACTAAATCCTGTTTCTGTTCACCCATGATTTGTCTCAAATATTGATCGTGCATTACAAATGAGCATTCATGAGGGATGGGAATTCTAATAAAGAGATCTTTGGACAGCAGATTCTAAAATTCTAATGTTACTATTCTGCAGAGCTCTAACTGAATTATTGGTGTGCATGAGTCTAGTTTCTTCAAGTGATTTGGTCTAACTGTGAAAATTCTGTACTTGTACAGCTTAGTTTTGAGAGTTACATATATGAATCTAATTACAAGTTTGTAGGTCAGTTACCCAATTCCTGGCCCTCATTGGATAGCTGGATTTGATCCCCTATATCTGATCCCTCTGGGCATGAATCAAAATGTATTAAAGGACCAAATAAATGAACCTGAGGTGTAGTGTTGAAATATAGAGTAAGACAAAGTAAATGGGCGCAGTGGTGCTAAAACAGTTATTCTGGTAGTGTGTTGGGTGGTTAATCTGTCTGATAGAGTTCGAATATAGGGGGGTCCCTACTGAGATCCCTATTGAAATCCCCTGGCCAAAGATCACCTACAGCAGCCCAAGCTTGAAGATCATGTCTGATTGAAGGAGACCTAGTGCCAGTACCGATGAGGGAGTGCAATGAAGACGGTTTAAAGCAGTGGTGTGGGTATCCATATAATTGGGCGTTGCAGATGCTTAAAGCTTAGATTGCGGTATTGTGAAATGGCTGTATGATGTTATGTGAAGTTATTAGAGTCCATGTTTGAGTGATTTGTTTTGGGCAGGAAAGTTGAAGTTGTTATCAGGTCTGTCGTGACCTAAGATCACAGGATATACACCTATGGGTGTGTTTCAAAGGTGCTCTTTATGAAATTTCATCAGCAGTACCACCAAGAGAAGGGAAATGTCTTTGTGTGAGTGAGGGTTACAGTTGTTACAATTGTTGCAGTGCACAGGCATCATATTGCAGCAGCCTGAGTGAGATCCCACTGGTCGAGGTCTCATTTGAAGTATATATAAAGATAGATTGTATCATTGTATGTGGTTAGACTTCTTGTGTGAAAGGATCTAGAATGTCTTTACTGGAGTAGACAGAGTTTTGAAATAGCTTGCATTGTGTAATGTTTTTCATTAGAGAAAACACACATTAAGGATTGTAAAAGAGTGGTATCCGCTGCGAGGAGTGAGATTGCCATCACAGAGTGCTGCGCTGGTAGTAGCTGGTTGGTGTAATGCCACGCTGTGTTAGGGTGGCTACGTCACCATGTGCAGTGCAGGTATTGGTTGCAAGGGAGCTAAACAGATAGAGTTAAAGAAATCAATTGAGGAGAAGTATTTGTAAAGGCCAAACTTTAAAATCTAGGAAAAAAAGGAAAATTCAGAAAAATGTAAAGAGTTTGATGCAAGGGGATGCACCCTTTCCTACTCAAGGAAGACACAAGAATCATTTAAACCGATATGTTGAGGCTAGATGGGATGCTCAATAGAAGGCCTGGAGAACAGATACAGCAGAGGGAACTAGAATGTGTCCCTTAATAGTCACTTAAAAGGAAAATGGAGGGAGGTTAAGGAAAAGAATAAGCATCTTAACGATCCACAAACACTGGATCCGGCTGGAGAGCGTGATCGTGAATTTGATAACAAGTTTTTAAATTATTACTGAACCGCCCACCATGTTATAATGAAGACCAACCCCAGAGTTTAACTAACTCTTATTCAGGGATAATTCCTGATTTACCTGCTGTGCGAATAGATCCAATCCCTCACACCCCCTTTACACCAGTGGATGGAAACATAGGAATACCTAATGTGAATAATCAGACAGTTTTCAATGCATCAGATACTTTGACTGTCTCAGTGACTATAGGTCCTGCATTTCGCTGATATCAGGCTAGGAATAGAGGGAGAATTGTACATATATTGACTGTCCCTACTAGGATACATGGTTAAACTTCCACTCCTGCAAAGTTGAGTTTGACATAGCCTACTTAGATGCCTTTAATTCCCACTTCAGCTGCTATTCCTTGTGGAGCTAGCGCTGGTTGGAGTGCATTCTCCACTTTAATAAAGTCTTCCAGTGAAAGTAAAGGATAGGCCCAAACCTTCTATGTACCTGAGAATGGTATGGTAACTTCACCAAGGGTAACACAGAATACTATACGAAACATTCTTACAATGGGAACTCCAGACTTTGACGTGTCCTTTTTACACTCAACACCCATTGCAAATACAGAAGATCAGCATGAGGATTTATTAGGCAATACCAAAGAAGGGCCAACAGGTCCTAGCTCTCAAGAGTTTAACTATTGGCTTCAAGGTTTAGCTACTCCTGCAAATGACACAGGTGTTGGAAACAATGAAACAAATGACCTGGGTACAAAAAAGGATAGGTCCATTGATGTTGCAAGGCTTAAGGTGGAATTGGAGGAAATGTTTATAGGACCTGTAGGCCCTGCTGGGATAGTTGCTTATCAGGATGATGAATTATTGTTCATCTGCAAAGACATTACCAGATGAGCTCGAAATACACAACAAAAGTTATCTGAATTGGATCAGAAATATGGAGTGGATGTACAGTCAAAAACATTTAAAAACCCTATAAAGTAGTTTTAGTGACAAGGATATTGAGCATATGAGACCTTCAGGAATGAGACTACAGATTAAAGAGTTACTGGCGATCCTCTGGCAATGGGGAGAGCTCAATAAATGGGAAGGTTAATGGGCCAAGAAGAAGGAAACAAGGAGGGTTACTATGCAAATGCTTCCGGTTATCGAGGTTGATGGAAGTGAGGGAGTGTGGATGCTTCCTATGAGAGAGGTGCCTTGAGGAGATCTATACATGTCCGTTAGACTACACCAGACAAAGGCGATACATTATCGTCGCTTTTATCGGCAGGAAACTGCCGATAAAGCGGCGATAATGGTCTTGATAATATGCCCATGTGAATTTCCAGAGCAGCCCAGGTTAACACCAGAACCTGGGCTGCTATGGGAATTTACAAGGGCTTATTATCAAGCCCATTATTGCCGCTTTATCAGCAGTTTTCTGTCGATAAAAGCGGCGATAATGTATCGCCTTATGTTGTTCACAATATGCCGCTTCGTTCCATGCCCTGCATGGCATTTTGCGATGCAGGACGCGTTACGATATTCGAGGCATATTATCAAGGAACGGTGTTAAGATTATCGGCGTTTTATAATTTTCGTAGCGTATGCTGAGAATGATTAGCAGTAGAAACTACGGTGCGATCACTCTCTCACTGTCAAGTGAGAGCACAGGGCGAGCTATGAGAATAGTTAGAAGTGGTCACTTATTGGAGATCCGATTCAGCTGTGTGTCTTAATGTGCGATGTTAGGCAATCCTTACATGATTACGGTAACTAAGCGTGTGGTTTATTAAAAAAAAGTTGTGTTAACTGCTCTGCATGGGAAGCTGGATGTTTCCATCTGGCTGTCGATTTCGACCTTGAAAGCAGAGTCAACCAAATGAGTCGTATACGAGCGCTATTGTCTCAAAAAGAGGTTGCTCTTACATCTGCTAGAGCAGGGGTACTCATAGTACGGCCCGAGGGCCGGTGGCGGCCCGGCAAGCCTTCCTGGGCGGCCGCGGACATTGCAGACACCTGTGTTTAAAATTAAGTAAATTAAATAGTGTTCGCAAATACAGCCGCAGCAGCACGGACTCAGACTCTGCTCTGTGGGGGCCGGGGGATTCCAGTGATTGTCAGAGGGGAGCTGCGGGGGCCTTAGAGGTGAAATTCAACAAAGCCTAATTAACATGTAAATGGTCTTTTAAAGACCCATGAAGTACTTAGTGCGGCTGTGTTCGCGTGGCCGGGGAAGCTGTCTCAGCCCGGGCTGAGGGCTGACACACACACACAGGTGAGAGGACAGAGAGGGAGGGAGGGAGACACAGAGGGAGGGAGGGAGACACAAAGAGAGGGCAGGAGGGAGACACAGAGAGAGGGCAGGAGGGAGACACAGAGGGAGGGAGGGAAACAGAGAGTGGGAGACAGAAAGGGAGACACAGAGGGAGGGAGGGAAACAGAGTGGGAGACAGGGAGGGAGACACAGAGGGAGGGAGGGAGACACAGAGGGAGGGAGGGAAACAGAGAGTGGGAGACAGGGAGGGAGACATAGAGGGAGAGAGGGAGACACAGAGATAGGGAGGGAGGCACAGAGAGAGGGAGGGAGGGAGGGAGGGAGGAGGGAGACACAGAGGGAGGGAGGGAAACAGAGTGGGAGACAGGGAGGGAGACACAAAGGGAGGGAGGGAGACACGGAGGGAGGGAGTGAGGGAGGGAGACGCAGAGGGAGGGAGGGAGACACAGAGGGAGGGAGGGAAACAGAGAGTGGGAGACAGGGAGGGAGATACAGAGGGAGGGAGGGAGACATGGAGGGAGACACAGAGGGAGGGAGGGAGGGAGACACAGAGGGAGGGAGGGAGACACGGAGGGAGGGAGGGAAACAGAGTGGGAGACAGGGAGGGAGACACAGAGGGAGAGTGGGACACTGGGGGGGAGACACAGAGGGAGAGTGGGAGACTGGAAGGGAGACACAGAGGGAGACACAGAGGGAGACACAGAGGGAGAGTGGGAGACTGGGAGGGAGACACATAGGGAGAGTGGGAGACAGGGAGGGAGACACAGAGGGAGAGTGGGAGACTGGGAGGGAGACACAGAGGGAGAGTGGGAGACTGGAAGGGAGACACAGAGGGAGAGGGAGACACAGAGGTAGACACAGAGGGAGAGTGGGAGACAGGGAGGGAGACACAGAGGGAGGGAGACACAGACGGAGGGAGATACAGAGGGAGGGAGGTACAGAGGGAAGGAGGGAGACACAGAGGGAGGGAGGGAAACAGAGAGTGGGAGACAGGGAGGGAGACGCAGAGGGAGAGTGGGAGACAGGGAGGGAGACACAGAGGGAGAGTGTGAGACAGGGAGGGAGACACAGAGGGAGAGTTGGAGACTGGGAGGGAGACACAGAGGGAGAATGGGAGACTGGAAGGGAGACACAGAGGGAGAGGGAGACACAGAGGTAGACACAGAGGGAGAGTGGGAGACAGGGAGGGAGACACAGAGGGAGAGTGGGAGACAGGGAGGGAGACACAGAGGGAGAGTGGGAGACAGGGAGGGAGACAGAGGGAGTGAGGGAAACAGAGAGTGGGAGACAGGGAGGGAGACACAGAGGGAGGGAGTGAGACACGGAGGGAGGGAGACACAGAGGGAGGGAGGGAGACACAGAGGGAGGGAAGGAAACAGAGAGTGGGAGACATTGAAGGAGACACAGAGGGAGAGTGGGAGACAGGGAGGGAGACACAGAGGGAGAGTGGGAGACAGAGAGGGAGACACAGAGGGAGAGTGGGAGACTGGGAGGGAGACACGGAGCAGGGAGAGTGGGAGACTGGAAGGGAGACACAGAGGGAGAGTGGGAGACAGGGAGGGAGATACAGAGGGAGAGTGGGAGACAGGGAGGGAGACACAGAGGGAGAGGGGGAGACAGGGAGGGAGACACAGAGGGAGAGTGGGAGACAGGGAGGGAGACACACCGGGAGGGAGGGAGACACAGAGGGAGGGAGGGAGACACAGAGGGAGGGAGAGGGAGGGAGAGAGAGGGAGGGAGACACAGAGGGGGGGAGGGAGGGAGAGAGAGAGAGAGTGAGGGAGAGAGAGAGAAGGAGGGAGAGAGAGAAAGATGTGTGTATGCTGGTGGCTCAGTGGACGAAGGTGTCTGCTGCAGGGACCTGTGTATAACCTCATGGTCACAATTTTTGTTTGCTTTAGCTTCGCCCCCTCCCCCTCTGACCCTACCCCCACCAGTGCGGCCCTCAGCCACAAACCACACTGTAAATGTGGCCCCCGAGAGAAAGTTTGTGAGTACCCATGTGCTAGAGTAACATTTGTCCTTCATGTAGCAAACACCCACACAGAATTGTATGCTTTGTTAAATACAGACGTGTCGTGGAATTTTAGGGAGTTCATTTAGACTATCTTTAATGCGTCCTCGAGTAGGGGGTTAGCTTACTTTTTAAAGTTATAAGAATTGGTCTTGTGACTTCAGTAGAATGTATATTTGGTGTTTTGTCGGTGTTTTTTCATTTCATTTTTTGCAGCATCTTTGGTGAATTGTGCTTAATGGTCACATTAGTTGCCAGGGTGGTTGTAATAATTTGTTTACTTAAAAATGGATGCACATCTTGAAGCAGACGACAATATTTCTTGGTTGGTCCGCAACCGAATGCCTAGTTACTTGGTGCGCTGCCTCTTGCAACGTTGAGTGCAGTTTATGGATTATCGTTTCGATTCTCCTTTTTCACATGCGTTCAGCCTGTCTTCCATTGCCTGAGCTGTGATTTCGACTGGGCCCTGGATTTGTGTCTCTGCAGTACGGTGTCTCCCAACGTGGAAAATTTCTTGGTTGTTGCTGGTCCGCAAACGAATGCTTAGTTACTTGGCACGCTGCCTCTTGCAACGTTGAGTGCAGCTTATGGATTATCGTTTCGATTCTCCTTTTTCACATGCGTTCAGCCTGTCTTCCATTGCCTGAGCTGTGATTTCGACTGGGCCCTGGATTTGTGTCTCTGCAGTACGGTGTCTCCCAACGCGGATTACGACCAGTTGATGAGTCCTTTAGTGGTTCATGACATGCTCTGTTCTGGCGGCGGGATTATGGCCTTAGCAGCAACACATGGAATAATGGGACGTTGGAATGTTTTTGCAGCGGCACATGAGTTATTGGCACACAGTTACATTCAAGATGACCCGAGTTTTCCTCCAATGGTGATAGAGGCTCCGGTCGTTGAGGAACATGTATGTTCATTTTCACTATTGAATTGGATGGCTGAAATGTTTTCAGATGAGAACAATGACTTCCTGTTGGAGGCTGTTGCTACATACTATGATTACACGCTGTTGGATTAAGACTTTGATTTTTCTGCATATTCTTCATTTTTTAGCTACTGCTTTCTATCAAAGATCGAATAACTTTTTTTGGAAATATAAACTTGACTCTGGTTTTTAGTCTTGGAGTGTGCGTTTCTAAGTGGCCCAGGTTTATATCATGTGCTTTCATGAAGAAAGGGTGCCGTGGGGCTGAGGCTTGTACTCACACCCTGTTAAGTTAGCATGGGTTTATTAGAAGCTTACACGCTATTTTTGCTTTCCTGCTCTGCTTTGCACGTGAAACATACTTGTGATATTGTTTAGAGAAGGCTGAGTATTTTGTTTTATATGAGAATAATTTGGTATGCTAGAATTGTAAAGTGCCTCGCTAGTTTTGTGTGTATAGTGAGAGCATGGAACATCAAAGTTATCTTGAATACTGTGTCTGTTCAGAATGATCCTCGGAAGTTCGAGCCAAAATACATATGCAGTTGTGTCCACCTTTGATATTTGCGCTTTTCATAATGCATTGTGGAGGCAAAGTTACACACAGTTGGAGAACATTCATAACTTGATAGTTTGTGGAGCACTGAATGTGATCTATTACTGCCGAGTACCAGAGGTATGGGTCTGACCATGTAATCCTATGAGACTTTCTGTAGTTATAAACTAATCTGCTAGGTAGGGAGGGTGAAATGTAGGTATATTTTAAATTTGTTTACCTTTAGTATTATAGGATGCTTTTTCCGTTTGTATCTTATAGAATAGTAACAATGCTG